>NC_064270.1:29115000-30344166 GCF_003254725.2 Canis lupus dingo | reverse complement strand
AGGATCATATGGTTCTTGGTTTTTCTCTTGCTGATATGATGAATCACATTGATTGTTTTACGGGTGTTGAACCAGCCTTGTGTCCCAGGGATAAATCCTACTTGGTCATGGTGAATAATTTTCTTAATGTATTGTTGGATCCTATTGGCTAGTATCTTGTTGAGAATTTTTGCATCCATGTTCATCAGGGATATTGGTCTGTAATTCTCCTTTTTGGTGGGGTCTTTGTCTGGTTTTGGAATTAAGGTGATGCTGGCCTCATAGAACGAATTTGGAAGTACTCCATCGCTTTCTATCTTTCCAAACAGCTTTAGGAGAATAGGTATGGTTTCTTCTTTAAACGTTTGATAAAATTCCCCTGGGAAGCCATCTGGCCCTGGACTCTTGTGTCTTGGGAGGTTTTTGATGACTGCTTCAATTTCCTCCCTGGTTATTGGCCTGTTAAGGTTTTCTATTTCTTCCTGTTCCAGTTTTGGTAGTTTGTGGCTTTCCAGGAATGCGTCCATTTCTTCTAGATTGCCTAATTTATTGGCGTATAGCTGTTCATAATATGTTTTTAAAATCGTTTGTATTTCCTTGGTGTTGGTAGTGATCTCTCTCCTTTCTCATTCATGATTTTATTAATTTGAGTCTTCTCTCTCTTCTTTTTAATAAGGCTGGCTAATGGTTTATCTATCTTATTAATTCTTTCAAAGAACCAACTCCTGGTTCTGTTGATCTGTTCCACAGTTCTTCTGGTCTCGATTTCGTTGAGTTCTGCTCGAATCTTTATTAACTCCCTTCTTCTCTTGGGTGTAGGATCTATTTGCTGTTTTTTCTCTAGCTCCTTTATGTGTAAGGTTAGCTTTTGTATTTGAGTTCTTTCCAGTTTTTGAATGGATGCTTGTATTGCGATGTATTTCCCCCTTAGGACTGCTTTTGCTGCATCCCAAAGATTTTGAACGGTTGTATCTTCATTCTCATTAGTTTCCATGAATCTTTTTAATTCTTCCTTAATTTCCTGATTGACCCTTTCATCTTTTAGCAGGATGGTCCTTAACCTCCACGTGTTTGAGGTCCTTCCAAACTTCTTGTTGTGATTTAGTTCTAATTTCAAGGCATTATGGTCTGAGAATATGCAGGGGACAATCCCAATCTTTTGGTATCAGTTCAGACCCGATTTGTGACCCAATATGTGGTCTATTCTGGAGAAAGTTCCATGTGCGCTTGAGAAGAATGTGTATTCAGTTGAGTTTGGATGTAAAGTTCTGTAGATATCTGTGAAATCCATCTGGTCCAGTGTATCATTTAAAGCTCTCGTTTCTTTGGAGATGTTGTGCTTAGAAGACCTATCGAGTATAGAAAGAGCTAGATTGAAGTCACCAAGTATAAGTGTATTATTATCTAAGTATTTCTTCACTTTGGTTAATAATTGATTGATATATTTGGCAGCTCCCACATTCGGGGCATATATATTGAGGATTGTTAAGTCCTCTTGTTGAATAGATCCTTTAAGTATGATATAGTGTCCCTCTTCATCTCTCACTACAGTCTTTGGGGTAAATTTTAGTTTATCTGATATAAGGATGGCTACCCCTGCTTTCTTTTGAGGACCATTCGAATGGTAAATGGTTCTCCAACCTTTTATTTTCAGGCTGTAGGTGTCCTTCTGTCTAAAATGAGTCTCTTGTAGACAGCAAATAGATGGGTCCTGCTTTTTTATCCAGTCAGACACAAAACCCAAGGGCCACTGGGCTTAGCCTTCCCCTTGAGACTCCTCCGCCAGCATGCTTTTATAGCTGTTCTATTCCCACTGCCCTTGCCCTGTTTCAGTCTTTTGTGATGCCTGGTCTACTTTTCTTAACTGGTCTTCTTGCCATTCTCTCTAAGCCATCCCTGAATGGTTATACTTATGACTAGAAGGCCAACCAAGGGTTAAGCCAGAACAACCATCAGTGGTGTACCAGGTTATTCAGGGCTGCAAAACTCCCTTTCAATGCCTTCGAGTGTCCATTGCCTACTGTATAAACTCTCCCTCTATTTCCAGGATTTAAGAACCTTCAAAATAAAGATACAATCTACCTTCCCAATCCTATGTCGCATGGTTTCTCCACTTAGAAAATTTGCACTAGAATATATTATGCAATGGACAGGTCAGTCTCTGTTTACATTTCCTTAACATGCCTTCCTGGGCTTTCCCATGCACATGCTGTCCTCCATCTGGGCTGGTACCACTGTCATCACCACCACTTCTTGAAACTCCACATCCTTCAAAGCTCATCTCCAAGTGCCCTCATGCAGGAAGCCAACCCTGATCCTCTATCACAATGTGAGTGCTACTTCCCTTAAGCCTCATATGCCATCATTTTCTTTGGACTGAAGTGCTTTATTCCCTTGTTTCAGCCCCTCCTGGGCAGTAATCTCTTTGAGGAGAGGAAGCATATCTGCCTTGCCCCCTGCAGTGTATTTCTCAGGTTTATATCTGGTAAGCATTGTTCCATTGACATAGAGCTCATTTGAGGGGGGATTCTCTAGAGTCATCCCAGTTAGTGTTTACTATTGGACAAAAAGTTCACTAAAAAGTATCCAAGATGGAGACCAGCTTGTTGAAGACTCTGCAAGCCATGGTCAAATGTGGAGTGAAAGTAACATCTAATTTATTCAGTTGTTTGATTTGTTCCCTCCAGAAATTCATGATACATTCTGCTCTTTGTCAGTGTAAAGGGTGGTTATCTCTACCTCTTAATTCTGAGAGTTGGGCTCTCTTCTTAACAGTTTTTTAAAGTACTTGACCATGTTAGTCAGGCATTTGGTTCTTTTGCGTTTTTTGGGTTTTGGGGTTTTTTGTTTTGTTTTGTTTTGTTTTGTTTTGTTTTGTCTTGTTTTGTTTTGAGCAGAATTTCTCATTTATAAGCCACCATTTCCTTCCCTTTTCCCTACATTTATGATGTTCTTTGTTACTTTATGAATATATAATGTATGTGTGCAAAAGAGAGTAAGAAAGAGAAAAATCTGAAAGAAAAGAATGCATAGTAACCCTTCCAAAAGTTACAGATTTTCAGAAGTTATGACATAAGTTTCCTTCTCAAGAAGCACCTAGTTTTACAGATAGAGGAAAGAATGTTGATGAGAAACTTACCCTAAGAATAAAAGAAGAAGAACAAAGACTTCATCTGAATTTTGATCAATTTCAGTCATGGTTACATCTCTTCATTCACCTCTCCTACCCTCCTAGTCACATTTGTAAGCTCAAAAACAGACTTAGATCACAGAGAACTGTTCTATTTATGTTAAGCCCCTAAAACCTCTGGCTTTTTATCTGTTAAGGCCCAGTGTTGACAAGTCCTCCCAGACAGTGGAGCCACTCATTCTCAGAGCTTTTGAAATGCCAATGTGCATTGTGAATCGCCAGGGGGTGGAAAGCATGAGCACCATGTTCTCAGACTCATCACATTCACCTCCAAGAGCATCTGAGGGGCCAGTGCTTTACACACACACCTTGGGAAATCCCGTCACAATCTTAATAATGTCTACACTGAGGGTACTATCCAGTACTCCAAAAATACCTTCCAGAGTGCTGGTAGACCTAATGCTCCTCTTCAATATTGGTCATACCCAGAGGATTGAACAGTGGTGCAAGCATAATACCCCAGTTTCATCAGAAGGTAGACATGTGCAAGAGCACACACACCACTGCGACCATTCTCATATCCCAGGACAGAGACAACACTCATTTTGAGACATATGGTTTAGAAAAGCTCATTGGTGGGTCTTCATCAACAGCAGCACCTCTGCTAAATGTGGAGAGGGGAACCCAAGAAAGAGCTAACTTGGTTTTTCCTGGTGACAGGTCTAGCAGACCCTAGAACCTGTGATAAGGAGCCAGGGAGAAATACAGGGTTGGCAGGCTGAGCACAGGTGTCCCCACTTTTCCTCTGTAGTTATTTTTTATTCTGTCTTGTGCTATAATCCCCTCATCCCTTAAACCTTCAGCGAGAGTCTTTTAACTCAGCCCAAGGCAGCAGTACTCTGTTCCCACATCAAAAGGATACTAAGTGACCTGCGCCTCAAGCCCCTGGGTGACATGCCATAGGGAAGCCCAGGTGGCAAGCAGCGTAAAGGAAAGAAGTATGCCCGGGTTGAGGCAGCACCTGCAGGACTCATGCAGATGCCAGCCTTGCCCCAACCATCCTGCCACCATCGACCACCCCATCCCCTACAGCACAGTGTGTGCATATGCATTCCCCCAGCTCTGCTAGGACTCAGCTCTCCAAGTGCCCAGAATCCTAAAAGTCACAGAAAGAAACACATCGGTAGCATCTGTTAATTTGCTCCCCACTTTCTGATGAAATCAGGGTAACAGCCTTCCTCAGAACCACACAACTGAAACAGAATCTAAAACAGTCTGTTGTCACAGTAGAATTACCTCCTTCTGAAATGAGCTTGCAAAAAAAATCACTATGAGCTCTGGAGACCTAATATACAGCATGGTGACTATAGTTAATAAGAAAGTATTATATATTTGAAATTTGCTGTGAGACTAGATTTCAAGTGTTCTCATGATACACACCAAAATATAAAAGGTAACTAGATGAAGGGATGGATACATTAACTGGCTTGATTGTGATGATCATTCCACAATGTATAAATATATCAAAACAGCATATTGTACCCCTTAAATACATACAATTTTGTCTTACCAATCATACCTCAATAAATCGGAGGGAAAATCACTGTGGCTCTTAGCCAGCAAAATCCTGGCTCCCTATCTCTACTCCTTGGCCTCCCCTACCCTCTGGCCAGATTGCTGTACCCCTCAGCAAGCCTGTCTGAGATCCCCCAAGCTTCGGGAGAATTGGGTGATTTGATCATGACCCCTGGCCATGCCCCAAAGCCAAAGCTACCTCAAGGGCACTCAGATTCCAGCAGCCCCATGATTCCAAACTCCTTTCCCAAAAACAAAGGAAGGAAAATAGGACATGATAGGGGTGGAGAGAAATAAGGAAAGAAGGAGAGAGGGTGAAGAAGGGAGAGAGAGAGAAGGAATGAATGAATGAATCAAGGGAAGGAGAG
The DNA here is from genome assembly GCF_003254725.2 of Canis lupus dingo. NCBI lineage: Eukaryota > Metazoa > Chordata > Mammalia > Carnivora > Canidae > Canis > Canis lupus. The sequence continues at coordinate 30,339,114 of NC_064270.1, read as the reverse complement.
AGAGAAGGAGGAAAGAGGACATTCATGGAGCCTGATTCTTTCTGTAGGATTCCCTACACCTACCTTAAATACCCAACTCTCTTTTATTTGTAATGAATCCTCCTCAGCCTTTAAGACCCAGCTCAAATATGACAGTCCCTGAAGCCTTCCCTGACTTCTCAGACCTTTGGGACCACCCCCAGGAACCCCAAACTCTTCTGTTCTCATTCTAATTGGACACTTTCTATCTGGAATTCACCTAAAAGTCAAAGGACTGGCTGGAAAACCTCTACAGTGTTTCCAACTCTCAAATCCTGTGGACCTATGAACCATGAGTCAAAGTCCTGAGCACTCACTCCCCATCATAATGTCCCCAGCCCCAACATTGTGATTATCCCGAGTTCATGGAAAGTTGGGGACCTAGATTCGCAAGCGAGGCTGTAGGGGGTTCTAGAGGTGCAGACATTTCCCTTCTCCCAGAGGCAGCATCTTGGGAAACCAAGGCACAGGAGCCAGGTTTGGGCAGAGCCTCAGTCTGGGCTGAGGCTACTCCAGAGAAAATGGCCTGAGCTGCTGGAGTTAGGAGCCAAAAGGGAGAACTCATGTTTTGTTTTTCACTGAGATACCACCACGGGAAGAACAGTAGGTGAGGGGGCATCTGGAGCTATGGAGGCAATCCCTCCCAGACCCATTATCACCTTTAAAAACACACATCTTCTCTACCTACACATCAACCAACCTCCTACAGCCATCCACATGCCACCTCTGTCTGGACCACCTCTTTCAGTGGCTTTGCTGGTTTTTCCTGCTTGAGCTCCAGCAGGCACCCAGATCCCCAAATCAGAAGGCGTGAACAACTAGTCAGCAAAGAATATGATTATTTTCCTATCTCTGGAGACTCCATTGATTTTCTGGAAGCAGCCCTGGACTTTATGAATCAGTGCTGTGGGTGGCAGGGGAGAGTATATTTTTCCATGATTCTCAGAAGCAGGAACCTCTGTCTGTGTTTCCTCTCAGGTAATAGCAGATGAGAGCTTGGGGCTGCTCTTCCATTTATTATTATTCTCATGTTATTTTTTATGCTCCTACAGAGGGCCCCATAACATCGGGAGGGCAGGTGATGGCTCCCTTTTACAGAAGAGAAAGTAAGGCTCAGAGGGTTGAGGAAAACACCCAAGTCACACAGCCAAGTCTCCTAACTCGTGGCCTAATTAATACATGTCCCACCACTACACACCTACCTGATAAGACTGGCATCCTAACAGCTAGCCTTGGGCACAGATGTAAAGAAAATATGCCAGTTTTCCAGAAAAAAAAAAAAACTACCTCAAGCAAAACTAAACTTTCTAGATGCAATTCCATTAAAATAACAAGCATCAGCTGACAGGAGAAGCTAAGTCAATAAGGTGAGAAAATGGAAAAGCCCAGAAAGAGCTATCACATGGCAGATATGGACTCTACCCTCCACTGGTCTTTCCTCAGTAACCCTCATGGCCCTGAAGTAACAGCCTTGTGCAAACCTGCTCCTTAGTCCCAACCGCAGAAGACACAGTTTTCCAACAGGATCTTGCTGCTATTCTTCCAAATGTTGGTGCTGAGCTCAGAATGTCAGCCAAAAATGGCTTTTTTAAAGTACATGTTGAAAAATCACTTCCTGGGCAAGCATCTATTTCAGGTAACACCCAGAATATCACTATAAAAGAACTCCAGTTAACAAAATACTTGTCTCTCAAGATGCTCAGCAATGTTTCCAGAAGAAAAATTGTTAGCGCGTTATAAAACCGCTGGCCCAGCTTATTCCAAAAATGGACCAGAAATGATCTCCATGGTCCGGGTGGGTGGCCTTCACCCTGACCACACACAGGATCCAAGGATGGACTGTTGAATCGCTGTAGAATCCTGCCCTGACCAACAAAAGCAGAATCTGCAGGTGCAGGAGGACCAGCAGTTTCTTCTAGAAGCACTCGGAGATTTGTCCTTATGTGTGGTCAGCATTAAGAACCCCCAGTCTATGTAAACTAGTGGATTGAAAATTCATCTGATTTCAGTTCTCCAAGCAAACTAAACAAACATATAAAGTCATGTATACAGTGTTAAAAATTACAGTTGAACACCATTAAAAAATAAATTTATTATTTAAAAAATATATAAATAAATAAATAAAAATAAAAATTACCTCTTGAATATCTGTCACAAACCTAGAACTCTATGAAGTACGATGGATGTTGGGTGGACGTTGAGGCTTCCCTAGGCCAAGAGGCCAGACCCGCCCTGGCCCCCCTCTGTCCTCCCCACTGCTGATGCAGCCAGGCTTCCCCAGCAACAAGGGAGAAGCAACCGTGCTGTGTGGCCTCCAGGCCCGACCCCATCCCATTGGGTGCTGCCCAGGCCACATGGGAGTGTCCCCAAGTCCCCTGTTCATCTACCTCATTCTCTCACCCCTGGAAAGTGCCTTCTTCAGCCCTGATCCAGCCAGAGCCCGCAGCATGTTGACAAGGAAGAATACACAGCATCATTTAGAGAGGAGCCTGAGGAAGACCATGACTGTGTACTCTGGTTGAGCCAGCCAGTCCCTGTTGAAGCTATTTGAACACTGGTCTGTCCAACATCATAGCTACTTGGGTGCCCCTACCCCTTGCAGGGGGCTGGTGGGGGTTGGGGGGCATGTAGGCTGAACAGCAGGACACCAGGGCTAGAGGCACATGTCACCTGCCCTTCCTACGACCTGGCCTCCTATGGTGCAGTGTATGGCTGGTGTCCCTGCCTGCCACTGGTACCTGAAGGGCCTGGGCATCTGCCCTTGGCCTCACGCAACTGCCAGGAGCCTCATTTTCCCCATATCGGGACAAGAGCGCCAGGGTACAAGAGGCGCTATCGTGCCTGAAGGAGAAATAAATGCTGTTTCCCACCCCTCCAACCCACCCACACACACACAATCCCCCACCACAGAACACATGCGGCCTAACTCACTTAAAAAAATTAAAGGCACTATCTCTGCCTTCAAGAAGGTTAAAGACTAATTTGGGTAGAATAATGAACACCATAACAACATTCAAATAAAGAAGACTCAAAGGTACAACTTTTTAAAAAGAAAGAGCTTACAATACAAACTCTTGGGGAAAACCTAAATTATCACAAGGACAAATAAATAAAATTCTCCTCTGCAATTCAACAATTCTACTCCTGGGTTTATGATACTCTAGAGTGTTCAAAATCACGTCAAAGGGAGACCTAGTTACAAGCTAGCAACCCCCACGTAACTTCGGTTAATCTGAAGGTTTAAAAGGGGTCAATGGCATAAGGCACTTTTTTTGAGGAGGCTCAGAAGATGGAAGAGCCAGACACAGTCACAAAATTGAACCAACGACAATGATGCCAGCTCTGAAATCCCAGAAATCTGCTTCCGTTTGATGACAAATGGTCTCTTCCACCAGGCCAGCGGGCAGCTTTCCTAAGGCCACCAAAAGCCAAGCTTGGGAAAGAAACCCTTCACCAAGGGTTACTTTGGGATCATGATAGGAAGTGTTACAGCTTCCAAAGGAAGAGCTGGAACCTGATTAAGTATATTGAGACAGAAGACATAGACAGAAGACATAGACATATGTCTATGACATATACACATAGTGTTTAGGAAAGCAATGCTGTTTAGGAAAGCAATCACTCAGAACCTGCCACTTCTCACACACATTTCAGAAATGCAAATATCTCTGGCACATTCGCTTCTTAGGTTTAGTCTTACACCTAGAAGCCTCTTAGGTAAAGTATTAATCACAGACTTTAAACCAACATTCATAGTTCTGCAATGTGTGCATTGATTTTCTTCCAAATGCCACATGGCGCCTGGGCCCCCTGGGTCTGGAAACCACCGGGAGGCCATCCTGAGCCAGAATGATAGGAGCAATGGCCTTTCCCATCTCCCAAGGACTGTGCCTGAATGTCTTTCCGAAAAACTGGCTTCGAGTTTGGGTCTCGAGGCTCCTCAGAATACAAACCTCATTTCCCTGCCCATAGGACCGCACTCCAATTCCAAAAGCCAATTAATCAAGCACAGAATTGCAAATTACTTTGGTTTTTCCTACTTTCAATTCATTTTCTGTGATCTTATGTAGAGAATGATAGAATGTGGAAGCCAAGGATAATTTCTGTAAAAATCATAACTGTTTTACTTGGAAACAAAGAGATTCAAAGAACATCTGTCTTAATGGAACAAAACTTTGCTTGAAAACATGCAGACACACACGGCCATGTGGGCACACATACACATGCATGCACACACACATACTCAGCCACAGGTGGGTAAAAACCGGGCAGTATGAAAGTCAACTACTTTTCATTCCCAGTGACTCTGTGTGCACACATTTCCGCTGAGTTACAAGGGGCAAGAAGCTGGCTGGTGATTTCATGCTTATCTAGCTGCTTTAGTCTTGAAGTTTAAAAGCAATTTAAGGGATCCCTGGGTGGCGCAGCGGTTTGGCGCCTGCCTTTGGCCCAGGGCGCGATCCTGGAGACCCGGGATCGAATCCCACGTCGGGCTCCCGGTGCATGGAGCCTGCTTCTCCCTCTGCCTATGTCTCTGCCTCTCTCTCTCTCTCTCTGTGTGTGACTATCATAAATAAATAAAGAAAAAAATATTTAAAAAAAAAATAAAATAAAAAAAAAAATAAAAGCAATTTAATTACATCATTAGGCTTCACAGCAGTGCTCAATACTTTCTGAATTTTCTGAAGCCAGAACAGAAGAAAGTTATAGTCCAAGACCATTCTTGGGGTCCCCTAAGCAAAACGCTTACATCTAAAAATTAAACTAAGGAAAATATGTCAAATGGATCACATGCCCCAGAACAACTGAAAAGGCAGACAAAGGAGAGATGCAAAATTAAAGGACAAAAATAAAAGTTGCCCTTGGAAGTCATATCTCGAAACGTGAGGCATGTTTGATAATATCACTTACTTTTTTGGAATATTCTTTAAGATAGTTATCTGAATTCCTAGATTTGAAAACGAGTCCTTTTGAGGCCGACAGTAGGAGTTCTGCTTATGAATCCAGTATGCAACCAGAGCCACATCTGCTTTTATGTTTTAAGCATGCAAGTATTTTAGTATCTACTCTGAATGCATTACCAGCTTTGCAATGGAGAGGAATACTTCTGGACTCAAAGATTTCCAAAGTGAATACATTCCCATCATATTAGCTTAATAATCACTAAGAGGCTTTGAGTCTTAACACCTAGGCTCTCGGGCATGGACAAGAACCATAGCAAGGAAGACTGCTGAGAAACTCAATTCATGGGGTTGTCTTTCTCTTGTTATGGACAGTTCTTTTTTTCCTCCTGATAACAGGACATACTAACTGTTGGTTTCAAGCCAATCTAATTACAACATCTTTAACCAAGTGATAGATAATGTTGCTGCCCAGAATGTAGTTGTTAACTCAAAAGGGGCCCTCAAATAAATGCCCACTGGTAGCTCTTGGGTAGAGAATCATTTTCAGAGCCTTTAGCTCTGTTCTGCCTGCCAGCAGGCTCTCAACAGTTCATCTGCTCCTCCTTGTTCAGATCTGTCCGCCGTTTTATCTATGTGCATCCCACATGGTACTTGCCAGGGAAATGCAAGGGGAAAAAAACTTTCATCCTCTCTTTCTGGAAGTCGGCCCGCTTAGAATATTGCTTCCTGATCCTTCCAATAAGCTAAAACCCCAGAGGCACTCAACAATTAAAAGAAGGGACCAGAGGCATTCGCTTGGAACATGTACATCGTGTCTAAAATATAATTATTCTTTTTCATGGTCTCCATATTGCTAACATTGCCCAACTAGAAATGGAAACTGCCACATAACTTAATCTGCAGGATTCTTATCTTTATGCAACTAGGAGAGAATAATTAAGAAGTTTTTATTCTTTTTTGTTCCTCTTCTCAAAGAAGTTAAAATTTTTCAGCCACTGAGAGATTTCAAGTGCACACTGAATTCCTCTGGGCAAGGGGATACAGGAGATCATGACTAGGCATTCACATATCCTTTACAGAGATAGGCAGACAGGATTGAATTAGGTTGTTTGGTTTTCATGGCCCCCACAGGGCTCAGTTCTGTTCAGCATCATCAGGCTAGGAACTTATTATAACTTGGCTATTTCCAAAATATTATCCCCTAAGGTCTAAATACTGGCCAAGCAGCCCCACCATCACATCTGCCAAGCAACAGCCTAGTGGCACACTGCACCCCACCTCCTCACCATTTTAAGAAACCTGAGCTGTGTTTACTGGATAGGTATGTACTGGCTGGATACCACTTGAATTGGGCATGCCTGTATATCCCCCAAATTTGTAGAGGAACACCAACAATAAAGTAAGAACAGCACCCAATAATTACTTACCATGTGTACTTTACAACTATTCTCTCATTTTCTCTTCGCACCAATCCTGTTTCACAAGTGAGAAAATTGGGTGGCTCAGCAGTTTAGCGCCGCCTTCAGTCTAGGGCCTGATCCTGGAGACCCGGGATCGAGTCCCACATCGGGCTCCCTGCATGGAGCCTGCTTCTCCCTCTGCCTGTGTCTCTGCCTCTCTCTGTGTGTCTCTCATGAATAAATAAATAAAATCTTTTAAAAAAAAAACAACTAAAAAAATTATTATCCCTGTTTCACAAATGAGAACACTGAAGTTCAGAGAAGTTAAATAAGTTGCCCATGGTCATATAGCAAGTATGTCAAAGCAGAACCAGGATTCAAACCCAAGCCTCTTTGACTCCAAGGCCAGCACTTGGCTTCTACCCTGCCTCTCATGGTTCCTGAGGTGCCCACTGGTATCACCTCAGGGGTAGTAGGGACAGTGACTGTCCCTACTGCCCCTTCCCTGGCCTCATTGCCTTCACATCTGCCTAGAGTCTTTGTACACCTTCTTAGCCTTTCGTGGAAGTAACTTAGGCTCTCTCCAACCACAATTCAGATTTCATGGCACAAGTAAGCTAGTATATGTCCCAGCCTCACCACCCAAGTTCCAGAGTGTTTCATCTTGTCTGCCTAGAAGAGAACAGTCCCAGTAGTTCATCCCAGACTCTAGATACTTCATCATAATATTACCCCACAGAAAAGGGCACAGGTTTATCCCTCTCTTACTAGAAATTGAGAATCAAAAGCATGAAGTGACTCCCACAGGTCATGTGGCTTATTTAGTGGCAATTCCTGGATTTGACCCCAGGAGTTGCACAGTTTTCCCCATTACTCCTTGGTACACAGTCAGTCTCCAATAAACAACTATTGATTAACTCACAGTGATGCCATTCTCTCCACCACAACTGTTTCCATTTATAGTAATTTCTAAATCAGAAAATAATTAAAATTCTCAAAAAGTTATTTGCTCAACTGTGGTAACAAGCACCCCCAAACTCCAATGACTTAACTCAACAAAAGGTAAGTTCTCACTCATGCAAAGTCCGCTGTGAGCCCAGATGACTCCCCAAGGAAACTTCCCACCAGGTGGTAGCTCAGCGTTGACCTCCACATCAACCCAATCTTGCACAGATGCCACATTAGGGGAAGAATCAGGTGGAGAGCAGGCACCAGCAATTAATCCTTCTACCCAGAGTGACACACAGTATTTTCCCCCATGGTCTGTTGGCCACAGCAAGACACACAACTATACCCATCTTGAAAAAGACAGAGAAATACAATCTTCCTGCTTGTCCAGAAGCAAAGAACACTGGATGTCAAGAAAGCCAGCCCTTACGACAACCAGTGCAAAAATAGAGATGTGAGAGGCAACATGATGTGAGAGGCAGTGGTCCTGCAGCTAACAAGTGGCCAAGTCAGAACCTAAACCTAGGTTTACTTATCTCTAAAATCCAAGTCCTTAACTAATTAATTCTCAATGAGTAGTATCCATTTTATATGCCAAGTGATTCTGCATGAATAATAGGGACATTTTGCTTATTGGGTGGCAGCTCTGCTGATCTTGGCTGACCTTGCTCACTCGTCTGGGGTCTGCCTCACTGACAGCTGATCAAGCTTGGCCTTGGTTGGGAAAACTTAGATGACTTGACTCTACTCCACTTGCTGAGCATGCAGGTTCAGGCATTTTTCATTGCAACAGTGGAGTCATAAGAACAAGTAGGCCCAAAACAAGTCATGTGGCCGAACCCAGAGTTAGGAATGGGGTGGGGGGTGGCGAGGGGAGCACTGTAATATTGCACATCAAAGGACTGAAGAATTCGTTTAGGTATATGCAAATTTTTTCTGTGAAAACCACAGGCTAAATATATTTTACCTCTTGGTCCACACTGTTTCTGCCACAACTCTGTGACTATAGAATGAAAGCCACCACAGATAATAAGAAAACTGATAAGTGTGACTGTGTTACAATAAAACTTATTTTTTATTAGAGTTCGATTTGACAACATATAGCATAACACCTAGTGCTCATCCTGTCAAGTGTCCCCGTCAGTGCCCGTCACCCAGTCACCCCATCCTGCCGCCCACCTCCCTTTCCACTACCCCTACAACAAAACTTTAAATATAAAACCAGACAGTAAAAATAAATAATAAAATAAAATAAAATAAAACCAGACAGTGGCCCAGATTTGCCCTGAGGGTCATAGTTTGCCAACTCCCAAATTAGAGGCCTTATTGCAATCTTCCACAAGGAGTTCTAGTCCCAGTTCAGAACTGTCTGTATGGTCTGCACATCACTTTTTTTTTTTTTTTTTTTTGCTTATTTGACCTTAATATTTTTTTCATTTACAAAGTGAAGGGGTTGGAGTAGTTCTTTCAAACTATAAAAATCTTACATTCACAGAATGCATATTATCATGTAAACCAAAAAGTATGTTCTGGGTCTAGTTGAAGAGATTATTCTCAGCCAGATAATAAAATATATAGTGTATCTGTCCTTAACATTACTGCTCACATACACAAGTTAAAATTCTATTTTTCTTGAACAAGAGTTGCCATGCAAAAGATACTGATCAATAGCAATATCATCTTAGCTCCATCAAAGTTAAATAGATTTTTCTAACCATCCAAGCAGGAAGTCAGCCAGTTATACAGAATGAAAAACAAACTGACACTTTTAATGACAAATGGGTAGCAAAGCTTTATTGATTGCAAGAATAAAAAAATGAAATGCTAGGGAGTCAACACTGGGTGATATCAGTGAAGGATAAAAAGAAACATGCAATTAACTGATCCAGAAGGATAAGCTACGGTGAGGGACACTATAAAACAGGAAGTAAGCATCCTCAAAGTACACATCATGTAACTGAAGGTTATTCTGTTTATCATCGCCCCCTTCATTGGCACCTAAATTGCATGTAATTCAGTGCACCGCCATATCACAGGAGGATTTTTTTTGCTGTTTTCCCCCCATTAATCTTCCCTGCCAGGCTGTTGCCAGAATTACAAATAAGAATATTTATGTTAATAGCTGCTGCAAGAAGAAAATGCATGTAAAATAGTCTGCCCCTGTCTATAAAGCCAGAGCAACACGTACAGGTGTGCAGACATCTGATTTTCTGAAGCATTGTCTCAGTGGTTCTCAATTAGCAGGGATGCATTTTGCTCCCAAGGACATCTGGCAATATTTAGAGATACTCCATTTGTCTCATGGGGGACTGCTACTGGCATCTAGTGGGTACAGGCCAACGATGACGCTAAATATCCTACAGTGCACAGGACGGTCACACACAGCACAAAATGGTCTGCTCTGATGTGTCAACAGTGTTGAGGTGGACAAATCTGCTTTTCATAGAAAAAAGCGTCAGCTGAGATTGGCAGCAATGTTCCAATTGCTAGGAACTTCAAATCATGACCAGACATCACACAAAAGTACCACGCATTTTAGACCACCCCAGGGAACTTTATTTTGTAGACTAATAACATCTCAAGCCAGGTACACGGTGTCAAGAGATTCTGCAGAAGTACTAGAGAAAAGTACCATTCCAAAAGGCAGGTCACAAATTCCAAAACCTGTCCCAGAAATGATAAGTGGCTCAAAAATACTGAAAAACTCATTGGGATTAAGATGTAATTTTTTAAGTATAATAAATGCCTTTATTACTGTGTGTAATAAAATATAGTTTTATTACAACATAGTATATAATATAGTATATATTATACGTTTAAATTTAGGGTTTTTGAAACCTGTAATATCAAAAAGCATTGTGGATATTTTCTAACCAAAGTACATCATCTTCATCTCATTCGAATTTATGTTTTGACAATCACATGCAACATCGGTTTTTACTGTAACTTGTGGTGTATCTCCAACAGGATATAATTTATCAGCAGGTCAAAGAGCTGGAAAATTAATATCTGTTTAGCTAAACAGATCACATCTGTTAGCAAACTTGTCCAAATAATTTGGCATCATTGCTTACAATATGTGTCGACAGAGACCATTTATCATTTGGGTTATTTCTAGAATCCACAGACTTCTGTTCTATGCACTGTATAGAAACACATACGTGTACACACACTTTAGGATGCTCTTGCCCCACTTGTGTTAAAGCAAAAGGACAGAGCACCTCTGTGACTTTCTTTTAGTTCTGTTTGCCATGGTGTTGTCCTTCTGCCTTGATGTCACCTCCACTCCAGATCATTCCTAACCATCTTAGGTAATAGATTTTCAGCAAAAGTGGAAGAGTGTGTAGGGTTACATTTTGGGGCCTGGGAACAGTCCCTGCATAGACACACCAGTCTTTCATTAACTGCAAAAAAAGATCTCTGCTCTCCTTTCAGTGGCTTCCCCAAGCAAAAGCATGGATCCTCACAGTGAAGAGCATAAACTGAGGAGTCAGGACCACCGGAGTCCAACACCCACCTTGACCTATTTCTGGCTGACCTTAGGCAGGCAGCACACCCCCTAACCACAGCCCCTTATGGGGAAAGTGGAGACAAAATTGCCCACCTCCTGGGACTATTGTGGGGCCAAGATGGGGTCAGCCTTATAAAGTATACCCAGCACATGTCCCTTCATAAATGTCAGGTTATTAGATAATTGGAGTTGGCAAGCTACTCCACCAAGTCCATTCTGAGCACGTGTTTGGGACCTGACCCTGTGCGGGGAGCCAAGGACACCACAGATGAGAAAGACACATTCTTCCCTCAAGTCATTCACAATTTCACCAAGAAAACACACCTGACAGGTGACACAGCAAGAGAACACCCCAGGAGTGCTACACTGCATGGCACACAGCAAGGCTGCTGGAGGTTGAAACTTTGGGAGGAGATCATCTGGAAACTTCAGGGAGGTTAACCCATTGGGTGCTCAACCAGCACCCGGCCCAGGACATGTGTGTAAGGAATGCTAGCCATTTTTCTTATCATTGTCAGCCCCTGCAAGGGGTAATGGGGTGGCTGCTGCTCGCTGGCCCCCAACCCCTACCTCTTATTGAAGAACAAAGGCTCCTGCAAGAAACTATTGACTTCCCTGCCGTGCACTTGCCTGGAGTCTATTTCATTATCCCTTGTTTCCCTTGCTCCCTCTCTTTCTTGGCTGTTGGCTCAGTTTGGGAGTTATTTGATTTATTATTTGCTAAACAGGCAAACCTATTCCATTCCTTGCTAAATTTTATAATTTTACAAGTGCTGGTGACAGGGATCACAAATACTATAAACCATCTCCATAGAGTCTTTAAATCCATTCAAATTGTTTCTGGATTATGTGTCATCTAGCAAAATACATTGGTTTGGGGTTATTTTACCCCTTCACTTGTTTTTTTGTTTGACTTTTATTTTTAACAAACAACTTCCCACTAGAGAAATGAAGCTCCCTAGGCATTGGGGCTCCCTTATTACATTTAGAAAGTGGCAACAATCATCCAAGTGGTTCAGATTGCACTGAAAATGCTCATGTTGTTGTTTGTCCCATTGTCAACATTTGTCCATTGGCATGGAGTCAATGCAAGGTCAGCCTGGGTCCCATCTTTGGCTTGGGCATTGCAGAGAAAGACATATGGGAGCTGGAAATAAACATAAAGATGGTCTGTTCAAAGCCACATTTAACATCAAGGAAACTGTGAGCATGAAGAGAAGAAACAACCTCACTTGGAACCAACCATGGTGCCCTTTAGTGGGCGATGGATAAACCAACTCCCTGTGGTGCATCCAGATGATGGAATGTCAGCACTAAAAAGACGTGAGCAATCAAGCCAAGAAAAGACACAGAGGAAAGTTAAGTGCATATAACTAAGTGGAAAAAAAAAAAAAGCCAGTCCGAGGGAGCTACATGCTGTATGATTCCAACTCTGTGACATTCTGGAAAACCCAAAACTAAGGAGACAGTAAAAAGATCAGTGGTTGCAGGGGTGAGTGGAGGGGGAGGGTTGAATAGGCACAGCACAGAGGATTTTTAGGGCAGGGTACATACTCTGTATGATACTATAGTGATGGAGCCATGTCATTATACATTTGCTAAACCCATAGGGTGTACAACACCAAGAGTGAAACTTAATGTCAGTTTGTGTGATGATGATGTGTCTGTACATCACAACACACTTACACTCAGTGGAGGATGTTAATAATGGGAAGGGCTGGGTATATTTGGGGGTGGTGGGTATATGGAAAATCTCTTTACTTTCTGCTCATTTTGCTGTGAATCAAAAACTGCTCTAAAAAAAGTCTTTAAAAGAAAAAAAGACTACATTTTACATTGCTATGTATATCACTCATTGCTGATGAATACAATGCGACCCACTGCTCACTGGGAAAATAAATCAACCCTCTTCTTCCTCTAGCTTCCATTTCTATGGACTTTGTCCCAGAGAAAGGAACCAATCCCTACTTGGCTAATCCAACTGCTCCCTGAGTTGAACACTCTTTATAAAAAGCTCCATCTAGCAAGAGCTTCCTTCTCCCTGGGGCATGGGATACTAAAAAGGTCAAGTTAAAGAGGGTTTTTCATGTCCTAGACCCAGACTCACCAAGGCCTGCCCCATCCCAATGCCACCAAACACCGCAACCATTACCCTGTGCCCAAAATTCACATGGTTTTAATTCTAGCAAGCACACAATCCCTTTCTTGAGCTTGACAAGAGGATGGGTACCAGAACTGATTCCAAGTACAAGATGTGTTTATGCACCCCTCCAGACTTTCCCATCTCCCTCTCCCACCAGCCCCTCACCTCCTGCTTTCCCAGAGCCATCTTCCACAGGCCTATACCATTGTCAGCCACAGCTACTGCCACCACCACCTTGGCTGCCTTCCGTCAGGAGCCCCAAAGTCTGCCCCAGTCCGCACACTGGCCAGATCTGACCCACAGAAGCTCTGTGTCCCCCAAAACCCCCCTGGAGGTCCAGAAAACATAGCCCAGGAGATGTTAAGGCCCTGCAGAACTGACTTTGACCAGCAAGGACAAGGGACAAGAAACCGGCAAACCTCTCACCCTCTGTCCCCATTCGGATGGTTCTAAGATGCAGTGATCTATGGCCTGACCCCAGCAATGTCCTGCACTGCTGTGTCTTCTCACACACCCCGAGCCCGCTGTGTGAAATGCCACCTCCTATTTACTGCTTTGCTCCGGTTCACTTAACATTTTCTCCTTGAGATTTCCCCACACCCCGCCGAACCACTCCTCAACTCACAAAAATAAAACTGTAGAGAATCATGAGTGTTATGGAACATGGACTTGCCCCAGGGAAGGGGGAATAGCTCATAAAGACCTGCATCCCAGCACAGCACTAATTAAGAATGCTTAAACAGCAGCTCGAGTCTCGGGGGGGCCGCCACAGGCAGGAACCATGGCGCTCCATCAAGCCTGGAAACAAGTACTTTGTCGTTAACCTAATGTATAATTTATGTGGGCAAAAAATGTGTCTCCTCCCTTTCCAAAACAGACAAGTGCCAGCATGAAGCCCCAGCTGCATGCTCCAGCCCCTCCATGGAGAGAGAGCATCCCCATAATGGTCTAACTTCTGACCTGGAGCCCGTTTTGCAACATTGCCCCTGAGCTGGAGGAGCTGTCCAGCCCGCCTGGCGACAGCGAGCGGATGTGCTGGAACCCGAGCCTGAGACAAGGGTTATTATTTCTGCGGCCACTCAGCCTGATGCACTTCAGCTAGCCAGAGGGCAGGCACAGGCCCCCTGCCCTGTGGTGTGCCAACCCAGAGAAGCAGCCAGGTGGAGACACATGGAAAACAGGCCACGTCTATACCCTTGGGCATTTGCAACCAAGGCCCCAGCACCCTTCCTATACTCACAGGCTCATAGCTTTGTCACCACTGGAGTATCCCTTGTGCTGCCAGTGTCTTGGAGTGACCTCGAATGGTAAGTTCTCAGAGCCACTCTTACCATCCCCGGTCTGGGATGCAAGGACCACACTGAAGGAGGCATAATGAAGAGCTTCTCCTCCGCATCGGCTCAGGGCCCTGGAGTAACCCAAGGTCAGCTACGGCAGCCCATCCCTCTCTGCAGAGGAGGCAGCTGCTGTCCCTCCCCTGCTCATCTTTCCTTATGATTGCCTCCATTTACACCACTCTCCTGGTCTCCTGTTAAACACTTCCCTGGAGAAAGGATTCCATTGATCGACCAGTCATCTTCCAACAGGGAGCACCCTATTGACACATTCTGGAGCCAGGTTACTTGAAAGGCCATCACTGGTCAACACACTGGTTCTTTTTTCCTTCTTTTATCTCTAAACTACACTCCTACTCCCTCCCACCACCACAAGCAACTGCTCTAAAGGGCTTACTGGGCATCTTTGTGTGTATGTTCTCAAAATGAGTATCAGGATTGTGCGTGCATTTTCATGAAAGAACATTATGTGCATGTTGTATCTCTCATTCTAGTTCCCTAAATCCTGGTTGTTATCTTTTGAGGTCAAGGCTCACCCCTTTTATGAATATGATGAAAACATAGATATTCCTACCAGAAAAACATATGAAGGGAAATAAAAAATTGTGCATATGATTTTAGGGTGTTCACATGCATGTTAAAAGCCTTCTGTGGATGCCTGAGGGTCAAGAGCTCAGGTTGGACCCTTATCAGAGATACTGGTCTTTGGCCAGGGCTTGAATGCCTAATCTGATGAGGAGTAGCAGGTGAAATAGGGTCACATGGTACAAAGCAGGAATCTGCATACAGAGGATTCTCGAAGAGGTTGTGGCCATGCCTTCCACTATGAATGGACTTCTCTATGTCTGTTCTCAAACCAAGGAATGTATAAAATAGTACCTACGTGTGCCCCTATTCCAAAATGCCTTCCCAGCTCCTCTTATTCATACCTATCACTTCCTCCAAAATTCAGAGCACGTTCCCAGAGAGACCTCTTCCTCATCTTTACCACACATCTTCTCCATACATGTCTTGCACATCAATTTTGATTTTGTTGTCATGATGCTTAGACTTCTGAACACTGTTATTAAATTAAGGCTGGCCCTACAATCAGGTTGTAAGCCTGCTGAAGAGAGGAACCCGTCTATTACATACATGGGAAGTGGCAGAGAATGTTACTCATCCAAATTCCAAGGTGGCAGCAGGGTAGCAGCCAATTCTCCCAAGAAAGATGAGGAGGGATGAGCCTCATTTTCAGGAGGCAATGATCAGTGGGAAGGTCCTCCATCAAGACCTTGGCTATATAACAAACCACCACAGAACTGAGTGGCTTAGAATCTTATTTATCTATTTTTCTATCTATTTATTAGTGTTCCTTCTCATGGTTCTGTGCATTTATTGGGTTTAACAAGGCTGTTCTCACTTGAGTCTCTTATACAGTTGTGATCAGATGTTGGCTGGGGCTGGGGTCAGAAGGTTCAACTGGAACATGTGTTCAAGAGGACTCCTTAGGTCACATAGTGGGTGGCTGACCAGCTGGGCACCACTCTCTCCACTTAGCCACCCCGCACTTCTTCAGGACACTGTGGTCTTAGGGGGTGAGGTGATGTCCTAGTTTCCTAGGGCCACCAAAACTAATTACCACAAACTGGATGGCTTAAGACAACAGAAGTTTACTTCCCAGAGTTCAGGGGGCCAAGAGTCTAAAACCCAGGTGTTAGCAGGGTTCCTTTTGGAGGCTCTCAGAAAGAAGACTCTCTTGCCTCTTCCTAGATTCTGAAGGATGCCAGCAACCTGCACACTCCCTAACACACAGCTGCACCACTCCAGTCTCTCCCTATGTCTTCATGCAGTTTTCTGTTCTGGGTCTCTCCGTGCCCTCTCCCCTCCTAAGGACACTCAATAGATTGAAGGCCAACCCTAACTAAGTCCAGAAGATGTCATCTATTTTTAACAAATTACACCTGCATAGACCCCATTTCTAAGTAAGTTCTGGGTGGATATGAATTTTTGAAGAATACTATTTAACCCTCTGTAGCTGTCTCCCCTCAGAACAAGATTTCCAAGAAACCAAGGTGGAAGTTGCAAAGGTTTGTCTGACCTAGCCTCAAAAGCAATCAGCAATATTTTTATTGATTATAAGTCAGTAACAGAGCCAGATCTGATTCAAGAAGAAGGGGCCACACAAGGGCATGGTCCCTTGGAGTCCTCTTTGGAGACTAGCATCTATGAGAAGGACCAGGTAAAAGGGTAAGTGAAGAAGAGGAAGAGAACACTGAGAGAGAGAGATTCTTAGGACTCCCATTGTGGAAACCTTGGGACAAGGGGGGAAAATGCATGCACTGCACTTGCAGGAAAGGTTTAGGGAGGTACAGAGAGAGGAAGGACAGAGAGGGTTCTCAGGAGTCACCATCTGGTATATAGAGAAAGATTACGAGTAAAAGAGATATCTCAAAAGGAGTTTTCAGGGATCCCTGGGTGGTGCAGCAGTTTAGCACCTGCCTTTGGCCCAGGGCATGATCCTGGAGACCCGGAATCGAATCCCACGTCGGGCTTCTGGTGCATGGAGCCTGCTTCTCCCTCTGCCTGTGTCTCGGCCTCTCTCTCTCACTGTGTGCCTATCATAAATAAATCAAATATTTTTTTAAAAAAAAGGATTTTTCAGAACTTTTACTCCACACCAAGACTATCCTCTCCCTTTTGACATTCCTCAAGAGGTTGGGTAAATATTTGAATCACTTTCATTTATATTTTTCTGCCTGGCCATTATTTTTTACACATAATTTTCTGCCAGTGAAAATTACAAGGTTCCATTGTTTTTATACAAGTGTATCTCTCTAACCCTACTTGGTAAAGCCAGCACAGGGCTCTGCCCATGGAATGTGATCAACAAATAATGACTGGTTTAGAAGCATTTACAAGCTTAATTTGAAAGGTTATACATTTGATCCCAAAACAAGGATTTTTTTGCAATAAAAGTATGTACATGCACTTTCAAAAAACTACCAACAAAATTTTTTAGTTTGTCCTCATTGTAATACACGTTCTGACATGGGTATTGTTAGATGTTTACAGTTTGAGTATCATTAAAGGTGAGGGTTGGCCAATTGCCTTTGCAGGAAAGTTTGGAGGGGCGTTTCAGTTATAGAGAATATGGCTGACCGTCCTCAGAAAGCAAGAATTAGGAGACACAGGCAGTGTTCCCAGACTTAGGCTGCAGAAAGTACTCCTTAAGAAAAATCCATAAATTCTTCTACCTCAAGAAATATCTAGCAGGTGATTGGGACCCCAGGCAACAAGTAGAGATTTTATGGCTGTGGACTTTCCAATCTGGAGGACTTAGTTGGTCTGAGAAATGAAGGACTCATATTACTTAGGTATGTTTAGATCCCAGCCAATGCAACAAGCCTGCCAAGGGAGGGAGTCTATGGAAATACTTCCTATCTCAATGTTGTTAATATAATCTGGTTACAAAAGATTTGGAACTGACCTGGTATGAGGCCACTTTTCCTACAACCAGCACATCCAATCTGGAGTCTTTTTTAGCTAATATTTAGTGAAGACTTACTATGTTGTTTATCTGATACAGATAATCTCAATTCTTATGACAATCCTGTGAAATTGGTACTGATGAAAATAAGATACATTGGGCTGGAAATCTGGATGGTGGTTGTTGGAATGTTCCCTACTCAAAATGACTGTCCTGTAGTGAAATTTTAAAAAAAGGAGTCTACATATTGCCTGGATATTTTTAAACTATAAAAATAAACCAGAAATATAATTTGAGTTTTAACAAATAGAGCCAAGGACTCAAAGAGGGTTTAAACATGTTTAAATTCACTTATATTTTTCATTTATGTCATATGAATTCAGAACAATTAGTGAATGTATGTTCTTGTCCCTACAATCGAGGTATAATGGAAGCCCCTTCATGTGTTAATGTCGTTAAAATTAAACTGCTAGAAGTACATACATTAAGCACCAATGAAATATGGAGGAAGATAACCACTTTATTCCCACTGAGATGGCTAAATTCAAAAAGACAAAGCATAACAAATGCTGACAAGAACAAGTGAAGTGGTCAAACGGAGCAGCCACTTTGGAAAATAGTCCAGCAGTTCCTCAAAATATTAAATACACACACTCAAAAAAAATATTAAATACACACTTACCACATAACCAGCAATGGCACTCCAAGATATCCATGCTAGAGAAATGAAAGCAGAGGTCCACACTAACGCTCACACATAAATGTTTATAACTATATTATTCGTAAGAGCCAAAAGGTGGAAAGAACCCAAATATCCACCAACTGATGAATGGCAAACAAAATGTGGTCTCTCCATACAACAGATTCTTATTCTATAATTTAAAAAAGAAGGAAGTATGACCTTCCTGACCTCTGCCACAGCATAATGAGCCTTGACAATTCTATGCTAAGTGAAAGAAGCCAGTCACAGAGAACCACATGCTCTATGATTGTATTCAGATAAACTGTCCAAAATAGGTAAATCCACAGAGACAGTAAGGAAATTAGTGGTTTCCAAGGACTGAGGGGAGAGGAAGATGGGGAGAGACAGCTAACAGGTACAGGGTTTCCTTTTGGGTGTAATGAAAATGCCCTGCAATTAGTGTGATCATTGTACAGCTCTGAATACGCCAAGAACCACTGAAGTACATATTTTTAAAGAGTGAACTTTATCATAAGTGAATTATATCAATAAAACAGTTATTTTAAAAAGAAGAGTGGGGCGCCTGGGTGGCTCAGTTAAGCATCTGACTCTTGATTTCCGCTCAGGTCATGATCTCACAGTCCTGGGATTGAGCCCCAGGCATCCAGCTCCACACTCAGCAGGGAGTCTATTTGTGGTTCTCTCTCTCCCTCTGACCCTCCCCCTCTCTCTTTAAAATAAATAAATAAATCTTTAAAAAGAGAGGCAGAGAAAGAAGAAAAGAAAATAGAGGGGGCACCTGAGTGGCTCAGTCAGTTAAGTGTCTGCCTTCAGCTCAGGTCATGATCCCAGGGTCCTGGGATGGAGTCCCTCATTGGGCCTCTGCTTGGCAGGGAGCCTGCTTCACCCTCTCCTCCCCACTCATGCTCTCTCTCACTATCTCTGTCTCTAATAAATAGATAAAATATTAAAAAAAAAAGAAATAAAAGAAAATAGAGATAAGCAAGTCGTTTTGAATATACCACAGTAGGAGAAGGTCTGGGGACAGGGGCAGATTCAGGTTTGTGGGCCCTGAAATGTACAGTCTGTGGGACCCTCTTCAAAAAAAAAAGGTATTTTTTAAATGCAAATACACTGTACAACATTGCACATAATTAACAACACTGTCCTAGACACTTAAAAATTTGTTAGGAGGGTAGATTTCAAGTTGCATGTTTTGTACCCCCAACTTTTAAAAAAATGCAAACACAAAAAATTAGGTGCAGAACTGGATATTCAGAATGAGAAAATAAATGATAAACTATGACTGTTTAAACGCTGGAAAACATCCAGAACCATTTCTGAATCCACAGTTTCTATTAACCGACTGCCCCTCGTAAATCTATAATCCTAATTTCCTCCATTGCTGACTCCATTGTCTTTGCTCACCTTTCCATGAGACAAGGACTTTATTTTTCTACAGAGAGAATAGAAAAACAGTCTTTCCTCTAACAAAATCAATACATGTTGTCTCTTTATTATACCCATACCCCAATTTCCCCTTTTTCAACATGAGTTTCCTGCCTTCCCAGGACACCCTCCCCAGAAGTGGAGAACAGCTTTTACCTTCTCTCTGGGCGTGACTCCCCCCGCCCCAGCCCTGTCCTTGAACTTTCCAGCACCTGCCAGGCTGGTCTGGGGCAGGTGGGGTGAAACCAGCACCTTATCCTGCCAGGAGAATCCTAAGTAAGCTCATTCGTTTTTGGAACACAATCCGGCAACAGATATCAGAGATCCTTCTAAATCCCACCTCTGGGAATTTCTCTTGGAGAAATAAGCCCAAACGTATAAGAACGATCCACGTGTCCAATATGGGCAATTAATAAAATAAATTATTGTATCTAATCAGATGTTGGCACCATTTTAAATGGTCATAACAATAACGTAAGAGCATGGGGAAACTGTGATACAGACAATACTCTGCAATCGTAATAAGGCATGGAATGATCTAAAATTGTGTGTACAAGATGCCTAATGAGATTTGTTCTTAATCCTGTGCATAAAGAAAAAAAAAAAGACTGGAAAGAAAGGTACCCCGTGCTAAATTAATTTTTGAGATAGGCTGGTTTAAATTTTCCTTATCCCGCATGATTTCATAATAAAAATAGGCCTGCCCGAGAGCCCGCCTGCTCCCCGCCGCCCGCCCCAGCTGCGGGAGCTCACGTGCTCCCCGAGGCCGCGGCGATAGATGCATGGACAGGATCACTAGGCTTGTTTGAGGCTTTTTATGCAAAATCAGCACTTAAGCACAGCACCATGCTGGGGGGCGGGGGGACGGGGACCAATCCAGGTGAGCACGTTCACCCGTGAAAGGGGCGGCGACTCGCACTCGGGGGCCCAGCTAGGCCGCCCGCTCCCCTCGCGGGGCCGGGACCCAGCGGGACGCAGCAGGGCCCAAGGCCGCCGAGACCCGCGCCCGGGGCGCCTGCTGCCGGGACTGCTGCCGCGACGAGCGCGCGGGGACCAGCGCGGCCCAGGGCCAAGCCCCGGCCACGCGGGGGCCGCGAAGGACCGAGGCGGCGGAGGCGGCGGCCGGGCTCTGCTCCAGGCCGGCGGGGCGTCGGGCAGCACAGCCGCGGGGCCCAGGGGGCGCAGGGCCCCGGCTCTCGAGGTCCCCGTGAGACCCGGCCGAGGGAACCAGCCCCCGCCACAAACGGTGGCCCCTGGGACGCCTTCTGTCGGCGGCTGCCACCAACCTGCTCCCCGGAGTAGAACCAGGAGCTGACGCCACCGGCAAGCGGGACGCGAAACACTGGGCACATCGGGGAGCTGCTGGAGTCACCTGCCGATGTCGACCAATCCGGATGGGGCTCTGCCAACCAAAGGATGGGGCCCGCCAACCAATCAGGATGGGGCCCTGCCCATCAATCCGATGGGCCCTTCCAACCAATCCAGATGGGGCCCTTCTAGCCAATCAGGATGGGGCCCTGCCAATCAATCAGGATGGGGCCCTTCCAATCAATCCGGGGCCCTTCCAACCAATCCGGATGAGACCCTTCCAACCAATCCGGATGGGGCCCTTCCAAACAATCCAGGTGGGGCCTTTCTAGCCAATCAGGACGGGGCCCTTCCAAGCAATCAGGATGGGGCCCTTCCAACCAATCAGGATGGGGCCCTTCCAACCAATCCGATGGGCCCTTCCAACCAATCCAGATGAGACCCTTCCAACCAATCAGGATGGGGCCCTTCTAGCCAATCAGGATGGGGCCCTTCCAACCAATCAGGATGGGGCCCTTCCAAGCAATCCGGATGGGGCCCTTCCAACCAATCAGAAGGAGGAAACCTTCTCACTAGAAGTAGGGCTCTCCGAAGGCCTTGGGGAGCCTCCAGATACCTTTCTTGGTGGGCGTTTCTTCAGCTGGAGCTGGAGCCACGTTAAAGCCGTATCTGTCCTGGAGGGTATTACGCTGAGTGAAGTCAGTCGGAGAAGGACAAACAGTGTATGTTCTCATTCATTTGGGGAATATAAATAATAGTGAAAGGGGATAGAAGGGAAGGGAGAAGAAATGGGTGGGAAATATCAGAAAGGGAGACAGAACATGAGGACTCCTAACTCTGGGAAACGAACTGGGGGTGGTGGAAGGGGAGGAGGGCGGGGGGTGGGGGTGACTGGGTGGCGGGCATTGACGGGGGCACTTGGCGGGATGAGCACTGGGTGTTATGCTGTAGGTTGGCAAATTGAACACCAATAAGAAATAAATTTGTTATTTTTAAAAAAGCCTTACCTGTGCTTTTGATTTCGGGGTGCACCTGGTTTCTTCTGTGGGTGGAGAACCACTTCGGTGACCGTGGTGGCCTTCCCCATCGACGTGTGCAACAGCAGAAACCGAGCTACGCTGCCGCAAGAAGCCCTGGCTTCGGGTTCAGGAAGACGTGCTGCGTTCAGGTCCAAGCTCAGCCACCTGCCAGCTGTGGAGGCTGGAGCTCGGGCGCCGACACACATGGACACGCATGGACACGCATGGAAGTGAGGTCCACGCCTTATCGTCCCCAGGGGAGTGAGTCAGGAGCAACCTGGGTCTCAGGCAGCTCAGTGGAAGCACCACACCGGCCCTGGACTTCCTGCGTGCAGGCTTTGTATGTGAGAGAAGACGCAGCTATTCATCCTGTTTAATTGTGTTGTGCCGTACCCTGATTTTTAGTTGTTTTGCTTTTACTTTTAAAGTCGTGTTTCATTTTATTTTTTATTTATTTAGAGAGGGAGAAAGAGAGGGTGTGAGCGGGGGAGGGGAAGAGGGAGAGGAAGAAAGAGAATCTTTCTTCCAACAATCTCCTTGCGCAGGGCAGAGAGCCAACACTGGGGCTCAATCCCACAACCCCAAAACCATGACCTGTGGTGAAATCAAGAGTCAGAGTCTTAACCGGCTGAGCCACCCAGGTGCCCCTTAAATTTGAGTTTTCCCCAGAAAGTTTTTTTAGCTGTTAGACAAAAACACCTGCAAGTTTATCTTCAAAAACAAAATCCCTCGTGGAAACTATACTCAACCATGGCTGTGAAGAGAATGGGTCTTGGGGAAACCACAAGGACCTGAAGAATAATTCCAGAAACTCCAGAGAGAGTCACTGCTTTGTTTATCATTTCCCAAACCACACAAAATAATTTGATCTTTGTAAATCTGAAACGCTACGGCTAATCCAGACAGCAATAGCAACAGCACCCTATTTCTTTTAGCACAACACACAGCAAACAGAGGATAAGCCAGCCCCTCACCCTATATTGCCTCACAGGTCCAGAACTACATGACACACATGGTTGGTTTCAGAGATCACATCGAAGACTGATTTCTTAGTCTTACCGAGGAAGTGGAGGAATGTGGACAGCGGTTGAAGAACATAGATGCTCATGAAAGAGAAACAAGCTGACTGCCAGGAGGCACAGAGCCACAAAGAACTAAACACGATTCCCTTTTCAACCCCAGAGATTGTCCAGTACCAGGACCCCCACAACGCTGGTCCCTGTTCACCCTCAAGTTCACAACCAAAGCTGGGAGGAGAGAGCCCGCACAGGAAAAGTGCACATTTTTCCCAGGAGATTCTTTTGGACTCAGTAGAATTATCAGCCCAGAGCTGACCGAGCCAGTCTTCTTTCTCAGGCTTTGTAAAGCTCACACTCCACTTTTGTTCACCATCTCATTGACATCTCTGAGCATCCCCAGAAGTGTGCATGTGATGACTTACCATCCACTACCTAAATGTCAGGTAGGGCTTCAACCACATTGAATGAGCCCAGTGCAGCTGCACTGTTGGGAACAGAGTGAAGAACTTCACAGTGGACATGGGGTGCCCACCCAGATGGCCTGGACCCCCTTTCTGGTGCTGTGCACCTGCACTCCAACTTCTGTGTACTCTGCCACCGAGAGCCACAGTGACAGTCTGCTCGGTGGGTTCCCCTCCAGCTGCTGGAGCCACCTCACTCACATGGAGAATGGAACTATCTGGGTAAGGACGGCCCTCAGGATGGCCCTCAACAATGGGCGACCGGAGCAGGGGTCCAGCTCCCTTTCCTCCAGAAGGGATAAACTCTGAGGTGCAATTTACACACTAGAGCACCCTTTGGGATGAGGCTGACATCGGACCTTTGATGGGCTCCTTCTCCTTTCCTTGTCTGCTTCCCCCACTCCCTCCTCCCAGGAGCACCTCCTTTACAAATAAATCACTTGTACCTGCATCCTTGGCTCAGGTCTCCGAGAGAAAGGTATCCCTGTAGGTACAACCAGAATTATCATTGGACCTGATGCTGTAGTCTGCTGAGGAAAGTGGTACTTTCCTGGACATTCCATTAGTTGACACTTCCCTCCACAGTTAGGATTTGGAAACAGATACTTAATTAACTGAGACTCAGAGCTTCCCCTACAGTAAACGCTGACACCTGGATCATGCACAGACCCTTCTCAACTCTGCACATGGGGGACCCTGGGTGAAAAAAAAATGACAAATTACAACTGAGGCAGTGGCTGCTAACAGGCTGAAATTTGAAAGACTACTCTTCCCTCAAACCCCCCTCATTACCCAAGTCTGAGCCTGAAAATCCACCATTAGGGACTCATACCTTTAGGCAGAAGGTATTACATCTCCAGACCTCCTCTAAGAGTTCAAAAAAACAAACATCCAGCTGTTATCAGACCTTAACATCTTTGTGGGAATTAACATCATTGTGATTTAATCAGGAGGCTGACAAAGGTTCTCATGGTACTTGTAGTTATAGGGTAAAGAAATATTTTTAAAGGGAGCTATTCTGGGGAATGAGGCAGTAAGAGCCAGGAGAGTTGGCCAATAGCAGGGAAGGAAACAGAAGCAGACAGGAATTCATAAATGGGAACTAAAGAATCAAAGGTGACTTCTCTTTATAATCTTAAATCACAGAATTGTAAAACCTCAGGAAACCTAGATATTATCTAGTACAATGGTTTTCTGAGTTATATTGGCAATTTACTTTTCACGTGTTACTGGAACCCTAATATTTAAAGCAGCGAAAGGGAAATTGGTCCAGTAACAGGTAGAGGGAGGCACAGTTCCCTGCTTGCTTGGCTGCCCCCTGGGCATTACTATTCTTACTATACCAATGAAATGGCACCCACGTTAAGTAATAGCTAAACAAGTCAGAGATCGGATTTGAATCCAGGGTGTCTGACTCCAAGCCAGCCATCCTGTTTCTCCTAATTCATCTCCCCCCACCCTACCCCGATCCTGGAGATGCACAAACCAAAGCTGAGCACAGGGAAGTGGGTTGTGTGTGATCAGAAAGCTGATTACTGCAGAGCAGAGCCCAGAATGGAGGGTTCTCAGCCTCAGCTCAGGGCTCTCCAGGGTTTCTATGCAAGCCCCAAGGATCGAGTCAGAGGTTTTCAGGAAGCAGCCTGAGTCTTTAGCATGGTTCCCCCAAGCCTTCAGGACCAGCTCCCCCCTGCCCCAGCTCTAGTCTCACCAGCAGCCTCACCATGGGAGGCTGTCCTAATCATGCTCCCATGTCACCACATCCCCAAAATGCCACACGCACACACACATCCTCAGTCCCTTTCTTCAAGTTGTCCCCAGAGAAGGGACTCCTGGGGAATGACCTTCCTCTGCTCATCTGATTGACCTGTCCTCAGCCTTCAGACGTTCATTAGGATATCTCCCTCTTATGATTCCATGAAGCTCCCGCACACATCCCCACCCACCTGATTCATCCTTCCTCCCACTCCCTAGCCGTGTGCACACACTCCTCCATGTGGAAGCATCTTTACTCCTGTGCACACCTGCCACCCCCTCTGACCAAAAGCCTCAAGTAATCAATCCCACCTGTTACTTACCTTTGTGCCCAGAACCTAGTACGGAGCTGGCCCTTAGGCATGTTCCATGGACAGGGAATGAACAAGGAAATGGCCATTGAGAGCACACTCAGAAATAAACTACTGTCAAGTATATTTTGAATCCCTTCCAATTTTTTTTTACATTTTTCTATGTAGAAGCTTAGTCAAAAGTTAAAAAGGAATTGCTTTTTATAAGCAACAAATCACCTAAAACAGAACAATTAAACATATACTTTAGCCCCTAGACTGCATGGCCTCTTCTCTACATGAAATTCCACTCAATTCACACAAATACAAAATTTCCCATAGATCCTCTGATCTTCAAGCTTTTGGGGACAGAGGGACCAGCACAGCTGCCCGTCTCCTCTTGAGCCCCCCATGCCCATCTCTGTCATGTGGTGCCCAAATCCCTTCCCAGACCCTTCCAGGAACAAGGAGCCACAGTGTCTCCAAGGCAGCTCATTCCTCCAAAACATAGTTATGGCTACTAAAAGAAGTCATAGCAAATAAAATAAAACCACCCCATGTTCAACCATCATCTGCCTCTATATCATTATTCCCCTCCTGGTTCTTCCCTCAGTCCACTCAGATCCAGTGTAATCCCTTTTCCAGAAAATAGCCTTCAGAATCCTCTCAAGTCCCATCGGAGTCTTTGGATTAAAAACCACAGCTCTGCCAGCCATTCCCTCCACCCCCAAGATGTGGCTTTGAATCCCCCACCATCCTGATGGCCTTTTCAGCAACCACGTGGTCTGTCACCCCAAGTGCCATAGACTGCTGCCCTTGGAGCCCTGCAGGGTTTTATTGGCACTTTTGGCAGCTACAGCCAGTGTTTCCTCACAGAGCTCACAGCCAGCTCCTCTGAGTCCTTTCCATTCATGCTGCTGCTGAGCCATGTCCCTCCCATGCTAAACAGGGCAGCTGGATTCATGGACTTTAAATGTATCACTGGCAAACTTCACTTCGTTTATGTAACTGTGGCAGGGGTGCCAGCTGTTGGTCAAAATCTATTGCCTCTCTTTCCCAGCCACTCAGCTAGATTACGCTCCCCAGCCTCCCTGGCAAGTTGGTGTGACCATGTGACTTAGTCATAGCCAACTTGTGGGGAACGCAGCTCAAGGGATTTTAGAAATAGGTATGACATCAGAATAACCAAAAAGTTAATGATAAATGTCTGTCTTTATAGAGGAACTCTAACAAATGAGGAAGAAGCGAGAGTTAGAATATTACCACTTTACAAATTCTTAATGAAATAATGAGCTTACAGCGATACACACTATCATCTACAAAGCAAACTTGCCCCCCAAATCAACCTGAATCTGGACAAGAGTCTAGCTATAATGATAAGTTTAAAGGAAATGCAGAGGAACATGTTAACTATGCCAGGGAGGTGCAATCAGCAAAATCCAGACCATTGAAACTCTATAGGACAAGCAGCCTAACAACACACAAATTGCAATGGGCAATATGGGGCACGGGGGCCTATAGATTAAGAGACACCTAAGAGACATATCGACCATCTGCAATGTGTATCTCCTTGATTCAAATAAGCTGTTGAGAAGGAGAGAGAAAATATGAATCAAGGAAATTTGAACCCTGAAGAGATATTCGATAATATTAAGAAACTCTTCTCAGCCTGCCAGGAGTAATACTGATGTTGTCCTTAGGCTTTTTAAAAATAGTGTCCCTCTCCTTTAGAGATATCTACTTACATATCAAATGATATGATGACAGGGGTTGGCTTCAAAATAATCTAATTGGGAAGAAGAAGAAGGAAGTCATTGGAGGGATAGAGACAAAGCAAGAATGGGCCTAAATTGATCATTGTTGAATCTGAATGATGAGTATTTGGGATGAACTTTAGTATCTCTCTCCTTTTATATATGTTTGAAATCTTCCATAGCAAAAATAAACATTTTTAAAAAATCATGCTCTCCTCTTTCTGGGTGCACATCCAGAGGTAGATGTTAACAAGGCCCTTGGGGATGGAAGGAACCACAAGATGAAAGGAGCCCATGTCCCCACAGAAAGTCATCAGCCAACCACAGATGTCCACCTCAGACTGTTTGTTATGTGAACAAGAAATTAATTTCTATTATGTATGAGCCATTATAACATTTTAGGTCTATTTGTTTCCACAGCCTACTCTACATATAAAATATAGCAATACACACTCTGGTCTTCATAATCTATGTGATCTTTCCAAAAGTATTTTATCCAAATTATTTTCCCTCCTTCGGCTATTTGTGCATTCTAGCATTTGGGCTTTAAAATGAAAATACCAAATACAGCATTTTTAAATGTTAGGTGATGTCCTGTAGCTACCATTAGAAACTTTCTACAGCGAGACCAAGTCAATGAATCAATACCCTTTTGAGTAGTGATTTTGTTGTGAACCCACCTAATTATATTAACCCATACTTCAATGCTCTGTTCTGTCCAGAAATTATTATGTCCCTGTCAGATGCCTTGTTAAAGCTCTAACTAGGTAATTGACATTTGAGTCTACTAACTCTGTTAGAATAAAGGAAATAAGATCAGATTTGACTTATCCTTAGCAAACCCACACTAACTGTATTGATCACTTTCAATTCTAAGTGGTCACAAGTAACTCCCTTAATAATTTATTCTAGACCCTTGACTGGTTTCAGTTGTCAAGCTCACCATTCTATAATTCATGGCAGAGGGGGCGGGGGGGGGGAGTCTTTCCCTTTTCAAAAATCAAAACTGTTTTTTGCAAACCTCCAAACTTCTAACACCACTCCCACCTTCCACCATTCCTCAAATCCACCCCCAGTGGTTGGGTGACCCCACTTGGAGATTCCCTGGGGAAAACATTTTCCTTTGTCTCAAGATACTTGAAATCATTTAGAGAAACTCAGGCTCTTCACTTCAATTTTCTTTTAATCAGTATGTATCCTAGCATTCTTCTTGAGGAGCTCTCCCTTAAGAGAGAAGAGAAGCAGAATAAGAATGCAGCCATTCGACATTCTCTGTGTCAGTTATGTTCACTATATGCATCTTCCAGAGCAGTTAGTTGTTTCCTCTAAATAGAAATGGTAGGTTCCCAATTTCCGAGTCCTTCAAGCTCCCTTCTGTACCCCAGCTCCCCTGCAGCCTCTTGGGGAATGTGTACAGGAGGCACAAGGACAATGGCACATGCTCTGTCACTAACTGGGGCCAGCCTCCTTCCTGCTGACCTGGGTGAGCAATGCACCAACTTCAGAGCAGTGTCCTCAATGTCTCAGCAGCATTGGATCAAAGAGAATGAAGGAAGACTGGACAAGGAGAATGCCTCACAAAAGGGAGAAGTGTATCCTTTTACCTGAAATCCTTTAGTCCTCCCATCTAAATCTCTTCTTCCTAGAATAGCAGCCTCCTGTGCTCCTAAGGGTTCTCTTTTACTTTAGGCTCACACCGGGATGTGGTCCACGGAGCAGAGATCATCCTTGAGCGCCCTCTAGAGAGTAACATACAATTAACAATACAAGCCAGCTCTGTCCCTCCTGCAGGGTAAGGCACTAGAAAGCCTTTGGCATTTTTGTTTCAAAACAAGGCAAAACATCATTTTGTCCTAGGCATTTTTGTTTCGAGTCTCAAATCATTCTCAACTCTAATGTTGAGAATGACGCTGTTTTGATAATATTATACTCAATCGTGTGCCTTTCCTTTCCTCTTTTATGGATCCCCATTCGTTCAAATGCTATTTCTGTCAAAAACAACCCTCAGTGGAGCTGCTTAGATGTTTCTATACCCTTCCCGACATTGACCTGGGGTCTTCTGGTGTCTGACCATGGAGCTGTGCCTATGCTTTCACTTAAACTTGTGAAATCACCTCACTCAAGTCCAAAAGTGTGACCCTTATGCCCTGCCTTTCTCTGATATCAGTAGGGTGGAGGTGGTTATCAAATGGACAAAGCCAGTCAAAGATCATTTTAAAATCTGCGAGAGCTGGATGATCGTGGGAATTATATGAGAAAGAAATGCAAGAAAAAAGAAAAGAAAAAGAAATGCAACACTCCATCAAGGTCAAAAGTCTTTAGAGTTAGATGGAAAAGACATTTATTTTTCATAAGAGCCAGTGTAATGCAAAATCCAATCAGGCCATCAAATAAGGTAGGATTGTATGTATACAGAAGAATGAAGAAATGCACCACACACAACTTGAATCCAGGGACACAAGCTAAATGACCACATCCCCCTTGAAGGTGTGAAGTCTGACAGCACATCCCAAAACTCACATTCACTGAGGCCTGACAAGTTACCAGCAGGGTCCAGAACAAGGCCTGGCCATTGTTCTAACTCAAGTTAGCTGAGAAGGCAGCTCCCAAATTGTGTGAAGTGACCTGCTAATATCTATCGTGGGTACATAACTTTCAATCTCAGGAATAGAGTTAAGTATGATTACTGGAATGTGCTAGACTTAAAATAGTAAGATGTGTGAATTAAATGTAAATGATGGAGGAAGAACTTATGTTTCTGCACACAAAAGCCACCATTGAGGACACCAAAGACTCCCATCTTTTCCCTAAGTTTGGCTCCACTGTCACTTCCCCATCCAGTCTCTCTTCCGCACTGGGAGGTAAACAACAGTCCGATGTATGGCTCTCTCTGGCCTCGGGGAGGACAACCTGCAGCCAGAAAAGTGAAGGACCTACCAGAGAGTCTGTTTCCAGCTGAGCCCCCCAGTGGCCAGACAGGTGGTTAAGTCCTGAATCACACCCAATGTACCTCTGAGCTATTTGGGGAATTTGTGTCCTTTTGCTCTGTGTGGCTTTGTACAAATCTCACCTGAAAACACTTAGACTCCTCAATTCTTTTAGCCTCACCTGGATAGTCCTAAGTGGCTTTCCCTGCCCAGCCCTGAAGATTTCCAAGAAAGTTTCTATTTTATTCATATCTAGCAGCAGCCCACACTTCACTCTGAACAAACCTTTCTATCTCCCTTACATAAAAGCTAGCTCCCCTTCAATTGCCAGAGGTTGTTTTTTTTTTTTTTTTAAGATTTTACTTATTTATTCATGAGAGACACAGAGAGAGGTAGAGACATGGGCAAAGGGAGAAGCAGGTTCCCCACGGGAAGCCTGATGCAGGACCAGATCCCAGGACCCTGGGATCCCGACCTGAGCCAAAGGCAGACCTTCAACCACTGAGCCACCCACCTCTAATTGCCAGAGGTTCTAACATTCCAGGATAAAATGCTATTGTTCACCTGCAAGCTTGTAGGGTGAAATAATTCAGATAATTTAATAGGTAATGTGACTGTTGGTCAGATCCACTAATTTGCGTGAAACAGCTGAGCTGTCCAGTAAAGCATTTGAGCACACCATCTTGGAAATCAGACTCTGCAGGCTGAAATCTGACCCAGCTACTTCCTAGCTACATAAATTCGCTCAACCACTCTGACCCTTAGTTTCCCAATCTATAAAAATATGTCCAAAAATTATACTCCTCCCCAAGGCTGTCCTGGGGACTAAATGGTATAACCCACATAACCCCACTTGGCACCTGGCACAGAGAAAGAGCTCCATGAATACTGCAATCATGACAGATTCAGGAGCATTGAAGGCTGTCCACTGGCTCGCTGGAGACACAAGTGGAGACTTCACTGTAATGGCTCACTTCAGTCTTAACATTTATAAGAAGTGACTTAACAGACTTTGCCTCTCCCCTACTTCCTACATTCAGCTAAATCCAGCTCTGAACTAAGAGCAATCAAGATCTGAAGCAACCAAATGGAACTTTAAGAGAAAACTGAGAAAATGCAATGAGCTTGTAGAAAATAAGTCTTCTGGGTCTGTCATCTGTACTCTCTCTATCTTGTAAACTCCTGGAAAGTGGAGACTTGCAACTTTTTAATCAAAATTTAATTAGCACCTTGCATTCAATAAGCACTCAATGATTAGGAGTATAAATGAAAAATGTCTCCAGTCACCTAAGTACCAAGAAACTCAATCTTCATTCTCATTCATTAAAGCCACATCCTCCCAGCTCTTATCTAAGAGCCATCTAGCTAACATTTCTCAGAGTTTCCACTGGAGAGCCCCTTCCCTTCCTACTCACTTCTCCCCCGCCCCCATATTCAGTTTCCTTCTCTGAGAACCACTGTAGGAAATAGAGAATTATCTTTCAATAAGAATAATCGAGGGAAATGAGCAAGGGTTAGTGGAAAGGGAGGTGGGAAGGGGTATGGGGTGACTGGGTGATGGGCACTGAGGGGGTCATTTGGCCGGATGAGCACTGGGTGTTATGCTATATGTTGGCAAATTGAACTCCAATTAAGAAAAAAGAAAATAAATAAAATCACACAGATAATTCATTAAAAAAAGAATAAGAAAAATAAAATATCTATTGCATCTTTTAAAAAAAAGAATAATCGAGAAAAAAATACTAGGATGTGAGTTCCATCTGTGTAGCTGACTATGTAAATTGGGGTAATTATTTTCACCCTGTCCCACACTGGGATGTGGCCTGTGGGCCTCACACCAGGCATTGTTCCTACAAGCTCAAATCACAATCTTTTCCTGAAAATCTCATCAAGATTTCATTTCAAACAAGCTCGAGGCTTACCCAATAATGTTGCAAAGTTGCATTTGAGGCAGGATACATGCATTTGAGGAAGAAAACCTGAGGCCTTTATAGTTTATACCTATAAATATATTAGAAAAAGCTCAGGTTCCCAAATCCCAGAGCTCTGTGGACACTGTCAGACAATTCAGCCCCCTCACTAAAGGTCTCACATGTCAAAAATTCGAGGAGTATTTTCTTGTTAAGTCTGGTTTCTTAAACAGCAGTTTTACTTTCTGATACACGGAGAATCAAGAAGAATTACAAGAGATTAAGTGCAGTAGCAAATTGCACCTCAAATTATTTCAAGGCAAGTAAATGATGGTGTGAGATGTCAAAATTTCCCAAACATTCAGATTGCACTATAAAATTTGATCAGAGATATTTAAATGTTGCCTTAGAGAGAGATTATCTTCCAGGGCAAGTAAAGTCTGGGACAAGCAGAAATATATCTGCCATACAGTGAATGGGCTCAGCACTCCTGAGGAATGAAGGAATGAAGAGATCAGAAAATGAATGGTTATTTGCTTATTTTATATATATATATGTATATATTTTTATATATATATATACACACACACAATATTCCAACAAGCAAATGGTTATTTTATATATATATAATATTCCAAAATAAAATATATTCCATTGCATATATATATATCCTATATTGTATACATGTTATATGCTATATATATTATATAATTATGTATTACACAAATTACATCAATTACACAAATGTATATTATATATATTATATATGATATATTTCATAATATATATAATATGTACACATACAGTATGTATATTATACAATGGAATATTATCCTGCCTTTTAAAAAAGAAGGAAATCTAGCCATCTGCAACAATATGGATGAACCTGGAGGACATTATGCCGAGTGAAAGGAGCTAGACCCAGAATAACAAACACTGCATGATCTCACTTATATGTGGAATCTAAAATAGTCAAACTTATAGAAGCAGAGAACAGAATGGTGGTTGCCAGGGAATGGAAGAAATGGGCAGATGTTCAGTTATGGAAGATAAATAAGCTCCAGAGATTTAATGTACAGTAATGTGACTCTAGTTAGCAGTGCTGTGTTGTATACTTGAAATTTGCTAAGAGGGAACATCTTAAATGTCTCACCACACACACACACACACACACACACACACACACACACACAGAAAGGTAATTGGGTGAGGTCAGGGATATGTTAATTAGCTTGATCGCGATGATTATTTGACAATGTATATATGTATATAAAAATACCAAGTTGTACATCTTAAATATACACCACTTTTATTAATCAATTACACTTCAATAAAGCTGGGTTTAGAGAAGAAAGGTCATTTTCAAAACTTTATTAAATTGGGATATGCCAGACATCAACCCATGATAGCGGCAAATGAGAGATAATCATTGGCTTTGTGGAGCTTATAGTGAAAAGTACTTGTCAGTCCACCAAAAAAATCAGATCTCAGCCTCCCACATAATAGGGCAGGAATTGTTGGCTCTCTGCTGAGCAGACTAAAACACACAAAAATGAATGGCAGAGAGAGAGGGCAGTAAGCGCCACGTACTCCCTATGGGTGAAGAGCATCATGGTCCACACACTTGTGTCATCTGGTCACAAGGCTGATACCTGCCTGTTGCACGGGGTTGATGACTAACGTTCTACCATTGTTAAACACCCACCTCTCCCCCTTTCTTCAATTCTGTGCTCAGTAAACAATGTCCTTGTCATAACTTAGCTTTTCCAGATATGGAAGATACTACTAGTTACTTTCCTAATACTTGTTTTTCTTAATAAAACATCCCACTGGATATATGGCCACCTGGAAAAAAAGACTACATTTCCCAGGTGCCCTTGCAGTCAGGCTTGCCCACATGACTTAATTCTCGTCAATGGGAAGAGTAAGAAGAGTTATATATGTCCTCTGCATCCAGCTCCCAGGGCAAATGTATTCCTTTCCCCCTTCTCCCTTCCTACTGCCTGGGAAGCAGACATGGTAGGGGGCATTCTTGGACTTTGCAGATGAGGCCACAACCAAGAAATGTAAAATAAATAGAAGGAAAGGATCTTCTCTGGGCTTAGACTTTTATGTAACAGAAACTTCTGTCACATTTGGACTTCTATGAAATCTGGATCTCTATCTCACTTAATTGAACCTGGATCCTGCCTAATACACTCTGTAAATGTCCCCTTACAGGAGGCACAAGCCAGAAGCCACAGGTATTCATCCTTATTGTAGTTCTGTTCCATATGACAAATCAATACACTAGCCTTCAGCAGAGACCAGTGGTCAGTCTTCCACAGCCAGCCTGCCAAAGGCTAAGAGCAAATTCCCCAAAGTCCAGTTGCCTAGGAAGGCCTCTCAGGAACCAGCCTGTAAGCCCTACAGCCATAAAAGCACTTCAAATGGCATAGAGGATGTTGAAACTTTCCTATAACTGAAGTGATAGAAATGCATCCAAAACTTTCTCAAGGAATCTGAATAACCAGAGCTGCTCTCTCACTAATACCAAAGACATCTGTGGTCATCTGTCCATGTTCCTCCATTTAATAATGGGCAGCTTTTTGAATTGGATAATCGAGTCCTAGTGGGTGCCCTTATGTTTTGTAATCAAGCTGTTGAAAAGTCACCATTGGTAAAAGAGAAAAATTACTCTATAGAGTAGTGAAGAAAGGAAGTGTCATATTTAGCAAAACACATTTGAAAGTCAGGAAATAATAAGACGTATGTCTAATGTGATGCTCTGGATATGAAAAGTTTAGATAGTGGCATTCCAAACTCTTCCATTTTACAAAGCCTGAAGAGTTATTTTGATTACTGACATCTCCTATTATAAAACTTGAGAGCAAGATTGTAAAGCAAATTATGATTAAGCTTGCTTAAAAATGTCAGAGACACAAAAACTAACTAATAAGGAGAGACTATTTTTAATTTAAGAATGGTTCTGAATTTCTCTCCTGGAGCTGAGGCATAAATTAAATGATGCCTGTTGTCTCCCAAAGTTTGTTCCTATTGCTACACTTATCACTCCGAACTGCTGTAAGCTGCTGTCATCTGTCTACTTGTGTGTTATTACTCTAAGACCAGGATTTCCTGGCAGGCAGGGATGCCTGGCAGTGCTGAACATGTGCCTGGTGTTCAATGAATATCTGTTCTGAGCTGTTTTGTTTTTGTTTTTGTTTTTTTTTTCACTCACAACACTTCTGACACCAAATGTGTGTTTTTTTCCTCATACCAACCAATTCAACTCTCCAGACACCAACTGAGTATCCTACAATTCAGTTCAATTCTGACACTAAAGGCAGACCCGACACATTACAAGCCTCAGCCCTACAAGACTGCTCCCACTTCAGATGTCAGTTGCAAGTCCAACCAGTTACTGGGACTGTACCAGCTATAAAGTCAAGGGGTTCTCATGATCCCTTTCTCAAGTTCAATAATTTGCTAGAATAACTCAGAACTCATGAAGCGCCTTTACTTATGATTACTGGCTGATTATAAAGGATATAACTCACAAACGGCCAATTAGAAGAGATGGATAGAACAAGACATGAAGGGGGTGATGGACAGGGATTTGGAGAATAAGACTTCCATGCTCTCTCCAGGTATACCACCCTCCCGGAAACTCAGTGTGTTCATCAAACCAGAAGCTCCCAAATCCTGATGTTCAGAGGCTTTATGGAGTCTCCATTACATGGGCATAATTGATTAAATCATTGGCCATTACTGATTAATTAAATCTCCAGTCTCTCTCCTGGGAGGCAGGGAATGGGGATGAAAGTTCTAACTTTCTAATCATATCTTGGTCTTTCTGGAGACCAGCCTGCATCCTAAGGCCACGGAGGGGCCCCAACCACCAGTCATCTCATTAGCACACCAAAAAACACTCTTTCACTCTAAGATTCCAAGCTCTTAGTTCTCTGTCAAGATCTGAGGACTAAGCCCAAATATTATAACAAAAGATGTTCCTTTCACTCCTCTCATTCAGGAACATGCAAAAGTTTTTAGAAGCTCTTGCCAGAAATCAGATACAAAAAACAAATCTAATTTTTTTTATTATTTTACAATATCACATCCATGGATGTCATCTAAGTTTCCCCAATCCTCAAATAATCCCTTTCTGGACAGACAGAGCAAGGTCAAAGACAAGAACTCAGCCAGACTGAGTGCCTAGTTCCCTAATTTATAAAATGGGAATAAAATAGTACCTAACTCACAGTGTTTCTGAGGATTAAATGAGTTGTGTGCAAAGCCTTTAGAATTTTGCCAGCATACAGTAAGAGCCATAAAGTGTTGCTGTTGCTATTACTTTGACAATATGAGACTATTTTCTCATTGAGAAACTTTGAATAGCCCAGAAGTTTATTTGCTAAGATGTTAAGTGCAAAAAGTAAGTTGAAGAAGAGTAGCATTTAGTAATCCCATTTACGTAAGAAAAAAAGAAGTGTATGTACCCTAAAGGTACCTAGAACATGATCTCCAGAAAGGAGAGAGGAGAAGGTCATTGAGGGACAGGGAAAAGCAAGAGAGGAAAGGAAACAGAACAGTCACGTTTTGCCCTCTTCACTCTGGTATTGTTTGAATCATTTGCAGTAGGAATATAATATCTCATGTATGGATTAAAAAATGTAATAATAAGGCTAGGGGCACCTGAGTGGCTCAAGTTGGTTAAGCATCTGCCTTTGGCTCAGGTAATGATGCCAGGGTCCTGGGATCAAGTCCTGCAACAGGATCCCTGCTCAGCAGAGAGTCTGCTTCTCCCTCTTCTGCTCCCCCACCCCTTACCATCCTCCACTCATGCTTGCTATCTCTCTCTCAAATAAATAAAATCTATAAATTAATTAATTAAAATAAGGCCCCAAAAATTATAAAAATTAACCCCAAAATATGGTATCTGGAGTTGCCTTACTTTAAACTTGTGAACATATCAGCACCCAACCATTGGACCAACAATTCCAGTATGACTATTGCATGTTGGGCCTCACTTTAGGCTAGAGCTTCTCTTCCTCAGCACTCTTGACATTACAGGCCATATAATTCTTTGTTGTAGGGGCTGCCCTTGCATTGTAGGATGATTAGCAGCATCTCTGGCCTCGATCCTTCCAATGCCAATGGTGTACCTCCCCACAT
Source organism: Canis lupus dingo (assembly GCF_003254725.2). NCBI lineage: Eukaryota > Metazoa > Chordata > Mammalia > Carnivora > Canidae > Canis > Canis lupus. Next base: position 30,301,662 of record NC_064270.1, on the reverse strand, counting down.
TGACAACCAAAAATGTACCTCCCCCCCTCCATTATTGCCAAATGTTTGCCCATTTTATGAAAATGAGCCAGTTATTGCCACCTTTTTTTGAAAGAGCTGTCAACTTTATGGCTCTTGCTGCAGTGCAAAGCCAGCATAAGGTGTCTGGGGCAGTGAGGAGAGGCGTGGGGAGCATGGAATTGGATTGGGGCTAGGTACACCTATTCCTTCCTAGTAGAGACTGAACAACCCAAGGAACATTATCCATTTCCTCTCAGTAAACATTTTGTCTCTCCTAAGACTGTTAAAAAACAATCTACAACATTTGGTTTGCAAAACAACCCTTCCCCACATCTGCTTCTGCTCCCCTTCAGTCTCACAAGGAAATGTCATCTCTTTCCCCTGGGTCCAATGCAATGATGATGACAGTTTACATTTATATTGTCTGTTCTGCCAGGAGAGGATGTAAAGAGCTAAACCACAGGGGGACTTTTGAGAAACAATCAGGAATCAGGCGCACTAAAGGATCACATCACTGGGAAAGGTTTGGGTAGCTAAAGAGGCCAAGCTGAGGAGGAATTGTCTAACATTTGAGAAGTAAGAGTATATACCCTGTTTCTCCCCTGCTTCTCCTTCCTCTCTTCCTCTCCATCCCCTCTGCCCACCTCTTCCTCTCCTACACTGAGGGAAGTTGAGCCAAGCTGAGGCCCCTCAGGCAGGAAGTGATGAGAACTTTCAAGTGCAAGATCTCTGATCTGAAATTTGGTCTTTGCAGAGGACAGATTGCCCTGTAGGTGGAAGCAGCCCTGGACTTAGCAGTAGAAACTACTATCTGCTTCAGGCCTTCTAGGTGTGACCTTGGGCAAAGTGTTTAGCCTCCCTGGGTCTCCATTTCCTCACTTACAAAGTGGAGATAACAGCCCTATCTGCTCTGTTGAGCTCATGAGGTTGTGCTAAGAAGCCAGTGAGACAATGTTGGAGTTGGGCTTCATAAATTGCAGGGAAGTGTACAAACTGCTATGGCCATAGGACTTTACCACCCCTCCACTCCCAATAGCCATGGGCCCCCAAATCCCCAAGGGATAAAAATAACAGTAGGAGAAACAGGAAGAGACTTTTGGGTATGTAGCATGTTGCATGGAATAGGAGCTAAGATTTCACAAAGATGTATAAGCGCCAACATTATAGCATATTTCCCAGACATCTCCGGATTTGTCTCCCTTCCGGCACAGCACAGGAACCATTTGTGTCAGAATGGGAAGGAAGGGAAGGGTGGGAAAACTTTCAGGAAACAAACCTTGGCTGCTACCTCATCTCATCCTTCTGTTTTAAGGGGCCCACAGGCCTTGTGTTCTACTTTGCCATTCCAAAGAGACCATAACGGACTCTTTAAATTACATGTCAAACTTCAAAAATCCTAAATTTATAACCCAAGTGAGAGAAGTATATATCAGTGATATATATATATATATATATATATACACCACCTTTTCCTGCTTTACAGCCTCACTGCCCAGATATTATCATTGAAAGTGTGGGAGAAAGGTTATCTAGCAGAGGTAGTCTAATTCTTTGAGCTAGTTGGGATGGTGCAGAGAAAGACTGGCATCTCCACATCTGGCTATCAGAGCCTGCCCTACTCTGGCAAAGGATGAGAAAACAGCTTGTGCTGCTAGAAGAAAAGTGTTTCTAGATCTTCCTGCTGAGTAGCTTCCAAAGGATAAAACCTCACCTTTTTAGAATGAGAAACTGAGACTCTATGATTTGACCACATACTAGATTAATAACAACTACCATTGCTATTACCACCCACCAGGGTTAGATATGTGTTCTCCCTAAACACACAAGCAGATGAGACATAGTAGCCAAGAGAATTGCCCAAAGTAACCCCATTTGTAAGTGGCAGAACTAGGATTCAAACACAGGTCTTGGGACACCTGGGTGGCTCAGTGGTTGAGCCACTGCATTCAGCTCAGGCCGTGATCCTAAACTCCCAGGATAGAGTCCCACATCCGGCTCCCAGTAGGGAGCCTGTTTCTCCCTCTGCCTGTGTCTCTGCCTCTCTTTCTCTCCATGTCTCTCATGAATAAATAAATAAAATCTTTATTTTTTTAATTTTTATTTATTTATGATAGTCACACACAGAGAGAGAGAGAGAGAGGCAGAGACACAGGCAGAGGGAGAAGCAGGCTCCATGCACCGGGAGCCCGACATGGGATTTGATCCCGGGTCTCCAGGATCGCGCCCTGGGCCAAAGGCAGGCGCTAAACCGCTGCGCCACCCAGGGTTCCCAAATAAAATCTTTAAAACAAACAAAGGCAAGTCTTTCTAAAGCTTTAACTTTCAACATAACATGCACTGCCTTCAAGCTGCCAAACACTATCTCTCCCCCATATTGAGTTGTAGATTATATATTAATCAGTATTACATGGTATAAAATCACTAAGTCCACCTTCCAAGCAGTTCACAGTTCAACTAGGATTGATTTCCCTATTCCTAGCCCCATCCTCACTTTCCTCTAAACTCTACTTAGGAGGGTCAACATGGGGACTCCAGACAAGGTAACAAATGACTTTTCTGGAATATCTTCCATTTAGTGAACCAATAATTAACCCCTTATTTTTAAAAATCTAAAGATGTATAAGAAAAACCAAGAGTAGGTTCTTTGAAACACTGAATGAAAAAGATAAACCCCTAGCAAAACAATTCAAGAAATAGGGGGAATACATATAGTAATGGATGTTAACAAGATGTATTATGGTGATCATTTCACAGTATATACAAATATTGAATCATTATGTTGTACTCTTGAAACTAATGTAATCTTTATCAATTATACATCAATTTTTCAATTAATTTTTAAAAATAAATGATAAAACAAGCAGGAAAGTAATAAATATCAGGAATGAGACTACAAATATAGGGGTAATTAAAATAATTAATAAAAAAAACAGCATATGCCAGTAAATTTGAATACCAAGATGAAATGAATGACGTTAGGAAGATATAAATTACCAAAATAGGTTCAAGAAAAGGTAGAATAAATTAACAATAACCATAGAATTACTAGAAAAATTGTCAAACATCTACCACTGCAATAGGAACCAGGCCCTGATGGTTTTGCCCATGAATTCTATCCATCCTTCAAAGAACAGCTAATTCCTATGCTGTTCAAATTATAACAGAGCATAAAGGAAGATGAAAAATCTTTCCAAATCATTTGAGAGTTAAGCATAATTCTGATTCAAACTATTTTCTTTAAGTACAAAAAAATTATAGACCTATATTACTTGCAGTATGATATAAATGACAAAATCTTATATAATATATTAACAAATTAAATTTGAAAGTGTGTTTTTGAAGCACAATAACCAAGTTTGGTTTATTACAGGAATTTTATGATGATTTTAAAATTCTGGGATGGTTTAACATTGGAAAAATCTATTAATGTAATTCATTATATCAGTAGATTAAAGAAAAAAAAAGCCTGCCTATTTTGATAGATGCCAGAAAACCATATATAAAAATCCTAAGTAAAATTGAAATAGGAAAACATCCAAATTTGATAGAGTATTTATATACCAATAATAAACATCATATTAAGCAAAGACATACATACTACTCAAGTTAAAAACCAGGAAGGATACCTGATATCATGAATATTCCTCAACATTGTTCTTGAGGTCTTAAAATTATTATTCATAGATTTCATCTCCAGAAATCCAAGCATCTCAACTAAAAATCTGTTAGGACAAAAAGCATTCAGTAAAATAGCTGGATACAAGCTAAATACACAAAAATCAAAGCTTTCTTTTTCCAAAGCAATAATAGACCTGAAAATATAATGGAAAAGTAGATTGTTCTCAAAATATTAAAAACATAAAATGGGGGCACCTGGGTGGCTCAGGTGGTTGAGCATCTGCCTTCGGCTCAAGTCATGATCCCAGGGTCCTGGGATCAAGCCCCGCATCAGCTCCCTGCTCAGAGGGGAGTCTGCTTCTCCCTCTCCCTCTGCCCATCCCCCCCACCACCTTCTTCATGCTTGCTCTGTCACTCTCTCAAATAAATAAATAAAATCTTTTAAAAAAATAAAAAAGTAAAAACATAAAATGCTAAAGGATATAATTAACAAAACAAGGCTCGTTATTTAATAATCAACAGGATGATACAAATAATTTACTTAATGGTTTCTTGATTTTTTTTTTTTATACAACATAGAATCAGTGGATTCTGCAGTTTCAAAATACCTTAGAAATTATCTAGTTCAACTCTCTTATTCTCTGAAAAGGAAACTGTTACCCAAGGAGTTTGGGCAAACTGACCATGTTCATAAAGCCTATAAGAAGCTGGGTAAAAACTGAAATCCAATTCCAGTCCATTGCTCTTCTCACTATATTTTGCTACTTTCATTAGAGGATTTGAAATGCAAAAAAATTATTCAAAATGCCCTTAGATTAAAAAATAATAATAATCTGCAAATGCCATGAACAATATATTATTGTTTTCTTATGTACCTTAGATTATCTTTGTGAAACAAAGGTCTACAGGGCAGAACAAATGTATTATGTTCCTCTATCACATCAAACTGTATGTAATTAGTGTTTTTCAATAGTCATTATGCCATTTCTGAAACAATAAAACCTAGTAGCCATGATGCCTGGCAGCAGATTACAGAGCATCTCATCTTGTAAATTCCTCGAAGGGTCAGAATTTATACAATTCGAATTATAATGGAAAATGTTCTGAATTTAAACCACCTTCAACCATATGAAGACGCTCCTTTATTAAATCTGTTTCCAACATCAGCAAAGTCTCATGATAATTCATTTTTGAGAGAAAAGAAATCCATCCCTGGTTCATAAACCACAGATAGCCTTTCAGTATTGCATTTAATAACAGCCTGAGAAAAGAGAATGGAGCGTGCTATGTCTCTACGCAGGCAGTTCTTAGAGACTAGAAAGGTGAAGATCACTCAGGGTCTCAGATATGGTAAATAGGTAAAGACAATTTACTAGTAACTCTGGAAAGAATAATACATCTAGGAAGAGATTAGCTGTGATGCAAATGTGAGATTATTCTCAACCTGTGCTAGGAAAATGCCTCTCTTTTTCTCTATTCAACAGTTCAAAAGATGAGGTCTTTAAACACATGTGTTACACATCTGTTGAGTTAGCCTCCTTTTCCTCATGTTGATGTCAAAAACATCCCAAATTTCCTGCGAGGAATTTCATGTCTTCAATTTCATGTCTTCTGCAAAATACATGATTTAGCCAAAACACACACACATGCGCACACACACCATCCCATAGCAGTACAGCTAGACCAGCAAAAGAGACTGAAGGGAGATCAGCTGTCATTCTCTCCAGAAAATCACTGCCCCTGAAGAAAACCACACACTTTCTACAGGGAGACTGTCCCTCCTGCCTGCTCCCAGTTCAGGAAGAACCAGAGACAAGGGGGAAAAAAGAAAAGTGTACTTCGTAATCAAATTAAGCCTCCATCCCCACGACACTGCAGGTCTCTGAAGCCACAAGATGTTTAAACCAACTATAAAGTTCTAGTTGGAACAAGACTAAGGTGAAAGTAGTTAAGGAATTTGCCTAAGATTTTATTACAGGAAAGGAAAGAAGAAATAGACAAGGTATGGCTAGAGGTAATGACTGAAAGAAATAAAATCTATTTCTTATTAATATCTCCACTGGTTATAGGTTTTTTTTTTTAATTTTAACAGCAAAAACCATGATAGTGGGACACCTGGGTGGCTCAGTGGTTGAGTGACTGCCTTCAGCTCAGGGTATGATCCCAGGGTCTGGGATTGAGTTCCATATCAGGCTCCTTGAGGGAGCCTGCTTCTACCTCTTCCCATGTCTCTGCCTCTCTTTCTCTGTCTTTCATGAATAAATAAAAATAAAATCTTATGGGGATCCCTGAGTGGCTCAGTGGTTTGGCGCCTGTCTTTGGTCCAGGGCGTGGTCCTGGGGTCCTGGGATCGAGTCCTGCGTCTCGGGCTCCTGGCATGGAGTCTGTGTCTCTGCCTCTCTCTCTCTCTCATGAATAAATAAATAATTTTTTTAAATCTTAAAAAAAAACCATGATAGCACAGGAAAACAAGAAAGGCCATCAAAGGGCTATATATATATTTTTTTAATCCCAGGGTGATAGAAGATGGCATTCAAGTTGTAGAAAAACCAGAACTGAGACTATTCCACCCTAAGGGCTCTGAGTCAGGTCAGGCTCATCCCAAAAGCCCTAAAGAATTCCAGAATGGAAAAAGAGCAAAACTAAGTGCAGGAATTGGCCAGGAGCCATGATCGGGGAGATTTATTAAAGAACTGCATTTAGATCCATAGTGACAGAAGGCTAATAATCAATGCTCGCCTAGAGCTGTTGAGAGAGGGTAGATTTGATTTCAAAAAGGCACAAGGGAACTTTCAAGAGTGATGAAAATGTTCTCTATCTTGATTGGGATGGTAGTTAACATGGCTAAACAGACTGTACACTTAAAATGGGTGCTTTTGTTGTTTCACTTACTGGATTGTCATTAGAGCTAGGAGCCTAGCTTCCTACAAGTCTGATAGCTTCCTGGACAGGTTACTGTATGCTGTGGGTTAAAGTTATATAAATTTTTTATAACAATATATGTATATCATTAAGCCATTGTCTATGCAGATATTCAGTCTCTCACCTAGGAAAGTTCATTTGTTAAAAGAGATTTAAGAGACACAGTAACTTGAAAGGCGTGGCTCTTTGGATTCTGATTCAAACAATTTAAGAAGAAAAGAATTTATAGAACAAGGTGGAAAATATTAACATTATCTGGGTATTTTGTGATGTTTAGGCATTATTGTTGGTTTGGGGCGTGGGCATGATGGTATTGTGGTACATTTAAAAAGGGGAATCCTGGGCAGCCTGGGTGGTCCAGCTATTTAGCGCCACCTTCAGCCTAGGGCGTGATCCTGGAGACCCAGGATTGAGTCCCACGTCAGACTCCCTGCAAGGAGCCTGCTTCTCCTTCTGCCTGTGTCTCTGCCTCTCTCTCTCTCTCTCTCTCTCTCTCTATCTCTCTCTCTGTCTCTCATGAATAAACAAATAAAATCTTTAAAAAAATAAAAAAATAAAAAATAAAAAGGAGAATCCTTATCTCTGAGAGATTCATACATGTATACCAATGAAATTATATAATGTCTTTGGCTTGTTTCCAAATCATTTAGGGGATAGGTATAATGAAAGTGGATATAAAGGAAATGAGATTGGCCACTATAATTGGGTAATAGATATAAGGGGCTCATGATGCTCTTCCCGTTATTTTTTTATACATTTGAGAATTTTCATATTAAAAATTTTAGAACATACACATAGAAAGAAGACCAAAAGAAAATTCAATAACATATTAAGTTGCTGATGGTTTTTAGAATTAGAGTTATTGGAGATTTCTATTATTTTCTCCATGCTTTTCTATATTATCAAAACTTTTTTTTATTTTTTTTAAGATTTTATCCATTTATTCATGAGAGACACAGAGAGAGAGAGAGGCAGAGACATAGGCAGAGGGAGAAACAGGCTCCATGCAGGGAGCCTGATGTGGAACTCGATCCCAGGACTCCAGGATCATGCCATGGGCCAAAGGCAGGCACTAAACCACTGAGCCACCCAGGGATCCCCCATATCAAAACATTTTTAAGAAAATAAATGCTTTAGGGGTTTTCTATTTTTTCAATGTCACCCATCCTTCAAGAGCTAACTCTAGTTCCCTCCAGGAGCCTCCCTTGGTCTTTTCCACCAAAGGTTTGCTTCCTCCACTGAGGACCTGTGAAACTTATCACTTCCTCTACTCGTCAACAATTGGCATGTGTTATCTTTGGTTATTCATTTTACATATATTTATTATCACAGTTTGGGAGGTTCCCAAGACCACCCACATGTTTAATATTTCATTAGAAGTATTCACAGAAGTCAGAAAAGCCATTATATTTACAGTTACAATTTATTACAGTAAAAGGATTCAGATCAAAATCAGCCAATAAAAAAGACTCAGGAGAGAGTCCAGGAGAAACACCACATGAGCTTTCAATTGTCCTCTCCCAATGAACTAATGTGGGCAGCACTTACTTCTCCCAGCAACAATGCATGGCAACACAAAGTGTTGGCAACAAGGGAAGCTCACCCTAGTCTTAGTGTCCAAGTTTTTATCGGGGTTTTGTCATGTTGGCACAGCTAACCACCTGTGTGGCTGACCTTAGACTCCAGCTCCTCCAAATGTCAAGCATATACCATGCGGCCCAAGCCCCATCTTCCTCCCACAAATCATATTGTTAGAATAGACTATCCAGTGTGACCCAAGGTCCCCAAGTCAACAGAGACCTCCTTACCAGGCTAGATATTCCAACAGCTTAGAGATTACCTCCCAGGTACCAGGCAAGAGCCAAACTTTTCTTTGGGGAAGGTTAATCCCTTACTGAACAATTGTATTACTGAACATTTAGATTTTCAAACCCATGAGAGCAGAAATATCATAAATTTCACAATATTTCTATTATTTGGCATGTGCCTTGTACAGAGAAAAAAATGCTAATCATTGAGGTCCTTGTCCCATAGATGCTTGCTTAGAGAGAATGGAGTAAGAGTCTGTTGGAGTTTAAAAGCCAGTGGAGGGATCCCTGGGTGGCGCAGCGGTTTGGCGCCTGCCTTTGGCCCAGGGCGGGATCCTGGAGACCCAGGATCGAATCCCACGTCAGGCTCCCGGTGCATGGAGCCTGCTTCTCCCTCTGCCTATGTCTCTGCCTCTCTCTCTCTCTCTCTCTCTCTCTGTGACTATCATAAATAAATAAAAATAAAAATAAATAAATAAATAAAAGCCAGTGGAGTTAGAGCTTCCTTTTTTTTTTTTTTTTAATTATTTATTTATTCATGAGAGACACACAGAGAGACAGAGGCAGAGACACAGGCAGAGGGAGAAGCAGGCTCCGTAAAGGGAGCCCAACGTGGGACTCGATCCCAGGTGTCCGGGATCACACCCTGAGCCAAAGGCAGCGCTAAACCGCTGAGCCACCCGGGCTGCCCAAGTTAGAGCTTCCTCCATCAGAAATGGATTTGATGATGACAAATCCTGTGAAATGGGAAGGAAACATCTTGAAGAATGGAGTGAGAAGGAATCTGGGATAAGAATTCAAAAGGCAGGTCAAATGAGGTCTGCAGACCAGCAGCATTAGCAACACCTGGAAGCTCATTAGAAATACAAATTGTTGGGATCCCTGGGTAGCGCAGCGGTTTGGCGCCTGCCTTTGGCCCAGGGCGCGATCCTGGAGACCTGGGATTGAATCCCACGTCGGGCTCCCGGTGCATGGAGCCTGCTTCTCCCTCTGCCTGTGTCTCTGTCTCTCTCTCTCTCTCTCTCTGTGACTTATTTTTATCATAAATAAATAAAAAATTTTTAAAAAATAATAAAAAAATAAAAAAAAGAAATACAAATTGTTAGGCCCATGCCAACCAACTGAATCAGAATCTGTCGGGTAAAGCCAGGAATTTGTGATTGACCAAGCTCTCTAGGTGATTCTTATTTTTTATAATAAATTTATTTTTTATTGGTGTTCAATTTGCCATCTTACAGAATAATACCCAGTGCTCATCCCGTCAAGTGCCCCCTCAGTGCCTGCCACTGAAATTTGAGAAGTACCCATGCAGAAAATAGTTATGTGTTCCTGACATCCTCTATAGGAGGGAGACGTGTACACCTTTTTGAAACAGGATTGAAGAAAGTCTGAGAAAAATCCACAAAGGAGATGATTGTATGGTTGGACACTTGGACATGGCACTCATTAAAGTAATGAGAAGTCCATGGGTTTCACAGCTGTATAGGTTCAGCTTCACTGAGGTACTCAGAGCCCACATAATTAACCAAGATGCTAGTCAGGAACTTTATGCTCTCATGAAAGATCAGATTTGGGACGCCTGGGTGGCTCAGCGGTTGAGCGTCTGTCTGCCTTTGGCTAAGGGCGTGATCCAGGAGTCCCAGGATCAAGTCCCACATCAGGTTTCCTGCATGGAGCCTACTTCTGCCTATCTCTCTCTCTCTCTCTCCCTTCCTCCCTCTATGTCTCTCATGAATAAATAAAATCTTTTTTAAAAAATCAGATTTTAGAAACTTGGTAGCAAGAACAGAGAATGGATCAAGGTCTCTATTTGAAAATGAAAGTGTTGCCCAGTAGCCCCAAAGAGCCATGTGCTGTCTCTAGTAGGGAACAGACTGAACTCCTACCAGATCTAACTCTCTGATCTCTGAAAGTAGCAATAGGATACAAATCGAGAATGTAAGTGATAAACCCACTTAATAATATTTATCAAAAAATAAAACGCAATGTTTTATAAATGCTAAACCACTCTTAGGCCTGAACCACTATTTGGTTGAACCGCCCACTCTTCTCTCTCCTCAAGCTCAGGTTCTCATTTGTATCAAGTTTATTAGGAAAAATAGACAGGAGCAGGGAAATTTCCATAACAATGATCTTCTCTCACACTGAAGACACTCTTAATCAATGAGCTGACAACATAATGGACTGTTCATTAGACCCTTCAAGAATAATAAGTTTCAGCCAAGTGAGGAGGCTCAGCCTGAGCCTGAAAATCAAGGAAACCACAGAGGAAGATGTGAAAAAAGCCCAGAAGTTGCAGCAGATCCTCTTAATAAAGGAACTGTCCATGTGATGTACATGGCATTTTGCAGAAAATGATCACCAACTTTGCAAGTATAACAAGTTTCCCTTAGGGTTGTTTAATACAAAGAAAAATGAAAAATAAAAAAAAAAGAAAAATGAAAAATGCATTTGGTGCTTTGATTAGGTTGCCTAAAAAAACATACATTCAAAATCATATACATGTTTTAAAGAAGTATCAGTAAATTATTGCTGAGTAAACAAACTATCCCAAAACTCAGTGGCTTAAATAAAAATTAGTTATTGCTTGTTCATGCATCAGTGGGGTGGGGAGATGACTATTACAGTCAGCACTCAGCTGGGATAGCTCTGCTCCACATGTCTCTCGTGTTCCTTGAACTAATGGCCCACGGTCTTCTCATGGTGATGGCCAAGGCTTAAGGTCAAATGGAAAACCACAATATCACCTGGCCAAGGCTCAGACCTGGCACTGTCACTTCTGTCTCATTCTAATGGCCAAACCAAAGCACATAGCTAAACTCAAAATCAAGGGACAGGTATACGTGTTCTATCTTTATGGAAGAAATCCAGGGTCACATGACAGAGAGTGTGAATACTGGGTGGGGCGAGAGTTGGGGATCAATCACACAATCTACCCCAGGGAAGAACAAGTTTTTCCCATAATGCATACTAACAAAATTTCCCCCATATGATTATACAAGGTATCTTGATTTTTTTTTTCAATTATGAAACTCTTCATTTAAAAAGTGACAGGAATGTTTGTGGCTCTCAACTACTTTTCAGCCTCATCTCCATTAATTCCCTGGCTTGCACAAACCTTCCACTGCAACCCAATTGGCCAAATCATTGGTTTCCAAATATACTCTATAATTCTATACCGTCTTGTCTTTGCTTAGAGCAGTGGTTCTCAAAGTGTGGTCCCTGGAACCAGGAGCATCAGCATCACCTAAGAACTGATCAGAAATGCAAATTCGAAGTCCTTCTCCAAGACTTACTGGATCGGAATCTCTGGCATTGGGGTCCAGCAATCTGTGTTTTGATAACACAGGTGATTCCGAGCATGTTTAAGTATGAAAACCACTGGCTTAGAGTATCCTTCTCCCATCTCCTGCCTTCCAAGAGGACAATTGCCTCTGCTCCTATTATTAAGCCTAGTACAGATACTCCTCTATAGAATGTTTTCTGCTACCACTACTTTGGCCAAGACCATGTCTCCATTTCTGGAGCATTTGTCATGTATTCTGTGAACTATTAATTACTTTTTCATATTACTGTGTCTTAACTTCCCAGCCCAACAGTAGATACTGGTCAGCAGGCCATTCACCATGGAATTTAGTGTAGGAGGGACCTAGGTTCCAATCCCAGCTATGCCCTTACTCACTGCATGGCCTTGGACAAGTGGCTTAATCTCTCTGAGCCTTGGTGTCCTCGTATGAACATGGGATTGATAATAGTTATCCACTCCATAGTGTTGACACAAAAATGGGAAAAAGCTACTAGATATAAAGTACTTGGCATAGTGCCTGACCCGTAGTCAGCACAGCACAAAAATGTTAGGGCCAGAACTTGCATTTCTTCATCTTAAGCATCTGACCGAGAGCAGCTGAACACATTAAACCATTCATTAAACAGTTGCTCTGTTTTAAATATAAACAGGATTTCATTCTCTGGACTCTCTCTCTCCTGAGTTCCAAGCTTTTCTACATCATGCATTATTCATTCTCATTTCCTTCTTTAGTCACAAGAGTAGAGGTCTGAAGGAGAGTCAAGGCCTTGGGACATTATGGCCAGTGAGCTCAGTCCAATCCCCACATGCCTATCTGAGAAATGTGAAGCAAAGACATTTACGAGATCCAAATCCCTGTGGACATTGTCTTCTGGCCTCATGCCTCTTTTCAATTATAAGAGGCAGTGAGCCTATTCCTCAATTTCAGAAAGGTGGACCTATGGACGTTCAGCTGTCTTATCAGTGCCATATGAGGACACAGTGATTCCCAGCATGGACGTGAACAAAATGCTAAATTATCCAAGCTAAAATCATCCCCATCAAAGAGAGGTAGACTAGAGCTTTCTGAGCTGACTCCCAGGCCTTGCTGTGTTAGTCATTGTCATCCTATACCTTTGCTAATTTGACTTCTTTGTGAATGCCCCAGAGGTTCAAGCTGAATAGATGGTGACTCATCTAAGGAGACAAGGAGAATTTAAATGCCCTTAATTAGAAAGGCATTTGGATTTGTGTACCTAAGAATTTAGAGATGTAAACTCTAGTTAAAAACATTATGGAGAAAAGATTTGTCAATTTAGCCATAATTACTTTCATTCCATTCTCAAGAAATGCTAATTATGAAGGTAGTTTTTATAAGGGAATCATTATATGTGGGGGAAAGGTTTAATCACCACGTATTTGGAGACAAAGGATTCATTTGTGGGCAGATAATGCAGATGCCGGAACAGTTTCTAGGGAACAACATAATTCTACTTTTTAAAAAATACATTACAGCAGCCCTGTAGAAATGTTTACACCATTCTGAAGGATGCCCAGACACTTGGAATTGGAAGTACCAGAAAAGGAGACAGTAATCAGTTTTTCATTTCAAAGAATGTACATTAGAAGTGATAACATCAAACCTTACCTGAACCCTGTGTTTCCAGGAAGGAGTGATGGTTGAGAAATTCCCTGCCCTTTGTCCTTTGTGCTCTGAGAAAGGACTAAGAGAAAAGGACAACCTTTCTCTAGGATATTCCAAGCTATTGGTCCACCTCCATCCTCCTTCAATGATTCCTTTATTTTATAAAACCCCAATTTTTCTCTCTTTTCTTTAAGATATTCCCCCGTTCATTGGGCATTCTCCCTATTGCAATAGCCTGAATAAAATCATCTCTATTGTCTGGAGAACTCTGTGCTTGCTAGAAGAAAAAAATATGTATCTCTGCTCATGTTTTCTCCCAACTAAAAAGCAATTAGTAAGTTGTTAAATCTGTCTCTACTTGGCACCAGGTACAAAGCTGAACGTTATATTCAATGAGTCATGTCAATAGTGTATCTACATCTAACTTCAAACCAACCTGCTTATAATCACTTTCTAGCCAGATGCTTGGCTTATCCATGCCTGTGGGTACTGCGCATTAGAAAGCTCAGCTCTTCATTGGGTGTTATGCTATATGTTGGCAAATTGAACTCCAATATAAATAAATAAATAGGGGATCCCTGGGTGGCTTAGCGGTTTAGCACCTGCCTTTGGCCCAGGGTGTGGTCCTGGAGACCCGGGATCAAGTCCCGAGTCGGGCTCCCGGCATGGAGCTTGCTTCTCCCTCTGCCTGTGTCTCTGCCTCTCTCTCTCTCTCTCTCTCTCTCTCTCTCTCTCTCTCTCTCTCATGAATAAATAAATAAAATCTTTAAAAAAAGAAGTTCAAATAAAGACCATACAACGGTCAGCATGGTGTGATATAACAGCAAAGCCCCTGCATAGACCCCAGAGTTTAGGCAACCGTGAATGTCATTAAAACAGCAGGAGAACCTCCCAAGGGGTCCAAAAGCTGCCCTTCCAGTACAACATCTGGGAGAACGTTTTCCTTCATGGAAAGAAGGAGGCTACCTGTAGCCCCAGAGTACTTAGATGGGAGAGACAGAGAGCTCCAGCATCACACAGCCACGGAAAAGATTCTCTTACAGAGAGGACTGGAAGGGAGCCACACCTGCTACAGAGAGCAAGGGATCCGAGCTTCAACCACTCCATAGTGATCAGGGCCCTGAGGCAAAGCAAATGCCAACAGATGGAACTATGTTCAGTGAGACTCTGAATTAGACTCAAATTATTTCCTTACCCACACAAGCTAAGGGTTGTTGCCTTAACTCCGCAGCAGGGAGAACAACTAACATACCATCAGACCCCACTCTTGATAGCACTACAGAGACAGAATATACGAATGGAATATAGGAGGACCGGGCCACGTCTGGGAGAACTCTGACCCACAACCCCCACAGCAGCCTTCCCAGATGGGTCAGGACTTGGCCAATGGCCACCAGCTTCCAAGTTGGGACCAAGCAGAGAAGCTGTGCGAGCACAGAACACACCACCCTGAAATATGCCACTTTGGCATAAGGATTCTTTTGAGCTACAGGGAAATGAGAAACAGCAGCTACAGAAAGAAGCCTTTCCAGAGCTTCCCTTATCTGACTAAAGCCAGAAACTTCTGAGCAATGAAGACTGTCATAAATCTCCATCTCTCAGGGAAGTTTTATGGCCATGAAAAAGACAGAAACTTGGTACCAAGATTGACCTGCACAAATAACCTCATCTTCTATTTGTTTCCTCCAACTATTTACCTTCCACAGTTTGCTGCCCTCAGAAGCCTACAAGGCTTTTCCTTTGTCTTGTTACTTCTCTACGTATTTTTTCTTTGCTAAGATACTGTATCAGCCCAAGTCCTAATGATCCCTTTCGAGTTGTTCATCACTGAGCTTTCTCCCTCTTGATGTGTGCTACATGCATTAATAAACTGTTTTTCTCTTGTCAATCTATTAGTCTAATTTACAAGGACCCCGTGGAACCTAAGATGGAGAAAGGAAAAAGATTTTTTTTTCCTCCCCAGTGTTCCTTGTCTATTGGAGTCATTAATAAAACCTATTTTGTAGGTATATGGTGAGGATTCAGTGAGTTTGTGCCTTGGGTCAATGCCTAGCGCATAATAGTGCTTTGTTAACATTGCTATTTCAAACTATTGCTATTTCAGGGTTTGTTAGTCTCAGCTTAGACTTTAGGCGCTGTCACGAAGACCTCAGCCAAAGCACGCTTCTGAGTTGTGTTTGCACACTTGGACCAGATGGGCCCTCCTGGGCAGGTAAAATCCAGTCAGGGGATTCCTGACCTGGTTGTGCCCAGTCTGAGCACAGGCCTCTTGCAGTCATCTCAGTTTGATCGGATTCTTTCTAGATGTGCTAGGTGTCACTGTAGCATCTAGGAAGTGAAAGCATAGGTCTGTCCCTGGGCGGCTGAGTCAAGAGTGGGACCCACGATTAGACACAGGGAGTGAGACGGGTCTCCCGGCCGGAGGGAGCAAACAAAATGTTCTGTTGTGTGTTTGAGAGTGACGTGTTCTCATGTGTGCCCGGTGCTGTTATGGATGGAACTGCATCTGCACTCCAAATATGGGTAGGTGGAAATCCTGGTCCCCAGGACCTGAGAACATGACCTTGTTTGGAAATAGGGTCTTTGCAGATGTAATTAGTACTGGTGAGGTCACACCAGTTGTGGAGGGGGCCCCTACTGCAACATGACTGATGTCCTTGCTAAAAAGAAAAATTTGGACACGGGCCCACACGGAGGGAAAGCCATGTGAGGACAGCAGCTCTGCTGTCACAAGCCAAGGAACTACGGGAAGTTAGGAGAGAGGCTTGGACCAGACCTTCCTTAGAGCCTTCAGAGGGGGCCGGCCCCACCGTCATCCTAGTGCCAGGCTTCTGGTCTGCGATTCGATAGAGTTCTGTTGTTCTAAGCCACAAGTTCATAGCACTAGGTTGTGGCAGCCACAGAAAACTAATGCATTTGTGGAAAAGCTAGGTTACTGCATAGTGAATCTACACTGTCTGAAATCCCGCTCTACTCTAAAAGAGAAAATTAATAAAAATAGGAAATAAAACTTGCCACCAACCTTTAATTAACTCCATAAAGCA
Organism: Canis lupus dingo; assembly: GCF_003254725.2. Classification (NCBI taxonomy): domain Eukaryota; kingdom Metazoa; phylum Chordata; class Mammalia; order Carnivora; family Canidae; genus Canis; species Canis lupus. The sequence goes on along the minus strand of NC_064270.1, from coordinate 30,285,339 downwards.
GGACTTCCCCCTCAGGAAGCATTGCTGGGAGTGTGCCCTGATACAGCTTTTTTGGAGTGCGGTTTGACAGTATCTATCAATAAAATGCACACTTCCTTTGGCATAGAATTTTCGCTCCTAGGACTTGATCCCATCCACATACTGGCATTAAGTGCACAAAGATCCATGCACAAAGATATTTAATTCAGCCTTTGTCGATAACAGCCAAAACATAGGAGGAAGAAAAAAGGAAACTTCAGGTCCTTCAGTGATTATGATCACCCCACCCAGAGCAATATGCGCAGGGTAGGCATTCCCAGCCAATCTCCACGCTAATGTGGAAAACTTTCCTGGCCTCACTGTTGGTGGAGGGGAGGAAGCAAACTATACTTCACTAAGTGTAGTTTATACCAATTCATGTTTTTAAAAAACAGTAGCAAGGTTGAGGCTGGGAGGGGGAGAGGAGGAGGCATGACTATAAAAGCATAGCACAAGGGAGATCTTTGGGGCAAAAGGAGCAGTTCTGTATCTTGACTGTGGTGGTGGTGGTCACACAAAACTACACGTGTCATCAAATGGCATAGAAGTACATTGTACTAATGTCGGTTGCCTGGTGTTGACATTGGGGGTGGAGGAGCAGAAAAAATGTTCCTTCTTCCCTTCTGGGTACTTTGGCTGGTCTAATAATTAAATTGATATAAGACAGATTCCTGGGGGGAAATCTGCATATGTATGGAAGCCCTATAAAAATATAAGACTCAAAGAAGTGGCCAAAGCAGGAAGTTTTTATATGTTTTAGAAAAAGAAACCATAAATTTGTGAAGAATCAGTAAGACAAAGGGGTTTGGGCTTGGAATAGTAAATTAGTGAAGAAATAAGAGTGTGTTTATACACACTTCTCAGCCCTAAATTCTCTGTCTCTGGTGATAAGGATGCCTTCTAACTCTCCTGGCACAGGGAAGGTCCCTTTCACAGGAGAGATTTATCTCCTGATTTCAGGGAGACAAAGGAGGATCCGAGTGACCTTGCACCAGCGGTTTCTCAAGTAACTTTAATTTGCAATAATCAATATGTCAATACTTTGGGGTGGCATACCCTATTTCCTTTCAGGGGAAACTGAGTTAATGGTTTCAGGATCTTTCTGCACTGTCTCTGCAACTTCCTATAAATCTGTGATTGTTTCAAAATAAAAATGTATAAATAAAAGTGCAGAATAATAAAAAATTAGAAGACAAAAAAAACAATAAAATTCTATATGTGTGTATGTATCATATGGATATGAGTGACTATAAATGAAAAGGGAATAAAAAGCACAGCCATGGACTGTTGACATTCCTTAGCCCTGGGAAAGGAATGGAATTTGGGGAGAAAGGAAAACAATTTACTCTATAACTATATCAACTTTAGTATTGATAGAATATTTTACAACAAAACATGTACTATTTATATAATATTTAAAGTTACTTTTTCCAAAAAAAAGTCAAAGAACATCCTTTTGTCCATCTGGAAGGGACAACACTAGCTAAACCACTTTTGTCTTCTGTTCTAGAATTTAAAATAAAGTAAGTTAAAAGGAAAGATATGAGGGAAATACCTGAAATTGAAGAATATCACTTTACATATCAGCTGTTTGGTGAACAATGGGGTTTTATCTGTCCCACAAGGAGGAGATTGAACATAGTAGAGAAGGCGCAGGCCAAAGAGACCTGGCCACCCAGCCCATCATTATCATGAACACACTCTCCTGGGGCTTCCGTGATCATGAACCACTTTGGGCTAAAGCTTCCCTGTGTATTATAGGGAAGGATGTGTTTGCTAAATAAAACAATACTACCAACAAGGAAAGAGAGAACTTGTTTTAATCTGGTTTGGAGAAACTGTAGGGACTCCTGAAACCAACTGCATACAAAGAGTAGGGGTCCCTCTAAGAGAAAAATATTACAATCACTCCCTTCCTCTTGCAAATCAGGGATGGGAGTGAAGAGGCTAGGGAGGTGGAGGGGAAGGGTGCCCCACCCAGGAAAACCTGCCCTGGAAGGACTGAGTCTACTCTATAGAAACCTTAAAAGAAAGTCTCTCTTCTCCTTCCTGCTTCCTTTAGCCTCAAAGGGCAGCAGATTACACCACCCCAAAATATCCCTCTGGCATAAGGATTATTTTCAGTTGATTATTTGAAGAAACTGCAGACACAGGAGAAGCTCTGAAAACGGAATAGAAGTTACCCTTTTGTGAGGAAAATTGACATAAGAAAGGGGTGGCCTGTACCAGAGAGCTACTCCTAGAGATGACTTGCTCACCTAAGAGATTTACCTGCAAACTTTGTTTACCATTTCCTTCTCTCACTTTCCTGTGACTTGACTTCCCGCTGCCTTGAAGCCCCACCCCCCATCCCTTTCCAGAGCCCAGCCTCAACTGTATGGCAGCCTGTGGAGTCTCCTCTCTTTGCCGCGGGGGGGGGGGGGGGGGGGGGGGGGGGGGGGGGGGGGGGGGGGCTCCTATATGGTCCTATATGTGCATAATTAAATTTGGTGGGTTTTTTTACCTGCACATCTTGGGTCTCAGCCAAGAGCTCTGAAGGGTAGAAGGGAAATAACCTTTCCTGCCCTAGAGCATGCTCCTGTCAGGTAACCCCTTGTAAAATAATGACAGCTTTGGATTATTACAACTTGATGCTGTATCAGTTACTTTCTCACAACCTCAACAATCAGGATTGGCAAGAATTTCCCTTCAACAAAATAGAACTTTCCAGGAGGGTAATACAGGAGCGGGTTCTGCTCCCTTCCATCCTTTTTCTCTTTTTTCGAGTTTTTTCCTCTTAATGACTCGACACATCATGTGGAAGGCCGAAAACCCTCAGAACAACTCCCATTAATGAACCAAAAGACAGCATTCCCTACATGCACAGGACACCTCACCAACAAGGAAGAGCTGAGCTAGCCAACTGGCTGAGCTAGGGAAGAATTACTGGAAAACCTGAATATTGACGACTCTTATAAAGTCAGAACTATTATTTTTTCATAGGCTTTTTTCAACCATTTCTTTATAATCATCAAAATAATGTACTGAGGGGATCCCTGGGTGGCGCAGCGGTTTGGTGCCTGCCTTTGGCCCAGGGCGGGATCCTGGAGACCCGGGATCGAATCCTACATCAGGCTCCCAGCATGGAGCCTGCTTCTTCCTCTGCCTGTCTCTCTCTCTCTCTCTCCCTCTCTCTGTGACTATCATAAATAAATAAATTAAAAAAAAAATAATGTACTGAGCACCAACTGGATATATGCCACTTTGATCACTAAGATTTGGCCTTTGACCTATAATTTCTTTTGATTAAGATACAGTTCAGGGACGCCTGGATGGCTTAGTGGTTGAGCGTCTGCCTTTGGCTCAGGGCGTGATCCCAGGATCCTAGGATGGAGTCCCACATCGGGCTCCCTGCGTGGAGCCTGCTTCTCTCTCTGCCTGTGTCTCTGCCTCTCTCTGTGTGTTTCTCATGAATAAATAAATAAAATCTTTAAAAAAAAAAAAAGATAGAATTCACATGCCATAAACTTCACTATGCTGCCTCTAACCTCTAACTACAACTGTTATGCTAACCAGCTTGAACGTGAAGTCAGCCATTGAGTTCCCCAAAGGTGTACTTTGCAACCAAGACATTTTCAAGGAGATTAAAAACAAGATGCAATGCTTAAAGTTAGTGACAACTAAGATTGTGTTGAAGCCCATGGAGGTCTCCCCAGGCAGGCCCCTGTACCTCCCAGCCTCATCTCAGAACTTCTCCCATTGCTTCCTGAAATCTCCTCCTGGACATTGGCAAGGAGTCATAGCCTAAATGTCCCCTCCTCGCCTCCTTTAGTGTAGAGACCTCCCGCCTTGTGTTATCTCCTCTCCGTCCCGGATACTAGCCCTTAGCACAACTTGCAGTATCCTTTTATTTATTCATTTACATGCTTACTCTCCATCTTCGGCCCACCAGAAAGTAAGCCCCATGAAGGCATGAAGTTTGTCTCTCGCTCATTACCAGTACAATGAAGGATCTCGACAACGCACCCAATGAATGAACCTACTTTCAATGTTTTCCCAGCCAAGACTGGCATAAAACTTTGGAGCTTTGATTACCCATTATCCGTGTTACTAGAAAAGACCTAGAATCGCTTTCTGAGGAAAATTTTGGCCCTTCTCATGTATACTCCTACAACTCCCCTCCATGGGCAGGCAGGCCAGCCCCTAGTTCAGGCACAGACTCACCAGTTTGCTTTAAAGGATGCCCACCCTTCCCCCACCCTGCTCTTTGTCAGAGGATAACATCAAACTCACTGCCAGCCTATACTTAGCAGCACTCACTTAGCTGCAAGAAATAGTCTTGATGGAGGACTGCCTGGAGAACATGCTGTCCATTCTCTTCTTTAATTTTAAATGCAACCTTTTGAGTCAGCTAGACCCTTAGAAAGAATAACTGAACCATTTTTGCTTCCCATACAAAAGTTTTTACTAAGCTATAATTTTTCACCACACTGTTGACCTACGTTGAAAGGTGCTATGAGAAACAACCTAGGAAGCTCATTACTATATATTATTATATATTCTCTCTGAATGGTTTTGAGGATATTATTTGCTACATCACACTGGGCTTCCTATTGAAGACCCACAGGAGAAATTTCTCAGCTCTCAGTAGCAAGATAGCTGTACTTCTCTGAACCACTGGTTAGTTCTGAATCTCTTTCATGCTATGAATTTTGTTTATTTCTGTGCTTTGGAGTCTAAGAAGCTCATAGCCACACATTTGAGATCATACCTCGGGCACTTTATGTGCTAACCTTACTTAGGGCTTTATCGGATTTTCCATATTCTTATTTTCTTTTGACCCCAATTTCCTTACTCATTCTTTTTTTTTTTTTTTTGTATCTTGCTAAAATAAATATATTACTATAGAGGGTTTAATATCTTCTCTGGAACCAGATAGGGAATCTACACAAATAAAATTAATATTTTGGCAGTTTGCTACCACGTTACACAAAACAGTGATATGGGGTGCATTTGGGAGGCCTGACCTAAAATACAGATTTGGGAGCATTCCCATGGTTTATTTTTGAGGTTCTTAAGGTCACCCCCGAGGACTACTGAGACTCAACCCAAGAGAGAAGTCCCCAGGATAATGTGTTGGAAGAGCTGTCCTATGATGCCAGGAGCAAAGAAGACATATAGTGGCCTCCAACTTGAACACCAAGTCAAACCCATTAGGTTGGATCTATGAGTTGCAGCTGTTGGTTTGTAATAGAGCAGCTTCTCTACGGGGAGGTCTGTTTCTACTGTGCTCCAGGTGAGCTTCAATACTCTATTCCATCCATTGGCCCTACACCCCCATTTCTCACCTCACTGCCCTCCAGAGCCCCTTCTACTCAAGTCCATTACCAACACACACCCCCAAAACCCTCAACCTCTTCTCAGAACATTTCCTGCCTGTTTCTCTGGGAGTCAGATAGCCTCTAATCATATCCCTTTCCTGAAGTCAAGGCCACCATTTGAGAAAGTTCAGAGGGTGCCATTAGTACAGATGATGATGCTGTACAATGATCATTCAATATGACCGTAAGGAGACAGCCTTAGCTGCAGCTTTTGCTTCTGCACTTCACATTCCACACAGCCTGGAGGTGCTGAAGTTCTTGGGAAAAGAGCACCCATCAACAGACTTTACCATTCCTTATGGTTTTTCGCTCACTGGTCACTCCTGCCCACGCACTGATGACTTTTGGCATCTGTCTTGCTGCCTTCCCCTTCCTGCCACTGTTACAATTATTCCCAGTGATTTCAACGTTCACTTGGATGCCCCACTCCACACTCTGACCATCCCTTGGTTTCATAATCTTGGTTTCGATCATCTTTTTCCTCTACCACACCACAGCTTCACAACTGGAATCATCACCAGTAACAGTGCCATATCAAAAATTTCAAAGTCAAATTGTCTTTGACTGTTTCACCATTCCCTTTCATGTTTCTCTTCACCTTCTCTAGCACTCTGTCTCCAGTAAAGATCCCATACAGTCATTGAGCCCACCATGTTTTCATTGTCCAGAACTCATCCTACCCTCACTTCCTGATCTATCTATATCCCACAGTCCAGTATCAGAAACACTCTCTTCCAAATACCCTTAACTCCTTAGTTACTCTTTCCTCCCACTGTACTCACCTAGCAAAACCCCAATCCCGTTTAAAGCAAGCATATAACAGAACACTTCTGGAAAGACTCATGTGGCTGGAATGACTGGACTTGCTTCAAATTTTTATGGCCGCAAACATCAAGTGTGCACTCAATGCTGACAAGATGCTTCCTGAATAAGTGTGCTTTCCCACTCTCTGGAATTACATCAACTAAGATGATCCAGGCCATAAATGAGCATCTGTCTGGTGCTCTCAGCTCCTTCCAGGAGCCAAGTCGGCTAAAGATCCCTGGTGTCTACACAATATCCGAGAAACATTGTTCCATGCAGAAGAGGGAAGAATGCCCCCCTCACTGTACCACACATTGAAGTGCAACCTCCAACCCCTGAACCTCACCAGTTCCTACAACGTCTGCTAGCAGCCACGTTCTCTACAGGGCTGATGCCAAGTCTTGGAACCTGAAATGGAGGCAGATATGCAAGGCATGAGCCTTGCCTTCCTCCTCAATCCAGGCTTTTCTCTACAGGGCTGATGCCAAGTCTTGGAACCTGAAATGGAGGCAGATATGCAAGGCATGAGCCTTGCCTTCCTCCTCAATCCAGGCTTTTCTCTACAGGGCTGATGCCAAGTCTTGGAACCTGAAATGGAGGCAGATATGCAAGGCATGAGCCTTGCCTTCCTCCTCAATCCAGGCTTTCTTTGAGCTCTAATGCAAAAATCTCTCCTCTCTCCCCTCTAATCAATAGCCCTCTGCCCACCCTTTGTCACACATGCACAGACACACCTAAACACCAGGTTTGCACACACACAAACACACACACACAAATGCATATATTCCTAAGTTTAAAGTGATGAAGAACCATCAAAGGAAAGAATTGTAAAATGTTTTGATTGGAAGGGTCAAGACGAAGGAGATCCATGCAAAGAAAATGAAGAGAAGAATAAATATAATAAATTGAATGACTTTTACAAGACTTAGAAAGGGCAGTAGGTTCTCCTCAAATGCCAACCGAAAAAAAGAAAAAAGTTTCTAACCACCATTTAAAAACAGAGCCAAGCTGTAATTTCATATAGTCGAATTCAACATCTAACTGGTTTCTGCCTAATATCAATTTGAGGAATTGCCCCTTGGGTAGCCATAAGCCTTCATGCAGAATGACCTCTCTCCCATCCCCTGACCCCAAACCCAAAGCCTCTACTCCAGGAATTTGGAATGAAGACTAAGAAAGGCAGGGCACCCTTACCAGAGTGGGTGTGGGGGAGTTATAAATTGCAGGAGCTGTTGGCAGTAATTTTCTAGAGACTGGGTTCCTGGCTCTCATCTATGCTGAGGCTCCGTCATGTCCCTGTTTGTGGGTTCTGTCATAGACCCCAACACTCTCCCAAGGAATTCTGTTTGCAGAAACCAGCTCAAATGGATTTTGTTACTTGCAGCCAAAAGAGTAGTAATTTAAAATGATGTCTAATGAGCCAAAGAGGATTGTTAGAGGAATGTGAAATGAGAAGAGCAAAGGATCATTAAACAATTAATCAGTCAATTAAGTATGATCTGTGTTTGCAAGGGAGGAGAGGTTGCTGGAGGGTGACAGAGGAGGGACCATGGATGCAGAAGTCTCCCCAAAAGCTAATCATGTCAAGGCGACAGAAAGGAGCAGTTATTTTGAGAAAGAAAACCAGCACTGACAAATGTCTTGGGAATATGCAGAAAGGGGCCAATTTTTAAAATTGAAGCTTGAGAAGGAATCGATAGACTTATAATAAGTGGCCTGCTTCCAGGAAAGCAAAGAATCAAATAAATGACAATTGACCTTGTGCCTACCCATCAGCCAGTGGTCACACAAATCCAGTCCCAGAGATGGCCTCCCACACTTACAGTTCAGAAACCTGTTTCCAAATACCTCACAGCTAAAAACACTTTTCCTGAGAGGAGCCCAGGAAGTGACAGATGGGAAGATGTTTTGCAAAGTAGTAATCACTCCTCCAGTGCAAGGGAAAGAAAGCACCACTTAATTTTCATCACCCAATTATCTTATTGACCATGTAGAAGACAAAAAGAGAGAGGAGGAAACTAATGAAAGAGAAGCAATTTTCTTCCCTTTTTTAAGATTTATTTATTTATTTGAGAGAGAGAGCATGAGTGGAGTGAGGGGCAGAGGGAGAGGGAGAGAAAGAATCCTCAAGAAGACTCCACACTCAGCACGGAGCCCAACATGAGGCTCAATCCCAGGAGTCTGAAATCATGACCTGAGCCAAAACCAAGAGTCAGATGCCTAACCTACTACTCCACCCAGGCGCCCCAAAGAGAGCCAAATTTTCTAAAATTAAAACAAAAACTTAACACTGCCCAGAAATCTGACTCCAAAGTTCCTATGTGTAAAGACTTTCTGTGACTTCCTGTCACCTATGGAAGGAGTCCAAAGCCTGTGTGGCCCTTTCTACTTTGCCTACTTGCCCTGTCACCACCCTGACCTTCCAGTCTATGCACCAGCAACACCAAACGCTTAAGGTTCTCCAGCTCACCACCATGGTCCCACCTCTTTCCCTATGGTCAGCATCCAGCCCATCTCCCACATTTGGTTTTCTTGCTTTGTGGGGGCTGTGGGGGATAGTCACTGTTCTTTTCACTTAAAATTCCTCTAACAATCAACTTTGCCTACTTAAACATCTCTTCTAATTAACACACTTGGGGCTGCAGCTTAACAAAAATTGCTTGAGCCCCCTTCAGCAGACAGAGAATCCACTGTTCACTATTCAGAAGGATAGTGCCCTCTCCAACCCCACATGGCTCATTAATCTGCTTCATTTCTTCAGCCTTCAGATCATGAGTCCCCTACCCCAGGAAAACTCTGGGGTCTGTTGGGTTAGGTGCTCCACCTTTGTGCTCTCACTGTGTTCTGCACAGTTACACTGTGAGCCCCTTGAGCTCCTTGAGGACATAACAGGGACTACGGCCCCCTGTGTCAGAACTCCACATGGCTGGTCTTGGGAATTTGATAAATGTCTGTTGGACACATATATGAATTATCAAGAAGGTAAATTCTTGCTGGTGACCTATGTAATGGTTATTAATCATTGCCAACACTTTTTAAAAAAAAATTTAAACAGTTGTTCTTGGCCCATGGAATCCTATTTCTTAGCCATCACTGTCAATCAATTTCAAACACATTCATCCTGCTTCAAAGTCTCTAGCACCCTCCCCTCCAGCAAAGCAGATTTTTCCATTTGAATTTAGGGTTTCTCCATTGATCAACATCATGTTGTTACTTTGAAATGTAAGGCCACACTCTTTATTGTGGACTGGGTGTTATCTGTTGAATGAATGCTTAATTAGAAGCTATCTTATATATTTCAGATCTCAGGATATTTTTCTTGAAAGACTGAAGTTAAAGGCCATGGTTGGCAATTATTTAAATAACAATAATAAACACCTCTTACAGAACCACACTTTAGTAGCTGGAACTGAGCTAAGCTTTTTACACATATGATCTCATTTTATCCTGATGGTAAGCCTGAGGAATTATGGCCATATTATAATGAAGGGATTGATGTTCAGAGAGGTTAAGTGATTCACTCAATATGATACAGACGGTAAGTGGTAGAGCACACAACTAAGGCTATCAGATTCTAAATCACCCACAGGTCACATCAATGCACTCCTCAAAAAAGAATGGACTCAGCACCGGCATGATGAGCACCCAAGGGGTGGTGAGAAAATTGGCTAAAAACAAATAGCTATGTTTCATTATGTTCCCACACAACTTTTTTGTTGCCCTAAAAATATTTGTTTCTTTCTTTATTATATTGTTATGTATCATAAGACTGAAAACTGGAACCTGAGGCTAAGAATGATTGGGAGAGCATTATTCCTCACTTCTCCACTGGAATTTGACATAAGGCCATATATCTAAGACTGCATTAAGAATCTCTTGAAAGCAATAAGTTTGCAAACTACATTACCAGCAGCAAAGCAAACCACCTTGGAGTTCATGAGGTCTGCATTCTCTGAGACTAGAATGCAACTATAAATCACCAAGATATATAAGTATAAGGAAGACTCCCTCTGGACGCAGTAGACAGGGGCAATGTTCTAGGCCACCCACCTGGACCTGCTATGGAGACTTCCCTACAAATTACAGCGATGCTCTAACAAATGTGCAGTGAAACTTCTGTTCAGACTGAATGACATAAAATGGTAAAAAAAAAAAAAAAAACAAGTACATCTAGGTCTGAGCATACAATCTGCTCTACTGGTTCTCATCAGGGTAGATTTCTCCATTGGGCCAGGAAAAAAAGTTCGAAAAGCGCTGAGTGCAGGTGTTTTAAATGGATAAAAAGAACATATCAAAATTTAATGGTGGAAAATAGGTCAGCTCCTATTTTTCTTCAAGAAACAAGTCTCGGTGGTAAGGCCTTGAATGTGCCACACACTGAAAAATATTGCCATTAGAGGAATTGCACCCGAGGTCTAAGAGTTTCCTCCATCTTTGACTTTCTGTCTCCATAAGTGACAGGAAATGTGGTTTATTCATAGAATTTCATTGCAGATTGCTTGAGGAGAGTTGACTTGAAAAAAAAAAATCTATTGAAAACAGACAAATGTTCTGTGGAAGCCAAGTACACAAATGAAAGGAAATGTCTACATTCCACTGAACTACTGACAATTTTTTTAAATGGTAGCTGTGAAGCAAGGCAGGGCTGGAGATATTGCTATATATTATACCTTGTCTAATGAATCTTGAGAACCAAAGTGAGTTAAAGGAGAGAAAGCAGAGCCATTCCAGGCTTCACCACTGACTTGTCAGTTAATAGGAACTTTCTTCTCTATATCCTATAGAAGTGCCATTATCGCCTTCTATACGCACCGTAAAGTGACTCTTCCAACAAAGAACACCACCATCCTATGAGTTGCCACATTAATGTCCTTTCCTCTTGTGTTCCATTTACACGTCAGAATGCATAAATCCCTAGAGGCAGAATGCATACTGCTGGTCACCAGGGCCTAAGGGGAGGAGAGAACAGAAAACAACTACTTATTGGGCACAAGTTCTCCTTATGGGGTGATGCAAATGTTTTGAGACTTGATAGAGGTGGTGATCGCACAACATTGTGAATATACTAAATGTCACTGAATTCTTCATTTTAAAATGCTTCATTTTATGTCCTGTGAATTTCACTTCAGTAAAAAAAAATTATTTTTGCAATAAGACAAGGCATTTGCTTTATGTCTTTAAAAAAATTGAAATAGAAATCATAATACAAAAGTAAGAGGACAGTGTGAGAAATGCTTCTAATAAAAATAAAATTATGAGAGCAGGCGTCCTGTCCTCCACAGCACTCAAAAGTGAAGCATTAAATCTTTTGGATGGGCCATAATCTTCGGGGAAAAATGGATTCAATCAAAAAACAGTGAGTTTAGTTGAGTGGGGGAAACTCCTGGTCACAATGTTCTACCCACCACCCCCTATGCAAAAAAAAACTAATTGCAAATGACAGTACCTCTCAAGGTTCTTACTTTAGGGTGTTATGTCTGCCTCCTGTTGAGCCCTCTGGGGGTGAGAGATCAAAGCTCCCCCCCCCCCCAAATCAGATGGCTCCTCAGGTTCATAGGCATGCTACATCCATGGCAGTCACATCTCATCTGAAGGCATAAACCTGTCTCCATACTCAGAGGCCAACTTCCCAACAGAAAGACAGACCTGAGTTTTGGTTTTGTGTGTGTGTTTAAGATTGATTGATTTGAGAGAGAGAGAGAGAGAGAGAGAGAGGCAGAAGAAGAGGGAGAGAGAGAGAATCCTCAAACAGACACCCCACTGAGTGCGGAGCCTGACGCAGGGCTTGATTCCACAGCCCAGAGATCATGACCTGAGTCAAAACCAAGAGTCAGATGCTCAACCGACTGAGCCACCCAGGCACTCCTGACACAGACCTGAGTTTTAATCAAATCAAAGAAGGTGAAAACACTAGAAAGTTTTCACCTTGTGCTGTTTTAAGCTCTGTGAGATTTGCCTTATAGCTTGCCTGCAGAAAACTCTAATCTGAGAAAAGTATTAAAAAAGAAACAATAGGGATCCCTGGGTGGCGCAGCGGTTTGGCGCCTGCCTTTGGCCCAGGGCGCGATCCTGGAGACCCGGGATCGAATCCCATGTCAGGCTCCCGGTGCATGGAGCCTGCTTCTCCCTCTGCCTATGTCTCTGCCTCTCTCTCTCTCTCTCTGTGACTATCATAAATAAAAATGAAAAATAAAATAAAAAAAAGAAAGAAACAATAGGTAAGGCCCACCAGAGTTTAATACCTAACCCAACTGTAGTTCCAGCTTTTCCCAGGAGTGGAATTTAAAACCCATGAGTCTGGGATTTCTTTTTTTTTTTTTTTTTTTTTGAGTCTGGGATTTCTTGTTCAGCACTTGTGACATTATCTGCACAAGACCCCTGGCCTCCCCACTAAAGGAAGGTGACTTTGCCTGAAATGAGCCTTCTCTTTTGCTAATAACTTCCTTGTTCCTCCTCATTCCTGCCTATAAAAGCCTTCTTTTTTGTACAAGCCCTCAGGGCATGTTTCTATCTGTTAGATGGGTTGCTGCCTAATTCAAGAATAGTTGAATAAAGCCAATTAGATCTTTAAATTTGGTTGAATTCTCATTCTTTAACAAAAGGTACTGTAATGAGTGATCTATTAATATTGAATCCCAGGCCATTACTCCCACTCCTTCTGTCCCCAGGAAGTAATATCCTAGAATTTGAAAAGGCCACCAGCTGGACCAGTTCAGGACATGAACTTTACTGCTCACCTGCTTGTAACCACCCTCCTTTGTCCCACATTTTCCTTAAGCTCTTCCTTCCAGCTTATCTCTTAACTCGGGCAAAAGACCTGAGGGACATATCATCCCAGGATGGAAACCCAAACTACCCCTCAAGCAATAACAACTGCCCCGACCAAGAGTTCTGGTGGGCTCAGACACCCAGACCTGTTTGAACTCAACTCCCAACCTACAGCCTCCATAGATGGAGGGACCCACAGAATGACCAGAGTGACAGCTACCTTTCCCTCATCATAATACTAAAACCTCCACCCAAGGAAGATCGTGAGCCTCATTTATGTAACATACAATGTATGTATAGGCATGTTTCCTTAAGGCACATATGCAACCTTATGCCAGCTTCTACATATGATGATAAGGCCCCCTATCTAAATATTCATCCTAACCCTAAATAAAAAGAACTCATATACTCTTGCTTGGAGTCACAGCTTTGGAAGTTATTCACCCCATGATCTCCTTATACACCACAAATAAAGTTTCCTTTGCACAACAACTCAACTGGTGCAGCTTCTATCTGTGACTCACCAATGAGCAAACTCATGTTAGTTTGGTTACAAAACCGCTTGACTCGTAAAATGATTTAGTGAAAGTGAACATAACTCTGCTGAGCATGATCAGAATGGGACTGAATTGGCTTAAGCAAGTCCAAAGCCAAATCGGGGAAAGAAACAGCGTGTGTTTCCTGGTGCAATTCTTGCCGCATGGATGATCTAGGAGCAACACCTGAACACATCAACATTCCTTTCACATGCTCTTTTCAAGTTGAATGTTTGCACAGGACAGTGGCTGGAAAATACACATATCTGAGTGCACTTAGAAAATGACCCATAAGCTATTATGCAAAGTTGGAAGCTGGAGCTAAATGCAAACCTGAAAGCCACATTTGTGTAGCATCTTCGTTTAGAAATTCCTAGATACTGTAAGGAAAGAAATCTAATTTGTCACTGTTGACAAGAAAACCTACGTGCTTCTTCTAAAAATGACTATACCTTGGGGCTCCTTTTCAGCAGATGCAGGCACAGAATGCACTGCGATACATACACTCGGAACCATTCGGGGTTTCCAGCCAAATCTCCTAGTGTTATCTCCCTTGAGAACAAGGAAGGAAATGAACCAAGAAAAAAAATATTTGTACATCAAATTGATAACTAGAAAATCAATAAACAAAACAAACCCTAAGACTGGATATCATTATATTTGTCTTTCCCTCTTCACTCTAGAATTTTCTGCACATCTTTGCAGAGGAATCAGAGATGGAACCCCTCAAAATAGTAAGTTACTGGCAGTCCATCTCTACTTCCCTCAAGCCGTGAACACAGCATTTCTCTGTTTAAGTATTTCCATTCACATCAAGGAACACCAGAATGATAGAGGTCTGCATTGAGATTCCTTTTTTTTTTTTTTTTTTTTTTTGCATTGAGATTCTTATCCAGAGACCAACCACCTGAGCTTGTGAACTCTCTGGAATTTTTACAAAATGTTGTGTTCATCTGCAATGTCTAAAGGAAGAGTTGAAAATTTCATTGGGCTCTCGGAGAAAGCCCTGACCTTCAAGCTGTGGACTCTTCATTTTAAAAGGTTCCCATGAGAGAAAGATTGAATGAGCGGAACCTACTTTGATTCAGCCCTAGAATTGCCCCCATCTTCACTATATTTGGAGTTTCATTCTAAGTTTTGTTCAACCAATTTTTGTTGTACCTACCATGTGCCAGAATGGAGGGTAGGGCGGCAAACCATTGCAAAAATTGACGCCAGAAAATGAGGCAAACGTTACATAAGAGAACTCACGATGCAAAACCAAATCAGCTACATTTTATGTACAAGACAAGGCTTGCTACAAGTCAGTGATGACAGAAGTTGACCTGTCCCACTTGAGATTTTAATTCAGATCGATTTTAGTTGAAATAAACCTCTTAAACCCTTCAGCTGTCCCTGAGTTTAACCTATACAGGTAGATACATCATTGCAAAGGTCACAATTTAAATTCACATCACAAGTCTGCAGATAGTCACAAAACTAAGTCATTAACATATGGTGGTTTCCCAAGATTCCAGTCCTACATACAATTTTCTGACAAGCTACTGTTGAGTTGTCTCACATGATGCCAGGAGGAACTAGTTTTGTCCTCTAGAATCTGCTCTAGCTAGATTTTGTCTCATCGACACAAACCCAGTAGGCACATGTCAGATCCATAAGGACATCACTTGAAAAACCAAGTTCCAGGATAGAGAATGCAGGTCCTGATCCTCAGTGTGTAGGTCTCACAGAGAGCCCCACCGCCAGTTCCAATGTATTTCTCTGGTTGGCTGCTGAGACATTGTCTAGGACTTAGAGATGTTCCAGATCACACAGTAAGCAGCAGATCCTGATGGGAACCACGCCGTGTTCCGGTAGCCCCAGGCCACTGTGACAATGGGCCATCCGACTTTACAGGTAAGAAAACAGAGGTACATATATGCCCCTATAGTGACTCGGTCACTCCCACTGTTCTTCCCATTCTGATGAAGGATAGTCCGAAGAAAGACAGGCAGGAACAGGGCCCCCCCTTCCCCCAAGAGGAAACCACCCTTAAAAGGATTTTACACTCCCCTGGAAGGAGCCCTTCACGCTTTCCCACACTGATGGGTACATGACAAAAACCTGATTGGGTGACAGGTGAATGGAGGGTTCCTAAATTAAAACAGCTCACCAACAAGCCCATAAAGAGCCCTAGACTTAGAAACTCCGGTGGCAGCCCTCTGGGGTCCCCTCTCTCTTCCAGAGCTTTGGACTATTGCTCGATAAATTTTGCTTTGCTGCCCACTGTGCTGTCTGGTCTACGTCTTCATTCTTGGAAGCTGCCTGACCAAGAACTGGGCCCTAAAGGAAAAGAAATCCCCTAACCATTCCTCCATAACTATGAACCCAACCGTAGCAATGAGTCAACCCCAAGGCAAAACTCCCAGATCAGCCCCCGCAGGACAGGGAGGCAGGACAGGGAGGCTGGCCTCGTTTGGCTTTCCTTCCCCTCACCCCATGCGGTCCCTCTCCTTTCCCCAGTTAACCATTCTTAGGGCCAGTCCCCCGGTCCTGAAACCGGCTCCACCCCCTGGTGTGTCGCTGTCAGGGTACCTTGGGGCATGCTCTGGTCACTTCCAGGCGCAGCAAAGACGTCCTCCACAACTAGCCTTTTTCCCTGTCTCCCCAAGTAGCCTGTGTGCGTCTTCTCAGTGACCTTGGCCACCTCTGAGCCTTCCCATTTGCTTCCCAAGGGGAAGCAGGGAGGGCGCGGATAATCCGCTCCCTGCCTTGAAGCCTGGGGTCCAGCGGCTCCTGCCAGCCTCTGCTCCCCCAAACTCGGCACTGGGCATTGCCCCCTTTTCTGCCTCGGACCTTGCCGGGGGATGGGAGCTGCGCTGAGAGCAGCAGCACGGCCGGTGAGTTCAGCGAGGCTGGAAGCCCTCCAAAGAGGACAGGCTCGGCAGGGTGCACGGGGAGGCGACACTTCCAGGGCCCGGGGGGGGGGGTGGGGGGGTGGGGGGGTGTGCACCCCGCAGCCGCCTGCCTCCCCCGCCCCGCGCTGTCACCCGCGAAGCAGCAGTCGGCGCGCACCTGCCAGAGTTTTGCATCTCATCAGACCCGCCCCTGGGCCAGAGGCGCAGGTGGCAAAAATTAAAAAGGAAGGACAAACACCCCCCCACCCCCTGCCGCAAAAAAAAGAGAGGGAGAGAGAGAATGCAAACCAAGAAACAGACTGTGAGGTATAGAGAACACACTGGTGGGGCCAGAGGGGTGAGGGGTGCGGGTGGAGGGGATGGGGGACACAGGTGACGGGGGTTAAGGAGCGCACCTGTTGTGATGAGCACCAGGTGATGTATGGGAGTGTTGAATCACTATATTGTCCACCTGAAACTATATTGCACTGTGTGTTAACTGGAATTTAAATAAAAACTTAAAAAAAAAAAAAAAAACGGACAACCCAGGTATGCCTCGTGCAGGAGCCTCCACCCCGCTCTGTGCTCTCCAAAGGCGGAGGTAGCTGAGCTCGGGCTGGGCGCTGTCTTCCCGGGCGGGGGGCAGCAAGCCTGGAGCGCGGTGCAGACCACCTTGCAGCCCCCGGGCCTGGACGCTCAGCCCCGACCCTACTCGCCCGCCGGGATTCGCGCCCCCTCGGGCGCCACCTGCTGGCCGCTGGCCGCGCGCCAGCTCAGGGTCCGTCCAGTGCGGGATCCTAACAGCGTCCGGTCCGCGGGCGGGGGCCAGTGGTCACGAGACAGCGCTGCCTTTCACTTAAGAAAAGTCACAGGCACTTGGCGGGATGAGCACTGGGTGTTATGCTAAATGTTGGCAAATTGAACTCCAATTTAAAAAAAAAATTGTTTTTGGAAAAAAAAAAGGCACAAGGCCTTTTTGTGCAAAAAAAAAAAAAAAAAAAAAAAAAGGATTCTTTTGCAAACAACTGGCCGATTCCAAAGAGAAAAATGCGGTTTATTCGCATGATACACAAGGTCTGAGTGGAATGGTCTGGTTTACGTGACACTAATATTCTCAACCTCAGTTGTCACTGTCAGACAAAACCCCAAATTCTCCAAGCTATGTTAACCTGAGGAACACTTCCTTGTTCCTCCTCAGCTTGTGTTCATACGTCACAGAAATCAACCTAACTTTCAGCCTTTTCTGACATAAAGAATTGAGAACAAGACAAAGTGATTATACGGCTTGGTAACCCCTTGTTATGGGTTGAATGGAGTTCCCCCAAAATTCATACGGTCAGGTGCTAACCCCCAGTACTCCAGATTGTGACCTTATTTGGAAATAGGGTTATTGAAGATGTCATTAATTAAGATGAGGTCATAGTGGATTGGGGCGGGCCCATAATTCAATATGACTGGTGGAGACATTTGGTCACAAACATACACCCAGGAAGAAGACTTTGTGAATGTGAAGGCAGAGTCTGGGGTGATGCATCTAAAAGCCAAGATATGCCAAAGATCACCAGCAAACCACCAGAAGCTAGGTCAGAGTTCTAGAACAGAGTCTCCCTCCCAGCCCTCAGAAGGAACCAACCCTGCTGACACCTTGATCTTGGACTTCTGGCCTCCAGAACTGTCAGACTATTCCTATCCTTTAAAGCTCCTCAGTTTGTGCTGCTTTGTTATAGCAGCCCTAGCAAACTAATACATGCTTGCACAGCAAGAAAGTGTAGAAGGTTGAAATAGAGGGTGATTACTCAGGTTCTGTGAATATACATGGACTCGTTCCATAAAAACTTTCGGGTACCTGCCTTGGGTAGGTATCTGCTCCATCCTGGGGCTACTGTGGTCCCAGCACCCAGGCCCTCAGGCCTTGGAACTGAAGGGTCTACCACCAGGGTGAGTGTTTGGGAAGGACAGGGAGCCGTGAAGAGCTCAGACATGGCCCAGGAGGGACCTGCATGTAACCAGCAGCAGCTGCACACAACCGCAGAGAGCCAGGGGTGGCCAAGGCAACAGATGCCACATCATCAGGCGTCTGGCATTGGCAGAAGAGGCTTTTGCCATCTTTATATCCCCACTACAACATTGCCACCATAAAATTAAAAAGGCAAACATCATCTGGGAGCAACTGGCATGACAACTTCTCTTGTTGGAAAAGATATCTTGCTAAGGGGCACCTGGGTGGCTCAGTCGGTTAAGCATCTGCCTTCTGCTCAAGTCAGGATCCCGGGGTCCTGGGATCGAATCTTGCATTGGGCTCCCTGCTCAGCAGGGAGTCTGCTTCTCCCTCTGCCCTTCCTCCTGCTTGTGATCTCTCTCTCTCTCTCACTCTCACTCTCTCTCTCAAATAAATAACATCTTAAAAAAAAAAAAAGATATCTTGCTAAGAATTTGGCTTGGGCAACTATAGTGAAACCCCAAAGCTTATAGTCCAGTAAAACTACAATGTCATTAAACTGCTTGCAGGTGAGAGCAGGGTGGGGCAAGAGAAAAGAGCCTGGGGACAAGATTGAACCCTCTAATTGGGATTTTTAAATTGTTTATGGGGCAAGGGTGTGCTTAAATTCTCCCCCACCCCCGTATCCCCTGGGAATGTTTTGGTGACTGTCCCATTGTTCCCCGGTGTTTTGAGTGCTTAGTGGGGGCAACTGAGTGAAAAGGAAAAATGAACTGCTGACAGTAGTTTAGCCCAGAAATTATTTTATAATACTTTATCATCACTCTGATTGCAAGTCATATGCACAAGGAGAAACACAGTCTGACTCCTTGTAAAAACCATTCCCTGAAATAACAAATTGCCAAGACAGCAAGACACTTGCTACATTCTTACACTGGCCCCTCTGGGGGCAGGGAGGCTTATCTTACTCAGGTCTTACAAATACCATTTAGGATGTGGAGCATCCAGCTCATTTTAAAGATGAGGAAAGAAGGCTCAGGAGAGCCCAAGTCACTTGGTAAGCAGTGCAGTGATGTGCCACAGGACCTGGTTTCTCCCCTAACCACCTGATACCCTTTGCTCCAAATCATGCCTGCCCAGCCCCTTCATGCCCTACGGGCAGTCCACCAAACAGAGAATCACAGACCGTGTGGTTTGAAAAAAACAGCCCAGGGGATCCCTGGGTGGCCCAGCGGTTTGGCGCCTGCCTTTGGTCCAGGGTGCGATCCTGGAGACCCGGGATCGAGTCCCACGTCGGGCTCCTGGTACATGGAGCCTGCTTCTCCCTCTGCTTATGTCTCTGCCTCTCTCTCTCTGTGACTATCATAAATAAATAAATTTTTAAAAATTAAAAAAAAAGAAAAAAACAGCCCAATAAGTTTCCTGGGAGAAAGAGGATAGTTGGATTGGTTATAAGATTTTTCTAAAACGAAAGACCCTAGTGCTCATGGATTGAAGTCTAGTTCTCTCGGTTGGATCACACCCCTAGAAGCACTGCGAACCTTGTCCTCTCTCACTTCTAGACTCATACAGAAAGATGATCTTCAAAAGTTGCTTTTGTCACATCTGCCCAAATCTCGGTTCACAGGTGATGATTTTACAGCCCAAAGGAGCCCGCATTTTTCCTTAAGGGGCAGAAATCTCCTGAATTCCCAGGGTTTTTTTTTTTTTTTTATGTTATATGATTTTGATTCTAAACACATTGAGTTGCATTCAGTCTTCAGCCTGCTGAATTATATTTTCTTAAAGTTCATGAACTACGGTTTATATACAATGAAATTCTATATAGCTATTAGTGCAGTAGATCTATATATACTGAAAAGAAAATATGTCTACAGTATGTCAAATGAAATTAAGAAGAACAGTATATATAACAGGTACCTATTTTTATTTTAAAAAATAGAAGATCAGTATATGTAAAGAGGTACAAGACTTTCACATAACCATACAATAGTGAAAATTGGGAAAGAAGCCCCAAAGGACAGGGAGTTCTGTGGTCAGCTTTCCACTGAGCCTCAAGGCAGCCTGAGAAATTGTTGTTCAGCCAATTGGCCAGTCAAATGGGCATGGTCAGTCTTTGGCTCACTAAGAGTTGTTACCATGAACGCTGGGCTTCATCAACAGATTTTTTTGGCATGTGTTGAGATGATCCTAAGACTTTTCTTCTTTAACATGTTAGTATCATAATTTGTATTAATTGATTTTATAATGTGAAGTCAAATCCAACTCATTCATGATGGACACATTTAATTGATGTGAGATTTTGCTTGCTAATATATCCCTTAGGATTTCTATAACTATATTTATGAATGATTTTCCATTCCCATTCAGTCCTTATCAGGTTGTGGAATCAAAGTTATCCGTGTCTCAAAAAAGGAGTATTGTTCCCTCTTTTGTCCCCCTTTTATACTCTGGAATAACTTGTATAAAACAGGAATTATTTATTTCTTGAATATCTGACAGAGCTTGTCAGTAAAACCATCTGGATATCCTTCGTGGGGGGATTTTTAACAAATGGTTCCATTTCCTTAGATTAGAAGACTATTCAGTACATACTTCTTCTTGAATCAATTTTGGTGGGCAAATTTTTCCATTTCATCTAAACTTTAATTTTTATAGTCATAAGTGGTTTATATTATCTTATTAAATCTTAATGTCTTAATGCATAGATTTCTCATATTTTTATTTTCTTTTTTCAATGTATTTATTCATAGATACAGAGAGAGAAAGAGAGAGAGGCAGAGACACAGGCAGAGGGAGAAGCAGGCTCCACACAGGGAGCCCGATGTGGGACTCGATCCCAGGTCCCCAGGATCACACCCCGGGCTGCAGGCGGTGCTAAACTGCTATGCCACCAGGGCTGCCCATATTTTTATTTTCTAATATTGTGTTTCTCTTTTTTTCTAGATCATTCTTACCAGAAGTTTGAAAAAAAAAAATTTTTTTTTAGTCTTTTCAAAGAACCAAACCAGCTTTGTTGATCCTCTCTATTAAAAATGGTTTTCTATTATTACTGTTAATATCTGTTCTTGTGATATTGCTCCCATCATTCTGATTCTTCCTATGAATTATTCTACTTTTCCTCTATTAAATTCAATAGTTAGTTCATTAATGTTGAGCCTTTTTGTAGTATATTAAATATCACTATATTAAATATAAAATATGATATATCACATTCTTATATATGATATAGAAATCTCTAAACTATTTTAATATATTAAATTCTATTAAATATAGTATATTAAATATTTAACACTATCAATTTTCTTCTAAGAAATACCTCTTAAATCTTTACACTTTACCAGTTCCTCCTGTGTCACTTAATCCAAGGAGTTGTGGGGCAGCCTCCTCAGTAAGGCTGATGTCACGCCTCCGGAGTTTCCATCAGTGGCCCCCAATTGCTATGCCAGACCCCAATACCTGCCCTCTCCCTTCCTTGCTAATTGACCCCTCCCCTCCCAGTTTTGTTCAGGTATGGAGTGTCCTTGGCTTCATGGGCTGTCCCTAACGCCAAGGGGAATGCTGATTACTAAGCCACGGAATCCAATTTCCTCTGCAGTGATTGGTACCAAGGTGTGGCTCAATTCTGGCCTTAAGGATTGAGGGAAAACCAGCTGGGGTGGATGCCAGTGGACTGAGAGACAGGTTTTCCTTTATTGTAAAAACAGGTGCAGGGGAGAAGACTCTACTGCCCTTTTTGAATGTTGTTACATACAGAAATGGGACCTCCCAAGGCTATTTTTGCAACTGGGAGAGGAAAAGTTACCCACAAGCTGAGAATGGCAGAGCTGAAAGGTAGAAAGCAAGAGTGTGCGATGATGTCACTGAAGCCCTGTGTCTACATTTCTTGTCGTGTAAGATAAAAAAAAATCCCTTATTATTTAAGCTCCTTCCAGCCAGGGCTTATTATTTGCAGCTGAAAGTGTCCTGTAGGTACCATGAGGCCAGCCTCCTGCTTGCTGAATGTCATTTGATGGCAGAGAGTTTGTCAGTGATATTGCAATGTGGTCTTCCAACACGTGGCAATGAATCAAGCAACTGGAAAAGATATTCATGTTATTATTGTACTGTTTATGTCATCTTAGGAAAAGTGCAGTATTCTACATTGTTCTTTTGTTCTTAAGAACTCAAGAAAAGTTTTCCTCTGTAAATTCATGGTCAAAATGATAGATGATCAGAATAAGCCTATGAGTGGAGGAGAAAAATAAAAACAATGAGGTGCCTGCCATTGTGGCCACCTACCATTGTGGCCACCTGCCATTGTGGCCATCCGGAGCAGTCTTTGGAAAGTCATGCTGCAAGCAAGTCATATCCAAGTGGTCTGGAAGATGGGCGCTGTCACTGTGCACACACGACCCTCCCTGCTAAGCAAATACAAGTGCATTGAGGAAATCTTGGCCAAGCACTAGCTTCTGTGGGAGATGACATTTCCACGTAAGAACGCATTTGCATAAAATTTTAAATAATATCTTTAAATTGTATCATTTAGGATCCTTTGGTTGCAAATGACTTTTAAAAAAATGATCTCAAGTTAAGAAGGGAAAAAGGGGAACCTGCTTAATGGTTCACTTGCGCAAATCAAAGGAAGGTGTGTCTGGATGTCAGGATATGAGCACCATCAGGACTTCCTCCTCCTCTCTCTGGTTGTCTCTGCCCATCTCCAGTGTCTTGGACAAACTTCTCCAAAGGGCTGTCATCAGAATGGCCAACAGGCCCGCCATGACTCTCTCAAGCAGAAAAGTGAGAATATCCCCCAAAAGCTCCAATTAGAAACTCTAAGTGGGGACTCAGACTGGCCTGGGTTAGGTAACATGATTATCATTGGACCAATCACTATGAGAAAGAAAGTATCGTGGCTTAAATTGTGTAACTCAAAAAGACCTGTTCCAGCCCTAACTCCAGGTATCTGTGAATGTGACCTTGTTTAGAAATAAGGTCTTTGCAGATGTAATCAAATTAAGATGAGGTCATATGGGATTAGGGTGGGTCCTAATCTAATGATTATTCCCCTAATAAAATGAGGGAAATTTGAACACAGAGATACACACACAGGAAGAACACCATGTGACAAAAGAGGCAGACTGGAGTGATGATGCACCCACAAACCAAGAAATGGCAAGGATTGTCCACAACTACCAGAAGCTAGGGGAGCTGTAGGACAGTTTTCCTTCAGAGCTTCCAGAAGGAGCCAACCCTGCCAATACCTTGATTGGACTTCTGGTCTCCAGAACTCTGAGAGAGTTTCTGTTGTGGTGAGCCACCTGTTTTGTGGTATTTTGTTATAGCAGCCACAGGAAATTCATATAGGGAGATAGTGGTCAGGAGGGCTAGCTACTCTGAAGAGAAGCCCCCAAGAGGGTAGGAGGGGTGGAAAGGGCTGTACCCCAAAGAAGAGAGAAGGGCTCCAGAAGGGGTAAAGGGTGCTGGACAGACAAGTATAGCAGCTACTACATTAACATACACTGTCATCACCTCCGGCTGGATTTCTTACAGGTGAAGAGAAAGGAATACGGTTTTGCATTGCAGAAAATACTTATTCCTTCTTCAAAGACATTACAGATTCCTTCACCCAAAGTCAGGAATTTATCAGTCACTCCAATTTGAACAGTTTTATTCTGTAAATAAGGACTGAAATAGCTTAATTTGCCTTGACACTCAGGGAGCTCATGGATTCATTCAGTTGTGCAATTCTGCTGTAAGAAATGTTTTATTAATTACACCAAGGTACATCAAAAATTAAAAGTTACGCTCCTGTGAAGCACATATTCAATTTCAGTTACCTATCAGATTTAACCTTTTATCTTGGCCATAAAATTCAAATTATGCATCAAATATAATAAAGATCTATTCCAATGAATTGAAATTAGTTGTCACTTGAACGTGCTTTTAAACTATTTGTAATTGATAACATGCTTTTATGAAATGATCGGTCCAAAGATGTAAAAGTGTTACTTATAAAGAGTAATCTTTGAGCAGACACTATGAGATAGATGGCCTTGTGCTTAAAGATTCTATTTCAAGGCAAGTCCACTGCAGTTAGAATTCTAATGAACCACACAGAGAGAATCCTTTAACAGCCTGGGTAGAAAGGAATGTTCTCCATCACCATACTCCCTTTTAAAGTGCAGAGCTTGTAAGCAAACAAAGGAAGGAACGTTAAAGGTTAGGGAATTAGCCGTGTGAATATGCATTCAAATCAGTCAGCAAACATCGAATCTACAGACTTTACAATAGCGAATGTGTCATGTGTCAAGTGCTGCTTAATGTACTCTGTGGGTATCATCTAAGGCAATTCCCACGACCCCCTATGGGGTGGGTACCATTATCCCCCATTTTACAGAAGTAAACTGAGAAACAGGTTTTGAGGCTTTCCCAGCCCACCCAGCTAACAAAGTGCGGGGCTCCAAGATTCTGACCTAGAACCAGAGTCCATGATCTCCACCCACCTGGGACACAGATCTGACCTCCAGCCCTCAAGGGTCTCACGAGGTCTTTGATGAGATAAAACCTTTCCACATGAAATCATAGTCAACAGTGCTTGATGGCAAAGGGTAAAATGGTTCATACAGAAGTCAGTCTTCCCAATTGGCAAGGTGTTTGACAACCCCCACGGTGGGCAGGTGGGAAAGGAGGTTAGAAATGTCCCAGAAGAACCTAGAGGATAGATGGAACTGGATTAAGGTCAGCAGGATTTGGATGCTCACCACCCAGAGTAGAGTCACTTTGTCTCTTCTTTGCCACAGGACAGAGTCATCTGTTTCCACAGGTCATCAGGAAATATATGGTAAAACCACCCAGGTGAAGAGCTGCAAACCCCCGTAACTAGGGTCACCAACTCACCCTGGTTGTTCTGGACTTTCCCAGTTTTAGCATTCAAGTCACAAGCCCCAGAGATCCTGTGAATCCCAGGCAAACCAGGATGGTTAGTTACCCTGCTTGTTAAATTCTAATAGAAGACAGCCTTTTTAAAAGAAACCGTTTAAAACAAAGCTTACGCTATGCATGTAGAATTTTACAGTAGATAAGGTGACCCCTCAAAAGACTGAAGTTTTGAACTTGACCTCATCTGGACAGTGCTACATAGAGGCTGTGGGATCTTAAGACAGTCACCTCATCACATCAGGCCCAGTTTCCCTACCTATAAAATTAAAGGTTTGAAATTAGGTGCTCTTTAAGGTCAATTTCAAGGCTAATAACCAATCTATTATTCTTTTTTTTTCCCCCAAAGATTTCTTTATTTGAGAGAGAGGGAGACCGTGACAGGAGTTGGAGAGGCAGAGGGTGAGAATCTGCAAGCAGACTCCCTGCTGAGCACAGAGCCCATGCAGGGCTCGATTCCATGACCTATGAGATGACAACCAGAGTCGAAACCAAGAGCTCGATGCCTAACCAACTGAGCCACCCAGATGCCCCCAACTATTATCCTTGAGTTAACATCAGTGCTCAGAAAGCCCCCTGACCATAAACACACACACACACACACACATACACACACGCACGTACCTATACAAGTACGTACCTATGTATATCTATACAAAGTTTTCTTATTTAGGGGAAAAGTCTCATGTTATATATTACCTTCCATTTGAGATGTGAATTAATAGGAAATATACTCAGTTAAATTTAGTACTTGGAGTTATTATTTTTTACCATGATTCTTTTAGATTTTTACTGTTTCCTAATTTTACTCTCAATGAATTTTACAAACACTGGGGGGAAATGCCTTCAGAATAAAATCATCAATAAAAATCAAAAGGTAGTTTTCATGAATAGTAACCTTTGTCTCCCAGATGTGTGCCTTGGGAAGGCCAGATGAGCTCAGACAGGGGAAAAGAAACAACAGGAGTTCTCTGGCTCCAAATAGTAAGGCCCTGTTAACAGAGCTACTGCACAGCTACTTGAAGGCAAGGGTAGAATTTGTGAAACGGAGTGGTTGGTGAGGAAATGTAGTGTAGAACAATACAAGTCAACAGAAATCTATTAGCATGTCGGCCAAAAAAGAGAGATGTGGCTTAGCAAATCTAAGCATAAGCAACTCAACTTTAATAAGTAGAATAAAATGGTTGTAAATTCCCCCATTTTCCATATTGATGTTGGGGGAGGGGACAACCTAGGTTCAGATAACTTGCCAAGTAGTATATCATGCGACCCACACCTTTCTTCTGTGCTTTGCTATGACTTGACTCTGGCTCAATGTTTTCCAAAGGATCACAGGGTCAACCCCATTAATCATGTCTTTGTCTCCTGAAATAGACCGTAGGCTCTGAGAAATAGATTCAGACTATGAACACTAGTGCCCTTCTGACCTGACTTAGCTTTGTACTCAGCTCCTGGGTTCAACCTGCTGCTGTGGAAGGCAGATGGCAAGTAAACACACAATTATGTTGTCCTATCCACCCAAACTGGGATGCATCACAGGGAGGGTCACACTGTCACTCAAAGACAGCAGAATTGGACTTTAGGCATCTGGTAAACCAGGAAATAAATATTTTTACTTTTCATATCAGCAAGTGGGAGGTACATCATTTTTCTTTACCTGATAAGAACTCATTCTGCAGAAAAACTGTAATTTAACCCCTAAAGTGCCATTGCTAATGGATATCAAGCACCAACTCCCTGCCATTTCATATCTCCAGGCTCAGTGTAAGGGTCCCCTAAATACAGAGGTACTCATGAGTGTGGCTGCCACAGAGCATCCTTACGGGAAAACTTAACTGAAGGTTTAATTTCAGCCTAGAAATTCTCCTTACTGCAAATGGAATCATCAGTGTGATGTAGGATGCCCCAAATCACACACCTGCACCAGTCATCCTTTCAATAGAGTTTTATTTCTGAGACACTTGAGGCTTTTTATTCTCCTAATACAGTATCTCCCCAAATTCAGTCATTTAAGACAACGTGGCACTTACAAAATGATAGACATAGGTATCAGTGAAACAGAATACTGTTCAGAATTAGATGCTCCCATATATGATCAGTTGGGTTTTAACAAAAGTGCCAAGACAATCCAATAGGTTAAAAAACAATCTGTTCAACAAATGGGCCTGGAACAACTGCTTATCCATATGCAAAAGAAAAAAATTTTTTTTCAACTTGAAACTTTACCTCAGACAACAGAGAATAAAATACCTCAAAACTGATTATAGCCCTAAATATGAGAGCTAATATGATAAAACTTCTAAAAGAAAACATGGGAGAAGATCTTAAGGTTTGGCCTAGGCAAAGATTTCTTAAGTAAGACGCAAAAAGCAGGAACTATTTTTAAAAATTAATAAACTGGACTGCGTCAAACTTTAAACCTTTTGCTATTCAAAAAAAAAAAAAACACCGTTAAAACAATAAAAAGGCAAGCCACAGACTAGAAGAAAATATTTACAAAACTCATACCTACCCAAAATATATAAAGAACTCTTATAACTCAATAAGAAGACAAATGGGCAAAAGATTTGAATAGACACTTCATCAGAGAAGATACATGAATGGCAAATAAGCATATTAATCATCAGGGAAATACAAATTAAAATCACAGAGAGATGGGGCACCTGGGTGGTTTTGTCAGTTAAGTGTCAGACTCTTGGTTTCAGCTCAGGTCATGATCTCAGGGTTTTGAGATGGAGCCCTGTGCTGGACTCCATGCTCAGCTTAGAGTCTGCTTGAGAGTCTCTCTTGCTGCTGTAGCACACCCCTCCTGCCAACCCCCCCCCACACACACACACACGTGCTCTCTCAAATAAATAAAATCTTTTTAAAAAAATAAAAATAGGGAACCCCGGGGTGGCGCAGTGGTTTAGTGCCTGCCTTTGGCCCAGGGCGCGATCCTGGAGACCCGGGATCAAATCCCACGTCGGGCTCCCGGTGCATGGAGCCTGCTTCTCCTTCTGCCTGTGTCTCTGCCTCTCTCTCTCTCTGTGTGTGACTATCATAAATAAATAAAAAATTTAAAAAAATTAAAAAAAATAGAAAAAAAGAAAGAAAGAAAGAAAGAAAGAAGAAAGAAAGAAAGAAAGAAAGAAAGAAAGAAAGAAAGAAGAAGAAAGAAAGAAAGAAAGAAGAAAGAAAGAAAGAAAGAAAGAAAGAAAGAAAGAAAGAAAGAAAGAAAAAATCACAGTGAGTTACCACTACACACCCATTAGACCTGGGGCTGGGGGT
This sequence comes from Canis lupus dingo, assembly GCF_003254725.2. NCBI lineage: Eukaryota > Metazoa > Chordata > Mammalia > Carnivora > Canidae > Canis > Canis lupus. The sequence continues at coordinate 30,256,850 of NC_064270.1, read as the reverse complement.
AGAGAGGCAAACGCAAATTGGACATGAGAACAGTCGATCTTGATTCATGGTGGTGGTGTTGTGTATACATTCACACTTAAAACTGGTGCCATTTATTTGATGGAAATTTACCTCAATAAAGTTAGTTTTTAAATAAAAAGGAGGGAAGGGCAGCAATTTCCCAAGAAAGGCATTAAAATACATACTGGCAACAAATTGAAACTTCTTCCCTGAGCTAATCAGATAACCAAAAAGAAATAAAAAGAGAGGAAATTTTCATTATTTGAATCGTCTTCAGTGTGAGATTGAATCAACTGTGAGAACACAGTGAGAAACATCGTCCTCTGTTAAATTTTACTATCTCTGGAAAGATCTTCTCTGAAACCCGTTTCTGGTTCAGGTTTCAATATTCAGCTAACAATTTAGCAGGAATTAGTTGACAATCATCTAAGAGGGCAGGCTTTGTAGAGACATAGAACAGAAGAGAGGAAAAAGCTACAGTTTCACCAGCTTCCAGAGAGCACCCTCCAGGACCTTTGGCATGGAGAGAAGTGAAGAATCCAGGGGAAAAAAGAGAAAGAGAGAAGTCCATCCTCTTAGGTGCTCAGAGAGTTGACTCCTTTGGTTTCCCTTGGGACAACCTGGACCCATCAGGGTGGAGGAAGAAATATAGCAAATGAATAGGTGAGAATAAGTAGCTATGGTGGCCAAAGGGGTACTATTTTCAGGCCCCCCCCCCCTGACAAGGGCAAGGCACCAGGTTGAGAGTTCACATGGAGGCACCTGTTCTTTATGCTGCAACATTTAAAGTTATAAATCAAGCTATCAAACTGCTAAATGAAATGTACGTTATCCCCTACTACAAGTATATCTTCATAATGATAAAATTGAAAATACATACCAAGTTAGACTTTTATGTAACTGAAAGTTGGCAAAATGTCAAACACAAGCGGATTTATGATTGTGTGTGTCAGGGTGTTTGGTCAGCAGGGGCTAGTGGTGTCTGATAAGCAATAAGATACACATCACTCATAGATGATGTTTATTTCATAAACTCTGTGTTTCTTGACTTCATTTCAGGAAAATCATAAATATATTGTTACCATCAAGATTTTCACATCATTTGTATGTTACCAATAGCAATGACCTAAATGCTTAAATAATCAAAATATAATAATACTCAACACATACAAAATTGGAAGAAATTTTCATTAATAATGTCAGTTAAGAGAAAATTTTAGGGGTGCCTGGGGGGCTCAGTCAGTGTAGCATCTGCCTTCAGTTCAGGTCATGATCCCAGGGTCTTGGGATGAAGCCCCATTTCAGGCTCTCTGTTCAGTGGAGAGCCTGCTTCTCCCTCTGCTTCCCCTTGCTTATGCTCTCTCAGTCCCTCTCTCTCTCATTCTCTCTCTCAAATAAATAAATAAAATCTTTTTTTTCTTAAAAGAAAACTTAGAACTTAAAAATTAAAATGATTTTGGGGCACCTAGGTGGCTCAGTTGGTTAAATCTCTGACTTTTGATCTTGGCTCAGGTCTTGATCTCAGGGTTGTGAGTTCAAGCCCTCCCTGCCTTGGGCATCACGCTGGGTATAGAGCCTATTTTTTTTTAAAAATTAAAATGATTTTTATGCTTCATTTTTTAAAAAAATAAAATGATTTTTATGCTTTTAGCTAGAAGTTATTTTTCTTCTAAAACATTTCAGAGTGTGTGTGGAGGAGGGAGTATGTGTAGCCAAAATAAAATGTTTAATGAGTGAATATAAAATTTTTAAATCGAAAGTACTTAACACTGAAAGTTTTATTTAATTTTTTGAAAAGGTAATCATTGCTAATTAAGTATATTTTATAGAAGCAAAACTATTCATAATTTTAGCATTCAATTACCATCTAGTTGCCTGTATGAAAAACAGACATCATACTTTGCACGTGTATATTTAGATCTACATATATCCAAATTGAAGAGTGGTATGCATTGTTTTAACATTGCAAAATATTGCTCAGCTGCCTTGTGTTTGCTGCTGCAAGCACCGTGCTAATTTATGAGTTCCTCTGGAACCAAGGATTGGAACACAAAGAGAAGCTGGAAAATGAACGCTTGGCACCGCTGGGAAGCAATAACTCTTTCTACAAGAATCTATTGTAAGTTAATTAAAGATAAATTAATTAAATTGTCTTTTCTTTACCTTAGTGCTCTGCTGCTCAAATCATTCTTAGATCCTAGAGCAGCTCCAACAGGGGCAGCAGCACAACCGTGACCCTTCATGGCATCCAGGGGCAGCTGCCTTTGTGTCAAGGACACAGGGCCAAGGACACAAATCATTTCCCCAGGCCTGAACACAGCTATTGACAAAAGCAGGTACTTAGGTTTTAAATTAGCATTTAAATTAGTGTTAAATCAAGCTACCTCCATGTGGAGGATGAGCTCAAATGTGACAGAGCTGCCCATTTGCTCTTTGGCATGTGTTGTGTGTCATGTGGGATGTGTGTGCATGTGGCATGCAGGACTCTAAAGCATGGGGCTCAGGGCAGTGTCCCCTCTGTCCAGGTCCAAAAACAGCACTGCTTGCCATCTCTCTCTTAATTTTTTAGTCTGCATATATCTGCCTGCTTTGTAAGGGCTTCTTCAATTAATTTTTTTTCTAAGTTTTTATTTTAATTCCAGTTAGTTAACATACAGGGTGTTATATTAGTTCCAGGTGTAAAAATTAATTTTTAATTAGTGTAATTTGTGAACGTATTTCTTTATAGCAAAAGTATTTTAAACATTAAAGGTAAAACTAAAATCCAATTCTTTCATCCCCTTATCCCACTTTAAAAGTTTGGCTACAAGTTCAGTACTAATCGTTCCCAATGTGTTACATCAGGCAATAGCTAACACTTGAGACATATTTACACTGTGCTAGACATTGTTCTAAGCATTTTACACTCATCATCTTTTTTAAATCCTCATAACAACATCATGAGAGAGGTACCTACATATATTAATAAATTTACTCACAGAGGATCTACAGCTCTGTGTGTGTGTGTGTAACATAAAATGAATCATACTTAAAGCTTAGTCTTGAAACTTACTTTGTTATTTTAATAAATCTTGGAGGTCTACTCGTAGCAGGACATTTAGATTATACTTTCCTTCATAACAGCAAGAGGTGTGTGTAAGCAAAATTTACTTTGGGAGGGAAACAAGTTTCTGAAGATCTTCAGAATGTTCCATTTACTGAGACTTCTAATTTCTTGATTTCTAATCAATTTTCACCTCTGAGACCCACAGGAAATTAGCCACCAGGTGAAGGCCAAGGCACAGTTGGCCAAGGCAAAAGCTTCCCTGGGCAAAAACCCTAATCTGCATCATTTTCCCCCCACTGGACAGCTCTGTAAATGCAACAAGAACAAAAGTCCCACCAGGCTGTTTCAGGATGACTTTCTAATAAATAATAGGGAGGAGCAGAAAGTGTAATGTCCATACAATTATCATTAATTGAGGAGGCTCCTCTTACTCTAGATAAACTACTAGAGAGCCTGGGTTAATCTCAGCTTCCCTTTCTGCCCTCCCAGCACCAGGGTGCTAGCGTCACGTGCAAGTCTCTCTCCAGCTCTGGGCTGTCGAAACCCGCCCCCCCTCACCCCACATCTACTTTGTTCTCTACCTCAGAAATAGATAAACCTCTCCCTAAAGTGTAACCTTCAACTTTGTATTGGAAGAAAAATAATCTAAGTATTTCACACTAATGAGTGAGTGGCTGATACTTGCCCTTTGGAACTGTCCAAACATGTCATGTTTTAATCCAGTCTCTACTTGGGAAATTAAGGCTCTTTGGGACAGACACTTCGGGATCGAGAGAACACTCAGATGGTTACTCCTCTTTATTGCTGTCAATAGGAGAGACAGATGAGCTCATTAGTATTTACGAGGCATCCAACAAGCCAGAATCGGGTAGAAGTGCAGAGCAGGGCTGAACATAAATAAACAAATAAAGTGAGTCTCATGAACTAACCAACGCTGTTGGGACCATAAACCTGCGAGCAAGAGATGAAAGGAGAAATGGAGCAAAATATGCAGAGATTTAATGAAAATGGATATGTTTATCCTTTCTTCTTTGCAATCGCAAAGTAGAGTTCAACCCCTTTATAAATCAAGGGCTTGGTTTTTAGCATGCTAGAACCTTTCTGTTTCTTCATAAAAAGAAGTACTAGGATACTTTTTCCAATACTTATTTGCCCCCCAGATTCTCACTGGGGTAGTTCTCCATCATCACGCAGAGTCGGGAAAATAAAATTCCTGCGCACTGGGGCCATCGAGATCCTGTCTCCGGGTAATTTTCTGTGGTTTTAAGGCTCTCTCCCCCTTATGCATAGAATAGCTTTGTAACATTCACCCCAAGCAGCTCCCAAACACAGATCCAGTACATTTCACACCACCGTGCTAAGTTTAATCAGCAGCAACGTGGTGCGCACAGACTTTGTGGGATCAATTTTGCCAGGGATACCCAGGCCCTTCCCAACCATTCTGGCCTCCCCTCTCCCCAGGGTTCACACACCCCAATTCTCTCCCTGGTCCTTACTATGTGAATGAATGCGCTTGCGCTGGCTTTGGTCCCCCCATGGCCCAGGCAAGAATGTGGTCCATGTTGGCCTGCTCATGGACAGACTCCAGACTTGCCAGTGGAAAGGAATACCCCCTCACTTCAACTGGCTGGATTAGATGAAACCTTTAGCACTCCATGAATGTATGCTGCTCATTATCCAATCAGCAGACAGTCTGGGCAACTAGAGCCTACAAAACATCAAAGAGTGAATATCCAGGAAGCCCTATATTCCAGGCCCAGGACAGGAAGCAAATCTGGGCCATGACCATAGAGTCTGTGCTGTAGGTAGAAAATGAGGTAGGGTATGGAGGAGGTGGATTTCTGAGGTCCTGGAATCCAAAGGCAACTGGTACAATGACAAGAAGTGCAGCCTGTGGGAGAGGTCATGACACACAGCACTTCCAGAAGGAGTGGTTAGTTGATACAAATGAAACCCATTTTGGGACACCTGGGTGGCTCGGTGCTTGAGCACCTGCCTTCAGCTCAGATCGTGATCCTGGGATCTGGGATCGAGACCCACATCAGGCTTCCTGCAGGGAACCTGCTTCTCCCTCTGCCTATGTCTCTGCCTCTCTCTGTGTGTTTCATGAATAAATAAATTAAAATTAAATTTAAAACCCATTTTAAAGTCTAGGAGTCCTCCTGTCCCATGTGTCTTGGTCTGTCTTAGAGGCACTTAGTGGTGTTTAGCTTGGCTCCAGTCAAGCGGGTTCAAAGTAGCTCCTGCCTGGAACATGAAAGGGAAATCTTCTGCCCAATTCCTCCATTCCTACTGGAAAGGACCTATTTTGTATTTAAAATATTAAAGAACTCCTCCTGAAATCTGCTTGGGATGCAGGAATCTAAATTATTTGAAAGATGGTGCTATTTAAAAGCCCTAAGAATTCCTTAGGGAGCGCCTGGGTGGCTCAGTCTGTTAAGCATCTGCCTTTGGCTCAGGTCATGATCCCCGGGGTCCTGGGACCAAGCCCCACATCTGGCTCCCTGCTCAACGGGGAGTCTGCTTCTCCCTCTGCCCTTCACCTCGCTGGTGTTCTCTCTCGCTCACTCTCTCTCAAATAAATAAATAAAATCTTTTAAAAATATTAAAATTCCCTAGAACAATGGTCCTCAGACTTCAGCAAACATTGAAATTGCCCGGGGATTCCAAATGCTGATTCTGAGACCCCTCCAAGATTCTGAGGTTGGACCTGCATTTTAACAAGGACTCTAGAAGATTCTGAGCTAAGTAGTCCATGGGTCATAATTTTGAAAACACGTTGCCAGGATTCATTAGAAATATCTGAAAACGCAGTCTATAATTAAAATGTGCGTGGATTTAGTAAAAAAGAATTTCTCAAAGTGTCAATCATAGAACTGCTACCTAATTATCACAAGAATGTCAATGGTTTCTGGGTGGGGAGGAGGTGATCTCTACTGAGTCACCAAACTCTTAGTGAAGACTACCACGTGCCAGAAACTGGTCTGAAGGCAAGTGACAAAGGTGCGTAAGATATAGTTCTAGCCCTTAAGAAGCTTGTTGTCCAGGGAAGGCATTCAGTTGGGGGATGCTGCTGAGTTATTCACACTTGCTTCCTAGCTGAGCCTGACCCCATTGAGCTGGGCAGTCTTGGACAAGTTGGTGAGCTTCTCTAGGGCTCCGTGGGAGAGAGAGATAACGGAGGGGAGAGGATAACTTGACAATACTTTGGGTTTCTTCCCACTCTAAAAATCCTCTGATTCTACATACAGCCCTACCTAAGTAGCTACAACTAAAAACTCTTCCAAGTAAGTGTATATAAAAGAGTTAGTTGTGAAAGATTTCATATCTTACAAACCTTTTTAAGAATGAAATCAGGGATCCCTGGGTGGCGCAGCGGTTTGGCGCCTGCCTTTGGCCTAGGGCGCGATCCTGGAGACCCAGGATCGAATCCCACATCGGGCTCCCGGTGCATGGAGCCTGCTTCTCCCTCTGCCTGTGTCTCTGCCTCTCTCTCTCTCTCTCTCTCTCTCTCTCTATCTGTGACTATCATAAATAAATAAAATTAAAAAAAAAAAAAGAATGAAATCACATCCTATTCAGGTGATACGACACAGAATGGAAAACAAAAACTCATTTCCAGGAGTCTTAACCTAGGCTCTCCTCTGAAAGGTTCCCAGGAGAAATGTAGTTCTTTTCCTGGAAATACAAACCATCATCGAAAAGTATTCCACATGCGGCTTGGAATATATGCCTTCAAGAATGAGGTAATTTACTTTACCTTTCAAAATAACTTTCTTTGTGCCAAGTCATAGTGAGGACCAGTGAAAAGAGACCCCTTTCAAGCCTTACAGGACTTAAATGTTTTAAGAACAACCTCACCTTAAACATATCCTATCCAAAAATACAGCCTTTAAAGCAGTATATTTCACAGTAATCATTTATTTCACAATGGGCATCACCAAGTATATCTCCTAAATAAACTCTGTGGCATCATAAATAAGCAGTTATATATAAACCATAATCTTTACACAATTTTTCAGAAACACAAAATAATAATAGCTAATATTTTTTTCAATGCTTCACAAAGTGACGACCTAAATCCTTGATGTGTTTTGGTTTATGAAAGTTAGAAAGAAACTCCTGGGATCCCTGGGTGGCGCAGCGGTTTGGCGCCTGCCTTTGGCCCAGGGCGCGATCCTGGAGACCAGGGATCGAATCCCACGTTGGGCTCCCGGAGCATGGAGCCTGCTTCTCCCTCTGCCTGTGTCTCTGCCTCTCTCTCTCTCTCTGTGACTATCATAAATAAATAAAAATTAAAAAAAAAAAAAAAGAAAGAAACTCCTAAGCAAGGTACTATTTTTCCCCCATTTTACAGGTGAGAAAAATAGGTTCAAAGTGGTGAAATAACTCGTCTGAGTTCACACGACAGGACAGTGGGAGAGTTAGGAGCCCAGAGCCAACACTCACACACAACAAGATCCTCTGCAAGAACAGAACCTTAAATATTCCAGATGCTAGAAAGGAAAACTAAGGTCAACCACCAATCTGACATTTTCTTCGGGCTCGTCAAGTTGTTGAATTCTTGGGATGATCTACTTTGACCTTTGAGGTCCATCTAATTCTAACCTGATTGAAATTTTAAAGTTAAACATAGTATCGCCCTGACAGGCAGTTAGGCTGCATTAAATCAGAGCTCCCTGACCTTCTGTCATTTCTGTACGCTCTGTACGATTTTTTCTCCATATTCATGTATTGCCCAAACTATTTCCTACTTAATTTACCTAATATTTCCATTTAAATCATCTACTCTATTTCAAAAGGATCATTTCATACCTTTGAATTCACTGGCTTGGTGTGTCAATTTTATTTCTTCCAACTAACTTTAAAATAAATATAGAGCCACTTAAATTCAATGCATTCTGAGATCGGTTCTTATGATACGAATGGCAATGTATACCATGGTAGAGACACACTGCCACGCTGTGGCTTTCAGAATGATGAGAGTTAAAAGATATCAATGACAAGGTCTTTACTGGAAGCTAGTAGCATCCTTGTATTTATGGGAATGTCTTTACTGATAGAGACAAATGCAAGAACAAATTCCCCCACTCATCTGTGCCTTTTAAACCCCAATTGTTGGGCAGCCCTGGTGGCTCAGCGGTTTAGCACCTGCCTTTAGCCCAGGGCCTGATCCTGGAGACCTGGGATCAGGTCCCATGTCGGGTTCCCTCCATGGAGCCTGCTTCTCCCTCTGCCTATATCTCTGCCTCTCTCTCTCTCTCTCTTTGTGTGTGTGTGTGTCTCATGAATAAATAAATAAAATCTTTTTAAAAAATGAAATAAACCCCAATTGTTATGAAGACTATGAAGGAATAAATATGTTCCCAAGGAACAGTGTTTGCAAACCCTCTAATATATAGTTTGTTTTCATGTTAAATGTAATGTGGCACATCATGAGAAATTGGATCTCGTAAGCTCTATTCCACCCCCCACCACCACCCCAACCAAAATAGCATTTTTTTCTAATTGTCAGATATTTGGGTTGACTTTGGAAAGAAAACTTCTACTACTCAATGAAGAGCATGGTTTTAAAAATCTCCACTGGTCTGGGAACTAAGTCACTGACACTCGGATCCTCCAGATTCCTGTTAAAAGCAATTCCCATCAAAGAAATGGCTTTGACCATAGTGTGTAAGCCCAGTGACAAGAGTATAAAGCACCTAAAGGCAGCAACTACCGCCAACTTCCATTCATTCAGTTTTCTTATCCTTATAGAATCAGACCTATACATAGTTTGTAGAGTCCTGAGAGCTAGTTACCCCTGGAAAGGAAAAAGTGATGAGTCAGAAAATGGATGAATAACTAGTTAGGGCTGATAGTCATGAGGCCACATTTCCTGTTGACCCAGTAGGCAATTTTAGAATGTACTGAGGAAGCAGGAGGATGTTATGTATTGGGGTCATTGGAAAGGATAGGTTGAGCATCTGATATTTTTCTCTATAATTGTCATCTTTATTTCACACTTTAAAAAGGAGTTTTAGATTCTAATAATGGAAAAAAGGAACTGCACAACCTTTTAGTTTTATAATTTATGCTACCATTTTACTCTGTTTCAAAGAGATAAATGATATCGTAACATTCTTAAATCAATTTAGGCTTAAATTTATGTTAGGAAGGTAAACGTGATGACTGCTTGTTCCATAATAAGTTCAATTTCCACTCAGCCTCTCTTTTACAAGACTACAGAAGTCATTCCTTAAATTGAAATCCCATTAGCATCCATTAAAATTACATCCAGAAGAATAGTCACCTTTTGCTTTAAGTGTTTAAAGTCAGCCTGTCAGTACTATTGGGGGGTAAGCTCAAGGGAGTTTAATATTAACTACTTGGCAGATTGGCCCATAAATCATGTGATGTGGGCAAAATAATGACTTCAGGATTTCAGAGGTGAATTGTAAAAACCTATAAAAAGACAACATAACTGTATGGATAGACAGAATTTTGCCCTCACCTATAGTGCCAGAGATGCCAAATGTAGCCCACGGAGTGTTTTTTTTCCCACCTGCATGGAGTTTGGGAAAACTGAGTTAATTTCTTGCATTAATTCACAGGAAGTGTAGATTTCCACCTACACTTTGAAAACACATTTCTGGGGGCACCTGGGTGGCTCAGCTTGGTTAAGTATCTGCCTTCAGCTCAGGTCATGATCCCAGAGTCCTGGGATGGAGTCAAGTTGGACGCTCTGCTCAGCGGGAAGTCTGCTTCTCCCTCTCCCTCTGCCCCTCATGCTCATGCTCTCACTCCCTCTCTCTCTCTCAAATAAATAAAATCTTAAAAAAAGAAAAAAAGAAAGAAAACACATTTCCTGGCAACACTAAGCCCACCTTCCAGCAATGTCAGAGAGAGGGAGTCAGAGAGAGAGAGAGCAAGTCCAGCTGGTGACAATTAAGAGAGCCCCTGGGAAGTCACCCATTCTGTCAGTGGCCATGCCAGTTCTAATAGTGGCCACCATCCTTCGTAGAAGGTGGGTAATGTTTGCAAACGACATGATGCCAGATTAGCTTGTCCAACTCTTCCAAGCTTGCAGACGCGACCAAAACTTTACAGACAAGTTAGGAAGCAATTCAGAATCTATCTTTCCAGAATTCCTGAGAGGCTGTTCAAGTGCAAGTTGGGGACATATATGAATGGGCAACTACAAACGCTGAGATGCAAGACACACCATATCTTTCACTTCTTTAAATCAACTCAAAGTCAGGTAGCACCATCTCCACATGGAGTGTCACTGTGACAGGGCAGTAATTCTTGAGAGTGATGGCAGTGCATGGCGGTGGTGGGGGGAGGAATAGCCTTGCTCCTGGGGGTCCTCTACAAGACATCATCATGAGAAGTACTCCCTCCCAGGAAAGTGGACTTTTGCTCTCATCTAGTGCCCTGAAAGTCATCCCCCCAGGTCCAGGGGCCACCCAAGGGGAGTGCCATCATGGACTACCATTCAAAAGGGCTCAAGGTGGGTATTGAACCCGTGGCTTTGGCATGTGTAGCCTAGTGAACTTAATGGTTGAGCCAATCAGGCACCAGCACAGGAAACAGGAAGGAGATATTGGAAATCTATGGCCAAGTGACTGTTGGAAAGAGTAGCTAAGTGAAAAAAGCAACTTGCAGAGAATACAATGTGAAGAAAGTCTCTAGAAGGATGCACACCAAATGTGAACACTGACCCTCTGGGAAGTGGTTGGTGAACATAAAAGAGTGAAGGCAGCAACTATGGCTCACTGTGTTAGCTTACACAGTCTGCTTGGCTTGAGTTTCCCACCACAAGCATGCATTGCTTTCATAAAAATAAAAGCTTTGGGGCACCTGAGTGGCTCGGTTGGTCAAATCGAGTCTTGGTTTTGGCTCAGGTCATGATCTCGGGGTCCTGGGATGGAGCCCTGCATCGGGCTCTGTGCTCAGCAGGGAATCTGCTTGAGGATTCTCCTCTCCCTCTACCCCTTCTGCTTTGCTAAAATAAATAATTACATCTTTAAAAAAAAAACATTATTTTAAAAAAGATTTTATTTATTTATTTGACATGGGGTGGGGGGAGTACTCAGAACACAAGCCCAGGATGCTGCAGAGAGAGAAGGAGAAGCAGGTTCCAGCTGAGCTGGGAATCTGATGTGAGGCTCAATCCCAGGACCTGAGCTGAAGGCAGACAGTTAACCACCCAGATGCCCCTTAAAAAGCATTATAAAAGCATTTTAAATAAAATTTTTATAAAATATCAAGTATAAGATATTCTTATATAATACATGCTATAAATAGAAATATATGCATTTAAAAAAGCTTATCTCTTGGTGGTGGTATGATGAATAATTGTTCTCTTCAAAAAAAAATTGTTCTCTTCTTTATAATTATCTATTTCCTCCAAATGTTCTACTTTTATTATCCATAAAAAATAATAAACATTAGCAGTAAATTTTAAGATAAATTTTGTATCTTATATCATCCCTCACCTTTGTCCTCTTGCCCCTAAAAATTTTTAATTAAAACAGAAAACTGCTAGGGTGCCTAGGTGGCTCAGTTAGTTAAGCATCAGCCTTTGGCTTGGGTCCTGATCCTGGAGTCCTGGGATTGAGCCCTGCATCAGGCTCCCTGCTGAGCTAGGAGTCTGTTGTTCCATCTCCCTCTGCTCCTCCCCTGCTCATGCTCTCTGTCACTCACCCTCTCTCTCAAATAAATAAAATCTTAAAAAAAAAAAAAAAAAAAAAAACCAGAAAGCTCCCATTGGCCTCCCTGCCACTCTGCTAATTACCTATATGTTATTCCCCCTACAACATTTGCCACTCATAGCTGTTCATCTCATGACAACATCTGCTGACATGGACAGTGAGTGACAACATTTCAAACAGAATCTCAGCGCTAAGATTGGCCCAGAAGAAAATCTGTAGCGGCAGCAGGCTCCAGCGGGTCCCCCGCTCCAAGGTCTATGACTAGGTCAAGTCCATTGTGCTGCCACCATTGTGTTGAGCAGAGCTTCCACTGTGTTAAGAAGAGCTTCCATTCAAAGCACATGTCCTTTGACTCAAAGTCTATCAACTATAAGCATATGGAGATGAATACAGACCATCAGATAAAGAGAAAATCCCCCCAAGAAAAGTCCTACTTTTTTATATCTCCAGATTGGGAATATTGGAGCTTCAAATAGCTTTATCTAGAGTAAATTCTGGGTGAAGAGTGTATAGCAAATCTGCATTAGTTAATGAGGCTGAACAATGCACCACCCCAACTCATCTGATAGATAGATTGGGGCTTGTCCTAAATCCTATAAACTTCTAATGAATGTTCTTGATATGAATGATGGCCTATAGGTACTTGGGAAAATTCCTCAAAAAATCTTTGACGCAAAAAAAAAAAATCTTTGACGCAGAAAAATCCATATGTGCTAAGTCCAAATGGCTACCAAGTAACAGAAACATATAAGTACAATGCAGTATCTGTACAAAGTTGTGCAACTGGCGGCATCTATCTCATCACTTTAAGGATACATGAGGCAAAAGGAGGATGCAAACACACACACACACTTGCACGCGCGCGCACACACACATAAGCATGCGCACACATATACACACGCAAATAGGTCCTGAGCAAAGAAATACAGGCAGAGTGACTTTGTGAGATAGAAATCACTGGGGCGCCTGGGGGGCATATGTCAATTAAGTGTCCAACTTTTGATTTGAGGTCATATTCTCAGGGTCATGAGATCAAACCCCATGCTGGGCTCCATGCTGGGCATGGAACCTTCTTAAGATTATCTCTCTCCCTCTCCCTCTGTCCCTCCACCACTACCACCTCCCTCTCTGCACACTCACTCTCTAAAAAAAAAAAAAAAAAAAAAAGACAAGAAAAGAAATCATGCACTTTGGCCCCATACTCCCCCTATTCACGGTCTCTTTGGATCATGAAAAGTGGATCTCATGTCCCAAGGTCCCAAGGTCTGTGACTAGGTCAAGTCCAGAGTCAACACATTATTTGTTTCTAAGCTCAAAAGGCACAGCTCAAGTAAAAGATGGAGAATATCTGAAAAGAGGTGCCATCTGGCAGAAGCAGCTCCCCATCCTGTGCTCTCCCCACCCTGCACCCACTCTCTTACCCCAGAGCTAGAAGAGGAAGGAGGCAGAGAGCGGAAGGGGAAGGGAGGGGGCTGAAGCAGTCTATCTTTGGGCCTTGCTCCTGAAAGAGAAGGTGTGAAGGCTGATGGCAGAGACCCAGATGGATCAGAAATCCCAGAGTAAAAAGAATCAACATTGTCTGGCCCACTTGGAACCCTGGACACCTCCTATCTAGTCTCTTGTGCCACAAAGGCCAGAGAGTAACAGCACAGGGATGGCAGCGAGGATAGTTTGAAACAAAGAGGGTCCTCGTGTCACAACCATCTCAAAGCCCAGGAAAGGCAGGAGAAGGAGAATCATGAAGTGTGGGGCCAACTCAGAGCCCTCTTCCACACAATTCCAATGCACCCCCCACAATACTGGGTGTACTCCACACCAGCAGAGAGGGCAGTCAGGGTTCTATTCTAGCTGAGGAAGGGAAGAGGTGTTTATCTGTAAAGTGTTGAGAAATGATCAGGACCCGGAAGATCCAGGAGGAAGAGCTCCTGAGGGACCACTGCAGGGTCTGGGCTTTTCCACTTGGGGAACATCTGGGATAGTCAGAAGCTGTCAGAGGGGCAGAAAGCTTGCCAACACCTACAGGTGGGAGAGATCCCCAGGGATGACATGCTAAGCTCACCATCCACCACCGGCTTGGCTCCTTGGCCTGGCTGTTGGTACTTAAACCAGAAAGGGATTGCCAGGGGGTACATACAGTAAATTCTGGATCTTCCATGGACTGGCTAGGGGACTGTGGACAGGCAAATTACCTTCTGTGAATCTCACTTTCCTGTCAGGATACAGTCACCTACCAAGGCCTTGGTAAACCACATAGAAGGCCTCCATAAGTGATAGCTTCTCCTACTTCCCTCTCCCTGACACCATCTAGAATTTTCCTTATCTTCCCAGCAGCATCCTTACAAAGACAGCTAACACAGCAGAGCATAAGGCTTGACACTATTTCCCTTATGCCCATGGCGGCTTCCCTCCTCAAGTGTACATTTAAGAAAACAGCATGTAATTCTTATTTGCCTTAAAAGTACATAGGAAATGTGTGGGAAAAACTTTTAGAGACTTACATCAAAAAGCCCTTAATTATTTATTGACCTCACTATTTACCAGGTATTTTGCAAGTGCTTTATAAATATAACCTTATGACCCTAACGGGTCCTCATTTTATATATGAGGACAAGGTAGAAATTATTACACGTGTCTGCTTCACACATAAGTAAACTCACGCCATTAAGTTACAAGAAGTTAGGTCCTTAATAACAGGTAATACTTATTAAATGTTTACTATATACCAGATACTATTCTCTTTATAGAGATTAAATAGGCAAATAAATATGTTTATGTACCTGGCACATACTAAGCATGAAATGTGTGTTGATGACTTCATATTATCAGGAGTTTTCACCTGATTTCTCCTACAATCCTAACAAGTAGGTAATATCCCCATGAGGAAGGCAGATCACAGACAGCTTAAACAAATCGCACTGGGCCATGTTCCTAAGTGGTAGATCGACAAATTGAACCCAAAGAACCAAATCTCTAGCTAGTTTTGGATGAGGTTATTTATTTATTTATTTATTTATTTATTTATTTATTTATTTGAGAGAGAGAGAGGAGAGAGTGTGTGTGAGCCTAAGGGAGAGGTACAGGGAGAGAAAGAGATTCTGAGCTGAGCAGGGTGCCCAACGTGGGACTGGATCCCAGGACCCAGGATCATAACCTGAGCTAAAGTCAAATGCTTAACCCACTGAGCGCCCCCAGCACCCCTCAGCTACTACTTCTGCTTGGTTTCACATCTGGCGAGCAGAAGAGATAGAATTTGAACCCTATGCCTGTCTGACCCAGAAGCTCTCAATCACCTGATAATTTGCAATTTACAGAAAGTTCAGTCAGCTTCTTTGTTCTGGTGGGGGCTGAGCACACAGTGACTCTCCCCACCCCCAGGCCCTCTGGAATATCTATCTGCTCATCCCCAAGTATGAAGGCTGCAAGTGTGTGTCAGACAGCCAGACCAGGTAAGTCAGGCAGTTAGGACATAATATCCATGACCATCAGGCTCTAGGGTCATGCTGCTCTAAAACTCAGATGTCCTAGTTCCTAAAGCAAATCTAATTTGCTCTCCCTCTCCCGAAGCCTCAGAGCATTTACTGCACTCTCACGGAATTTCTCATACCCTGACTTGCATTATGGTTATTTCTAGAGTCTAGTGCCTTAATAACTGTCTGGTTAAAGATGAATGGCTGCTGTTTAAGAGACATCTCCAAATAACAGTGGCTTGCTGGAGATGGTACAGACGCAGAGCACAGGGCTGGAGGGCGGCTCTGCTCCACTGTGCTGTGCAGGGATCCAGGAACCCCCAGTCTGTGATTCTGCTATCCTCAGAGGGTTGCCTTTAACTGTCTACAGTGTCGTAGCACCTTGTCTACATTCCCACCAGTAAAAGGGAAGGAAGACAGTCAAGGAGAAAGCAAATCCCTGCCTTCAAAATGCAGAACCAAATTAAAAGTTCTTTTACAATCAAAGAAAGGGAGAGTATATAATGAAAGAAAATTAGCCATCTCAAGTGACCATTTCAGAGGCAATACATTTAAAACAATGTTCTATGCAGGCAGACCCCATTCTCTACCCAACAAAAATGTATAACATGCCACCATATGTCAGACGCTGTACTAATCATCGGGAATCTGATGCAAGGCATTACGAGCAATGGGATGAATAAATGAATGAGCCCTTTTATGGAATAGCAATCTGGAGGTTAGGCCATGAAAATTTCATGAACATAAATAATTTAAAATATGGACAAAAGTAATTTCTTCCCATAGAAAGTCATAGATAAAAACAGACACATTTAAAGCTGAGTTCTTTGTGGCTTACTAAAAAATATGGAAAATCAATTATAAAGAAAATAAACAAACAGACCTGATTTATTGGGCTAGACTGCCACTAGGAAAATATATTGCAGAGTCCCAATCCTGAATTTTTACTTTAATGACTTTTTTTTTGTATTTTACTCTAAGACAAATTTTTACTTTTACCCTGTACAGAAAAAAAAAAAAAAATTGTCATTTATAGATAAATATACAGGTTGAAAATTGAATTCTTTCTGTGTCTTCTCTAAGATAAACATTCAAGGGATTTCATCTGGGAGGAGAGCCAAAAGTCCAACTCCAATTTATTATTATTTCTAAATTATATATAAAGCGCCACATAAAGCCTTTTTTTTTTTTTTAAAGCCTTTAATAATAATGTCAGTGGAGCTGCCACTGGAATGCATTATTGTTTTCAGACATACACGTCACCAACTAGGCTTTTCTCATTTTCCAAATTCCATTAAGATGGAATTTCCCGAGTGGTGCCATCACCCGCCTCCACCTCTTACCACCAAAAAAAGTCCAAAGAATGACTCGCACTTTGCATTTTAACGAAAGTGCCACTAGTAATATGAATAGTAATGTTAAAAAGTGAAAATTTTCCATTCAAATTAAGAGATGCATGAAATTTTTGCAGGGAATTAAAATGACCTTGTATTCAATTAGTATAAAGTTTTCTGAACTTAGGTTTTAGGTTTCAAAGAGGCAGAGGTTTTTGCATTTCCTTCCCTCCTGTTGTGAACCTGTGATGGTTTTCTCTGCTCACACAGCTCCTGAGAAGCTGACAATTTCTCCTTGCCCTCGTTTCCTAGCCCCCAACACTCTCATCTTACACAGCACGCCGTGTCTATGGGAGCAGCAGCTGAGCCAGTTCTGTTAGCTCTCTTCCCTCAACCTGCTTTAGACTTGACCAAAGTAATAATTCCTTCACACCAACTAAGACTTTCTCATCAAGAGGAAGCAAATCATTGTTTCTTAGAACTTTGTAATTCTCACTTTATGTAACTGAATTGTGTGCATATTTATTCAGCTAGTGTAGGTAAACTATTTGGCAGTGTGTCTGGCAAATAGTGTTTATTTAGGGCTTACTAAATAAAGGCGCAATTCTAAGTCCTGTGAGGAATATTGAGACTCATTTACTCATTAAAAATACTTATGGATCACTATGTATGTGGACTTATACATACACATGAATATATTCATTCAGTATATACTCATGGACTGACTACTATGTGCCAGACGTCAGCCTAGGTTTGCAAAAACAAACATAGTCCCTACCTTCCTGGATTTTACAGGCTGGTGAGGAAGGCAGACAGTCAAAAATATGCACAAATAAATGTAAAACTAATCATCGAATGGAATAAGTATTGCAACCATTATTATTATAAAGCACGTGTTTCTGTGGCTCAATTTCATAGTGGTGTCACAGTCAGAGAGACACAACCCAACAAACAGAAGTCATTTCAAGATAGCCCAGATCTCTGTCAAGGTAATGAGGACAGGGAAAGATGGAGAAATGATCACACCAGGGAGCTGCAGAGGTATAATAATTAAATGTAATGTAGCGCCCTGGTTGGGATCCTGGAACAGAAAGAAGACGCTAGTGGAAAAACTGGCAAATCCAAGTAAAGTCTAGAGTTTGATTAATGGCAATGTATACCATGGTCAGTTTCTTAGTTTTGACAAATGCACTGTGGTGATAGAAGGCATTAACAATGGTAGAAAAAAAAAAAAAAAAAAAAAAAAACAATGGTAGAAGTTGGGTAAGATATGTGGAAACCTTTTCTGCTATCTTTCCAGCATTTCTGCAAATCTAAAAGTATTCCAAAATAAAAAGCTTGTTTTAAAAAGTAGTTCATGGGATGCCTGGGTGGCTCAGCAGTTGAGTGTCTGCCTTCGGCTCAGGGCGTGATCCTGGGAACCGGGATCAAGTCCCACATCAGGCTCCCTGTGAGGAGCTTCTTTCTCCCTCTGCCTATGTCTCTGCCTCTCTCTCTCTCTCTCTCTCTCATGAATAAATAAATATTTAAAAATAAAAATAAATAATAAATAATAAATAGTTCATGAGGTGCCTGGGTGGCTCAGTTGGTTAAGCATCTACCTTCGGCTCAGGTTATGATCTCAGGGTCCTGGGATCAAGCCCTGCCTGAGGCTCCCTGCTCAGTGGGGAGTCTGCTTCTCCCTCTCCCTCTGCCTGTGGCTCCCCCTGCTTGTGCTCTCTCACCCTCTCTGTCAAATAAATGAATAAAAACTTTCAAAAAAATAAAATGAATAAATTTTAATTAAAAATAGTTCACATCTTTATTTAAACTCTCAAAAACTCATAATAGTATGTGAATACAGTGATAGTTAACATTTCTAAAAATCTCCACTTGTGATTTACCTCTTATATTAGCTATCTGTTGCTGGGTAACAAATCAACCCAAAACTTAGCAACTTAAAACGGCAAATAATTATTAACCCACACAGGTTCTGAGGATCAGGGGTCTGAGAGTGGGTTAGCCAAGATAATCTGTCTCGGGGTCTCTGATGGGGCAGCAGTCCAGCTGCAGGCTGAGGCTACCGTCACCTCTAGGCTCAGTTAGGACTGGAGAAGTCAAATTTTTCAAGCTTGCTCATGTGGTTGTTTGGGTGCTTTAGTTTCTTGCCTGGCTGCTGGCTGGCTGCATCAGTTCTTCACCACGCCACCCTGTAAGTCTAACTGCTCCAAAAAGAAAGCGTATTTTAAAAGAAGTAGCTAGCTCCCCTAGATGCTTTCCTCAACTTCATGGCAATCATGCAGACCACATAGGGGTGTGTTTTATCCCCCCCCAATAAACTCCCCTTCACACAGGGGAGTGATGCTATCTAATGGAGTCAGGGTCTTATTATTACTTAAATTTGTGTTTTTCTGAGGTTGAACACCTCTTCATATACTTCATTCAGTTTTCCCCTTCTGTAATTTGCCAATTCATATAATTCTTTGTTTTTTCCATGCAGACTTTTAGATAATTTTCTCAGCATCCCAGGAGCTTTTTGTTTTTCAGTCATAGATGTTGCCAATAGCTGTCACCTATTCATTCACTTTGATGATGGTCTTTTAACAGTGGCCCCAAAAGTCCATTTTTAATGCATTCAAATCTATCTCTTTATTGTATTATACTAGTTTGAAAGTTCTGTTAAGAAATACTCCCCCACCCAAGATCACAAAGAATAATTTTCATTTTTTTTCTATAGTGGGGCAATTTTATCTTTAAATTTAGGTCTTTAATCTACCAGCATATGGAATGTGATGAGGCTCCAACTTTATTTTTCCTCCAGATAACAACCCAATTTTCCCAAGATTATTTACCAAATCCTCCATCTTTTCCCTACCTCTATAAAATATCAAGTTCCCATATATACAGGGTCTATTTCTGGATGCTCTTCTGTTCCATCAGGCCTGTTTTTCTGCCTCATTCTATAATACATGTTAATATCTGGTATTGTAAGTCTCCTTTCTTTGCTCCTTTTCTTCCCAAAAATATCTTAGCCATTTATGAAGCTTTATTCATCTATCAAATTTGTAGAATCAGTTTATTAAGCCTTTTAAAAATACTCTTAGAATTTTAATTGGACTTGCGTTGCATTTATAGATCAATTACATGAAAATCAACAGTTGTAGGGCAGCCCTGGTGGCACAGTGGTTTAGCGCCGCCTGCAGCCCAGGGCGTGATCCTGGAGACCCTGGAGTCCCACGTCAGGCTCTCTGCACGGAGCCTGCTTCTCCCTCTGCCTGTGTCTCTGCCTCTCATTCTCTCTCTGTGTTTCTATGAATAAATAAATAAAATCTTAAAAAAAAAAAAGAAAGAAAATCAACAGTTGTATAATGTTGTCATCTCCTCCATAGCTCTTCATTTATTTACATCATATTTTATATCCCTTAATAGAGTTTCAGATTTTTCTTCATGAGGGTCTTGAGACTTTTTATTATGTTAAGTTCTAGAAACTATATAGGTTTGTGGAGTCTAGGGTTTTTTTCTATTTTAATTGGTATCGTTTTTAGCATTTTATAATGAATTATTTATACAGTGTGTGTTAAAATCTCCAACTATAATTCTTGATGTTTGCCTTTTATTCAGCATGTAATACCTTGCTTTGTCATTTAGATACATTTTTTCCATATATTTGTTTTATCTGATACTAAAATTGCTACTTGAGCTTTATTTGCCCTGGTGCATCTCTTTTTGTCTATTTTCAATTTGCCTGTGTTCTTTTGTTTCAAGTGTGACTTGGTGGATAACGAATGTGTCAAACGTGTCGCTAGATCTCAGGATTCTCTCACTAGCCCATCCCGGAGTCCTTGACCTTTGGCAACCATCCTTCACAGAGCTCCTGCCCCCCAGATGTCTCCTAATTGTTCAGATGTCTCCTAATTGTTCACCTTACTTCCTTAAGACTGATTGTTCCTTGGCTAATGATAGCTCTCCAGTTGAAAGAGGAGGAGGCCCTACCTATGCCTCTCCAGGTGAGTTGGCCCTACCTGTGCCTCTCCAGGTGAGTTGGACAAAAGCCCCTACCTGGACTTACCAGGAGCAAGAAATTCCTGCCTGGGCACTCTCTGGGGTGGGCAGTGATAGCAGCCTGGTCTCATGGAGGTGGGCACTCAGATCAATCAGTGTGTCTGTCTGCTTGTTGATGAGCTGCTGCAGATTGTAAGCTTTTCAGCAACCAGAGTCCTTGGTCCAGCCATACAAGCTAAGATTTGCTATTGCACTGTGGAGCACATCCCAGCTACCCACCTGGTTCACCCAGGACAATGTGAAGGAGAGCAAAATCCCCAAGTTAAACCCAGGCCTAGTCCATCCTGGCTTTGGTTCCTTGCCCTGTGCAACCACAGACCCTACTCCCTGCACCCAATGTTCCCCTTTCTCCAGAGAGTTTAGGGTCAGTTGCAGAGTGAGTCTTAGAGCCCTATCCTCTCCCCATCTCCTCTCAGGCATCTTCAGGGTTAGGATCAGAAGTTCTTGGATTCCTTGATCAGAAGATAAATTCTGAATAGCCTGTAACAGAGACTTTTTTTTCTTGCAAGAAATTGTGCAACTGTTTGTTGCCTATAAATCAACTTAATTTAGATTTCGAGCCTACAGTCAGGCAAGTGGGAAAATACAAGTCCTTTCTCTCTTCATTTTCAATAGGTGATATATTTGTATGGCTCAGAAATAAAATATATATAAGGTATATAAGGCTGTGAAAATCTCCTTCCCACCCTGATACGTAACTACCGATACTGGTTTCTTATGCATCTTTACAGGATTTCATTTTTATATACAAGCAAGCATAATAATGCACTGAATGCATGCACGTACACCCACACACAAACACACACACACACATTCTGATTTTTCTCCCTTTTTCCACAAAATATGGCATACTACACAATCTACTCAGCATTTTACCTTTGTTATCTCCCTTAAAATATCTGGTAGATCTTTCTCTACAGAGAGGTTGGTCATTCTTTTCTGCTATCCAGTATCCCATGACACAGAGGACCGTGGTTTAACTAACCATCTCTAACTGATGGCCATCTAGGTTGTTCATGGACTTCTGCTGTTACAATTAATGCTGTGCTGAATAATACACAGAGTTTAAACAATGAAGGGAAATGTAAAAACTAGCCTAGGCATTTCATTATGTGTTTCCCATAATGATTTCTTTCTCCTGCTGCTACTTCTTCCTGCTGCATTTTTATCTTCCTGGAAGCCAGATGTTGATGCTTTATTGCAGTTTGCACATGGTTCAGGGTCATTTTGGCGGTTGGAATTACACAATAAAATAGAAAGATGTATATTTGTGGAAGTCCTAAAAGTAGCGAAAACAGCAACAAATCTCACGTTTGTCCAGCATCTTCTGTAGCCCTGAATGCTGAGAGGGCAGGCTGGTGGGCCGGAGCAGGCTCGGCACAGAGTGACACAATCAGATACAGACCCCTCCGTTCTGTCCCAGCAGCCTGCCTACAAAGCCTAGGGGATGCCAGTCAGGCTGCTCTTCCCATGGCTGAGGACCACCCAGAAGCACTCAGGAATTTTTTTCCTCTACTCACTGGTGCATAAACTGCAGGGACACCAAGGGATACCTGCGGTCTGTGTTCAAAGCAGCATTATTCACAATAGTCAAGGGGCGGAAGCAAGCCCAGTGTCCTCTGACCAATGAATAAATAAGAAAACATAGCATAAAAAAAAACATAGCATATATATATAATGCCATGTTATCCAGCCTTGTCAGCAAGGAAATTCTGGCAAATACTACAATATGGATGAGCCTTAAGGGCATTACGGTAAATAAAATAAGCCAGTACAAAAAGACAAATACTGTGTGATTCCACTGATTTCAGGTACCGAGAGGAGTCCCATTCACAGAGACAGAAAGTAGAATGACAGTCGCCGGGGGCTAGTGGAATAAAGTGGGGAGTTACTGTCTGATACATGCAGAGTTTCAGTTTTGTGAAAAAAAGAATTCTGGAGCTGGATGATGGTGATGGCTGTATAGTTGCTAATGTGAATGTACTTAATGAGAATGAATTGTACAATTAAAAAATGTTAGGATGGCGATTTTTATGTGTATTTTACCACCATTAAAAAAAAATTTAAGAGTTAAAAAAAAGAAAAAACCATTGGCGGCCCCTTGATTGAGGTCAGTCTTCATATAAGCGGCTGTAAGGAAGCCTTTCGACTCATTTGCCTGCAATAGGCAAAGGGGGTCTCACAGAAGAGCTCTCAGCATGACGATGGTAGCAGTGGAAAGGCAAGCCAATATTCATCAGCCTGGCACTAAGCTAGGTTTCTTACTTTATGTCGTGTAATCCTTGTTAAAGCTCTACAGCTAACCCTATCCGCATCTTGCAGATGAGAAAACCGATGTTCAGCAAATCCAAGAAGAACAGACGAAAACCATTAGCATAAGAAATGCAAGGAGTAAGGCAGATGGAAACAAGGTAGATGACAATCAGTGCTTTCCTAGGGACTAAGGCATCCAGCTGAAATCGTTTGTAAAAATCATCCTACGCATCCCACTCACAACCCAACTACAAAGGACTGAGGAAACACTGTAAAACTCTGCTGAAGAAACTAAATAGGAGAGGGATTGGGGCAAGGGGATAGACTCAGAAAATTCACTTTTACCTGGTGTGATGGACTGAACATATATGTCCCCCCAAACCCAGATGTTAAATCCTAAAGCCCAGTGTGGCAGTATCTGCAGGTGGGACCTTTGGGAAGTGAGTAAGTCATGAGGGTGGGGTCCTGTCAGATGAGATTAGTGCCCTAATAAAAGAGACACCCAAGGCTCCCTGAATCCTTCCACCATGTGAGGCCACAGTGAGAAGATGGTCATTTATGAACCACAGAGCAGGCTCTCACCACACACTGGATCTGCCAGTCTTGATCTTGGGCTTCCAGCCTCCAGAATCATAGGAAATGATTTTCTGTTATTTATAATCCACAAGTCTATAGTCATTTTGTTATAACAGACCAAAGACACCTAGTGTTATGTTTGTACAATTTGAATTTTTTTAAAGATTTTATTTATTTATTCATGAGAGAGAGAGAGAGAGAGAGGCAGAGACACAGGCAGAGGGAGAAGCAGGCTCCATGCAGGGAGCCCATGCATGGGACTCAATCCCAGGTCTCCAGGATCACACCCTGGGCTAAAGGCAGCGCTAAGCCACTGAGCCACCCGAGCTGCCCCAATTTGCATTTTTATAACAATTTTTCAGGAGGGGCAGGGACAGAGGCAGAGGGAGAGAGAGAGAATCTTAAGCAGGCTCCAAGCCCAGTGCAGAGCCTGAGGCGGGGCTCAATCTCACAACCCTGAGATCACGACCTGAGCCAAAATCAAGAGTCAGACACTTAACGGACTCAGCCACTCAGGAGACCCTATAAATAATTATTTTTATAACAACAAAAAGCTGTTAAAATAAAAGTGAGGCTCCCGGTGCATGGAGCCTGCTTCTCCCTCTGCCTGTGTCTCTGCCTCTCTCTCTCTCTGTGACTATCATAAATAAATAAAATAAATAAATAAATAAATAAAGCCATTTAAAAAAAAAAAAAAAAAAAAAAAGAAAATTGTCCAGGTCTGAAATTGAAAACAAATCAGTCTGAATCCAAAGGATTCCTTTGTGCTCCACCACCCCAGAATTCACCTCGAATGACTTGTTTGTTTTTATTAAGATTATCAGCATAGTGAAAACATAAAGATCTAAAATTCCTGTGGAGGAAGCTCAGTGGGCCCCCAGCATACAGTGCCCTGACTCCAGTGTAAACACGGTTGCTCTAAGGAGTTCCGTGATTTAGGAACTTTTCAAGCCAGGCCACATAAGGGGTGTGGCACGGGGGGATAGGGGTAACACATGGGGGCAGAGTTGGTGGGAAGGCACATTACATCACAGTCAATGTGAATGGTGCCCCATGGACCATAATTCAACGCAGAGCCATTGCTCTGGGCCCTATTTCCTATCCAGTTTTCCCAGACACATGATCCACATCACTGTCCTCAAGTCTCACCCCTTGGCTTGGACCCCATTCCCCTACACAGGCCCTTTGGACACCATTCACTTATACTGTCACCTTCACTCCCGGGCACAAGCTCTGCTTCTCATTGACACTGAGCCTTGAAGCTTTGGACCTACCCTGTGACAAACCAGACTGTACTTCAGTGAGGGCAGGTTCCGGGCATTTCCTGAAGGTACCCAAGGAAGAACCCATCCCTTGCCTTTCTGGATGAGCATGTTCCCTGTAAGAATCCCTCTCATTTTACTCTTTGTACCTTCCCAAATCCTCAGCTCTTCACAAGACCCACAACAATGCATGGCCCAGAACTCCCAGAAAATGACACCCAATTGCTCTTTTGTGCTATCTCTTCCCCATGCCCAGGTTTCCAGTCACACACATCTCTTACATATATTCATTTTATGTACAGCAAGTTCCTCCCATACAGTTGAGTTACTCTAAAAGTATAATAACATTTGTAAACACTCTTGCATACCTGTTTCACTTGGCAGTCACAGTAACCCTGTTAGGTAGCCATGTGATCTGCCCCAGTGAGCCATCTTTGCAATAACAAACATAATAATATCTAGGGGTGCCTGGGTGTCTCAGTCAGTTAAGCATCCAACTTGATTTTGGCTCAGGTCATGATCTCAGTGTCATGAGATCAAGCCCCATGTCGGGCTCTGTGCTGGGTGTGGAACCTGCTTAAAATTCTCTCTCTCCCTCTCCCTCTGCTCCTCCCCCCAAGCTCACACACATACTCTCTCTTGAAATAATAGTAATAATAATAATAATAATAATATCTAACATTATTCTAGCAATGTGCTAAGAAATACCTTATACACATTATCTCATTAAATCTTCAAACTACCTCTGAGGTTGCTATTTACAAATAAGGATACCAATGCTCAAAGATGTTAAGTAAGTGATCCCAAGGCCACAGAGCCAGTAAGTGATGGAGCTGGGATTCAAACTCAGGTCTTCAAAGTTCCTCCTATTGTACAACGATTCAGGAAGACATGGGGACAGTAATTGGAAATGCCAAAGTGCATGAAGGGGGAAAGAGAAAACCCATAAAAATCAAAAATGAATTCAAAAAGCACACATAGGGATCCCTGGGTGGCGCAGCGGTTTGGCGCCTGCCTTTGGCCCAGGGCGCGATCCTGGAGACCCTGGATCGAGTCCCACGTCGGGCTCCAGGTGCATGGAGCCTGCTTCTCCCTCTGCCTATGTCTCTGCCTCTCTCTCTCTCTCTGTGACTATCATAAATAAATAAAAATTTTAAAAAATCTTTAAAAAAAAAACAAAACACACATATCTAGATTAATGACCCTACACTCCTCCTGGAACTGAGGAAGTATCTGTCTGATGCCATTTACACAGTGCTCCTCTGGGCCATGCCTGAGGGCTTTGTGTGTGATTTTTCTTACCAAGTTGTGTGACCTAGGGATGGTCAAGTCTCCCAACTTTCTGGACATCCAGTTTTGCCTCTTGTAAAATGAGCTGAGGATGCCTAGTCACAGGGCTGTGATTACAGGTGAATGGGTGGCACTCAGCATTACTGTCATAATGCTTGTGATCGGGGTAAGGGAACATGCAAGGCCCCCATAGGCATGAGGTAGCCTTCCCAGGCACCCCACCTCACCACCCCAGCCTGTCTCCCCCACAGCACTGGCCAAGACCAAGTATATGACCATCCCTACATGGGTCACTCCCATGTTAGGTTAGGCTAATCACTGGGGTGTGGGGAAACATGGCCCAAACATGCAAAAATAATTTAAAGGAAATTCCTTTTTCCTTTTTTAAACTTGAGGCTTTCTAAAAATATGTGTAACCTCCAGCGATATATCTTGTCTCTGCAATTCTCTGGAGCCACTCAGTAGGCCTCTTCTGCCAAGACTCTAGCAGATTCTCAGCCCTTCCCTGCCCCAGCAGTGGTTCAGGCCACCACACTCTCCCCCCTGAATTAGTGTAAGAGCACCCATGTGACCTCCCTGCTCCCACCCTTGTCCTGCAGTGGGTACCATGAAGTGCCACCCAGATTCACCCTTCAGACCATGGCACTCATTTCCCCAGCTGTCAGGACTGTCACCTGCTGATGGCTCTCAGCTGAGTCCCTCCCCAGGAATGCCCTCTAAAGGCCTGAGCTCATGCTTCTTTCCTAAGAGCAGCCCACATCCTATGTCTGGTGAATGTAGGGATATAAGGCCCAGGCCCCTTGCCTCAATCCAGGACATCTCCAAAGGCCATCCCCTTGAGCCAATGCCACCACTGCAAAACACTTGGGCCTCCACTTACCCCGCCTCCCTCATCCCCAACAGATAGTGGGGCACACCATGCACACTTTCTTCCCTCTTAGTGTCCGTTTCTGGGGAAATCCAAGTAGGACATCCCCTGTTGTCCTTTCTCTCAGAAGCGGCCAGAAGGTTACATAAATCCCATCACATCACACCTTTGCTCAGATTTTCCCAGTGGCTCCTCATCTCCCTCAGGCTAAAAGCCAAAATCCTAATAATGGTTGTAAGGCCCCAAACAATCTGTCCATGACTTACTTCTCTCTCCTTTGCTTCCCTCCCCACAAAGCTTCCCAGCCTCCTTGACCACCCAGAGCCTTTGTTCACATTCATGTGCTCTCTGTCCACCAGCTGGTGCCCAGCTCCCTGCAAGGCTCATGCCCTCACTTCCCTCTAGTCTCTGCTAAGCCATCGCCTGTGTGTGAAGCCAAGCCCCTGAGCACCTTTCAAGGTATAACACCCCTCCCAGACTGTTTATCTCTCCTAGCCCGCATTATTTTTTCCACTGCACTTACCCTATCCTAGAATACCCTATATATATATCACTTATTTATTATGTTTATTGCTTATTATATCCCACTCTTCCCACTAGAAAGTGTTCTCGAGAGAAACGATTTCTATTTGTTCAGGGCTCCATCTCAAGCGCCTAGAATAGAGAGCCTGGCTCAGAGTAGGGTTGCAGCAAATCTTCACAGAATGAACAAGTGAATGAATCCAAAGCTGCATCACAGAAGCTTAGACTCTCCCGCAAAGACAACAGCAGTTCTCTTATGTCAGTCTGAGAAAGGGGAGTAAATCTCGTGCAATGCTTTTTATCCTAGCACATAAATGCACTCTGGGTCATCTACCTTATAGGACCTGTCTACCTAATAGGTGAAGATTATACCTTAGACATGAGAAAATGCTCCGCATCACTTGCCATCAGGGAAATACAAATCAAAACCACAATGAGATACCACCTCACACCAGTGAGAATGGGGAAAATTAACAAGACAGGAAACAACAAATGTTGGAGAGGATGTAGAGAAAGGGGAACCCTCTTGCACTGTTGATGGGAATGGGAACTGGTGCAGCCACTCTGGAAAACTGTGTGGGTTCCTCGAAGAGTTCAAAATAGAGCTACCCTACGACTCTGCAATTGCACTGCTGGGGATTTACCCCAAAGATACAGATGCAATGAAATGCCGGGACACCTGCACCCCGATGTTTATAGCAGCAATGTCCACAATAGCCAAACTGTGGAAGGAGCCTCAGTGTCCATCGAAAGATGAATGGATAAAGAAGATGTGGTTTATGTATACAATGGAATATTCCTCAGCCATTAGAAACAACAAATACCCACCATTTGCTTCAATGTGGATGGAACTGGAGGGTATTATGCTGAGTGAAGTAAGTCAATTGGAGAAGGACAAACATTATATGTTCTCATTCATTTGGGGAATATAAAAAATAGTGAAAGGGAATAAAGGGAAAGGAGAGAAAATGAGTGAAAATATCAGTGAGGGAGACAGAACATGAGAGACTCCTAACTCTGGGAAACGAACAAGGGGTAGTGGAAGGGGAGGTGGGCGGGGGGTTGGGGTGACTGGGTGACGGGCACTGAGGGGGGCACTTGGCGGGATGAGCACTGCGTGTTATACTATATGTTGGCAAATTGAACTCCAATAAAAAAAATTAAATAATAAATTAAAAAAAGATTATACCTTAGAAGTACCACCAATTTCAGTACCCAAATTTATACCTGTATTAAAATCTTATTTCTGCCTAGTGAAAAAAAAAGGAGAATAAAAGATGCACTTGGCACCCAAGGGAAAGGCTTCCCCAGGTTGCTGCAAGGACAAGATGAGCTCTTGCATGGCGATGGCTTCTTCTGGTGCCTGTTAGATACTTAGTGCTCTCTGGAAGGCAGATTCAGTTATTTCTTTCATTTCTCCTGAATGTCCCTCAGTGCTAATCCAGGGAGCACCGAAATATCAGACAGGTTGATGCCAATGGTGGATAGGTTTAGTCTTTGATATTAAATAAAATTCATTTTCCAATATTCTGCAATGTTGCTGAAATTACAATATAAATCATATAAATGTGTATTTACCTAAGAAGGAAGAATATATTGTGAATTAAATAAACTGAAGACACCTATGTAAATAATTTTATGTATATATTTTCTCAATGCATTAACTAAGAAGTTAATAGTAGCTCAACAGGCAATTGAAACAGGAATACAAGATTCAATTAATGGGAACTGTTATTACAGACTTTTCTGATAGAGAAAATGGTGCATTCAGTGCATCAATTTTTCTTAAAAGGCAGAACGAGGAAGCAAATTTAAATGGGTCAGAGTAGTAAGAGCAGCAACCTTTACGAAGAAAAATCCTTCAGCCAATCCAGGTGGTTTATTTGATCCTATCAGGCTCTGATTTTTCTGGCTTTTTTTGAAACTTTTCTAACTTTAATGTTCACGTCTTCCTTTGAAGGGTGAAGTTCACCAACTTTTGTACATACTTAAAGAGATTAATTTTTAAGCTCTCTCCTCTGATATAAAATGTACACCCCCTCCTCTCCTTTCATGTACAGTTCCCACTGGGGCGAACCAGGCACAAAGGTTTGAAGAAGCCTCAGCTGTTATTAAGGAAGAAATACATGGCTGCCGAGCAGGCTAAAGAAATAAATGGGTCAGGAAGATTTAAAAATAAGCCCATCCATTAATTGTCTTCTATACGTCAAATGCTTTACATCCATGAGCTCATTTAAGTCTCATAACAACCCTTAAAAGTGTAACTGTTATCATCCTTGGGACACTAAAGCTCCAAAAGGTAAGATTATATGATGACTAAGTGGTGGAAGAAGGAGGTGAACGAGCATAGCCATGTGTTTCCAGAGCCTGTGCTCTCAGCCATGACCCTGACAACCTTCCAACGCCTCAATGAAAGGCCTGCACAGGCAGACAAGACACTGAGCATTTCTCCCCTGGGACCCTAGACAAAGGGTCAGTGAGAGAAGCACACCAGCCCTGGGTCACGGGGACCTCACTCAAGACAAATGCTGGTCCTTGGAAAATGTTTCCCCAAAGAGAGATGTGTGTGGTTAAGAATTCTAAAGATAAAGGTGTAGAAGCAAGTGTGGAAATGCATAGCAGTGGGCCTGCCCATGTAGGTGAAGGTCTGTTCAGTAGAAGACACGCTTGTCAAGTAGTGATTTAATGAGTGATTTAAAGCCGCTCAGCATTTCCCTTGATGTGCTTTAGTGTGTGGTTTTCTTCATATTTACTAAGCTAAGGGTTTGTGATGCTTCTTGAAACCATTGTCGGCTAACGAGAAGTCCTTGTTATCTCTTCAAATACTGCTCCTGTCCTGGTCTCTGTCCTCCTTGCCTTCAAGGACTCCAAATACACACGTTAGATCTTTCATGATATTCCATGTGTGTCTTACACTCTTTCCTGTGTTTTCTATCCTCTTCCTCTGTGTGCTCCAGTTTATTTCTTTCTGACCTGCCTTCTAATTCACTAGTCCTTTCTTCAGCTACATCTTACCTATTATGAAACCCACTATTCAATTCTATATCTCCAATTCTCTACTCTAAATGGTTATCCAATTTCATGATGATGAGTCACTACCATTTTTAAGTCTGTAATAACTCCAACGTCTGGATCTACCGTAGGTGTGTTTCTTCTTTTGGTTTTCAGTCATATAAATTGGACATTGTATATGAAAAAGTACAGAGAAAATTTGAAGCTCTGGGTGATAGTATCTTCCTTCCAAAAGAACTCGTTTTGCTTCTTGCAGGCAGTTCACATGGGAGCAAATCACCTTAACACAATCAGAAATTAAGCTGATTTAAATCTGAGCTTCAGGAGCACCTGGGTGACTTGGTCAATTGGGTGACTGATTCTTGACTTTGGCTCAGGTCATGACCTCAGGGTCATGAATATCTGGCTCCACACTCAGTGGGGAGTCTGCTTGAGATTCTTTACCTCTGCCCCTCCCCCCTACCCACCCCACCCATTAAATAAATACTTTTTTTTTTTTTAAATCTCAACTTTAGTCTTTGTCAGGGCTGCTCTACTTCTGGTTCATCCCTATCTAGAGGAAATCCTGTGGTTTTCACCAGAATCCTCCTTGATGTGCTGTGAACTAGAATTTTGTTCCCTTAGTCTCATAAAAATGCAGAAAACTCTGCTGTCACCTCACCTCAGTCACTACCTGCTGCTTTGGCAATTACCTCAAGAGGAGAAGTGACACCAAGTGTCAGACTTACTTTGCTGCCCTTCCTTCTCTCTAGAATCTCAGTCCCTCAAGTCCTTGCTTCTTTGGTAAGTCTCTGCTACTGCCAGACATTATTTTCTACATATTATATTTTCCTGTTGTTTTTAGTAGGATGGCTGGTGTGTGACACGCTACCCCATCATTATTCAAAGTGGAAGTCCCCCACATGGCATCATAACTGAAAAATGGGATGAGTTGGGTACTGAAAATTGGGGGCAGTGGCAGGGAGCCAACAAGGGAACAATTGTATTCTAGAAGACAAGATTGCTTGGCAAGAGGAAACATTGGGTGGGCTGCTCTGCTCTCCCTCTTCCCCTCTAGTGCCCGTAATTTGGATTTAAGAGCTTCTGGAAGATAGATTGGAGAATCTGAACAGGTTTATGAGAAAACAATACCTACAGCCAATAACTGCATTTTAGAAATCAGAGCTTTATGTTCAAGTGCAAATTTCATTTTTAAATAAGAGTAAATAAGTGAAATGCCAAAGATACTACAAAAGGAGTTTAAAATGTTGTTAACACTGGCTACATGAATCAGACCAAGTACTAAATCCTCATTTACCTGAAGGAAAACAAATGAATGCAACATAAATCATATATACCACACACATGAGATAACTAAAACCTTTCTGAAATATAAAGCTTTCCAGAAGATTTGGAAAGGTTCAGAAACTGAATCATTAGGCTTTTATAACCATATGTGCACGCCACATTTAAATGACATCCACTGGTCAAAACAGTATGTGGATTTAGATGCAAAATGCAACCTTTTGGTAAACATAGCCCTTCCAGGTAAATCAGACTTGGAAGTCACGGTAGTGTGTTAAATAGCCACCGGATTCTTACAGAGGAATGTCTTCTAGAATTCACATTTCCCACAACTATCTGTTTCACTTTTTTTTTTAATTTGGTTCTTCAGTAGAATTAATTTTTTGTTTGAAAATAGAAAACTATACACAGCTAAGTAGCTGAAGACTTTCACAAAGCTCTCTCTGAAAGGAGGTTCATCAAAAGGTTGATCTTTCTGACATGTCTGTTTACATACACACATACACACACACACACACACACACGTGTACATATTTGGAAACTTAGAAACAATTCAAAAATCAACTAATAGGGGGTTGGTTAAGTAAACATTAATTTAATCTTATAGAAGATTCCTTTAATAATAGAAAAACTTAAGAAATAGTGAATGAAAAAAGCAAGTTCCAAACATTATAATGTGATTCTATTTTTATAAGGAAAAAATGATGTGATTTTCTTTTATGCTTCTCTGCATTTCCCAAATTGTCTAATGCAACATGATGTCAAGAGCTACTTCATATTTATGCATTTCTGGGCTTAGCAGAATTACCAATAATATATTAATATAAGATCTATTTCTGGGAGCACCTGGTGGCTCAGTTAAGTATCCAGCTTTTGATTTCAGCTCAGATTATGATCTCAGGGTTGTGAGATTGAGCCCCATGTAGGGAGTCTGCTTGGGATTCTCTCTCTCTCTCTCTCTCTCTCTCTCTCTCTCTCTCTCTGCCCTTCCCCACCCCCACTCCACAAACTCTCTCTGAGAAAAGGAAAAACATGTTTTTCCAAGGAGAAACATATGGTGCCATAGAAAGAGGGCTGGTCTAAGATAAGAAGACAGGAGTTCCAGTCCCAATTTCATCGTCCACTCCTGAGTCACTTGTGGACAAGTCACATTGCCTCTGGGAATCTAGATTCTTTTATCTATAAAGACAGAGATGATCACCCCTGTCCTGCCTTCCTCCCTTAATTAGCACAAAGATCAAATGCAGTGAAGTTGATGAAAGTGTCCTGCCATAGGGAAAGTGCAAGCCAAGAAAAGAAATAATTGCAATTGTATTAAGGGTGTTCTTAACATTCTTCTGTATTTTACATGAGATAAGACATCCACTCCTGCTATGCACCTGTTGCCTCAAATACAGATGTGGGACCCTGCACAGAGTACCAAACAGGGGTGTTGTACAGGCACATAGCACCAGACAATAAAGAAGAAAAAAAAGATATTTACAAAACCCACGAAAGTGAAGAAACAACTGTCTCTGGCCCTAGTGGCACATGATAAGGTTACACGAGGCAGAAAAAGGTAAGGATGTTGTAGGACATACATCCACATATAACAGATAGGATTTTTTTTAGATGATTAACATACTCCTCTCCCTTCCAAATCCACTAAAAAGGAAATAACTTTTGATCAACACACTGAGAGATTTTGTCAAAATGAGAGGAACATAAAAAAAGTTAGAAGCAAAATCTTGAACTTTCATTTCATTTTTCCATTTTTGCTTTCTCTACTCTGACAATTCCACCACTTAATCATTGTGTGACCTTAGACAAGTCACTCCACTTTCCTAATCTCAGTTTCTTTATCTATAAAATGGGCCTGTGTCATTCCTATGCCACAAACATTGAAGTGATATATGAGGCTGTCATTTAGTTTTTGGGCTCCAGATGGACACAAATGGACTTGGAATCAGGAGATGGGACTCTAACATTGGCTTTGTTGTTATCTGCAACCATGACCAAGCCCCCCCTCACCCTGCAAAATGCTCAGATTACTCAGGACTTAGTTAGGACTGATCCTGACTCCCAACTCCAGTCACTGTTCAAGCTACACACATCCATCATCCAACCAGACTGGTTTATACAAAAGTGACCTCCCAGCCTGCCATCAACAGGAATCCACATGGATTGTTTTTATACTTACAAAAATAAACAGAGTTCAGTCAAAGGATTATTCACCACAAACAAGTGGGATTTATTCATGGGTTGGAAGGGTGGTTCGACATCCACAAATCAATCAATGTGATATGCCACATTAATAAAAGAAAGGACAAGAACCATATGATGCTCACAATAGATGCAGGAAAAGCATTTGACAAAATACAGCATCTTGACAAAAACTCTCTGCACTTTAGGGATAGAGAGAATATACCTCAATATCATAAAAGCCATATACAAAGAACCCATAGTGAATATCATTCTCAACAGGCGAAAACTGAGAGCTTTTCCCCTAAGGTCAAGAATACGACAGGGATATCAACTCTCACCACTGTGGTTCAACATAGTACTTTAAGTCCTAGCCTCAGCAATCAGACAAAGAGAAATAAAAGACATACAAATCAGCAAAAAAGAAATCAAATTTTCACTTTTTGCAGACAACATGATATTCTATATAGAAAACCCAAAAGACTCCACCCAAAAATCTGCAAGAACTAATACAGGAATTCAGCAAAGTCTCAGGATATAAAAATCAATGCATAGAAGTCAGGTGGATTTCTATACACTAACAATGAGGCAGAAGAAAGAGAAATCAAGGAATCAATCCCATTTACAATTGTACCAAAAACCATAGGATACCTAGGAATGAACCTAATCAAAAAGGTAGGGGATCCATGGGTGGCTCAGCGGTTTCGAGCCTGCCTTTGGCCCAGGGTGCGATCCTGGGGTACCCGGATTGAGTCCCACATCAGGCTCCCAGCATGGAGCCTGCTTCTCCCTCTGTGTCTCTGCCCCCGCCCTCTCTCTCTATCATAAATAAATAAAAATAAATTTATAAAAAAAAAAAGGTAAAGGATCTGTACTCTGAAAACTAGAGAACACTTACAAAAGAAATTCAGGAAACACAAAGAAATGGAAAAACATTCCATGCTCATGGATTGGAAAAACAAATATTGTTACAATGTCTCTGCTACCCAAAGTAATCTACACATTCAGTGTAATCCCTATCAAGATACCATCAACATTTTCCACAGAGCTGGAACAAACAATCCTAAAATGTGTATGGAACCAGAAAAGACCCTGGATAGCCAGAGGAATGTTGAAAAAGAAAGCCGAAGCTGGAGGCATCACAATTCTGGACTTCAAGCTGTATAACAAAGCTGTGATCATAAGACAGTATGGTACTGGCACAAAAACAGACACATAGATCAATGGAAAAGAAGAGAGAACACAGAAATGGAGCCTCAACTCTATGGTCAACTAATCTTCAGCAAAGCAGGAAACATATCCAATGGAAAAAAGATGGTGTTGGGAAATGAATGGTGTTGGGAAAAAGCCACATGCAGAAGAATGAAACTGGACCACTTTCTTACACCATACACAAAAATAAACTCAAAATGGATGAAAGACCTAATGTGAGACGGGAATCTATCAAAATCCTAAAGGAGAACACAGGCAGCAACCTCTTTGACCTAGGCCACAGCAACTTCTTACTAGACACGTCTCCAAAGGCAAAGGAGACAAAAGCAAAAATGAACTACTGGGACTTCATCAAGATAAAAAAGCTTTTGCACAGCAAGGGAAACAGTCAACAGAACTAAAAGAAAACCTACAGGATGGGAGAAGCTATTTACAAATGACTTATCAGATAAAGGGCTAGTATCCAAAATCTATAAAGAACTTACCAAATTTAACTCCCAAAACACAAAAAGTCCAGGAAAGAAATGGGCAGAAGACATGAACAGAGGTTTCTCCAAAGAAGACATAAAAATGGCCAACAGACACATGAAAAAATGTTCCACATCACTCAGCATCAGGGAAATATAAATCAAAATCACAATAAGATACCACCTCACACCAGTCAGAATAGCTAAAATTAATAACTCAGGAAACAACAAATCTTGGTGAGGATATGGAGAAAGGGGAACCCTCTTATATTGTTGGTGGGAATCCAAACTGGATTAAATTAAAATTTAATAATTTGTTCCATACAAATTAAATTAAATCACTCTGGAAAACAGGAGGTTCCTCAAAAAGTTAAAAATAGAGTTACCCCATGACCAAGCAATTATACTACTAGGTATTTATTCAAAGGATATAAACATAGTGATTCAAAGGGGCACATACACCTCAATGTTTATAGCAGCAATGTCCACATCAGCCAAAATATGGAAAGAGTCCAAATGACTATCAATAGATGAATGGATGAAGAAGGTGTGGTGTGTATATATACAATGGAATATTACTCAGCCATCAAAAAGAATGAAATCTTGCCATTTGCAATAACATGGATGAAACTAGAGGGTATTATGCTAAGTGAAATAAATCAGAGAAAGATGAATACCATATGATTTCACTCTTACGTGAAATTTAGAAACAAAACAGATGAACATAAGGGAAGGGAAGGAAAAATAAGACGAAAAGAGAGAGGGAGACAAACCATAAGAGACTCAACTATAGTTGAGTTCAGGAAGATTCCTTGTGGCCAAGACTAGAAATGTGTGAAATTTCAATCTTCCTCTCTCTTCTCCAACTTCTTCCCAAACTGACCATCTTATTTTGTTTCCAGGTCTTCACTCTAAAATGTTCCCATGATGAATAATCCAGTGTAATATAAATCCTTGTCCCTTCTTTAAGACTATTTCTGAAAGTGAAATTACGGAGCTAAAAGGTACAGACCATTTTAAGGCTCTTGATACACAGTTTACCAAATTGTTTTTGGAAAGGAAGTAAAAATTGATATTTCTATTAGCAATGTGAGAAGTATGTGCCCATCTTCTTTTTTTTTAATTTACCATTATGAGCAGTTAAATAAAAGGTCCTTCTTTTTACATTCTAATTTGCATTTTTGAGATAAGTAACAAGCATGAACATTTTATTTCAAGTGTATTAGTCTTTTCTAGTGAATTATCTGTGTCTTTTTCATATTTAAGTTGCTCAAAATTCACCATATGAAAATTTGTGAAGCAATTTCATCCAGAGTTAAAAGGGGTGGGATACTTAATTCAAGACAAAAAATAAAAAGTGACCACTTTCTTTCAAGTTGGTTGGGATTCACACTGTGAGAAACAAAACAACATCTATAAAATAAAAACGACTTACTTAATTTTAAGATTGTATTTATTTATTCATGAGAACACAGAGAGAGAGAGAGAGAGAGAGAGGCAGAGACACAGGCAGAGGGAGAAGCAAGCTCCATGCAGGGAGCCTGATGCGGGACTCGATCCCAGGACTCCAGGATCACGCCCTGAGCCAAAAGCAGACACTCAACTTCTGAGCCACCCAGGGATCCCTAAAAATGACTTTAAATATTCATTTCCCTTTGAGACTTGGCAAATAAGAATGTAGTTCCAGTTTTCTGCACATGATCACTCTTGCTATTCAAGAAAGCTTTCCTGGGTCACCTGGGTGGCTCAGTTGGTTGAGCGTCTGACTCGTGATCTCAGCTCAGGTCATGATCTCAGGGGCATGAGATTGGGCCCCATGTTGGGCTCCACACTCAGCATGGAGCCTTCTTAAGATTCTCTCTCTCTCTCCCTCTGCCCCTCCCCCTACTCATGCATGCACACACTCTCTCTCTAAAATGGAAGGAAGGGAGGACGGGAGGAAGGGAGAAAGCTTTCTAGAATTTTAAGATATGCCAAAAAGAAGACTGTTTATATTCTTCTCTCAGCACTCACGAAAGCAGATGTGGCTCTGAATTTCAGCTAGCAGACTGGATTTCATTCTCTGCACAGATGCAGCGCAAGTTTGACTAGATGTCCAAGGATCAGAAACCTCAATCTTCATGTTTCTTCTGGAGGAGGCTTATTGAGACTCAACATCACCAACTCAGAACTCATTATATTTGACAACAGTTGAAGTGAACCATCATTTTCACATAACAAAACATTGTCATTTTATAGAGAATGAAACTCCAGAGGGCCCAGGCGATAGAAAGTGGTGACAGAGGAAGAAAATGATACGCAGTCATCCAGAGCCCACAGCTGGGTGAGATTCAGGTGTTGGCAAAACTGATTTGGGAAAAAGAAAAATAATGTAGGGCCATCTAGGGTTTGATTCTGAAACGTGCTGGAAAATAAAAAGTGGCATCAAAAAATGAATTTTGAAGGAAGTTGAGTGGAAGGCGTTTGAGCTAAAAATAAATAATAAGGCAGGCATAGTCTCAAGGGGTAAAAAAGCAACATTACAGCTGTGTTTCAAATGCAAGACATAAGAGTTGCCTGCCCAAATGCTAAACGGAATAACAAAATCCCTCCTGTTCACACACGAGACCAAAACACAACCTAAAGGAAACTCTAACAAGAATGCTAGAAAAGAAACACTTCAAAACAGGCAAGTTAAGGAAATTTCCAGATAGTGTCCAGAAAAGTCTACCTAGCAAAAGGGATCATGGATAGTTTGTTTTTTTTTTTTAGAATTTTATTTTATTTTCTTAAGATTTTATTTATTTATTCATGAGAGACACAGAAGAGAAGCAGAGACACAGGCAGAGGGAGAAGCAGGCTCCATGCAGGCAGCCCGACGTGGGACTCGACCCCAGGACCCCAGGATCACGCCCTGGACCAAAGGCAGGCGCTTAACCGCTAAGCCACCCAGGCGTCCCATCATGGATAGTATTGAAAGAAACTGTGACACTAAAGGATACTGGGGGAGGGGGGGGATTTTTTATCTTTTCACAGGGAAAGCTTTCTTTTTTATTCAGAGGAACAGAACACATTAAACCCAGACCCTTGCAGTGAAGGTGAAGTTCCCAACCTAACAGGGACACCTCACGGGGTAACTGCGAGTTTTAGAAGCAGCACCTGTGGCCCTGGCCAGCACGCTGACCTCCCCTGGCCAGATGACCAGCCACTTGGATGCTGGTGAGCAGAAGGTAAAGCTGTTTACCCTCCCTTCTCTTAGCTTATGGGTTATTCAGGTGAGAAACTGTAATTCTAACATTGCTCTTCTGTCTGGGGCGGGGAGCCAGTTTGGGGTCAACGTGGCAGGGGCTGCGGGTGCCAGCAAAGAGGAATAGAGAAGGGTCTGCATTTGTTTGCCTCCCTTTAACATGCTTTGAGGGCAAAGGATGGAATCCCGTTAATCATTTCCTCCTTTGAAATGGGCTTTTTGAATAAACACCAAGGCACACAGGATCAGGCGGGGGTCCCATGGGGCCGAGGCAGGTGGGAGCAGGTGGGATGGGGCTCTGGTTCCCCATGGAGGCAGGATGCACAGCTCAGGGCAGCACAGCCCAAAAAGGAAAAGCAAATGGGGAGAATGAATAGCTGGCTTGGTGCATGGAAGGAGCAGAAGGCAAAGCCAGAGAGAGGCTGGGGAAGTGGACAGGAGGACATGAGATTCAGAAGGAAGGAAAGCCCCTCGGTGGGATGGGGGAGTCAGGCAGGGACAGCGCTGGAGGTCAAGCTGGGACGGCCATGGTTTCAGGATGGACTGCTGCTGAGCCAGGGCTGTGTCGTGGCTGCCCCAGGGCTGAAGGACAACTGGTAATGGAAGCTAGAATGGAGAACCAGCCCTGGGAGGATCCACCTGGCCATGGTCACTGAGCAGCTCAGGGTGGACACACAAACGAGGACACTTTCTACACACTGTGGTCAAATAGACCATCTTGCATTTATTCCTCCCCTTCTCAGTTTTCAAAGGGTAGTTTTGCAAACATCGAGGTCCTATTTGTTTTTTGTTTTTTTTGTTTGTTTGTTTGTTTTTATTTACTCATGAGAGACACAGAGAAAGAGAGAGAGGCAGAGACACAGGCAGAGGGAGAAGCAGGCTCCCTGCAGGGAGCCCGACGTGGGACTCGATCCCGGGTCTCCAGGATCAGGCCTGGGTTGAGGGCGGCTCTAAACCACTGAGCCACCCGGGCTACCCTCGAGGTCCTATTTGGACCAAGATTTGGGAATCTTCATTAACAAGAGGCTTTTAGCCCTCCATCAAAGAAAACAGCACTTCAGGCAAAAACAATAAAGCAAATTATAACCCACAGCTCCTAAAATTTATCCTTTTCTTCCATAGGTATCGTCTGAGGAGGTTTCAGCTTATGCAGTAATAATGAAATAAGCTTTGTGACTGCCTGGCATTTCCAAACAGACTCAGGCAGTCAATCTGCAAGTATTTGAAAAGACTTCCCTTAATTTTTGAGGTTTAGGTGCACTTTTTTCAGCCCTGCCACTAACTGTGTGGCCCTGGCAAGACGGCACCTTTCCAGAAGCCTCAGTTCTCTCATCTGTATAATGGGGTGGAGAACATCCACCTCCAACAGACTCCCATAAAGACTACACAGAGGGGGCTAGAACGTGCACGGTCAATGCCCAAACCCAAGTGCCCACCCCAGCTCTAGCCAGGGAGGAACATTCTCTAAACGACAGCAGCCTCATTCACGGGAAGCTTCTCCAGTAGTCAGAGGTGCCCTGCAAAACAGCTCTGTAAGTCCTCACCAATAAATACACCCTGGAATGGGAAGAAAGTGAGTAGCCAGGCATGGATCTGAGAGGGGCAGGAAAGGAATGCAGTTTCGCTGGGAGCGAGCACTTGCCAATATTCCAAACTGTGCTCTTTCAACAGGAGTGAATGCTATTAAATCATTACAGGAAGAAAAGGCACTGTTAGAAATGTTGTCTTTGGGGGATCCCTGGGTGGTGCAGCGGTTTAGCGCCCGCCTTTGGCCCAGGGCGCAATCCTGGAGACCTGGGATCGAGTCCCACGTCGGGCTCCGGTGCATGGAGCCTGCTTCTCCCTCTGCCTCTCTCTCTCTCTCTGTGTGACTATCATGGAATAAATAAATAAAATCTTTAAAAAAAAATGTTGTCTTTAAAACAAATATTTTGGGAGGGATACCTGGGTGGCTCAGCAGTTTGGCGCCTGCCTTTGGCCCAGGGCGCGATCCTGGAGCCCCGGGATCAAGTCCCGCGTCAGGCTCCCGGCATGGAGCCTGCTTCTCCCTCTGTGTTTCTGCCTCTATCATGAATAAATAAATAAATCTTTAAAAAAAAATCTTT
Organism: Canis lupus dingo; assembly: GCF_003254725.2. Classification (NCBI taxonomy): domain Eukaryota; kingdom Metazoa; phylum Chordata; class Mammalia; order Carnivora; family Canidae; genus Canis; species Canis lupus. Next base: position 30,216,008 of record NC_064270.1, on the reverse strand, counting down.
CCCTCCCACTCTGGCCCTTCTTCCTTCTCTCTCTTAAAACAATAAAACAAATATTTTGGGATGGGACGCCTGGGTGGCCCAGCAATTGAGCATCTGCCTTTGGTCCAGGGCATGATCCTGGAGTCCCGGGATCGAGTCCCACATCAAGCTCCTTGCATGGAGCCTGCTTCTCCCTCTGCCTACGTCACTGCCTCTCTGCCTCTCTGTGTGTCTCTCATGAATAAATAAATACAATCTTAAAAAAAAAAAAAAACTTAAAAAAGAAAAATCATTTAAAAAATAAAACAAATATTTCAATGAAAATCATACAACACACTTGGCTATGTTTCGCATTTCATGCCTAATAACCTAATTTCTTCCAGTGGCCCGAGGGTGTGATGCCCTTGCCCACCTGACATCCTCCCACAAGTCTTGAATGCAGCCACCCCTCCCCCATCTCACCTGGCTTCCACCCCTCACCAGTCCTTTGGGCCACCTCCTTGGGAGGCCATCCCTGACAGCATCACTGAAGCGAGGGGAAGGCTACATGGGGTTTCATTACACCATCCCCCATACTTTTGTGTATGTGAAAATTTCCAGGACAGTCTCTTAAAAGTCACCTTTTAATAGAAATGACAGAAAAACATGGTAGTCATCTCAAGTATACCATTTCCACCTGTCCCTGAACCTGAACTGCAGCTCACCCTCTAACAAATCTGTTAGCTCATAGATGGGTCCTTGATAATCCCTGGTGTGTTTTATGTGTCGTCATATAGTTTCATACATACTGAACATATTTTATGGTAGTTTCCTAGAATATTAAGCATGTATAACTGTCCAAATTCTCTACCCTTGACCTGAGACTAAGAGAAGAAAATATGAAGTAAAGAGGCTGCATTATCTCACTAGCTCCCATTGGTGTTAACAAGGCAAAGTTATTTTCTAACTTTTCTGTGCTAAGCATCCTGCTATCTGCATGAAGCAGGCAAATCAGCATTAGCATCCCCACCCCAACTGGCTCCATCGCCCCTTGTTTTCCTTTCTAAGGACCGCCACCTCCTCCAGGCTGCCACGCTTCACACACCTGCATAGCTACTAGCAGCTCTCAACTCTGAGAAACCTGGCCCCAGTACGGCCCAGGACGACAGGAAGTGGTACCAGCCAGCCATGAAGAGTGCTTCTGGTGACAGATCAGTAACTGTGCTAAGAACAAGTGACATTCTGAGCGCTGCTAGCATGTCTGGCGCTGTCACATGCATGCTATTTCCGTTTGGTCTCATGACTGAGGATGAGGTATTTCATGGCAGAGCAAACTGACCAAAACCAAAAAACGCGTTGTCTGCCGAGAAAGTATTGCACGAGCAGCCACAGCTAGGAGCCTGGACACAAAGGCCGGTGGGCACCAGAGCTCTTTATGATGCTATCAAGGTTCTGGAGAGCTCAACTTGGAGGTGAAATGCCAGGACAAGGCTGATCGCCTGCTGGAAGGACAGACATCTGGGGGAGACAAATCAGCTGACGGTCCACCAGGGCTCCGTGGGGATGGATAACAGCAGGGACACCGTGCTGGCACCGCAGCTCCCCAAGGAGCTAAATTCTATCAACTCCTCTTAGAGGACCCACCTGCAGAATTGACTCCTTAAAACCAGAAGGCCAACCTACCAAGTTCTGAGAACTGTAACCTACAAAACCAATTGCTGGGACACCCGGGTGGCTCAGCGGTTGGGTGCCTGCCTTTGGCCCAGGCCATGATCCTGGAGTCCCGGGATCAAGTCCCGCATCGGGCTCCCTGCGTGGAGCCTGCTTCTCCCTCTGCCTGTGTCTCTGCCTCTCTCTCTCTGTGTCTCTCATGAATAAATAAATAAAAATATATTTTAAAAAAGAAAACCAAATGCCCTGCAGTTCAATTCACCCTCTTCCCAGATGGCAAAATCTACACAGGAATCCAAGTCATCACCAGGGTATTCCTTGGTACACACTAAGGTAGTGAGATGCCTCACGTCACAGAAACCTAAAACAACAGCAATATAAATACCATGGCCAATCATCCTGGGTGTTCTGGGACAGTCCGGATTGCCGGCACCCTATTTACAGTGAGAGCATACGTCCTGAGTCTCTCACATGTATGATCTTCCTGCCAGGATGGTGGTTATCTACCCTCTGCCTCACTGCCAAGGCTCTATCCAGATCACACCTTTCCAATAATACACTTGCCTCAAAAATCAATACGACCTATGTAGTTCGTTATAATTACTCTGATTTTGAGGAACACCCTTACTTGGTAGAAACACACAGGTCTGTCGGAGCTGGGAAGTACTTTCCCCTTGTTACTCGACGAGTGAACCAGCCACATTATCATCGTTTATGCTATGAGGACTCTGACCTCCAACTTTAGACACTGATGTTTTTTGTTTTTTGTTTTTTTTTTGTCCCACACACTGCATATGAAACCCTTTCTGAAGAAGGAGAGCCCTGACCTTCCCACCTGGGCAAAGTGAGGGCATTAACCAGATTAGGGGCTGGAGTGGGAGGTCTCAGGAGGGGATGGGCTCTTGCTGGGGAAAGAGGTCATCAAGCTGGACTCAGCAGCTCTGCTTGCATCTAGATTGCATTCTGGAATTTGGTTAAAGTTCTCACTTGAAAAAGGGATTCTGCTGCTTTTTAAAAGTTCACAAACCACTGATCTGGATGGTTTCCCAAGGTCTTTTCCAAGTGTTAAATCATATTTTTGATCCTTAGAATTCTTTTATTCAAAAAATATTTGGAAAGTGCCTTACTATGTGACAAGACTGTGCTAGGCATGGTGGTACCAATAGTGAACAATATGCTAACAAGTGCAGATTCCACCCTCAGGGGACCTACTAATAGTTTAGCTTTTTGGGGTTTTTTGTTTAAGAAATTGAAGAGTAGGGTGCCTTAGTGGATCAGGTCGTGATCTCAGGGTCTCAAGATCAAGCTTCAAGTCAGGCTCTGTGCAAGACATGGAGCCTGCTTAACATTCTCTCCCTCTCTCTCTGCTCCCCATCACCCCACCCCACCCTGTGCATGCACACTCTCAAAATAAATAAAATCTTTAAAAAAAATATTTAAGAGTAATATAAATATGTCCATAGGCAGAGTCACCAAAACACTCTAATTTATGTTTCAAGTATTAAAATCTCAAGATTCCTAAAATTTCTTTTGGCATTGGTTCAATTATTTCTTCTCTGCCCACAATAGTCAGAAGACATAGGCTGAATGATGCAGCTGAAACCAGCTATAAATTGAAAAATCAAACTGGATTTTATTAAGTATATACAAATAACCTTTGGGGTGCCTGGGTGGCTCAGTCAGTTAGGCATCTGTCTTTGGCTCAGGTCATGATCCCAGAGTCCTGGGATCGAGTCCCACATCGGGCTTCCTGCTCAGTGGGGAGGCTGCTTCTCCGTCTCCCTCTGCCTGCAGCTCCCTGTGCTTATGCTCTCTGTCAAATAAATAAAATCTTTTTTTTTTCAAATAAATAAAATCTTTTAAAACATATATTTATATACATAAATAAATATCTTTCTTCTATTTTGGGGAAGTACAAATTAAAAGAAAAACAGTAGTACTAGATCCAGAGACATAAAGGCCAAGAGGAGTCAGTGAAAAGTGTATTCCAGCCCCAATCTGCCACTAGATCTGCAGAGAAAGGCATGCAGTGTCATGTCCTCAGCTGCAGAAAGAGGTGGTTGGAAGGAATTTATGCTACCTGAGATCACTTGCAGCTCTAAAACGGTTCTGTCCTACTTCTATTATTAGGAGTAAATGCTATGAATTAAATACATACAGCAGGCACTCACAATGAAAAGTCAATAAATGCTGAAATCACAGAAATATTCAAGGAAGAAGAAAAATACAGACGTTTGCTGCTTTTTAAAAATGCAGTTGCTATTTTATTCACACTAATTAGAATATATACACAAAAAAATGTGTATCATGTTGCTTTCAAAAAATTCTATGTTCCATGAGAACTATGTAATAGACAGTGTAAAATGTTTCTACTGCATAACAAAAGAAGAAAAATCAGCATTCCCATGTAGTATTAGGAAAATATTTAAAATAATTTGAAGTTATAGTAAAACAAAGTGGAATATTACAGAACAGTCTTTTCAAGAAGTAGATTTATAGTCTAGAAGCAATACATTTCATACTTTGAAACACTTTGGTATAAGTGAAATTAATACAAAGGAAAAAAACCCAAGAAACTCTACTTTGGTTCTCACATTAATTAAAAGTTTAGCAACGAGGCAGCTGCACAGCTACCTCAGATGACAAAATGGGAAGCCTCCCATTTGCCCCCCACACCCCTGCTGGACATGGATGTGCCAGGAGAGCATGTCAAGGACTTCCGTGCTGCAGGAACATTTCACTTGCACAACTACGCACTGAGTGAGTGCTTGAAAGGCTTCATAAAACCTCAGATTCAGCTTGGAATATAAGCAATCTTGGCTACTTCCTCTTAGATACAGATGACTCCGTGGTAAAGCAGCTCGGAGAACTACAACTCACATTTAAAAATAGAACATAAATTTTTGGAAAATCTTACTACTACAGTTTCTCAAGAAGTCCATACTTGAAAAAAAGAACATACTACATTAATTTTAAAAAATGCAAGTTTAATAGCCCATTGGCAATAGCTTTTTAAGAAACAGAAATAACCGCCTGCATGCCACAAATATGTCTTCATTGGTATCACGCGTCGCTTCGACAGCTGTACAACTAAACTGATCGGAGGAAATTTTAATTGCATCATTTGAAAAATTATTTTTTCTTATCTATACTGTCCACATGTGGTACTGATTTTCTTCATTGTCTTTCTGTTCTGTATGTTTTCTTTTAAGTGACTTCTTACTTGTGAGAATTCTTCCCGAGTAAATGCTGATGAACTGCTTTTCCATCATCCATCACGGGAGCAAACTGGGAATGTCCTCTGAAGGTTTACTCAGCAATGTAATTTCTACTCTGACTTTCTGGAAAGACAAGAAAGTCTTTAAAAGAAAGACAGAATCGTTGGTGAGATTTGCAAACTTACAGTAATAAAGCACAAAAGACAAAAGCACTGCTGTTCCTTCCTGAGTGAAGACAATATTCCATCGGGCACTCAGCACTGCCACATCTGCACTGTTGGCCGCCTCCGAAGAACACAGCCCGTGAGCACAAGGCCTCGTGGCTTCTGAAGGGACAGAGGGTGGCAGAGAGCATCCGGTGAGACTAATGGGCATGGGAGATCTTCAGAACGAAATGAGTACAGAAAGTAAAAGAAAAAATTTCTGTGAAGGTCATGTGAGGCTTTTTAAAGAACAATTCTAGAGGATCTCTGGATGGCTCAGTAGGTTAGTGTCTGCCTTCAGCCCAGGGCATGATTCCGGAGACCCAGGATCGAGTCCCACACGTCGGGCTTCCTGCATGGAGCCTGCTTCTCCCTCTGCCTGTGTCTCTGCCTCTCTCTGTCTCTCATGAATAAATAAATAAAATCTTTAAAAAAAAGAACAATTCTAAAAATGAATCGAGGAGATACACATAGAAGAATTATTCAACAGAAGTGCTCTACACTTAAATGAACCACGTAGAGAACTGTCGATATTCTAAATTAATAATTTTATAGTTTTATTATTATTATTTTTTAAAGATTTTATTTATTTATTCATGAGACACACAGAGCGAGAGACAGGCAGAGACACAGGCAGAGGGAGAAGCAGGCTCCATGCAGGGAGCCCGACATGGGACTCGATCCAGGGTCTCCAGTATCACACCCTGGGCCAAAGGTGGTGCTAAACCACTGAGCCACCCGGGCTGCCCTAATTTTATAGTTTTTAAACCGTATCAGGAACTTAATTAAGTTCCCACCCAAATTTTATAATCAAGTATAAGAAGAGACAAAACAATGAACAGTGAATAAATTAGGTGTGAAATGAAAGGTTCTTAAGTTTTTCCTGTTAGGTGATTATTAAAATCCGAGAACTACATTGTTTGGGTTTTGTTTTGTTTTGTTTTGTCTTGCAGAAAGAAACTGTCAGGGGAACTTATGTCATTACAAAATTCACTTGGAACGAGAGCCAGGACTCATGGTATCCTAAGTCCCTGCACTACCAGACAGTAAAATCTATCAAGTTACAATCACCAAAACACCGTATTTCACTAAATGTAAGACACCATCAAATGTAAGACCGCTATTTTTTGTAACCACACAGAAATGAGGAAGGATACTTAGGATACAGAGTCTAAAAAGAGACAGAAGCCACAAAAAGTGGGGATACTAGATGGCTACAGCCTCAAGTGAGAGGTAAAGAAAAATAAACCTTCATCTACAAGGGCCAGCAAAGAAGTCTGCACACTTCTTCCTTGACAATGGTAAGAGGAGGAAAAAATATTCCTTGATATTTGAACTGGTCCCCCAGCTCTATAAGCCTACAAGTTTTGTGGTCTGAATTCACACTGGCAACATAGTCCAAAATATCTCAAGCAGAGAAATTAGCTTAAGCAGACTCAGGTTGGTAGCACTGCCTTAGTAAATGGCAGAAAAAAATGCAAACCATCTTGGGAAGAACTCAACTGTCATCCAAGCAACAGCTGTTTAGAAGATACAGTCCAAATTTAAAGATAAAATGTGGAATTTATAGGACTTGAAATCAGTGAAATATGGTTGGCAGATACATAAGTCAATGGAAGAGATGTCCAAAAGCCTCAAAAACAAATACTGGGTATACTTCTTGTGATTAGCTCTGGGTTATATATGGAAGTATTGAATCACTGTGTTGCACCCCTGAAATTTAACACTGTATGTTAACTACATTGGAATTAAGATTTTTTTAAAAATCAATTTTCTCATCAAAAAAAAAAAAAAAAAAAAGAATACTGGGCATATAATAAAAATGTCAAACAACAGCATATCAGAGACCCATCATGTGACCAAAGGGTACATTTCAATATATGGCACAGGCCAAAAGAAACTAAGAAAAAATTAATTCCCTCTCTATTCTTCTACACTATAAAGTTGAGTGAATAACAAAACTGTTTAAGAACAAAAAAATTAAACATAATACTGAAATGATAATCTCAGAAGACTGGCCGACTTGTTTTTAAAACATGCTCTCTACCCATCCAGCCCCCCAAGAGCCAAGGCCTAAGCAAAAATAAAAGGCAAATGTCAAACTGGAAAACAACTCTACAGTGACAAAGGGTGAGTATCCTTAAAATATCACAACTATAAATCAGTTAGAAACAAAATACCTTACACCACACCTCCATACCTTTTGCTCAAAGGCCAAGGCTAGGCAACTGACAAGAAAGACAAATGAAGGCGGGCACTTGATGGGATGAGCACTGATTTATACTATATGTTGGCAAACTGAATTTAAATTTAAAAAAATATTAAAAAGACAAATGCCCAATGAAATATACCAAAAATGCTCCATTTTCACTAGTGACAGAAATATACACGTTTTAAAACAATGATAACAATTTGTAGATATCAAATCAGCAAAATTTTTAAAAATGGTAATATCCAGTGTTGGCAAGGATACAGGAAAACCAGCACTTATACAGACATGAAAATTGAGCAACCTTTCTGAAATGCAATTTAGCAACAGGTATAGATCAAAATCCTTTGAAAATGTACAATACTCTTAGATCCAAAAATGCTACATGTAGGAATGTCTCCCAAACAGATATGTGCAAAAGGTATATGAAACTACATGTCAGATTTATAATAAAGTTGGAAAAACATCCAAACACCCAACAATAGTAGATAACTATTTTAATAATTAGGACTACAAATTAGAATATAATGCAACTATTAAATATATCACTAGAGCATTGTTTATACTAGATCAGAATAACCTAAATGCCCATCAACAAAGAACTGGCTAAAAAACAGAAATACTGTAGCAGTCAATGGGATACTACATGACCATTACAAAGAATGAGACAGCTCTTATATTCTGATATATCTACATCCCTCTGTCTGAAATGATCTTTCCGCAGATACCCACTTGGCTCACTTGCTTCAATGACACATTATCAGTGAGAAGTGTCCCTCACCATCTTATACAGAACTTGTCCCATCCCAAGTTGCTCCCTCTCTGCTGCTCTATTTTTACCATCTGGCACACTGCAATCCTTTATTTACTGTCCATCCTCCCCCTGAGGAAAGAGGATCCTTGAAGGCACCAATGTCACCGCCTATCCGTATCAGTGCCTACGCTCCCCACTTTCATCTGGTACTAGGTTTGATGCATCCCTGATTCTTTTCTAAGGCTAAACACTTCACTTGGCCTTGACCCTTTCCCACACTGCCTTTTCAAGTATTTCCCTCCACAATTATTCCCTTTTGTTCTTGCCTTATCAATTTCATCCCCCAATACTGGATCATTCTCAGTAGCAAACAAACACACCTTAATATTATAATATGTCCCCGAGTCTTATTTCTATTACCTTTCATAGCAAAAAACTCTTTCCTCTCTGATCCTTTACATCTCCTCAACCCACTTTACCTCTGCCATGACATGAAAACACCTTTGTTTAATCAAGGTCACCAATGATGTACTACGCTTGCCTCAAGCCAATGGCCAAGTCTTGGTCCTCCTCTTCCTTGACCTCTCTGTCAGCAGCACTGGACACTGCTGACTACTCTCTTTTGAAGCAATCTTCTCTCAGCTTCCCTGAGACCACAAGCTCCCGAATCTTCTTTCACTTCAATGGTTCCTCCTTTACCAGATGACTTCTCTTCTCCACCTACACACTCCAAGGTGATCTCATCCCGTTTCTGACTTCAAATGGCCACATATATGCTGATGACTGATTTTAAAGTCATCATTTTTTTTAGGTCTGAACTTTCTTCCGAGCTTCAGGCCATCAGCTTCAGAACATCAACTACTGACTTAACAAAACTATTGATTCCTCCATCCCCTACACCCCACAAAAAACCCTGATATGTCCACAAGCCTTCTCAGGAAAAGGTACTACAATCCACCCAGTTGCTCACATCAAAATCCCAAGTCATCTTCAACTTCTTTCCTTTCTCCCTCATGATGAATTTATCTGAAGTCCCTGGCTTCACTCCCTCCAAAACAGATCTGCACTCAATCATCTCGCAATATCCCTACCACTGGAGCCCTCATCAGCATCACCACCAGGCACTTAACTATTCTCCCTCCCTCCCTCCTTGCTCAACACTCTGCCCTCCACCCAGCACCCAGGGCTTTCCTTCTGAAGTCTAAGCCAAGTCATATCGTTCCTCCCGTTAAAACTTCCATGTTTCCATCACACTCAGTAAGATGCAAAGATCTTACCAGCTCCCTCATAATCAGGCCTACCCACCTCTGACTCCTCTCCTCCTGTGTTCCCCTTCATTTATTACCCCCAGTCATACTGGTCTGCTTACTGTTCCTCAAAGGTGCCATGTCTGTTCCCATCTCATGATCTCTGCAGCTTCCCTTCCTTCTGCTTGGATCGTTTTCCCCATATCCTTAGAGTCTACCTCCCTCTCATCTTTCAAATTTCAACTCCAATGTCATCATCCATTGTCTTCCCCAGAAGCAACCCATCACTCACATCTTCCTATTTTTATCTCCACAAGACCTATCAATATCTGAAATTTACTTATGGATCAGAGAGCACAAGTTTACTATCCATCTCTTCCCAGTGGGGGTAAATTCTTTAAAGGTGAGAATGCTATCTTATTTTCCACTTATCACCAACACAAAAACTGGTGCCTGGCATATAGTTAAGTACCAAATAAATATTTGCGAAACAAATGAGAGACTATTTTATAATTGAACATCTGAACTGGAGTAGCTTCTGACATTACCTTTATTTTAGTTCTGTAATATCAGAAATGGTGAGAACTGATAAAACTGTATAAAGAGGCTGGCTGCAAAATGGCTTTTCAGACCTCTTACCCACTCTGTACTAACATCCCCTAATATAAATTAAGAAATGAGCTAAGTGCACATTAATGGGAAATTGGCTAAATAAGATGGACTATACACAATAGATTACTATGTAACCATGGAAGAGAATGAAAAAGATACAAACTAATAAGGAAAAGCATACAAGTTAGAAGGCTGATAGAAAATATCAAGTTGCAGGCAGCCCTGGTGGCTCAGTGCCTTAGGGCCACTTTTAGCCCAGGGTGTGATCCTGGAGACCCAAGATCGAGTCCCACATCGGGCTCCCTGTATGGAGCCTGCTTCTCCCTCTGCCTTTCTATCTCTCTCTCTCTCTCTCTCTGATGAATAATAAATAAATGAAATCTTTAAAAATAAAAAAGAAAAAGAAAATATCAAGTTGCAAAACAATACTGTCAAATGAGATCTTTGTTTTTACCTGCACACACATTTGATTAGACATGCACAGGGAAATCTAAGGAAACCCTACTGAAAGTGGTTATCTCACCAAAATAAGAAGGTGGAGGCTGAACTTAACATTTATTATTAGGAAATTCAAAAGTGCCAAGAACTGCTTTTGAGTTCACAGTTTAGAGCTCAACCACTTGTATTTAATGCTTTAAAGGCTTTAAATTTCTTTTTTTTCTTAAGATTCCATTTATTTATTCATGAGAGACAGAGACAGAGAGAGAGGCAGAGACACAGGCAGAAGGAGGGAGCCATGCAGGGAGCCCAATGTGGGACTCGATCCCAGGTCTCCAGGATCACGCCCTGGGCTGAAGGCGGCACTAAACCGCTGAGCCACCCAGGCTGCCCTAAAATTTCTGTTTAACACTACCTATTCTTTTAAGTGATGCATAATCTAGTGAGGATGATGAGCTACCACCATACACCTGTCAGAATGGCTACAATTAACAATATAAGAAACAACAGCTGTTGGTGAAGATGCGGAGAAAGGGGAATTCTCTTGCACTGCTGGCAGGAATGCAAACTGGTATGGCCACTCTGGAGAATAGCACCGAGATTCCTCAAAAAACTAAAAATAGAACTACCCTACCATCCAGCAATTGTTCTACTAGGTATTTACCCAAAGGATATAAAAATACAGATTTGAAGGGGTATATGTACCGTGATGGTTATAGCAGCACCATCCACAATAACCAAATTATAGAGAGAGCCCAACCAAATGTGATGGACTGATGAAGGGTTAAAGATGATGAGGTATATGTATACAATGGAATATTACTCAGTCACCCAAAAGAATGAAATCTCACCATTTGCAAACTGAGGATCGATGGACTCAGGAAGATGGGGATGGGTTAGATGGCTGATGGGTATTAAAGAGGGCACTTGTTATGATGAGCACTGGGTACTGTATGTCAGCAGTAAATTACTGAATTCTATTCCTAAAGCCAATATTGCACTGTATGTTAACTAAAATTTAAATAAAATTTTTAATAATAATCTAGCAAGGAAAAAGAGGGGTCAGGGGTCTCAGGAAGACAGGAATGCAGTGTGTCTGGCTCGCAGGTTGGCTCATTCATCATAGGTTTGCCCCCTCTCTATTCCTTCCCTCTATAAAGACTGGGGTGCATAAAACATTGCTTTTACAATCCTCCCTGGAGCCTGGGTTTGGAGGAGACATGGAATATGTGGCACAAGCTTAGTCAATAGGCATGAGTGAATTCTGGGACACATTTTTGCTTTCCTAATTAAAAGGAACAGATATAACTGCCAATGTCCTTTCCTCCTGATTCTTGTCTTGAACGTACACACAGTGCCTGGAACCGCAGCAGCTGTCTTGTAATTATGGAGTAAGAGCCACATATAGGTAAAAAGATGCCAACAATGTGGGCATAACACATGAACTCTTCCCATTACACAAGAAAAATAAACCTCTATTCATTTAAGGTACTGTGAGTCAGGTTCTGTTTCTACAGCCAAAGGAATTCCTAGCTGATATTCCTAGGAATATCTTGTAGAAAGAAACCAAAAATAAAAGAACTCAAATAAAAGCAGACGGAATTAGAAAGAAAACTGTTAACATATCAAAAATGTAGATTGCAAATAAATTCCCCTCCTTAACATCTCTATTCTGAATTTTTTAAAAAAGAAAAAAAAAACAAAACACCAGGAAGAAACAGAAAAGAGAGAAAATTATAGTCAACTTCAACACTATAAAAAAGACTTCAGACTTTTTTTATATATATATAAAAGACCCTGACTGGTTCAGTGAGTGGAGCCTGTGACTCTTGATCTCAGGGTCATGAGTTCTAGTCCCATGTTGGATGCAGAGATTACTTAAAAAACAAAAAACAAACAAAAAAAAAACCTAACAACAAAAAAAAGATTTTAGAATGAAACATTCAGATTGTATGCACACAATAAAGATAAACTCACACAGTGAGGCTGAAGTCCAATCAATGCTGGGGCTGTTCTGGACTAATGTTCATTGTTCGATAAATTTCTTTAAGTAACAACAGGGCAGTATCTTCAGATTCCCTATCACAAAGAAAAGAACATGTTTACTTTGGAGACCATTAGTAGAAATTAACCTCTATGCATACCGGTGCATACCTGTGGAAAACGCAGCTTTTGTTTTATTCAACCCTACCTAAGAAAGGCAAATGAAAATAAGGTAGTATAGTCTTAAAGCTGTCCTTAAAAACTGGATGGATACTGACCAGCTACAAAACAGCTGTGTTGCAATTCTCCATGGTGACAGGGGATATATGAAAGGATGGCTTTTCAAAGTCCCTACCACTTCCATTCTGTGAAAGGTACCCCTACAAAAATCAGTGTGCACGTACTAAAGTCCTTTGGTAAAAGGCAGATGACACACTGCCATCTTGTGGATAATAAAATAACGGGGGAAAATACGGATTTTGAATATATGGCCATTGAAATTAATATTTCATCGTAAGTGATAAATCGGCAAAAGAGTCTCCCCTAAAACTGCTGTATATGCCAGCACCTACAGGCCGCGTGAATGTTATCAAAGAAGAAACTACTTACCAATAGCACAAATGACTCTGAAGAGCGAAAAGATATTCATTAAAACTCTCTATTGGCTTTTCTTGAAGAACGTAGTCAATTCGGCGGCCTCCGTTTAGCATTCCAACCTTTCCTAAGTAGTCCTCATCCTTGGAAAAATCTGGACTTTCAACAATCTTTTCTGCTAAAATTTAAACCATTTCAATATCAAAGTCAATCACTTAATCATTATCCTTTGACTTTAGCTGACTTTCTGGGCTCAAGAGAATATCGCTTGACACACGTAGCAACCTGGGGAGATACCAGGCTCACTTCCCATTCCTCCAAAGAGCCAGGAGAAGGAAGAGGGGCTGGTTACCCGAGAGAGGAGAAAGAGCCAACGAGCTGACAGTTTTGAAGAAAAGGGGTGAGAGAGCATTGTAGAAAGAAAGGAAACAGAATTAGAATCTGAAGAGAGTCAAAAGCATCATGGCACAATGACCTGACAATGCAGATAAAGTCTATAATAAAACGACAAAGGTAGACAACATCAGAAGATATTTTCTCACAGTGGGTCTTTAAAATGCCTGAATACAAGCTTTGCTCTTAACTCTGATATTCCACTCTGGCCTTAGGAATCTCAACAAAAACAAGATTGCAGAGTAAAAAGTCCAGCAACTAACTATCAGGCAAAACCCTGGAAAAAGAATGGCATCCATGTTGAAGTACAGTTTATCACAACAGATTTTCCTTTATATAAAAAAAAAAAAAAAAACAACCTCCATATTTTAACAAAAAAGACCAGAATGGAAAAGCATCATTAAATAATTCATAATGTATACAAATAATTCATTATGTTTACAAATAACATTTGTACTAGAAAATGCCTCAAATGCCAAATTTACCTTCAACTACTTGTTTTTCTTCTTCTTCTTTGATTTGATGGGCCACTTTTTCCAGTTCTTCTTGCAGCTGAGTTGAAGAGGTGTGAGCGCGGGCAAATTCGTTTAATGTCTGCCAAGCGCTTTTCAGGGAGCTAATAAAACCCTGCTTCAAATCAGATCCCATACGAGAGAGACTGTCTTTCAACTCTAAAGAGATGAAGATGACACATCAACTTAATTAGTCACAAGGTGAAATTCTGTGCCATAAAAATTCAAAGTTAACACTCTTCTCAGACTGGATGAATCCTCTCTTAAACGCCAAACACTCAGAGTTTCTCACCCAAGAACTCTCAACATATTAAAATGTTTTATAGAGGCTTATTCTGTCATCTTTTTTAATAACCAAAGCTAATCCAGGCAAACTGTATAAATTCCCTCTCTCGACAAAAGGAAAAAAAAAAAAAAAGAAGAGGGAAGGAAGAGTTCAAATACTATAAAAATGTAGACACGTTCATGTGCTTTTTTTTCTGTAAGTTAAAAAAAATGGGCCCACAAGATAAAAAAGATGACTGCTTTTCTTATCTGTAATGGTAAAATGGTTTTGAGAATTTGAGATTCTAATATAACCACAATATAAACCTCTGATTTAAAAATGAAGAAACCTCTGCCCCTTCATTTTTCCTACTTTTGTCTAATAAATCCTTTTGATTTTAAGGTATGTATCAAATTTCCCATTTTAATCCCAAAATAGTTAAATATTTTTTAAAAAATGATGTAAGAAAAAAAAAGAAAGAAAATCCAATTTTAAATAAAAGGGCATGATCACATACCCCCTCTTCTCCACTGCACTCCCATCCCTTCCACCCAAACCTTTAAGCCCCTGGATGATACACACCATTAACAGGCATAAGAGAAACCTAAACCCCATTTGGAATTCTTACTGATCCATTACGTTTAATGAATGTTTTTAATTGGAAAAGTTTATCTATTTAGCAAGGAAGTAACAGCTCAGTTGACTTAGCATCAAGTTTATGTCTTGTTGGTCCTTAGTTCAAGTGTTACTCTGCTTCCCAACTCCAAAAATTATGGCCAAATTCTATCAAAATCTATAGGTATATCTCATCACTTTATTACCAACATCCCCCATTCCTAAGTATTTCAACCATCAGAACGTCGCATCTAGAACAAAATATTCAAGGAGAAGCAACTCACTCAAAACTTTATAGCTCTTCTGAACATTTAATAAACAGGCTCTAAACACAGCAGGCTCTTAAATAAAATTAATTTTGTCAGAAAGGACCTGGTGTTAAGATTTTCACAGTTCAATTACAAGTGACAGGAAAAACATACTTCATTAGGACTAACAGATTACAAAATGACAGGAAGGAAACAAGCTTTTATAGTATTTGCTTTTTACCTAAATGAAGTCTTTTTCTGCCTTTGTGATGTGGAATGAGAACTGCTTTCAGGTCCAAATCTGGAACAATCATAGGCTCTAATCTATACGCCACTGGATCAAGCTGTAAAGAGAAGAATTGGAAATTTTGGAAAAGCTCTCTTATCTTCAGTTATGTATCTTGATTGTATGACAAAATAGATAACTAGCAAACCAGAGATTTTGATTTTTTTTCCCCACAAGTCATTCACCTACTGGTAATTATAAGACGACTTCTAAGTTTGTGAGGAAAACTACTTTGCAAGCAAAGCAACAGAATTATTTCCTTGAACAAAGGCTTTCTGGCAGAAAAGTTTATTGGTTGGTATCAGACTATTCTCTCTTAGGACAGAGAGCTGGGTGTACATCAAAATCAGAATTAGTTCCTAAGAAAAAAGAATCTGAAAATCTATTAGGATGATTTATCTATATTGGTGTTTCTATGTAGATGTTTTATCTTCTTCAAAATAGGAAGTAGTTCAAGTCACTCACTGGATGATAAATATTGAAGAATCCTTTACACGTAGGAAGCCTGTAGTTCTCATCTATCCTATCCACTCCTCGAATAGTGAGGAACATACCAATTGGAGATCCCAAGGCAAAGAAAATCTCTGGTTCAAAGTCTAATGAGTTGTAAACAACAGAAACCTAGAAAGAATAAAAAATACAATAAAAGATCATCATTCCAATGTCATACAATAAAAAATTCGAAAGTTCAAGCTGGAACTGCTTAGTTGAAAGCATCTCAACACAGATGATGCCACTCAAGTATGGCTTATAATGCTTAAAATTGCTGTCATTATTTTTTTTTTAAGGTTTGATTGATTTATTTACAGAGAGAGAGCAAGCAAGCACAAATAGGCAGGGTGGCAGGCAAAGGAAGAAGGAGAAGCAGGCTCCCCATTGAGCAGGAAGCTCAATGTGAGGCTTGATCTCGGGACAGAGATCCTGAGGGGGGTAAAAATGCCTAGAAGACATAGGAGAAAACATCTAAGCTCTCTAATGCTCAGAAAGACAATGAGACATCTTTTTTCCTACATGGTTATCAGAGAGAGAGAGAGATGAAATACTAAAAAAAAAAAGTAAAAATCTTCTGTTTTCATGAAAAAGTCATTTCTTCAGAAGGAAGCGATAAAAGTGTGAACACCACCTATCTGTAAAGGACAATGCAGCACCAGTGTTGGTGAGGACAGAGGAGAGGGGTCCATCCTATAGAGTGTCCACAAGAGTACAAACTGGCACAACCTTTCCAGGGGCAAGTACAAGTAACTACCAGAATTTTCAGGTGTACATTCTTGGGACCTCCTATCCCACTTCTACTTATTTAAATGAAGGAAATAAAGAATGAGCACAGAAAACTGGTTTTAAAGTATTCATCACTGGAATGCTTTAAAAAAGTGAAAAACTAGAAATTGCCTACACATCCTATGTTATGGGTTGAACTGTGTCCCCCACAAAATAGACACATGTACCAAATCAAATTAAAATAAGGTATTTAGGTGGACCCTAATCCAACATGATTGGTGTTGTTATAAAAAAGGAAAACCTGGCCACACAGACTAACAGGGGAGATGGTGCAGATGCAGGGAGCAGCCATGGGAAGACGTGGGTCTGGAGAGTTGCATCTAGGAGCCAAGGAGCCCCTGGCAACCCGCCAAAAGCCGGTAGAGGCCAAGAAGGGTTCTCCCTTCTTCAAAGGGAGCATGGCCCTACTGACACCTCGCTCTGGACTTCCTGCGTCTAGAACTGAGACAATAAATTTCTGTTGTTTAAAGCCACCCAGTGTGTGATACTCCGTTAACAGCAGCCCAAGCAAACTAATACATCCAATAAGTAAATGACAAAATAAATCATTATCTCTCCAAACAGTAAGACAAAATAGTCATTACAAATGAGAGAACTATGTACTGACATAAGAATATATTCATAATTCAGTGTTTGAAAGCATCAATATAATGTTTTGGTAAAACATTATATGGAGTATTTTCCTATTTTTTGTTAAAACATATACATAAATACATGCTTAAAAAAAGCCTAAAAGGCCTTGTTCAAACAGTTCATAGTAGTTAGTTCTGGCTAAGGAAAGTATAATATTTTTTCTTTTTTCCTGCTTGAGCAGAGTTTCTTGGTTTTCTGGCAATGAATGATGCACACAGGCTATTGTTTACACTGCCCCACAACGTTCTAGGTAACAGATCCTACTAGCCCACAGTGGCCCACCCACAATGGGGGTGGCATGTGACTTGGGTTGGGTCAATACCTGTGCTCCATTCCCCAAACAGTACAAATTGGCCAAAATGGGCCCATAACTAAAACCACATCAAGTAAATTTTTCTAACTGGACCTCCAGGGGAGGCTTCTTTTCCTCTGTGGTCATAAAGCTTTAAAGAGATGAGCCAATAGACAATGATACCCATGGCTCCAGGTTCATGGAGAAGGCCAGCCCAGAGAGGGGCACACAGTGAGTGTCCTGGCCACATAGAGCCCCCATTTCCACAAATCTCCTTCTATACTCTGATCCTTCACAGTTAAGTGAGGAAATACCTGCTCTTTATCTGCTAAAGTATGCTCAAGTTTGCTCATATCTAAAAAGAAAGACATTTTATGGGGCACGTGGGTGACAGGCAGTTAAGAGCCTGCCTTCGGCTCAGGTCATGATCCCAGAGTCCTGGGATCAAACCCCACACCAGGCTCCCTGCTCAGCAGGAAGTCTGCTTCTCTTTCTACTCCTCACTCCACTCATGCTCTTTCTAACAAAATAAATAAAATCTTTAAAAAGGAAGACGTTTGTGCATGGAGCCTGCTTCTCCCTCTGCCTATGTCTCTGCCTCTCTCTCTCTCTCTCTCTGTGACTATCATAAATAAATAAAAATTAAAAAAAAAATTAAAAAAAAAAAAGGAAGACGTTTTAAAAATGCAATCTTTATCAATGAATTAGGTTTAAAAGCTTGAACAGGCTACTGCAAACATCCTGTTCCATTTTCTGCCTTCTTTAAATCAGTCATTAATTCACTTCTGATAATGGAACCTTACAGACACAACTATAAATAAAACTTCTAAGCCATTAAGATATAAGTACATTAAAGTATATTATTAAATGTAGCACTGCTGACTCCCTAGGTTGATTTTTATTGAAAATTTTCTGAAAAAGAAAAAAAAAAACTTCTGCAAGAGAAGAAATGTAAATCCAAAAAAATGTAAGTGAATACATCAAGTTTATCTCACAGAAATTTAAGTATTTAGTAGTCCCCCCTTACCCAAGGGGATATATTTCAAGACCCCCATTGGATGCCTGAAATCTCAGAAAAACTGTACTCTATATTCTATGTCTTTGCTCATATGTACCTACCTACAATAAAGCTTAACTTATAAATTAGGCAGGGTAAGAGACTAACAATAACTAATAATACAATAGAACAATTATCACAATATATTACCATAAAAGTTATGTGAATATAGTCTGTCTCTCTCGAAACGTCTTCTTGTCCTGTACTCAGCCTTACTGTGATGATGTAAGATGATAAAAAGCCTACTTGATGAGATGAAGTGAGGTGAATGATGCAAGCTTTGTGATCCAATGTTAGGCTACTAGTGACCTTCTGACCATATGTCAGAAGGAGGACCATACCATGGGCTTTCAGACCACAGGTGACCATGGGTAACTGAAACCATAGGAAGCTAAACCACAGGTAACAGGACAAGTGTGTTCACAACATGATTTTCTATCACCACTCTGTTGCTAGTGGCTATGAGAGACTAATGTTATAAAATAATGAGCAGTGGAAAAAATAAAGATAAATTTCAAAATAAATAAAATATTTTATTGAAAGAAGCATACCATCTTATGGACAGAAAATCAGTTTTCTTCACCCTCCATAAATGTTGATTATTTTAAGAATTTAAAGCCAACTCCAACGAAAAAGATACATGATTCCAACATAAAATATGCAGCCCTAATCAACATGCAAACTTACCTGTCCAGTGCCAACTTCAAAAGATTCATAATCAACATGCACAGAAGACACATAAGCACCAACTGGAAGTTTCCTTTTGGACTCGTTAGATTCTGAGGGAAGAGAAGCCATTTCTTTAGCCTTCTGGCCACTCTCCTCTTGTCCCTTTGTCGAAGCCGCCATCACTGCCTTCTTTTCTGATGCTGCTTTTTTCTGTTCCTGTGAAAACATCAACATTTCATAATTCATAACATGACTCTGAGGCAAAATTAATCAGCTATCACTACAGAACATGCTATCTCAATGCTAAGGAATGATCAGTAATTTCTTAGGCAGTGTGGTGTTCACAGAAATGTCCTTAGAGATGTACATAACATATAGGGGGAAAAATGCCATGATTTATATAATTTACTTTAAAATTCTTAAGAAAGGGAAGCATGGGTGGCTCAGTGGTTGAGCGTCTGCCTTTGGCTCAGGGCGTGATCTCCTGGTCCTGGGATCGAGTCCCACATCAGGCTCCCTGTGCCTGTGTCTCTGCCTCTCACTGTTTCTCATGAATAAATAAAATCTTTAAAAAATAAAGTAAAATTCTTGGAAGAAAAAATGAAGAGACTAAGAAAAAACAGCAAAACAGCTACAATTAAATCCAAATGCTGGTCTCTTGAGCTGGCGAATTGAGTGCTGCTGTTCCGCCCTGGAGCCGCTGCACCGCCACCACCGGGATCATGGTGTTCTACTTCACCAGCAGCAGCGTTAACTCCTCAGCTTACACTATTTACATGGGAAAGGATAAATATGAAAATGAAGATCTAATAAAGCATGGCTGGCCTGAAGATATTTGGTTTCATGTGGACAAACTCTCTTCGGCTCATGTATACCTTCGATTACATAAGGGGGAGAAGATAGAAGACATTCCAAAGGAAGTCCTGATGGACTGCGCCCATCTTGTGAAGGCGAATAGCATTCAAGGCTGCAAGATGAACAACGTTAATGTGGTATATACACCGTGGGCTAATCTGAAGAAAACAGCTGACATGGATGTGGGACAGATAGGCTTTAACAGGCAGAAGGATGTGAAAATTGTGACTGTGGAGAAGAAAGTGAATGAGATCCTGAACCGGTTGGAAAAGACCAAAATGGAGCGGTTCCCTGACCTAGCAGCAGAGAAGGAATGCAGAGACCGGGAAGAGAGGAATGAGAAAAAAGCCCAAATTCAGGAGATGAAAAGGAGAGAAAAGGAAGAGATGAAGAAGAAGCGAGAAATGGACGAACTAAGGAGCTATTCATCACTGATGAAAGCTGAGAACATGTCTTCAAATCAGGACGGCAATGACTCTGATGAATTCATGTGAATGGAGGAAAGGACCTTTGAAAGATGTGAATTGCAGGACAGTTTCAGATGGTCTGATTTCACCTGTATTCAGAAATACAAAAAAACAAATTCTACCTTCATTCTGCACAAATACTACCAACGTTGGAGTTAAAAAAAAAAAAAAAAAAGTGTTCCCTTTTTTGCTGACAGAAAAGGATCAGATATTTATAATATATTTGGACTTGAAAACAGCATATAACTTTAGGAAAGTGAAAATATTTTTGCTGAAACATGTCTTGGTACCTCATGAAAGTTGGCTGCCCCTATTCCTGGGATAGACTTTAGAACAAACCAGCTCTGCAAAGTATTTGTTCCTGTGATCTGTCCCTGAAAACAGATGTCTTGAAAAACTTTTCATATTTCTTAAAATAGCTTCACTTCTGTTAAGAAGAAAAAAAAAAAATCCAAATGCTGCCTATCATTATTCATTCTACTTTTCTATATAAAGTTTTAATACAAAATGCCAACTTCTTCCTTTATGATCTCAGCTTTAGACAGATTAAAGTATCATATAATTGTAAAATACATACTTCCTATAAAGGTGTAGATTTGGGGAGAAATTTCTTCATTCAACATATTTACACCCATTATGTCTGCATGGAGCCACTGACAAGTTTTCCTCAAAAACATTTCAGAAGAACAGATAAGCATACTGTGGTCACACAACAGAATAACTACTCAGAAATAGAAAAGAATGAACTGCAAATGACACAGTACTTGGATGAATCTCAAAAATAGCATTTTGAGTAAAAGAAGCCAGACACCAAAGAATACGTAACACTGATCCCATTTACATGAACTTGCAGAACAAGCAAACTCAACAGTGATGGAAACCAGAGTAGCGTCAAGAGAGTGGGAGGAGCGGCCTAGGAAGAAGCAGGAGAGAACTATCTGGTGACAGAAATGTTCTAACTCTTGTTTTAGGTGCAAAAAGTTTCAAAAAGATTACACTGGTACACAAAGTTTCAAAACTTACTATGCTGAACACTTAAGATCCATATATTTCCATAAATAAGGAAGTGAACCAAAGCTTTAGGAGCATCTGTGGAACCAGGGTATCTCTGTAACAGTGAGATCAAATCCACTCACTGACCACAGCCTGACACAGCAGCCAGCATGTCAGGGGAATGTGAATAGCTACCACGGGGGAACTTGCCCATTTGCCACAAGCCCACATTTTAGTGGCTTGTACTCCCCAAGCTGCACAAGGCTATGTATGTCTCTATTGAAACAGTCACCCCGTGGCACCTGAACAAAACAGCTGGCCAAATCAAGCTTGTCTATTAATGATTCCCAAACACTAGGATATTGGGAAACAAGTCCAAGTGGCTAATTCAGTAGGCAATATAGAAGAAATAAAACTGTCTGCCACCCTTCTTTTCCACTTCCTATTATACCCCCATCCTCTCTCACTGAGTCACTGAATAATTACAATGAGTGTTCTGTCCTACAGCAGTGGTTCTCAAACAATGTTCCCTCAGAAAATGAAGCAAGAGGTTTACTGCACTAAAATGCAGCTACGGCCCAATTCACAAAAAAAATTTTTAAATTAAGTCAATTCAATTAAAAAATGGGCAGAGGATTTGAATAGTTCCCCAAAGAAGACATACATACACACGGCAGGTACATGAAAATATGTTCTATATCATTAATCATCAGGGAAATGCAAATCCAACCCATAATGAAGTATCTATCACCCAACAACTATTCGAAAACAACGGATTTTGGAGATTTCTATAAAATTAATTTAATAAATGAAAATTAGGGGCTCCTGGGTGGCTCAATCAGTTAAATGTCGGCCTTCAGCTCAGATCACGATCTCAGGGTCCTGGGATCGGGCCCCATGTCAGATTCCCTGCTCAGTGGGGAGTCTGCTTCTCCCTCTCTCTCAGCATCTCCCCTCTTCCTGCTCATCCTTTCATGTCATGCTCTCTCTCTCAAATATATAAAAGCTATAAATAAATAAATAGAAATTAAATGTAACAAGTGAGTTTTTCCGTAGTTGCTCTATTTCTTTTTACACTCTTTTTAGCTGTTTTGTTTTGTAATAAGTTTTACTTTTTGGGGTGCCTGGGTGGCTCAGTTAAGTGCCTGCCTTCAGCTCGGGTCATGATCCCAGGGTCCTGGGATCAAGCCCTGAGTTGGGCTCCCTGCTCACCAGGGAGTCTCCTTCTCCCTGTCCCACTGCCCCTCCTCCCTGCTTGTGCTCTTTCACTCGTTCTCTTTCAGACAAATAAATAAAATATTAAAAAAAAAAGAATTTTTGCTTTTTGGTTATTATTTAATGAGATTTTAGTGGGTCTATTCTTATCTCTTCAGATGATGAGAACTAAGAAGGGAGAAAATGAGCTAACATTAGCTTAACTTCTATGCATTAATTCAACCCTTTAAGGAAGGTAGCATCATTTGCATTTTAGAAATTAGGGAAACCAAGAATCTGAAAAGTTAAGCAAATTCATCATGAATAAGGAGTTAAAAACGGTTGAACTGGGTAGCAGGATGACCAATTCATCCAACTATCCAAGGCTTACCCAGTTATTGCACCAGGAAATCCCCAAATACCAATATTAAAACTAAAAGTCCTTCATCATTCTCTGTCTCAGGAAAACCAGGATGGTCAGTTACCCTAACTGGGATTGATATCTGGTTCTGGCTGACTCTAAAGTCTACACTTTAAAAAAATAAATAAATAAATAAATAAATAAATAAATAAATAAATAAATAAAGTCTACACTTCCATCAGCTCTACCACTATGCTCTTGAGCAGGGAGCACACCAGTTGGCCCAACCACACTGGTATTAACGAAAACTTCCAAAATATAAACAAGCTAGTCAAATTATGAGTTTTGGTTTCAGTTTTAAGGGCAGAAATGAACTTACCAGTTTAACTGCTTTCTGTTTTACAAAGTTAGCTATCTTCTTTCTGGGTCCAAGAGGTATGCCCATTTCCTTCAGGTCATCAACTGTACACATAAGCTTTAAAAGAAAACAGACAAACAAGCACATTAGTTAATCTAATGATAGATGAAACTGGAATCAGGAAATGATAAAAAGGAACCATCCCATTGAAATCAATCTAAGAGCCAGTCAATTTTTTAAAGTTAATTTGTTTTTAGATCATAGATTAATTTAGGTTGTAAAATCTGAGCCTTCTACATCTAAATCATTCTAGTCGTTTTTAGCAGAAAATACACACGTGCTGTACAAAATTCAAAAGCTACAGTCAAGCAGACAATGAAGTCTCTTACCACCACTCCTGTTCCAACCACCCAGTTCCCTCAGCAGCCACTGCAATCTGCTCTCCTAGAGACAACTTCTGTATACACAGCACCTACATGGTTTTCCTTGGATGTATACCCTGCTATGCAAATGGGACTGAACTGTGCACTTTTCACATATCTTAGAAATCACTTCCTACCATTATCTCTGACACTGCCTTATTCACTCAACAGCTGCATTCTGTTATGTGCATGTACCATAAACTATTATACTAGTGTCCTCCTACTGGACACAGAAGGTGTTTCTAAGGTTGTGCTATCATAAACACTGTGCTATAGCAAGTATCTTTGTAGATGCTCTTGTGTGAATACCTCTATTGAAATTATTCCTGGTAGTCAAATTGCTGGGGCAAGAGATTGGTTTTTTGTTTTTTGGGTTTTGTTTTTTTTGTTTTTGTTTTTGTTTTTTTGTATTTTAAAAATGTATTACCATCTTAACATAGGGAATAAATAGGACTGCTGGAGGGGAGGTGGGTAGGAGGGATGAGGTAACTTAGTGATGGGCATTGAGGAGGGAACATGATGTAATGAGCACTGGGAGTTATACATAACTGATGAATCACTGAATTCTACCTCTGAAACTAATATACTGCATGTTAATTAAATTGAACTTAAATAAAAAAAATTTTAAATAAAATTTCCAACCCTGCCATTATTTTAAATACACTAAAATCTTCCTCAAAAAAAAAAGTTATAATTCTTCATTAAAAAGAAAAAAATAAGGGCACCAGGGTGGCTTAGTTGGTTAAGTGTCTGCCTTCAGCTCAGGTCATGATCCTGGGGTCCTGAGATCAAGCTCCATGGTGGGCTCCCTGCTCAGTGGGAGTCTGCTTCTCCCTCTCCCTCTGGTCCCACCCACCGCTTGTGAACTCTCTCATTCTATCTCAAATAAAATTTTGGTAAAAATATTTACCAAACTGCTTTCCATACGGGTTGTAGCAATTTAGTCTTACAAACAATATGTAAGGAAGCCTGGGTGGCTCAGCGGTTGAGATTCTGCCAACTCAGAGCCTGATCCCGGAGTCCCGGGATTGAGTCACACATCGGGCTCTTCAAAGGGAGCCTGCAGCTCCCTCTGCCTAAGTCTCTGCCTCTCTCTGTGTGTCTCTCATGAATAAATAAAGTCTTTAAAAAAAAAAAAAAACACAGTATGTAGATGGTGCCCACTTACCCTCACCCTGGCCCACATTATATTAAGAAGTTTTTATTTTTGCCAAACCGAAAGGTTAAAAAAAACTCATTGTACCTTTAATCTGACTTTCTCTCAGGAGTTTTCATATGACAAAAAGCCATTTTTGTTATTTCCCTTTCTGCACATCATCTGTTCATATTCTTCACCTATTCTACTGTGTTGATGGCCTTTGTGGAATTAATTCAGAGGAGTTTTAAATAATATGGAAATAAATCTTTTGTCTCTAATGTGTGTTCCAAATAGTCTTCTTAATCATCACTGGCCTTGGGATCCCTGGGTGGCGCAGCGGTTTAGCACCTGCCTTTGGCCCAGGGCGCGATCCTGGAGACCCGGGATCGAATCCCACATCGGGCTCCTGATGCATGGAGCCTGCTTCTCCCTCTGCCTATGTCTCCGCCTCTCTCTCTCTCTCAATGTGTGACTATCATAAATAAATAAAAAATTTAAAAAATAAAATAAAAGATAAAATCCCCCATGTCTTTTCATGGCTTGATAACATTGTTTAAAAAAAAAAAAATCCTCACGGAAAAAAAAAAAAAAAAAAAAAAAAATCATCACTGGCCTTTAGATGTTGTTTAGGAAATCTGCTATCCAATTTTTCTTTTATGGCTTCTGGGTTTTGTGTCATACTTAGAAGCCCTCCCAGATTATACTAAAACACAAACAAACAAAACTCCTGTGTTTTTCAGTTTCTAAATATTTAAGTCTCTGCCTTATCTGAAATGTATCATGACGTAAAAGTGTTCAAATCATTCTTAATTTTTGATCTAATACACAAGAAAAACAATCTTAAACAAAAATGAATCAAAATATCCTCAGTACCAGAGATTCCATATCAATCTTTTCCTTTTCAAATATGCTAACATATTCAGAGAGGCTAAGTGCTTCCAGAGTTTCTTGCAAACTTAAGACTTCTTCATTTTCAATGTCAAGGTCACAGGACTCATCCAAAGTCAACTTTGGCTCTTCAGGTATCTTAAGGAGAAAAAAAAAAAAGTCAGGGAACACTGACTGCAAACCTCAGAAAAACTTCCATAAACTGTCCCCTGATCTACAGCAAATCTTAAACAATTTTGCTCCATATAGAAGTCATAATTTTGGGTAGTTTATCATCCAAAGTTTGAATATTCTGAAAAAGTTGTGAATAAATCACTCTTGTTCCCATTTCCTACAATAATTTACTTGACTTTTTTTTAATCAAAAACTTTTTTTCACATTTAAATTTATAATCCATAAGAAAGACAAGTGAGAAACTCAAGCTATATGATTCTATCATACTTATAAACCTCAAGGTACTTTGATTTATAAAGACTTTTCAGGGGCACCTGGCCCACACAGTCAGAAACGCATAGGATTCTTGATCTTGAGGCTGCAAGTTTGAGCCCCATGCTGGGCATAGAGATTACTTAAACTTAAGGAAAAAAAAATGTTTTTTTTCAGGAAACAGTTCAGACTTTAGGAAACTGTTTGGCTTCATCTCTAATCTAAATATGTTAACTGGGCCATACCTGTTTTTCCTGAAAATGTGGCTGCTTCACAACTCCATTAGCAACAGCAAAAGGTCCAGGAGACTTTGACAAATTCAAATCTTTTTGATTAGACAGGATGTCAAACAATATTAAAGAACCTAAAAAAAAAAAAATTGCAGTTTGCTTTATAATGTACTAATACTTTTATAACACTAAGTAAATTCTCTCTTTTTTTTTTTCAAAGTTCTTAGGCAAAAGTCATACAAAAGTTCAATGTCAATCAAGATCTGATCATCAATACTCGTTTTACCAAACAGCAGAATAAACTAAAATAAAAGCATTCCTAGGTAATTGAAAAGCAAAGGTAGAACCTAAACTCAACGCATTCACATCCACCCTTTATAAAACTTAAAATCTTTAATCCTAAATCTCATACTAGCAACGTCACCTTAAAGCAGTGATAACTCAACAAAAATTATGTTTAAAATGTGGATATTTGACAGTTTTACCTAAACTGTGACCAGCAACAGAGACTCCTCCTTTGAAGTCTGGATTCCGACTCATAAATAGTGCATGCAGGCGGTTTATCTCCATTCTCACTTTCTCCACAATCGTCTGACAGTAGGTGGGGCTATTGTAAAATAAAATATCTAGCAAGGTTTCATTGGTAAAGTGACGAAACCGACCAATACTTGGTAAAGTGATTTTCTTAATATTCCTGTTTTAGAAAGAAAAAGCAAATTCAGTCACCAGACACCTTCCAATCTACAGATTCTTTAAAATTGAGACAGTGATTTCTAAATATACGAGTATAAGAATTCCACAGACTAATTACGAGTTGATTCTGTAGACAGAGTTATTATAAATCAATCAAGATAAAACAAAAAATAAGTCATGTGTGCCTAGAACTAGACTGTGACTTTGGGGATTCTCCAAAGAGTTATCACATAAAATAAGGCCTATGTAAAAATTTTAATTTTCTTTTTAAAGATGAAAGGCTACTCTTCCATTCCTCCCATTAATTGGAAATCAGGATACCTGACAAAAACTGTGGTGGAAAGGACAACAGGGAATATAGCAAGGAATGAGAAAGGAGTTTCATGCACTGAAAATCCTTCTTGATTTGAGAATGGATATAGTGAAGTTCATGAACATCCACTCTCAAGATTATACTCTCATAAACAGGACTAACCATAGAATAATATATGGAATAACAGAGAATGCTATTTGCAGAATTAGTTTCATTAAAACATGTGTCCTGAACCATGATCTTCACTAAAATCCAGGTATGTTATTAGCCCTGTGTCCTAGCATAAATATTATCTAAATCTGTTTCTCAACTGGGAGCTTTCAAAATTGACTGGGCTACTTTCAGTTGTCACAGTGCCTACAGATGCTGCTGGCCTTTTACAAGGACTGGAGATATTTTTGGCTGTTGGTGGTTGGGGGCGGGGGGGCACTGCTGTTCCCCAGTGGGTAGAAGAAAGGATGCTCCTAAACATCCTACAATGTACAGGATAGCCTCCTGTATAACCTACTATAGATTAGAATAGTATTCTAAAATGGGCTTACATTTACCAGATTCTCTTAAATGTTTATAATAGGAATGCAGACATGTATGCATGTGCACACATGCACAAACACAAATGCATGCGCACATGGAAAAGTAGCCAGTGTTTAAATCATATGTCATCAGAGAAACTACGTCATTTAAAGAAAGGATTAAATTTATTGAAAACATATGTTGAAGTTACAATAAACTATTTCATATTACGGTTTAAATTTTGAATCTAAGTTTGACTAATCTGAACAACGAGTTATCAAAGTCCACAAACCTGTCAACACCTGTGGCATCCCCACCCAAGGAACTATGCCAATGAACAGGAAGGAATTCCACTCTGCTTACTTTCCGATCGTCTAAAGATTTCTTGAAATGTGTCTGCAGCAATTTCAGAGAAACCACCCTAAAATCATCCACTTAAAACAAGAAAATCAGGGAAGACAAATTAAATTGATTAAATGTCCTAGCTTGATAGATAGTTGGTAATTCCCTCAAATATTCTAGTACTTTTTATATAACAAACGTTTTAAGAAAAAAAATAGGAATGACAAAATCAGTCCAAAAAGGAAAATACCCAACCTTTAGGAAGCTCTTTTTAATTTTTCAATATTTCAGAGGAATGTATAGAACAACTGAAAAACATTTAACTACCATTCCTGGAAGGCAGCATAGCACTATAGATACACACTCTGGAATAGAGGACCCCCACTCAAGAACCCACAGACCATGATACAGGAGAGGTCAACTTACACCTACGCACTTCAGTGCCTCACCTACTAGTGGGGAGAACAGCACCAGTACCTATACCCCCCTCAAGGTTTATTGTGAGAGGTGAGTAACACAACGTATGCAAAATGCCTGGTACAAATCAAGTATTCAATAGAACTATTATTATACAGATATAAAAATAAAACTTCAAAAATTTAAGTAAACCAGGCAGATTGTTCCATTAAACAACTTCAACTAATTCACTTTAAATCACCTCAATGCACAGGTATACCTAGTTGCCAAAAGTGCCTAGGCAGAGGCTATTTGTCAGAAAGACTAATTTCCAAGATTCCTTCTAATTCTTCATTGTAGGATTTTATGAATTACCTATATCATAGAAGCAAATCAAGTATACATTATTTCCTAGTGACCACTTAAATCTCCTCTTACAGTTCCTCAGCCAGTAGTAAAGAGCTGGAAACTATCTCAAAAATGAACATTTAAAAGTTATCACTTCTCAATTCATTCCATGAAATAAATGACTAATACTTACCACATTCAATAATGCTTCTAAAGCGCAAGTCACACACAGGTCCAATCCCATGTACCATGAACACCAAATGATCAACCCGAGGCATTTCCCCTACAAAAGAAATATATACATGCCTACACGCATACATACAAACTGGGAAATTGTTTGGGTTTTCGTATTTAAATAGCAATATTCTAGATACCCCTTTTGTCATCAAGATAGGACAAAGAAATTCAAGACCCCTCCCAAGCTAGTGAGTTTCATTACTCTCTATAAATGAGGAGAACAAAGCTCAAGGTCCATCTTGGCAAATAACAGTGAACTAGACCAAGAAGAGGAGGAATCACGCCACCTCTGATCCCAGATGCTACCAGCATATGATAACCAGCAGTTTTGTACCTACTGGAGCATCTTCAAGTTATATATAGGAAAACCAAGTTAAATCTATTATTCTACTCTGGCATATAGAAACAACTACAAGTTAAATCTACTATTTTACTCTGGTTATTTTGTTCACATTCATAATTTGAGTACATTTATTTATGTTAATAGTCACATAAGGCAGTGAAACAAAAATGAAAGTATATAATCGTCAAAATAAAATCTGTATTTGGGCAGCCCAGGTGGCGCAGTGGTTTAGCGCCGCCTACAGCCTGGGGTGTGATCCTGAGAGCCAGGATCGAGTCCCACGTCAGGCTTCCTGCATGGAGCCTGCTTCTCCCTCTGTGTCTCTGCCTCTCTCTCTCTCTCTTCCTGTGTCTCTATGAATAAATAAACAAAATCTTTAAAAATAAATCAAATCAAATCAAATCAAATCTGTATTTTAAATGGTGTAACGGGAGAGATCAAAGCACATACACTGGAGTAGGCATTGGCCAAATGGGCCTGTTTTTTATAAAGCTTTAATGGAACATGGCTATGCTCATTTGTTTACATACTACGTACAGATACTTCCACACTACAATGGCAGAGTTGAATACAGATGCAGCAAAGTCCATATAGCCTGAAACATTTACTATTTAGCCCTTAACAGAAAAAGTTTGCCATCTTCTGCACTACAGTAATACAAACATGAGACATGACCACAAAGGTCCAAAAATATTGCCAAGAGCCTAGTTTCAACCAGCAAAGTGCTTGTTCACAACAATACATATTTTAGAATCCATGTCACATGGTTTGTAGATCTTCAACAGAATTCTGTATTTAAAAATAAACAGATATAAAAGTAATAGAAGTAAAAGAAAGATATGTGCCAACCTGCCTGATTTCTGAATGCTATGGCAGGTAGTCCTAATAATTGCTTCCTTTTTCATCATTCTAAAAAATGATGCTGAAAGAGAGGAGTCTAAAAATGACCTTGGCCCTTAGGAAGCGATACACACCATCAGGAATCTCATCAAGGTTATCATCAATCCCACGCTTTACAACCCTGGGCCTTGTCTGTCCATCTTGTGTGGTTCCCCATTCATCTGGTACCGATGAAGGCTGGAACTGGACAATAACCTTCAAGACACGACAGAAGGATTATGACAGAGTTCAGGACCAAGACTATTTCCATTACAGGCTAAATAATTTATTTCAATACGTAATAAACTACTTCATAATATAAATAGTTGACAAATCAAGTGTTATATTGTTCTCCCAAAACAATTTCTTTAACAGTCCTACTAGTGTTCATTAACCGTTAAAACTAGGCAAATCAATATCGTTATTTCCAATGCTTATACTAGAAAATACCGCAACTAAATCAGAAGTAATATATCTTGGTTTTAAAAATATAACATAAAAATCCAGGTTTACACATAAGAAATAAGGAAAATTACCTAGAATGGAGAAATCTTTGTCTTACAAAAATATTTAAGGCATAATCCTTTGAATAACAAGATTCCCAATTAATTTACAAATTCAATTTCAATGCCAAAAACTGTTTTACCCACCACTTTTTAAGAAAACATGTATTTTGTTATAAATCAGCTTAATTTAGTCCCATGTCACGCAGAAATTTTTCTTTAAAAAAAAAGAGGCATACAAGATGGTATGCAAAATTTTTGTATATGCATCAAAAAAAAAAAAATGAAAAACAAGAGGTAAAAAGTAGTTACCATCAGGAGAAATGGGAAATGCAGAAGAGGCTTTTGTTTTTTATTTTATTTCTTTATACTGTTTAAATTTTGTTGACATATAAAGATTTTTACTTATTTCAGTATCAATAAGGACTACAGAAGTGATAAGATTAAAATTAATTTTTTCTTGTATACTTCTCTAAAATAAATAAATAGTCTATGTTCTGAAAAATTACTGTATGCCAAGCATTATGCTGGATGTTTCTGTATAAATTACTTCATTTTATCTGAAATAAGACCCTGGGAGGTACCTATTACAAGTGAGGAATCTGGAACTCAAAGATATTAAGTATGGGAAATGAAAGAACACCCCTAATCACTATCTTAAAAAAAAAAAAAAAAAAGTTTGTAGAGACAATACAAATTAAGAAAAGGAAGAACATATCTTTAAAAGTGGAAACAAACCATTATCAAGGGTAGGGGGGACAAACTATGGCCTGCAAGCCAACTCTGAGCCACGACCTTTATAAATAAAGTTTTACTGCAATAGACACACCCACCAGTTTATATATTATCTGCAGCTGCTCTCAGGCTACAGTGGCAGAGCTGACAGCTGCAGCAGAGATCACACAGCCTACGAAGAATTAAATATTTACTCTCTGGCCCTTTACAGAAAAAGCCTGCCGACCTCTGATCAAGTGCAAACATTTGTCAAGCAACTTCAATGGTGCATACTAAGCTTCAGTTAATACGCTGCCATAAACAGAAACTTCATGAGAAAAATTTAATTTTTGTTTCTATGATCAATATGAACTATAGTAAGCTTTTAAAAACCATGCAATTGTTATAAATATATCCCTACAGAAGTTAATTAAAATGAACATTTTTTATCAACCACATTCACCAAAATAATTAATAAAATGAACCTAATATTTTAATATCTTAAACAATAACATTACCTTTGGATTGTGCATAACGATTGTTTCTCCACTTGGGAATTCTAATCTACGGTGCCACTGATTCGTGGTCACTGCTTTTTTATATTCAGCCTAAAATAATGGAAACAAATAATCCAGTAAGACAAATCTATACCACATTGAGAAAAAGTGTGAAAGTATAACACAATGACAATAAAAATAATGTAACAGCAGCTGTCATGTATTAACACACTTGTCAGTCACTTTATACACATTATTACCTCATTTAATTAATTCCTCTCAACACTCCTAAATAAGACTATACCCATTATATAGAAAAGAAAACAAAGGTTTACAAAGCCTATTATTTCCTAAGGCTGCTGTCCGAAAGTACCACAAACTGAATGGCTTTTTTTTTTTTTTTTTAAGATTTATTTATTTATTCATGAGAGAGAGAGAGAGGCAGAGAGACATAGGCAGAAGGAGAAGCAAACTCACCATGGGGAGCCCAATGCAGAACTCAATCCCAGGACCTCGGGATCACATCCCAAGCAGAAGGCAGACACTCAACCATTGAGCCACCCAAGGCGTCCCAAACTGAATGGCTTCTAACAACAGAAATGTTATTATCTCACAGTTTTGGGGGCTAGAAGTCTGAAGTCAAGTGTAAGTGGGGCTATGTCCCTCAGAAACCTATAGGGAACTCCTTCCTTGCCTCTTCCAAGTTTCTGATGGTTTACCAGCAATCTTTAGTGTTCCTTGCTTATAGTCGCAACACTCCCATTCTCTATTTTTACACAGTATGACATCAAGTCCTACTGGATTAGGGGCCCACCCTTCTCCAGAATGATCTCATCTTAACTAATTATATCTGCAAGCATCCTATTTCCAGGTAAGATCATATTCAGAGGCACTAGAGGTTAGGACTTCAACATATCTTTCGGAGGGTGGAAAGGAGGACACACTCAACCCCTATTAGACATTTTAAGTTCACAGCTACATGACATTACACACTGTAAACTAGCAACGGCAGAACTGCAGTTCACTCCCACCCTCAACTTTCCAACTCCAAAGACATGACTGTTGAGGAGCTCCTGGGTGGCTCAGTCAATGAAGCATCACCTTCCACTCAGGTCATGATTCCAGGTCCTGGGATTGAGCCCCACATTGGGCTTCCTGCTCAGTGGGGAGCCTGCTTCTCCCTCTCCCTGATGCTCCCCCTGCTTGTGCTCTCTCTCCCTCTCTTTCAAATAAATAAAACCTTTAAAAAAAAATAAAAAGACCTGACTATTGAACCATTTTCTTACTCTTCCTCCAGACAGAGTATTCTACTTACAACAAGGAAAAAAAAAGGTCTGAGGGCCTCTTGGAGAGAGACACAAGATGAAGTAAACTAGCACATCCACTGTCCAAAGTTATTTTTGTGTGTGTGTGTGTTTTTTTTAATTATTAACAACAGTTATCTGACAATCATGTCAAAATAGATTAATTTCTTTTTGTCTCCCAAACACTGATTAATGATTCCTCTCCAACAGCCTCTATCCCTTTGACTCTTCCTCACCTGGCTTTTTGTAATTTTTACCATATTTATAATTATTAAAAGCAGGAATACAAATAAAAATGTTTAAAGGAAAAGAAGTTTTATCATCTTAAGAATTTTTTTTTAAATATTTTATTTTATTTATTCATAGAGACAGAGAGAGAGAGAGTGAGGCAGAGACACAGGCAGAGGGAGAAGCAGGCACCACACAGAGAGATGGACGTGGGACTCGATCCCGGGTCTCCAGGATCACACCCTGGGCTGCAGGCGGCGCTAAACCGCTGCGCCACCAGGGCTGCCCTCATCTTAAGAATTATTTGCACTTTTTCATATTCCCTTTCAATCCATAGCTTTAAAATAAATGTTGTCTGGTAGAGCAAGTTTCCACATGCCATTCTTCTAACAGCTTATTCTTTTTTCTTTTTTCTTTTTTTTAAGATTCTATTCATTCATGAGACACAGAGAGAGAGAGAGGCAGAGACATAGGCAGAGGGAGAAGCGGGCTCCCTTCAGGAAACCCGATGCAGGACTTGATCCCAGGACCAGGGAATCACAACCTGAGCCTAAGGCAGACGCTCAACTGCTGAGCCACCCAGGGATCCCAGTCTTGGTTATTCTTGATACTTTGACCCTTCCATATAAAATTCAGAGGAGTTTACAAATTTTACCTTAAAAACTCTGATGTGATTTTGATTGGGATTACATAAAATTTATAAAATAACTTGGAAAGAACTGACATCCTAACTATGCATCTGTGAACATATTTAGCTCCATTTCTTGAGATCATCTTTTATTTCCTTTAATTCTGTTTCATAGTTTTCCTCCACAAGTTCATGTAGGTATTTGTCAGACCTTTTCCTACTCAGCCTATGGTTTTGTTAGTGTTATAAATAGCATCTTTTTTTTTTTTTTTTTTTAATGGGTGCTAGTTATTTCTTTCTTTTTTTAATGTAGGCTCCATGTCCAACATGGGGCTCAAACTCACAACCCTGAGATCAAGAGTCACGCACTATCCCACCTGGGCCAACCAACAGCACCCCCAGTTAGTTATTTCTATTGCACAGGAATACCATTAACTCTGTGTGTGTTGATTTTATATCCAGACTTGTGCTACTGATATTTGTAAAAGTTCTCCTGACTTTCTATATAGATAATCATGTCATCATCAAATAGGTGTTTTTCTATTTCCAACTCTTGTCTCAGTGCTCTCATAGGACAGGATCACCTACAAAATATTGAGAAATATGTCTGCTTCTCTTCTCATTGGTTTTTTCACTTCTTAACCTCCTCTGCATCTTCCCTGATCTGGTCTCAGCATCATGAAAGAGGCTGAAGAGGAGCTAAGATCTCCCTCGGTTAAGAACAGCCATGTGTTATTGAGATGGTCAGTAGGTAGCTCTCCCACCCTCAAAGCCAGTGTCACCCATTTATAATCAAATACAACTGAGATAAAGTGAATACTTTTAGATACTGCTAAGACTTTATACTTAGACTATATGCTATAGCCTATGTTTTTTAAAGAAAAGCATAAAGGAATAAAGCCCAAGGTCACCTGGGTGGCTCATTAGCTAAGCACTTGCCTTCGGCGTAGGGCACGATCCTGGAGTCCGGGGATCAAGTTCGCATCGAGCTCCCTGCATGGAGCCTGCTACTCTCTCCGCCTGTGTCTCTGCCTCTCTGTGTCTCTCATGAATAATTTTTTTTTTTTAAAAAGGAATAAAGCCCACATACCTCTAATTTTTCACTGAACTCCTCTGTATAGGGAATAAATCTGCTGTCTGTGTCCCCTTTGTAAAACCAAGTACAGCGTCTCACTTCAGCGGGCTCCTCCTCCCAGTACACGGCCTTCCTTACTCGATCATAGAGATAAACATCATAGCGCCCTCCATCCGTGCCTAGAACGACGCTCTCGGGATCTGGCTGGACTGGAGTATAAAATCCACATTTTAACCCAACAGTTACAAGAGATGTTTAAGAGTAATAAATAATGAATATGGTGACTGGCTGATCCTAAAAGACAAAGAACTAAGCCCATTTTTGTTTAAAAATAGAAGTTTATGATCAATTTGTGCTGCTCAAAATTAGGACTCTTCTTAAGTGAAGAAAAAATAGCCACAGTGAAGCTTTAAAACATGATCATGAAAAAAAAATCATAAAATCATTCAAGTAACTGGTGGGTTTCCATTTTTTCATCAAAGCAGCAATGCTCCATGAAATATGTTTCTAGAGGGTACTAACAAGTGATTGTTACATCCCATGATGAAATATCATCAGGATAAACACAAACACATATTCTCTACACTCCAATCTCAATACCTTCACACACTCCAGTGCACTACCTCAAAAAGGTACGTGGAGTGAAATCGCTGCCAAAACTCACCTGATCATAGAACACTTTTCAGAGCGTCTTCAGGAACAAGAGTTCCAAAGAAGATGTTTTATAAATGCCCGTAACTATAAACGAATAAGGGAAATAACGAAAATTGACACCCACCTTATAGGAACTACTCTATTTCTCTAATCTAAAATACCTTTAAACAAAGAAGAAAATTATTAAAACACTTCCTTAAAAACCTTGCTCTAATAACTCAGGACGTACATTTATATCATTATCTTAAGGTATAGTCTGGTGCAGTCCACCAGGACTAAGGAATCTGACACACACAAAAAGCGAGCCATGGATAAATCACTCTTTACTTCTTCTCGTCCTAAAATCAAATGCAGGCGATGCATAATCAGTGCTTACCTGAATTATAGATTTCTTCAAGATTCAAAGAGTCAAACACACTGAAAGGCATCCATAGCTGTTTGTATTCTACCTCCTTGCAGTAAAACCAATGGGGCTGAACAGGTTCGTACTGGTTCTGAAGTAGAAAAGGTGGCGCGTGCACAGAGGGACCTGCAGGTCTAGCAAGTGCCTGCTGTTGCGTTGGAGGGCTCAACCCTGATGGCACTGAAGGAGGAATCTGAAGGATGCAAAAAAATTAGGACTATGACATTAGTCCAAAAAAAATTCCATGTACGCCTCAGACCCAAAGGGATGTTTGCAATGATTACCCTACACATATTTCTAGACAACCATTTAGATTAATAATTAGGCCTTAAAGCAACTCAAATTTTTAAAAAACCTAACAAAGCCCAACACCAGTGTTAAAGTAATCTGGGCTTTCTCACATCGATGGCAAAGTAAACCAATACCTTCACAGAAATGAATCTAGCAGTTATGTCTTCTACAATTTAGTTCATCTTTATAACTTGTACATTTCTTGACCTGGCCACTTCTAAGAACTCAACCTAAAGATGTAATTAAGAAACAAGTAAAAATTTACCTACAAAGATGTACACAAAAGGTCATTTATAATAGAAAATCACTGGACACAATCTAAATGTCTAACAGAGACCTGATTAAGTTACTTAACTGTTGGAATTCTCTAGAACTATTAAAAATAATTTTAGAAAATAATCTTAACACCTATAAAATGTTCACAGAAATACATTTGTCTAAAATATAAAAAAGACACAGAACAAAATGAAAAAAGGGGTTATTTGAGGGACAATCTTTAATTATTTGGCTATTCTGCATTTTTCAAATTTTCTACACTGGAAATAATTCTAAAATCAGAATACAATTATTTTAAACATTTTTAATTGAAAGTCATTTTGGGATGCTGTATCAATGCTAAAGTTACTGAGGTTAACTGTACTGTGGTTATGTTAAAGAACTTTCTTATTCTTAGGAAATACACACAAGAATACTTAGGAGTAAAGAGTCATCATGTATTCTACTAACCAAGTGTTTCCCAAAATAACTGCAGATAACACAGTGAGAACAGGAGAGAGAGGATGCCCAAATGTGTGTGAGAACACATGTTCACAGTGACAGAACAAATGGGGTAAAAGGTTAATGACAGGTAAATATAGGTTAAGGTGCTGGGGTGCTGTTTTTATTTTTTGCAACCTTCTTTTCTCTTTTTTTTTTTTTTTAAATTTTTATTTATTTATGATAGTCACACAGAGAGAGAGAGAGAGGCAGAGACACAGGCAGAGGGAGAAGCAGGCTCCATGCACCGGGAGCCCGACGTGGGATTCGATCCTGGGTCTCCAGGATCGCGCCCTGGGCCAAAGGCAGGCGCTAATTGAACCTATTAGCTAATTGAACTATTAGCTAATTAAACTATTAGCTAATTGAAGCTAATTGAACAATTAGCTGGGAAAAGAGCATAAGGGAATTTCATAAAATTTACCCAATGCAAATGTTGTTCAATCACCCTCCTGAGATAGAGTCTGACTGTCCAGATCCAAATTTCATAATGTAAATAAAAGAAATTCAAATTGGAATAATGAATTTTAGTCTCTGTAATTGAATGTTTTGATTGAACAGGATAATTAAAAAATGAGAAATTGGCAGTCTGTTTTTTTTTAAAGATTTATTTTTTTTTTAATTTTTTATTTATTTATGATAGTCACACACACACACACAGAGAGAGGCAGAGACACAGGCAGAGGGAGAAGCAGGCTCCATGCACTGGGAGCCCAACGTGGGATTCGATCCCAGGTCTCCAGGATCGCGCCCTGGGCCAAAGGCAGGCGCTAAACTGTTGCGCCACCCAGGGATCCCGGCAGTCTGTTAATAACTGCTTGAACTCTCACATATCCCCAGAAGACATTATTGGTATCTTACACTAAAATCTGGAAATAACTAACATGTAGTTAATTCATTAAAATCAAGTACTACCTTCCATAAACTGAGAATATAAACTAATACATGAACCATTTGATGAGCTACCTTTAAACGAACGTTTACTTCAAAGCACATAGCTTACAAAAAATGCCCTCTGAAAATAGTTTGTCATCACATTGGTTATTAAAAGTGCAGTGTTTGGGCAGCCCAGGTGGCTCAGCAGTATAGCGCCGCCTGCGGCCCAGGGTGTGATCCTGGAGACCCAGGATCGAGTCCCACGTCGGGCTCCCTGCATGGAGCCTGCTTCTCCCTTGGCCTGTGTCTCTGCCGATCTCTCTCTCTCTCTCTCTCTCTCTCTCTCTCTGTGTGTGTGTGTCTTGCAAAAAAAAAGTGCAGTGATTTTAAAAACATAAGCTGAGAGAAAAATAAAAAATCACAGTGAGGGCACCTGGGTGGCTCAGTGGTTGAGCATCTGCCTTCAGCTCAGGTCGTGATCCCAGGGTCCTGGGATCAAGTCCCACATACGGCTCCCCACAGGGAGCCTGCTTCTCCCTCTGCCTATGTCTTTGCCTCTCTCTGTGTGTCTCTCATGAATAAATAAAATCTTAAAAAAAAAAAAAAAATCACAGTGAATAGCTAGGATATAAACACATGTTTCCTTACCGGTGGCAGAGATCCTACAGGCATCTGGTACATCTGAACAGGGGGTCCGGGGGGTGGAGGATGGGTGGGATGACCTTGTGTATGGCACTGTTGCAGCTGTGGTGGTGCAATATAAGGATTAGCCCGGCTGCTCACAGGGGTATGACGATACGGATTATGTCCCTGTTGGGGTGTTCCTTGCGGTGGGCTCCCAAAATTGGAAGGAGGGAGACTACTCGGCTGAGAAGGCAGATAAGTATTCATTCCCATCTGTGAAGAAGGTGGAGCACCATACTGAGCCTTCGAAATGGATGGTGAACATGCATTCAACACATCTTGGGATCCGGTTGTGAAAGGGAGAGCAGCTGGGGACTTGGAGAATGCTGAATGTCCAGCTGATGTTGCCACAGTCGTTAACGGTGACTGTCCAATATTCCCAAAAGGATCACTACTGCTTGATACCTGAGAGAAGTAACTAAATGTCTGTGGGGTAGATGTGTGAGCAGAAGTCTGACCAAGGAAGCTGTCCTCCTCACCAACATCTGTGGAATCCTCTGAAAGGGAACCAGAGAGCAAACACTTTAAAGGATAGTCTATTGTTCTGCAGATATGATCCTATATGGCAGATCTAGCAACTGTATCTTTCATTTCATTGTTCTATTTCTGCACTACTGGAAAAAAAAAAACAAAAACAAAAGAAAACCTTTTTCTTTGAAATGAAAAACTAGAGAATATGAATAAGAAACAACAAAAGAATGGAAAAATTAGAATTCATCCATAAGCCCACCTCCCAATCACTGTTAACAATTTGGTACATGAATTTTTATATTTTTTAACAAACATAAATAGTTACATATTTATTTTGTCAATATACATAAATTATACATATTTGTATGAGGATATTTTCTTTTTTTTTTTTTTAAGATTCTATTTATTTATTCATGAGAGACACAGAGCGAGAGAGGCAGAGACACAGGCAGAGGGAGAAGCAGGCTCCATGCCGGGAGCCCGACATGGGACTCGATCCCGGGTCTCCAGGATCACGCCCTGGGCCAAAGGCAGGCGCTAAACTGCTGAGCCACCCAGGGATCCCGTATGAGGATATTTTCAAAAACAAAATCTGGGATGCCTGGGTGGCTCAGTGGCTGAGCTTCTGCCTTTGGCCCAGGGTGTGATCCTGGAGTCCCGGGATCGAGTCCCACATCGGGCTCCCTGCATGGAGCCTGCTTCTCCTCTCTCTGCCTGTGTCTCTGCCTTTCTCTCTGTGTGTCTCATGAATAAATAAATAAAATCTTCAAAAACAAAATCTGTACCTATTTTTAAATCTCATTTTGAATTTTTTCCTGGTAAAAAATAATTCAAATATTATTCCATTACCAAAATACACGTAATTTTATTTCTACAGTAACAAGAAATTTAAGTACAGATATGACTCTATCGACAAGAAGGGGTGTGTCAGGGCTCTTAGCTACAAAGCATTCATTGTACAAATGAACATGCAGTATTTGTATTCCCAAGGCAAAGTAGGTCAACCATTAATTGCCATCCCTAAAGTCACACAGTAACACAACCAGATAACTAGTCATTAGAGAATGCCAAATCATGAAAAAAGTTATTTTCTAACCGAAGTTCTCATCACTTCCCTTTGCCCAAACTGATCTTCACTGCAAGTATTATCAACATCAAATTATCTTCTCTTCTGTAACCAAGTTGTAAAATAAAAGGATTTTCCCTCTATTCGGCCTCAAAAGTCCAGCCTGCTCTTCCTAAGCTTTTTATAAGCCTTAGCCTGTAGAAACTTTCCTCTTCCTAATCTTTTCCTTCTCCAGTCTCATTCCCTCTTATCTCCTACTGCTAGAAGCAGTAAACAGAGGACCCACACCCAGCAGACAGTACACTGTGATCCTTGTCCGACTGGCCTTCTTTCAAGCTTCAGAATCCTTCTTGACCTCGGCGGAAGAAGGCCACTGGACTCAACAGTGATTCTGGCTTGAGCTTCTCTGTTACTCCATTATATTTCTCACATATCAATTTAACTAAGATACTCCACTAAATACTTTTCTCAGTTGTTTCTTTGTAACTAAAAATATCACCTCCTGCACAAAGGAGGTTCTATTCCCCTTTTTGGTAACATTTCCAGTGCCCACTCTCTCTTTTCATCTACCTGGACTTCACTTGTTTTATTTCTCAGTTCATCTCTCAACACTAAAAACATGGAATGGGAAAAAACCTCTGTGGTATCCTTTGTCCTTTGGATCAGCTTGATCCAAGAAACTTTTTTCTACTTAGCATCAATTGTAAATGGAATGCTGATCTCAAAATGCTGCCAGCACCCCTCAGGAGCACTCTCTAATTACACGTGGACACATTTGGTAAAAGACACTCACAACTTTAATGAGCACTTGTACACTCGTGACACTCCCAACTCTGTCTCAAACCGAGACTGCTCTCATGTGTTCCAGAATCTATTACTCAACTGCTTCCTCAAACTTTTGGCAGACACAGCCACATACACCTCAAACTCGGTAAGCCTGAAAATGAATGTATCACCTTAACCATCCCCCTTCCTGTGCTTCTTTTACTACCTGGCTCAACAGATGTTTGCCAACATCCATCCAGACACTCAAATCAAAACATCGTCTCTTAGGCTCCCCCACTCTCGTCATTTCTCAATCCCTTCATTCAATCCTTCAGATACACATTCAAGAAACATGTACACAGGGGCACCTGGGTGGCTCAGTTGGTTTCACACGTCTGCCTTCGGCTCAGATCATGATCTCAGCAGGGAGTCCTTTTCTCTCTCTCTCTCAGCCCCCCCCCCCCCCCCGCTCATGCTGTCTCTTTCTCTCTCAAATAAATAAATAAAATCTTTAAAAAAAAAAGGGGGGGGGGGATCCCTGGGTGGCTCAGCGGTTTAGCACCTGCCTTTGGCCCAGGGCGTGATCTTGGAGTCCCGGAATCAAGTCCCGTGTCGGGCTCCCTGCTTCTCCCTCTGCCAGTGTCTCTGCCTCTCTCTCTCTCTCTCTCTATCATGAATAAATAAATAAAATCTTTTTAAAAAATCTTTTAAAAAAAGTAATAAAGAAACATGTACATGGTATTCATTATATGCCAGCTAAGGAGCCAGGGCTTTGGGCTAAAAAAACTGAAAGAAGAGAAGCACGCTGACAGTGCCGACAGTATGACCTCCAGTGAGTTACTAAGTCAAACAATTTATAGACTAAAAAAATCTCTCACCTCTCATCCCTGGTCCTCATGCCCAACGTGGCTGGCTAGGGCTAGAGTGCCATCCACTCTACCAGACTGACCACTCTTGCTACAGTCAGCTTTCCTCCGCTGCAATTTCAGAAAGCTCCAGTCTTTCTGAAACATACCTCTAAGTTTACTGCCTTGTTAACTTAAAGTCCTCCTGAGGCTCCCGCACAACCTATAGGATGAACCATAAACTCCCCCGCAGGGTATACGAGGCCCTCCGCTGTACCACCGACTACTTGAGCCACTCCTCTGCACGCACTCTAGCACACACTGTAGCAGGAGCTGCAAACCTGCAGGAAGGCCACAGTCCAAATAGAGAGGCAGATACGTGGCCTTCACAAACATGACACAAAAACCAATCCGCCTCTCATTACAGCCTTATACGAGGCTGGCCAGATAGGTACAGCGAAGCAGCACAGAGAGGGGAAGTAACATGCCTGAAGCCCTACAGCAATTAATTCCTGGCAGAGCCAGGGCTGAAACTCGGTCTGCGCTCCTAAATACCATGCTCTGGGTTATGTCCCGCAACCACGAAAAAGCAACACCCCTAGACAACAACAAAGAAATGGATGAGCTGGGGTGCGCACAGAAGTGGGGGCCAAGGAGGACCAGAAAGAGCTTCCCAGACAAAGCGAAGCGCTGCGTTCTGTGCCTCCACTTGGCAGGTGGAGATACCCGACTGCAGCCTAGTTACGGGGCACTAACTTCTTTGCGTTCCCCGCAAGCACCGGGCACACCACTACAGACACAACAGAAATCTGGGCAGTGCCAGTGCCACCGCGGAGAGTCCAGCCCTCGGGACAGAGGGTTCCTTGGACTACGAGCGAGCCTCAGGATCCGGCCCCCGCCCCCGACATCTCGGCGCTCCCGGGCCACTCAAATCTGGCCGCTAATGGCCGTGGCATCCAACCCACGGAGTTGGATGGAGACGGACGGAAAAGCTCCCACCCGACGCCCGGGACCCACGCCCCCCGCGGCCCCCCGGATCCCCGCACCACCTCCCTACTACCTCCCGGCAGGAGCAAGGAGGCCGAGACAGCGGCCGCCTGGGTGACTGGGATGAAGGGCACGTTGAAGCTGAATTCCGTGGCCGAGGAGGAGAAGAGCAAGTTAGTGCCCGATGAGGAGGTGGACGCGGCGCCGCCACCACCGTTAGGTTTCCTCTCGGCCATGGCTGCGGCCCACCGTCCGTTACACGTCTCCTGGCAGCCGGTGCGGCACCCCCGGCCGGAAACCGGTCACACTCGGGCCAACACACTTCCGCACTTGCGCACAAGGCCCCGGAACAACGGGAGGCTGAGGAAGCGGCCTTCCCCTTCCCCTGGAAAGCGTCGCCAGAAACCAACATGGCGGCGCTGGCTTCACGCCCGAGTCCTGGCACGTGACACGCCCAGGTGCTGCCGGGGCCGAGGCTGGAGCTGGAGCGTGGGCGTGGCTGGCGCGGCTGCTGGTTCTGAATCAAGGCATTAGCTGACGCCGAGTGAGGGTCCGAGATTGCGGGGGTGGGGCGCTCTGGGCCTCCTAAAGGTACCCACCGGAGAACGTAACTAGCAAAGATTTTGAAGAAACAGCGCAAGCCTGCAGGAGCAGACAGAGAGTGCTGCCCGCTTTGGGAGGGAAGAGGTGTGTGAGCCATTTGTAGCCAAAGCTGAGCCCAGCTCACCCACGCTCGCTCTCACATCCAGCCCGCCCACATGTCTTTCTGGACTGAACTGAACTCTTTTTTGTAGGCCCAGAAATAGAAATGGCAAAAACTTTTGAAGTTTTTAAGCCGTGTTTAAAAGGGGAACCAGGGGATTGAAATTTAGAGGTGCCACTTTTAAAATAGCTTTCTGTATCTCTCTGCAATAATCTGATTAGTTGAATCCCAAAATGCACTGTGGATGATTTGGATGTAATTGTCATCGTTCATGTAGTTAGAGATCATGAAATAAAAAAATGACAGATAAGTAGCTTTGTGGGGTGTGGAAGAAGAAGCTAGACCCCCCAAAGGAGCTTTGACATCATGTAACTCCTCCCCTGCAGCTGTTCACGTCTGCATAGAGCCTGTTTAATTCAGTAACTATTTAGTGCACTTACCGTCAGAGAGAAACAAAGCCAGACACTGGTTCAAGCAGTAAGGATGGATTTTACTCAGTATTAACTATCACAACAGAAAAGAGGGTACATCGTGAACTCAACTAAACTTCCCCAAAACAAAAGACTGGAGACTTTCTAAAGGCTGGAGTGCTAAGGGGAAAGCATTGAGAGGTGCCAAGGGGCGTTGGTCCATGTGACTAGGCCACCTGGTTTGTTAATTGGCACTTATCTGGAGGAGAAACAAACTTCTCATGTCTTTATGACAGACACTTGCACAGGTTAGAGCAATACACCACCAGGCTGGGAGGAGATGGGCCTTGAGAAGACGGTTCTGTGTGGCAGATTTGCATCTCAAAATTCTAAGGGATTTATAATTGCAAGTTTTTTTAAGTAACTGCTCTGAAAAGGGAGTTGGGAGTGGGGGTGCCTGTATGCCTAGCACCAGATTTTGTCTGGAACAAACAGTGAATTATT
The DNA here is from genome assembly GCF_003254725.2 of Canis lupus dingo. NCBI lineage: Eukaryota > Metazoa > Chordata > Mammalia > Carnivora > Canidae > Canis > Canis lupus. The sequence goes on along the minus strand of NC_064270.1, from coordinate 30,171,113 downwards.
CTGACAGTGTTGAGCTTTCTCAAGGCAGGCGTTTTAAGGAGGACTGGGGTCGTTCTAGGGACATGACCTTAAACTGCTAGAAAGCTTGCTAGATTTGGTTAAGGAGAGAGTCTGTCATTCCTGTGGGGTGGGAAAGGCAATATCCTAAACACTGAGGGCACTGTGGTGTTTAAGATAGACACAAGACCCTTCCATCTTAGAGCTTATAGTTTGACCAGGAAGACAGAAAATTAAACACATACTGACAATAAACTATAGTGTGATGAAAGTTGTAATGTAGAAATTCCCAAGTGTGGGGCACCTGGGTGGCTCAGTGGTTTCGTGTCTGCCTTTGGTTCAGGTAATGATCCCGGGGTCCTGGGATGCAGTCCTGCATTGGACTCCCCACAGGGAGCCTACTTCTTCCTCTGCCTATCTCTGCCTCTCTCTCTCTTTTTCTCTCTCTGTGTGTGTCTCTCATGAATAAAGAAATAAAATCTTAAAAAAAATTCCCAAGTGTGTTATGTGGAATATTGACACCATCAAGAGAGGGAGGTCAAACCCTTCTGTGGGGGAAAGATAGCAAATATTTAGACCAATAGGACCATCACAAAGGACCTACATACTGTTGAGTGACATGAAAAGCTTCTTTGAAGAAGAAAAATTAAAGTCCAGACCTGAAAGTCAATGAGGAGAAGTTAACTGGAAATTTTGGTGGGGAAAGCAGTAAGAGATCATTGCAGTAAGGTTGCATTAAATAGGAATACACTGAGATGCCACATTTGGGTGTGAAGAGAAACATGGCTTAGGGTCTGGCTGGAAGCCAGTGAGCAACCGGGAGAAAGTTGGAAGATGAGGATGAAAGCAGGGCAAGGCCAGATGATGCCCGGTCTTACAAGTTAAGAACAAAAAGGAGTCAAGGTTATAAAGGAGGGTGGAGAAATAACATTTGTTCTGAAAAAAGTCCACTCTGGCTTCAGTGTAATAAAATAGATAAGGAAAGAACAAGCCCGGAAGGGCAGCTGGCAGGCTGCTACAGTGGACCAGGCAAGCAGTGATAGTGGCTCAAAAGAGAGCAATTGCAGTAGGAATGAATAGAAATAGGAGTAGCTCCTGGGCATAGACGTCAGATTGGATAGAAGCCTCTCCATTTTCTTCCTCCTAAAACTCTGTTGAAAACACAAAATAGGTGGGGGCACCTGTGTGGCTCAGTTGATTAAGCATCTGCCTTTGGATCAGGTCATGGTATCAGGGTCCTGGGATAGAACCGGCTTTGGGCTCCCTGCTGAGCGGGGAGGCTGCCCCTCCACCCCTGCTCTTGCCAGCTCTCTCGCGAGCACGCGCTATCAAATAAATAAATAAAATACTTTTAAAAAGATAAAAATATTTTATGGGTATGTTTCTTAAACCCATAAGGATGAGGAGGATGGGAGAGGATTTGACAGCCACAAGATTTTGCACACACACACAAAATGGACATGTAGTAGGTGATTTAGCAAACCAGTAATAGGAAAAGCCCAAGGACAACTTTATTTGCATCATAGAATCATCATAAAGTTTCGGGTCTGATAACTCAGGCATCTCAGGAAGTAGCAGAGGAGCTAGAGGTCCTGTAATTAGGAAGATTGGTTAAAACTGTTAGAGAAGCAGTTAGGTCCCTTTCTCCTGCTCTGAGTAACTGACCACTAACCATCCCCTTTCTAGAAAAAAAGACTAAGTTTTCCCTTCGGGAGTGGGTAACAGAAGGAACATTAGACAAATATGTGTTTACTGAATTATCAAATAATCTCTCCCACAGCCCCAGCCCAGTTTCTCCACTCAGCTCTAAGAACACTGGCAGAAGATTAGAAGAATCTTCTTTGGGGAATGGGAATGAGAGATATACAGATGCAGAAGTTAGGGCTCCCCTGGAAGATGGCCCAGCCAGATCACCCCCTAATTAAATTCATAATTAACAAACCCTATTTATATGTTCTGAGCTTCCAAACACCTTGTTAGTCCTCATGATGTGGGAAACAAAGGTGGAAGGAAGTGTGGATAAAATTAAATCTCCTTATAACCTGCAGCCCACTGACAGATACTTGAGATAGGCAGATTATAACATTCCTCCAAGATCCTGAGTCTTCTTTAACATATGAAAATTCTATTGGAATTTCCCTTATCATTACTTCTCCCAACCCTAATGTATATAATCAGTTGTTCCTCACACTCCCAGGGCAGCAGCCTTCTGCCCATGGGTCCTGTCCCTGGGCTTTAATAAAACCATCATTTTGCACCAGAGAAGTCTCAAGAATTCTTTCTTGGCTGTAGGCTTCAGACTCCACCAACAACAACATTAAAAAAAAACTACATCACCCACACTTTACTTTTTCATCTTTATTTTTGTTAACTATGCTGTATGCCCAATGTGAGGCTCAAACTCACAATCCCAAGATCAAGATCTACCTCACTCGTTAAGATGAGACATTTGTGTTAGTTGCACGATCTACCAACTGAGTCAGCTGGTGCCCTGAGTCCCCACACTGTAATATGATCACCGCATGGTTGAGAAGATCATTTAATGTGAAAGAAATCTAAACAAGACACACACAAAAGGAAGAAGAAATGGCAATTTAGAAGGAACAACACACACACAGGAAGAAAAAGACTTACAAAATCTATTAATAATATCTTCAGGGGGTAAGAAGGTCTGTAACCAAGAAACAAGACCAGGGTGTTATTTTAAAAAGAAATGTTCAGAGAACAAACAAGAAAATCAGTAGAAGGAAGATAAATAATGAGGAAATTTCACAAAAAGTGAAGCAAAAAGACAAACATATGGGAGCTAAGAGAGAAACATAAGAAAATTTGAGTGCCAGGCAAGGAAAGCCAATATCTGTATATTAAGAGTTTTGCTAAGAATAGAGACAGAGAAAATGCAGGGGAGGGAATCATCAAAGAAAAGATGTTTTATTCCCAGAAGTGAAAGATACAACTTTCCAGATTGAAAGGGTTGAGTACCCAGCACAATGGTTGAAAATAGACACACACTAGAACACTGGAGACAAACAGAAGATCCTTAAAGGTTCCAGAAGGATAAAAACAGGTCAAATGCAAAGGAATTGAGATCTCAAAAGACTTACCCCACCCAAGCACAGCTTCGAAGACAGCAAATGGAGAAGGTGCTCCACCAAAATAAAGGAAGAAGCTAAGAAAGTCTTCCTACATGGGTTATAGGAAACACAATGTCCAACACAGGTGTACAGGGGAATGTAAGGTCTTATAACAAAAAAGACCCAAGGTGCAATGGCTTAAACAAAATCAAAGTTCATTTCTCACTCACATAAGAGTATATGTAGATAACCAGCTTTTTATCTTCAACATAAGGCTTCTAAGGCTGCTCTAGTTCTTGCCAAGCACGGCAGCAGGAAGGGGTCAGAGCGATTCAGGCACAAATGTCTCATCTTAACAAGTGAGGTAGACCTTGCACAAGATGTTTCTGTTCACATTCCACCAGTGAGAACTTCGACAAAAGGCACCCTTGCTGCAAGAAGAGCTAGGAATAGCGTCCCCACCTGAGTAGCTACATCCTATCTACAATTCTGTAACTGTTCTATATGGAGGAAGAAGATTTTAAGGGCACATGACGTGACAATCACCATTACAGTGTGTCCCTCCAGCCACCAAATACCAACCCTTCTTCCCAAACGTACAACATACTCACTCTCCACAGGAAGCAACCAGATGCATCCAGATTAAAAGTCCAAGATCTCTGGATGCAGCTTGGCCTTTTCCTTGAGGTCTGGATGTGGCTCCTCATGAGCTATGACAATAACGCACAATAGATGGAGATGGTCGGGGAGCAAGGACAGGGTAAGTGCCATGGAGACTCCCACTGTCTCACAGAAATTATTAAATCCTGCTAGGCATAAATTTCAAGTACTGCCTGCCCCAATAGTAGAGAATATTTACTAGTCCTGCTTGCCTCTGATTCAAGCCTCTGGAAGTATTTCCCGAATCTATAGTGTTTCCTGGCCTCAGCTTTGCCCTTGGGGAGATTTCTCATTGTCCTTGATCTTCCATGGCCATATCTCAAGTGGCATTGGGAAGCATGTCCTCTTTGGGGGCTGTACAGCTTTGGTAGCCCACTTTCTGCTCATACGAGCGTGGGGCTTGAGACTTGCTTTAAAGCTTGACCAGCTGCAGAGTCTTTCAGGCCAAGCTCCTGGCATCTTATTCCTGATGGTTCAACATTCTTTACTTCCTTGTCTGACCTGAGCTCTTTTTCTGTCAACCTAATAAGTGTGGGAGGGAAAGCTACATCCTTAATCTGAACTTTTTTTTTTTTTTTTTCTTAATCTGAACTTTGCCACAAGACTAGATTCTTTAGCTCACCTGGGAGATATTAAAAGACCCTTGAAAATGCATTTGAGCAAGATTCTTACCTCCTCTGATCTGAATACTGAAGGCCCCGATTTCTCCTGTGCTGCCTAATCTGGTAGCACTGGCCATCTGTGGCTATTGAGCACTGGACATGGAGCTGTCCAAATTGAGATGTGCTGTAAGTGTAAAATACACACCAGACTTAAAGAATTAGTTTAAAAAAAAGAATGTAAAATATCCATTAAAGATCTTCATATTGATTATTCAAATTATAATATTTTGGATATGTTGGATTTAGCATACTATTAAAATTAATGTTATCTGGGGGCACCTGGGTGGCTCAGCTGGTTAAGCATCTGACTCTTGGTTTAGGCTCAGGTCATGATCTCAGGGTCATGAAATTGAGCCTCACATCAGGGTCCATGTTCAGTGTGGAATCTGCTTGAGTTTCTCTCTCTCTCTCTCTCTCTCTCTCTCTCTCTCTCCCCCTCTCAGTCCCTCCACCTTCTCTCTTTCAATTAAATAAAATCTTTTTGAAAATTAATGTTCCTTGTTTCTTTTTTACTTTTTTAATCATTTTATTGAGGTACAATTTACATGATAAATTGTATGAACTGTAAATGTATAATTCTATGAGTTTTGACAAAACTATGTATCAGTGTAGAATAATTCCATCACCCTAGAATATTCCCTGTGTTCCTCTTTCCAGCCAATTTATAACTTCATAAGTTCTACTCCCAGCCCTATTCAACCACTGATCTACTTTCTATTTTTACATTTTGCATTCGTCTTTTTGTTTTGTTTTTGTTTTTTGGTGGTACTATTTTTATTTAAGTTCAATTAATTAATATATAATGTATTACTAGTTTCATAAAGGTAGAGGCCAGTGATTTATCAGTCTTACATAATACTCAGAGCTCATTACATCACATACCCTCCTTTATGTCCATCATCCAATTACCCCAGCCCCCCACCTCCCCATATTCAACTTTAGTAAGTTTCATATAAATGTAATCATATAGTGCCTGCCTATATTTTGTACCTGCCTTCTTTTGATCAATATAATGTTTTTGAGGTTTCATCTATGTTATGTGAATCATAGGTTATTATTTTTTCCTTTTTAAGTAATGTTTTATTGTATGGCTATAATACAATTTATTCATTCATTTGTTGGTGGACATTTGGGTTGTTTCACGTTTGGGGCTATCATTATTAAAGGTGCAATGAACATGTGTGTAAAAATCATCATGTAGACATTGTTTTCACTTCACTTAGGAGTAGAATTGCTGGATCTGGGGATCCCTGGGTGACTCAGCGGTTTAGAGTCTGCCTTTGGCCCAGGACATGATCCTGGAGTCCTGGGATCGAGTCCCATGTCGGGCTTCCAGCATGGAGCCTGCTTTTCCCTCTGCCTGTGTCTCTGCCTCTCTCTCTCTCTCTCTCTCTCTCTCTATGTCTATCATAAATAAATAAATAAATCTTAAAAAAAAAAGAATTGCTGGATCTTATAGTCAAGTATTTTTAACTTTGTAAGAAATTGCCACTTTCTTTCTTTTTTTCCAGATTTATTTTATTTATTTTAGAGAAAGAGAATGAGCAGGAAGGGGAAGGAGAGGGAGAGAATCTCAAGCAGGCTCCGCACTGAGTACAGACTCCACACAGGGCTTGATCCCATGACCCTGAGATCATGACCTAAGCTGAGACCAAGATTTGGACACTTAACTGACTGCACCACCTAGATGCCCCTCTTTTTTTTTTTTTTTTTTTTTAGATTTATTTATTTAGACCGTGTGGTGGGGAGAGGAGCAGAGGGAGAGGGAGAGAGAGAATGCAATGCTCAAATGAAAATCCAACCTGTGTTTAACACAGAGTCATTCTAGTCATCACCATTCCATCCATAATAAAGAAGGAAAAAACATATCTGGACCAAAAATTTTCTCATAAGAAAGAAATTTAAGTGGAAGTTCCAGACATCTTATTTGCTCTTAGTACTTTGTTAAGAACCTAATCACACAGCCTCAACTAACTGTAAAGACAGCTGGGAAATGTAGTCCCTAGTTGGGCAACCAGCCTCAGCAATACCTCTGAAAGTAGGAAATGCAGTTCTTCCGTAGGCAATCTGTCTATAGGTATGGAAGAAGGAGGGAACAGATTTTTTTCAAAGTCTCAATGAAAACATGAAAGGAAAGAGAATCCTTTAGGATAATGTGGTAGGAGACCCTAGGAAGACAGTTTAATACCAGAGGTAGAGGGCAGACTAGAAGTCCAGACTGGAACAGGTCCTAAAAGCTCAGGAAAAGATATCCAAACACCAATAAAAATAAATTTATATAAAAAAATTTATCCAAGAAAATATGTCTAAACACCTAGAGAGGAAATTTAGGACAACTGATGGAAAACGTGCATTATCCATTCGGCAACCATTTATTGTGCGCCTATGTTGTGCTAGGCACTGTTCTAGGTGCTAGAAAATAAAACTGTATAGATACCCAAAATCATTGCTTCAAGGATCTTAGAATGTAGGGGAAATTCTTGTGCAGCTGGGGTCTAATTAATAACAAGTATGTAGAAAACTAGCGAATGTTTAAAAAAAAATTACCCCACTCTGAAGTCAATTACATTTAACTCTTTCAGTTGATTCTTTCAGTATTTATTTCTAAATTAACATGATTACATTCCCACTTCTGAAGTTTTCCCTGTTTGCATTATGTGTTGACTTCCTAGATGAACAATGAAGATTTTGCCCCTTTTGATCTTTGTCTTCATCATATATATGAAGCCTTTACCCCCAACCTCTCACTAAAGTTAAATTATAATGTTGGTTAGATCAACATTCAAATTTTAACATTATTATGATTATATGAACACTATTAGTAGCCAAGTCATATAATGAATTATCATTATTTTAATTTTTCTTTATAAGCTTTGTTTTCCTAGGCTTGGAACACTCTTCTCACATACTTTCTGCCTAGTTAACTCTTAGGTATCTTTTCAAGTCCTAATTAAATGTCATATTTTAGGGAAGCCCTCAAGGATCCTTTTCCTTTACCAAAGGTAAAGGGATTACTTAATGCCCTCCTTAACAATTCAAGCTTGGAGTGGGGGCAGAAGTGCTGTTACTGGTGGTGGGGGAAAAAATCATGCCATAGCGATGTACTCTTTGGACCCTGCTGTGGCCTCTTACATTTTCATAACTACTTATTAGTAGTATCAAATGCGTTCCTACAGAAAAATTAAATGTTACAGTCATTCATATTATAAAATAATGACATTTTTAGAGCATCACAGTGTCTCGTTAAGTATATCTGAGTAATCATCTAAAACTGAAGTGTCCCTAGTCACTGCTGACTTGGTATCCAATTGCAATTCATATAAAGCAAATCTTAGATTATTATGACTTAAAAGCAGACATTTTCATGTCTGCATACATTTAATTTGCATGTGACAGGTCCTGAAGCTAAAATATGGGATTTCTCCATTTAATACCAGGGATATGGCAACCCTCTCTGCTAAACAAATAAATAAATGAATGAAGTGGTAGTAGTGCCCTGGATTTGAAACTCAATTTTCTCAGCTCACGCAAACTCACAGGAGCCAGATGTATAATCCAGTATGTTAATTAATTAGTTCACAATGAGAAGTACAAATTATACCCCCCCACACCTTTGCCCAAAGTCAGGCTTGCAACTTAAATTCAGTTTTTGTTCTTGGGCTCCCCACTTTCCAGATTCCATTCAGACCATCCTTCTGTTAACAAGCGCTATATTTGGCTGCTGATACCGCAGTTTTCCCAGGTACATTCCAGGCCTCGGAGGAACATGCTAGTTCATGGCTGAACTTGGATATTTTCCAAATATCCATACTAAAAGGTTACTCTTAGATTTGATCTTTTGTGTGTGCTGATGCCACTTCATTCTGAGGGTATCTCGATACAGGCACGTTGTTCTACTATGCTTTATTGCACTTCACAGATGTTGCATTTTTGTCTGTTTTTACAGATTGAAAGTTTGTAGGAATACCATTCAAAGCAAGTCTATTGACAGTATTCTTCCAAAAGCATTTGCTCACTGGGTATCTCCGTGACAGATTTTATAATTCTCGTGGTATTTCAAACATTTTCATTAGTGCTGTATTTGTGATGAAGATCCATGATGGGTGATTATGATTTGCTGAAAGTTCAGATGACAGCATCTTTAAAAAAAAATGTATTTATTTGGGGGAGAGGAGCGGAGGGAGAGGGAGAATATCTCAAGCAGACTCCCTGCTCAGCCCTGAGCTGGATATGGGGCTCCATCTAATGACCTTGAGATCATGAGCTGAGCTGAAATCAAGATGATGCTCAAAAGGGGACACCTGGGTGGCTCAGTGGTTGAGCGTCTGCTTTCAATCAGGACCTGATCCCGAGGTCCAGGATCAAGTCCTGCATCAGGCTCCTTGTGGGGAGCCTGTCCCCCCTCTCTTTCTGTCTCTCATGAATAAATAAATAAAATCTTTTTTTTTTAAAGATGATGCTTAAAAGACTGAGTCACCCAGGTGCCCCCAGATGATAGCATCTTTTAAGCAATAAACTATTTTAAAATTAATGTACTTTTTAAAAAAGACACAATGCTATGGCACACTTAATGGGCTACAGTACCGCACACACATAAAAAAAAATCGTTATCTGTACTGGGAACCCCCAAAATTCATTTGATTCATTTTACTCTGATTTTCACTTTATTGCGGTGGTGTAGTTAAGGAGCGGCATCTCTAAGGTATGCCTGCCTGTACACACCTTCTGCAGGAACCTGCCAGCCTCCAGGCAGAGGCCGACCAGGTACGGTTCCAGTCATGAGCTTGCCTCCTAATTAGGAACTGGTCCCTCTACCCTCCTGCTGGAGTTGACAGCAAAGGTCGCTTGGGATTTTTCAGAGTGCCCTCATGTGAATGTCTACCTCCGCCAGTGGGGTAAGACTTTATGCAACTGAAGGAAAGCCCCTGCATGGGTTTCAGGCAGGGCTCCAGAGAAGGGAGTAACACAAAAACAAAAAGCAGCACCAAGACGAGGTGGGTGGGCCCCAAGGGCCGTTTCACCCATTCATTTCGCCCAGAGAGGACCTCGAGGTGTCCTTGGGCTTGTGCTTTTTCAGGTTGCTGCGGCCTCCGACCTGGGCAAGGCGCTTACTTGAATTAATAAATCAGACACAGGCAGTCCCCCCCCCCCCCCCCCGCCTTCCCACCTGCACGGCGTGATCAGAGGCAACGCGCCTCCCTCCGGCCCCGACGCCAGGCTCCCTCCCCGACGCCCCGGGTGCCCTTCCTTTTGCCCGTGTCCAAGATGGCGGCCGGGGCGTCGCCGCCGCGTCGCGGCCCCGCCCCGCCCGGCCCCGCCCCGCCCCCGCGCGAGCCGGCCCGCCCCTCCTCCCGCCCGCGGGGCCGCGCCGCGCGCTCCCGCCGCCCCTCCCCGCTCGAGCTCCACCCAGGTCGCAGGCAGCGCGGTCGGCGGCGCCTATTTCCCGCCATTGTGCGAAGTGGAGGCTGGGGGCCCGCACGCGCCTCCTGCCCGCGGCCCGCGGCTCCTCGCAGTCGCCGCCGCGGCCGTGGTTCCCCGAGGCGCGGGCAGGCCGGGCGGCGCGCGCCCCGAGGCTCGCGGTGCGTGGGCGGGCGGCGGGCGGCCGAGCCCCCGAGGAGGAGCCGCCGCGGCGCGGGACGCCGGGCCGCGCCGCCCCGGCCGCCGTCGGCGAGATGCCCTGTGGGGAGGATTGGCTCAGCCACCCGCTCGGGATCGTGCAAGGCTTCTTCGGTGAGTGGCGGCGCCGGGGGCGGGCCGGGCGGCCGCCGAGTTGCCCGAGCCCGGGGCCCGGCCGCACGCGGGGCTCCCCGAAGGCTCTCGCGGCCGGCGGGCCTGCGCGGGCGGCGCCGAGGCTCCCACCTGCCCGATTCGCGGCTCGCGGGCGGCCGGGTTGGGTGACGCGGCGAGGAGCCGGCGGTGGCGGTGAGCGCCGGCCTGGCTCCCGTCGGCGGCGCCCCGGGGCGGGGGGGGGCGTGCTCCGTGCCCCGCGCCCCGCGCCCCGCAGCTCGCGCAGGGGGGGCTCCTGACCCCCTCGGGGACCCGCCGGCACCGCGCGGGGAGCAGCGCCCTGCCTGCGGGGAGCCTGCAGGATATTTCAAAACTTCCGGTGTGTCGGGGGAGCGCTCGCTCGCCGCCCGAAGTTGGCTCTAACTACTCTATTACACGCATCCTCCCTTTTCGAGAGAAGATTGGGCGCCGGGGCCCAATTTTTCGTTTTCCTCTTAGGATGACTTTAGAACCCGCCGGGTGGCATCCCGTCTGTCTGCCCCCGGGCCGGAGCTCTGGCAAGAAATGTTGGAGCTGCCCCAGAAGGAGGTCCCTACGTAGAAAAGAGCAGAAGACGCCGCAGACAAGCTTATTATTGGTACATTTTAGTTGCAGTTGATTTTGCAAGTGGTACTTGGCTGCTGAGCGTCCTTGAGGGAAAGATTTATGTAGGCTCTGTGTGCGGGGCAGCTGGTCCTTTTGGGCCTCTCCCTCCTCCTCTCTCGCACTCAGGAGCGAGCGGTGCGAGGCAAAGCCGAGATCGCTTAGGTTGCAGCACCTGCAGCGAACTTAGCTCCTGGTGGGAGTGGCCCTAGTTCGGCTGGAGCACCGCGGGGCTTTGGCGAGAAGGCTTCAGGGGAAGCCAGATAGTCCAGCAGCTAAAAACCGGTGGCGTTAAACAGAAGTATTTCTTGCAGGACGGACTCAGCAGTGCTTTGTTCGTTTTCCCTATAATTTGAACTGGTTTAGTTTTCTGGTTTCCCAAGCCAAAACTAGAAGCAGCAAATTAGAAGGCCTGGGGAGGCATCCGGAGGGTAGTCGGTGAACATGGAACGACCTGCTAAAGAAGAAATCTAGAACTGTGTGTGTGTGTATACATGTTTTTAAAAAGGTCCCCCCCCCCCCCCCCCAAAAAAAATCACTATATCCATTGGGTGCTTTGAGGAAGGGGCATGTGTCCTTTTTTTTTTTTTTTTTTAAGATTTTATTTATTTATTCATGAGAATACACAGAGAGGCAGACACATAGGAGGAGGGAGAAGCAGGTTCCACGCGGGACTCAATCCCGGGAGCCCAGGATGGCGACCTGGGCCAAAGGCAGGCGTTAAACCGCTGAGCCACCCAGGGATCCCCACATGTATACTTTCTACTAAATCCTAGTAACTGATGTTCACAGTGAATACTGAAACCCATAATCGATGTCCCAAATAAGGGCCCTTGAAATGTGAAGATTAAACTGCACGGTTGGTGGGTGTAGATGCATAGGTACTTTTTAGGGAAAGCCCATCAAAAGTAAAAAGTTTTTGCGCTTAAGGGTGAGGTTCCAGTTATGGCTATTTAGAAAATTTATATAGCACATATAATAATAGCGCAAATAGCACCTGCTGTAGTCTGGATGAGTGAATGAGATAATTTCATATTTGATGTAGTTTTGAAAGTATTTGTTAGACTTTTGTGTCTCAAGTGTATGATCCCGGGGGGCACATCTTGTTATAGGACAGAAAGGACGCATTTAGATATAAAATACTGGCTTTATAGTATTTTGTATAAATTTTGTAAATTGTTGCGGTCACCTGGACCTTGTTGATGGGTTTCCCCACAGAATGTCTTAATTTCCCATATTGGTTGTGTCTTTTGAAAGGGAAGAAAATAACACGGCTCTATGGTCTTTTCTTTTTTTTTTTTTGTAGAAGCTGTTCTAAATATTTTTATTTTTATTATTTTTTAAAGATTTTAATTTATTTATTCATGAGAGACACACAGAGAGAGGCAGAGACACAGGCAGAGGGAGAAGCAGGCTGCATGCAGAGAGCCCGATATGGGACTCGAACCCGGGACTCCAGGATCACGCCCTGGGCCGAAGGCAGTGCTAAACCGCTGAGCCACCCGGGCTGCCCTAAATGTTTTTATTGTATATTTTTATCATTGTGAACATGTTGGAAATCTTTATAATAGCATTACAGATAAGTTTCTGTGAGAAGTAATTTAGGTGTTAAACTTGTAGACTCTTTTTGGTCTTGTAGTAAATTGTTTTAAATTGATTTTTCACCCAGATCGAGAGATGTCTGTTGTGGTTTATGAGGCTTTGGCTCCACCATACCTAGCTCTCCAACCTCATCACCACATTCCCCCTCCAACTGAACCCTCTTTCAGTTCTTTGATTTTGAACCTTGCCTCTAGGCCTTTTGCAGCAGCTGTTTCCTTTGCCTGGTTTCCTCCTCCTCATTCTACTTGCACTTTCCTGGCTAACTCTTACTCTTATTTTGAGAATGTAAGTTAGGTACCCCCTGCTTTGATTACTACAGGATTTTATATGTCCTGAAACTTAACGTGTTAAAACTAAAACTGCAGGTTACTTTACCAGTAAAAGTGGGTTTATTGGGAAATAATAGAGTATTGCAATTCGGGACAAGCAAGCTATGGCAAACCACAGACAAGTCCCATAAACAAAGGAGAGGAACTTTGTTTTAAGAGAAGGAGGAAGTTAGGATGGATTATTTTGAAGGACAGCCAGCCCATTGGAGGGAAGTAGGAGTTGAGGGTGATGCTGTTTCTCAGTGGCTTAGTTGCAGAGATTGTAGACCCTTGTCAGAGATGCAGTATACACTTCTCCCTGTAGTGGCCTGTAATTGATGGTTTCCTTTTGAAGGTACTTCTGTACATTTCTTCTTGTAATTGACATAGGGTTGTGCAGCTCAGGGTTCCAGCCTCCCCTTCTAGCATACCAGGTAAACTTTAGCTGAGATTTCCCTTTATTAATTTTCACATATGAAAGAGGCAAGTTGTTGAACTTGATTCTTGAGTTCCTTTGCTACATTTTTACTCAGGGAATTCAGGGCCCTTTCTTACTCACCAGTATATCCTCATTGCCTGGAATACACCTTGTACATTGAAAATGTTCAGGGAACGTGTGCTGAAAGAGGCAGTGGGAAGACTAATCAGTTAAAAACAGTGTGAATTGGGATGGTTACTGTGATCACAAGTCTTAGATTTAGGACAGTTCTGGTGGACCTCCTATTAATAATTCAGAGAATTCATGATCCTACCAGGTAGGAGTTACTTTCACATGCAAGTCCTAATTCTTCTTCATTCAGATAAGAAACTTTGAAATTCTGCGAGTGGCCAATAATTACTGCAGGGGTGATAATTCATCTTTGTGAATCATTCCGTATTTTGATTTTGTATCTGCCATATTACAGTGGTTCATATGTAAATTTTTTCCTGTAAGCCTTCAGAAAATATCTTTAATGCTTCACTTGGAGTTTCTGAAAGATCTTATGTACAGGACATTGAGATCCAAAGGTTTAAATTATGATTTAGAAATACTTCAGTTCAGCATATCTTTGTTGGGCTCTGTGATGGCATAGTGAAAAGGTAGGAGTGTATATCGACTTTGATTTCTTTCACTGTTTGCTCTTTAGCTTGTTAGGTCAAGATCATTATTAGTTATATTCAAGGCACTTTGGTTGTATCTAACAACTAGAACTAGACTAGCTCACAAAAAAGCAGTGGTATGTGGAGGAGGGCAGAGAGAAGTATTTGATCACTAGCATTTTAGAGAATTCAAAGCAATAAAGTTGACTAAAAGTCTGCTTTTTTATTGTCCCCATGATTTTTTTTTTCTTAAAGATTTTATTTATTTATTCATGAGAGACAGAAAGAGAGAGAGGCAGACACAGGAAGAGGGAGAAGCAGGCTCCATGCAGGTAGCCTGACGTGGGACTCGATCCCAGGTCTCCAGGATTACGCCCTGGGCTAAAGGCAGTGATAAACTGCTGAGCCACGCGCCCTGCCCCATGATTCTTTTTTAAAAAAAGTATTAGAGCGTGCACGAGAGAGAAAGCATGAGCAGGGTGAGGGGAAGAGGTGAGGGAGTAGTAGACTCCCCACTGAACAGGGAGCTGGATGTGGGACTCGATTCTGGGACTCCAGGATCATGACCTGAGCTGAAGGCAGAAGCTTAACCAATCGAGCCACCCAAGTGCCCCTGTCACCATGATTCTAGGCAAATAATCCATCCCCTTTGATTTGTACCCACCTTAGATCTTTCCTACCATCCTGATCTTGGTAGGCCGCTGAGAAAAAGTATTTGTTATAAGTTCGGTCTCAGGACCCTGAGATCACAAGTCGAACTAAAATCAAGAGTCGGACCATTTAACTGACTGGTTTACCCAGGTGTCCTTGAGTGCCTTTATTTTTACAAGTTTTTTGTTTTGTTTTGTTTTGTTTTTTGAGATATACCTCACATAACATGAAATTAACCATTTAGAAATGTATAGTTCACTATCATTTGCATCACCCAAAAAGAAATTCTGTACCTTTTAGCAATCCTTCCAATTGCCCCCTCCTCCATTCCCTGGCAATCAGTCTACTTCTGTTTTTGATTTACCTCTTCTGGACATTCATGTAAATGGAATAAAAATGTGGACTTCTATGTCTGGCTTTTCACTTAGCATAATATTTTCAAGATTCGACCATGTAGTTTATATCAGCACTGTATTCCTTTTTATGATTGAAAATAATATTCCATTGCATGGATATATCCTATTTTGTTTATCCGTTCATTCATGGATTGACCCTTGGGTTTCCACTTTTTGGTTATTGTGAATGTTGCTGCTGTAAACATCCATGTGGAAATTTTTGTGTAAATGTATGTTTTCAGGTCTCTGGGTAATACCTAGGAATAGGTTTGCTGGGTCATATGATAATTTTATATTTAATTTTTTGAGGAACTGCCAAACTTGTCCAAAGTGGCTGCACCATTTTAAATTTTCACCAGCAATGTGTGAGGCTTCCAGTTTTTACATCTAACACTTGTTATTTTCTGTTGTTTTATTAGTTATAACCATCCTAGTGGGTGTGAAGTGGTAACTCCTTGTGATTTTAATTTGCATTTCCTAATAATTAATGATAATAGCATCTTTTAATATGCATCTTGGCCGTTTGTATATCTTCTCTGGAGAAATGTTATTGAAATCCTTTGCAGATTTTTTTTTCTTTGCAGATTTTTTAATTGTACTTTTGTCATTGAGATAGGAGTTCTTTGTATATTCTGCATACTAGACTTATCAGATATATATGATTTGCAAATATTTTTTACCATTTTGTGGATTGTCTTCACTTGATAGTGTCTTTGGATGTAAGTTTTTCATTTTTTTGTGCATAATTCACTAATTTGTGTAAAGGAAAAGAAAGGAGAAACTTTCATAGCACTTGTATAAGTTTTCAATTTTCATAAAGTCCAATTTATCTCATTTCCCTTTAGTTACTATATTTAAGAACCCATTGTGTAATGCCAGGCCATAAAAACTTATACCTATGTTCTACGAGTTTTATAGCTTTATATTTAGGTCTTTGATTCATTTTGAATTAATTTTTGTATAAAGTATTTAGTAGGGATCCAAATTCATTCTTTGGCATGTGGATATCCAGTTGTCTGGCCAAAAGAACAATTTGGTTTTGGTTTATTTTTTTATCTTTACCAGTTTATTATAAAGGATATTATAAAGTATACAGATGAACAGCCAAATGAAGAGGTACACAGGGTGAGATCTGGAATGGTACCTCATACTTCTGTCTCCAGGGCACTGGGGTGTGTTAGCTACCTCCCAACAGTGAATGCATTCACCAACCTGGGGGTTCCTGCTCTATTTGTTGAAAAGATTGTTCTCTCCCCCGCTGAATGGTTTTGGCACCTTTGTCAAAAAATCACTGGAGCATAGGTGTGTAACTTTATTTCTGAACTCTCAATTCCATTCTATGGTCTATGTGTTTTTCCTTATATCACTACCATGTTCGCTTGATTGCTATAGCTTTGCAGTAAGTTTTTCAGTCAAGAAATTTGCGCCTTCAACTTTCTTCCTTTTTGGTATAGTTTTGCCTTTTCAGAGTCCCTTACATTTTTCATAGAAATTTAGAATCAGATCACCCATTTCTGCAAAAAGACAGCATTTTGGTAGAGATTACATTGAATCTGTAGTTTTTTTGATAATAGAGTATAATTAAGATTACAGACTCTAGAGCCAGACTGTTTAACTTCAGGCCCATACCCTGGGTATTTGGCTCCCTGGATCATTTTTTTAAATACCTCCCTTCTTTTTACTATGGAAGTATTTTCAGTAAAGAAAGAACAAACTGCAAAGACACAAGTTAAGCATTTACCAAATTGTGCCACTGATACGAATGTATTTTCTTGACTCGTTCTTTAGTTATAAAGCAAATAACTGAGAAGAATACATTTCAGTATTAAATCTGTTTAAATTCAGTGAAATATTTAATGTATGAGCTAAAAATTTGCACTTATACCTCTCATTTCACACTGTTTTATATATTAAATACAACTAAACACTCCCAGGTTATCTCATAGAAGTTTAGGACCAGTTTTGTTCCTTCATCTTTTCAATCACTGTGTTGTTCATTTAAAACCTGTTGTATGCATGTGGGACTCTAGAGTGCTACCCAAGGGTTGGTGGACACTAACTGCCCCTAAGCAAGTTTGTACTATTCTGGACCACTTAGAGATGGTCCAAACACTGTCCAAACAGATGCACTTAGTTGAGATTTTGTTGGGGAAAACTGACATCTTGACAATACTGAGTCTTTCTATCCATGAATGTGGAATATTTCTCCATTTATATGGTTCTTTAATTTCTTTCATCAGAGTTTTATAGTTTTCCTCATATAGATATTATACATATTTTGTGAGACTTATACGCAGCAATTTCTTTTGGAGGGATGCTAATGTGAATGGTATTGTGTTTTTAATTTCAAATTCCACTTATTCATGATAGCGTGTAGGAACATGATTGACTTGTGTATATTAACCTTGGATTTTGCAGTCTTGCTATAATTGCTTATTAGTTCCAAGAGGGTTTTTTGTGGATTCTTTTGGGTTTTCTATGTAGAAACATGTCCTTTGTGAATGGACACTTTTATTTTTTCCTTCTCTATCAGTATACCTTTTATTTCCCTTTTTTGTCTTCTTGCATTAGTTATGACTTCTAGTACAGTGTTGGAAAGGGGTGATGAGAGGGACATCCATGCCTTGTTCCTATCTCAGTGGGAAGCTTCTGGTTTTTCACTTATTTTTAATTCTTCAATTGCTTTCCTTTTGAATATAAAGGCATATTCTAAAAATTACTTCTTCCCTCCAGCAACTTTAGATACTATTTCAGGGTTTCCATTTCATAAGATGAGGAAATTAGTGTCTGTACAGCCCTCTACTGCTTCTGTCCAATTTGTATTCATCACTGTGTATTACCAAAGTTTATGATATTTTAGTGCTTTATCTGATTGTATTATAAGGTCAAAAACCAGTGAATAGCATTTACATTATTATGATTATATAATTGCTTTCCCTGTAGGACCTGCTAGTGTGTTTGGACCAGTAGTGAAGGAAGTATAATTATGTCATTAACTTATTTTGCTTTAAGGACAGTGTTTCAAGAGGCAAGGTCAAATATTTCTCTTACACTCCAAAGTTTACTCTCAAGCCATAATTTATAACTTTTCATCAGAAAATAGGTTTTACACTTTACAAAATACCTTATTTTTATCCCCCAACGTGGTTATGTTTTTTCTTTAATCTTTCAATGTCCTAGATCACACTCATAGATTTTCTGATAATTATTTTTGTTTTATTGGGATAAAAGGAATTTATTCTGATTTCTTTCGAATACTCCACTGTATTAACAGTTTATATAGGATCTTTGTGTCTTTATCTTTTGTCAACTTGGCTTCAAAGTGTGAAATTATCTGGACTTGGGACTTCATGAGATTGAAAGAAGGATCAGAAGCAGTTTCTCTCCTATCGATATTAGGTGTACAGTGTTCCTTGACCAAATTGTGGTAACAATAAGAACTCTGCCAGTCTTGTGGCAGTTTTGGCAATTTATTTTCTTTCAAAATTTATCCATTTCACTTGAATTTTTAATGTTTATAATCATAATATTTCACAGTTTTTAATATTTCTGTTATCTGTATCACATTTCTCTTTTTTCATTTTGTTCTTCTATGCCTATAAATATTTGTTCCTTTTAGTAATGTGTTGGGTTTTTTTTTGTTTTTTTTTTTTACTTTTTTTTATGATTTCATTTATTAGAGCATGAGTGGGAGGAGGTGCAGAGGAGAAACAGATACTCTGCTGAACAGGAGCCAGCCAGGGGCTTGATCCCTGGACTCTGAGATCATGACCTGAGCCACCCAGGTGCCCCTTGTGCTCTGTTTGTATCTTGTTTTTATTTGTAAGATTTTATTCTTTCTTTGGATTTTCTTCTGAGCAGGCTTGCCAGAAAACTTGTCCATCTTAATATTAATGATTTGTATTCTCCATTTCATTGATTTTTGCCCTTTATTATTTTTTACTCTTTGGAGTTGCTCTATGCTCTTTTTCTTCTTAAATTGAATACTAATAAGCTCATCCATTTCCATTCTTTCTTGGTACTTGATAAATTTATTTGAATCTATAACTTTTTCTCTGAATGTCATGTTAGCAACCCATATACATTAAACTTTGTACCTTTCTTGTTATCTGTCTGGGAGAATTCCAGAATTACCCCTATCAATTCTTCTTAAGCTAAGGGTTATTTATTAGTGTGGGCTTCTTTGTTTTAAAAAATTATTATAGACATAAGGATGATTATATGTTAAGCTTTCCTTTTGTGGTGAGTTCTTATCTTGTCACATTTTGGACAGAGAACATACACCTGGCATCTATTGAGGTTTCCTCTGTAACTAGTACATAGAACTTTTTGTGAATGTCACATGTACTGAAGCTGTACTTTGGATATTTATATTTATTGGAGAGCTTATTATTGTCTTCATACCTGCTGTATGCTTTTGTGTTTTATGCTTGATTTATGTTTCTGAGAGGGCTATCTATGTTAAATAAAAGTCTCTAATTGAGGTTTCTGTTTAGTTTTTCCTGTTAATTCTGAAAGGTGTTGCTTTATGCATTTTGAGGCTATGCGGTCAGGTGCATATGTATTTTCTTGAGTAGTACTGTGTTAAAACTTAATTTACTTAATATTGTATTGCTGCATTTCTTTTTCTTATTGAACAGAAATTTGATATCATTTTCATCAAGTTCTTCCAGCATTTCATTCATATTATTTATTTACTGAGAACTATGATGTCTTTGTGGATGTTCAGCTTGCCTTCTGAATTATTCCTCTAATTTGTGCCAGTTGCTTTTCAGGTTTGTTGCTTAATTGTTATGCTCGGATTTTTTTTCCCCATAGCATTCATGAATTAATTCTGTTGTTTCTTGGACCTTAAGTCTTCCTTTTTAGTGGATTCATTTTAAATTTAAAAATACATTTTTTAAAAGATTTATTTATCTTAGAGAGTAGCATACGAGCGTGAAGAGCAGAGGGAGAGATAATCTCAAGTGGATGCCACACTGAACACAGAACCTGACACAGGGCTGGATCCCAGAACCCTGAGATCACAACCTGGGCAGAAATTGAGTCAGATACTTAATGGACTGAGTCACTGGGGCACCCCTTAAATTTAAAAATATTTTTAAGAGGGACTCCTGGGTGGCTCAGTGGTTGAGCATCTTCCTTTGGCTCGGGTATGATCCGGAAGTGCTGGGATTGAGTCCCACATTGGGCTCTGTGTGGGGAGACTGCTTCTCCCTCTCTCTATGTCTTTGCCTCTCTCTCTGTGTCTGTCATGGATAAATAAATAAAAATCTTAAAAAAATTTTTTTTAGGAAAGGTTGTATGAGAAGAGAACAAGTGATACGTCACACAATGATTAAGCATTTCGCTAAGAAGATGTAAATGTAAATGTGCCTAACAGCAAACTTTAGAATGCATGAAGTAAAAAGTCATATAGCTGAAAAGAGAAAAAGAAAAATCTGTAATTATATTTGGTGATTTTACTACTTTTAGTACTTTCTGGAATTAGTGAATAAAATAAGGGACATAGAAAAACATCGTCAACCAAGCATATCTAATTGTTATTTGTAGACTACTCCACTAACATCAGTAGAATATACTTTTTTTTTTTCTAAGTGCACATGGAACATTCACCAAGATAAATCACATCCTGGATCATAAAACAATATTAACAGATTTTAAGGAGTTGAAATCATCAGATATGTTCTCTGACCATAATGAAGTTAGATTAGAAATCAGTAACAGATGACAAGAAAATTCAAACTTGTGGAAATACTTCTAAACAATCCATGGATCAAAAAGTCTCAAAGGAAATTTTAAAATATTTTGGACAAAATGAAAGAAAACCTAGCATGTCAAAATTTATGGAATACAGCCAAAGATGTGCTAAGAGACATTAAGTACACGTATTATTAGAAGAAAAGATCTCAAATCAATAATTTAAGCTTCTACCTTAAAACTAGAAATGAAGAGCAAAATAAATCCAAGTAAAAGGAACTAATAAAGATAGGTCAGAAATTAACAAAGTTGAAAGCCGAAGAGAGGATCAATGAAACCCAAGGCTTTTTTTTTTTTTTTTAACAAAGGGATCAATGAAATTCATAAATTTATAACCAGACTAGCAAAGGAAAAAGAAAAAGGAAGACACAAATTACCAGTACTGGGAATGAAAGAGGAGATGACACTATAGACTATCATGGAAAGGATAACACAAGATAGCTCTGTGGACATAAATTCAACAAGTTAATGGAACAGTTCCTCAAAAAAAACAATTTGTTTTCTGTTTTTACTGTAACAAATCTCCACAAACTTAGTGGCTTAAAACAACATAAACTTACTATCTTATAGTTCTGGAAACCAGAATGATGTGGGTCTTACTGAGTAAAGTTGTCAGCAAGACTGCATTCCTTTTCTTGGGGCTCTACGGGAGAATCTGTTTCCTTGTCTTTTTCCAGATCCTAGAATCTGCCAATGTTTCTTGGCTTATGGTCCCCTTTGAGTTCTTTTTTTCATCACTGATTACTACTTCTGTCTCACTTTTCCACGTTAAAGTACCCTTGTGATTATATTGGACCCACCCAGAAAATCTCCTTGTTTCAAGGTCCGTTGATTATCAACTTTAATTCCATCTTCTACCTAAATTCCCTCTTTGTTGTGGAACATATTCACAGTTTCTGGGGATTAGGATGTGGCCATCTTTTGTGGGGGCATTATTCTGCCTACTACAACCACATGTTATCCACACCCACCCAAGATGAAATAGATAACCCTCCCCACCAATTCCCCCCTCCTTCCTGTATCCCCCTAAGAGCTTTCTGTTCTAATTTTTATTTCTATAAACTTGGTACCTTATGTAAGTGAAATCCTATAATATTTGCCCTTTTGTGTCTAGATTATTTCACTTACCAGAACGCTTGTAAGGGTCATCCTTGTTGCCCTCATTGTTTGACAAAGGTAATTCAATAGAAAAGGATCTTTTCAATGAAGTTGTTGTAACAATTAGATATTTATTTGCAAGAATATGAATTTTAACCAAGAATTTCATACCTTATGCAGAAATTAACTTAACATGGGTCACAGATCTAAATATAAAACCTAAGATTATAAAAATACAAAACTTTTAATGTGGAATTTCAGAAACAACAGGATTATACTGAATAGAGAAAAAAATAAAACAAGAAGAAATCAGAGAGGGAGACAAACCATGAGAGGATCTTAATCATGGTAAACAAACTGAAGGGTCACTAGAAGGGGGACGTGGTGGGGGTAGGGTAACTGGGTGATGGACATTAAGGAGGGCATGTCATGAAATGAGCACTGGGTATTATATAAGACTAAGGAATCAGTGAGCTCTACCTCTGAAACGAATAATACATTATGTGTTAATTAATTGAATTTAAATTAAAAAAATTAAATGAAAACCAAAAAATATTTTATATGTACATATACATATACATAAACAGAAGATCTTTGTCACCCAGGGTTTGACAATGAGTATTTATTTACTTATTTATTTAAAGATTTTTATTTATTTATTCATGAGAGACAGAGACACAGGCAGAGGGAGAAGCAGGCTCCATGCAGGGAGCCCGATGTGGGACTCGATCCTGGGTCTCCAGGATCACGCCCTGGGCTGAAGGCTGCACTAAACCGCTGAGCCACCCAGGCTGCCGGACAGTGAGTTTTTAGACATGCATAAAACAAAAATTTGATAATTACCAGAACAGAAGTTTTTTTTTTTAATTTTTTATTTATTTATGATAGTCAGAGAGAGAGAGAGAGAGAGAGAGAGAGAGGCAGAGACACAGGCAGAGGGAGAAGCAGGCTCCATGCACCGGGAGCCCGAAGTGGGATTTGATCCAGGGTCTCCCGGATCGCGCCCGGGGCCAAAGGCAGGCGCCAAACCGCTGCGCCACCCAGGGATCCCAGAACAGAAGTTTTTATTCTGTTCTGCAAAAAGTACTGTTAGACTAGAAAGATGAGCTATTAACTAGAAGAATATATTCGAGAATCCTAGAGAAAACTTGTATCCAGAATATAAAGAAAGGATAATGGGAATTAACCCAATTGTAAAAAAGGTCAAACATTAAATAGATGCTTCACTAATTCAGCATCATAGCTCCTAGGAAATGCAAATTTGAACCATGATGAGATATTACATACCTATTAGAACAGCTAAAATTGGAAAACATAGTGACAGTACCAAATTGGGTCAAGGATACAAACAACTGGATCTCTTACATGTTGCTGGTAAGAATGCAAAATGGTGTAGCCACTCTGGAAAACAGGCAGAATCTTACAAGTCAATCGTACGTTGACCATATACCCCAACTGTCCCATTCCTAGGTTCTTACCTAGAGAAAGAAAAGTTCGTGTTCACACAACCTGTACACAAACATTTATAGTTGTTTTGTTTATAGGTATTAAACCTGGAGACAATCTAAATGTCCTTCAACAAGTAAATGGAGAAACAAATTGTCATTCAGCTATACCGTGGAATATTATTCAGTGATTAAAAGAAACTATTAAATATACTCATGTGAGGGGGTTCCCAGGACCACTTCTATCTTTAGAGATTCACTAGAAGGATTTACTGGGACTCCGTATATAGTTGTATTCAAGGCTAAGATTTATTATAGCAGCACAGTAAAGATCCATAGTGGATCATAAGGGAAAAAGACCTGGATGGAGTTGGAGGAATCTGTGTGTAGGCTCCTCTGTTCTCTTCCCATGGGAGAATTCATAGGTTGGAAGACTCAATTTTGTTAAGATGTCAGTTCTCCTCAAATTAATCTGTAGATTCAATACAATTTTTGTCATAATTTCAGCAGACTTTACACAGAAGTCAATAAACTGGTCCTCAAAATTATATAGACATGTTGAGGATGAGAATAATCAAGACAAACTTGAAGAACTTCAGTACTTAATTATAAGACTTAAGATCAAGCCATAGAGGTTAAGACAGTATGAGTATATTAATACAGCAAAAAGATAGACAAATAGATCAGGGTAATACAATAGAGAATGTAGAAATAGGCTAAAGTAAGTACAGTGAGTTGATTTTTTGACACAAATGCCAAAGCAAATCAGTGCTAGAAAGCAAACCTTTTAATTCTGAAACAAGTGGATAGCTTTTTGGGAAAAAGTGAGCCTTGCCCTATGTTACAATATA
Organism: Canis lupus dingo; assembly: GCF_003254725.2. Taxonomy (NCBI): domain Eukaryota; kingdom Metazoa; phylum Chordata; class Mammalia; order Carnivora; family Canidae; genus Canis; species Canis lupus. The sequence continues at coordinate 30,147,161 of NC_064270.1, read as the reverse complement.
AACAAAAACATTCGTTTGATGTTGGCTACAGACCTAATTGTGGAAAATAAACCTAAGAGAATATCTTCATGACCCTGGGGTCTGTAAATATGAAAGAAAAACTTGGCAAATTTGGCTTAATCAAAATGAAAAACTTCTCATCAAAAGACATACAAAAAGAATATCAAAGAGAAAGTACAGCTTAGGGGAAAATAATGTGCCCTATGTTTATATCTGACTTAAGACTTACGTCTAGAATACCCAAAGAATTAGTACAATCATTGATGCCACAACAGACCTATTTTTAAAAATGGACAAAATAGTGAATAGGCACTTCATGAAAGAATTTATTGAAATGGTCAATAAACATGAAAAGTGTACGTCATTAGGGAAATGCATATTAAGACCACAGTGACAACAGACCAGTATGTATCCAGCACAATGACTGGTATTGAAGAGATTGACAAGATCAAGTATTGGTGAGGTAGAACCAGCTAGAAGCTCGTACATACACTGTTGGTGAGAACCTATGTATTTTTTTCTTACTCAGTTCCCTTGGCTCTTAAACTAGATCAAGCTCAAGTGCAATGGTGCTCAAATTCAGATGGCCAAGAATTCATAGGAAATACGATAAAGTGATACGTGTGTGCTAAGCATGACTCTTGGTTGCAAGTGACCCAACTTGGTCCTACTTAAACTCAAAATGATGAATACGTTATCTTAGGTAATCCAGTTCATGGGTGGGTTAGTGCCAGGCTCAATTACAGCCAAATAATTACACTGTGTGTACAGGAATCTGCCTCTCTGTTTTCCTCTGGAATAGCTTAATTTTGAGAAAACTTAGTCATAGGGGCCACATGCAGCTCTCAGGCACTGAGTGTTCTACATACTTGAATAGTAGTGCCGTCCTTGTTCTTGCTTAATTGTCTGGAATACACGAATTTCTTATACCTCAGCATGTTTCAGTTCTACCCCTTTTTCAAGGCCTGGCTCAAGTACCACCTCCATCAATAGCCCTCTTCTGAGATTATTTGACCTGCGTTAGATTCTCTTTGCTTTTGGCTGTTATTATTTACTGCTTCTTTAAGTTCTTTAGCTATCAGTATCCTTATTGAACCTAGTAGAGTGCCGGACACACTGTAGGCTTAATAAATAATGGACAGTTATTGCATGCTTTATTTATTTATTTTTCTTAATTATCTGTTGCAGTCCCTTAATTGTTGGGCAGCAACAATTTGTAAGGTGGCCTTAGAAGATCCTGTCTGTATACCCATACCTTACCACCTTCCAGTCACTGTCTGATGGAGCCTTGTCATCTGTTATGTGGCATGGTCATGTTCATTTGTTTTTGCTCTTTCTTTTCTTTTTAAAGTAAGCTCTGCATCCAACACGTGGTTTGAACTTACCACCCTGAGATCTAGAGTCGCATACTCCACCAACTGAGCTGGCTAGCCAACCCACCCACCCCTGCCCCAAGCATGTTCATGGTTCTTACACATATGCAGTCAGAAAAGCAGTGTTGGTATGCTGTCATGACTGTGTATCAACCTTTTCTTTAAATAGCCGTTTTCAGTGGAAGCAAAAACACTCATTCTTTTTAATTCTTTTTGTCTAATTCTACTAGTAATCATTTATTGACACTTACCTAATACGGTAGTTATTCTGAAACTTTGTCAGAATCACTTAGAGGGCATTTTGTTTACATATTTATATTTTTATCACAGTTTGCCAATGACACTTTATTTTTTCTTCTCAAAATCCTATTCTGTAGTGTCCTTGGCCCTTTTTGCCTGAGTGCCAAAGAGTCAGGCATTGGCATGGGCCATGTGAACACTAGCCATTACCTTGTAGTTTCCTCCTCCTCCTCCACATGACTCTAGCTTTCTCCTCGTAAACTTTCCATATGGGCATGACTCGTCCCATCAGCTGGGCAGCCAATTTGAGGTCTTTAGCCGAGCTGTCTCCCTTTTGGGGGGCCAAGGGCTTCCTGGGAAGAGGGTAAGCTTGGGGTAGTATTCTCATGGCCACTGCAGGAACTCTGTGGACTTGTTTTGCCTTCTTGGATCCACTGGGATCGATCCCAGTGGGCCCTGCTACCTTCTTGCAGACACCAGCGTCTTGTAACTCTTCTGAGCTGAAGCCCCTGCTAGTGCACTCTTTCGGGTGCCTCACTGTGGCCGGAGGGGTCCAGACACAGGGCAGGGGTGTTAGTAGAATTCTATGAGTATTTCTAGCAATCAGCTCTAACAAATAGAGGCAGTTCCTTTACTTCACTACATAGCACTTAGGTGATGAGTATAAATGGTGGAAGTACTGGCTAGCTATGTGGTTTGCTTGTTCTCCCAAATAGGTATTCCTAATTTTGTCAGTAATGTATTTTGGTCTTGGTCAATTCCTGTAATTTTTTCCCAAAGCCTTGGTTTTCTTACCTTTTTTTTTAAAAAAAAATTATTTTTAAGTAATGTACACAACATGGGGCTTGAACTTAAAGTCCTAAGATCAAGAGTCACATGCTCTACCAACTGAGCCAGCCAGGTGCTCCGGTTTTCTTTAACGTGACATTAAAAGCCGTTTTCTCATCATTTTGCAGTCATCATTGTAAGAGGCACCAGTGGATGCTAAATCTGGGGGTTGTGGCAAGATTCATAAATTTTTTTTACCTGGTCTTAAAGTGTCTCCTGCCATATTACTTAATAGTTGCAAAGGGGAAAAATTTTACTGTGAGGGGAAGATGGACATCTTGTCTCTAGATGGTCCCATTACAAGGGCACAGCATCACTTATAGAACAGTCTGCCCGATAGTGCACAACTGCAATCCAATCATATGGGAACATCAGACCCAAAGTGAGGAGCATTCTACATTTTTAGACAGTTTGTATTCCTCTTAAATATAAATGTTATAAAACATACAGAGGTTGAAGGACTGTTCCAGATTAGAGACATAGCTAAGAGCAATATGCGATCCTAGACTGGCTCTTGTACTGAAGAGGAAAAAGTGCAATCAAGGATAGTATTGGAAAAAAAAAAAAAGAAAAAAAAAAAAAGGATAGTATTGGAATATGGATGGTAAGTTAGATAAAAAGTATGGTATCAGTTTGGAATTTCCTGAGGTTGGTAACAGTATCGTTATATAAGATAATCTTTGTTCTTAGGAAAAACACATTGAAATACTTAAAAGGCAAAGGTTTATGATGTGTATAACTTAATCTCAAGTGAGTCAGAAAAATATATATGAGAGATGAGATAAAGCAAATGGAACAAAGATACAGGTATTCTTTGTACTATTCATTTGAGTTTTTTTTTTTGAAGTTTGAAATCATTCCCGAAATGGGAAAAAAAAAGTTTTAGAAGAACTCCCTTTAATTTTAGGGTAGTTGTAAAGAAAATATCTGTCTAAAAATGTTTTCAAAAAGCGTTGTGCTTTACAAATGATAGTTCGTATGCTGCTTTGTTTAAGTAATTTCATATCTCATCCTGTGGGTATTCTCAGCTAGGTTGCTGACCGCCCTGCGTTGTAATACTCAACCCCCTTGGTAGGGCGGCTTCCTGAGTGCCCAGCGCAGCGGCGTTCCACCCGACTGTGAAGTGCCTCCTGTGACCCTAGGCTATTGTTAGGTATTGTACCTTTAGTTTTGAAAAGTATATTTTTCTTTCAGCCCAAAATGGAGTTAATCCTGACTGGGAGAAGAAAGTAATTGAATATTTTAAGGAAAAGCTGAAGGAAAATAACGCTCCTAAATGGGTAAGTTTATTGTTATTCTTGGGGGAGAGCCTTGGGCTGACTTCCAATTTTTCTCAGTAGAGTGGTAACCCACATGAAATTTTAGTATATGTGCTGCCAAAACAATCACTAAAATTTTAGACTATATACATTAAAGTGTACTGTCTTCTGCTTTATGTGCACATGAATTAAAAGATTTTGCCCTTTTCCAACTGAAATTTTAATTTCAGGCAATTCATTGCTTCTGTATTGGTGCCTCTAGGTGGCAGTAATTGACCGTGTTACTTTCAAATCAAATCAGTAATTGCGAGATTCTCGATTATCTTTGTTTTATTTCATTTAAAAAGAATTGGTATGTACTAGTCTTAAGAGCTCAACAAAGCAAGTGCCTGCTACTTGAGAAGTGTTCTTAAGGAAAAGCATCCTTTTACATTAGAATCAGATGTCACTATACGAACTTGGAAGGACATAAAAAATACTTTTGTGTCTAGCACTTTTATGTTGACTCTTGAGTTTGCTGGCTTCCTAATGGGTCTTGGTGTGTGTGTGTGGGAGGGTTGGGTTCTGGATATACAGTCTCTGTATATGTGCTTACAGTTTTACAAATAGTATCTTACTGACTTGTTTTTCTTTAAGGTACCATCACTGAATGAAGTTCCCCTTCATTATTTGAAACCTAACAGTTTTGTGAAGTTTCGTTGCATGATTCAGGATATGTTTGACCCTGAGTTTTACATGGGAGTTTATGAAACAGTTAATCGAAATACAAAAGCACGTGTATGTATTGCTTTTTTTCATGAAACTTTCTGTTTGTAATTAGTGGTATTAATTTTATCCTTGTTTATGGTGGTTTTGAATCAGATATACTGATATGATACTGTTATCCTTTGTTTTCGATCATAGGTCCTTCATTTTGGAAAATATAGAGATGTAGCAGAGTGTGGGGTATGTATCCTTAAGATACAGAAAACATTTTAATAAGAATTTTTTCTTAAGCAGCGAATTTATTTCTTTTGGTTGATCTCAAGTGTGTAAATAAGTTCTAAGAAGTTATGTGAAATGTTTTATTCACCTCTTAGTTAAGAGTTTCTTTGATACTTTTTTTATCTTCTAAAAATCTCTTAGAAGGTGGAGTATTGTAAATAACAAAACTAATGCCTTTATTCTCCTAATATCTATACTTGGTTTCAAAATTACAAGTTATAATAAATTCTTTTAAAGTAAAAATGTAAGATTAACTTAGGACTTAACACTTTCTAAGTTAAATTTCATTAAATCCTGTTTCCTTAGGAAAAATATTTTTAATAAACTAAGCTTTCTTTGATAGAAGTAATGGAAACTCTTACATATCTGTAATGGGAGAGGCAAGAAGGCAGAGGACACTGGATATAATTATGGTTGTGAAAGCGACAGTCTTGAGGTAGAAACTTAGCAGAAAGGCAGTTACAGAGGAATTACAGTATATCTGTATTTTTTGAAATTGGGTTTTAATGTGGTTCCTTAGAAACTGTGATGGTAATTGTCAGTTGTTGGGGAAAAAAAAACAAGTATCACAGATGACAATAGATCAGGCCAGTGCTTAAGTAGAAAGGTAGCACCTGGTGGCGTTACCTCTGTTCTCTGTCTAGTTCTCTGCTTTGCTGACCCAGAATCTTAGATTATCTGGGGCTTTTTACATTCTGGGAGTCTGACCCCTGGTTACCCAAACCTCAAGAGATAGATTTATAAGCCCTAATACCAGCACATCAGTTCAGAGTAGAAGCTGTGCCTGATTGAGTGAAGTGTTCTAGCTCAGGGCCAGTCCTGACAGAAGAACAGGCCTAATTTGAAAGGTTGCTGTGAATATTAAACAAGAATGTAACTTCCTATAATTATTTAGGGGGACTTGTGAAAGATGGATTTGCTAATCTTAACACATGATGAACTTTAGGTGTCCCAGTGTCTTTTTCTTTGAGAGTGTTTCCATAAAGTAAAATATGGTGCCGAAATGAATGAGGCAACTTTATAAATACTTGCTGTATCCCTTGTTTGAGGAGCCCTAACTCATATGAGCCTAAGGTATCAATACACAGCTTTGTCTAGTACACAGTAATGTAGTATCCCCACAAGTTAGTTATCTCAGCATTTGGAAATAAGGAAAATAAAATACATGAGTCTGTCCGTGTGTGACACTGCTGAAGGCAAAGAATTCGTATTGTGTTGCTAAAGGTCATAAGTAAAAACACCAAACCAGGAAAACTTTGGGCCTGGAAAGAAAGAAACACACACAAAGAGCCTTGCTTGGACATAACTAGCTTAGGCTGAAACTTGACAACTCTTTTATTTCCCTCTACAAAATGGTATCTATGTTTTATTTTAAGAGATTGTTTTTGTCCTATGTATGTACTAAAAGTAATATTAAAGTAATATTTTAATATTAAATTTGGGTCCTTTCCACCTCTTAGGATTTTCTAAGTATATTTGAAAATAGAGAACATACCTTTTCTAGGGAATAACATCTGACTCAAATCTCATATCAGAGTTTTTTTGTTTGTTTGTTTGTTTGTTTGTTTTTTTTTAAGATTTTATTTGTTTATTCATGAGAGACATAGAGGGAGAAGCAGGCTCCTCCCTGTGAGCCCAATGAGGGATTTGATCTCTGGACTGAGATCGTGCCCTGAGCTGAAGGCTCAACAGCTGAGCCACCCAGCCGTCCCTCAGAGTTACTTCTTTTTTTTTTTTTTTTTTTTTTTTTTTTTTTTCAGAGTTACTTCTTAATGCATATTTCATTAAGTTCCTGTTTTCTAGGCTGATAAGATTTTTTTTATGTGAGAGACATGCTTTGTTTTTGAAAAAAATTAAAGTATCCTATTTATTTAAAAGGATTTAATTTTGTAACAAGGTGCTATATAATATGGATTTGAGAGAAGATCATGGATTGATTGCATATGAAATGATTTTATGTCTGTTTTCTTTTTTAAAAATGATAGTTTAGATTTAGTTTATTTATTTATTTATTTATTTATTTATTTATTTATTTATTTATTTATTTATATCTATTCATGATAGTCATACAGAGAGAGAGAGAGAGAGGCAGAGACACAGGCAGAGGGAGAAGCAGGCTCCATGCACCCGGAGCCCGACATGGGATTCAATCCCGGGTCTCCAGGATCACGCCCTGGGCCAAAGGCAGGCGCCAAACTGCTGTGCCACCCAGGGATCCTCTTTTTTTTTTTTTTAATTTTTATTTATGATAGTTACAGAGAGAGAGAGAGAGAGAGAGGCAGAGACATAGGCAGAGGGAGAAGCAGGCTCCATGCACCGGGCGCCCGACGTGGGATTCGATCCCGGGTCTCCAGGATCGTGCCTTGGGCCAAAGGCAGGCGCCAAACTGCTGCGCCACCCAGGGATCCCTCTTCATTCTTAATATGAAATATTTACTATGGTTTTGCAAACAATGTGAATATGTAGCTTGCTAATTAAAATTTTTATTTTTGTTTTTCTTAATAAAATTTTAAATATACTTTTTGTGTATATCACAGCCTCAACAAGAAGTGGATTTAAACTCCCCACGAACTACCACTTTGGAAAGACAGACTTTCTATTGTGTCCCAGTGCCTGGGGAATCTACATGGGTAAAAGAAATATCCTTTATCTGAAATTTCTTCTGTGCTGAGAGGTTCTTGATAACTTTATTATTTGAAAAGACCACAATTAAATTTTGCGTTTTTAGAAACTTAGTCTTTTTACACCAGCGAAGTTAGCTGGAAAAAAATTGTTCTTCGTTTACAGAGCCTGGCTTTATTTTAATGAAATGTTTTTCATTTGTCCTAAATGAGAAAAGTTATAAAAACAACCCAAGTATGCATCTTTGAGAAATGATAAAATTGTGGTACATTCCCATAGTGAAATACTGTTAAAAAGATCCAGGTGGATTTAAAGGTACTGAAAAAGAATACCATAATTAAATAAAAACACAGTTTCAAAATAACTAATTCTGGATTCTTTTTTTTTTTTAAAGATTATTTTATTTATTTATTCAGAGAGAGAGAGGCAGAGACACAGGCAGAGAGGGAGAAGCAGGCTCCATCCTGATGTGGGACTTGATCCCCGGTCTCTAGGATCACACCCCGGGCTGCAGGCGGCGCTAAACCGCTGCGCCACTGGGGCTGCTCTAATTCTGGATTCTGAAGGGAAAAAACATGTTTCTTTTGAGAGATGTTTTGACATCTCAGTTTCATTTTTAATGTTTTCATTAAATTTTTTAGTAATTTTTTAAGGCATAGTTCACATACCCTGAGATCCATGAATTTTAACGTTGCACTCCAGTGATTTGGACAAATGCACACCCATTTTTTTTTACACCCATCAAAGTAAAGAACTTGTGCCAGAAACTTCCCTTATGTCCAGGCACTTCACTGTCCTCTTGTAACAATTGTGCTGATTTCTTTCACTGTAGCTGCATTTTACCTATTCTTGTGTGTCATAAAATGGAATCATGCAGTCTTTTGTGTCTGATTTTTGTTCTCCATAATACATTTGAGATTTATCCTTTTGTGTGTGAGAGTAGCTCATTCCTTTTTATTGCTGATTTTATTTGTTTATATTTTTTCCACTGGATGAGCATTTGGGTTGTTTCCAGTTTGGGGCCTGGCATTTTGTGAGAAGATTTTCAATTAGGTTTTTTATTAGTTTTCTCTGTGTATCAGTTGTGATAAGTTGTATCTTTCAAGTAATGGTTTCAAAATCATTTAGTCATACTTGTTAAATTTATGTCAGTAACAAAGCTTTTCATAATATTTCCTTATTTTCCTTTTCATGTCTGGGAAATATCTAGCAATGATCTCTCTTCATTTCCAGTAATGTTAATTAATTTTTCTTTTATTCTGGATCAGTATTGTTCATGGTTTGTCAAAGAACCAACTGTTGAATTTTCTGTTTTCAATCTCGTTGACTTATTTCCTTTTATGCTAGTTTGGCTTTAATTTTTCTCTAGCTTCTCAGAGTGGAGGCTCAGATAATTATTTTCAAAGCTTCCCTTTTTTTTAAAAAAATTTTTTATTTATTTATGATAGTCACACAGAGAGAGAGAGGCAGAGAGGCAGAGACACAGGCAGAGGGAGAAGCAGGCTCCACGCACTGGGAGCCCGACGTGGGATTCAATCCCGGGTCTCCAGGATCGCGCCCTGGGCCAAAGGCAGGCGCCAAACCGCTGCGCCACCCAGGGATCCCTCAAAGCTTCCCTTTCTAATATGAGCATTGAAGGCTATATATTTTTTCTAATAACTGCTTTGGTTGCATTCCACAGATTTTGATTTCACCATCACTCAACTCAAAAATATTTTCTAATTTTCCTTGTGATTTCTTTTTTTCTTTTTAATCTTACCACACTGTACTTCCATCTCTTCCTCTCATTCTTTATGCTGCTGTTGGCATTCGCTTCATTTGTACTTAAACTATGGAGCCCACAATACTTTATCCTGTTTGCTGTAAGCGTTTATTTTCTACATAAATTAAGAAATGAGGAAACAGTGTCTTTGTGTTTGTGGTATGTACCATTTCTAGTTCTCTTTTTTCTTTTTGTTTTTATATAGAGTCATTTCACTAAGGCTGTTTTTAATTTTTTTTTTAAAGCACAGATCTAAAGATTAAAATGTTAAATAATAAAGTGTAGATCTGTTGGTGGTGAGTTTTTTGGTTCAACTTCTTTTTTTGTTTGTTTTGTTTTTTGAGATTTTATTTACTTATTCATGAGAGACACACAGAGAGAGGCAGAGACACAGGCAGAGGGAGAAGCAGGCTCTTCAAGGGGAGCCCGATGCGGCACTTGATCTCAGAACCCAAGATCACGACCTAAGTGGAAGGCAGGCATATACTTGACCACTGAGCCACCCAGTACCCCCTTTCACCTCAATTTTTGAAGGATATTTTTACTGGATACAGAATTCTGGATTGACAGCTCTTTACCCTCCCCAGCATTCTATGTCTTCTTCCATTGTCTGTTAACCTCTGTTGCTTTTTTTGCTTGTTCCTTTTGTTTTGTTTTTAAAGAGAGTGAGTGAGGGGAGAGGCAGGAGGAGGAGGAGAGACTCTTAAGCAGACCCCATGCCTGATGTAGATCTTGATGTGTGGCTCAATCCACAACCCTGAGATCATGATTTGAGCCAAAATCAAGAGTTGGATGCTCAACTGACTATATCACCCAGGTGCCCTGATCCCTGTTGCTTTTTGAGGAAAGTCTAATTGTCATTTTACTGTATTCCTGTATGTAATATCTTTGATTTTTCCCTGGCTGCCTTTAATGTTCTCTGTGTCTATAGTTTTTGGCAGTTTTACTGTGATGGGCTGGGTGTGGGCTTTTTTGTGTTTATCTTGCTTGGGTATTTTTGAGGTTTTGGATCTGTAGTCTGGTATTTTTCAGATTTCAGCCTTTATTTCTTAAAAAAAAATTTTTTTTAAAGCTTTTATTTATGTGAAAGATACATTTATTTATGGGAGTGGGGTGGGTGTAGACAGAGGGAGAAGCAGACTCCCTGCTAAGCAAGGAGCCTGACGTGGAACTCAATCCCAGGACTCTGGGATCATGACCTGAGCTGAAAGCAGATGCTTAACTGACCGTGGCCCCCAGGTGCCCTTCTTTAAATATTTTTCTGTCTTAGTCTCTTGGCATTGTCTCATTTTCTGGGGATTCAATCAGATAATCATTAAATGTTGTTATTCTCCAGATGACAAAGATTGTGGGGGTTTTTTGTTCCTTTACATTTCAGATATTCAGTTCTTGATTTTTCATTTGGTTCTTTTCCATCGTTCCCATTTCTCTGGTAACATCCCTCATCTTTGACTCAGCTGTCTTTTTTTTTTTTTTTTTTTTAAGATTTTATCCATTTATTTGAGAGTAAGAGCACGTGCACAAGCATGGGAGAGGGGCAGAGGGAGAAGGAGAAGCAGACTCCCCACTAGGAGCCCAACATGGGTCTTGATCCCAGGACCCAAGATCATGACCTGAGCTGAAGGCAGATACTTAACTGACTGAGCATTCAAGTGCCCTTCGTCTTTGTTTTAAAATTGAATTTTAAGGTTTAGAAGGAACATACTTTAACACAATAAAGGCTATATATATTTTTTAAATGATTTTTTAAATACCTTTTAGTATTCTTGTCTGCTAATTCCAATATCTGAGTCCTCTCTGGGTTTGTTTTTATTAATTTTAATCCTGATCGTAAGTCATGTTTTGTTGCCTCTTTATATATAACTAATAATGTGTTACTATATGCTGATATACAACATTGTAGAGGGTTGGTTTTGTCTTCCTTCCAGTAATGTTGCATTTTCTGACAGGTGATTTAAGTGGATCACTTTGACTTTGTCATGGCTTGGTTTTGAAATTTGTTAAGGTGGGTATGGAATGGCCCTTGCTGTGTAGGAGATGTGTTCGTGAGATGTGCTATTTCTGGGTCACACCTAAGTAAGTACCCAAGATGTTCATCAGGGTCCAGTTCTAGTATTATACAATTTCCAGAATTTACAGTTAGCTCCCAGCCAACTAGCAACTGTTTTCCTGCTAGGCCTCAAGGAATCCTGACTGTACATCCATAGTTTTGTGTTCAGCCAAAGACCCAAGTAAAAGCTGAACAGGTTTTTGGGTCTTTATCTGCAACACTTGCCTTTTTGTTACTCTGTTTTTGTTTGCTTTGCAAATTCTTGTTGCTCAGTAACCCTGAACTGTGTGCTCTGTTTTCTCTACTTAGCAAGGGTGAGACCTTCATGTCTCTTTGTTGCAGTTTGGGAAATATTCCCAAGAGAAGGCTGGGAAGAATGTGGAGTTTCCCGGTGTGTTTCCTTATTCAGGAACTATAGCCTTAAACTCCTTTACAGCATTCAGTGCCTGAATGTCTTTTGTGCTCATGTCTTTTGTGCAGTTTGTAGTTCTTCATAGTGCAGGTAGGGAGCATGAGGTTAAGCTGCTACTCTGATGATCAGAACTGGAAGTCCAGTCTTTTAAAAGGATGTTTTAATTTTAACCAAATTGCAAACCAGTCAGCTTTTATGAGCCCTGTAATTAGGATTCCTTAGGATTCCTCAATTCATGGTAGATTTTTCTTAACTTTTCATTTAACGCCTATGTTAATGCAAACCAAGCTCGAGTCAGCCCTTCGACATCCTACACTCCCAGTCGTCACAAGAGGAGTTACGAAGATGATGAAGATATGGACCTACAGCCCAATAAACAGAAAGACCAACATGCAGGGGCCAGGCAAGCAGGTAGTGTATGCCAATGAGCTTTCTGTACATCTCTCTCTCTCTCAAATGTGTTTTCAGAGTTAAGGTTGTGTAATATTGCTCTAGATTTAGGAACTGACCATGATTTAACAACCCTGCGTTCAAGTTCATCAGTTATAGACAGTTTTGTGAGTTTCTACAGTACTCTTTGGTCAAACTGCTTCATAAATGAGCAGTTAGGCATCACTTAGACGTGTCTGCTTTCCTGTTAATTTGTAAGAGTTTCAGAAGGCTAGTTGAAAAAGGTCTTTTCTCATTCTTTATTTTTATCTCAGCTCCTGAGTAATATGGAAGCTAGTACTTTATGCTGAAAATGTTTTTCTTTATATCTGAAAACATCCTTTTTCATTTGATTTTTGAGATAGTGTTACGTTTTTATTTTTTAAAGATTTTATTTATTCATAGAGAGAGCACGTGCACGCAAGCAAGGGGAGGGGCAAAAGGAGGGGGAGATGCAGGCTCCCCACTGAGCAGGGAGTCTGACATGGGGTGGCGAGGGGCTGATGCAGGGCAATCCAGGGCCCTGGATCACTACCTGAACTGAAGGCAGATGCTTAACCAGCTGAGCCACCCAGGCGCCCCCAAATAGTGGTACGTTAATTTAGTAAGATCAAAAGCATCAGAGGATAACTATGAAATTGTGGTCAACTATGTAACTTCGTTCTCAGCTTGAGAGCAGAGAGCCCTTAGAATAGTCACAGTTCTGTTCTATTTATGCACATTTGTAGTGGTTTATCATGAAACATGCTGAAAACCCAATGAATTCTGATAATACAGGGTGACCAAAAGTTGCAATATCCTAAGAGCATGAGATAATTTCATAATTCACATATTTCATTCTTGATTTCACCAATCACAGTGTTTAGGAGTGGTGAGTTTCTTAATTATGGCAGGTAGATAAGTTTGTCTTTATTCCTCTTTTATGTCTATTCACTTCTCTTGAGCACCATCATCAGGAGGCAAGTTGAAGGGAGAGGGGGTCAAACAATTCAGTCTAGTCAAGGAGCATCTGTAAGATTCAATTGAGAGTGGTAAAGAATTACTAAAAATTTCATTTAACCATAGATTTCCTACTTTAGAACTTCATATTACTGTATTTCCTTAGAGCAAAGGCATATTTTAATGTTTCTAACTTTGGAATGTTTTACAATCTGTACAAATGTGGTGGTCTTTTTCTCCACCCACTCCCTAAGTGTTCATTAAAATTAGTGTGTGTCATAACAATAAATAACATACTAGCATCTGGGATGTATGGTATTTCTCTTATCACCTAAGCAGCTGATGCTCTCCTCTTTTTTGCGTTTTGTTTGGATGTCATTCTGTATATAGGGCCCTTGGACATTTGAGTGCGTTTGTGTACAGCTTAACTTGTTTGTTGGTTTCTAGGTGATCTTTCAAGCTATATATATTTTTAAATTTTTTTTAAGATAAGATCACATGTAACTGTAAGAAATAAGTTTCCCCTGATAGTAACATCTTATATAATTATAGTAGAATATCATCACCAGAAAGTGGACATTGACACCACCCTTCGACCTTCTATTCACGTTTCTTATCTTAAATGTACTTATTTGTGTGTATTTAGTTTTGGGCAGTGTTGTCACTTATAGATGTCACGTGTGGAGCTGCTACCACAGTATCTAGAACAGTCCATTGCCCACGTCTTTCAAGTTGCCCTTTTAGAGTCATGCTTCCTGCTCTCTGGCCTCTCCCTTCGCCACAAGTCCCTAACCCCTAGCAAACACTAATCCATTCTTCATCTCTGTCCTAATGTTATTACAAGAGTGTTATGTAGTCAGGTATACTGCAATTAAAAAAAAAAAAAGATTCCAGTCTAGCATTAACCCTAATAAAATAATAAGTTACATAAATGGAATCATACAGTTTGTTCATTTTGTGAATTGACTTTTTTCATTCAGCAAAACTTCCTTGAGATCCATCTAGGTTGTTGCATGTATTAATAGTATATTCCTTCTTATTGCTGAGCTGTTTTATGGTGGGGCAAGCTATATGTTGGTTCTAATTAATTGTACGCCCTAAGCTGTGACTACTTTCAAGGATAGAGAGCATTTTTTAAATCATTTTTGTATTGCCAGCAGCTAGCCTGATTTAGGAATCAGAATGAATTGTACATAATGAATGTTACAAATTATTTAGTAAATGAATTTATTGCTATATGGTTTTATTCTGTTTAATAAGTAGAAAAACATGTTCTTTCAAGGTGGGTTCATTGTCAGTAGACAGTGTGTTTTGTAGGTTAAAGATGTCACAGTCACTGTATTAAATACTAACTTTTACAATACTTGAGGTTTGAAGGGAGGAGTTTTTTTGTTAATGGGAGAAATGATTAAAATTTTCAGATCTTCATAATCTTCTGTTTTAGCTCAGACAGAGGGTTTTGTTAGCATATGCTACTTTCTTAAGAACTGTAACAACTTGGGTTTTGAGTTCAGAAGCATCATTTATATCAAACTTGAAAGACTCTTTAGGAAGCCTTAAAAATGACTAAGTACAGTGCTGTTCTTTGAATTTAGGGAGTGTTGGTGGTCTTCAGTGGTGTGGAGAGCCAAAACGTTTAGAAACTGAAGCTTCTACTGGGCAACAGCTGAACTTCTTGAACCTCTCTTCTCCTTTTGACCTGAATTTTCCACTGCCAGGGGAGAAGGGCCCTGCATGCCTTGTGAAGGTACTAAACCCTTTATAGACCTGACCTTGTTGTAGATGTGGAATGTGTCTTGGGAGTTAACATGGAGTACTCTCAGCGTCTATGTTTGTTTCCCATGGCTGCTGTAGTGAATATTCACAACGTTAGTGGCTTTTAAACAACAAAAATTTATTATTTTTACAGGCTTTAGGTCAGAAGTCCAACATCTATCTCACTGAGGATAAAATCAAGGTGTCCTTGGGGCTGCATTCCTTTTTGGATGCTCTGGGGGAGAATCTGTTTTCTTGCCTTTTCCAGTTTTATAAATACTCCCATTTCTTGGTTTGAGGCCCCTTCTTCCATCTTCAAAGCCAGCAGCTATGCATTTCTCTAACCATGTTTTCATAGTCATTTCTCCCTTAGACCGTAGGTAGGAGAGATTCTCCCATTTTAAGAACCTTGGTGATTAGATTGGGCCCAACCAGGTAATACAGGATGATCTCATCTTGGGGTCTTGAATGTACACACATCCCTTTTGCTTGTCAGGTAACATATTCACAGATTTCAGGAATTAGGATGTAGACCTCTTTGGGAGGCCATGCTCTGCCAACCACAGCACTCTCAAAGAATTGAAGGATATGGGGCACCTGGTTGGCTCAGTTGGTGGAGCCTGTGACTCTTGATCTCAGGGTTGTGAGTTTGAGCCCCATGTTTTTTTACTTAAAAAAAAAATTTGAATATTTCCAACACAGAATAGTTTAATTCATGTGTACTTCCTTTCTCTATCATTTCCAACTTCCAACAGTATCTGTGCATTTTCAACATTATTCTCATCAAAATCTGTATCTCATTTGTATTTAAAATAAAATAGAAGGCAAAAAATCTATTGGTAGTTTGTTCTATCTTGCTTACCCTGGTTTTTTGATCCTGATAGGTGAAACAAGCAATATAAGTTTCAGAGATGATCACTGAGAATTTTCATTCTTTTATTTTATGATTTTAACCTAAATGGCACTTTAGTTATATATCACAGGGACCAGACAGGACAGCTTCCTGCCGTGCTTCAGTTTAGCCTCATCAAGAGGAGGCTTTGACAGTTACTGAAGTCCATCAAAGATAGACTTCGAAAATTTTATTGTGAAAAACCTTTCTGAGTTTTGTGTTCCTAATGGTGCATAGTTGGTGAATAAGTCCAAAGTTAGTAGTCCTGCGTTTTTTTTTTTCCTTTCTTGGTGTGCTTAATAGGTTTTGAGATAATGCATGGTTCTTGTTTTTCTTTAAAGATTTTATTTTTTATTTATTTGGGAGAGAGAAAGAACATGAGTAGGGGGAAGGGCAGAGGGAGAAGCAGACTCCAGCTGAGCAGGAAGCCCAACGTGGGGCTTAATCCCAAGACCCTGGGATCTTGACCTGAGCTGAAGGCCCTCCGTTAACTTACTGAGCTACCCAGGTACCTGATAATGCATGTCTCTAAAGTTAATTGATCAACATCATTTGGGAAAGCCTTTTCTTCGAAGTAGTGTAGTGCGTTGATAACAGACCTTGGTCCAGGAGTCAGGAGTCCTGTGTTTTAGTTGTTAATTGCTAACTAGGAAAATGACTTTAGGCTAGTACTTTATTGTCTTGGTTTCAATTTATGAAATAAATGAGTTGCTTTAAGGTCCATTTCCTGACCGATAAAAATCTAAGATACTATTATTACCTTAACACTAATATTTTATGACTTTTTGGTGTTATTTGGTCCTAACAATGTGATTTTTATATGATCTCCTATCAGGTATATGAAGACTGGGATTGTTTCAAAGTCAATGACGTTCTTGAGTTATATGGTGTCCTGTCTGTGGATCCTGTACTAAGTATACTAAATAATGATGAAAGGTGAGTCTGTTTGCTCTTTTTTGGGTAAATTTATTTTGATCTAATTTCAAACTTGCAGACAAATTGGAGGATATTTATAAAGAACTTTCTCCGTTTACCCAGAGTTAGCAGTTGTGAACGCTGGTATCCCATTTGTTCTGTCATTCATATGTGTATACGCACATGTATTTTTCTGCAAAACTTGAGAGTAAGTTGCATACATTATTCCCTAAATACTTGAGTCCTTATTTCCTAAGAACAAAGACTTTCTCCTGTAAAGTCAGGGTACAGTTATAAAAAATGAGGAATTTGCTCTAAACACACCATACACTAACTCATGGTCCATACCATGGGCCATGGTTCTTTCTTGTGAGTTTTTTTTCTTTTTCTGTTTTCTTTTTCTTTTTTCCTTTTTCTTTTCTTCTCCTCCTCTTTCTCCTTTTTCTCCTTCTCCCTCATCTCCTTCTCCCTCCTCCCTCCCTCCTCTTCTTCCCCCTCCCTCTTCCTCCTTCTTCCTCCTCCTCCTCCTTCTTCCTCCTTCTTCCTCCTCCTCCTTCCTCCTCCTCCCTCCTCCTCCTCCTTCTCCTTGATCCAGGATCCATAGGGTCATATGTTTCACTCACCTGGAACAGTTCTCAACTTTTGTCTTTCCTGGCCTTGACACCTTTTTTTTTTTTTAAACTTCACAAAAATTTGTTTCTCACAGTTCTGGAGGCTGGGAAGTCCCAAGAGTAAGGTGCTGATGCTGACATACCTATGTCTGGTGTCTAGTGAGGGCCCATTTCCTGGTTTGTAGATGGCTGTCTTCCTGTGTTGTCACATGTCAGAGACCCTCGACACCTTTGAAGAGGACAGCCAGTCACTTTGTAGAATATCTCAGTTTGGGTTTGTGTGACGTTTCCTCATTAGATTCAGGCTGTCCTATCAGGAGGCACATAATGTCCGTGTGCCCCATTACTAGTGATACTAATTTTGATCATTTTGTTAAGGTGACATCTGTCAGGTTTCTGTCTTATAAGGTTTCTGTTTTTTTACTTTGTAAAAATAAGCAATTTGGAAGGAGATACTTGGAGACTACATAAATACCCAGTTTCTCATTTCATCGCTTTTTTTTAATATCCACTGATGATTTCTTAAAAAGATTTATTTATGTACTTTAGAGAGAGTAGGAGGGGCAGATGTAGAGGGAGAGAGAATCTCAAGCAGACTCTGCACGGAGTGTAGAGCCCAACACAGGGCTTGATCCCATGACCTTGAGATCAAGGCCTGAGCTGAAACTAACAGATGCTCAACTGATGGTGCCACCCAGACACCCCTATGCATTGATGATTCTTGAGTCAGTTTTGTTACTCTCATGGTGATTTTATCTCTCAGTCATTCCTTCTACACTAGTTTATTGGCATTTTGTTGGAAGAGAGATTTCCCTTCTCTCTTGTTTATTTAAGTAGTTTGTTTATATCAGCACGGATGTTAGTCTGGTACTTGAGATTCAAATTTTCTCATTTGGCTAGTGGGAGTCATTGTAAATATGTTCTGGGGCCTTGCTGACATGACCTCATTTTTGAACATATCTTTTCTGACACATTATGCTGTTTCAACCTCATCTTGTCCGATCCATACTCCAACTGCAGTGTCAGCTATTTTTCTAAGCATCAGTTTTTACTTATTTTTTATTTATTTATTTATTTATTTATTTATTTATTTATTTATTTATTTATTTATGATAGTCACACACAGAGAGAGAGAGAGAGAGAGGCAGAGACACAGGCAGATGGAGAAGCAGGCTCCATGCACCGGGAGCCCGACGTGGGACTCGATCCTGGGTCTCCAGGATCGTGCCCTGGGCCAAAGGCAGGCGCCAAACCGCTGCGCCACCCAGGGATCCCGCATCAGTTTCTTTTAGTGAGGAATTTTAAAGTCACGATGTGAGTGCTTGTGTGCTCATTGGTTCTAGGATTGGTATTGCTTCTATGCCTTTTTAGTGGACAGTGCTAGGAAGTGTATATACATATACACTGTATGCATACAAATAAATGAATGTTTATTTACCCATACATCTTTATATATTTTTATTTACTTATTTGACAGAGTTAGAGCATGTAAGTAGGGGGAGTGGGAAAGGGAGAAGCAGACTCCCCGCTGAGCAGGGAGCCTGACGTGGAGCTCGATTCCAGGACCCTGAGATCGTGACCCAAGCCGAAGGCAGATGTTTAACCGACTGAGCCCCCAGCCACCCTTCTTATGTATTAATAAGTCTCTCTATCAGAACCATGAATTCACAGTGTTTCTAGTTCTAGCTCCACGTGCACATGTCCTCCCTTCTCCCTCCACATTATTTGTAACTCCTAACAGAAAGAAGCTTGACTCCATTATTCCCCATATATTCCATGGCACAGAGAAGGCAACTTCAGAATTGGTAATCTATGCCACTGCAAAAAACCTCATAATTTGAGTTCAAGAATGGTTTCTACTTCTTTTTATTTTAAAATGAAGTCTATAGTCAGGGTTCTGTGTCCATAGTTCCTGGAGTGAGTCCTTTTCTTCTCCTTTGGTTCTTTGGCTCATTATTCATTTAATGTAGTTAAGCTTATTTGTTTCTATTGCGTTTCACATTAGAGTTTCTCGTCTATCCTTGTCCATCCTCGTTTTGATTTTTTTAAGTATAGAAAACGTTGACATTGTTGCCCACAACACAGTTACATACAAAGAAGGTAGGGGTGTCATCCCCCCCTGCCCTGTTCCCACTCACCCTCCATAGGGAACCAACCTGTCTCTGCTTTTATCTTTCTTATATTTTTTGCAAAAATAAGTAGACATGTGTATGTTCTATCCCCCCTTTATATGAAGGTGGTATGGTAATATGTATTCTTTATACTTTCTCACCCCATTTAACAATATATCCTGAAAACCCAAGTCTTTCTCATTCTCTCTTGTTTCCTTTTGAATTTGCCAAGAGTGGGATCATATCCCCTCACGCAAAACAGTTTTCTTGTTGAGTATTGGACATTGATCTTGGTTTCCCTATAAGAAGAGTTTACTTTTCACCATAAGAAAAAAAAAGGGGGCGGGGGACAGAAATTTTAAACAACTGTAAATACACACACACACACACACACACACACACATATATAATGCAGCAACATATGTGTGTGTGTGTGTGTGTGTGTGTGTGTGTAGCAGATTGCTTGTCCTGGAGGTTTCTGATTATGATTTTCCTGCTTTAGTCACTTCATTTGTTGAAGCCGCTTAATCCACAGATGCATCCGATGGCTTGAGTTGTCAACCTGGTTTGGCCCTTTAACTGGCCATGTGGATTCCTCATTGTAGATGAGGGTAGGTGAGGCGTTAATGAATTGATGTGTGCCCAGCAAAGAACACTGCCCAATGCGCAGTACATACCATGTAAAAGTTGTCATCGTCCTTGCGTGTAAGGAGGGCAGCAGTATAAATTGGGGACTCTGTAGAGCAGCTGGTAAAGTCTGAAGTTCTAGAAACGTTTTAGTGATTTGTTTCAGTCATATCACTATGAGTTAATCGTCTGCTAATTTTTTAGCAAATCTGAAAAAGTCATTTTTTCACTGCTTGACTATTCACTATTCAAGGAGGTGAAATGGAAGAATAAAATTTAGGAAAACCAGTTAGCAAAATAAGAGATAAATGGATCTTCCACACTGAATAATAGATACCTAATGGCTTTTGAGAAAAGGACTTCAGTTTTTGAGACAAGCTGTGAAGTATTTCATGTCTCAGCTGATAAGGTGGTTTCCAAGCACAGATACTCTTTATCAGTGATGCATTCTGTCCCATTAGTTGTAGTTCTAGCATCCTCAAAGTGTTCTTGTTCTTGAAGAATACATACATATCCTCATATGACCTGATTCACCTGATGTCTATGTGGCATGACAATTTAGCATGAGGAGCCATTTTCCATTCTTTGAGGAGATGTACAGGTGGAACCATTCTTGGCTTGAATTCTCATTTTCAGAGCTGTGCCTATGAATTGAAGTTTTCTCCTCTCTGTAGGGATGCCTCTTCGCTCCTGGATCCGATGGAATGCACAGACACTGCCGAGGAGCAGAGAGTGCACAGTCCTCCTGCTTCATTAGTGCCAAGAATTCATGTGGTTTTAGCTCAGAAGTTACAGCACATCAATCCTTTACTGCCTGCCTGCCTTAACAAGGAGGAGAGCAAAACCTGTAAGTGTAAGTGCTGAGGCCTCGGGACCCAGAGACCGTTAGCCCTGCGCATGTTGGGAGCTGCGTGTGCCGTGTGCTTACGGTGGGGCTGAGCCGGTCAGTTCCTCGTTGCTCAGGTTAATCTAGCGATCTCTGTGACTCTGGCCCATTTTCCTTTATGTCAATTTTCTTTATTAAAATGAGGCCCAAAAGTTGACAAGCTGTCTTACTTTGAATGTTGGCATCACTTAACGACCAATATTTTAAGTCTACACTAGTTGTCTACAGACTTGAGTGCTTTGTTCCTGAGACACTGGGGAGGAACTGGTATGTGTGTTCTGAGTGTGGTCTCCCTCCCTTCTCTAGTTGTTTCAGGTTTCATGTCCGAATTGTCCCCCATCCGAGCAGAGCTGCTTGGGTTCCTCACTCACGCCCTTCTGGGAGATAGCTTGGCTGCTGAATACCTGATATTGCATCTCATCTCTACAGTGTAAGTGCTATATTCCTGGCGGCAGGCAGGGGAGGTGGGGGTTTTGTTGAAAGTGGAAGAGAGCAGGAAGGTTTCTCGGGTAACTTCTCTGCTACTGTTGATTATTTTCGTCATCAAATGGTTTTTATTCATTCAGTGTAATAAGTATTACATGATATCACGAATTCCTTTGTCCATTTTTTTGTTTTACATTTAACCTTTTGTTTGTCTCCCTTAAATACAAGAGCCACAATCAGACAAAGAATCTAGCTGATGAGTAAAATGAGCTATTTTATTCTTTTTGCATTCTGAATTCTCTGTTTATACATCCTAACGCTCTGCAAGGCCCAGTGTACACACATCTAACTTGTATGCAGACGTGCTTTACCTCCTTTCCCCTCCACCGCAGGTCTTTATTTTTTGATTTCAGAAATAACTTGTGTCTTCAGCAAGTTCCAGGAGCATGAGGAGACTGGAAATTGTCTGTAATCTCACCCACTTAGAGATGATCTCCAGTAACACATTGGGCTCATGTTCGTTTCATCTTTTTTGTTTACGTATGTGTACATTCCTACACGGATCTCCATCGTACTCTAAATGGATCCACGTCTTGTTTTTATCATTTAACATATCTTAAACATTCTTCTTCTTCTTCTTCTTTTTTTTTTTTTTAAGATTTTGTTTATCTATTCATGAGAGAGAAAGAGGCAGAAACGTAGGCAGAGGGAGAAGCAGGCTCCATGCAGGGAGCCTGATGTGGGACTTGATCCCGGGACTCCAGGATTATGCCCTGAGCTGAAGGCAGATGCTCAACTGCTGAGCCACCCAGGTGTCCCTATCTTTTTTTTTTTTTAAAGATTTTATTTATTTATTCATGAGAGACACAGAGAGAGAGAGAGGCAGAGACACAGGAGGAGGGAGAAACAGGCTCCATGCAGGGAGCCCAGTGTGGGACTTGATCCCAGGACTCCAGAATCACGCCCTGGGCCAAAGGCAGGTGCCAAACTGCTGAGCCACCCAGAGATTCCAGGGTGTCCCTATCTTAAACATTCTTGTTTTGTAATTCTTCATGAACTTCATGAACTGTAATGGCTATACAGTATTTTGTTATAGACCGTTGTGCTAGTTCCATAATTGTTAGATTTCCTAGTTTTCCTCTGTAAATGACACTGCAGTCAACATCTTTGTACTGCAGACCTTCACTTGGTTGGGACTTCAGATCGCTGTATATAACAGTTGAGTACAGACTCTGGAGCCAAAGTCGGTAGGTTCAAATCCAGCTCTCCTGCATCCTGCTGTGTGAACTCGGGCATGTTACTTCAGATTTCTGTCTCAGATTTCTCACCTGTACAGCGAAGATGACCTGCCTCAGAGAGTCTAGGAATTAAATGAGACATTTAAGCCCTCTGAACAGTCCCTATAGCACATGCTCAGTGCTCATATATAAGTACTGGCTATTATTTTTATTGCTGTTATTCTGATAAATGAACTGATCAGAGTAATTTGCTTTATTTTTATTATTTATTTACTTATTCATGAGAAACACACACACACAGAGGCAGAGACATAGGCAGAGGGAGAAGCAGGCTCCATGCAGGGAGCCCGATGTGGGGACTTGATCCTGGGACCCAGGTGCTAAACTGCTGAGCCACCCAGGGATCCCAATTTGCTTTA
Source organism: Canis lupus dingo (assembly GCF_003254725.2). Taxonomy (NCBI): domain Eukaryota; kingdom Metazoa; phylum Chordata; class Mammalia; order Carnivora; family Canidae; genus Canis; species Canis lupus. Next base: position 30,124,383 of record NC_064270.1, on the reverse strand, counting down.
TTTTTAATGACAGTATTGTGCTAATCTTTGTTTGCTTTTTGATGGAAATCAGAAAATCATCAATATCTTACTGGTTGGTATCTTTTTATCTAGGTATACAAGAAGAGACGTTCTTCCACTGGGAAAATTCACAGTTAACTTGAGTGGTTGCCCACGGAATAGTACCTTCACAGAACACTTGTACCGGATCATTCAACATCTTGTTCCAGCAGTAAGATCAATATAAATATTTATTACAAATCTGAACACTCTGGGGCGCCTGGGTAGCTCAGTTGGTGGGGAACCAGTTTCTCCCTCTGCCTCTCCCTCTGCCCCTCCCCGGTCCACTTGTGTTCTCTTCTCTGCTCACTGTCTCAAAAAAAATACATTAAAACAAACAAACAAACAAAAAACCTAGGGGCCAAGGGCAATCGACAGCCACAGAGTATGGTGCCACAAAGGAGAGCCTTGGGGGTCAGGACGACTGTGCTGTCAGAAAAGGTTAGGAATGGGGATGTCTGAGGAGGAACCGCCAAGTGCTCTGCCAGAAGGGCCAGGCTTTGAGTTGGAACTGTCTTGCTTGCATTTCGTCCTGTTTACACTGTTGTACACATGCCCCGAAGTTTTCCTGAATGATGTGACAATATGTGTTTTCCGTGGCCATTCAGAGCCTGTGTTTTCAAAACAAATAGTAGAATACAAAAAAATGCTTTCAAGTATAAAAAGTACCTCAAACCATCTGCAGATAACACTGGGGTTACTGGCTCTACCAGCTTTTGAAGTAGCAAATCCATTATGCCATAGTTAAGGTACAAGCAGAACAATAAAAAAATAGTGAGATTAATTTTAAAAGTTGTCTTATAATGATTTCTTTCACACTGAGTCTGGATGCCAACAGGGCAGCCATGAAGTTTCTGCTTCAGTTTGTATGATCAGATGAACTCATGGGAAGTTGGTTGATGTGAGAGATTTTTGAACATGTTTTATCTTGTGCTTGAAAGACATTCAATATTGGGATACCTTTTCAAGAACATTAATACATCCTATATAAATGTCAAGTTACAATGTAAAGATTTAACAAAATTCTTTATGTATCTTCAGCGTTCATTCTAATGGGCTACTGTCCCAGATACCGTCTCCCTAGACTGTTTGATCATCAGGTGAAAGTGCCTGTTTATATACAAGTCAGCCCCTCCCTACCTGCTCTCAGCCCTGCCTGACGTGATTGTGAGCTGCCACCATCTCTGCGTTCTATCGAATTTTGGTCAGCAGCAAAATTTGATTTTTGTCACATCCCTTTCCTTCCCCTTGAAATGCAGTTTAAATGGAGTCCTTATGGTGAAAGTTGAAATATTCAGTGTCCTTTTAGTATAATCCTTTCTCAAACAAGGAGCCCTAGCCCTGTCACCTGAAATAAAACAAGCTTGAGACCATCTGCTGTAGCTCAGGTAGGGGGAGACAGACCTCGTATTTCCCCTGTAGAACGTTTCCAGTTTCCAGGAGCGGAGGTATCTTATACACTAACCTTTTTTCTGAGGTAACCCCTCTGGTTGTTGAGAACTCCAATCAAGGTCACCTCAGAGTATGAGTTTTTAAGGAGTCCTAAAGTAAGACAACCATTTTCGGGGTTACTCATTGCCTCTCTCCATTTGTGTCCTAAATTACTCCGCCGTGTGCTATTTTAGTGTTTTGGAAAATGAAAACGTGTTATTTAGCATAAAAAAAATAAAAATTAAATCAAATTAAAAATTTAAAAAAAACCTGAGCATCCTTTAAAAACCCATCTAATTGTCTTTTCAGCTCAAGTGTTTAACTTTGAGATTTTAATAATCTTATTAAAGAGGACATAGCCTGCCATGTCCCATAATTTACATATTCACCCCTAAACATTTCACTTGCCTTTTATTGCCTTAGCACAAGTTTCTAGGACTCTAATGGCACGATTGCAAGTACATCCCTTAAAATTATATTCTTGGTTGATGCCAGTTTGTGCAACTTGGTATCATTTTTGTGCATTAAAATCTTAAATCTTTAAATAAGCCTAAATTAGAGGACCATGGTTCATTTAGTTTAGGTAATAAAGATCTTTCTCTCCATTACCCCAGTTTTAATTCCTGTTTGCAAAGTCACACTGCCTTTGTTTGCCAGGGCAGATGGAATGCAGGGTTTGTGTGGTAGTGAAACATTGGGAACGAGGGAATTGCTTCTGACTAGTCATGTGAGTGGCAATGCTGATCATGTCTTATTTTGGAGATTTAGGAGGTTAAAATAGATCATTCATGTGACCATGTTATTAGAGGGTAAGGCCCTTAAACAGCAGTAGACCAAGCAGACCAGCATTTCTCACACTCCTTAACTCACTTGACACAAAAAATTGACTCAAAGAGGTATAGTTTATCTGTGTGGGTTTTGTTTTATTTTTAAGATTAAAGTTTTGGGTTTTTAAAAAGATTTTATTTATTTATTCATGAGGGAGACAGAGACAAAGAGAAAGAGAGGCAGAGACACAGGCAGAGGGAGAAACATGCTCTATGCAGGGAACTTGATGTGAGACTTGATCCCGGGTCTCCAGGATCACACCCTGGGCTGAAGGCAGGCGCTAAACCGCTGAGCTACCCAGGGATCCCTTATCTGTGTTTTTATTATCAATTTACCATAGTAGAAAATAAAACTAAAGATATACCAAAATATTCTTGAAAATAATTACATATGAACATAAAATATTTTTGTAACAATAGCTATTTTCCCAAGTCATAAAGTGACCTGGCTTTAAACTTTTGCCAATCTCAAAATAAATAAATAAATAAATAAATAAATAAATAAATAATAAATAAATAAATAAATAAATAATAAATAAATAAATAAATAAATTTTTGCCAGTCTCTTTAATATCTGGATTAATAGAAGACCACTGATAAACGATTATCAAATCGTTTCTGCATTCAGTCTTTTGTGATAGGATGTTTTGATTGAAGTACATGAAGGAGAGCTGACCTCTTTGAATAATGGGATATTCCTTGATACCAAACCAAAACTGGTCACATGGCATTTTTTTAAAGGATAGTTGCAAGTGTGAAATCTGTAATCTCCTCAAGGAACTTTTCATACTCTGTTACTGTAAATCCATTGTTCTGCCTTGCACATTGATTGGGTCTTTTATCCATGCATGCTTTGGATCTCATGGACTCCATAAAATGTATCAGCCACTCCCTCGGAGTTCCCTGGACCACATTTTGGGAATTACTGAAATGGCCTTCTATCATAATATTCTGAAATCTGACTAATAAAAAGTAAATACAGAATATGTCATTGAAGTGCCATGGAGAACAGTAAAGGTGCAGGGGAAGTGGGGGGGCTAGGGAGTCTGGGCTAGAGTGGAGTACCTCAGGTATACAGTGTGGGGGGAAGGTCTCACCTTCAGGGAATTCAGGGAGAGACTTGCTGCAAGCGTAGGAACAGGCCAAATGCTTCTGTTGGAGGGAATGTCCATCCTGTGCAGGGAGAGCAAGCACGGCTCTGAGGCTGTGGTGTGCTCGGCACACTTGAGGCCCACCAGCAGAGGCCAGTGTGGCCAGTGTGGACCGAGTTCTGGGAGAAGGGGAGGAGGTGAAGTCCAAGCAGCAGCCTAGCATGCATAAGTAGGACACAGATTATGTTTGTAAATGTGAAAATTCTCTGTGGTTGATGCTCAGGGTTGTAGCGTGGTGAGGTATTTCCTTGTTCTATTTTTCATCGCTTTGTAGTAGATTTGTGGGTTTTACTCTTCATTGTTACATATCCCACTCCCTTACATTCCTCTTGCGAGTTTATGTCTAGCACCAAACTTTTTCTGAACACTTGCCTGGTTAATATCTTGTTTAGTTTTCACAGTGGGTGTACTGTGATCGACCTGCTTCTGCTACGTGCAGCTAGACCCTGCTGTGTGCCACCCTGTATTTAGACAGACTTCTTCTGTCTAGAATGTGGTCCTAGCCCCCTGCCCGTTTTCTTTGAATCACTGAGCCATAGTACAATAATCCTGTCCGTTCTGAGAGTTTCTCCTTAGCACCCTCCTCCCTAACCCCAATTTCCACCTTCGCACACGTACTACTATTTGGGCTGGAGTGATAGGAAGGGAGATTGGAGTGTGACGCTGGGTACAGAGGGCATGGAGTGGTGGGCTCGGAGCGGGGACACGGAGTGATGTGCACTGACCGAGACTGTACCGTGCTAAGGTCGGACGAGGAGGTAGTCTGCAGCAGGTTACAGGACCCCCAGCGCTGGCACCTGCTCAGTGTGGTCTGTACCCCTGCTTCTCTTAGGACAGTTTGTTTCCTGGTCCGCAGTAGTCTGATGAGTGAATGTGATTTTAATTTGAGGAACACAGAAGAAAATTAAGCTTTTCTTTCCCCACTTTGCTCATTTTGAATAAATAAATACTTTCTACATTGCTATCCTGTGGTTGTGGTAGGTAAAAGAAGTTGAGCTTCTGAATGTTTGGTAAATGTATCTGAATTATCTATTGTTTGTTTCTCGTTTCCTGGTAAAATCGAAATTATTTTTTTAAGAATACCGAACAAAACAGTTGAGAGTAAAGCAGCTCACAGAATTAGTGAAGTTCTTATTTAAGTTGTAGATTTATTATTTAAGGTGGATATGTAAGATTTTTTCTCTAGGAGCTCAAGAAACCATGAAACTATAGCCTTAGAAATTAATATAAGATCTTTCCTTACACACATACGGAAAGTATTTAACCCCATATATGTACTTCCTTAAAACAGGGAAACTTTGTTCCTTGCTCATTAAAAAATTTCTTTTCGCAGTCTTTTCGTCTGCAGATGACTATAGAGAACATGAACCATTTGAAATTCATCCCCCACAAAGACTATACAGCCAATCGCCTGGTCAGTGGGCTCCTCCAGCTACCGAACAACACTTCCCTTGTGATTGATGAAACTCTCCTAGAACAAGGGCAGCTGGACACACCAGGTATGGACTTGAGTGTGTCTCTTCATTCCTAATCTCCCATGAAAGCCAGATCTGGTATTGACTTTTAAAAGGATCACCAATCAGGGATCCCTGGGTGGCGCAGTGGTTTGGCGCCTACCTTTGGCCCAGGGCGCGATCCTGGAGACCCGGGATCAAATCCCATGTCGGGCTCCCGGTGCATGGGGCCTGCTTCTCCCTCTGCCTGTGTCTCTGCTTCTCTCTCTCACTGTGTGACTATCATAAATTAAAAAAATAAAGTTTGTTTTTTTTTTTTAAATAAAAGGATCACCAATCAGAGACAAACTTCTATTTCACAAGCATTTTGGATCAAGGCTTGCCATATGAATTAGTGTAATGTGGATATTATAGACTTAGAAATTGTGTACATTGGCTGTGTTTTGTCCTAGTATGAAAATAGTACGATGACAGGACAAGGATGTGGCAAGGAGCTCTTTAAGGCTAAGAAAGGAGGAGATTATGCCTTCAGTCATATATTAGCTAAAAAGAAAAGTGTAGGGGCACTTGAGTGGCTCAGTGGTGAGCATCTGCCTCCGGCTCAGGGCATGATCCTGTGGTCCTGGGATGGAGTCCCATATAGGGCTCCCTGCATGGAGCCTGCTTCTCCCTCTGCCTGTGTCTCTGCCTCTCTCTCTCTCTCTCTCTCTATCTCTATCTCTCTCATGAACAAATAAAATCTTTAAAAAAAAGAAAGAGAAAAGTGTAGAGAAGATCTAATAAAACATTAACTGCCCAATATGAAGTTTTTTATTTTTTTATTTCAAAGAATCTCTGAAAAAAAAAATTTAGTAGAAGACTACACTTTATTGGGGGGTAAGTTCAAGAAGTAAAGGTAGAAGGAAAAAAATAGTGTGGACTGGGTATACTTAATAAGGCACAGATGAGTATAAAAATCCGTAAAACTCAATAATCTTATCTCTATGCGTAAAAATCATTTTAGTTCAACCATACTGTGCTAGACCTGTACACGTCACATAGAAAGTGATTGTACTTACTGGGAACCTATCTTGTACCTAGTTGCATACCAGATGCTAGATTAGATTTTAGGAGGTCCTGGCCCCAAAATACATTTGTTTAGCTTGACCAGTGTTGTCTGAAGCCTATTACTTAGTGAACATTTAGCTTAGGAGGTCGAACAGTGCTTGAGATAACTTTTTAAAGCAGTAGAAACTTCATGTCTTACAATTAGTATCAATAAAACCAAATTGTTTAGGTGATTAAAATCAAATGACTAAAAAATTACTATTTTTTTATTTTTCAGGTGTTCATAATGTGACTGCCCTGAGCAACCTAATAACTTGGCAGAAGGTGGATTATGACTTCAGTTACCACCAGATGGAATTCCCCTGCAATATTAATGTTTTTATTACTTCAGAGGGGAGATCACTCCTGCCGGTACGAGGAGACATGTTAAGATGGAGGGAGGTTACGTTGGAAAGATACCTGTATTCTTTTGTTTCTTGGTATGGCTTATTATTGAGGAGTTAAACTTGTTTCAGAATTGGGGCTGTTGATTATCAGTAAGAGAATTGATTATTTTGTTCCCGCTGTGGGAATGAAAACCTGTGAAGAACCAGATACGGCGAATCCCAAGACGAGCAGAGGAAAGCTGTCGGTAGCAGCAGCTCCCACACCCAGGCAGAGAAAGTAGAAGCTTTCTGTAAATTGCCTGATTCACATCTAGACCTTTGTTCTTGCTGCCTCCGTCCTATTGTCTCTGCCAATCTTACGTGAGGAATAGTTCAGAATTCCTTTTAAGACATTTAAAAATGTTCCTGATGACATGGTAATTATTTTTATGCTTTATGGTGAAATGCTCTGATAAATCATCAGAGTGACTGATGCAGGGAGCTTTTAATTGTGTCTTTTCATGATGAGAAGTACGCCCCGTTGTCTAAAAGGTGTAGAGTTTCTCTGTAAACTGATGTTCACTGTGATTCATGAGAAACTGCCCGTGAACGAGAATGAAATGGCCCCCGGGTAAGTTTCCTCTGGGAAAGTGTGATTTGCTTTACGTGGTTTCTAGACAGATCAGTAAGACGTACACATATTCCAGGATTAAGAAAGCCTTGAAAACATTTTAATTAGCTGGTTTTTAGAGGTTGGTTACCTTTTTGTGTGTTTACTGCTCTTCCTGCGGAAATGTAAGTAACCAAAGAAACGCTCACCTCTGTAATTGTCGCCGAGGGAGTCACGGTGCTTGTAAACGAATGTTAGAAAGTGTCCCCCCTCCGGTAATAAAAAGTATTTCTCGATTGCTACGCGGGCTGATACAGATGAAGCCTCCTCCCGAAATTTTGGATTAATTTCGGAACGTGGGAAACCCCGCGTCCCGTTGGTCTCCGTAGGCAGACTGCCAGATCCACCTGGAGCCCCAGCTCATCCCGCCCAACATGGAGGAGTACACCGACAGCCTCCTGTCCGCCGTGCTCCCCTCTGTCCTCAACAAGTTCCGCATCTACCTGACCCTCCTGAGGTTCCTGGACTACAGCATTTCCGATGAGATAACCAAGGTGTGTCTGGGGTGAAACCAACGATTTCCCGTGTTGAGTTAGACGGTTTGGTCACGTTCCACTTACCGCGACTGGCGCCGAGCTCGTGTCCTACGTGGGCGGCGCTCCTCCGCGCGGTTACAGTCCTGCTTTGCGCTCCTGTCTTTAAATCGGAGGGAAAAAGTTAGGAGGAGAAAGACCTTTGTACCGCTTGGGTATTTCCCTGTGTGGTTCCCTTCCCCGTGGTCCTTCCGTGCTTCCTGTCGGGCACATCGGCTGTGACAAGTTCTGCCGAGTGGTTGCCCATCTGGGAATGTCTGAATTTCTCCGTTTTTGAAGACTAGTTGTACTGGACGTGGAGTTCTTGCTTTATAGACTTTTTCTTTCAGCGCTTTTCACGTGTGTCCTCCCGTTGCCTTCTGGCGCGGGGGTTTCTGGTGAGGGGTGTGCTCGCGGCTGAGGCGAGACCCCTGTGCGCACTGAGTCCTTTTGCTCTGGTGCTTTCAAGACACTCTTTGGCCTTTGACAGGAGTTCAGCTGTGACGTGTCTGGGGGTCTGGATCTCTGAGTTTCTTCTACTGGAGTTTATTGAACCTCTTGGGTGTGCGGGTTACTGTCCATCTTGGGGAAGTTTTGAGGAAATTTGCTGAGTTTTTGACCGTCATTTCTTTACATTTCTTTCTGCCCCTTTCTCCCTCCTTTCCCTCCAGCATGCCTGTAGGTGGATGTTGGCAAACTCGATGGTGTCCCACAAGTAGCTGAGGCTCTGTTCATTTTTCCTCCTCCCTTATACTTTCTTCTGGACACACTGGCCATTCACACTCAGCCTTTCTGCACGTTTGCTGAGACTTTTTTTTCTGCCTGCTGCACACAGCTGCTTTTGAGCCCAGTTTCTAGTAGTGAATTTTAAATTTCAGCTACAGTGTTCAGCTTCAGAATTTTTATTTGCCTTTAATTTTATTAAAAGACTTTTATTTATTCAGAGAGCAGACTCCCCATTGAACATAGAGCTTGATTTCACGACCCTCGAGATCATGACCTGAGCTGAAACCGAGAGATGCTTAACCCGCTGAGCTGCCCAAGCACCTGTTTACTTTTTAAATAATTTCTGTTGGGGCACCTGGGTGACTCAGTGGTGGAGCATCTGTCTTTGGCTCAGGTGGTGATCCCAGGGTCCTGGGATCGAGTCCCATGTCGGGCTCCCTGCATGGAACCTGCTTCTCCCTCTGCCTGTGTCTCTGCTTCTCTCTGTGTCTCATAAATGAATAAATAAAATCTTTAATAAGTGATTTCTACCTCTTGTTGTTTTTTATTTGATGTGACCTTATTCTCATACTTTCTTTTAGCTCTTTAAATGTGGTTTCCTTTAGTTCTTTGAATATGTTTAAAGAGCTGACTCAAAGTCTTTGTCTTGCAAGTCCAATATTTGGGCTTTCTCAAGGACTGTTTCTGTTTACTTCTTTGTTTCCAGTGAAACGATCCAGACATTGTTTTTTGTTTCTATGTCTCCCTTGTTTTTGTTTTGAAAACCAGGGGTTTTTTTTGTTGTTGTTTTAAAATTTTTTTATTCATGAGAGACACAGAGAGAGAGGCAGAGACAGAAGCAGGTTCCATGCAGGGAGCCTGATGGTGGGACTCGATCCCAGGACCCCGGGATCACGATCTAAGCCGAGGGCAGATGCTCAACCACTGAGCCACCCAGGCGCCCCAAAACCAGGTGTTTAAATGATATGCTAGCTCTGCTCTGGTGGATCCTTCCCCTCCCTAGGGTTTGTTGTTGCTTGATGCTTAGTGACTTTTCTGAACGAACTCTTGGAAACATATCCTTTGTGTGTAGGTCCTGGAGTCTCTGCTCTGTTAGCTTAGAGGCCAGTCAGTGAGTGAATTTCGTTAGATGTCTGGAAGCAGGTCTCCCAGTCAAAGCCCAGGGCTCTGTGTCTCCACGGGGTAGGCCTTCGACACACTGCCACGCAGTTGACAACTGTGACCATCCCTTCTCTTTCTGCTTGCACAGAAAAGGCTACCCAGACGGAGTAGCTGAGGGCCTGCTTTTTTTTTTTTTTTTTTTTTTAAGATTTTATTTATTTACTCATGAAAGACACAGTGAGAGAGAGACACAGGCAGAGGGAGAAGCAGGCCCCATGCAGGGAGCCTGATGTGGGACTCGATCCTGGGTCTCCAGGATCACGCCCTGGGCCGAAGGCAGGCGCCAAACCGCCAAGCCACCCGGGCTGCCCCTGAGGGCCTGCTCTGATCGGAGTACATGCTCGGCCCTTTGCACGCATGCGGCCTTCTGCATTCGGGAGGACTTAGAGATGGATGTGTCCTTTGCGGGCTTTGGAGGGGAAAAGTTCTCATTTCCTAGTTTTTTCTTTTAAGGGTTTTGGTTAGCTGCTTATTTGCCCCAACTGTTACCCAGTGCGTGAGGCAGCCAGGATGATCAGTAATTGCTTCGGATTGTTTTTGATAAATTCCCCGGGAAGGGGGGGGGGGGGGGAAGAGGCTGTTCATAGAGTCCGGCTGAGTAAAGACGCTTTGCACGTGGGTTCTCACAAGGAACCAGCAGAGAGTGACGGATCTCCAGGAGTGCTGCTTTGCAAGCACCCTGTCGTGTGGCTGCCAGGCGGTCCCTTTTTGGGGGTGTAGGCTGGGGGTTGGGTGGGTAGGGCAAACTAAAATGCCTCAGAGCCCAGTGTTCTGTCTTGAACATATGATGCCTGTATTCTGGTTAGTTTTCAGACTTTTGAAGAAGCACATTTTGATAGTTCTTGCTAGTGTTCTTGTCCCCTTTAATGGTGGAAAGAATTTTCAGATCCTCCCTCCCTCTGCCACTTCTGACATCACTGCACGGTTGACTGTGCCCATTGCTGACCTAGGTGCTCGCCCAGGAGCCCCAGGCTGTGGAGGGGTGGCTCCCAGTCCGTTGCCCTCTCCGCCGCCCAAGCAGCAGGGCTGACTTCCTCATTTTCACATCAGCCAACTGACTGCATTACTTTGCTTTTCCTACATAATGCACATCGTTTCCTCAGAAGCCGTGGTTTTAAAGGCCACTTGCTCTCTTGTCACAGGCAGTTGAAGATGACTTTGTGGAGATGCGCAAGAACGATCCTCAGAGCATCACTGCTGACGATCTCCACCAGCTGCTCATCGTGGCTCGGTGAGTAGGACCTGCCCGTAATTGCTTTTTCGGTAAACTCTGTATGAACCTCGCAGTTTTTAGGAGTAACTGAGGCAGGTTTCTACAAATGGAAAATGTTTTTCCTTTAAAATACCATGTGAAGGGCATTGAGGGGGGGGATTGTGTTTGGCCAGTGACCATTTCAGTGGAACAGGTTTTGCTTTTTCTCTAAACCTTAAAGATCCCTTTACGGAAGTCTTACTTGGCTCCTGACTTGTGTGTAAGCTACCAGATGGTCTTGACCCCTGGCCCAGTATTCCTAGGTGGTGTTTTTTTTTTTTTTTTTTTTTTTTTTTTTAAGAACTAGTTACTGTCCTCAGTCTAGACTTAAATCCAATTCTGTGTTTCGTGCCAGGTTCCTGTCTCTCAGTGCCGGTCAGACCACACTGTCAAGAGAACGATGGCTAAGAGCAAAGCAGTTAGAGTCTTTAAGAAGAACCAGGCTTCAACAGCAGAAATGTGTGAATGGAAATGAACTTTGAAGATCTGACACCTCTGAGAGTATTGGGCAGATTGTAGCCACATTATTGTAAAATTCAAGTACCATTTATACCACATTGTTTTGTAGATAATTTGTATCAGACACCAATGACTTTTCCTGAAATCAAGCCTGGTAACATCTGAAGTTTATATAATATTCAGTAAGGGCTTTTACCTTACTGGTTTTATGGAGCTTTTGATTGTTTTATAATTATATAAATTAGTAACAATGTACAAAAGTGTATTTGATATTAAAAGTTTAATATTGATAATGTTGCTGATACCTTTTCCTTAAGTTTCAGCTAAGTCGTAGGTCAGACTCTGTTGAAATGCTGATGTCAACTTCATTTGAAGAAAATTGTTGGAATTCCAAAGTCAGAGGAGTTGTTCAGATTTTTACAATGTCTTTCCAATTAACGGTGGGTCTGAATGTGTTTAGTGGTCCAACTTTGGGGAATGGGGTGTACCGGCCATTAATTCACATGACTGTGAAATTCTGTAGCATCCTTTCCCAAACGTTGGACCACAGAAGTTTTTTTTTTTTTTTTCCACTTAACAGTTATTAATAACCTGCAAAATTAGTCTATTACATGGCAGTGGTTCCCAGACCTTTGGATTTCATGGACCAGTAGTAACATTTCCGAAAATTTGAGGGACAGGGTTGCCAATGTATTTTGCCAAGTAATCTGAAAGAAACCACTGTATTATCACTTTTTTTTTCTTCTTCATAAAAGGAGTCTCAGGATGAGAGTCCTTTCAGTGGAATAAACACAGCTTTTTTGGGAAAAAAACACCACATTGTCCTTATTTTTCTCATTTCACCCCTCGTGCATTTGGGAACCACTGTTTTATGGGACTTAAGGGAATGCTGCCCTAGGATAGGTTGTGTTGCCCAAGTATGAAGAAAGCAAACAGTTAACTTTTTAAAATATGCCTTCTGTAGAAAATAAAGTTTTAAATTGTTTTCATAATTGTCATTTAGTTGCTTTGATGATTGTATTGGATTTTAAACTTTTGCGTAAGTTTTTCCATTAGTTGCAGATGTGTTAGCTCAACGAACATTATCTGCTAATCCAGGAATACCCAATAAAGCTATAGGTAAGTTTTTCCCAGACCAATTAGTTTTAACATAAAGGTTTTTAAGGTAACAAAAATATCATTATCCATAGCTAGAAAGCAATTTAATACAGTACAGCAGTGTAATTGTGGCATAAAGGATGTTTGGAAAGTTTTGACCATTACTTTATGTAAGCTCTCAGCAGTTACGTATAAAGATTAATTTGTTTTTGTTTTTGTTTTTTTTTTTTTTTAAAGCCAGTTAGTTTACCTAGTGGGAAACAGGAGATCAGTTAAATGATTCTGTGGGTGTTGTTTCCCCTCCCACTCCAAATCGACATTGCTGAACAAGGAAACCAGGGTCAGCCTTGAAAACCAAGGAATTCATTATGCCTAATGAACTGAAGTGAAAATTACTAGTTTAACTTTTCCTAAACTCAAATCTATTTTTATAAACTAATGTAAATAATCTGTTTATATTTAGAATTCTAACTGGTTTTCATTTTTATAACGGGTAGGCTAGACTTCCTTAACCTTTTAGAAATAAAAATGAAGACTCAACTGGATTTGTGAAAATAAAATTCAAGTAGATTAGTTACCGTGTGATTATTGTGCCAATGTGAATTGTAATTTACCAAAGAGAAGTAAATAATTTGCTTCATCTTGCAGAAAAGTTCCCTTGAAAGGAAAACCCTCTTTGAAATAAACAAAACTTCCCAAATTATTAGTACTTTGGGCTGTTTTTCATGAATTGTAAGAGTTACCCTGTGACGTATGGGAAAAGATCCAACACCTTCCTGGTGGAAAACCGTTGTAAGCTTAACTGTGGGAGCTGATGCAGCGTGGTGTCTTCCTACAGGTGTCCCACCAGGTAGGAGATTGGCGCTCTGGGCTTCAGAACCCCTTTTCTTTTCTCTGTTGCCCGCACACTGGAAGGTGAAGTTGGTTATTCCTATTTGGATCACCAGGAAACTGAACATACTACCCTGACTGGAATTAAATGTTGCCGCCTTTTTAGTTTTCAAAGATCTCTTTGCAAGGAATTTCATGAAGCTTGTACCACCTGACCTTTGCTTATATTTTCTCTCCTGTTGTGTGACACTTTAATACTTTTGAGACTCAGGAAAAGTTGGTTAGGGACAGAATAAAGCTTTTGGTTTCAGTGTTTGGGTGTTCGAAATTTGATGGTGATACACTTCACTTTTAAAGTCATATCAACAAAAGAGGAAAATACTGAAAGGGCTGAGACCCAAGTGTTCAGTCATAGCGTACTGATCTTACGAATTTTTAAATCTGCTTTAGAAATCAACCATTATGTTTAAAATGTTATTCAAGGAATTCTCATACACATGGTCACTCTAAATTACAATGTTATTTTATTTTAAATAGTCACAAGATTTGACACTTCAAAAAAAAGATACCACTAATAAATAACAAATATGGAAATACTTATCAAAGTTACAACAGACATAATGTTTAGCTGAGAATCACTTCAACAGGGTAAGGCTCTAAAGATACCAGACGAACCGATACTTGTTTGGAATAAGGTGTGCAACGTCCTCGTACGGGCTTTTCTTAGGCCATGGGGTCAGGATTACAGCCATAAAATCAGTTTTAGTACAACTGTGCTTCACACTAAATCTCAACAATTCCGTCACAGCCTATACAAGATGTTAAGGAATGTTCCCTTGCAAGAAATTACAACTTGAACACTCATTTCAATAATTACCAATACCCAGTAAACGTAGTCTTCCGTTCCTAAAAACGGCAAAATTAAATAGATGCTGGTATTCATTCACACCTTGTGTCTCGGGCTTTATGACTGACAGGTCTTCATAATCCAGACTTTGGGTGTACAAGGGGCAGAATATTTTAAATTTAAGTAGACTGGGGAAAATTAGGATCAAATGGGCATACCTTTCTTGACTGTCGTACCAGTAATCCTCAAATAACAGGGAATGGTTAAGCCATCAAAACTAAACTAGTTATTTTTTATATTCAAATGCTGCTTCGTACTAGTTAACACTCTAAAGTCACTAAGAACTAAATGTATTTACACAGGAATGAACTGACAAAATTATGAAAAATGCTATTCCCCTACACGTGTCCTTTGTTCATCCTTCATGGGTTTACTCGCTACACTGCACCATCCACCCCACTCCAAAATAGGTGCAGGTGGTCATGTCGCAAAGTAATTATCCCCAAACTACTCTCAAGGACCAGCTGCTCTGTAGTGTATAAGCTACTCACATTTACACCTTCTAGGATGATGTACTTCTGTTGTTCTGGCTCTCAAATCTGGAAATCTGCTGAAGTTCAGATTCCTTTTAAAACCTTTCCCGAAAAACATAATTAGAATTTGTGATCCCTAACTTCAAAGACAGTACAGATTAAAATAGCCTAATATGTGAAACCTCTTTTTGGATTAAATAAAAGCCATAGGATTCTTTGTGGCTAAAAACTAAATCTGAATTATGCGTGTCTGGCACTGTGTAAACATATTTTTAAGTTCATTTTGCTGGACTTGATTCACCACTTCAGGTTCTGCAGGGCTCTTCTGAACCTTGGCCACCGCAAAGTTGATCCCCTGGGTTAACCCAGCTTGGGTAATACTAGCAACCTGGACCATGGAACTTCGAATCTTTGCAAAGGGAGAGACTGCTCTGCTGCTACTGCCCTCTGAAGGAGAAGGAGTTACTTGAAGCCCCGTCTCAAGTTCAAGCATGCTGGATGCAGAGCCAGGGGTCTTTTGACCTACAACTGGATGCACTGGTTCAACTGACAAATACTGGGGACCTGTTGCAGGAAAAGACACATCTAATTGAGATGGCCGAGAAGGTGTCTGTTCTGTTGATTCGGATTGTGTTTCTTCATTAGAAACTTGATGGGTCATTTGATTTCCTTCCTCACTAGCCTGCTGAGAAACAGACCCTGTTTCTGACAGCTGGGTCATTTTGTTTTGTGCATCTTGTACAAATCTGTGGCAGTAAATATCCACAGGCTTGGCAAAACCAGTCAATACGTATATGTTGTCAGCTGAAGGACTTTTCTTCAAAGGAGACTCATGGCCTTTTCCAAACCCACTTCCATGAGCAACAATCTCCGAAGGAGCGTGAATGCTAATATCGGTGCTGCTGAGGGACTGGGACCGACTGCCTAACCGAGGTGCTGAAGCAATAATACCACAACTAGGAAGAACATAGTCTCTTGGCCCTACGTTCTCTAAAGAATTAGCTAGCGGCTTGTCTTCATCAGACTTGGAATTTGCGAGGAATTCATCAGAGTGGTAGGAGTCATTCTCTGAAGACACTTCCCCATCCGACTCTGCCTGGACTTTGTTATCCATCACACCTGTGGTTTCCATAGTTTCAAGGCTACTATCTGACTTCCAAAGATTTACTTTTAAGTTTGGTTTTAGAAAGTTAACTTTCATTTCAGGTTTGGCAAAGTTTCCTAGCTTTCGTAGATTGCCAATATTTACATTAGATTTGGTCTGTTTCACTTTTTGATTTAGAGATGAAAATTTGCTCATTAAAAAATTTTTTCCCTGTGCCAGAGAGCCTTGGTTTTGAGATCTGATGCCAATGATGTCTTCATGAGGTTTACTGCTCTTCCTACAATTAGAAGAAGAGAAAAGTTAACTCCCTGTGAAATCCAATATACCAGTTCCAGTTACTATAAATGAAAGCTGACTTGAAGTGGGCCCAATTTCCGAAACAGTGCACTGCTAAGTGGCAAAATCAGATAATCCATGATGCTAGAACAGTACTATACAATAGAAACATAAGCTATATGTAGTTTTAAGTTTTTCTAGCCATATTAAAAACCCGAAATTTTGATTGTATTTAACCTAATATATGCACAAAATATTTTACCATATAATCACTATTAAAAGATGATTAATGAGATATCTTATTTCTGATACTAAGTCTATGAAGCAACTGGTGTGTAGTATTTTACAACTTGGCAGCAGAAGCCTTTGTAAATGACATTGACAAGTTGTCCCTGGATGTTGAGTGGGAACCGTGCCCCGGCTGTGTGACTTTAACCCCCGTCCAGCAAGCAGTCTCCTGCACATCGTGTTCTCCAGCAGGCCGTGCACTGAAGAGCCAGCCAGCCAGCCTGTGGAAACACTCCGTCTGCAATATCTTAATCCTACTCAGTGAAGCTCCTCATAGTAGTTGGGATTAATCATGTTGAGTTCTTTTGGATCAAAACTTTGTCTTTAGATTTGATCATTACTACTGCATGTTTCCTTCAACAGGGTTCTCTCTGGCGTTCAGAGAAGGGGAAGCAGTAGAGGAAGGAAAGGGAAAGGAGAGAAGCCTCTCAATGGCTGTCTCAACCTACATTTTTGTGCATTATTCTGAGAAAAAAAACCCAAAACCACACCCAAAATTCAAACCACAGCAGTTTCCTTCTTATTTACGGGGTTACATTCCAAGACCCCAGTGGATGTCTAAAACCACAGGTAGAATCAAACCCTATATGTCTTACATGTTTTTCCCTATACATATGTAACCTGTGATAAAGTTCATAAACCAGGCAGAGTAAGAGATTAATAGAATTACAATACTGTCATAAGTTATATGAATGTCCTCTCTAAATATCTTATTACTGTACTGTACTCACTCCTTCTGGTGAGGATTTGAGAGGATAAAATACCTACACGCTGAGATGAAGTGAATGATGTGGTCACTGTGAGCATCAGGCTATGGCCTGACAATGTGTCAGGAGGAGAATCACCTGTTCCCGGACCACGGCTGACCACAGGTAAACTGAGCCTGAACAGGGGAAGAGGGGATCTCTACAGAGGCAAGTGGCTACCATTCGGGGCGGGTCTACCACATGGACCACCTCGACAACCAACAAAGCCAGCACAGACTGTAAATGGGAGTCCATAGCATCTTAACTCAAACTGTCTGCACAGATTCCAACTTGGTTGAATTCAAGTGGGAGGGGGGTTTGTTTCCTTTTGTTTTCGTGTGGTTTACCTACGTTTATTTTAAAAGATACGGGATATTTGACAGGATTTTCTCAGGTGGCATCCCTCACAACAGCTATAAATACAAGAAACAGTGCTATTTGCCACACGTCTCAGTATGTATGTATGACTTGCTGGTCATGAAATTTCATAAAAATTAGGATGCTAAAGAGCTGCTGAAACAACTCTCTACTAACACAAGACTGAACAATGTTTCTCTGGCTGACCAAATGGCTCTCCTCTAGTTGAATGTGGACCATGAAACACAATCAGATGGGAAGCCAAATTTTAATGTGAAATAATCTCTTCACAGGCATTCTTTTCCCAAATTCAGAACCCACTGGTGTTTAGAGAGAAAATCAGAGCTTGAATGTTTCAAAGTTGTTTAAATTATGGTGACAACTAATGTATTTCTCGTTTTTAAGAGTCTTACTTTTTGACCCACAGAAATCTGGTATTTCCCAGTTTAAATACCAATACATTACCCAAATTTGACTTCTCATTTGCAAATACTTTTAAAGAAGTAAGACTCTGGATAATAAGGTCTTTATTCTTAAGAAAATTGAAGTAGTACACTTACCTCTCAAGTTTTTTCTCAATTATAGGTACATCTAATCCCATGGCTTGCTTGGTTATCTGTAGCATCTCTGCAATGCACTGAAGGGTATCTGAAACCCAAATACAACTGCTTGCCAGTTTCCCCAAAAACATACTAAAAAAAAATAGTACTTGTAATTCAGAACCCTAAATGAAATTTGCGGTCTTATTCAAATACAAGTTTACTTGCTACAATTTATAGAAAACTGCTTCTTGTTCATTATGTTCTGAAACAAATTTTAACAGAAGAGTTAATAAAGGGCAAATGAACCAAATCAATTGGAAGTAAAAGTTTATTCTCATTTGTCCTAACACCATTTTAGATGCCACGACAACAGCTGTGAATGAGTTCCCTGACTACTGTCCATGAGAGGCATATGTGGTAGGATAAAGCCCTGGCACTCAAGTATGGCCAAACCCAACGAGATTTCCCATTACAGACACCTTTGCCCCAACCTACACCAGTTCAAATAATTTCCCTGCTTTGTGGGGACAAAGTGGCTATTTCAAGGTTACAAAGCACAAAGCTAAGTTCCATTTATAACGGTATATACTGTCCCCACTTCCACTTGGACTTAAAAGAGCAGATCAAAAGTTACCACTGAATACTGTCATCTCTTCATTACCTTTCCCATCCTCTTCTGGATTGCGCATTACAGCTCTCAGTGTGTGGAAATAGCCACTTGCTTCTTTATATCTGTAGTGCAACCGCATGCAGGAGAACTTCGGCTTACCAAAGAGAGTGGGTTCAGGACCTAAAAACACAAATGAATATGGTTAAAGATCTCACATAAAATTTACTTTTTTCTGTATCTTTAAAATACCAACAATTACTCATCAGTTACTTAGCAGATTTTATCTCTTCTACATGAGAGTACACAAAATATAAGCTTAGTGTGATTTGATTTGATGAGGTTAAAGAACTTCTTCAGTCTCAAATATTTAAACTTTCTTGATCCTTGGGTTAATTTCATAAGGTAAGTAATAAACAGTTATTAGACCACATCCATCACTAATCTCTAAAGAATAGAAGAAAGTCCTAAGAAATCGACTACTTGAAATATCAATATCCCTTTCTGGTTCTAATAAATTGTACTGTTTGTTCAAACAATGTGACCCAATCTCAGAAGAACAGTATTTGCTTTCTAGGACTTGGTTAGCATGTTAAAATTTACCTATTTCTATTTTTTCCAGGTCTTCTAGACTTAGTCGTTGATACTGGTTTACTTTATCAACTTCATCATCATAACTGGATAAAGGGAAAGGGAGTAAAAATAGGATTACAATCAAAAGCATATTTGGCTTGGCAGCTGAGATATATTAGTAGTAACTTCTATGCAGTTAAAACCTTCGCACTCTGGGGTAAAGAGTTAAACATTTTAAAAACTAGATGAGAATCAGCTTATGGATCTTACACTAAAATCAATTACAAAATATAATTTGTTCCATAAAAACTTACAAAACAAAACCAACAAACCTAAAACTTAACCTAAAAAGGCAAACACACATATGTATACTAAAGGTATGTGTTTATGAATAACACAGATCTGCTATCCAGAATCAAGAATAAAAAAATCCATATGATTAATGCCAATGGGTATCTGGGCCTATGACTTAGAGAAAAAAAAAAAATTGATTCTGGTAAGGCTAATGGGAAGTACTTATTTGCTAGTGGCATTGTTAGTCTTTCTGGAGATCTGGCAATAAACCATAGAAGTATTACAATTCATCATACTCTTAAAAGAGAAGCATGTGTGTGCGTGTATACAATTACTGGTGCAAAGACAACTGTATCATTCCTAATAGCAATAAAATGGAAGCATCAGTGCTAAACAGTGGGGAAATGTACACTGTATAATAATATATAGTCAATAATGAATGTGGAGTACAACAAAACATGGAAAACAAAATAATACTAAATGCTTAAAGAACACTATAAACACTAATTCTAAAATTGTATTTTCAAATTGATGAGGAAAAAGTGATATAAGTTATATAAAGTTCAATCGAGTTCTTAAAATATGTAACAAAACAGATTCTTAATTTTTTTTTTGTCATGAACTCTAGGAAATGTACTCGAACAATTAAAAGCTTTAAATCAATAAGCAACTTACTAGGCCACGTAGTAGGCAGAGTTAGAAAGCAGTAACAGCACATCCACATCTCTGTGAGTAGCATCAATGAGGCTAAACAGACATAGAGGAAATTAAATATTTTCATTTTCATCTGCATTTTCACCAAGATTATTTCTATAGCAGAACAATTTAAAATAAAAGATTGGTTGTGTGTGTGGGGAAATCAGTCAGTGAGTCCTATTTTTTAGGTTAAATGTAAATAATCTATCCATTTGGAGGGGGGAAAAAAGGAACCCAATTTGAGAAGGGGGGAGGTTAGTTGTCAGGAAAGGATTGTAGCTGAGGAGGCCCCTTCTCAGAGAGCTGTGGCCAAGGAGGTGGGAGGATAGAGGGAAATAAGAATTTGGGGGGGAAAGGGGTTGGGGGTTGGGAAAGAAGGAAAACCCTCACGCTCAGAAGGGAGAAAATGTCTAGATTATCTCACAGAGCCTAACCATAAGAAGGACACTGCACATTAAGGGTATTTTTACACACATATAGAATGCATCTTTTGGGGGAAAAAAAAACACAAAAATAAACAGAACACTGAGGTGCAAAAATGGGACCAAACCCAAGCCACTGTATTTCTTACTCCAGAATAATTTACCTGGCTTTTAAAGAACGAATAAACATTTCCTTATTCTAAGTCCATTTTGCTGTATTTTCCCTCCATTCTCAAATCACATATCAAAGTAAGGGTCAGAAACCAGATGAATGTTGATGAACCCGTTAAACCTACAGCAAAATCTGTATTTTTTAAGATTAATAAAAAGGTGGTCCATGTATAAAATCTACAAATAAGCAGGGCAAGATGTGAACTCAACACTTTTAATATCTATTATAACAACATTAACTTCCAATCACAAGGCGGAAATCAGTGTCGGTTCTAACATTGGTCTCAAACTTCCACTGTACGAGTGGGTATTGCTCGCTTAGAATCTCATTCCTACTTGCCACGATTTACCAAAATGCTACTGAAAAACCAATGGAAAACGGGAGGGAAAAAAACCATTTATCGATGGAAGTCACGTCCGTCAACTGCGTCAGAATGAGGTCACTGTTTAACGCGTTCTGCGGCGAAAAAGAACCACAATCTGAACCCGCAGTAATTTACATCAGCGGCACCTTGTCGCGGCGAACCTCGGACGGCCTTAACCTAACCTAACAAATTCCCCTCGAGTTTCACGTCCAATAATACACCAAAAAATACGACGGATAAGACGCCGGGCCCGCCCCCCGGCCGCCCGCCCCCTGCGCCCGAGCCCGCGGTCCCGGGCCAGGCCGCGCGCCCCGGACCCCGCCGCCCCCGCCCGCCCGCAGAGGTACTTACAGGCGCTGCCGCCACCGGCGCTCCCGCCGAGCCACCGCAATTACGTCACCACACAGATTTTCACAAGAAACAAAGTCTACTTGTACAAGTCAGCGCTGCCTCGTCGCAGCCTCCGATTGGGGCAGTGATATTTACACCAGTCCGACAGGATCCTCAGTCACAAACATTATGTCTTTAACGAAAAGCACTGGGCACGTGACAGGCGGTCAGGAAAAAGGTACCCCCACCCCCACCCCGCGGTTTTACTGGAGCCTCCGCTGCAGTAAGTAGTGTCCCTCCCCCCACCCTCCCCGAAGCGCACAACAGACACGATGGTCCACACGGACGAGAAAAGAAAGCCCCCCCGCGTCCTCCCCCGCCCCCCGCGCCCGCAGCCCGCGCGGCTCTACTCGCTCTTGTTCTCCTGCCAGTCAGGCATGCCCTCCTTCCACACGATGAACACGAACACCGCCAGCACCACATGCAGCCCCACCACCGCGACAATGGTCGCGTAAAAGCCACTGTCGTCAGGAGACATTAACAGGAGACTCTGGAAAAGGAGCAATTTGCAGGAAAAATACAAGCCCACAGGAACTTTAACCATGAGTCCTGCGAAAAGGAGAAAAATCTTGAAAGTCGTGGCCAGGCTGCCGCCTTCGGGCTTAGGCTCGGCCGCGTTGCCGGCGGCGTTGCCGGTGGCGTTGGCGGGCCGCTGGGCGGTCGGGGGAGGCCGGTGGGAGCGCGGCATGGTGTCCGTCAGTCGGTCCGCCCGTCCGTCCGTCGAGAAGTCGAAGCTCAGTCAGAGCCGCCCGCACACAAGCTCGCGCCTGCAGCGACTGCGGAGACTGCGGCAACTGCGGCAACTGCAGCGCCAAGCCCCGCCCACAGACGCCGCTCGCTTCCGGCCGCCCCCGCTGCCGCGGCACGCGCCCAGTGCGCATGCGCGCCCGCCCGCGCCAGCCCGCCCCCGCCTGGCACCCAGTTCGCGCCTGCGGAGGGAGGCGGAGGGGGCGCTGAGGGGCCGCCGTGCCCAGACCCACGGCCGGCCGGACCCCCGCCGGACCTCGCCACGCCGCGGGGAGGGGCTGTCGCCGCCGCTCGGGGGACGCGGGCTGCCGCGGGCGCCGTGAGCGTCCGTCCCTGTGCTCATGCCCAACAGCCCAACAGAGGCTGCTCTGCTGCCACGGGTGAAGGGCTCATCTACTCGGGGTGGAACTAGCGGGTTCAGGAGGCTTGGGCAAAACCAAGGACGGGCCGGCGGGCGGCCTGAGGGCAGCTGAGCCGTGTGCCTGCTGTCCTTCCACTTTGCAGGCTCGTCCTGCGACCCGCGAGCCCCCAGGCCCCTGTCGTTCGGGGCCGCGGGGCCGGGGAGAGGGGAGGGCCTGGGGGCCGCGGACCGCGGGGGCCTCCGCGCCGGGGGCTGGCCACGGGCGGTCCACGCCGAGCTCGGGGCTGCAACAGACGAGGCCGGCACGCAGCGCGCGGACAGTGCGGGGCCAGCGCCGCTCCGGTCGCGGTCGCGGTCGCGGAGGGAGGCGCAGGGAGCGGGCCACTGCTGCTGCGGCGGGGCTGCGTGCTGGTCAACTGCGGCCACAACTGTTTTTCCGCCAGAGTTAAGCGGCTGGGACTGCAGTGCGGCAAGTCTCTGGCGTAAAATTTACGGGGACGTCAAAAAACACCCAACCATCAAGATAATTTTTAGTGCGGTATTTTAAAAAAATCAAAATTGATGCCAGAATATCACGATGAACAGAACACTAACGTTTTAAATAAAGACAGGATCCGACCCTGCACCTGTACAACCCTGCACACTTGCCTCACGCTAACCCTAGCCTTGGGCTCTGTAAAAGTTTATTTACCAAAACCCGTAGCTCAACTGGACAACAAAAAAACACAAAACCCAGTTTTTAAAATGGGCAAAGGATTTCAATAGACTGTGTTCTCTCGAAGATATACAAATGGCCAATAGGCACACGAAAAAATCCTTACTATCCTTTGTCAGTAGGGAAATGCAAATCAAAACGACAGTGAGATACCACTTCACACCCCTTAGGTGAAGTACAACAAAAACAAAACAAAAAATGAGAAAGCAAAAGCAAATATTAGTTGAGGAGGCTGAAAAATTGGAACCCTCCTATGCTGCTGGTAAGAATGTCAAATGGTGCAGTCACTGTGGAAAACAGCTTGATGGTTTCTCAAACGTTAAGCACAGAATTACACATGATCCAGCAATTTCCACTCCTAGGTATGTACCCCAAATAAAAATTGGTGTTCAAAACTTGGACGTGATTATTCAGAGTATTACTATTTACAGTAGCCAATAGGTAGAAACAACCTAAATGCCCATCCACGGAGGAAAATAAGCAAAATATGCTATATCCATAGGACAGAATACCACTAGGCTATAAAAAGGAATGAAGTTATGACATATGCCACAGCATGCACCAACCATGAAAACATGATGCTAAGTGGATGAAACCAGTCACAGAAGGTCACATATTATATGATCACATTTATACAAAATGTCCAGGACAGGGACATCTACAGAGACAAAAAAGTAGATCAGTGGTTGTCTGGGCAGAGTGATAGAATAGTGATTGCTAGAAGGTACAGGGCTTTCTTCTGGAATAATGAAAATGTTCTAAAATTCACCATGGTAATAGCTGCATAAGTCTGTGAATATAATAAAAGCTATTTAAAAAAAAGCTATTGAATCATATGCTTTAAATGGATGGATTCTATGGTATATGAATTATATCTTAATAGAAGCTTTTAAAAACATATACACACAACCCAGGAGCAAGCAGCTGAGGCAGGCAGGTACCAACTGCTAAAGACCCCCAAGTCCACGGCTGGTTGGCTGGCTCTCTCAGGACCTAAGTTGGCACATTTATTCCCAAAGCTACCTCTCCCTGTCCTCCATCAGGGGCGCCTGCTCTGGGTCCACTGCTCTGGCTCAGTTGACAGACTGTACAAAGGTTCTATAGCAACTCAGCCAAAGAGCTAGTTTCCAAACATCTCCCTTCAAGGGTAAACTGTTCACCATCTGGAAAATCTTTAAGCTTTGCAAATGAAAAATACCAGTGGCAAATTTAAAGAAATTTTAGCAGTATTATAAAGGATGTCAACCACAAAAGAAAGTAGAGGGTTCTTGAAGAACTGTGTAATCAAGATGCAGACACACAGTTAACTTTGGAAATTCAAACGGACACATGATACCCATCAGAGAATAATCCACCTGAGAGGAAAATGTAGTGTATCTGAAGATGATAATAATTCTGTATCTGAAAAAGCATCTACTCTGGAATGAAAGGCAGAAAAGACAAGACTGCTCTGAAACACTGCTGGCTCCTGCTCCAGTTCCTCCGCAGCCCAAATGTAAGGCTCCAAACCACATATGCCTCCCAAAGATGTCAACATTGGGGCCAGCCTCAGCATGGCAAAGTGTTTCCCATTACCACAAAGATACCAAGACTATTGATAGGCAGGTCCCAGCCTTCTATCCAAGCCAACAAGCCAAAACATGGCTTTCAAAGTCACTGACTCCAAAGCATTTGCTTCATTTTCTACTCCCTCCACATCATCTTGTCCCACAGCTTCAAAGAAGGCAGTTTCTAGAAATACAGTAATAATGAGAAACACAAAAGGCAATAAAAAACCCTAAAAAGCAGAAAACACCTCAATGTCACATGCAACCACTTCTGGTATAGTCAGTATTAGAGGAGATCCTTCTGAGACCAGAGTGGAAAGTCTCAAACCTGAGCAGTCTGTCCCTGTCACCCAGGAGCAGACCATAGGCACAAGTCTGTGCCCACCCCCCTCGACTCACCCTCAACCCAGTCCTCCTCTTGAGAATCAATACGTCACTTCCTCAGACACTCCCGTTGTCCTGGTTAGCAACGAAGCCTCTGCTTATTTCTCCTTAGACCCAGGTAAGTGTCTGTACTAAAGAGGCAACCCAAAGAACCACTCTCCATCAGGCACGGCCTGTGTGTTAGCACCAATAAGACAGGGAAGACAGCATCTCAGCTAATGAGATCTAAGTTGATGGGACAATCTTCAGAATCTCTCAGTGTCCCACAGGACAAAGGTCAAAATATACTCCCAGGTCCAAGACTCTGACACTGGCCTCTTCTGTCCACCAACGAGCATGAGGAAGAAGAGGAGGATGAGGATATTGGTGGTGAATATGCTCTGGCAGGTAACAGAAACAAAGAGACTCTCTCACAATAGAACTTAGCAATAGACCATCTAAGAAAGAATTAGAAGACAAAACATCTTGCAATAGTGACATGTGAAGAAGAGAGGCAGGGAATCCAGGAACAAGTTGGAAATTAGGAGACTGAGCCACAGGCCCACAGCTGAAGAATTCGAGCAAAGAGATATCCTAAAACAAAGGAATGAAGAAGTAGACCACAACGTACACATGGAATTAACAAGGCAGACTCAGCAGAAAGCTCGGGCTCAGACCCACAGCAGCAGAGCTGGGAGCATGAAGGGTTTGAGAATTTAAGGAATATGTAGAGGTCACTAACTCCCCTATGACCATTAGGCACATAAGCCCTGGGCCAGGATGAGACCTACAGGCAAGCCAGCAGGAAATGCAGAATTAAATGAACTTAAAAGCACAGAAAGGTTTCACTATCCATCATGAAATGTGAGACTGCTTGGAAACAGCCACTGGTGATTGGTGGGGGTATCCCCACTTGCTAAAAATGTGATAATGTACTGGAATGTAAAAGCTTATATTGTGGTGAAGGAAGAGAGGGCTCTGCTTTTTTTGGAAAGTTCTCCTCACCTGTATAACCCAAATGAGGCCAACGAGCAAAAGGAAGGATGCAGTGACACTTGCTGTCTAGCATGTGTCTCCATATTCTTCATCAGGAGCTTTACCAAAGAGGATGAGCAGAACACAATCACTGGCTCCCAGTTATCAGAAAGCCAAACTGTATAGTGCACGATTAAAGAAAAATGAGTTCGATTGCTGGGCACTGGAGAGGGGTGGGAGTCAAAAAAAAATCAGAACAAAACAGAAGTAGTTCATCATGTGAATGAAGAAAAGAGAAAACTGGAGTAGGAATCTGGCATATGGGAAGTATGGATTTGGGAATCTAACCACCCAACAAGTTTTCTTAAAGACCTGATAGTAGGAGAGGAGACTGGTCTGGTTTGAGCACTACGTCGGTACAGAGCAGCACTGGTACAATACAGCAGTTGTCCCAGTGAGCCCAGATGCCAGAAAGAAGTCTGGGTGTTTTGATACATGTTTTTCTTAAATGCAAGAGACTTCTACTGATTCTAACAGGAGGGCTTATCTCAGTTCTGTAGCAAGCTTTAAATAGCACAGTAAATACACTTTACATAGTTTTAAACTCCTCATCCAGCACACAACTTGATGTGAGAATTACAGGACTGGAAATCAAATCAGGTGCAATATGACCTTACGAAATGGTAGTCAGCTTTTGAAATAAGCCTTTTGGTCTTTCCTTATGTCAATCATCTCCAAAGAAGAAATAAAGGTACTTGATCTAAGGAAGATGATATTGGCAATCTTGACACCTTTAAAAATCTCAAGTTAGGGGATCCCTGGGTGGCTCAGCGGTTTAGTGCCTGCCTTTGGCCCAGGACGTGATCCTGGAGTCCCGGGATTGAGTCCCACGTCAGGCTCCCGGCATGGAGCCTGCTTCTCCCTCCTCCTGTGTCTCTGCCTCTCTCTCTCTCTATGATAAATAAATAAATCTTAAAAAAAAAAAATCTCAAATTAAAACTCAAGCAAAACACAGGAGTGCTACATGCAGTTGTTTCTGAATGGGAATTAAAAGTATGACCTTTTGGGGGGTGCTGCATTAAGCTGTACTGCTGCTATAAAAAATTAAGGTACATGAACGAAAAATTTTTACCAAATGGCTCAAGGAGCATAGAATTTTTCTGCTAATTTGTGAGGAAAACCTCAGCTCTTATTTTAAGAGTCTGAAAATTGCATCCATACAGTATTGATTATCGAAGTGAAATAATCCATGAAATTAAAGTCATGGAAGATTTCCCAATGAACCTACAGTCAATATTATTTTTTATTTTAATATATAAGTATTATCTTGCGTTCAATTGTTCTTTCAAGCTTGTTTTATGCCCCTTTTATTAAAAACAGATGAAATATAGTAGAAGATAAAATCTAAATAGAGCCATTTTATCCTCAGAGCTTGGTCTAGAATTTTCTGCAATGTTACTGATTCATAATACCAAAGATTATAATGTTAGATTTCAGCCTAAAAGCAAACATTCAATCTGGTAAATAAATTTAGATCCTGCCATTCATTTTGAAAAATGGCTTGAAACTGGTTTTTGGTTTTTGTTTTAAAAATGTTGAGCATTAATTGGCCTATTTATTTGGTGAAAGGCCAGGATACTTTACAACCAATCAAGGTAATTAGCATCACTGCACTTCTTGCTGCACTGTTATGTGCATCAAAACAATAAACCTAGATTTGGGGGTAAAAGGAGAGGCCCAGCTGTGTCCTGTGTTCTACAATTTGGGTTTTTAAAAAATCAAATATTGCTATAAAATCTTTCTCTTCATCACCGAGTTTTTTTTTAATGCCCCCTTAATTTTGCACCCAAGGTGAGTGTCTCAGTCAGTTTGCCTTAGTGACCAGTCCTATATTTGAAAACTGCCATGCATCATGCATCCATGCCCATAGCTTGTGAATGATAGTACTAATTATGATGATGACGTCAGAAATTTAAGCACATTAGTTACCAGGATATCACTCCAACTTACCTGGGGTCACAGTCAATGAGGGCCCAGCCCCCATGGAATTTTTCATCATCAGGCAGCAGTAACTTCATATAACTCTGTAACAGCTGGCTAATTAGTTCCTGGTGGCTTCTCTGATTCTCCTTATGCAAAGCTTCATGCTCTTTCTCCTTGGTAAATATGGAATAAAGATCTTCTGTCACTGGAATGCCTTGCATCAAATCTAGAGTAGAAAGTGTTAATATCTATCATCATCTTAATTTGCTAATACATTTTTAAAAAAACAAAAGCCCTAAAACAATAAAACTCATAAGAAAACATAGGCATGAACCTTGGTGATCTCGGATCAGGCTGATAGGATATTTGAGATATGACTCTAAAATCACGTGCAACAAAAACAACAAAAACAGACACAGTGGATATCATCACAATTAAGAACTGTTGTGTCTCAAAGGGCAAGATCATGAACGTGAAAAGACAACCCACAGAATGGGTGAGAGTATTTACAAATCATCTGACAGCGACTTGTATCCAGAATATATCAAGAATGCCTACAACTCGGTAATAAAAAGACGAGCCAATTTTAAAAGGAGCATAGGATCTGAAGAGACAAGCTCACTTCTTCCTGCTGTAGCATGTAGCTTAAGGTTCACAAAGCTATATAATCCATTCCCCACAGACGGTCAAGACAGACTGGAGACTTCTGGGACACAGGTGCCGACTGCTGGCCTTAGAAGGGGAAGCGGTAAACCTAGGCTGCTACTGGTTTCTCTCTCTCTCTCTCTCTCTCTCTCATCTTTGAAGAAATCCAGCTTCAAGATTCGGGTGAAGCTGATGCTATGGATGGGTGGATTGAAAGAGGGACACAGAGTCCGGGTTCTCAATGACATAACTGAGCTGCTAGATCAAGCCGTGGAGGAAAGGTATCTTACTTTTCCTTGATTAAACTGCTAAAACCCAGTTTTGAAGTCGACATACAAACTACCTATGGAAAAAACCAAACCTCTTTACACCAGGCTTCTCAAATTTCCTAACTGGCCTGTTTAGGTAGGGATGATATTAGGTGGGATTGGTAGATAAGCATGCCCATTAGAGAGAGGATAAATGCCAGGAAGATGTTAATGTATACTATGGACATATGATAATTATGAGCTAAATCATAATTTAATGAGTTGAAATCGTTTTAGTTTAAACTAATTATCATATTCGGTTCATTCCAATCCTTTTTTGGTTCATTCATAAGCTAGGCTTGCGGCTAATAAAGAGATTAGTAGGAGTGCTATAATGAGTATTGTTGTTAGTTTGTTAGTTTGTGATGCTCAGGGGAGTGGAAGGAGTAGTACAATTTCTAGATCGAAAAGTAAGAATGTGATGGCGACTAGGAAAAACTTTATGGAAAGGGTAAGCGTGCGGACCCCATAGGGTCAAAGCACACTCATAAGGACTTGCCTTGTCTGCGTAGATATTTAGTTTAGGGAGTCAGAAGGCAATTATTACAAGTAGGGATGCTAAGGATACATTGATTATTAGAGTTAATATTATGTTTATTACTTCTTTTCAGAATCAATCTGAAACTAACTGATTGGAAGTCAATTGTACTAATTATACTAAAGAAGTAAGATCCTCATCAGTAAATAGAGACATACAAGAATAGTCAGACTAGGTCGACAAAGTGCCAATATCACGTGGCAGCCTCAAATCCAAAGTGATGGTTTAATGTGAAGTGATAATATAATTGTCAGAGAAAGCAGACAATGAGGAATGTAGAGCCAATAATTACATGTAGTCCGTGGAACCCGGTAGCTATAAAGAAAGTGGAGCTGTAGACTCCGTCAGAAATTGTGAAAGATGTTTCATAATATTCGGAGGCTTGAAGTAGTGTAAAATATAATCCTAGGGAAATTGCAATGAACAGGGCTTGGAGTATATGTTTGCGATTTCCTTCTATGAGGCTATGGTGAGCTCAGGTAATGGGAGACTCTGGAGGCCAGGAGAACAGAGGTGTTAAGCAGTGGGACTTCTAATGGATTTAGGGGAATAATGCCCATGGGCCGCCAGCAACCCCCGAGTTCGGGGGTTGGGGCTAGGCTGGAGTGATAGAAGGCTCAGAAGAATCCTGCGAAGAATACTTCTGATACAGTAAATAGGCCCTACCAATTCATGTATGACAAATAATAGATTTAAAAATAGGATTTAAAAAATATTCTCAGAGACCGCAGGACAAGCAACTTTGGTTCTAATCTAGAATGCTCTGCATTCACTTTAATCCTATGAGGTAATACTTTCATGTCATATTGTCAACATATGAAATCCACTGGGCAATCTACCCTCATTTCCTCTTCCAAATAATGATAAGAATTGGTTAGGATAATCCCTAAATCTGATACCCTAATATTATATTCATTCACTTTAAAAAAAAAAAGATTTATTATTTCTTTATGAGAGACGCAGAGAGAGAGGCAGAGACACAGGTTGAGAGAGAAGTAGGCTCTACGCAGGGAGCCTCGATCCCGGGACTCCAGTATCACATCCTGGGCCAAAGGCAGGCTCTAAACCACTGAGCTACCCAGGCGTCCCATTCATTCACTCTTATAGCAAAGGATGGTGTGTTATTCACAGCAAGAACATATGATAAATGTCATATGGGGGGAAAAAAAAGACCTCTCATTACATCTCCCAGCCTCAAGTAATGGAAAATCAAATAGAACGTGGAGTTTTAAGCTGATGAGGTTTTAGGAGACCTTATTCCCATATTCCAGGAACCTCACCCCTGCCTTCTGTTACATGAACAACAAACTGACAAATACGTATGGAAATGAGTAATTTCTTTTGTTGCTTCAGCCTAAAAAATTCATCAAATTCTAGTCTTGTAAAAATTTGAATTTGATTTCTTGGGTAAGATGCTGAATATAGAAACACAAGTATATTATAAAACATGAACTATGTTAATGAAGTTGATTTCTGTAAAACACTAGTCACAGAGGAATAACAAATTAAAAAAAAAAAGGAAGGCATTTATGTTCCTTACCTATAACAGCTTGCCTATAAGCATCCTTAAATCGATTCAGGTAATATCTATTTGCCGAGTTAACCCCATCTTTCATAACTCCTGCTAACTTCCTTT
Source organism: Canis lupus dingo (assembly GCF_003254725.2). NCBI lineage: Eukaryota > Metazoa > Chordata > Mammalia > Carnivora > Canidae > Canis > Canis lupus. The sequence goes on along the minus strand of NC_064270.1, from coordinate 30,093,330 downwards.
CTCCTGTCCTTGTAAAGTCACCCTGTTAAGGAAAAAGTCATTTTGACAATTGATTCAAACACAAGAATGCTCCCAAAGTCAATGTGGGCTTTCAATACAAGACCAAAATTCTATAGGCTTTTATAATTTCTAAATAATGTAGTTAAAATATCTACTAGTATCTGGCTGTGACCCAAGCACATCAAATAATTAAAATACTATTTGTGTCATCAAGTCTTCATAGTTAGATGCTGCTATAAAGTAAATCCATTCTTGGCAATCTGTCGAATTTCTAGGATCTACAGGTCAAAACTTATTATATAACATACAAGAAGATTTTCAAGCCTCAAAAATCACAAATTTCCAATGTGGGAAAGTGTGGACAGTTCCCTAGAGTTTATTACAATGGGATTTAGCCAGTGCATGTGGATGTGTGTGAATATGGAGAAAGAATAGCAATTTCCGTACTTTACTGCCCATTAAATTGCTGTAGAATGATCCAACGAAGATTTACATTGTTTTGTTACTCTTGCTTTTCACAACGGAGGTGTCAGAGCAAGTCCCTAGATGACAGTGACTTAACTCGAAGTTTGTACCCTTTGACCAACATCTCTCCATTTCCCCCATCCCCTGGCAAGCACCAGTCAACTCTTATTTTTAAGAGTTGATGTGACGTTTTTAGATCATGCAGTATTTGTCTTTCTCTGGCTTAGTTCACTTAACACAATGCCCTCAAGGTTCACCCACATGTTTTCAAAGGCAGCATTTGCTTCTTTTTTACGGCTGAATATTCCATCACTCTCTCTCACACACACACACACACACACACACACTCACTCCAGTTACTCACTCACTCAACATTTATCCACCATTGGACACAGGTTGGTTGTTTTTAGGTCTTGGCTATTGAAAATAATGCTGCAACAAACATGGGAGTGCAGCTATTTCTTTGGGATACTGATTTAATTTCAATATATACCCATAAATAAGATTGTTGGATCATATGGCCATTCTATTTTTTAAATAACGTTCTTAAGTTTATTTTAGAGAGAAAAAAAAAAAGAGATCATATGAGTTGGGGGAGGGGCAGAGGGAGAGAATCTCAAGCAGACTCTGCCCTGAGCACAGAGCCTGATGTTGGGCTCAATCCCACCACCTATGAGATCATGACCTGTGCTGAAACCAACAGTCTGATGCTTAACCCATTGAGCCATCCAGGTGCTCCCTGTTCTATTTTTAATTTAAGGACTTTCCATGCTGTTTTCCATGATGGCTGTGCCAATTTACATTCCTGCAAACAATGTACATTTCTCCACATTCTTGCCAATACTTGTTATCTTGTCTTTGGTAACAGCAATTCTAATTAGTATGAGGTGGTTATTTACTGTGGTTTTGATGGGCATTTCTCTGATAATTATTGATGTTGAGCATCTTTTCATGTGTCTATAGGTCATTTGTATGTCTTATTTGGAAAAATGTTCAGGTCCTTTGCCCATTTTCCTAGTCAGATTATTTTCGTTTTTTGTTATTGAGCTATGGAGTAACTATTATATTTTGGATACTAGCCCCTTATCAGGTTTTGCAAATAGTGTCTCCCATTCCAAAGGTTGTTTTTTTATTCTGTTAATTGTTTCTTTTGTTGTGCTAAAGCTTTGTAGTTAATGTAGTCCCATTTGTTTATTTTTACTCTTCTCATTTATGCTTTTGGTGTCACATCCAAAAAAAAAAAATTACTGCTGAGATCAATGCCTCAGAGCTTTACCCCATGTTTTCTTGTAGGATCAAACTGTAAAGCCTCAGGTCTTACATTTAAATCTTTAATACATTTCAAGTTAATTTTTGTGACATGAGGGCCAAACTTAATTCTTTCACATTGTATCTGGTTTTCCCAGCACCATTTACTTGAAGAGCCTATCTTCCCCTATTGAGTATTTTTAGTTCCCTTGTCAAATATTAGTTCACTGTATATGTGTGGGTTTCTTTCTGAGCTCTCAGTTCTATTCTGTTGGTCTATGAGTCTGGATTTATGCCAGTCTCATATTGTTTTGATTACTATAGCTTTGTAACAAAGTTTGAAGTCAGGGCAAGTGATGCCTTCAGCTTTGTTCTTTCTTTCTCAGGATTGCTTTGGCTATTAAGGGGTCTGTGGGCTCATGAATTTTAGGATCTCTTTTTCTATTTCTGGGAAAAATGCTATTGGAATTTTCATAGGGATTGCATTTAATCTATAGACGGCTTTGGGTATTATGAAAATTTTAACAATATTAATTTTTCTGATCTATGAACACAGGATATCTTTCCATTTGTGTCTTCCTTTCATCACTGTCTTATAATCTTCATTGTACACATCTCTTGCCTTTTTAAATTTATTCCAAATATTTTTATAGTTTTTGATACAAGTGTCAATAGAATTGTTTTATTTCTTTTTCAGATAGTTTGTTGTTAGTATATAGAAATGCAACTGATTTTCGTATGCTGGTTTTGTATCCTGCAACTTTACTGAATTAACTTGTTCTAACAATTTTCTGGTGGAGTCTTTAGGATTTTTTTTAAGGATAAGATTATGTCATCTGCAGATAATCTTACTTCTTCCTTTCTAATTTGGATGCTTTTTCTTTCTTTCTCTTGCCTGCTTATGCTGGTTAGAATTAAATTACTATCATGAATAGGAGTGGTAAGTGGGCACCCTTGTCTTGTTCCTGATCTTAAAGGGAAAGCGTTTAGCTTTTACCACTGAATATGATGTTATCTGTGGATTTGTCATATATGGTCTTCACTATGTTGAAGTACATTTTCTTCTATACCACATTTGTTGAGAGTTTTTCTCAGGATGTTGAACTTTGTCATATGCTTTTTCTGCATCTACTAAAATGACTATATGACTTTTACCTTCCACTCTACTAATGTGGCATGTCACATTTATTGATTTAAGCATGTTGAACCATCCTTGTATCCCAGAGATAAATTCCACTTGATCATGATGTGTGATCCTTTCAACATGCTGTTGAGTTTGTTTTGTTAGCATTTTGTTGAGGATTTTTGCATCTATGTTGGTCAGAGATCTTGGCCTATAATTGTCTTTTCTTGTAATGAATTGTCTTTGGTATCATGGCCTCATAAAATGAATTTCAGAATGTTCCTTTCCCTTCCACTTTTTGGAAGAATTTGAGAGGGAATTATTTCTTCTTTAAATATTTGATAGAATTCACCAGTGAAACCATGTAAGCCCTGGGCTTTTCTTTCTTGGTAGGTTTTGCTTACTGATTCAATCTCTTTACTCCTCACTCACTGGCTCAGATTTCTAATTCTTCAAAGTTCAGTCTTGGTAGGTTGTAAGTTTCTAGAAACTTACCCTTTTCTTCTAAGTTGTCCAATTTGTTGGCATATAATTGTAAAGAGTAGTCACCTGTGATTCTAGGCATTTCTGTGATATCATTTGTTTTTTTTTTTAATCTTTTTTTTAATCTTTTTTTATTTATTTATGATAGTCACAGAGAGAGAGAGAGAGAGAGAGGCAGAGACATAGGCAGAGGGAGAAGCAGGCTCCATGCACCGGGAGCCCGACGTGGGATTCGATCCCGGGTCTCCAGGATCATGCCCTGGGCCAAAGGCAGGCGCCAAACCGCTGCGCCACCCAGGGATCCCTGTGATATCATTTGTAATGACACTTTCATTTATAATTTTGAGTCCTTTTTCTTCTTGATTAGTCTAGCTGAGGCCTGTCAATTTTGTTGATCTCTTTAGAAAACCAACTCTTAATTATATTGATCTTTTCTATTGTTTTTTTTCCCTAGTCTCTCTTTCAAATATTTTTGGTCTAATCTTTATTATTTCCTTCCTTCTGGTAATTTTGGGCTAACTTTCTTCTTTTTCTAGTTCCTTGAGGTGTAAAGTTAGGATGTTTGAGATCTTTCTTTTTTCTTAATTTAGGCATTTATAGCTATAACCCCCCCCCCTTTTTAAGATTTTATTTATTTATTCACAAGAGACAGAGAAAGAGAGAGGCAGAGACATAGGCAGAAGGAGAAGCAGGCTCCATGCAGGGAGCCCAATGTGGGACTTGATCCGGGGACTCCAGTATCATGCCCTGGGCATGGTGCCAAACAGGAGCCATCCAGGCATCCCCTAAACTTTCCCTTTAGAACTGCTTTTGCTATATCTGGTAAGTTTTGGTATGTTGTGCTTCCATTTTCATTTGTTTCAAGGTATTTTTCTATTTCCCTTTTTGATTTCTTCTTTGACCCATTGATTGTCTAGGAGAGTGCTGTTTAATTACCACATATTTATGAATTTTCCAATTTTCCTGTCACTGATTTCTAGTTTCAAACCACTGTGGTCAGAAAAGATACCTGATATAATTTCTATCTTTTTGAACTTGTTGATACTTGTTCTGTGGTCTAACCTATGATCTGCCCTGGAAAATGTCCCACGTGGGCTTCTAAAGAATGTGTATTCTGCTCTTGCTGGATGAAATGTTCTATATATGTCTGCTGGGTCCATTTGGTCTACAGTCCTATTCAAATTTGCTATTTCCTTATTGATTTTTTGCCTGGATGATCCATTGTGGAAAAGGGGGTATTGGGCAGACCGGGTGGCTCAGCAGTTTAAGTGCTGCCTTCAGCCTAGGATGTGATCCTGGAGACCTAGGATCGAGTCCCACATTGGGCTCCCTGCATGGGGCCTGTTTCTCCCTCTGCCTGTGTCTCTGCCTCTCTCTGTGTCTCTCATGAATAAATAAATAAAATCTTAAAAAAGGGGGGAGGTATTAAAGTCCCCTACTGTTATCATACTGCTATTTATTTCTCCCTTTAATTCTGTTAGTATTTGCTTTATATATGTAGGTGTTCATTTGTCTTTAACCAGTAACTTGTACAATGACTCCTAAAGTCTAATTTCCTTAATTAATAAAAAACTTTTTGATATTTATCACTCAACCAAAGATGGACTATCTTATGCCTGTTGAGACTTGATACAATTTTTTGTAAGAAATATCTTGAGATGAACTATTACCTTGAAGGAAAATTAACAGAACTAATTTAAACTAATTCAACCATTTCTTATTTCGTATTGCCCACAGGAGTACTTGGTGACCAATAAGTATAGTTCACATTTAAATTAAGTTCTGTGGTGCACCTGGGTGGCTCAGTCAGTCAAGCATCTGTCTTTGGCTCAGGTCATGATCCCAGGATCCTGAGACTGAGCCCCGTATCAGGCTCCCTGCTGTATGGGGTGCCTGCTTCTCCCTCTCCCTCTGCCCCTCCCTTCAGCCTTCAGCTGGTGCTCTCTCACTCTCTCTTGTGCACACTAATAAATTTTTTTAAATAAAAAATAAATTAATTAAATTCTGTGAAGGTTAGCTCTGTAGGATCTTCAAAAGACTTATTCATAACAACCAGGAAAAGATAATAAAACATTTCTTCAGCATTTACTGTGTGCCAGGGAATGGTCTAATTCCTCACATGCATTAACTCATATAATCCCATGACAATCTTCAAGTGTGTCTAGTATTATCCTGTTTTACAAATGAAGAGACAGACACAAAGCTAGTAAGGGGCAGGGTTGGGATTCAAATTCAGGGGAGGCAAAGTATCATACTTAGGAACCAAATTCTACCAATAGACATGTTTTATCTATGTAACATCTTAAAAACCGACTATTTCACATGAAATTCCAAATTTCCAAACTCCCTTGAAATACTGGAAGATCTGGCAACACTGGGCCTCTGTCCCCATACAGAAGCAGTAGAACAGCGCCCTTCAGAGACAGATGCTCTTCCTTAGGTCTGTACCCATGGCCTCCTTTCATCTAATGGGTGGCCACCTTACCTGGCCCCAGCAGAATCTGAATATGTGACCCCTGCCTGAGCCAAACATTCCAGAAAGGAGTCAAATACACAGATTACCATCTGTAGCCCAAATATCTTTCTCTCAAAAATAAAGTTGGCTTAACACCCCATCCTGTGTCCCATAGAATGACCCACAGCAGCTACTATCGACGTTCACCTTCAGAGCAGCGGTCCCCGCGTACTGCCTGCTGATGGAGTCACCGTTGTTGGCCCACATTATCTGATAGATCCGATTGCACTTCACAGGCAGTGGCTGTTCTGGGGGCATCACACCTAGTTTTTTCAGCTAAAATTAACACATTGGTGGATTAGCTACATATAAATCAGGAAACCATAACATAAGATACACACCATGGAAAGAGGAAGCATGTTCACATACCTTTTCAGACTCTTAAATAAAAGAAATGGTGTTTTCAGACTTTTCCAAAATAAAGCACAACTGAGAGATAGTTTTATCAACTGCTACACATAATTAAGTAGAATGAAATATTTATACTGTTCTGATGTACTTTTTAATTATTACATATTTGGTCTTTGTTTTAAATTTGGCTATGAAGTGAAACTATCAAAAAAGCCTACTGAGACAACAATAATATTAGCAGTAGCAGAGCAACAAGTGCCCAGTAAGTGTGAACTCTGTGCTGAGGCTGGGGTTCAAAGAGCTTTTTTAATACAAATTATCTCATTTACTCCTCATAACCCGCTGCAATCAATACTCTTATTATGTCCATTTTAAGGATGAAGAGATAGAAGTTTAGAGATGTTGAGCTTTTTGCATGGGGTCAACACCTAATATGTTGTGGAGCCACAGTTTACAGTCAAAATCTGGCTGCTTGAGTGCAATGTTAGAAGGAACAGACTCATGGTCTCAAAAAACAGTCACTACATTCTATCCAAAACGCCCAAAAACTGTGCTAAGAATTTCCACCTTGAAAATTCATTACTCTTGGGGATGCCTGGGTGGCTCAGCAATTGAGTGTCTACCTTTGGCTCAGGGCATGATCCCAGGTCTGGGGATTGGGTCCCACAGTGGGCTCCCTGCAGGGAGCCTAGTTCTCCCTCTGCCTATGTCTCTGCCTCTCTCTCTCTCTCTCTCTCTCTCTCTCTCTCTCTGTGTGTCTCTCATGAAAAAATAAACTTTTAAAAATCTTAAAAAAAAAATTCATTACTCAGGTGATAGGGGGTGAAAGATCTAAAAGGGGACACTGAGTAACAGATGTTAGGGCTACAGGAAGCAGCTGCCACCAACTGGGGGGTAGAGAGTAAAGGCTGGTTTCTTAGGTGCCAAAGGAGGCAACAGTGACAGAGAAGGCACTACGAGGGCTATGACACAGGTGACAAAGCTTGCCCCCTTCCTCCTCCTCCAGCTTCACTGTCTTCCTTTGGCAGCTGGTACTAGCAGAGCCTAACACAAAGGCAGCTGGCTGAGCAGAAAGTGCTGGAGACCTTCAGGCCCCAATACATAAGGCAGGATTTGGAACTGAGAGAAAAAAGGTGTGTGACCACACAGCGCCACCCAATCAACACTGAAATGTTGGGCCTCACATTTTTGAAACGAGTTCTTAAGAAAATGCCACTTAATTCAACTTATTTCTAGTGAAGGTTGTACTTTCCAGGTTTCAATGTCACGAGAATGCCTATATGCTGTAAATGTTCTACAGAAGAAAGATTTTAGTTTTTTGTTCACATGTGGAAAAAAATTAGAAATGAATAGTTACAATCTAATAGACCCCCAATTACCTGCTGTTCCATGACCACTCGGGCGATGGCGGCTTGAACCACATTGGTGCGATCCAGGCAGTCCATGCAATTGACTCGAAAAATTCCTTCTTGTTTACATATTACCCCAGCTTGATCAACCCTTTTTAAAAATAGTATGGGATTATTATACAATATAAAATACCTTAATAAGGTTTTCAAAAACCACAATTCTTTAGAGTATAGCAATAACAACAGCAGCACTGGCTATTCATTTGTTTGGAATGTTATGTGACAGGCATCACTGAGTACTTTGTAGATACTGTTACTCATTTACACAGTAACTTCATAAGACAGACATTATTATATCTGTTTTGAAGAAAAATAAAACTGAGGTGCAGAATGACTTGTCGCAAGTCTCACAACTACTAGGTAGAGCTGACACAACCCCCAAATTATGCTCGTCTATGTTAAAGCCAGAAGGCGCTTTAAATCACCATCCTGTCCCTCCCTTTTGACTCCGAGGAGAAACACACCTAAATGCATCTAGCTTGAACAGACAAAGTCACTTTACCACTTGGTGAGGAGTCCTGCAGCATGCCTTGTGCATCTAATTTCTCTGGCCACCTGTTGCCTTAAAGTCTAATAGAATGTTCTCTCCTATGCTTTAAGCCAATTTCTTATTCCTACATATCCCTCCTGCAGTCTGAGAATCATCTTCCTTCTCTGATAATTCTGAAATGCCTGCAAACTGAGACCAAGTACCCCAATGCCATGTTAGGAATGCTAAGAAAGAAGACAAAGAGGAAATACAGACTATGGAGCATTAGAGGGAATTAAAGAACAGCCATAGTGCATGCCATTCCATCTTGCCTGACCACCTGACACCTTTTCCCTGTTTAAAGCTAACACTGCCTAATGACACACACTCTCTTGTAAAGAACAAGAACTGGGGAGCAAAACAAGAAAAATAAAAATGCTTTTCCAGCTTGCTATTATTTTAATGCTTAGTAGTGCCAAATACATATGATTTCACAGACCAAGAGTTTGTCAAATTGACTTATGAAATACCTACCAACACCACTTCATGTCAAGAATAATGTCATAAATGGCGTCTGTTAGTGTTTGAACATTCTCAAACTTCATTCCGCGGCTAAAATACATGCCAAAAGAAAAAAAAATCTTTAGGAACTGGGCCTTTTTTTTCCCTTTCTTTCTTTTTTAGCTTAAGATACAATATTTAAAGTAGCTTGGAAAATTTTTTAAATTAAAAATTTAAACATTTATTGCTTTAAGTACTACTATAAATTACATAGGCAACTATATACATGCTTACAATTAATCTGCATTGTGAAGGAAAATATATTTAAGAATACACTGAAACATATTGCAGGAATCAGAAGCTTCTTTCCCCACCAAATCTTCAATACGCCTGGGTAAGCGAACCTACATTAGAGCAAGTATTATGACAAAAGAACCTGGCTTTCAGAATACACATAGGTTAAAGTTACCATCAAAATGATTCACCAGTTGTTTTTCCAGAGCAAACTCTAGTAAAGTCTGTCCATAGGGAAAGAAGTACTATTAATATAGTATAAAGATGAGACAACAATGATTTTTAAATAAGGAGACTCAATTACTTTTGCCAGGCTTGGACCCAAGCAGAAAAGAAATCCTCCAGACGTTCTTTGAGTGATAGAAGGAAAAATGGAACTCTCCATCTACACGTTCTTTTGTGAAAGAAAGTCTAAATATTTCAGGAACAACTAAATTTTTAGCCAAAATAAAGCTCATATGAAAATTAAAACTAAGTAACAACAAGAAGTTTTTCTGCCCAAAGGAAGAGGAGAAGCTAAAGTCACTGTGGCAGCACATACCACAAACAATGGAACTGATTAAAACTCCCACCAGGAAGCCCTCTTACCAGTGCTCATGGAAGTCAAATGAGACATAAGTGAGGTGTGAGCTGTTGAAGAGTAACACTTGCTTCAGGTAAGCATCGCCAATAATTTTCTCCCTGCCTGTCTGGTCCACCAAGTTAATAATAACCTGTGAGAGTAAGGAAAAAGAAGTTCAGTTTAATTAGGTGTTAAAAACTCAATATGGTCTTTAATCAATTTATTTGGAATTACGTTTTAGAAATATTTTATAGTCATAATTAGAAATTTATCCACTCAAGCATCAATTTTTTCCCATAAAATTAGATTTTCACTTGTTACATTTAGGTGTATGAGAATCACGTCAACAGCATTAATAGCTTTTTTATGCATTATGTATTTGCAATAACCCATTAGAGTACATGATAAAAACCAGGTCCTTTGTCATAGCATGTATTTAAATTATTTAGAATAATTTTTAAAGATATATACAAGACCTACCTATGGACACTATAAAACTTTGCTGAAATACATAAAAGAAAATCTGAGTAAATGGAAAGATACATTATGGTTCCAGATAGCCAGATATTGTAAAGATGCCAAGTCTCCCCAGATGAATCTAAATATTCAACAATCCCAATTAAAATTTGATCAGGATCTTTCTATGGAGCTGACAAGTTACTTCTAAAGTTCATCTGGAAGGATAAAGTTCTGAAAACTAATGTGGAAAAAGTTCTGAAAACTAATAATAAAAGAGGACCTATTGAAGAGTAAAACATACTCTAAGTCTATAGCAATTAAGATGGTAGTACTTATGTAGAAACAGATGAAGGACCTATAAAAGAGGACAGCTTAGAGACAGACCTATGTACACTGAGGAATCTAAAACAGGATAACAATACCATTCTGGGAGAAATACAAAATATTCTATAAATAGTACTGGAATAATCGTCTGCCCATATTGTGGGGGGAAAACTTAGACTAGCTCCCTAGTTAACATGTAAGTTATAGATGCATTAATGACCTAAATATTTTTAAGTTATAAAAAAGCTAGAAGAATATTTGGGGCGATCTTTCCATAACTGTAGGACAGGACAGGACTTTCTAAGCATAGATAAAAACCAGAGGCATAAAGAAAAAGATGGACAAATGTGACAACATAAAAATCTGGAACCTCTATACCTGATGACAATACAAGTAAGCAAAGGTAAAACAACAGAACAAAAAGAAATAAAGAACTATAACATAAAACCAATTAATATGTAAGAATGCTATAAATTCAGTAAGAAAAAAAGAATAAACGATACAGAGGAAATTCACAGGAGAAAATATATAGAGTCAATAAACATGAAGTTACAATTTTGTTAATAATCAGAGAGACAAACCAAGAAACAGATTCTGACTATAGAGAACAACAAACTGATGGTTACTGGAGGGGACATGGGGGGGACAGGAGAAATAGGTGATGGGAATTAAGGTGTGCACTTGTTTCGATGAATACCAAGTATTGTATGGAAGTGTTGTATAGAAGTGTTGAATCACTATCTTATACACCTGAAACTAACAATATATTGTATGTTAACTGGAATTTATTTTTTTAAGATATTATTTATTTATTCGCGAGACACACTGAGAGGCAGAGACATGGGCAGAGGGAGAAGCAGGCTCCCCAGAGGGAGCCCAATACGGCACTTCATCCCAGGACTCCGGGATCCTGACTGGAGCCAAAGGCAGACGCTCACCACTGAGCTGCCCAGGCATCCCAACCAACTGGTATTTAAACAAAAACTTTTTTTAAACCCCAAGGAAATACAAATTTATAACAGAAAACTAGTTTTCATCTATGTAAAAGCAAAAATTGAATCCTGAATAGAGTCAGCATTGGTGAATATATGGGGAAATGAGCACTGGCTCCAGTTGCTGACAGAATAAACTCTTGTGATCTCTTTGGGAACATCAGAGTGGTAGGTATCACATTTAAATGCATACTGTTTGATCTAGCCATCCTACTTCTAGAAATATATTCTATAAAGCACATGAGTGTCCCATAATATATGAACATTGTTTTCTGGAAAATTTTTACATAAGCAAAACTACAGACTAAGGGTCCACCAATAGAGAAATAGAGAAAAAGCAGCCATGAAATATTAAGTGAAAAGTTACAGAATAGTATATATGGTACAGCCCCCTTTTGGCTTGATTTTATGTGTGTAAATATGCATGTGTCAAGATGGTTTTTGCTGCAACTGACAAATCACTGACTCAGATCTTAGAACAAGAAGTCTGGAGGTTGCATGTTTCCAGAATTGCTTAATTCAGTGGTACCAGTACCAAATCTTTCCATCTTTTCTGCCGTCCTCGGCATACTGGCCAGTTCTCAGGCTAAGTTCACTCACAGTTTCGACACAGCCGCGGCAGTACGTCAAATCCAGACACAACTACCACGGAGGGACTGCTGGTTCCCGTATCTCTTTTTTATTAGAGCAGGAAATCAATCCCCGAAGCTTCCCGGCAGACTTCCCTCATGTCGTACCTCACTGGTCAAACTGCCAATGAATACACACAGGCCAGTGCCTAAACCAATCACTGGCAATAGGAACAGTGGTGCCATCCTGACTGAGGCAGACTGACATGCAGGTCCACCTGTCTGAGAACAGTGACCCAGAGGATGCGGATAGATAAGGGAGCATTTCTAGGGTACTGTTAGAAAGGAAGAGGGGTCTGCTCAGTACATACACTGATAAAACTGATGTGTACAAACAGGTTTTGAAAGTCAACACAGAGTAGGGATGAGGGTGATGAGAGGTTATTTCTTCCAATTCCTTCATACATCTCTGTATTGTTACAATTCTCACAATGATTACAGGTTAACATTTTTAAGAAGTTTTAATTTATTTTTTAGTAATCTCTATACCCAACATGGGGCTCAAACCCATGATCCCGTGATCAACAATCACAGGCTCCTCCAGCTGAGCCCTCCAAGTGCCCCTATATATTAACATCTAAACAGTGGTTTATTCTCTGTAATGCTAGTTATAATTAGCATATTATCAGCAATTACATATTGCTGATACATGAACTTAACTCACATTGTAAAAAGTTCAAATGTAGATAAAGGTCAAATCCTTCCTCACTGCAACCCAGACCCACAGCCTTCCCTGGAGTTACACTGGTGGGCAGTGGTAGGTTCTCTTTTAGCCCATATAAAAGTATGCTTATATAAACGTGCACTCCATAGATGTGTGAGAACATATATATATGGAAAAGAATTACATGTATATAAATAATACGCTTTTGTTTGGTGGGTTTTAAATGGCAACACACCGTATGCTGTTACACAGTCTATTCTCATTCTACTATGTGATTTTAAGGTCTTTCCATGCTAGTATACACAGATCTACCTCATTTCTAAGCAACTGTATTCAACATTTTAAATGTGCCATACTTTATTCTGTTGACCTTCTGAAGAACAGGTTACTTTGATGCTGCAATAAATGTTCTTGTACATGCCTCCTGGATTGAACACGTGTTTCTCTCAGGTAGATTTTTAGAAATTTTTTTATTAGAGTTCCTGTTGTTCCACATCCTTATTAACAAAACTTGGCATATACTATCTTTTCATTGTAGTCATTGTGGTGTGTAAGTTGTTTTAGTTTGCATTTCCCCAATGGCTGATGAAGTGGAACACCCTTCATATGCTTTATTGGCATGTTAAATATACTTTTTCAGGAACATCTGCTGAAATCTTTTGTCCAGTTTTCTTTTAGGACATATATCCTTTTTTTTTTTTTTTTTTTTTTTAGGGTTTTATAGGAGTCTTTTGTCCTAGTTATGTATTTAAAAATCTGAAATATCTGGGCAGCCTGGGTGGCTCAGCGGTTTGGCGCTGCCTTCAGCCCAGGGTGTAATCCTGGAGACCTGGGATTGAGTCCCACGTCGGGCTCCATGCATGGGGCCTGCTTCTCCCTCTGCCTGTGTCTCTGCCTTTCTCTCAAGAATAAATAAATAAAATCTTTAAAAAAAAAATCTGAAATATCTTCTCCTACTTTGTGAATTGCTATTGTTCTCTTAGCAGTGACTTTAAATAACAGAAGTTCCTTATTTTTTAAAAAAGATTTATTTGAGAGAGAGTAGTGTGAGGGAAGAGAGAAGCAGTAATCTCTATACCTAATGTAGAGCTTGAACTCATGACCCCAAGATCAAGAGTCACATGCTCTCTGGACTGAGTTAGCCAAGCACCCCCAGAAATTCTTTATTTTAATAAAGTCTAATTTATTAATTTTTTCATCATGGTTGGTGATTTTAGTCCTAAGTTTAACACAGTTTCAATAAATAAATGATAAAACTTCAATAAAGGTTAAAAATTTAGTAAAGTTAAATGTATTGATATTTTCTCATCAAGTTAGCACTTTTTAAGTAATGATTAAGACCTGAGGTCAAAAAGATGTTCTAGGGGCACCAAAGTGAGGCTGAGCTAAGGTCCTGAGTCTTAAAAAAAAAAAAAAAAAAAAAGAACTTCCATATTTTCCTTTAGAAGGTTTATGGTTTAATTTTCTTTTTTTTAAAGATTTTTTTTATTTATTCATGAAAGACACACAGAGAGGCAGAAACATAGGCAGAGGGAGGAGCAGGCTCCACTCAGGGAACCTGATGTGGGACTCGATCCCGGGACTCTGGGATCATGCCCAGAGCCAAAGGCAGACACTCAACCGCTGAGCCACCCAGGGGTCCCCTATGGTTTAACTTTTCACATTCAGGTCCATATCTACCAGAAAGTGATTTCTGTATATAATACATAGATAGATATCAAAAAGCAAAACTATTTGGACTAACAATATACGCATATTTTATTTTGATTGATAATACCATTTGAAACAGCTGTACCAACACATTTCCATTAGTAATGTGTGAGTTTTCATTTCCTCAATTACCTGCCTTTTTCGCTTATCAAACATTATAATTTCTTTCATCTGAGGGTTTGCTTTTTATTTTCCTGCTCAGCTTTCTTTGGGACTGCACAAAATTTATATATTAATTTTGGAAGAACTGACACCTATTCAGTATTAGTCCCTTGTTCCGGGAACATGGTATTTTCTCTCCATTTATTCAGTTTTTCTTTTGTGTTCTTTAGTCATTCTTCCTCCCACCCCCCGCCTCCATACACATGCTACCTTTTTTGTATGTTTATTGGGTTTTAGGTAATTTCTTCTTTCTTTTTGTTGAAGACTGTCAGAAAAATGCATCCTACAGCATTACACATTCAGACTGCTCATTGCTAATGGATAAGACTTACTGATTATTCTATATGAATCTTGTATCTGAAACCTGGTCATCTTATTGAACTTGGAATTTTCTTAACAGTTTTCACTTGATTTTAGTCTACATGATCATATTCCTACACATGAAAGATGGGTAGAGAAAAAAAGGATACTGAGAGATACACTAATATCTTCAGGAGGTGCAACTATGTTGTACAAAGAGATGGCTTTCATTTCTTACTCTAGATACTCTTGGCCTGTAATAATGAACCAGCAGTAGACTAATCTCTTATCTAAAAATATTCTAAAGTACAGTGATAATTCTTCCTAAAAAATATTGAAAATTCCATTAGCTTATGTGGTCAACTTCATGACAAGATGCCATTTTGCTTAATTACAAATAGTACATTGTTATTTTCATAAAATTTAAAGAAACAGATACATATCCATGGCTGAGTATGAAGGAACATTTTATTACTACAGATCAAAGCCCACCTGTTTTTTGTAAATTTTCAGTTGTTCTTCGAAATGGGCACAGAAATAGGCAACAGTGTCCTTTTCACCTACAAAGAAGTGATACAAAATCTATTTTTCCTTCCAATGTTTGAGACAGCAATCAGTGTCTATTCCATCTTTACTTTTATTTTTCAATAATTTATTGACAACCAAATGTAACTAAGATGATCTAAAACAGTATTTTATAATAAAATGCTAAGACAAAGATCTTAGATTCCTTTCTTCTCAACTGGAACTGAACTACATTGGAAGTGCACACTGTGAGACTAGGACCTTTATTGTCCATGCATCCAGCCTATTGTTAGAAACAGGATTCCATGTAGTTTATAAGAGACTAAAAACCTTTCTACAAATATGAGTATTAAAAACTGAAGGTTTACTGGATTCTCATAAATATATATTGAGTTTGGGGAGGAAAATATTCTGTAAACAATTTTAAAAATCAACCTCACTGAGTAATCTGGTTAGATTGACATTACTTAGCTATTCCAGTGCTACAGTTAAAATACTGGAAGAAATTAAATCCTCAATATTTGAAACAACAACAAACCCCTCACAGTGAGACATCTGAGTAAAGACATATCTATTTTTTGTAGATGCCATCTTCAGATATTTTCTGCTTCTATTAATATTGGCTATATTTATTTACCCTTTTCTGAAAGTAAGCATTTAAGAAAGTACTCCCCAAGGAAACAACAGTTTAAAATCTGTGAAATAAGCTATGTTTTATCCTATTGTTAGGGAATTTTTTATTGTTAAATAACTTACTCAGATGGTCAATAATGGTTATTACTCTTGCAAATACTATTTCACTATTAAATTTCACCATGGGTTATTGTTTTAAATGAAGTATCTAATCCAGCAAATCCAAACCCAGGAAGTACCTAATGTTTAAAAAAAAAAAAATTCTCTCTGAAATCATCATTTGCAAACCAAGTAACTGACAGGCTTACTTTTGTCCAGCCGGGGTCGTGGATTGTATCGATACCCAACCTGGCTCCAAAAGACAGGCACAGAGCCTCGTGTTTGAATAAATGACAAAGTATGATTATGAACATGAATTAACTGCTCAGTTTCCACATAATTTGCAACATTCCCATTTTTATCCACTCCTCTCCGTTTATAACGCATTCCTAAAAAGACAGTTAAAACAGAAAACAGCAACATAAAAAAAAATTATTGAGTCTGATTAGACACCTTTCTTAACCAAGTATGCCTTTCAGCAGAGCTCCAAGGATCTAATGTGAAACTGCCAGACAGAGCAGCAACAACTTCCCCAAAACTCATAACTATATGCATCATTGTTTTTTAAAAGTTGAAGTGAAGATACTTTCTGTGAACTGAAAGGGAAGGGTTTTCCCAAGGGTTCTAGCACTCAGAAAGGATTTATTACCGTGATACATGCTGTCAGTGGGAACAATGGTATTTAGAAGCATATCCCAAGTGACTCTCTTCTCTTCTCCATATATATACCTCCTTTTCTTTCTGCTTTTGTTAACTCTCCCCCATTCACCTCCCTCTAGAAATTGGTCCGCAATTACATCACACTATTTAGAGTCACTGAGCACTTTAAAGCCAATTATGTTTCCAAATCCATTATTGTCATTAGCATTTCAACACATCTGCAGCTTTACCACTTTCCTCTGAATTTAACTTGTACACGATTCCAGCCCTCTACTCACCTGCTCTGTGCCTACTTCGGCGTGAAATGAGAGCCACTAGAAACCGTGGGTGAACGTCATCTACACAAGTGGACTCCTGAGGGGGGGTCTCTGGGCTGCTTTTCTCGTCATCAGATGATTCATTATAATTAACCACAAGTTCTTCAATCTGCACAAAACCTTGGATAATGGGGAGAATCCAAAAGTCCACCTCTGGTGTCTGAAAACAATACTGAGCATCATGTTGTCTCTCTTCTGTACAGCACTGCTACTTGTTTAAACTCAAACGGAAGCCAGCACATATTTGTGAGTCTACTAGAAGAAGAAACCCATTTTTTAACCATCTTTCCTGCTTATTGGAGAATGGCAGAAAGGAGGGAGGGAGGAGGACAAAGGGGAGAGCCTTTCCTTTTCTCTATAGTCATCATTCAGAAAGAGCTGCCTGAAGGGCACCTGACTGACTCAGGACTCTTGATCTTGAGGTCGTGAGCCTCACATTGTGTGTAGAGACGTCTTAAAAACAAAAACAAGAGCTGCCTGAGAGGGCCCACAGCATAGAAGACAGAAGCCACACTGCCTGGGTAATGAATTCAAGCTCTTACTCACTCTGGTGAATCACTTAACCTCACCATGCCTCAAAATCCTGCTTTGAGAAATAGGAAAAACTATTACTTAATTAGGCTGTATGAATGAGTAAAATGTAGAAAGTGTTTGGCATAGTTCCTGCCTTATCATAAGTATTGACAAATTTAACTATTGTGTTATTCCCCTTGGCACAGAACAACAACAACAAAACCCAAAAATAATGTACAGGTTGATTTTTAAACTCCCCACTGCATCAAGACTTTAATAAAATACAACTAACTCTGAACACTTTATTATGAGCATAGAAGACAGACTTGTTTTCTAGTTTAGGAAAAAACTTGCCTTGCCAAACTAAAGTACATACAGCAAATGAAATGCCCCCTCCCCCCAAAAAAAATCCTTTCCATACTTATTTTACAAAGTCACCCAACATAATTAGCAGAGTATTAATTACAGTTAGACATGTCCCCTTCTGTGCCTTTCAGACTAAGAATACTCCAATTTCCGAGCTGACTGCAGGAACGGTAAAGGGTAAGAAGGGCTCCAGAGTGTTGTTCTCCCTCTTTCTCTCACATCTCCACAACTGTATCTGGCCTTAACCTCAGCATGACCTTCAAACCCACCTCCCATCCATAACCACATAAGCCAGGACCAGTCTCATGGTTTTGTTTTGTTTTATGGAGCATGCAGATAGGATCTTAGGAAGGTGGTTAGAATTGAAAATTGTGAAGTGAAGCGTCTATTTGCATTCATTATTCTTACCACCATCCTCATTATTTGTATTTTTGTTCTAGGAATCATGCAAAAATCGTGACAGGAAAAGAGAAACGTACACTGCCAAATGCCACCTCTACTGCAAGTCATCAGTTTTAAATGGTAATTCAAAGTGTCTGACAAAAACTCTACAAAACATATTAGAGCTCAATCTGTCAGCAAACAGCAAAAATCTGCATTACAGTAACCCTTTTCTCCCCATCACTGAATTTCAGTGGTCATAGTTTGATCAGCCTCATATAAAGAGGTGAGAACATTTTCAAGCCTCATTCTCAATAGAGGCAAGACAGATATCTAGTGGTAGACACTGCTAAAGTAAAAATCATTTATACTAACCACTGCCAAGGGGGAGAGAGAGAGAGAAAGGAGAAAAAAGGTTTGAAATTTTTGAAAAGTTAATGACAAGAAAACATGTTACTCATTCAACTATTTGCCCACTTTGTGTCCAAAACAGTAACTGGTACATAGCAAGCCTTCCATGAATATCTGTGGACTGACTGAATTAATTGTCCTTGGATGGTCATAATCGTCTGACATATGTGACAGAGTAAAGGAACAAAGTAATCATTAAGCTGGAAGTAATCTCATGCAATAATCTCACCATATTCCCTATCTTCCCTGATTCAAATACTGGCAGTACTAGAATGTCCTTAGAGATTTGTCTACTCCAGCTCCCAGATGAAGAGACAGGAAAGTTAAATGGTATCACTAAAGATAAATTGGGCTTCACATTCCAATGGGTACAAACAAAACCTCTCTTTCATAGGAAATATGTGGACTTTAGTTGCACAGTCTTAACCTATGGGAACTAGCTAAAAAGCTAGGTCTGTGGCTATGTAGTGGAGTTGTGAATTGCCTTAAATAATGCCTTAGCTTTTCTAGCCAAACAATTCCCATTCTAGAGGGCAAAATATTTTAGTGATATTTAAAAAGATTTTTTTTTAATTTTTAGGTAGGCTGCACACCCAACGTGAGGTTCCTACTCCCAGCCCTGAGATCAAGAGTCACATGCTCTAACAACTGAGCCAGCCAGGCACCTCATTTTAGTGAAACTTTTAATTCATTTTAATACAATTTTAAAATATTTGCTTAATAACTATAACTCCTTAGGATATTTTTGAGACAATTACTCACACCAATCTCAGTAAGATCTTGTATCATATATTTATTCCAAAAAAATCGGTCATCAACCTGGAAAAGGTAGAGAAAGAACAGTTCAGAAACATGTTGTCTGGAGGTTCCTCAAAGAGTTAAAAATAGATCTGCCCTACGACCCAGCAATTGCACTGCTGGGGATTTACCCCAAAGATACAGATGTAATGAAACGCCGGGACACCTGCACCCCGATGTTTATAGCAGCAATGTCCACAATAGCCAAACTGTGGAAGGAGCCTCGGTGTCCATCAAAAGATGAATGAATAAAGATGATGTGGTTTATGTATACAATGGAATATTACTCAGCCATTAGAAACGACAAATACCCACCGTTTGCTTCAACGTGGATGGAACTGGAGGGTATTATGCTGAGTGAAATAAGTCAATTGGAGAAGGACAAACATTATATGGTCTCATTCATTTGGGGAATATAAAAAATAGTGAAAGGGAATAAAGGGGAAAGGAGAAAAAATAAGTGGGAAATATCAGAAAGGGAGACAGAACACGAAAGACTCTTAACTCTGGGAAAGGAACTAGGGGTGGTGGAAGGGGAGGTGGGCGGGGGATGGGGGTGACTGGTTGACGGGCACTGAGGTGGGCACTTGATGGGATGAGCACTGGGTTTTATTCTATATGTTGACAAATTGAACACCAATAAAAAATAAATTCATAAAAAAATAAATAAAATAAAATAAATAAATGAAAAGATAGCACTATTGAAAAAAGAAAAAAGAAACATGTTGTCTGTGGTTTCCTAGAGAAGCCAAATGGGTCTGAAACTGTTCTGCTCTGAGCTAGGAGAGGAGTACCTTCTGCCAAAGGGGACGGGGGTCCCTCTCCCCAGCACTCTGCCTCTGTACTGAATTGGTCAGGTCATAGGTCAAGCTATAGTAAAAAGATTCCGAGTCCATGAACATCTTCAGTAACTCCTCAAGTAATCTTCTCTCCAACTTCTCCTTTTCTTTACTTTCCTTAACCTGTAAGAAATTAATCTATTATTACCGCAGGAATTCAATGTCACAGCATTACGTGGATAATAGCCAACTTCCCAGGAGAGAAGTGAATATAATCCCAAGGACCATGCATAGATAGAGCTTTCATAAGATGAGCAGTTTGAAAACAAGTTTACTGGGAAGAAAATTACCCTTCAATTTAAAACTAATCAAAGATGAATTCTAAGCCCCTATTAGTTAAACTCTTACTTTCTTTTTATTAGGCGCAGACACATTCGATTTAATATGCGTAAAGGTCTTCAGTAGAAACTTTGAGTCATCGGGAGATGGTACAATCTTCTCTGGTTTGTTAATTCCAAAATGATGCTTCTTACAGAGCTAAATAATTAGAAGGAAACAGAAAATTGTTATTAATATCTGCTTGTTAAATGTTCAAGTATGAGTGCAGAAGTGGCCGCTACTGCTCATGCACTTTGGTCAAAAGAAAACTTCCAGATTTATTATTCAAATGAGCAAGCAGATAACTGATCAAGAAAGCACACCTGTGGTTTCGAGGATTAGAAAGCTATTGTAGAGGATAAGCAAAGAATATAAGACAGGATATCCTTAGGATTTAGGAGCGGGAAATTCAGGTTAGGGTCAGTAATTACTAGCAAGTTCTTAGTCAATACAACTGAAGAATAAAATGCTTTGGGTAGGGTTTATTAATGCTTTGAAAATTGACATCTAAGATTAAAAACATTGCAAAATACACATCTGCTGTGCTCCAGGGGCATTACTTTACAGTTAGCTGTGGAAAATATTCATTCATGCTAGTTAACTGAGGTGTTTTGGTTGAGAAGATGTCAAGAGTCTGCTCTATTGGGAATCTTAAAAGCTGGACATTCCAACCACTCTTTCTCCTTCCATCTTTACACACACTAATGGAATCAGATGAAAACCTGCTCTTTGGGACCACAGATTAGTTAAATTTGAAGAAGCAGTAAGTAGAGGCTGCAAGAAACATGCAGTCCAACTGGTAAAGATGAGGAAGAGGATGAGAACATGTTAAGAGATGGGTACAGGGGTTCTAAAGAAAGCCACCTGGTTAAAGTCAAGGGTTTTACAAGTAATTTCATGCAGCTCAACACAGAAAGCAAGTATTCTGAAAGGTACACAAAGATTCTTTTTTTTTTTTTAAAGGTTTTATTTATTTATGAGATACAGAGAGGCGCAGAGACACAGGCAGAGGGAGAAGCAAGCTCCATGCAGAGAGCCTGACGCGGAACTCGATCCCCAGTCTCCAGGATCAGGCCCTGGGCTGAAGGTGGCGCTAAACCGCTGAGCAGTCCGGGCTGCCCTACACAAAGATTCTATTAACCATATGCAGTAATTCCATTTTTTCAACATACTAGTTGTATTACTATGCTAAGTGGCAGACTCTCATTAAGAACATTACTAAGTGCCTATTATAACTGGTTTCTTACTAAATAATTACCACTACTAGGGTGTTTCTAATCACTTGGGTTTTGCAACTTGATTACAACTTTTTGCCACTCCTGCTCTACCAGTGAACACACGGGGACTAAAGATGAAGTTGCGGGATCCCCGGGTGGCGCAGCAGTTTAGCACCCCCTTCAGCCCGGGGTGCAATCCTGGAGACCCGGGGTCGGGTCCCGCATCAGGCTCCCTGCATGGAGCCTGCTTCTCCCTCTGCCTGTGTCTCTGTCTCTGTCTCTCTCTCTCTCTCTATTGTGAATAAATAAATAAAATCTAAAAAAAAAAAAAAAAAAAAGATAAAGTTGCTCACAGTCGTCCTGCCAAAAGTGGGCTAACAATTTCCCAAAAAGTGAGCAAAAGTAACAAGATCTCAAGTTGATAGGGAAGGAGAGAAGAATTAAGCAAACGGACACGGCTCCAGGAGCTCTCTCTTCCCCGCCTTCCCCAGGGCACCTCCCATCAGCATAGAAACACACCTTCAGTTGATGCCTCTTCCTCTGCCAACCAGTGTCCCACTCCTTTGTACTCCTCATTACGCCCAACCCCTCTTCTCCCATGTCTCTCCTTAGCCACTCCAGTCTGCCGTCAGCCCCCTACTACTCCGCCTACACTGCTATCTTCATTGTGACCAACACGATGAAGCTTCTATTTTGCTAAGCCCAGTGGTGGATTCTTGGTCCTTAAACTCTCAGTAGTATCTGACACAGTTCGTTGCTCCCTCATCCTCTCTGCTACACTGTACACTTGGCTTTCACTGGTCTTCCTTCTTTATATCTTTTACTGGTTCCTTTCTGACCATTTGACTTCTTAATGTCTTGACCACCACGAGATTCAGTTCTTGACCCTCATCTCTATTTACATTTACTTCCCTGGTAATTTCTCCCAGTCTCATGGCTTCAGATATCTTCTATATGCCAACTCCTCCCTCTCAAATGGATATTTCCAGCCCAGCTCTCTCTAGACTCAAAATTCTAGATTCACAAATCCCAATATTTCCACTTGAATTTCCACCAGGCATCTCAAGCTCAACCAGTCCAAAATCAGATGCTCATCTTCCCTCTACTGCCTTCACCACCTACCACTTTCTTCCCCTTGCTTACTACACTGTGTCCACACTGGCCTCCTTGCTGCTCTTCAACATGTTGGAATACTTACACCTTGGGGACTCTATTCTAGCTGTCCTTTCTGCCCGTACACCCCCTCCCCAGACCTTTTACCACAATCTCTCCACCCCTGGGCACTTTCCCCACTACCCTTACTCTGTCCAACTTGTATTTCCCATAGCATATATTATTTCCCAATGTACTACATAACACATAATTATTATTATGCAGATGTTTATTGTCTGACTTCCATCTACTATACTGGAAGTTTTATAATGGCAGACATGTTTGTTTTATTGACTCCTGCATCTCTAATCCCTTAGTAGTACTTCACATAAGAGGTCTCAATAAATATTTGTTAAATGAATGGATAATCTCTGATGGTAAAATATAAACGGCAACCTCCAGATTCATACATTGAGCATGCCTATAGGTAGTCCTGGGAAAACAGTAACTCCCCCTTTTCCATGAATATACCCTACACACCCCCATCTTCATTGGTGCAGATTCACTGGGGCAGTAGAGAAGCATTTTTGAAAAGACGCTCTCCCAATGTCCACAATAGCCAAACCGTGGAAGGAGCCTCGGTGTCCATCGAAAGATGAATGGATAAAGAAGATGTGCTTTATGTATACAATGGAATATTACTCAGCCATTAGAAACGACAAATACCCACCATTTGCTTCAATGTGGATGGAACTGGAGGGTATTATGCTGAGTGAAGTAAGTCAATCGGAGAAGGACAAACAGTGTATGTTCTCATTCATTTGCGGAATATAAATAATAGTGAAAGGGAATATAAGGGAAGGGAGAAGAAATGTGTGGGAAATATCAGAAAGGGAGACAGAACATAAAGACTCCTAACTCTGGGAAACGAACTAGGGGTGGTGGAAGGGAGGAGGGTGGAGGGTGGGGGTGAATGGGTGACGGGCACTGAGGGGGGCACTTGACGGGATGAGCACTGGGTGTTATTCTGTATGTTGGAAAATTGAACACCAATAAAAAATTAGTTTATTAAAAAAAAATGAAAAGACGCTCTCCCATTAGTCCCGTTGCTGCTTCTGCTTATGACACCAAGCAACTGTTGATTAGCAATTTTTATATAGAATGTTAGTAATTATCTAGTCATATTAATAACACTCTTACATGCCCAAACCTAGTTATAGACTGTTGCAATTTTAGTTTCCAAAACTGGATGTTATGCATTTGTCACACAGTTATTCCTTAAGAATATTCAAGCCAGCAAAATATCCCCCAGAAATATTTCAAAGCTGATGCTCAAGACCTAGCTATTCTAAAGTAACCTTGTAGCACCACACCTTGCCTGCATCCATGCATTCCTCACTCTTAGGAGGAGGGGAGTCCCTTTTTCTCTGCAAGGCTAGTTTCCTGCTACGTCCCGAGGACCAGGACCCTTCATTCACTCCTCTCTGCATTGTTCCGATCTCTAGGAGCCCCTCTCTTACCATCTTTTAACCTTGTTCGAGTTTACCAGAATATGTATTTTTTTAATCCATTCCTCAACCCTAGAATCTCCTCTGAGTTAGCAGGGTACAAATGGTTCAAGTGACTGCTAATTGTGAGAACATGGTCTAGTTGATGTAGGTCAAAGAATGAAAGGCCAATGGGACCTCCTGGGCAGAGTAAAACCAGGACCTTTTCAACTCTGAGAAGGATAAACCTTATTCTCTAAGAACAGGACACTAACAATCACTCCTGTGGTCTCTTCCTCTGGTCCTCACGACTCTGGGCTCTTCCCTCCTCTCACTGCTCCTTTTCAGTCTTCTTCCTTGGCATCTCTTTCTGTCTCTAAACACAGTGGTATTTCCCAACGTTCTGCCTTAGCTCTCTTCCCCTTCTTCATGCAGCCTAGAAAACACTGTCCTCTCCTAATTTTAACTACTGGTATGCTTACATATTTCTAAAGCCATTCTTTTGCTTTGAGTTCATGAGTTCATTTTGAGTTCACAAAAATATAACATCTCCCAGCTACTGACACACTAGTCCCTCAAATTCAGCATCTCCCAGTCTAATCAACATTTGTTTCCCAAATCTTGTTCCTTTTCTGGTTGCCCTACCTCACTGATGACACTACTCTACTGGATCCCTTAAGAAAGAAACCAAGTGGTCATTTTCCATTATTTTCCTCTATTATCTCTCCTACCAATCCCAATTACCTCATGCTGATTGCCAGTGTGTTCATTCACATCCTTATCTTTTGCCCAGATTAGTATTTCTTAAGGCAGGTGCTACCAGCTTAACAGACAGAAGAATTCTTTATGAATGATTATCCCATACAGAATAGACAACCTAACAAGCCTCCTCTCGTGAGCTGGGGAGTCGCACTTCAGCACCAGACTTTGGCGCTGTGCATGGTCCCAGGGCCCCATCTCTCCTATAGCCCTTTGTTAAGTTACTCTGCAGGGGCCAAATCTCCAGTTCCCACTTCCTTATTCTGGACCCAGAACCCAGGAGGCCTAGGGTCTCAGTTCAATTGACCACCCACTGAAGATGAGATACTGCTTCTCTCTAGGCCTGGCAATGTCTTTTGCTTTTTTTTCCTTTTTCTTTCTTTTTAAAACAATCTACCCCCTTCCTCGGCTTGGAACACAACCCAATCCCAATATCCCTTAACTTTCTTATCTACAACCCTCAAATCCAAAAATCTCTGAAACCTAGAAGTTCATTTTTTAAGTTTGTAACAAATTCATTTAATGGCTAAATATGCCCGGAATAGATATGAGGCTGTTATTAGTCATCCTTTATACCCCATAGTATGAATATTCGTAAGACTCTTCAATAAATATTAATGTAATGTATTATGGGGTAATGCCCAGACTCACTGGGTACATATTGAATACATGGACTAGCCTTTTGAAACTCCCCCAAATCCTGAACTCAAATATGGCCCCAAGTTTTTCAGAGGACTGTGATCTCTACAGGAGAGCACAAACTCATGATACCATCTTAATCTGGAAATCTCTTTCTGTCTCTTAAACCAATTTTTCTAAACAGATTTAAATTTACCTTAAACAATTCAAAAAATATTTTAGAGTCTTCCACATTGTTACCTTTAGAAAAGTATAGACCACTATCATTTTTAAAAGGGTAACAATTTTTTTTAAAGCAGGCTACCATTTTTAAAAAAGTTTTTGTTATAATTACCCAGTGTTCATCATGACAAGCACATCCTTTAATCCTAAAAGGGTTAAATTTAGTCTTACTAAAGATCTAAGATAGAGAAAATAACTTCTTGGGATCACATCCAGTCCGAAGATGCTTTGTTTAGACAGAGCTCTTAGAATTACAACATACAGTGCTGATAGTGGGATCATCTTCCCTTTCCCAGAGGCCCAGCCAGTTCTGTACAGTATGTGCTTAAGCCCTTATTCACAGCTTTGATACACATCATCTCAAAAAGAAAACCACCACCACAAGCTCCCTGATGGTCCTCTAGTTTTTCTATTACTGTAGCCACTTATAGTTCACAACCAAGATTAAGGGCTGATGTTACTGCTACTGTTTAAGAAAAGGAAAATAGATGATTTTACTTTAAAAGTTGTTATCTATGTCCATCTGGAGCTAAAATTTTAAACAGATGTCTAGAGGGAAACTAAATATGGAAAATGATACAGTTATCTATTAAGGCAATGAGATACACCAAGTAAGATATGCAGACATGGGACAGAAGCCTATAAAACTTTAAAGGATATTTTCTCAAAAGAAAGAACATCTATATTCTTGTCTATTTGAACCCCAAGGATTCTTCATACCCTTGTATAGATCATTTTTTAAAAATGGCACACTGCTTTGAAAAACAGTCTGGTGGTTCCTCAAAAGGTTAAACATAGAGTTATCATGTGACCCAGCAATTCCTCCTAGGTGGACACCCTAGAGAAAAGAAAACACATGTCTACCAAAAACTTGTGCATGAATGTTCACAGAATTATTCATCATAGCCAAAAAGTGAAAACAATCCAAATATCCATCAACTGATGAATGAATAGATAAAATGCAATGTATCCATATGTGGGATGAAAAGCAATTAAGTACTGCTATATACAAACAACTGGCATCCACCTTGAGAACACTATGCCAAGTAAACCAAAGCCAATCACAAAAGGCCATGTATTATGTGATTCCATTTATAAGAAAGGTTCAGAAGAAGCAAGTTTAGAGAGACAAAGTAGATCAGTGGTTGTTTAGGACTAAGGGAGCTAGGATTCGGAGAGAAATGAGGAGTGACCGCCAATGAGCACAGGGCTTCTTCATGAAGAACATGCATGAATATGTTCTAAACCGATTGAAAGCCACTGAATTATATACTGCAAATGCGTGAACTGTATAGTATGTCAATTTTTTTTAAATTGCCAAACAAACATTATACTTGAGGTAAAAAGGTAACCAAGGCAGAAAACTAGAAAATCTATTAATTCCAGATTCTGGAATAAGATTGCTCCTGCTCCTCTAATAAAGTCCTAGCGAATCTGAGAATAGTGACTACACTAAAGAGCCTGAGGCCCTGCTAGGAAAGGGTAAGGACACTGAAAGTGATACACAGGCAGCCAAATTAGAAAGACATAGAAAGAAATGTAAGACTTGGTTTTGTTTTTTAAAAATCTGTTTATATGCATATGTATGTTTATGAAAAATAATAGGAGTTAAAGCAGAAAAAATATGCAAAAATGCATATGATGAAAACTATTCTGAAAATTTGAAAGTAATACTGTTCCTTCAAAGAGCTTAGGGCAAATAGAAATAACCACTAAAACTCACTAGAATATGGACAATGATTACTTCTAAGAAGTGGGTTTTTTTCCTTCTCATTTACAATTTAGTACATCAAAACAAATCAAAACAAACAAAAATTATCAAGCTTCTAAAACATCCTTTTAAATGCATTTATATGGAAACTGAAATAAAGGTCCCAAAGACTTAAATTAACATGTCAGAAAATAAGCAAGCAATTCATGATTTCCACATAGCTGTTCTTTGCCCTTCCTCCTATTATTCACTGCTGGAAAGGAGCTCTAAATCTACTACCAGGGTCCCCAGGCTTAATGCTCAGACCAGAATGCCAGCCCAAGGGGCGCTCCCCATCAAGGCAAAGACTGGTGACAGAAAGCCATGCTGATCTTTCGGTTTGTCAGCAAAGCCATCCAAAGACACTGATGACAAATTAATTGGCTTAGTAAACTAACAGAATTTTGCTCTTCCCCACAATAAAATGTAAACAAAAATTACAAACACCTGCCTTTAATAGGCCTAATTACTACCTAAGTGATTTGTCTCTGGATCAGCAATAATGAATAAGTGAATAATCTTCTAGCTCTACTACCAATAAAGAGAAATATTTTATTCAAAATTTTATTTTTTGATTCCTGTAATAAAGAGAATATCAGGGTCCTCTTAAATTCACTTTTAAAGATTATATTTATTTGAGAGAGAGAGAGAGAATGAGAGTGAGTGAGCGATGGGAGGAGCAGAGGCAGAGAGAGAAGCAGACTCCCCACTGAGCAGGGAGCCCAACATGGGGCTCAAACCCAGGACCCTAGGACCTGAGCCAAAGGCAGATGTTTAACCAGGGGAGCCACCCAGGTGCTCCCTTTTAACTTCATTTTAATGTTGGTTTCTTAAAATTAGTTCATCAAATTACCAGTAAAAGCTGAAGCATAAAAATAACTATATTTTTACTTATTTTTATTTTTATTTTTATTTTTTTTAAATCTTTTTTTTTTTAATTTATTTATGATAGTCACAGAGAGAGAGAGAGAGAGAGAGAGAGAGAGAGGCAGAGACACAGGCAGAGGGAGAAGCAGGCTCCATGCACCGGGAGCCTGACGTGGGATTCGATCCCGGGTCTCCAGGATCGCGCCTTGGGCCAAAGGCAGGCGCCAAACCGCTGCGCCACCCAGGGATCCCTATTTTTACTTATTTTTAAAACAATTTAGCCCTGTCCCCAAACATCCTCCCCAAGAGCCCAGCCTAGAAAAATATGGATTAAATTGTGGGGCAGTAGATGCTATGTTACCTGTTACCTGCTACCCTTTTAACTTCATTTTAATGTTGGTTTCTTAAAATTAGATCATCAAATTAAAAGCTGAAGCATAAAAATAGCTATATTTTTACTTATTTTTAAAACAATTTAACCATGTCCCCAAACACCCTCCCCAAGAGCCCAGCCTAGAAAAATATGGATTAAATTGTGGGGCAGTAGATGCTATGTTACCTGTTACCTGCTATTTAGGTAAGAGGGTGGCAGCTCAGAGTGATACAGGACCAGATGGCCTGTGGCCAGGTCCAGACCCCACCATTTGCCAGCTGTGACTTAAGACTCCTTTCTTCATCTGTACAGTGTGGATCCATTAGTATTTACCTTACAGAGTGATCTATGGGATTAAATATGATAATCCACATAACTTTCAGAGCTTCCCACATCACAGTGATCAAGATAGCCTAGGACTGGGGCGCTTAGGTGGCTTAGTTGGTTGAGCAGCTGACTCTTGATTTCGGCTCAGGCCATGATATTGGGGTCACGAGATCAAGCCCCATGTCAGGCTCCCCATTCAGCATGGTGTCTGCTTGAGATTCTGTCTGTCTCTCTGCACCACCCCCATGTGAGCGCTCTCTAAAATAAATAAATCTTTTTAAAAAAGAGAGAGAGAGAGCGAGCCTAGGACTAGGGCAGAGTGATGACACCCCTAGATGCCAATTCTTGCACCAACAGCAAACATAATACAAATGCTTTTGTGTGCTACTTCTACCAGATGGTGGTACAGTGTGGTAAAAAATACTGGCCCTGGGAAATCTCATTATTTTGGCCTTAAGTCTCTCTATTGCAGGCTTGGTTCCTTCCTGAAAAATTAAAAGATTGCACTAGATCAGTGGATTCTTTCTTTGAGAAAAAAAAAAAAAACTTAAAAAAATTATAAAAGAAATATATGCTTAGAAAAATTTCAAGAAATACAGATTTAAAAAGGATATAGAGTAAGTTAAATCTCATCTTCTTAACTATCCTCTCTCTCCCCCAAATCAGGAGTTTTCAAACTGTACTATGCAGAACCCTAGGGCTCCCTAGGAGCAGAAAGTGGTTTTCCATAGGAGGCCACCTGGGCTGGATCCCAAGGATCTCCTCCCCCACATCACCACCTCAACCAAAGCCGCCTCTGCTTTTATGCATCTGTTATACTGGATTTCACAGATCTTGAAACAAAGTTTCCACTACTGAAGTGAAGTTTGAAAACCACAGGATTCAATTACTTTAAAAATATTATCTAGCTCTAGAATTAAGATTTTGGTCTATTAACCAAATCCTCATATTTGTTACTATATTTATACCAAGTTACCATAAAACTTCCTGAGACTTCCACCTTACCTCTAGCTCAAGATCCTGAGGCTCCATCTCAGAAAGTGACAGCACAGCAATTTTGGTGACTTTACAGACCTCATGGTCTCCTGGAAGTTTGCCCACCAATGCTTTCTGCCGAATTAAAATAAGCCACCATGGAAGATCTGAAAGAGAAAAGTCACACTAATGTCTGGTATCTATAAAATGCTACTATCCTGGCAAGCTGAAGAATAATCTAACAACAAAATATACATACGATATAACACTTTAAAGTAAAGCACATGACAAAGATATATAAATGGCCATCAAGACAAACATTATATGGTCTCATTCATTTGGGGAATATAAAAAATAGTGAAAGGGAATATAGGGGAAAGGAGAGAAAATAAGTGGGAAATATCAGTGAGAGTGACAGAACATGAGAGACTCCTAACTCTGGAAAATGAACAATGGGTAGTGGAAGGGGAGGTGGGTGGGGGGTTGGGATGACTGGGTGACGGGCACTGGTGGGGGGGCACCTGACGGGGTGAGCACTGGGTGTTATGCTATATGTTGGCAAATTGAACTCCAATAAAAAAATATACAAAAATTTAAAAAATGGGGCAGCCCGGGTGGCTCAGCAGTTTGGCATTGCCTTCAGCCCAGGGCCTGATCCAGTCCCATGTCGGGCTCCCTGCACGGAGCCTGCTTTGTCCTCTGTCTGTGTCTCTGCCTCTCTCTGTCTCTCTCTCATGAATGAATAAATAAAATCTTATAAATAAATAAATAAATAAATAGCCTTCAACATGTAAAAAGATGTTCAATCTCACTTATAACGAGAGACATGGAAACTGAAATGCAGTGACATCATTTCATCCATCAGACTGCGGAAAATATGAAGGTACGAGAGCACATTCCCTAACAAGGCTGTGGGAACGAGAGGCAATGTCATACAGTTCTGGTGGGAATACAAACAGATACAACTTTTCTGGAGGAAAATTTAGTGATACCTAATAATAAAACATGCACTTTACCTTTAACATAGCAATTCCACCCTTGAGTTTACCCTGAAAATACACAATCAACCCAAAAGTATGTACACTCAAGTTTATTCATTGTAGCAGTCTGTGACTGCAAGATATTGGAAACAACTTAATTGTCCAAAAATAGGAGAATGGCTGAATAAACTAGGACACATCCACTCAGTGGAGTACTATGCAGAGAGTAAAGAAGAATTAGGCATGTTCTAGGAACTGATGAGGAATGATTCTTGATTATATTACATGGATAAAGATATATTTATAGAACAAGGAGATATTAAAATCATATAAGACTTTATATTATTAAATCAAAGCACAAAAGAATATCAAGAGTATGCCACCCTTTATGTAAGAAAGCAGATATGAGGGGCACCTGGGTGGTTCAGTCAATTAAGTGCTGGCCTCTCAGGGTCATGATATGGAGTCCTAGTCAGGCTCTGCCCTTAGCAGGGAGTCTGCTTGGGATTCTCTCTCCCTCTCTCCTTCTCCCCCTCCCCCTGCATATGTATGTGGGCTTGCTCTCTAAAATAAATAAATCTTTTAAAAAAAGATATGAGAAAATATGCATATATCTGCAATTTACACACCAAAAATAAGAGCAATAAACTAGAAA
This sequence comes from Canis lupus dingo, assembly GCF_003254725.2. NCBI lineage: Eukaryota > Metazoa > Chordata > Mammalia > Carnivora > Canidae > Canis > Canis lupus. The sequence continues at coordinate 30,061,467 of NC_064270.1, read as the reverse complement.
TTAATGAGACTGGTTATCTACAGAGGATAGGCAGAAACAGGATGGAAGAAGGGAGATCAGGGGAAGTGACAGTTCTCGGAGTATACCTTTTTTTTTTTTTTTTTTTAAAGATTTTATTTATTTATTCATGAGAGAGAGAGAGGCAGAAACACAGGCAGAGGGAGAAGCAGGCTCCATGCAGGGAGCCCAACATGAGACTCGATCCCAGGTCTCCAGGATCAAACCCTAGGCCAAAGGTGGCACTAAACCACTGAGCCACGAGGGCTGCCCATGAGTATACCCTTTTATATAGTTCTGACTAGTGATGTCTCCCTTCTCAAAAATAAATAGTTCCTTTCAATGGCAGCGGGGGAAGGACAGAGAGAGGACAACTCAAAACAAAATGCAAACACTAATTCAACTGTGCTTCAAACGAAAAGTGTAACCACACTATTAGAAAAAAACGCACCTAAATAACTATGGAAAACAAAAGACAAAAAGAACTGCATATAATATTGTACTCTGGTGAGTGACTTTGTTGGAAGGATATGAGTTAGCAATTCCAAAACTACTTTATGTGTACACTAGCACTTATAGCAAATAATAGACTGAGGAGAATGGGCAATCGTGGGGGAGGGGGGGAGTGGTATGATGGTAAAACAAACTAAAGAATCTTTAATAAATACAAGAATTGTTGGCCTCTATCCAGAGGCCCAACAATTATCTTCCTAATCATAATTTTTACTTCTCACAAAAGATTTTTAATTAAATGGGAAATGGTCTATGAAAGACAGCATGCAAATACAATTTTTCAGTTCATGAAGTTACACTCTTAAAAAAATACTACCTAACTAGCAACAAACATTAAAATAATTGAAATAGTGCTTCAGTAATTTCTTGTGGAAAACCAACATGACGGATATATATTTACCATATAAAAAATGTTCTTAAAAGAGAAATACAGTATTTCAATTTCCCCTAAATATCAATCAACTCTCATGTTAGGGATTATGCTCTGAAGATGTGCTTTAGGCATTTCAAAAATGCAAGAGTTTGGAAGAGTTTCATAATTCTTTATAAAGTAGGGTGGAAATTTACTATAAAGCTTCAAAGCTTTTACAGGCTATTTCATTATTCATTATCATTAAACATTAACCAAAGACCTACCATGGGCTAGGGAGTATTTCAGGCATGGATCAAGATCAGTTATCAAGCACCTATCATATAATAAATCAAATACGTAATAAATAAAGCATATCATACTTGTTCTTCAGAAGGGTAAGAGTTAGCAACAAATAATATACTGTTGCATATGTCAATACATTTTGTTGAATAAAACAAAATACTTACCATTGGTCTCCTAATCTCACAGGAATAATTTCTATTTTACACTGAACAGATTAAAGCATTGGCAGCTGACCAGACAAGCCAACACTGTGAAGCCCTTTTCCTACTTCATGCCTTCTTACTGGAGTTTACTTGGGATACATTTCATATTAACATTGCAAATTATGATTTTTTTTTGCAAATTATGATTTTAATAAATCACAGCAATGAAAAACACAATGTGCATAATCAAATGTAATAAAGATCCTTCCAATAAAACATCTAATAATTGCATAGTGCCAAAACATTAACCTTCGAGCAAAGGTTTTACTCCATACATAAACTCACTTGGGAAACCAAAAGGCATCATTTTTTTCACAAATATTGCCAACACTGAAACACAACTTACAAATTCAAATACACTTTAGAAAAAATGTGAAAAATTGAAGTGCTTTTTAAAAATATATATATTATGGGCTGAAGTTCAATAGATCTAGGGAGTTAGGATGAAGATTAAATATGAGAAAATATAATGTAAATGATCAAACAATAGAGAATCTGTAAATAGCAGCCTTCCCTTCTCAGAAAAAGCTTTAAGGTTCTGGACTTTGAGGTCAGAACTTAGGCTTGAATTTTAGCTCACCATTTATTATTATTTTTTAAAAGATCTCATTTATTTGAGAGAGAGTGCACGAGTCAGCACGAGTGGTAGAGGCAGAGGGAGGAGAGAATCCCAAGCAGACTCCACTGAGCACAGACTTGACACAGAGCTCCAACCCAGGATCCTGAGATCATGACCTCAGTCGAAACCAAGCATCCAACACTTAGCTGACTAAGCCATCCAAGTGCCCCTACCTCATCACTTATTTACCTTTCACTTGGCAGCACAATATTTGACTGACTTCTTCCGGTTTTCTCATCTGTGGAATGGGATAAAACTGTCTGCTGCAGAGAGTAGCTATGAGGGTTAAATAATTTTTATAATTCATGTTATTATTACTGAGAGCGAATGTTTACCAGATAGCAAAATATACTATGAAGCTATGGTAAATAAAACAATGGGGTACTGGTATAAGTACGGTCAAATGAATACCAGAGTAGAACAGACACAGACTCATATAATTTGGGCACCTAGTACATGATGATTAAAGAGGGGGGAAGAGTGAATGTCATGAAATGGTGTTGAAACATATTTGTGGATAAACAAATTATCTGAAGTCTGCTTTTAAATCACTTAGCAGTTAGGAGTGTGGGGATCATGGGTTAAAAAAATGTCTTTTTACTGTTGAGCTTCCATCCAGATCTATGAACTGCATTGGGTTAACTGTGCTCTTAAGTCTTTTAATCTCCTGTTTTCAGTCAGTCTCACACATTGACCAAAAAAGAAAACATGAAAAGTAAAATAAGGGAACAGATATCGACTAGTTACAATTGAAGTAAATTGGGATGATGAAAATGTTTTGGGATTAGTGATGGTCGTACAATCTTGAGAATATATCAACAGCCACTGACTTGTTCACTTTTAAAAAGGGTGACTTTTATGGCATGTGGATTACATCTCAATTTTTTTTAAAGCGCATTCTAAAAACAAAACAAACTTGTTAGGAGTTTTAACCTAGTGAAGCAGAGAATAAAAAACTAAAAAAAGTGTATTTTCTCCCAAAGACAAAGGTAAAGTTAGAACAGCCTCCTAATTCTTGAAATACATCAACACCTCTCCAAACAGCTACCTCTTTTCACTAGTGTTCAAAAGGTAATTAAAATTATCACAATGGAAAGAAAATGAAGATTTTGAATTGAACACAAGCTATCTCCAAGCAAACTCACTGACTCTAGAAAACAAAGCAAAACAAACAAAAAACTCAGGGAAAACAATAGTAATGTCTATTCTATAATTATTTTGCTTAAGGTGAAACAGCACATATCCACCTTGGAAGCCTAGAAAGTCTGGTAAGAATAAACACATTATTAACAGGGTTAAATGCCCCAAATAATATGTTTTATTGTTTGAGCTTTAAGACAAAAAAAAAAAAATGTAGAAGTATTCAGACACTGGTGTTTAGCAGTCCCAGGAGGCATCAGGCATAATTCTGTAATTAAATTTTTTAAAGCACCAAGGCAGGCTATCATATTAATCTATGTCACCCACCAGGGGGAAAAAATGGCTCAATGAAAGCTGCCACGGTAAGATGTAAATGTCTGGTGCAACCAAGAGCCAAAGGAGACAGGCTAGCAAGGTCCTCTGGCATAAAAATATTCTTTCAACCTTTTAAACATTTTATAATGGGAGAAAAAGTCGGTTTTGTAACCCTGGGTCCTCCAGGAAGAGACAGATAAGGAATTCTGACTTCCTCAGCAAGATAAGAAAACTGATTGGGAAGGCGCTATCTTGAAAAGCATGACCAGTAGGGCAAGCTACAACAATAGTCCTGGAAAAGGTTCAGTTGCTTGCTCTATACAATAACTGACTCGCTTAAAAGGGGATAAACAATTGTGGAATAAAAATTTTCATCAAAAGATTTTTTTTACAACCAATTTCAGGAAAAAATGTTTTTAGATAGACACTCATGACCTCAACTCTAGGAAGTATTCCATCTAGATATTTCTTGACATGGCTAGCCATCTTACTGACATAAAGAAAAGATAGGCATTTGATCCAATGATGAGTGTCCAGCAATTCTTTTCATTTTTTATTAATAATTTTATAGGGAATAAATGACTATATTCTACTTGCTTAAAAATGTAAATGTTAATGGATAAAACTAAAGTTTCCTTTGACCATTCTTCCCCATTCCATTCACAGATATTCTTTTTTTTTTTTTTTTAAATAACTTGGTTTTTTTTTTTTTTTTTTAATTTTTATTTATTTATGATAGTCACAGAGAGAGAGAGAGAGGCAGAGACACAGGCAGAGGGAGAAGCAGGCTCCATGCACCGGGAGCCCGACGTGGGATTCGATCCCGGGTCTCCAGGATCGCGCCCTGGGCCAAAGGCAGGCGCCAAACCGCTGCGCCACCCAGGGATCCCCACAGATATTCTTTAAATCAAATCCAAACCTCACTTTGTAAGAGTAATTGGTTACCATACTTGGCATTAGTTCTTTTAATCTTACTTGAAAGCTTAAAAAAAACTTTAAAAACCAATTTAACTTTATTTTTCATACGAAACATTCAAATGTACATTGATTTACTGAGAACTTTTTTTTTTAAAGGATGAGTCACTGATGGGTATTTGGTGTTGCTGTTTAATTTTTCTTTTTATGCAACACAGCTTTATTTAGTATTTGTATTCAATTCAGCTTCCTTTACACTCAGTTGATAGGCTTATTTAATATTTAATTAAATTATGTAATTACAATAATGAGTTACATGGATATAAACAGGTTTAGGAACAAACACAATCCATGATCCACTGGGAGAGAGGGAGCTTCCTACTCCATCCCCCACCAGTCCCCAGCTTTCAGCCTTCAGAGCATCTAGCGCATCCAACAGGCTTTGCAGAGAGGCAGCGGGGCATGTTGATTAAGCCGGTAAATAGGTTAAGTGAGATTCAATGAAAAGAGCTCCTGAAAGAAATACATATTCATATGTGCCAGACAATCGAAGTGAATGAAATATTTGTGTGAAAAAGATTTTGCTTTTCTTTTCTTCTGGTTCACCTTTTCCAAAGACTGGCTCCGACATGAACTGGTTCAGCAGGATTTTTTGTTAAGATTTTTGAGAGAGAGAGGGAAAAAAAAAAAAGAAGGATTTTGTGGCATACAACCATGACTTAGTTTGTAGGTTCTGTTGTCACTGCATTAGATACTCTCTACTTTCTATCTCTATATAACCATTCATGCTATGACCAAAGGCAAAAATAAAGAGAGAAGGGGCATCTGTTGCTGATGTTTATGCATTTACCTCCTTTAGCTTGCTCCTAAACAGACTGTATTCCTGAAGACAAAGCACACTACTGGGTCCACTTCTCGGCGGAGAGGGTGGGGAATGGCCAAGCAGAGAGCACCTGTTGCCTTAACGAGATCCACTGTGAATGGAGGGGTCAGTACACTAGAGTTTGTAACTACATCCTCACACAAATCCAAAGACAGGTAGATACATAAACTCCAAAGTTATTTGTAATGTAATATTCAAATACAGATATTTAAAATCTTGAAGGGCTTCTACAGATGATGCCTCAGGGAGGGGCCTGTGTTCCCACCACATGTACTGGAGAATGGAAACACGTTGGTAAAGAAGGAAAGCGAGAATTAGGAGAAGGGATGACAGTCGGCTCGGCTTTCCTTTCTTCTGTGTCAAACTGATAGCAGGAATACTTAACGTTGTTTCTCTGCCATTTCACATTGACAGTCTGAACCAATTTCAGTCACATGACTCACTGCCCTTTATATATTTTTTAGTTATGTTTAGGTGCATACAAATTTAAATTTGTTTAAAATTGTTATACCTTTCTGGTGATTTAAGGCTTGTTATGAAAAAGTATATCCCTCTATGCATCTCACCTTAAAGTCTGTTTTGGTATTAGTACAGCTACATCAGTTTTCAGTAGGTTAGTGTTTACAAGATTTATTTTATTATTTATTTTTTATTTTCACATACTTAAGGAATTTGTCTGAGAGCAGCCTGTAGATGGATTTGACTGTTCTTCCAGTATAAAAAGCTTTGTGATCCCTGGGTGGCTCAGCAGTTTAGCACCTGCCTTCGGCCCAGGGCATGATCCTGGAGTTCCGGGACTGGGTCCCGCATCAGGCTCCCTGCATGGAGCCTACTTCTCCCTCTGCCTGTGTCTCTCCCTCTCTCATGAATAAGTAAATAAAATCTTTAAAAAAATAAAATAAAAAGCTTTGTGAGTTAATGGGAGTATAAACCCATTTATATCTAATTATTGGTATATTTAGAAATTAATCTACCATCTTATTATTTGTCCTACCTGTTCTATTCACATTTCTTGCCTTTTGGGGGATTTTTAAAATTATTATTCTATTTCCTCTTTTATTCACATTTTACAATCTTTTATTATTCTGTTAGTGGTTATATCATAGGGAATGATTACATGAACCCTGACTTAGAAAAGCCTATTTTTTTAACCAGTTTTACCAGTTTCTGGTCAGTAAAAGGACCTTAGAACCAGCGAAAGGACCCCGTTAACTCCTTATCATTTCTACTGCTATGTATTTTAATGTCATTAATTTTAAACTCCATATAAAACCAAATTCCTTTAAATTTACCAACTTATCTACATTTTCCGTGGATCTCCATCCCTTCCCACATCTCCACACTCCCATCGAGTCATTTACCTTTTGCCCAAAGAACTCTCTTTACTGTTTCTTTTTAGTGCAGATACTACTGGTAACAAATACTCTCAGTTTCGGTTTGTCTCAAATGTCTTTATTTTCCTTAAATTTTAAAAGGTACAAAATGCCAGACAGGCACTTTGACAATATCATTCTGTCTTTTGGCTTCCATTGTTTCTATCAAGGCTCACTATACGCTTTTGAATTTAATGTGTACTTTTTCTTTGTCTGCTTTCAGGGTGTTTTCTTTGTCTTCAGTTTTCATCAGTTTCATTATGAGGTGCTAAAGTGTGGTTTTCTTTATACTTTTCCCCTTGCGGTTCAAAGTACTTCTTAAACCTATTTATAATAGGTTTTCGAAAATTCTTGGCTATTATCTCTTCAAATACTGCTAATCTATTGCTGTCAGAAACAGACTCTCTGACTAGTTTCTCTTGATCTCTTTTTGAATGTATGACATCTCTTTAAATGATCTGTTATATAATATTATATTAACACACTATACATTATTAGAGAAGCTAATAATTGGAAAATCTTAATGGTTTATCTCAGGATAAACTATGTTCCAATTTGAAGGATTCTGTCTTATTATTGTTGTTTTTATAGACAAATATTTGGTAGGAATTTAAATTCAGTATGATGTGTGCATAAAATCTATTTCATTGAAACCCACTGCATAAGCTATTCATGGGCCAGTTAGTACTTTTATATGAATAGGAAGGAGCATGAATCTATAAACTGGTTTTATACAAACTTATACATGAATTTAAATTTCTAAAGATATGAACTCATAGTATATTAATATATCACAGTATATTAATATAATGTTTGTCTTATATGAGTTCATAGTATATTAAAATATCATAGTATATTAATATGTTTGTTTTATATTTAAAGCCATTTCTAAAGATATGAGTCATACTATATTAATTTAATGTTATTATATCATAGTATACTAATATAATGTTTGTTTTATTTTTAAAGCCATTTCTGGGACACCTGGCTGGCTCAGTAGATAGAGCATGCAACTCCTGATCTCAGGGTTGTGAGCTCAAGCCCCATATTAGGCATAAAGCTCAGTAAATAAATACCTAAGTAAATAAAACCATTTCTATTTTTTTAAACTACATTAGCAGAAATGCTTTTTCACCCTTAACGGAAAGAGAACACTATACATCCCTGAATATATTTCAGGGAGCCTTGTACATCAAATAAGTGGAGTTACAAGTAATACTACCACTACACCAGCACCATTTTTTCCAGTCAGGTATCTAGTAGCTAAAAGTGCATCACACTGGACTTCTAATTCTCTTACTAACTAAAAAGCCAATTATGAATTTGTTAAATTTTCCATACATAGTAGTTACTCAATATTTCTTGACTGGTTGCTCTGCTGCCTACTAAAGGTTCCCCAAGTCTAGGTTTATAGAAAATTGACAATGACTCACCAGGAGAGCATCCAGGGCAAGAAGCTCTTCTAATAGGCACCATTTCAAAAATACCAAATGGTGGAATCAGAAGCATATTCAGGTCAGCTTACTATGCTTAGGATGAATTTAAATGCCTAATAATGACCTGCTATAAAATGAAATAATCTCTTATACTCTATAAAAATATAAAGTCTTTTGTCTGTAATGGTTTTACAAAACTAGAAAAGTCAAACTTATAAAGTATCATTGGGCAAAATGAATTTGTATGTAAAAGTACATTTTCTATATAACTATAGCTTATTCTTCTTAAAGTGATAAGATGTGTTCTTATATGTTTATTAAAAACTTTAGTACATATTTTCCTACTTGTTAAGTACAATTATGTATAAGTATATGAAGTATAATTGGGAATTTTTTATATTTATTTACTTGAGAGAGAAAACAGAGGTGGAGAGGGGCAAAGGGAGAGGGAAAGAGAGAATTTCAAGCAGATTCTGCACTGAACATGGAGCCCAACATAGGGCTCAATCTCATGACCGTGAGATCACAACCCGAGCCAAAAATCAAGAGTCAGATACTCAACCAATTTGCCACCCAGGAACCCTGTAATTGGCATTTTTATTCATGATGCTGGTCTACCATCATGAAGATAAATTACTGTTGGAGAGATGCATGCTTCAAGATTGGAGGCCACTGGCCCCTATAAGAGGGGACCCCAAACCCAAAGGCTGTAACCAGCTTGCAAACCAGGTCAATTCAATCAGTAATCTTCATTTTCTGCTCTGGCCGGCTGATACTGGTCCATATCTAAGTAAATGAGAACTTATTATATTTATCAAGATTTCTAATCTTCAACAATTAGACCTGATAATAATTTGATTATAATCACTTCAGAATGTTCAATAAGATAAAAAGTTCAAAAAGAACATAAAGGAGGAAATAAATATAAAAAGCATCTTTGTAGGTGGTCCATACATGTCACTCTTACTGTAACAATCCTCTTCTTTTCCAAACCTAAAAACTTTTAATATCACCACCATGGGAATCACTGAGGAAAACAACTGGAGTTTAAGAACAAATGAGTTTGTAACTGGAAACTGAGATGGTAGTGGAATAGCCTAAGAGGCAAATTGGCCCATCTCTAAAGAATCTCTCTCCCTAAAAATGAATGGGAAATATCAGTGAGGGTGACAGAACATGAGAGAATCCTGACTCTGGGAAATGAACAAGGGGTGGTGGGAAGTGAGCTGGGCAGGGGGTTGGGGTGACTGAGTGATGGGCACTGAGGAGGGCACTTGATGGGATGAGCACTGGGTAATATGCTATATGCTGGCAAACTGAACTCCAATAAAAAATTTTTTTTAAATCTCTCTCCCTGAAAACATGAATACCTGCCAATTAGAGATGTGTTCAGCAACAAGAAGCTTGCTTGGCTGATGATCCTTGGGAGAGCTCAGAACTATATGTCATATTTATGTGTCTACTTCAAGCTCTGCTCCTGCCAGAGAGGTGGAATCATGTGTACGAAGGTGACTGGAGCTCAGATCAGGGACATGGTAAGTGATGGAAAATTCAGAAGTGTACAGTGATGGAATAGGCTGAAGGGAGCCAAGAGGAGGTACAGGCCATTCAGCACCTAGGTACCTGGGGAGAGAGTAGAAGGAAGAGGAAGGAAGCAGAAAAGAATGAGGAGAAGATGCTTCCCAGACCCAAAGCCATTCAGAGACTAGATGCCCTAAACTACAAGTAAAGAATCTTCTAAGGAGTAGCCAGGAACCTAGTCACCAATGAAAATTCTACCCCCAAAATAAATAATTCTGAGATCCTTATGAATAACAAAATGACTATAAGAGGATTGTATCTAAGTTACAATTTAAATCATTCTTATTTTGGGGATGCCTGGGTGGCTCAGTGGTTGAGCATCTATCTTCGGCTCAGGTTGTGATCCCAGGGTCCTGGGATCAAGTCCCATATCAGGCTGCCCACAGGGAGACTGCTTCTCCCTCTGCCTATGTCACTGCCTCTCTGTGTCTCTCATGAATAAATAAATAAAATCTTTTAAAAAATAAATAAATCAGGGGCAGCCCAGGTGGCTCAGTGGTTTAGCACCGCCTTCAGCCCAGGGCCTGATCCTAGAGACCTGGGATCGAGTCCCACGTCGAGCTCCCTGCATGGAGCCTGCTTCTTCCTCTGCCTGTGTCTCTGCCTCTCTCTCTTTGTGTGTCTTTCATGAATAAATAAATAAAAATTTTTAAAAAAATAATAAATCATTATTTTGGAAGAAATGTAATGTCACAAATACTACTTCCTTAGAATACTTCCCTCAAAGCAACTTTAGTACATTAAAAAAAAAAAATCACCAGAAGTTACCTAAAGAGAGAGGTATTTAACTGTTTAATTAAGATAAAATCAGAAGTAATAACAACACAGTACATCAAAAGCTACCTTCTGACTTAAATGTTTTTAATGGCTTCATTGAGATAGGATTTATAGACCATAAAATTCCACCATTTTAAGTGTACAACTCCATGATTTTAATATATGTTTGAAGTTGTACAGTCATTATCCCAATCCTTACATGTTTGTAATAGTATAAGTTATCGGTAGATGATAAAACAATCTACTTCTCTCACAATGCAACTGCATACAGACAGTTACACTCATGTTTAAACATAAGAAGCCCTGCCAGCTTCTCTCCTCTGCCCTGCAGTGCCCTCAACAACTAGGGTTTTCTAATGGCTTTTCAGGAAAGTACTGAAGCAAAGCTAGTGACACTCCACTCATTCATCACTGAAGTATATAAAATATTTCATGTCATTAGTGTCCTAGCAAAGTCTCCCCAGCAGACTAAAATCACACTTTTGAAACCATATGCATAATACATTTTACCATTTTAATGATTGAGACATCTTCACCACTTCAGGAGTGGAGAAAACACCAGATGGCGAGCGCTATTTTAACAAACGAGAGCTGCTTGAGTGAACGGTGTCTCTAGCTGTTCAACACTATGAGTAGTAACTCAGTTACTAAACCAAGAGCCTCTAATGCCAAATTAATGGAGATTCCTGACAGTTTTCAAACTATTTCTGAAAGTATCATTGAGTATATACTTTGGCTTTTCATATTCAGATATTTCTTACCTTGAGCTTATCTTCTTCTTAGTCTTCAAAATAAATTTGAAAGAGCTTTTGTGACCCATTTAAAGTGTGCAGCTTAAAGCGACCTGAGTGAAGATAACAGCTATCTCCCCAACATCACACAGAAAAGAGAAGAAATGTCAATCATGTGGGCCTTCTGTATGGCTGCTGACTCTGCCAAGAACCATCTTTCCTCTCACTCTCCACCCTTATCCTGGCCTTGTCCAGATGATCTCACTCATATTTCAAGTTTGACACAGACATCACGTCCTCAGGGATACTGTCCAACCAGGGCCCCCCACTGCACCAGTGAGGCCCCTCTGTCATTTGCCTTACAACATACTACACTCTTCTTCAGAAGCTTAAGCCTAATGATCAAGTGGTGTGATCAGGTCATTAATGTCTATCTCTTGGATCCAATCCTACACTCCTGGAGGCTTTGAGTTTTGTTCATCCTACAGTCCCCATTACTGAGTGTAGACCTTGACATGCAGTAAGCATTCCACAATTATTTGTTAAAGTAGTATTTGCTGAAATATTTATGAATAGCCCTGCTGTAGGGGAGCAGAGGGGGACACAGCCCATCTCCCTGGAGCTTATTCTTAGGGTGGGAGGGGACCAAGAGAAAAAAAGGAAAACAGAAAATTAATATGTAATTACAGTTGCGATAAAAATTTGACTATCATGCTTATGTCCTCCTGGACCCTACAATGGACAAAAGTTTATATTTCATGAAGCTTTTCTTTCATCTACTTAGCACATGACATATTCCTTCTATTTTCTGTTCTTCATATCGATAAATCCCAATGACCAAACCAAAATCAGGCACATCAAGTTGTCAGAGAGAGAGAGACAACATTACACCCTAGCTGAAAGTCCACCTGCCCGCAATTGTGTGGGGAAGAGGCCTTCCAAATCCAAAGAAGACTAACAGTTCTAAAAAGGCATTTTCTAAACACCAGGGTTAACAGAACAATTTTCTGGCAGAGCTTGATAAAAGGAAGGGCAATTATCAGCAAAGGATATAATTAAATAATACTTTAAAATTCTTCCACCACACATTTTTTTAAAAGGAGCATATGGATTATGGAATATAACTTTCACTGATGCTAATATTTAACCATTAAAAACATTACTTTTTATAGATCCCCACCATGTAGTCTTTTAATGACATGTTAGTATCATTAGTTTCAGCAAAAGTTAACATTATTAGAAAAAACAATCCAAGTTTAAAATTTATTCAAAATTATATAGCCAGGACTTAAGTGGTTCCCTAATGGAATATCTGACACTGGGACACCTGGATGGCTCAGCGGTTAAGCGTCTGCCTTCGGCTCAGGGTGTGATCCTGGAGTACCAGGATCGAGTCCCACATTGGACTCCCTGCGTGGAGACTGCTTCTCCTTCTGCCTATGTCTCTGCCTCTGTCTCTCTCCCTCTCTGTATCTCATGAATAAATAAATGAAATATTAAAAAAAAAAGAATATCTGACACCTCTAAGTGACCCTTAAAACTAAGGGAAAAAATTAATAGCCAGCATCTATTGAATGCTTACTATTACCAGGAACCATGCTAAGCACTTAAGTGAGTTTTATTAAATCTCACAATGATCATATCAAGGAGATGTTAGCTTTGTCTTACTGTGGACAACACAGACATCTTAGATGAAATAACCTAACCTAAGGCTATTGTGTGATCTTCAAGGTTAGTCCAACTCTGGGGTCGGTGCCTAGTCAATGATATCTGGGAAATGACCTATCTCACCAAGAAATAAAGAGTAAGAAGCAACAGTGGGAATTCTCTTTGATATGCTTTTGTAATAAGCATTCCAGTAGACATTAAGTTCCTGTTATGAGCTGAACTCGATCCCCTCAAAATTCACATGCTATAGTCCTAACCTTCAGGACCTTATAATGTGGCCCCATTTTAGAGACAGGGTTTTAAAGAGGTAATTAAGTTAAAATGAGGTTATTAGGGTGGATTCTAATCCCACATAACTAGTGTCTTTAGAAGAGGACACTTGGACACAGATGCACACAGAGAAAGGACAGCGTGAAGATGGTCAAGATGATGTGAAGACACAGAGAGAATACAGCCATCTACAAGCCAAGGAGAAAGGCCTCAGAAGAAACCACTTGCCAACACCTTGACCTTGGACTTCTAGCCTCTAGCATGGAGAGAAAATAAATCTCTGTTAAATTCCCCAGTCTACGGGACTTTGCTATGGCAGCCCTCACAAACTGATCTAGTTTCTAAGTCACGCCTGCTTACATTCCACCCAGCTCAGAGTTCAGTGACAGTCAGGAACCGTGGCATGGCTCACCCACGCCGCTGTTAGACTGTCAATGACATCTGTTCAAATAAACTTATGTTCCCATCTCACTAAGCAAGAACAAAAATTCATGCATTGAAATGTGGAGAAGTAGGAGGGAAACAGGAGTGAGAAAGAGTTTAAGTACAGACATGTTATTCCCCCATCCTCTACCCCCAGAAGGTAAGATGCTCCTAGAGGAAAGTTGCACCTGAAAGGATCATGTTAGTTCTAGTCCGCCCAGGGAATAAATCTCCACTGGCTAGGCCAGGCCAATGGTGTGGCTAGAGCATGAGCTTTAGCAGGGCTTAGGGAGGGGAGGCATCCTAGGGCAGAGAATGCAGGGAGCAAACGGAGAAGGGGAAGATGGATGCAGAAGCGCGGGGAGCTGGGGGCGCAATGTGGGGGCTGTGTGACACACTGGGGTGTGGCTGCAGTTCTCTCTGGGGGTGGTGGGTGAGGGAATGAAGAACAGTGGTGGTGGGGGGGGGGGTAGCAGCAGAAAAGATGTTCCTCTGCTTCTTCCCCACTCCTTCTCTTAAGGGCCAAACATTAGAAGTGATGTGACAAGAGAGAAAAAAAAAAGTACAGATTACTTTCCCTGCCTTTCTTTCCTTTCTTATATTTTCTGTCTTCACTTCTCCCTTTTCTAAAATGTCCTGTAGAACAGAAAGCCTCACTGCTTATCAACCACTTGTTTTGAGTCTAAACAAAGGCAAGTGGTGCCAGGAGGGAAAGCACTTGTAAACAAAGGCTGACTGCAGGAGATTACCAAATTCACCCCCTCAAAAATGACCAGACTTTCACTGCATCATAAACACATCTACCAACAACTTATATTTGTTCACTGCTAGAATGAAACTTTTGGGTTGTCTGCCAAGTCCAAGGCCTCCCAGTCTGACAGAAGAAGTCAATCTCTGGAGCTGAACTTTGTGACCAGGACCATCCTTGGCCCAGACAGGGCCTATAAAAATCTCTGTCCCAGAGGTCTGAACTAGACTCCCTGCTCAATCCCTGACGGCTAGGCAGTCTCCACTGGTTTGTAGGGAAGAGCAGCTGTCGGATGGCATGAGGCCTGAAGGTACCATGTCAGAGCAGAAATTTTGTCCTATGGACACAAACAGAAAGCCAAAAGAAGAGAAAAAATAAAAGAGATGTATAGAGAAGTGGTGCTCAAGACCACCTGCCCCAAAATGTAATCTCGGACCTTATAAGACATCCATTTCTTGGTTTTGGTCCCTTAGGTCCTAATAAAACTTTGTTTTATGTATACAGATAGGTTTGTATTTGCAACCAAAAGGGCCTTGATAAAATGGTTATCATTTGAGAGACAGAGAAAGGGGAGAGAGTTCAGTGCTTAGGTAAGAACATACAGAATGTTAAAAGTGAGTTGTTACCTGACATCTTATGGAAATCCTTTTCTCTCTTTCCTGTTACCTTCAGTAGAACAGCAATTTCTCAAAAAAATAGTGATAATTTATTAAGTACCTTCAGGTATATATCTCATTTAGATTCATAAGTCTATAGGGGAAAAAGAGGGCAGTTATTTTTACTCTTGTTTTACAGCTTACAAAGTAGAGGCTCATGGGCATTGTGGTCCCAATGAATCAGCCTCCTGGGATGCCAGCCTTTGGGAACCTCCCTCTGATGCTGACTTTGGGCTTGGCTACATGATTTCCTTTGGCCAACGGAGTATTAGCAACCTCAGTGACACAAGCAGAGGCTTGATAAACCTTTGCACACAGAGACTGGTCTTCTTGGCACCCAGCCACCACTCCGAAAAAATGTCCAGGTGTCCAGGACAGAAAGACCCAAAGGGGAGGCTTTATGAAATGAGTTATCTGGACAGAGAGGTTCCAGGAAAAGTCCCCACTGAAGGCTGCCACACAACCCCAGACAATAGCGGGAAAAGGGCAAAAGAGTCACTTGGTCCATCCATAAAATTGTGTGATGTTATATGTTGTTGTTGTTTGAAGGCATTAATTCCTGGGGTCTCAGTAATAGATAAATGAAACCCCTGTTAAGTAGCCCCCTCTATATCACGAAGCTAATAAATAAAGTTTAGATTCAGATCTCCTGACTGATTTCAGTGATTTATTCATTGCTCCAGGATGTGAAATTGAAGAAAAATAACTCAAAAGTTTCATAAGCTTCACTTAAACAATAGAAAATGAGTTTTAGCTCAGAACACTCAGCTATGAAATTATCCTGTCAGCATATAAATGAATTAAAAATATATTTATGTAAATGTGGACAGGTAGGAGAGTATTACTAAAATACTTAGCATGGTTATACAATGTCTAAATGCTTGTCTCTTTGTACCAAAAGGATTACAAAACTACCAAAGACAGAATATACAACAATGCTTATTGCGGTACTACTTCTAATAGCAAATATAAACCCCCAAACAATCACACTGACAAGAGGAAGTACAAATTATGATACAGTCCTACAACAGTGAAAATTAAAGAACTAAGCTTCATACATCAATGTGGATAAATCTCACAAATATCAGGTTGAGTTGGGGGTAGAGGGAAGTAGAAGACAAATGGTATCATTTACATAAAGTCTCCCAAATACAAACCTTAGCGTCCTATTATTTAGGAATACATATGTAATAAAAGCACCAATGAAAATCAAGGGAATAATAAACACAAAATTAAAAACTGTGAGTGTTCCTGAAGAGAAGAAAACGGGACACACTTGGAGGGAGGCACAGTGAGGGATCCAAAGACATTGGTCGTGTTTCATTTCTTAGTTTGGGTGGCAGAGATATGTGTGTTTTACAACAACCTATACTGTATATCTGTGGTAAACAGTTTTATGCAGCTATGAAATATTTCATAATAAAAATAAACCTTAAAAAATAATCAAAGAATCTAGCAAAGGAAAATTAGATCGTCGCAGGCAATACATGCTTTTTAACACACAGGAATCAACCTAGTTCCCAAATGCACAACAATTTTTTAAAGATTTATTTTTGGGGTCCCTGGGTGACTCAGTCTGTTAAGTGTCTGTCTTTGGCTCAGGCCATGATCTTGGGGTCCTAGCACTGAGCTCCATGTGGGCTGTCTGCTCAGTGCGGAGCCTGCTTCTCCCTCTCTCTCAGCCTCTCCCCCTCAACTTGTGTGCTTGCGCACGCTCTCTTTCTCAAATTAAAAAAAAAAAAAAAAAAAACCTTAAAAAAAAAGATTTTATTTTTAAGTAATCTCTACATCTAACGTCAGGCTTGAACCCACAACCCTGAGATCAAGAGTCACATGCTCTACCCATTGCGTCAGTCAGGCACCCCACAACAATTTTATTTTAGAATAAGGAAGGACATACTACAGAGATAGCTAGATTCCCAATTACATGGTAATAATGGCAAAGCTGCCTATATTTCGTAACTCATTAAAAATGATGCCAAAAGAAAAACAGATAGATATTTAAATACAGTGCTTAAAATATTTCAGTTAGTCTTTTTCGGGACTTTTGGGAACCTGCCTATGTAACATCTCTCTTCTCATCATCAAAATTCCCTCCAAATCCCAGACACAAGAGTCTGTCTTCAAAACAAGGGTCTGGTGAATAACCTAGACCTTTCATCAATTTGCCTACCTCGTTAGAGCACCTGGCCAGAGTTGACTGTATCCAGAATGGACAACTGTCTCAAACCTGGTCAGTCACGGTCCACCACCTGCCTACCTTGCCAGCCTTCTCCAACCTCCTTCTCCCTTGAAATCAGCATAGTTGGTGTTTCTGTCAGAGCATGTACCACAATTACCAAGTACTTGCACATTTACTTTAGTGATTACTTACTGACGCCTGTCTTCCTAAAATGTAAGCTCCACAAGGGTGAGCACTGGTCAGTTTTTTTTCCTCACTACTATGTTCTACCAACTAGCATAATTCCTGACACATAAAGAAAAGAAAAAGTATTAAATACCTATTAAGAGAAAGAAAGGATTGTAAAATTATACCTCCCTTTCTTTTCTCTAAAGCTTTATTTTCATTTCATGAAACTTATATGGAAATAGACCTACTTTGGGCAGACCTAAAATTAGGGCAAAGGAATTAAACAGAATCCACATTCATCCTTAAGGAAGAAAATGCCATAGAATGCTACATTAAATTTAACAGATTTAAGGACTTTACAGAAACATACCTGAATGAAGTTGAATTTTCCCAATAACACCTTCTACCAATCCCAAACAAATGGGATTCCAGGCAAGAAGTAGATCCGTAGCTAAAATAAAATAAAAAGCAATCATAAGAAAATATTCATCAGAAAACATTAAAACACAATCTTCAGCACTATTTTAAATGATCGATATCCCCAAAGGGCAGTTATGAACATCCAAAACTGAATACATTACTATAAAGCAATTTGTGGGAAAGTATTAAATCCAAGGCCTGAATAAGGTTTCTGCTATAAGGACAGTTATGGGGGGAAGGGAAATGACAAGCCAAAACTCTACTCAGATGGGAGGCAGTACTTTGGCGCCCTGCAGTGGAGGAAAGAAGCTGGTACACTGGGAGAGGGCAAATCAGAAGAGTCCTCCACTGGCCTGCAGCCCAGAGCCAGTCCCAGAGTCAAAGACAAGGCCTGAGGAACAGCCATGGAGATGTCCACTTACTGGATCACATCCTGGAAAATACCCTTTCCCAAAGAAGCTTACACCAAGCAAGGAAATCCAGAAAGTCGGTGCTCCTTTATGTGACTTCTATGGCAAAAACACTAAGAGCCATGCCATTTCTTGAGTGCCTATTCTATGCCAGGCATCCATCCGAGGGAGGGTTGCTCAGAACAGAACAGATTGCTTTGGGTGACTTTTTTCAATTCTTCCAAGAACGGCACATAATTTATACTATTCTAGACGACCAGGCAAGAGGCTAATTCATTACACTCAGTGGATATGTGAGGACAGCAAGGCTTAATTCTCTTGCAAAATGCAGGTTGCAAAAGGCTGTTATATACATGGAGATAAATGTAACCCTAGTGGGTAGCTCAAGACTAGAAAAAATTACCAAGAATGAAAACAGTATCTCCTTTAGTAGAAAATTAAAATAACATTTTAATTATTACCACTTAAATTTTATTTTAGTGAAATTCATAATCAATCAGTAACTCATGGGGTAATTACAGACTTAATAATTCATAGTCTCCAAATTCATTTGAGTTTTGACTATTGTATCTTGAATGTCTTTGTTGTTAATGATATATTTAGTGGGAGGCAAATAAAGTTAACTTCTCTTTGGGCAGAACTGTAATTCAAAGCCAGGCCTGCATGACTCATGGCCTATCCTCTTAACCATTGTACTACGAACCTATACAGATCCCAGGGTCCTGGTATCTAACCCTACATTGGGCTCTCTGCTCAGTGAGGAGCCTACTTCTCCCTCTGCCCCTCCCCCTGCTATTGCTTTCTCTCTGTCTCTCCTCTGTCTCTGTCTCTTTCTGTGTATGCGCTTAAATAAGTAAATCTTAAAAAAAAAAAAAAAGAATCTATACATGGAACTAACCAATAAGATAATATTTACATTTTAAGTAATATGCATTCTCATTATAAAAGCCATACTGTATAAAATGGGAAAAAATATTTTATCACTCCCATCCCACCAGCCAAATAACTTATTTTGCTATGTTTCAGGTCATATGTCTGTATGCATATGGAATCACAAGACTGCAAATATAACAGTATATGCTAATTTTTTTCTTGTAACATTTCATGTCTTTAAAATACTCTCCAAATTGTAACTTCAGGGCTGCATAATTTTCCACTAAAGGAAGCACTTCCTTACTCTTGAACATTTAAGTGATTTTCAGTTTTCCCTTATTATTAAATAATACTGTGATGGGGTACCTAGGTGGCACAGTCCGTTGAGTGGCCAATGCTTGATTTTGGCTGGGGTGGTAATCTTAGGATCTAGCCCCACGTAGAGCTCTGCACTCAGTGCAGAGTCTGCTTAAGACTCTCTCTCCCAAAGGGAAATCCACTTACACTGTTGGTGGGAATGCAAACTGGTGCAGCCACTCTGGAAAACAGTATGGAGGTTCCTCAAAAAGTTAAAAATAGAACTACTCTATGACTCCAGCAATTGCACTTCTAAGTATTTATCCAAAGGATACAAAAATAGTGATTCAAAGAGACACACGAATCCCAATGTTTACAGCAGCAATGTCCACAATAGCCAAACTAAGGAAAGAGCCTAGATATCCATCAACAGATGAATGGATAAAGAAGATGCCATGTATATATACAATGGAATATTACTCAGCCATCAGAAAAAAGTCTTGCCATTTGCAATGACATGATGGAACTAGAAGGCATCATGCTAAGTGAAATAAGTCAGAGAAAGACACCATAAGACTTTACTCATTCACATGTGGAATTTAAGAAACAAAACAGATAAACATAGGGAAAGGGAAGTAAAAATCAAAACAGAGAGAGAAACAATATAAAAGACTCTTAGCTATGGGAAACAGAGGGTTGCTGGAGGGGAGCTGGAGAGATGGGGTACTAGGGTGATGGGCATTGAGGAGGGCACTTGATGTAATAAGCACTGATGAAAAGTCTACTCCTGAAACTATATGTTATTAATGTTTTAATACTACATGTTAACTAAATTGAATTTAAATTAAAAGAATTTTTAAAAAGATTCTTCCCTCTGCCCCTTCCCCTGCACACTTGCTCTCACTCTAAGATAAATAAATCTTTAAAAATAAATAAGGTTATAAATGGTGAGTATTATGCAAATATTTTATTGCCTCTGTAATTAACAGCTCTAGGAGAGATTCCTAGGAATGAAATTAGTCAGTGAAGACATATAAGAAAATTTAAAGCTTCCAGATATTACCAAACTGCTTTCTACAGGGTTATACCAACTTAGACTTCTGCCAGAAACATAGGAAAGTGCTTGTTTTAAAGTACTCTTGTCACCATTTAGAATTTCTTTTTAAATTGTTCTCATTTGCTGGCATCCGTTGCCTAAATGATGTTTATTTTCTTTTCACTGCAGGTAAAATTAAACATTTAATTATAAAATTAGCTGCTTATGTTTCTTCTTCTAGGATTTTCTCATTCATATCTTCTAACACTTCTTGTATATTCCTTATTGATTTAAATCCTTTTATATTAAAGATGTCGACTCTGACGTGTTTGTACTGGTTTTTAATTTTTGTATCACTCCTTTTTCCATTATCTTTACAGTTAAAATTGTTCTTTACTCAGTATTAAGTATTTATTAATTTCCTTGTTCATTTTTAACAGTCTAACTACTCTACTAGGATTCATGTTGGTGTACAGCCTAAAAATACCCTTTTTAAGATTTTATTTATTTGACAGAGAGAGAGAGAGTGCACAAGCAGGGGGAGTATGAGAAGGAGAAGCAAGCTCCCTGCTTAGCAGGGAGCACAACGTGGGACTCCATCCCAGAACCCTGGGATCATGACCTAAGCCAAAGGCAGACGCTCAACCAACGCCACCCAGGCACCCCACCCTGATTTTTTTTCAAACAATGCACCAGAATCTCTGTATCAGGCAGGCCAAGCTTCAGTATCTACCAACACAGATGCCTTTCTAAAGAGCAAGCTCCAACTGCCCATAACCCTGTACCCTGACCTCGGATGAACAGACCACAGTTGTAGGACTCTACCTTTTGGGTACCAAATGAGCTCTAGAAATACGGAAGAGGAAGACAAAGTTAGAGGTAAAGCAGCCAGGAACCATTACATTGAAGTGGAACTTTAAGCATAAGAAAAGCAGCAAGAAGAATAACGCAGAGGAAAGTAGAAGGTTTGGTCTTGAATTTGTCCCTTTAGTGGAGAAACACTTATTAAGTACCTGCCAGAAACCAGGCGCTATACCAGGCTAGAAGACATAAAAATAAAGGAGCAGCTGTCTGGAACAGAAGACCAATGGCTGTAGACGATATGGATTGATAAGACTGGAAAAAGTAAAGAGGCCAACTCTGAGGAGATGTGAATAAAAAACTAAGGAGTGTGTGCTTCCTGGAGATGAGGGCAGGCAGATAATGGCATACATAAAACAAGATGACAGTCAGGGGTTAGCTGACAGCATTGACAGGAGAGAGAGCCTGAGAATAAGGAAAGGAACAACTAATTAGGTTGTTGCCAGAGTCTTAGCCTGAAACAACCTGGAGCTATGTAGCCCAGAGGCAGGGTGGGCAGTAAGTGAAGAATGCACAGGGGGTTAACACGAACCACCACATAGGAAGCCAAAGAAGGACAGGAAGAGAATAAGTAAAATAAAAAATGCCACTGAAACCTCTCTTCTCTCCAGAGTAGGAGAATGAGCACAAGGGACAGGGTATACAGCAGCTAAAAGAAAAGGTGGGTGAGAACCTCCTAACTTAATACTCTTTCCCATCTTTGACATTTTGAGCCAGGCAAATACATCAGCCATTCAAGAAATTAAAAACTTAAAAAAAAAAAAAACTAGAAAAAAAAACTATAAACATGACCAAGTTCTGTGCTCTAGTGACAAAAAAGAATAGTCACAGATGATCTTTGAGGTCCAGATAGAGAGCCAGTTAAACCCATGAAGACTGAGTTCCTAATAGGATGATCAAGAAGAAAGAAGAACCAAAGGAGATATTCAAGGAGGAAAATAGAAGATGATGAAATCAAAAGTACAGGTGTAAAAGTTGCCCTTGGAAAGAAATGACACTACCTTTTTCTAGGTCTGGAAGGTGAAAGGCTAAATATAGCCACTGAGAAGCAGCAAAGGAATGGATTAGATGGCCTTGACTCAGTAAAAACAGGAGCCAAAGTCCTCCCAGCTTTGGCAGAGGAGGACAGAGGGGGATGAGAGGGGAACCAAGGCTTGGCATGGTGAGAGGAACCCAAAAAGTCAGTTTTCTATGCATGCTTGAAACTCGGTGTTTTCAAGAAAAATGGTCTCAGGGACGCCTAGGTGGCTCAGTGGTTCAGCTTCTGCCTTTGGCTCAGGGCATGATCTCAGTGTCCCGGGATCACGTCCCACATGGGGCTCCCTGCAGGGAACCTGCTTCTCCCTTTGTGTATGTTTCTGCCTCCCTCTGTCTCTCATGAATAAATAAACAAAATCTCTTAAAAAAAATGTCAATCCATTAGTGGGTCATGAAATCAATTTTGCATAATGAGATCAGCATTCACATCAATGAAACAGAATGGTAAATAAAAAACTGCACCAGGTGAAGAGAAACACTCCACAAAACTTTCTTGCTTCTGGTACAAACATACAGGTATGTGTTCACCAGGACACGATTTATAAAGTATTCCTTAGAATGGATCTCAAACATCTGAACATACTATTTAACGTTAGGGCTCATTATATCAACTTTGTTGATTATTTAGCTCAACTCCTGTACGTACTTGCTAATATTCTTGACTTCTTAACTGAAAAGTTTTTGAGAGATTTTTTTTAAAATCTCATACTTTGTGTATATTTTTCCATTTCTTCTTAATTTTTGCTTTTTATTTTGAGACTGCATTGTCAGGCACATACACATTCAGGATTAATGTGCCTTCCTGGTGAACAACAGTTCATCAGGATAGAGTGACTGCCTTTATTTTAAATAGTGCTCTTTCCCCTGAAGTCTAGTTTTGTCTAATTAATGAATTAGTTTAATTAATATTGTGAACAAAATACAGTGGGCATTAGAAAAGGATAAATATGAACATTGCTAATCCAAATGTATCACTTCTACTCCCCACAGCCTTAGGGACAAAGTCCAAATTCCTTGGAAAGTTCTGCACGGGCTGGTCAGGCTGGTCGTGTCCACCCTCCTCCTGCCTCTCCCCAACCCCCAGCATCCCAGCCTTCCTGCAACCACCCAGAAGTGTGTGCAGGCTGGGTCTGGAATGCTGCTCCCCACCCACTTCTGCCTGCTTTTCATTCCAGACTCAGAACAAGAGTCACTGGTGTGCCCAGATATATTCCTTACTCCATGTGCCCTGCAGAATTGATCAAGCACTCTTTTGTGGCCCTCCTAAACCTTGCTCATATTTCCATCATGGCACCTTATTTTGGTGTAATGCATCCAACTACTGACTTCCCTATATCCCTGACTGAAGAGGAAGCTCATCGAGATCTAGTCTCATTCAGTTTTACGTCCCCAGTACATGGTACATGGTACCAGTACATGGTACACAGCAGGTTCCAAAATGCTGAACGGGCAAAGAAAAGTATGGCATGGAATTGAGCAGCAAGTTGAGGTCAGATAATTTACAGTGAATCACACAGAAGGGTTCACTAGTTACAGTGGCTAAGTTAAGGTCACTGGATCTATTTCAGATAAAAATGTCAGGGCTGGCCATGCCCCATACAACACAGGCTTGTCAAAATCAGAACACCATTTCCCACTTAGTCTGGGGTTCTTTTTAGTGTACCTCTAACACTCTAAGTTTCCCTACAAAATGTTCTCGAGTGTAATACCCTCGTTTTACATTTGTACAGGGCTTTCAGCTCACCGACATCATTCCAGCTGCGTAAGCCAGAACCTGGGAGACATCCAAAATGCTTTTCTTCCTCCCTAAGTCCTATTGATTTTCTCAATATCTGATGAATGTTTCACTTCTCTCCAATCCCACCACCACTATCCTTGTCCAGGCCAAGACCTCCCCCAATCTGGCTCATTCAAAACTCTCTTGTCAGCCCTACATCTGGCAGGCTGCTTAATGCATAATAGGAAAGCAAATATTTACTGAATGCAGAAAGGACTCTAGACAGTTTGGTACTATGAGCTAAGCTAGAAGGAGGAGGCTGCAGAACTACACAGGGATCACTTTGGGGCACAGGGGGTTGTTGTAAATGCAGGAGCCACTCTGTCCAGACGGGTAGACTGTGTAGGAGAGTGAATGTGAGGACCAGTGTGTGGAGGATGGGCATGAGAGGGTGGGCCTAAAGCCAGAGATCCAGGTGACAGGACAGGGCCAGGTGCACAAGGGTGGTCTGGGCAGATACTGGAATGAGGAGATTAGACGAAGTCCAGAGATGTGGGCACAATGAGGTTACCACCTGCACTCTGCACCCCGTGCCCCAGGTGAAAGAATCTCAGCTCCACTGCGGTCTCTGAACCCCTCTCGACAACAGCTCCTCTGCTGTAAATGGAAACTCCATCTAACTTTCAGGGCTTGTAATAGTATCAAACGAGAGAATTATGTGAAAGTGCCCAACACAACATGTGGCATATAAACATTTGATAACCTTTAGTTCAAGTTGGGAAATGTACAGGTGTTTAAAATTCTAGGTTCTTACCACTCAAATATCTCCAAGATTTTTATTTCAAGGGTCTACATATGGATTTTATTAAAGAAAGGAGGGGGAAAAACTTCAATATGTTTTTACTTATTAAATCTTATATTATAGCAGGACCATAATTCCTGAAAGCCTTCTCAGAGTAAAAGATATTTTATGAAAATATCTCTATGCCCCCGGAACCCTGTTTCCTCAGAACATGAAATGTGGACCTGAAGCTCTGATGTAGCTCAAAACTAGACTGTAACTCCAGTCTCAGTCCCAGCAACCTGATTTAGGTCCAAATGGCAAACTGAGGGCCAGCTTCCTACGTTCCCCTAAATCCTCTACACAGGAGAGGGGGAGAATCTAGAAGAGGTAATATCTAAAAGGAGGTAAAAATACACTTGGGGCAAAGACACGAATAGTGGTACACTTTCATTATGCAAGTGAAAGTAAGTATTGGGTACTAAGTCAGAGAAACCATGGAGAAATATAAATAGAATGTATAACTTTTAATCAGCAACAGAAAGACACCTGGTGAAAATTCAAGCTAGGGAGACAGGAGAAAGTGGTAGGAAAAAGAAAAACAACAACAAAACCACGTATACATAATAATGGAAAACAAATAAAAAGTAGAAATAACTCCTGATATATTAATAATTATAATAAATGTACAATTTCGACTAACTACTTAAAGGGAGAGATTTAAGTCTCAACTTCTCAGTTTATTTAATTCCATGCCTGTTTTATTTGCCACTGGTAGCAGGCACTCATTTAATAGTTATTGAACCAAATGAATGAATAATTAAGTAAAAGTAAGCATGAAAGATTGAAATGGAAAATGGATTTCTCCTATCAACTGCTTATCTTTAGTGACATTTAATAAGACTAACATCTTGTTTTTACTGTTTTTAAAGGAAGCCCCAAAAGACCAGTCCTTTCCAATATGGTGCTTTTAATACTAAAAGCATTTATTTTTCAATAAATATAATAAATAATGCAGTTGTGATTACCCACAATGGAAGACTTACCTGAAAATTCAAGTAAACTTTAAATTATCTTAAAAGGCCTAGCAGGGGCACATGGCTTCCCTTACCAATGTAAAGGCAAGACAAAACAAGAAAGGAAAGCCTAAACAGGTAATGTAAATGGTACGAGAAGGGAGTGTAGTGGGTCTTTCTGAACTGCTATGACTCTGTTGCCGGGTACAGCACCTTGCACACAGTTCACTTCAAAATGTGTGTATGTTTTTTAACCTGTTACTCTTCACTAAGGAAATAAAAGGGGCATTAGCAGAGTCTATGTATACAGAGGACACATGTAAATGATATCAGTCTGAACAAGGTAGCAATTATACTCAGTATTGGCCACCCTGTCACCAATATTAATGGCTACTCTGGAGGCAGAAGGCAATGGCACGGCAGAGATTGTGACCAGTGGGCTTCTATCCTTCCACAAAGAAGAGCCATGTGATGGATCTGCTCCAACAAACATACTGCTTTCTAATCTTTCCTTCAAAAGATACCATCCAAGGTGTCACACAAATCAAAAGAGAAACCTCCGAAATTGGCAGATTGGTTTTAAAATTTAGGAATTTCAAAGTTATCTAGTCGAGTTGCTTACAAATTATCAAAGTATAGCACTTTTGAAATAGCGCCAAATTTAAATTAAAATAATGGAATAATTAAAGTAACACACACCCAAAGATATTTAGGTATTTTGTCATAGCTCAATTGTTTGACCCCTTAGGTCAACATTTCCACTCTTATTTCAGACCCATTTGGCAGTACATGGCTTCTATTTTCACATGCCCTCCTCTTCCTGGTACACAGAAAACAAGTGATTAAATACTGTGTGCCTTCAGAGTGCATGAGTCATTCATTCCAAGAGCCCAGAGTGACTGGCACTCCTTCAGCCCAAGATAAGCTTGGGTCTCACACATCTACTGAAGTTTATAGCAGTTTCACTTGTGTCTTTAAGGAGGAAAAAAAAAAAAAAGGTGCTAGAGTATGCATAAACAAGCAGACCCAAGTTTCATTTCCTGCTAAAGACAAAGGATATTATTGCTCTGAAGAGACAATCACCAACATGAAAGTCAAACAGATGAGGAAAAGGGTTCTAACATGAGGAACTGTAAGTTCCCATCGTTAGCTCATGCTTCAATTCTCAAAATTTAATTAAGGAAAACAGGTTAGGGAATAATTTGACTCAGGTGCTGTCTTATAAATGCAAAGTCTGATACACATTTCTTTGAACTCTCTAATGGTAATTATTTTCCAGCATTCAGCAAGCTAAAGAGTTAATCCAATTTAGAAGTTCTAGCAGCTGGTGATTTCCCAGTGTGAACTCCAACACACCGGTTGCTGATCCTGGGTTCTTATGATCATCATCTAGGAGCTTTAGAAAATGCAGATCCCTGGGCCCCACCCTTTGAAGACAGTCTGACTCAGGTGGTTAGGGTGGGGCCCTGGCACAAGTATTTTGTTAATCTCCCAGAGGTGATTCTAATGTACCAGCAGATTGAGAATTACTCGTCTAAGGGATTGTAGGTTATTGGGTGGAACCTGCATTAGTAATTTTATATCACTTTGATTTATAGATGACTCCTGCACCAGGCAGGCCTTGAAACACCTTCATGAAATAAAGTACTACAAACTACATAAAGTCTCAAAACATAGTTGGCATAAAAGCTGATCTAAACTAGTATAAAGAACTATTTCAAAAAATAACCCTAAGAATACTTAAAAGGTGAGAGACATTACTTAGGAAAGGCATCTTAAGACTATCTAGACTTTTCTATTAAAACAGGGATCTAATTATGGTGCAGTAACAGAGCCACAAAGTTTTGACCACAATGATGAAGGATATCAGAAATTGTTTTTTAAGCTCTATAATAACCAATCTAAAAATTGTTATGATTCTCTGACATGTAAAGTCCCAACTGTCACATCTCAAGATGTGGACAGAGGACAAATCAAAGAAAAAAAGACTTGTGCAAGTTCAGACAATGTAATCAGGTCCTGGGAGGACCTGCTGGAAATGTATAAAATTATGGAAGGCATAGACTTCACAGTACATTCAGAACACTAGTACAGGAGACACATTTAACAGACAGAATTTGAGGGATCCCTGGGTGGCGCAGCGGTTTAGCGCCTGCCTTTGGCCCAGGGCGCGATCCTGGAGACCTGGGATCGAATCCCACATCAGGCTCCCGGTGCATGGAGCCTGCTTCTCCCTCTGCCTGTGTCTCTGCCTCTCTCTCTCTCTCTCTCTCTCTGTGACTATCATAAATAAAATAAAATAAAAAAATTAAAAAGACAGAATTTGAGAATAAATGAAGGTAAGTACAGCTTAAATTACAATTTTCCAAACTCATTACCTTAAGAAGCTGACAATATAGTCAGTTCAAATAAGGATTAGACAAATCCTCAAATAAATTCATAATATATTACCCAAGGAGCAGCAATGTGTTGGGATCTACCCCTCACTTTCTGTGCTCCCCAAAACTGCTTTGATATTATCTTCAGAAATAGGATCCTGAAAGCTAAATCAGAGCAATTGGTATTTTCTTTCCTCATTTTAGAGCTCGCAACCAAGATGCATAAAATTAGCACTTCAATAATTAAATAGATGAAACCTTACTCTCAGGTGGTGTTTAAATCATTTCCAAGCCTTTCTTGGAAACTTTGCTCAATTCTCTTACTCCTTCCATCTAGGATTATTTGTATAGTCATTCTGCCCCCATAGGTCTCCTCCAACAAAAAACTCTGCCTTCAAATTCACCCTCAGGTCTAGGTTTTGTCCTTTTAATTGCCCTCAAATAAAGATGTTTCTAGATCAAACACAGTGTCCTGTAGGCGGGAAGTAAGCGGGAGAGCCTGTACTATTTCAGTCTGGCCATTAGGAACTACTCATTCTCATAAACCTTTTTTTCTTTTTCTTTTTCTTTTTTTTTTTTTTTGAGTACCAATTAGAACGAAGCCACTATGCATACAGAGTTATGTCTGCCAAGAAAAAAAAAGTCCATAAGAGTCTACTAGTGTATACAGTTAGTTTTTTCCATGGCTTTCTACTCTTACAGAGAGAAACAATCAGACTATTTAGAGCTGGAAGAAACTTCACAGAATCAAATAAAAGCACTTTTCTTCCCATGTTCTTTATTAGGAAGGAAAACAGATTTTCACCACCTTGGAAAAAACAAAACAAAACACTAAAACCTCAAACTTTAATACCCAATCCAAGCCTCCTAACACAACTGGACCTTAAGCTCTGTCACAGCATGTGTCACTCTAGAATCCTGTGTATGTCTCTCCCACACTGGAGCACATCCCCAGTGAGGGTACAGCGTCCTTATCCATCTACCTTCTTCTTTGGCACAGCGCACAGCAGACAGGTCTTCAATAAATGTTGAAATAAATAAATGACTTCACAGAATTTCAGACTGAACAGAATTTGGAAGGAGAAAGAACCAGAACACAAAATTACAAAATTACAGGGAAGAAATGAGGCTGCTTCTTTTCGAAAAGGGAGTTCAGATGGTCCCCCACTCACGATGGTCTGACTTGCATCTTTTCAACTTTATAGTGATGCAAAAGCAATACTCATGCAGTAAAAACTGTATTTAGAATTTAAAATTTTGATTTTTTTTTTTTCCTGGGCTAGTGTTAAGCCATACCATAGGCTCACAATGCTGGGCAGCTGCAGTTAGCTGTAGCTCCCAGTCAGCCATGTGATCCCACAGGTAAACAATCCACACACCTCACAAGCATTGTGTACCCATACAACCATTCTGTTTTCACTTTCAGTACAGTATTCAATAAATTACAGGAGACATTCAACACTTGATTATAAAAGAGGCTTCACATTAGATGATTTTCCCTGTGGGCTAACTGAAGTGTTCTGAGCATGGTCAAGGCAGGCTACGCTAAGCTATGTTTGATAGATTAGGTGTATTAAATGCACTTTCAAATTATATTTTCAACTTACAATGGGTTTTCAGGAAGTAACTCCATTGTAAGACAAGGGAGATGTGCACTGGAAAAGAGGTAAAGGGGAATAAATAAAATAGCTACTAGATGTGAATCCTGGAAGTCAAGAAGCACAACTGCCCAGAAGGGAGAGTAGCAAACTATTACTCTGCTCAACAATTTGGTCTGTCACCCAAGGGTGGGGGAGATATATATGCCTGTAGTAGGGAGAAGAATGTATATACCTGACATAAAAACAATGTAAAATGGTATTCAGAAGTGTCATTAATATTATACATGCAAACTACTCAAAAAGCATTATAGCAGTGTTTAAAATTTCCTAATATTTCAGATCTTGTGATTGTTTCAAATTGCATATTTTTGCCATTGCAGAAACTGTGACATCTGAGGTTCAGTGTAAGTAAAAAGTTGTTTCAAAGTAAAAAAAATTCATAAAGAAAATGTATTTTTAAATATCCCACTAGCAAGTTAAAGAAATGCATGGATAAACTTGAAGGAACCTTAACTGAAACTAAATAAAAGAAAAAACAAGAAACACTGACCTAAAATCAACCTGTATTTCATTCAACCAGCCTTACCAAAGAAAGCAGGCAGGAGTGGATGCTTTTTTTGTGAATGAGAGCAGTTTCTTTAAGGGTCTCGCAGCAACCGGAAAATGAGTCATCCTAACAGAGCATGGGATTTAATTAAGATCCTACCAGAATGTGTTGTGATAGTACTATATTACTAAATGTTCAGTGTTTATCATCAATTCTAAAATGCTACTTGTGCATTATTACTTAACATATTATCAACAGCTACTGATAATTTTAAAAATGTATTACTTCTCTATTTTGTTAAATATACTCCAAATGTTCTTCTCAGTTCAATTATGGTCAGTATATACATAGTGATTATAACAAGTAATTATTTGTTAGAGGTTCTAGGACACTGCTGTTACCTTCCCAGGGCTTGTGTTTGCAAGACTAGATTTTTAAAGGTTATATTTCAAAACATTTCAACAGAAATAAACCAGTTTACAGTTTATTCATAGAAAGATAGTAATACAGCTTACAAAGATCTAACACCTTTAAATCCCCATGAAACACACCAAGAGTAAACTATGGCTATGAGAATCCACACAATCGATAGCACAAACTAGCTTGATTTTCTAATCATCTAGTATCTATCTGTAAATATATCACCTAATTTTGTCAAAAATCACAAGTACCAGAATCAGCAACAAGTGATTTTTGTTATTTGCATAAGGGCCAGTTCGAGAAAAATATCAATGTCTTTGCATCGCATTTATTTTCATTCAAAAAGAGAACAGATTTATCGAATCCCAGACTTAAAAGTTAGATTCCTCTCTTTATGAATAAAATGACAATAAGAAATTAGAACTTTTTTTTTTTTTTTTTTGGCAAGAGAGGCAGGTTCTGGTCTTCTATTCTTATATTCTGTTTAATCGTCCCAGCACCCCTTTGCTGCTTAAGGTACACAGGGTCAACCAGGGAATAGAATCATTTCAATTAATTCACTATTATTTTTATAGAAGACCTGCTATGGCCAAGTGCTAGGGAAGTGGAGATGAATCTACACCTCTTTCTCCTTGCTGGGGCTGAAGTAGGCTGGGCAGTTAGGACAAAGGGGAGTCATGCTGCTGGGCATCCAGGAGCTGCACCAATGTGACCAAATTTCTGAAACACCAAGCTGTCAGGGCTCCCTGGTTTCTGGCATCTGAATACTGTAGCCTAAAAGGCCTTGACACTGAAGCCGGCCTTTGGCAAGTCCTGGCATCTGCTGGCTAAGGCCTGGTCAGAATACAAGCATCTAGGAACTAGTGACTCTACAAAGGTTCTTGCCCTCTTTGAAGGTGGTTGTCCTGAAGACCTTCTCTCCTCCACTCCCTCTGCTTTATGTGCTCTGAAAGGATGCAGTGAAACTGGATCTAGGACTCTTGAAGGTAGACTGGAAAAGGCTTCAGGTTGCTCATCACTGGCTGAACTAGTTCCCAGCCAATACATATCAATGTTTCTGCTCCAAGATCTACCCTATATCTATTCCCTTCCCAAACTGCAGATGTTCTAAAAACTTAAGAAGAGTAATCTGATAAACTGACCATAATGTGGAAAAATCACTAGGCGATCTATTATATAACAACATTCCCTGCAACTACATAAACTTGTTTGCAACAAGGAGTCAGGGCAGGGGGTAGGTAGGGTCATAGAACCAACCAGTAGTCCCATTATCAGCCTTTTGTTCTATATAGATCCTTTCTCAATATGATGCTTTGACATTTAAGGCTTTTTTATTCTCTCCATAAGCTACCCTATAGCATTATGATAGCTAAAGATGCATTTCAGATATTACCCATAAAAATATAAATCCTGTGGTCAAGAAGGTAGAAAGGTTTATAAAACATTTTTGTCAATAT
Organism: Canis lupus dingo; assembly: GCF_003254725.2. Taxonomy (NCBI): domain Eukaryota; kingdom Metazoa; phylum Chordata; class Mammalia; order Carnivora; family Canidae; genus Canis; species Canis lupus. The sequence goes on along the minus strand of NC_064270.1, from coordinate 30,029,362 downwards.
TGGGGAAAATTTGGCTTTGGAGTCATATACTGGGTTAGAAGCTAGTTAGATTCTCTTACTTTGTTGTGAAGCTGGAAAAGTTATTCTGTGTGCCTGCGCTGCCTCACCTATAAAGTGAGGATAATAATAAAAACCTCTTCCTGATGTTTATTGTGGGGATGAAAGGAAACAGTACATATCAAGGGCTTAGAGCAGTTTCTGATTGAGAAAAATGTTCTATACATAAAAGCTGTTGCTATTACTACTATTAATCTCAGTTGACAATGTAGACAACAAAATATGTACAAAAACTTCCCAAAATCTGTACCACTTGATTGAAAATGTCATCAATCACCTTAGACTTTTTTTAAGCTAAAGAAGAGGGGAGGGGGTTACTTTAGAAAACGGTCTTTTCAAAAAAAAACAAAAACAAAAACAACAACAACAAAAAAAAAAACCGGTCTTTTCTACCTTGCATGCATCAATTGTTCATAAAAATAAATGTGTACAATCAATCAAATTGCTAATCTGTTAGAAATATAAAATATGGGAGAAAAGTGATTTAAGGTATAAAACTGATAAGCCATTTAAAAGAAACTGAAGACTAAAGACATCACAACAAAACCTAGTTATTCGGGGATCCCTGGGTGGCTCAGCGGTTTGGCGTCTGCCTTCGGCCCAGGGCATGATCCTGGAGTCCCGGGATCGAGTCCCGCATCCGGCTCCCTGCATGGAGCCTGCTTCTCCCTCTGCCTGTGTCTCTGCCTCTCTCTCTCTCTCTCAGTCTGTGTCTCTCATGAATAAATAAATAAGTTTTTTAAAAACCCTAGTTATTCAACAAAATGATTTAAAAAGATTTTTACAATAGATTTAATAATCAACTTTTAAAAAAAATTGTTATGAGAGAGAGAGAGAGAGTGAGAGAGAAAGAGCACACACACGAGAGGAGGGAGGCAAAGGGAGAGGGACAAGCCGACTCCACACTGAGTGTAGAGCTTCATCCCACAACCCCAAGATCATGACCTGAGTCAAAATCAAGAATCAGTCTCTCAATCAACTGAACCACCCAGGTGCCCCAATAATCAATTTTTAAATACAAACGCCTGGTTACATTTTGGTAATTTGTGACTTTTTAGTAAACATGAGTTTTTAAAAAGATCAAGTTCAAAATAATTTTTTTCCAAAGTAAATACCAATGACACTAACAATCTCTAAATAAATGGAATCTAGTTTCATAAAATGCAATTCCTGAAGAGATAACTGTTCCATGTGGATTTCAATTCTATAACGATAATTTCTCATTTGAAAAAAGTTAACTTCATATGACATACTAAAAATAATTTTCATCAAAAAATAACTCTAGGAAGAACAGGAACACTTTTTAAGGTTTCTGTGAATTCTAACAGAGCTACTATCCCCTCCAAAAAAATGTTCTCTGGTATTCATCGTTCAGAGTATCATATCCATAAATATGGTTTACATGCTTATGAATGTTATATATATGACAGATGCTTTGCCATCTTTTTATGGTCACTCAGTCTCAGAATAGAATGAAGCAATACTCAGCAGGAAATTACATAACACCATCATATCAGACAAAGCCACAAGGACTAGTAGGAGCAATTTTAAGACTAAAGAGATAAGACCCTACCACCCTTCCCCAATAGTAGACTACATTATATTCCTCCTTAAGTCTTTAAATTATAATCCTTATTCTCAGATAATAAAACATCACTTTCAGGAGATTATCAAATATTCACACAGAGCTTTATTTTCCCGGTAGAAAATAAAACAATCTCTGGTAGTCATTACCCTGCAAAAGACATAAGCATCCACCAAAAAGCAGTCTGCTATGAAGGCAGACTCCTCACTAACCTTAAGAAAGTGGAAAGAGCAGAAAAAGTAACAGTACTCAAGTGTTGAGCTGGAAGAAAAAAACTGAAAATATTTAAACAATGTTAAAGAAGAAAATAAGGATTACTACCACAAAGATTTCCACACAGAAAAAGAAAGAAAAAAAAGGTGATGCTCTATCAGAAAACACAAGTGAAAAGTCACCTTTCCTTATATTTACTTCCTCACCCAAGTGGACAGAGATTTTCTGTCCCAATTAGAAGATATTCTAAAACAGGGCCTACAATTAAAATTAAGCATAGCCCAACATCCTATTTTTATGATAATGATAGGACTGAGAAGAAAAAACTTGGACTTGAGTGAGCTCAAAGGCCAAAAAGGCCTTCTTCATCCTAACCACTCTAAAGCCAGATACCAAGATGAGTAAGTACGGTCCTTGCTCTGGGAAATGCACTGTCCACTAGGGAAGAAGCAAGCAAATTATTATATGATGCAGTATGGGCTGTAATGGAAGTGTGTACTAAGCATATAAAGCACCTGGAAATACGATTAAGGTGACCAACAATTCTGCCCCAGAATTATTTGGGACGTGGGCCAGGGTGAGCACCAGATGGGGGCAGTATCTGAGCTGGGTCCAGAATAAATTTGGCAGGAAAAGGGACTGATAAACATTCCAGGCTAAGGAAATGGTGCTTTTAAACTTCAAATATCCATACTGATTCTTCGGATGTCTCTAGGAAAAAGAAAAGTCCTGTTTCAGGTTGTTCAATAGCCACAAACAAAAACCACAATGCCCACAGGCTTTTTTGGTTTTATAATACTGCCCTTTGGAAAAGAAAAGGACTTGGTCAGTAATCTATTCAGTTAAATAGCCAAGAGGAAGCAATGAAATTTTAAATGCTGTCATTACAAACAATAGCAAAACTGTCCATAAAAGCAGAGGGAAGAGATCCAATAAAATGAAGACATATTAAATGATTCTATAGAAAAAGATCTGAAAAGCACTTATCCAATTAAAATACCATTATTAATAGCCATTCTATAGACAGGATCTTGAGTACTGGATAGGAAAAACTATTCAGTAAAGTTTAGTGCATGGGATTCTTTACTCACTGGCTACACTTGAACACCTAAAGATCAAAACAGGCTGTTACTTCAGAAACATAATGGCCTCTTCCCTCCTCTGGAGTTTTGGTCTACATCTCTCTGTGGTCTGCTGTATCCTCAGAAGGGATATAAACTTAATTGCAAAGACTACAGCCATTTTATTCAGAAAAAAAAATTTTAATTTACCTTCTGATATGGACTTTGGATATATAAACAGTAATACAACTCACATGGCTTAATCCAAAATCTAAGCCCAGGTTACCCTGTGAATATTCCTTAAAGGCTTAAGCCTGTGACTCATCTGAGCTTCTTTAGCTCAGAAGTATGGGTTTCAGTAGCCTTCACTGAAAGCTGCTAGCCAGCATCCAAGAAGAGTTGATTTACTTCACTTGAGGGGAGTTAATTTATCCCCAAGCAACCATTAGGACTGGAGAGCTCCTGGTATAAGACACAAACCAAAGAAAATGACAAATAATTCACTCAAAACCCCACCTATTCAGAAGACTCTTGTCCCTACCTCACTGCATGTGATTCCACTAGCTTGGTTCACCTCTGTCAATCTTGGAGGCTAAGAGGAACCAGAGACCAGCCCAAGAAATGGAAATAATCAAGTCTACCCTATTTACATACGTCTCAATCAACTGCCCAAATTCACAGGTGACCACCTGGAGACGTCCTGTTTCTTTACAGAACATATTAATTCTTGTCCAAAATCTACACTGAACAAATCGGTATTGTTTTAAAAACATTTTTGTGATGTACAAGGACTCAAAAGCCCAACCCTCATTTTATAGAAGAGGAAGTGAGGCACAGAAAAGTGTTCTGTCGGACAAACTGGAGATAATCTCAAGTTCCATCCAGCTGTAATAGTCCAGCCCTAAGAATCTAAAGGGTTGGCTCTTTGACAGCCGAAGAATTTCACAATCTACCTTTCTTCAAGGAGCATTTGAAGCCTTACCCCAACCTGGGAGTGTGTGTGTGTGTGTGTGTGTGTGTGTGTGTGCGCGCGCGCCAGGCAAATGGTCAAATCAGGAAAAACAGAACAGAATGACTGGAAAATGCCAAAATCAACCTATCTACAACTTCTGTCCCAAGATCATCAGGAACTTTATCTGGGTGCAGTCACTTCTCTTCCATTCTGAATAGAGGAAATAAAATGCAATGGCAAGAAAAATACACCCAGAGCCTAGGAAAAAATAAGTTCTCCTTCACTGCTCTCACAAATCAAACTAGCAGGTCTTCACAGAAAAGCAGCGGAGGGCAGCCCAGGTGGCTCAGCGGTATAGCGCCGCCTTCAGCCCAGGGCGTGATCCTGGAGTCCCACACTGGGCTCCCTGCATGGAGCCTGCTTCTCCCTCTGCCTGTGTGTGTCTCTCATGAATAAATAAAAATCTTTTAAAAAGAAAGAAAAGCAATGGAACCTGCGAGAGTGTGTGTGTGTTGTGGGGGGCGGGGAGGCCCTCTGTGAGCTCAGCAAGTTACTCAAGTTTCAAACCTGTCTTCTCACCTGAAAAAGAGGATACCACCACCTGCTCTGTAAGGTTTTGTGGGGATGTGGGACTAATATATTAAGGGGGAAAAAATAATAATATCGGAAATCATCTTATAAACTGTAACAGCTGTGATACTGAAATGCTCATTTGGACTTTCTTTCCCTGCTTTCCAATCCTACACCGTGTCATCCTTGTCTATATCACACACAAGAGTCACAAAGAAGTTTTAAATGTTCTGGGTATTTAAGAATTCTATCCTTCATGAATAAATAAATAAAATCTTTAAAAAAAGAATACTCTTTATAAAAAAAGAAAAAACAATAAAGAACTCTATCCTCTCACACTTCTCAAGTGAAAGCTCTCTGAGGTGATTCGGAAAAGGAACAGGCAGCCTCAAGCCGGGAGGTGCTACCGAGTCCCCCGCTGAGGGCAACCGCCCCGGGACCCCTGTCAGCTCTGTGAGGTCAGGGCCGCTCGTCTCACTGGCTGCTGTCAACCAGTTTTCCTAAAGCCAACTGACCGTTGCCGATTAGGCACCTCCTAACAGCTCACCCAAACATGGCCCCACGATGCATCCTGTATGGCACAGCACTGAGTCATATTATTAAAAGTTTAACATTTAACATTATTAAAAGTTTAACATTACAACGCAGGCCGGTTGTAATACTAAAATCAAAGAGAAGGCGCTTTAAACCGGGCGCCCAGCAGGTGACCAGAACGAAGTCACAGCTTCAACAAGAAGGGGCCGGAAACACACAGATGTCAACAGGGAGTGAGCCTCCCGCAGGACGCCCCACTGAACCCGCACGATCGCCTCCGGCCCCAGATCGGGAGCGGATTCGAACCCAGAACTCGTCAGGAAGGACATGCCGGAGGCGCTCCCGTGAAGGCCAGGCGCCCCTCGCCCGAACTTTCCGACCCGCGGCTCCGCTCCGGTCCTCGCCCCCGGGCAGCAGAGCGGACCCCGACGCGGAGGCGCGCGCGGGAGGGACGAGGGTCGCCGGCCCTTTGTCCCCCGCGGAGGGGCAGAGGCGAGGCGGGCGCTCCCTCCTCAGGAAATCCTGACAGCTCCAGCGCCCCGGCTCGCGCCCGCCCCGCCCCGCCCCGCCCCGCGCGCCTGGGCCGCAGGAGGCGCCCGCCCGGCTGCCCGCGCCGAGGGGCGGCCGCGCCCCCTCCGCGCCCCCTCCGCGCCCCCCGCGCCGGGCCCAGGGCCAGCCCGCGCCGCCACCTCACCGGGTCGGAGCTGGAGGCCGCCGTCGCGGCGGCTGCACCACAGCGCGCGCTCGCCCTGCTGCAGGATGTAGTGGTCCTTGGCTTGGAAGAGCTCCATGCCGGCCCCGGGCGCCGAGGGAGGCGGCGGCGGCGGCGGCGGCCGGGCGCAGCGGCGTCCCTGCGGCCCCGGCCCCGGCAGCCCGCGGGGGGCGCGGGGGGCGCGGGGGGCGCGCGGGGCGTCCTAGTCGGCCGGGGCCGCCGGAGCCCGCGCCTCGAGGAACGGCGACTGAGGGAGCGCCCCGGCGGCCAGGCCTGCGGGAGGACAACGCGCACCCGCACCCGCGGCGGCGGCGGCCTGGGAGGCCCCTCCCCCGGCTCCGCCCCTCCCCGGCCCCGCCCCCTCCCCGGCTCCGCCCCCTTCTCTGGCCCCGCCCGCGGCGTCTCCCAGGCTCCTCCCCCTCCCCGTCTCCTCCGCGCGCAGCTTTCTCCTTTCCGCTCTCCTTCCTGCCCTTTCCCGCCGCCCTCTCCTCCAGCTCCTCCGGCTTCCTCCTCCCGGTTCCTCCCCTCCTGCCGCACCCCTCCTCCCGCCCTTCCCAGGCCCCGCCCCTGGCGAGCCCGCCTTCCCTCCCGAAGCGACCGCCGCGGGACCTCGGGCTCGGCTGAGTCGGGGGCCGGCCGCCCTCCCGCCGTGTAGTCTATACAGCAGGAGCCCACTCGTGGGCTCTTCCCTCCCGTGCCGGCAAGTTATTGGCTCCTTCCACCAGCCCTAAGGAAAGCCCGGTTGGCTCCGTACATCATCCAGCCTGAACCCCCCCCTCCCTGGGCCTGAGCTGCGCGCAGGGACCCAGACCCGGAGAGCCTGCAAGTGCAACCCAAGCGCACTTACTGGGGTCCTTCCCCAGCCAGGCTCTGCAGAGCTGGGCCGTCCTCTCGATATTCACTCTTATGGAGAACCTTGTGACGTTTGACAACAGCAGGCATTCAATAAATACACATGAACCCGGAGTATTGTAACAATAGAAAACACACAAGTATTAGCATGGGGCTCTAATTAGGAAGAAGGGAGCAAAGTTCTGAAGTTATCCTGTCCCAAATTAAGCAAGATGGGTCCAAGAAGACGTCAAAAAAACAAGCCAGCCCTTGATTGGAAGGGATCTAGTTTTGACAAGGAGAAGATGGCTGGAAAACCTCTTGTGGAAGGAGGAAGTCTCCTTCGCCCCCCACCGTGAATATCTCTGAGCTATTTTGAAAGACCAGGTAGTATGTTAAACCGAATGAGGCTTGGGGGTCAGGTCCCCAGTTCCACGACCATCTCCAGATGTGGTCTAGTGCATGAGCTTGGGGAGGCCTCTTGGTTTCAGATGGTGGCTGAACTAAATGGCTTTTACACTCTGTTTTATAAATCCGTGAGTCTTTGCTACTCCTATCTCCTGCATTCTGGAATGTTTTAGAAGGGAAGAAAAAAAAAATGAGGTAGGAGACAAGAATAGGAAGGCAATAGTTTTAACTTTCTGCTTAGATAAAAGTGAGAGCCCCAAAGCAACAAGGAATTCCACATAACTATTCCAGCCCACATTGAGTTCTCTGCTGAATTTGCATAGCACAGAAAGACCCATAATGACAAACTGTCCGGGTACCTCTGATAAGTACCAAGCCTCCTGGACTGCCCAGACATCGTCAACATAAAGATCAAGAGGAGTGATTACCTATATCAAATCTTTGTGATGTGACTTGGACACAGAAGATAATGGAGATGGGATTCAGTGGAACCAACAGATTCAGATTTACTGTTGAATTCAGCCATCTGTTGACTTAGCAAAAATGAATAGGTAATAAGGAAGTCCTATGATGACTGTATGTTCTACAAATTATTTCGTTATTTTTTAAATAAATCACATTGCCAGATGTGAAGAAAACGATGCTATTGTAATTGTTTGCAAACAATTGGCTAGTCGACTGAAGCTTGTCCTGATGTTTTAAATCAATGATGCCAACCCTAGCTACTTATTATTAGAATCGCCTGGGGAGTTTTTCAAACGGATGTTAGGACCTCAGACGAATGAAATCAGAATCTAAGTGGGGTAGGCTCTGACATCAGCATTTTTTTCTAAGCTACCCATAGGATTGTAATATGCAGCCAGGGCTAAGCAACACTTTTAAAAATGAAATTAATTGGAAAAGTCTGCCTAATTTTCTGCTGTAAGCAGAAAACAGCAGTCAGTCATTAACTAATACCATTGCAGGGGAGTGGTTACCTATAAATCTGGAGTTAACAAGCAGAATCTTTAGGAGAGAGAAAACCTGAAGAAAAGTTGCTCCTGGAATCTGACTTTCTTTCTCTCCTAAATGCATGCCTTGCTGGTCAGAATGAGTGAAAAGAGGAAATACTCTGTCCTTGGCAGATATCAGGTCCCCAGTCTCCTGCCACAGCTACCTTGCCTTGCTCCTGCTATAGGCTTTTTTTTTTTAAGATTTTATTTATTAATGAGAGACACAGAGAGAAGCAGCTCCATGCAGGGAGCCTGATGCAGAACTCCATCCTGGGACTCTAGGATCATGCCCTGGGCTGAAGGCAGGCGCTAAACCGCTGAGCCACCCAGGGATCCCCCTGCTATGGACTTCTTGAACCTCAGACCCTGCAGCTTCTCCAATCCCTGGCCAGCCTCCCCATCTCTGGCCTGTGACTACAGGTGACATCACTCTCTTCCAGTTTCCTAATTCAAGGCCCTCCTGCCCTTGAATGGTGTCACCCAGATTGTACTGGAAAGTCCATGATGTGATGCTGTTTCTGCTTTTTAAACAGGAATGGCCGTCATGCATATTACATCTTTTTTTTTTTTTTTACATGTATGGCATTCTTATACCCATTTAAGTGTATTCATGGGGGTGTTAGGTTGTAGTAGCCAGCTCTGTGTGATCTCAAGTCACTAAATCTTTTTTTAGCCCATTTCTATATTTATTAAAAGAGATGGTCACTAAGGGTTCTTTCAGCCCTGAAATCAATGAATGTGAGGAAATGTGTCCACATAGTTAAACCTACGCAAATAATGATGGTAAATGACTCAACTCTGATTATTGATTTGGCCTTCAGTGTCAAGTTTATTATTTGTCTCTGAGATTCTTGGGTTCTGATTGGATCTTGGTGTCCTCTGGTGAAATTTGACTTTTTTTTTTTTTTTTTTTAAGATTTTATTTATTCATGAGAGACAGAGAGAGAGGCAGAGACACAGGCAGAGGGAGAAGCAGGCTCCATACAGGGAGCCTGATGGAGGACTTGATTCCGGGCCTCCAGGATCACGCACTGGGCTGAAGGCGGTGTTAAACCACAGAGCCACGCGGTCTGCCCGAAATTTGACTTTTTTGACATCATTTCCTGTCTACTTGTCCACAGTCTTGTATGTTGCTTGTTGATGAGAACTTTCTTCAGTCTCGTTTGTGTAGGAGAAATCTCCCAAAGGAAGAATTTTTAAAAATTCATAGTCTGCCTGCCCTGAGGCTGCTCATTCTTTGGTCAGCAGTGGAGGTGGTTAGAGGCTCAAGACGATCATGAGCCAAGTGTTTACATTTTACCAATCCTCAGCTAATTTCTCCTGGATTTGTCTGCCAGTAAACTTGTGCTACCTCCTCCCATAACTTCACTAGGGACTATTGGAAATTATAACAACCATTTTGGAGCACTTTGACATATTGTTTGAGAAGCACCACAGAGGCAAAAGGGAGAAAGCTTCTCAGGAGACTGTCATGTTGGTCTAAAGAAAAAGGTTACTTTGCTCACTGGAGGAGACCATCTCCTTCATCTCTATATTTTGGGGATTAAAAAGTACTTGGTATTTCATTATATGGCCCAATAAAATTATCCACCCAAGTCATTGTTTAACCAGCTATAATAAGTCTTTCGTGTGTATTTGAGAGAGAAAAAAATGAATCTAATCTGTCTGCATCTAATCTCCTTCCAGAGGGAGGGTAATTAGCCCTTACAGGGATGATTTCATATTTGTCTAAAGCCAGCTGTCTCTCACTTCCTTTCTGTGACGCATTTGCTTTTCAATTAAAAAATAGTTAAGAAATTAGTTCTAAAAAAAGCTAATTTGAAAAAAAAAGTCCAAGATATACTGTTAAATAGAAAATGTCCAAATGGGCAGAGTAGTATTTTAAAGTATGCCATTAGGGTTTTTAAAAGGGGAGAATGAGAGAGAAAGATGTTCTTATAGGCCCAGAACATTTCTGAAATAACCTACAAAGAAGTATGGTTACCCCAGTGGAATGGGAGGAGGGTGGATCAGAAATACAAGGAGGGCAGAAACTTCTCCTTTTTACTTTATATTCCTGTACAGTTTAGTTTTTTAACCACGTGTTTTTAATGCTTTATTTAAAAAAAAAAAAACACTAGTTAAATCTGTGTGTGCAAAACTCCTTCTTCCACCACACACAAACATTTTTAGGTAATTTACTGCCTAAGAGTCTAGAACCTTTGTCTTGACAAGCCAGGAATCCAAGGCATGGGTCTTTTTATTTTTCATATGCTGCTTAGTACTTTTGAGCTTTCCTAACATCTTAAATGCTGTCAAAGCAAGATATGGTTAAGTATATTAGCCATTTTCTCTGCATTGTATACTTTTTTAAATTGAGCATAAGGGAACAGAGTTTTATCTTAAGCACATTTGCTAAACCACAGCAGTAACCGTGGCTTGTTCTTCCTCTCTGCCAATTATAACTCTCAGGTGGATGGCCTATCGGGGTTGATACCATCATAAATCAATAACAATTGTCAAAAATGTTTTCTGTTAGATAATCATGTTAGAGATTTTTTTAAAAGAATGTTTTGCACTGCAGCAGAAAATATCGGGGGGGACTTGCTCCTGCAGAAATTTGGTATGTCCTTGGAATGACTGCCCAGGAGATTTTAAGTCCACTGTTTCTTCTCCTGATCCAAGAAAAAGAATAGCTCAGTGTTTCACCATTTCATAAGGGTAGGACCTAGCAACAAGGAAATACAGGGTTTCAGTTTTCCTACTACTGCTCAATCCTCTTCCATCAATTTTCCAGCAATTCTTCAGTGAGCCGGAGGAAGCAGAGAAGGTGTGTATTGTGGGGAGGAGTGTTTGGACAGGATGGGCAAGGGGGTGGGGTACACAGCTGGGGGAGTCAAGAGTGGAATGGGATTCACAGTCTCCAAGATGATTTAAATGAGGACCATGATGAATAACCAGAGACCAGCTGCAGATGTGGCAAACACATTTCAAAACTTGGTCATCTTCTACTTTCGGATTAGTTACATTGCAGCTGATCTCAAATATGGCAAGATCCTAACACTTAAGTTGCCCACAAGCAGTGTGCATCGTTTCTCCCGGTTTCTCCCATAGCTGTTAATCAAGATTCTAGGTTGTAGACGTGATGCTTATAAAGAGCTAGCCCAAGGGGCCCAGTCCAGGGCAGCATTGAATCCATTCCATACAATTAAAAAAATAATAATAAGGAAATACAAGTCCTCTGTGTATATTTCTCAACTACTATAAAGCCTCTGTAAGTTGTTTTTTTTAAATCTTACTTTTCTTCTCATCATTGTCCTCATAGAGCACAGATACTCCTGTCCCTTTCCTCTCCAGGCTCCTTCCTCTTTTTCAGCTCTTTGCTGTGAAATCTGACCACTCAAGGCTATTTCCCTTCGAAGAAGGGAGAAAGAAAGAAGCCAGAAATCTCTCCAGCTGTAGGGCAGAGGTGGGGGAGGGCAGGCTGGGAGCACTCAGGCATTAACCACGCTGCCCCATCACTGCAGCAGGAGCCTGTTACTCCCTTGGGATTCAGTATAATTATTTTCATTTTGAATAGGAAAAAAAAATGTGCCCTGTAAATGATTTGGGGCTGGGGGCAGGGCTTACATTCAAAGTCTGCAGACCAGGATGTGGACTTTTCTCACCTTGTGAGTTCACAGTGAGAACTGGAGAGTTTGTGAGGAGGGCAGCAAGCTTCAGGAATGGGTGTCCACCTGCAGAGATAGACAAGCTCCGGGTCTGAAGGCACTCTCCAATGCACCACCAGCCCCTTTTTTCCTGCTGGCTCTAACTATGAAGCACATTGCTTACAGTCCTGCCTGTGGGTGGAGCTTGGAGCTGAGAAATCCAAGGGGGATGGAGAGAGGTAGGAAACAGCAGTGTGACTCAGGCAGTTCTGATAGACTCTCTCTTCTGGTTCTCACCGGCCTACCCCACTGCTAGCCAAGCACCCTGCTCCAGGTTGGGTATTCACCGGTTGCATGTAACCCTATCAGCTCTGACAAGTGGGGAGCTCTGGTCTGGCTACCTCCTCTGTTCACCAAAGCCGGCAGATCTCCAAGTTGTCTTCAAGACTGGCTTCCTTCATGTAAAATGCAGAGAAAATATAAAATTTTCTTTACAAGTTTCTCAGCAGGATTCAATGAAGTAAAGTCTTTGAAAGGGTGCTCTGAGCTACAAAGTGTTACAGAAATGTAATTTTATAATTTTGTAAACATCTACTTTATAAAGTGCCCCCCACTAGATTTCAGATTATTTCAGATTCTTAACATGTTATGTATAAACCTATATAACCTATATATTCTGTTAATATATATTAAAAAATAGGGGTGCCTGGCCGACTAGTTGGTAGAGCATGCAACTCTTAATCTTAGGGTTGGGAGTTCAAGCCCCACGTTGGGTATAGAGATTACTTAAAATATTAAAAATTTTTAAGAATAAATGTTAATATATACACAATTCAGATGCTTTTAGCTCAAATCACATCATTGGGAAATAGGAGTGATTGATATTAGTCATATAACTACAAGGTGGATGTTGACCTTGATTCAAATTAGAGACAGAGGATTCACCCTGAGGCTAATGACATATAAGCTTCAGGACTTTTGGATTTCATCCAAAGCCCTGTACCAAATTCTGTACTCAATCTGTGTCTTCCCTTCTAAAGAGAACCCTCCATATTTTAAAAAGCATTAGGCACCACAGACCTTGCTCCCAACACTAGCATAAAGAACATCCTGTGCTTCTACATTCCAGAAGAATTTGGTGCCTCCTCTGTCTTCTCTTGATTCCCTCTTCAGATCATTCTCTGGCATCATTTTAGCCTCTCTCCCCTTTCTAAACTCAGATATACTTTCTGCTACCTCCAATTCTCTAATCCACTAACAATCATATAGCTGGGGGAACACATGTACACACACACCCACACACTCACTTCTATCAAGAGATAAATCTGGAGATCGGAAACGGCGTGTTCAAGAATAGCACCATTCATCCCAAATGACTCAGAGCTATTCCCAGTTAATGTGGAACACTTCTGGTGAAAATGGAGCTAGGAAGAATTCTTTGATTCGATAATGCTAGGCTTATAGATTTTCCAGGAGAGGATTCAAAAGCACTATTAATAGGAAGAAAGTGTTTTCATCATGTGATACCAGACTAAGCTGTCTCTGGAAGAAATGAAACACTCCTGGGGCAAGGTATACTTGCCCTTAAGTGATTCAGAAGGAACCTGGTCACACCCTTTCCTGGTCAAGGAACTCCCTAGAAGTACACCAGGCACCTCCTAATTCATGGGACCCAAGTTCACCCCCTAACCTCCAAAACACACACACACACACACACACACACACACACTCCAAAACCAAGAAAGGAACATCAGGCTGATGGCCAGAGTGATAAATACTTGGAAAGACAGGAAGGGATAGGTCCTAACTTGTTGGAAGGATTGGAATTTCCATTTTTTTTAAAGATTTATTTATTTGGGAGAGAAGAGGGAAAGTGCACATAAGCAGGGTGGGGGGCAGAGGGGGAGGGAGAAGCAGACTCCCCAGGGAGTGTGGAGCCCAGTGCGGGGCTCCATCTCAGGACCCTGAGATAATGACCTGAGCCAAAGGTAGATGTTTGATGTTTAACCAACTGAACCACCCAGGCACCCCAGGGTTGGAATTTTCAAAACAGGGGCTGGGAGACATCAGAATGGGAGTAGGTTTGAATAAAGGCAGAAGGCAGACACTCAAAAAAAAAAAAAAAAAAAAAAAAAGAGAGAACTGAGGACACAGGTAGTATCCATTCTATATTCTCTGAAGGCCTAAACTTCACCCCACCCACCCTCAGCGGCAAGAGGAAAAGACTAAGTCAGATGAAGGCAAAGCTTCCAGCCCACCTGACTGCTTTAGGTGGCTTACTGGACATTTCACTAAAAGCACAGTTGAAACCCTACCCCTACCCCAACCCCCACCGGAGCTAGCTGAATTAGACCTCGAAGGTGTCTGGAACCTGTACATGTTGCCTTATAGGGAAAAAGTAACTTTGCCAATATGATTAAGGACCTTGAGATGTGATTAAGGGTGTTATCCTGGATTAATTGGGTGGGATCTAAATGCAATCACATGTAGCCTAATAAGGAGACTGAAGCAGATCTTAAAAGTTCTCATCACAGGGGCACCTGGGTGACTCACTTGGCTAAGCATCTGACTCAGCTCAGGTCTTGATATCAGGGTCATGAGTTCAAACCCTCATCAGGCTCCATGCTGGGCGTGGAGCCTACATTTAAAAAAGAAAAAAGTTCTCATAAGGAAAAAAAAGCAGTATAACCATATATGGTGATGAATGTTAGCTCAACTATTGTGGTGATCATATATATATGTCCCTACATACATCAACTCCTTATATTGTATACCTAAAACTATGTTATTAGTCATTATGTCATATATTAGTCCTATATGTCAATTTAAGGAGAAAAAAAAAAGGCTGAGGGAGATTTTGCACCCACAAAAGAGAAGGTGACCTGAAGACAGAACAGAGGCACTTGAAGATGGAAGTGATATGTGCACAAGCCAAAGAATGCTGGCTGTCACCAGAAGCTCCATGAGGCAAGGAATGGGAGCAGGGCCCTCCTGCCCTGTAGGGAACTGTATTAATTAGGGCTGTCATACAAATCTCCACAAATTTGGTGGCTTAAATCAACAGAGATTTATCTTGTCCCAGTTCTGGAGACCAGAAGTACACAAAGTGTTAGCAGGATTGCTTCCTGTGGGAGGCTCTGAGGGAGAACCTTGTCTAGGCCTCTTTCCTGCTTTCTGGTGGCTTCTGTGATCTTTGGCACTCCTTGGCTTGTACCTGTGTACCTCTAGTCTCTGCCTCTGTCTTCACATGGATCTTTATATAGCCTGCTCCCCTGCATCTCTGTGTATCTTCTCCTTTTCTGGCTCTTATAAGGGTGGGGGTTGTTGGGTGATCTCATCCAGACATCTTTAATTACATCTGCAAAGACCCTATTTCCAAATCAGGTCACATTCACAGGTACTGAGTGGCCCTACTACATGGCCAGTGGCCCCCTCTATCCTACTCAGTGAGGAAATTATAGAGAACTCTAGCAATCATCTAGCCTAATGAAGAGTTGGCAACTTGTCTAGGATTGGGCACAAATCTCTGACATCAGGCCTCATGGAAACCAACCTTGGAAGTTCTAATCCAGTGTGATTCCCAACACCACACACCACCTAGGGCAACCTGGGGGGCTCAGCGGTTTAGTGCTGCCTTCAGCCCAGGGCGTGATCCTGAGGCCCTGGGATCAAGTCCCACGTC
The DNA here is from genome assembly GCF_003254725.2 of Canis lupus dingo. Taxonomy (NCBI): domain Eukaryota; kingdom Metazoa; phylum Chordata; class Mammalia; order Carnivora; family Canidae; genus Canis; species Canis lupus. The sequence goes on along the minus strand of NC_064270.1, from coordinate 30,014,136 downwards.
GGGCTCCCTGCATGGAGCCTGCTTCTACCTCTGCCTGTGTCTCTGCCTTTCTCTCTCTCTCTCTCTCTCTCATTCTCTCTCTCTCTCTGTCTGTCTCTCATGGATAAATAAAATCTTTAAAAACAAAAAACAACACACCACCTAGCCTCTCGGTAATTCCCTACCTAGGAGTGATTTCATTTACAATCAGCTTCAAATATATACCTCATCAATCTTCACACAACTCATTTTGGTGAAAAAGACAAACATACTATACACTACACATTAAAACCAGGGCTTCATATCATCGAAGGGAAAGATTTCTTGAAAGCTGACTTTACAGCCCACCCATATGACCCTTCTATATTCTGATGTTTCAGAATATAGAAGATTCTTTACACTGGAGGTATGATAATCACCTTATAGTTCTCAAGGCATTTTCTAGTTCTAAGATCTTTATATGTGTTATCTTATTTGAGACAATGGATACCCTCAAGATGTCTCGTGGAACTTCAGTCAGCAGTGTCCATTCACCATGGTGTATGTTTGGAAGGAAGGGGAGGACCATTTCTGAGGTCTGTGTAGCCACTGCCTCTTGTATAATACTCACCTTAGGTTTGAAATCTCTTATTTGGATCTGTGACTTCTCTATGACACTTATAAGTCATCAAGCATTTGTCACGCACTGTGCTTGTCCTTGCCCTGCTCACTTTTGTCAGTTTCCGGGGGCTGCTGTAACCAGCTCCCACAAACTAGGTGGTTTAAAACAGAAATCTATTCTCTCACAGTTCTGAAGGTTAGAAGTCCAAAATCAGGGTGTTGGCAGGGCTGTGTCTCTCTGAAGGCTGTAGGGAAGGATCCTTCCTTGTGTCTTCCTAGTTTCCGGTGACTTCCGGCCATCCTTGGCACTTCTTGGCTGGCAGCTGTGTTACTGCAGTCTCTGCCACCATGGTCACATGGCCTTTATCCCTCTCTAATCCAGTATGACATCCTCTTAACAACTAATTACATCTGCTAAAAGCCTTATCTCCAAATAAGGTCGCATTCATAGATTCTTCATGGACATGAATTTTGGTGGGACACAATTCAGCTAAGTACATTTGCCAAAGGAACATTTGTAGGTCTCTTTCACTGCCTTCCCCCCCCCCTTTTTTTTTTTTACATTTTATTCATTTATCTCAGAGAGCATAATTGAGGGGGAGAGACAGAGGGAGAAGCAGACTCTCTGCTGAGCAGGGAGCCTGATGTGGGGCTCTATCCCAGGACCCTGAGATCATGACCTGAGCTGAAAGCAGATACTTCATCAACTGAGCCACCCAGGCACCCCTCACTGCCCCTTTTCTTTTTTTTTTTAAGATTTTATTTATTCATGAGACACACAGAGAGAGAGAGAGAGAGAGAGAGAGAGAGGGGCAGAGACACAGGCAGAGGGAGAAACAGGCTCCATGCAGGGAGCCTGACGTGGGACTCGATCCTGGGTCTCCAGGATCACACCCTGGGCTGAAGGCAGCAAGGCCACCGGGGCTGCCCTGCCCCTTTTAACACATCAATTCCTTATGTCATTTCAAAAGAAAATGGCATAAAGAGTGTAACAGAAACCTGTATGAATTAATTGTATTGTTTCCTTCTATTTTTAGAGAGTAAAGATATTTTTCTCTTAAGGTAAAACATCAGCCATGAGGGAAAGACAGCCGCCAACTTATTAAAGTGTGATTATTAAAGTGTGATTACTACGCCCTCTGTTCCAGGAGTATATGCTGTAAGTTATCTGGTACCTGCACTGCCACTCCTTCCTTGCCCTCAAGAAGGGTCCCATCTCAGCCAGCCCATCTATCTGTGATGACATACCTAGAGCTTTCAGAGTTGTACCAAGCAGATCTTCAGGTTGATGGCTCTGCCACCTGTTCTCTTCCACGCCTTCCCACTGCCCTTCGAGGTGAGCTCCAGAGTACGAAAGGACTGTGGCCAGTACCCAGCTGTATTAGCAACTCAGCCTCCCATTAGAAAAGGCTACTGACTGGGTGGCTTAAACAATAGAAATTTCTTTTCTGTGGAGGCTGGAAGTCGAAGATCAACACGTCGTCAGGGTTGATTTCTTCCAAGGCTTGTAACTGGCCACCTTCTCACTGTGTCCTCATATGATTATCTCTCTGCCATGTGTTAGATGTGTCCTAATCTCCTCTTCTTATAAGGACACCAGTCATATGGGATTACAGCCCACCCATATGACCTCATTTTACCTTAATTACCTCTTTAAAGACCCTATCTCTAAATACAGTGACAGTCTGAGCAATTCAATATAAGAATTGGTGGGAGGTGGGGTGGACATAATTCAGCCCATAATAACAGTCAAAGATCTCTTCAGCTTACTTACTCTTCTTCCCATAACCCCTAGCCACTCTTGGGGGTCCATCCAGTCACCCTCCAAGATGTGGAATGCTTTCTCTCAGTGTGTGTGTGTGTGTGTGTGTGTGTGTGTGTATAACATATTTCTCTAGGTGTATGTGTGTGTGTATATATATATATATATATATATATATATATATATATATTATATAACATATAAACCAGATACTTGCAACAATCGACCTATGATTGATATATTTTGTGAAGTTCTTGTATCATTGAGAATACCTATTTAGGGATCCCTGGGTGGCGCAGCGGTTTGGCGCCTGCCTTTGGCCCAGGGCGCGATCCTGGAGACCTGGGATTGAATCCCACGTCGGGCTCCCGGTGCATGGAGCCTGCTTCTCCCTCTGCCTGTGTCTCTGTCTGTCTCTCTCTCTCTCTCTCTCTCTGTGTGTGTGTGTGTGTGACTATCATAAATAAATAAATAAAAAGGAGAATACCTATTTAAAAATAATCATTTCAGGATACTTGGGTGACTCAGTTGGTTGAGCGTCTTCCTTTGACTCGGGTCATGATCCTGCAATCCCCAGATGGAGCCCCTCATTGGGCTTCCCACTCAATGGGGAGTCTGCTTCTCCCTCTGCCCCTCACACCACCCATGCTCTCTTTCTCTCACGCTCTCTCAAATAAATAAAATCTTTTTAAAAAAATGATCATTTCAGAGACATATTACAAATATTTCATTAACTGAGAAAATGGAAAAAAACAGAGTCAGGAAATTTAGTTCCATTATTAATCTAATTGAAAACAACAGGTTTGCTGCATGCTAAAAATAGCACCAAGTGTCTGAGTGAGCCAGATGACTGAGAATAATTACAGTTTTTTAGAGAAATCATAAAATCCTCAATCATAACTAAGACCTAATTTGAGACAGAGTCTTCTTAGAGCACACAAAAAAGGTAAGCAATGGGCAACAAAAAGTCTAAATTTCAGAGACAGAATGAGAGCCAACAGGTTGTGTGTACAGAAGAATAAGACAAAACAACTATTCATATTTTTCTTTAGGGCTTGACGAGAAAGAGCATTAGTAATGCTTCAGAAAAGAGTTAAGAGTGAAGCTGTGAAGTGAGCATGCAAAAATTATCCCTACCTCCAGGACAAAGGATTCCTATTTCAACAGGTAAATCAAAACCTTTTTTGGAGTTAGAAAGTATGAGACCAGCAAGCTTATCACTAATGAGGATGTAATTAAACAAAGGGTCCTTTCTCAGGTCATCAGCTTGGTGTCCATTCCATGCTCTATGTGACTCTCTGTAGCCATAAGAGATGTTAAAAAAAAAAAAGATTTAAAATGTACTTAGAAAACTCCTTTTTCCAAATAAATGATTTTGGAGGGTTAAAAAAAAATATGAGATCAACAGGATTTATATAAATTTATCAATTTCACATATTAAACAACAAAAGCCATAATCTGTAGAATTGTTGAAACACTGTATTGTACACCTGCAACTAATATAACATTGTATGTTAACTATACTGGAATTAAAATAGAAAAAGAAACACACAAATATACCAAAAAATTTAAACTCATCTTTACAACCTAACAAGGGAATATCGTCAATCAAAATATCCTTCATTCTCTCTTTTAAAAAATATTTTATTTATTTAAGAGAGAGAGTGTGTGTGTGAGAGAGAGAGAGAGCACAAGCAGTGGAGAGGGAGAAGCAGGCTTCCCATCAAGCAGGGAGCCTGATGCAAACTGGATCCCTCCTTGATCTCGCAGGACCCTGGCTGGGATCATGACCTGAGACGAAGGTAGCCGCTTACCTAACTGAGCCATCCAGGCACCCCTCAAAATATCCTTCTCTGCTACAAATCTATGCATGGATTGAAATAAATAGCTGACTTCCTGATAGAATGAGAAAATAACACCTTTGCCTAGGTGAGGAATCACAATGACATCAGAATATGAATTATTATCAGGTACAAAGGGAAGTTTTAAGGGAAAAGATATGAACAAGTTCTGAGAAAAGTCCATTAAAAAAAAGGAGGAGGCACCTGGGTGGCTCAGTCTGTTAAGTGTCTGCCTTCAACTCAGGTCATGATCTTGGGGCCCTAGGATCAAATCCCACATTGGGCTCTCTGCTCAGTGGGAAGTCTGCTTCTCTCTCTCTTCTTTTCCCTCTGTGCTCTCCTCCCCTCACCAAATAAAATAAAATAAATAAATAAATAAATAAATAAAATCTAAAAGAAAAAAAGAGGAGGGAAAGAAAGATAATAATGCTCCCTCTGATTTTCCACAGCAGCCCTTAGAGCTCAAATTACTTAAAAGATATATTTTTATTCTGAAGTAGTAGGAGGTAAGTGTAAGCAGCATTTACAGATGGTTTTCATGATGCCTGGGTTCTCCTGCCAGGATCTCTAGTCCTTGATGGAGCAGCACAGAAGAGGACCTATAGAGAGAATGTCTCTCTTCGTCCTAAAAGCATCCCCCAATCCAAATATATATTGTTTTAACATCAAAATACCATAGAAAATCCTATAAAATTATTATTATTAATATTAAAATTTCCATCAGAAATCTTGAAGCTATTGAGAGCAAGAATTAGTCCTATTCTATGGATTAAAATAAGAAAGGGGACTGAATGATGTGGTCATTTGGTCAGTGTATTAGTTTCTTAGGGCCAAAGTACCACACACTGGGTAGCTTAAAGCAACAGGACTTTATTCTCTCACAACTTGTGAAGGCTAGAGGTTCAAAATCAAGGTGTTGACAAGGCCACACTCACTCTGAAGGCTCTAGGGGGAAATCCCTCCTTGCCTTTCTCAGCTTCTGGGGGTTGCTGGCCATCCTCATATTCCTTGGCTTATTCCTTGGCTCCACTCTCTGCCTCCATTGTCCCTGTGTGTCTGTGTCCAAATTTTCCTCCTCTTACAAAGACACCAGCCATTGGATTAGGCCTCTAGTATGACTTTGTCTTACTTGGTTATATCTACAGAGACCCTATTTCCAAATAAGGTCATGTTCACAGGTACCAGGGGTCAGGATTTGAATATACCTTTTGAGAGGATACAATTCAACCCACAAGAGTCATTTTAAGAAGACGGAATTGCTATCCAGGGGTAAATATACCCCAAACCACCAAAGGCCATGTCTCTCCAGGCAAAAAAAGGAGACAACACTGTGTTTACTGGTGAAATGACCCAGGATCTCTCTCTGAATGAGCTCTAAGAATTCTTCCCATCTCTAAGATTCATGACTCTGTGATTTGAAACTTATTGTCTATAGATAGATAGAGTCTATCTATAATGTGACTTTTCCATTACAAAAATTTCACATTCCTATTCCGAAAGCTGAGAACAGTGTTTTCCCAAGAGAACTTCTTCCAAAATGGGATGGCCTATTCTAAATGATTCATCTATTCTTTATTTTTTTAATGATTTTTTTAATATTTTATTTATTTATGATAGTCACACACACAGAGAGAGAGAGAGAGAGAGAGAGAGAGGCAGAGACATAGGCAGAAGGAGAAGCAGGCTCCATGCACTGGGAGCCCGATGTGGGATTCGATCCCGGGTCTCCAGGATCGCGCCCTGGGCCAAAGGCAGGCGCTAAACCGCTGCGCCACCCAGGGATCCCCCATCTATTCTTTAGAATGAAAGGAGAAGGAGGTCCACAGAGGGAAAAACAAAATAAAATGGACATTTTGAGCTTCCATTCTGCATAAGACTCTGTTATAGGCACCATCAGCCTACTTAATGTCATGTACACAATCACCACCATTTAGGGATGTGGAAGATGAGTGGCAAAGCACATGAGAACTTGCCAGGGTCTTACAGGCCCTAAGAAGGTAAAGAGTAAGCTAAAGACAGACCTGTGCATCCTTCTTTTGACCCCAGGAGCAAGACAACTGGGGCTAGAGAGAGGGTAGGGTGGGAAAGGCTTGGAATGGAGGTGTCCTTCCTTCCCTCTGAACCAAGCAATGGTTTGCTTAGGAGCTGCTATTTCTGTTTGTGTGGTGTTGCCACTGACTGACCAAGAGAACCAGAGTAAGCCTCTCACACAACACCCCACAACAGGGGCCCATTGTCATGTGAGTCACGTGTTGTGAGCTAAGCATTATTTTCCTCAACTGTACCATGCTTTGTTTTAAGGCTGGAGGAAATCATGAAATGTAATCATTCTTTCTTAGTCTGGAGGAGAACCAACAAAAATGAATGATTCATTCATGGGTGACCCTACATTGTTTCATTCTACCCCACCACATTCTTTGTCCACCTTCTCCTTAAAAGCATTTATTCTCTCAAGAACTACTATGTGGTAGTTTTAACAAGCCGATAGCTTAACGCAGTTACTAGACATTAGCTCTTTCTTTCTTTCCTTTCTTTCCTTTCTTTCCTTTCTTTCTTTCCTTTCTTTTAGAATTGCTAAACTCTAAAGAGGCAAGTCATAATAACTCCTGAAGAGTTCTTCTTAACACAAGAGAAATATAAATGACCACATTTCTTTTTTTCTTCAGGCTTAAATAAGAAATTTCATTGGATTTATCTTTGTAGTTAAAAAAAATTCTTGTTTACCTTCCATTTCTTCCTTTTTAACTTGTTTTACTTCTTCACTTTCTGCTCTTCTGAATTATTTTATATTGCCTTCTTTATCCATGGAGTTTTCTTGTGCCCTCATTTTTTTTCTTTTCTTTTTTTCTTTCCTAATAGTGCCAGATGTTTGACTCTCTTCTCCTTGTTGTTCTCTGTAGACTCATAAAAGCAGAACTTAAGGGGAAAAAAAAAGAAATTTTCAGGTAGTTTGATGGTATCGCTTTACAGACAAAGGGCTAAGGTCTAGAGAATTTAAGGAATTCCCCAAAGTGAGGCAGTTAATTTGTGGAAGCACCCAGCACTACAACCCAGGTGTCTTGATTACCACAATATAGCATTGATTCTTTCTCTGCACCTAATTCCACATTAATATAGGAAATCTGCATGTTCCTGCCATGTTTACTGATCTGTGCTATGCAATAATGTCAAATCATCAGCTCTGGATTACTAAGTACAGATTTTTTAAAGTCATTCTGTGCTTAAAATTTTTGAGTCATTCCTAGGTAGATGGCAGAAGATTTCATAAACATTTGTAAAATGTGACATCTTTATCATTTAGCTTTGCAAAAAAAAGAGAAATACAGACAAGAAAAAAAAAAAACAGGGAAATCTTGATACGATACTACCAACAGCAAAAGTGTTGAGAAAGTAAGAGGAAGTGAAATTATACGACTCAAAAATATACTCATGGTATACTCATAAATTTCCCTTGTGAGCACAATGGAATAATAAACATTTAGGTCATAGGTCAAACAAGTCATTAGAATCAACAGACATTGTTTTCTGTTAGTTAGAATTGGACCTAGTTTTCTTCAACTTTGTGTCTTTCATGGTCCTCACAGTTCTTGATGCATCATAAATGCTCAGTGCATTTGTCTAATAAATGCTGGTTGAAATAGATATGTGGTCTACAGAAAGTTAAATTAATAGATTGCCTCAACTGGATTCAGGGTTCTTTTAACACCAAGATTCCATAATTCCAATTTTGAAGAGCAGCACAAAAATATTACCAATATTTTGGTATATTCTTTAATAAAAAATCCCCAGTTTTTAGTTTTCTCCATTTATCAGATGTTGAGATGCATGTATATAATGCATGGATATGATTTGACTTCCTTGGGTGCAAGGACAGCAACCAACTCAAGCTAGCTTAAGCAAAAAAGAGAATTTATCATGTGACACAACTGTGTTTCATGGAACCCAGTCATCACCAAATATTCCATGTGTTCCTCCACATTCACCAGCCCTCCTTGCAGTCCATTTGGGGCCATGTAACTGGACCTAGCCAATGGACTATGACATGTGTCACTTTTTGGACTGAGGCAGTTATGAGTGACTCTACCTATTCAAAGACATTATGCTGAGACAAATAAGCCAGTCCCAAAGGGACAAGTATTATCTGATTCCATTTGTATGGAGTACCTACAGTAGTCAGAATTTTGTTGTCAAGGGCTGGGGCAAGGGGAAAATGAAGAGTTATTGTTTAATGGGTGTGGAGTTTCAGTCTGGTAAAATGAGGAAAGTTCTAGAGATGATGGTGATAGTGGTTGCACAGTAATGTGAATGTATTTAATGCCACTGGACTGTATATCCAATAATGGCTAGGATGGTGAGTTTTATGCTATATATCTCTCACCACAATAAAAAAAAAATCCAGACAAACAAAAAAGCAAGGTAGAGATAACTTGTATGGTATTGAATAAAGAGGGAGATGAGGGATCCCTGGGTGGCGCAGCAGTTTGGCGCCTGCCTTTGGCCCAGGGCACGATCCTGGAGACCCGGGATCGAATCCCACATCAGGCTCCCGGTGCATGGAGCCTGCTTCTCCCTCTGCCTATGTCTCTGCCTCTCTCTCTCTCTCTGTGACTATCATAAATAAATTTAAAAAAATTAAAAAAAAAAAGAGGGAGATGAAACTATGAACATCATTGCTTATATTTTTAAAAGGAAAATAAACAACTTTTCCATTGTTAACTTTAGTGGAAAGGAGCCAATAGGGTAGAGGGAACAGGACAACAAATTAGATTTATCTAAATATACCTTGTTTTGTAGATTGGATTTTGATACTCTGCAGATACATTACATAATTATGACATTAACAATCTTAAAAAAAAAGAAAGAATGGCTGCATCTCCTCTCTCTCTTCCTCTACTCCAGCAAACTTGCAGGTCATCTCTTCCAGATGTATGAAGGTATGAGAGAAGAAGCTGCCTGACCACTAAGGACATCAACGAGAGGCAAGAAATAAATTTGAGTTAAGCCACCAAAAACACTGTGCAAACCAGGATAGAGTGCTCTGACCAATATACCAGATGATGTGACATGTTCCAGAGCATGCCAAGCTCTTAGCTTATGTGGCTAGCATTATCTTTAACCTGAGAGCACAAATGTGGCCAAGACTCCTAGAAGCCCTGGAACCAAGAAGTGAATGAGAACAATTCAGACTTCCTATCAGACTCCTCTCCTTGAACATCTGTTTTTTTTTTTCTCATGTAGAGACCAGTGTTCTCTGTCTCTCAACATGATAAATAGTAAATTATCCCACAATTCATGCATTTATATTTCCTCCATTCAAGAGACAAGTTCAGATACTGGCTATCTTTCCAGTCCTATTCTAAATCCCTGGAATAAAGAATATTATTCGCTTAGCTTGGGTCAAGTGTCTGTACATAGTCCAGTTACAGGGTCACTGAGAGAGCATCCTGGCACCCTCCAGACCTTGTCATGAATGGGGCAGGCAGTCTTCCAAGAGCCACCTCCAGCAGATTGCAGAAGGCATGCCCTGCAGAATGGCTCTCATGGTTAGGGTGTGGGTTCAGAGATCCAAAATTATAATGGCATAAACAAGAGAAAACAGTCTTTTCTCCTCCTTTAAAAAGCTTATATAAGCATTTTAGAATTGTATAGTGGGTATAGTGGGTTGAATAGTCTCCCAAAAATTCATATCCACATGGAACTTCAGAATGTGACCTTATTTGGAAATAGGGTCTTTGTGGATATAATTAGTTAAGGATCTCAGGATGAAATCAGCCTGAATTAGGGTAAGCTCCACATTCAATGACTGGTGTCTTTATAAGAAGAGGAGAGGAGGGGTGCCTGGGTGGCCCAGTCAGTTAAGTGTCCGACTCTTGGTTTTGGCTCAGGTCATGATCTCAGGGTTGTGAGATAGAGCCCATGTGGGGCTCCCTGCTCAGTGGGGAGTCTGCCTGAAGATTCTATCCCCCCTGCCCCTCCTCTCCCTCTCTCTTTCTCTCTCTCTCTCTCTCAAGTAAGTAAATCTGAAAAAAAGAGAAGAAGAGGAGAGGGTATAGGGAGACACACAGAAAAGGCCATGTGACAAGGGGGCAGAGATTGGAGAAATGCTGCCACAAGCCAAGGGACAGCTGGGGCTCTAGAAGCTGAAAGAAGCAAGGAAAGAGCCTTCCCTAGAGTCTTCAGAGGGAACATGGCCCGGCTAATACCTTGATTTTGGACTTCTAGAACTGTGAAAGAATAAGTTTCTGTTGTTTTGAGCTACACAGTTAGTGGTGATTTTTTATGGCAGCCCACAAAACTCATACAGTGTTTCTCTGGGAGTCTGGGACCCCAGATACTTCCAGCTTCTTTTCCACCATCCATAGGAGGTGGCCCTCGTCAGCATGGTCCAAGGTGGATCTCCAGTCTTCATATCCACTGAGCAGTAGAATGGGAAGTTGGGAAAAAGGAACTCAATCCCTTCTTTTAAGGGCCATTATCTTGTAGTAGTTCCCACCACTTATACTTACACACCACAGCCACACCTAGTTGCAAAGGTTACTCTGAGTGGACAAAGGCTTAGCTAAAACTTAGGTTTCTATTACCAAAGAAGAAGAGGAGAAAAGATCTTGTTAGGCAATGAACAGTTTCTACCCCTATTATGAAATGTTTCTAAAGGTTTTTGGGTTTTGTTTGTTTACTTCCTAGCATCATGTTTTAAACAAAAGTCTAGGACAGATTTCTGGAAATTTTGTTGTATCTGGATGTTGAATACTGGACAGGGACCAGAGAAAATCAGTGGGAAAAGCATTCCAGCTCAAGTGGCAAGCCTGAGCAAGCATACAGAGACCTTAGCTTAAGTTAATCACTTCTTCAGGAAAATCTTCCCTGGCTCCTCAAATTAGGTTATATCCCTCTGTCTCACACCCACCAGCCTGAAGTTCTCCTTTGCAGCACTCACTGTGTTCATTCACATCTGCTGACTTGCTAAAGGAAAACTCATTATGGTCAGAGACTTGATCACTCACTATGTCCCCAGCACCTGGTTTAGCACCCAGCACACAGTAGGTGCTCAACAAATATTTGTAATTGAATGAGTGTGGGACCTAAGGTAGGAGAGTGCATGTTTCAGCAAGATCAAGATCGCATATGACCAATACAGAGACACATTAAGGAGTGGGCCAGAATAAAGACTAATGAGAGGTGAGGGACAGGGTCTGCTAATTTTTAGAGATTTGCTTTAAGATAGTATTATAGTGGTATATAGGATCTCTTCTTTTATAACATAAATAATATATTTGGTAGAACATTGGATGGGTACAATGAGATCATAGTGCCTGGCTCATTAAAGGTACCCAGTTGACAGCAGCTACTGCTAGAGGAGGGAACACCTGGGGTACATAAATCAGTTTGCTCATTTATCTGGCAAATATTTCACGAGAGTACCAAGTGAGTCCCTGAGAGAATCACTCACTCTGCCTCTCCTCCAGGATGCACATCAATGGGATATATGTCCAAGAATCCTTAGCCAGATGGAAAACCAAAAACCAACCTTCATGCAAAGCTCCAGTAAAAGCTGGATTCAAAATATGGCTTAAACCTAAGGCCTAAGGGAGATATAGTCCTCTTCTATCTCCATTGAACTGAATGGGCAGGGCCCACAGGGCAAGGGTCACTGGACTTACCCTTCCAGTCACAGTGGAAGTGTTTGGAAAGAGAGAATGGCAGATTCCCACCCACTCCCCATTGCCCCCTGAAGAGTGGCCCTATCAAGAAGTACTAACCACACAAGAGCATCATTTGTGAATATGGGAAGTGAAAGAAGGGTGGAACCTGGGGCCCTGTCTTGAAGACCAGTTACCGTCCCTCTCACCTACTCACATGAGCAGTGCTGTCAGACTCATCACCTCTCCCCTGGGAGGAAGCAATTAAAGGAAAGAAGAACAGTAGTGAGATTGTTTTCTCTAATATTCTCCCAAAAGGAGAGAGAAGCAGGAACCTTCTTCCCCATGTGCTGGATCTCAAGAGAACTACAATTTCATCTGGTTGTCTCTAAGGTGCCAAGCATTCAAAAGTTGGGGAGGGTGTTCCTAGGTGAAGAGGGTGTACAACGGTATGGAGCCATGAAAGAGTATGGCAAGTCCAGAAAACATTCTGTAATTATGTGTAAAGCATAGTGAGTTTGCAGAGGAAGCAACAGAATTATCTGCACAGGTGGGCAGGAATAAGACAGTGAGTCAAGACTTACTAATTCAAAGAAACATGTCTGCTATGGTCTCAATATTTGTGTCCTCCTAAAACTCATATGTTGGAATCCTGATCCCCAGTGTGATGGTATTAGTAGGTGGGATTTTGAGAGGTGATGAGGTCATGAGGTGGAGCCTTCCTGAGTGGGATGAGTGCCTTATAAAAGAGGCTCCACAGAGATCTCTAGCATCTTCCACCATGTGAAGACACAGGAAGAAGTCTATAATCCAGAAGAGGGCCATCAGCCAACCATGCTGGTGCCTCAGTTTAGGACTCCTAGCCTCCAGAACTGTGAGAAATAAAATTCTGTGAATTATAAGTACCCAGTCTGTGATACTTTATCATAGCAACCTGGATGGACTGAGAAAGAAATCAAAGATGAAAAGCAAACATCTTATTTATCCATGAAATACTAGAGGCATTCTCATTAACTTAAGAAACAGGACAAGGAAGTCTGTTAGTCCTGATATTTGGCATTTTTCTGGAGGTTCTAGACAATGCAAAACACAATAATAATAAAAAAGAATAGGAGCCATAACAATTAGAAAAGATAAGGCAAGCTTATCATCATTTGCAGATACGATTGCCTGTCTCCTGCTCTATTACAGAAACAGCTGTCATAACAAAATACCAGAGACTGGTAGCTTAAACAAAAGACATTTATTTTCTCAAGTTCTGGAGGCTGGAAGTCCACGTCCAAGGTGTCAGCAGGTTTGGATTTTCCTGAGGTCCCTCCCCTGGCTGCCATCTGTCTGTCTCCTCACATGGCCTTTTCTCTATGTGAGCTCATCTCTGGTGTCTCTTACTCTACTTAGGAAGACAGGGCCCCACCCTTATGACTTCATTTATCCTGATTATCTCTTTAGCTGCCCAAATAAAGTCACATGGAGGACCAGAGCTTTAATGTATGAATTTTGGGGTGATGCAATTCAGTTCATAGCAGAGACTCAGGTCTATGGCCATCACTGGGCTTCTGGATATCTTCTCTACTGAACTGATCTAAGAGAGGGGAGAGAATGGGAGAGAGACAGAGACACAACTCAAACAGGCATGCTAAGCACTCCCTCCCCAGTCTCTCCACTTACCCTTGGTGGAGGAGTGGGGAAAAAAGGGAGCAGGTGTGTTATTCTAAGGGTGGTTCTCAATGCTGGCTGCTCATTAGAATAACCTGCAAAGCTTTACCAAATTGTCAACTCCTCAACCCACAGAATTTTTTAGATGTTTGATTTGGGGGAGTCTGGGCTTGAGTACTTTTAAAAATTGAGATACACATACGACCAAGTGTTCCTTTTTAAAGTTGTGTGACTATCACTGATAACCAGTTCCAGAACATTTTCATCATCCCCAAAAGAAGCCTCAGACCCATGAGCAGTTACTCCTCACTCCTCCTCCCCCCTACCCGCAGCAACCACCAATGTAATTTCTCTATATATAGATTTGCCTGTGGGGGACATTCATATAAATGGAATCATACAATACGTGATCTTTTGTGTATGGCTTTTTTGATGGGCTTCTGTATGTTTTAAAATCTCACTTGTTGAGTGCCAGGGGTAAGCACCAGTGTGCTAGCAGAAGTCCCCTCATGGGGATGCCTGGGTGGCTCAGCGGTTGGGCATCTGCCTTTGGCTCAGGGTATTATCCCACAGTCCTAGGATGGAGTTCCACATCGGGCTCCCTGCACGGAGCCTGCTTCTCCCTCTGCCTCAGTCTCTGCCTCTCTCTCTCTCTCTCTCATGAATAAATAAATAAAATCTTAAAAAAAAAAAAAGTCCTCTCGTGGGAAGAAGAGAACTTCCAGAAAAATTCCTGGGAGCCTCCCTTAGGGTGAGTCCACAGTAAAAGAGAGTCCCAGCAGCTCCAGCAGAAAAAGCTGGGAAAGGGTTCTGATTGGCCCAACCTGGGCCACATGTTCACCCCTTGGTCAATCACAGTGGCCATGGGAATAATCACATGATCACTCCTTTGAACTTTAGCCTAAGAAAAATGGGGAATTGCTGAAGGATTTTACACAGGGGAGAGCATAATCAGATTTAGAAACATTTACTTGTCCTAGCAGTTTAAATTACTAAGGAAAATCAATTAACCTTACGACCCAGTGTATTAAGAGTCTGACTCAATGATGCTGCTAATAAAAAAAGATATGCTTTGTTATGAAGTGAATGTTTGTGTCTCCCCAGAATTCATATGTTGAAGCCCTAGCCCCCCCCCCACCATGTGATGATATTTAGAGATGGAGTCTTAGGGTCACAATTAGGTTTAGATGAGATCATAAGGGTGAGCCCCCCATGATGGGATTAATGTCCTTATAAGAAGAGAGATCAGAGCTCCCTCTCCACCATGTAAGAACACACAAGAAAGCAGTTGTCTGCAAGCTGGGAGGAGCGTCTTCATAGAACCCAGCCCATCCTGTTCTTGGGCTTTCCAGCCTTTAGAGCTATGAGAAATAAATTTCTATTGGTTAATCCACAGTATTTTGTTATGGCAGCCCAACTTGCCTAGGATATTCTTTTTTTTTTTAAGATTTTATTTATTTATTCAAGAGAGAGAATGAGAGAGAGAGAGAGAGAGAGAGAGGCAGAGACACAGGCAGAGGGAGAAGCAGGCTCCATGCAGGGAGCCCGACGTGGGACTCGATCCCGGATCCCCAGCATCACGCCCTGGACTGAAGGCAGCGCTAAACCACTGAGCCACCCGGGCTGCCCAACCTAGGATATTCTTTAAATCCAATTACCAATATATAGAAAATACAGAATACAGCATCTAGTTAAATGACACCATAGGATGCAGTCAATAAAAATCCAGACCAGAAAACTCTACAGGAGAGATCACAAGTTCCTGTTCTTCTCTCAGTAAATAAACAGCAAGGAAAAGAAAGATAGGGGAACCAACAAATGAAAAGGCATTTAAAGCCACAGCAATTGGGGTGCCTTGGTTAAGCCTCTACCTTCAGCTCAGGTCATGATATCAGGGTCCTGGGATCGAGCCCTGTGTTGGGCTCCCTGCTCAGCGGAGAGCCTGCTTCTCCCTCTCCCTTTGCCCACCCCCTTGTGCTCTCCCTCTCTCTCTAACAAACAAAATCTTGAAGAAAAAAGACACAGCAATCAATCACAATGTATGGACCTTATTTAGATCCTAATTTTTAAAAAGTGTATGACATTTATGAAACAGTTGGAAATACAAACACTAGATATTTAATGATATAAAGACTTATTATCTTTTAGTAATCCATACTGAAATATTTATGAATGAAATAATAGGATAGATGGGCTTTGCTTCAAAATATTATATAAAGGGGTAGTGGTGGGTTGGGATAGGTGTAGGACAGGCCTGGCCTGTGGTGATGGTTGTTGGGGTTGGGGGGGCAGGAACAGGAGAACAGTATAATCTATCCCCTTTGTTGTATGTTCAAAATTCTGCATAACAAGAAGTTAAAAAGTTACAAAGTATGTATTTCTATTAAAGCTGCCCTGCCTTCATTGTTTGGTAGTGGTTTGAGTCTTTATGTGTATATAAAAAGTACTAAAACTATTTATTTTCTTTTATTTTTTCTTTTCATTTATTTTCTTTTATTTTTTCTTTTCACTTATTTTTCTATATTTCTTTTAAAAAGAAGGAAGGAGAGGCATCTGGCTGGCTCAGTGGATAGAGCATACGACTCTTAATCTTGGAGTCATGAGTTCAAGCCCCACATTGGATATAGAGCTCACTTAAAAAATAAATAAGTCAATAAAATAAAAAGGAGAAAAGAATACTCTGGCTATTGTGTGGTGACTGAATTGCAGTATGAAAAACTGAAGGTACAGAGATCAGTTAGGAGGCTTTTTGGATGTTCCCAGGAATGATGGTGATGGTAGGAGGGAGAAAGAAAAGATACTTAGAAAGCAGACAACTGGGTGTTTGGTATGTTAAGAAATTATTGCCAATTCTTTTGTGTTGGGCACTCAGTTGGGTGTGGAGAGTGATAGATAGGCATAGACTATGGTGCCCAGTTTCTGGCTTGGGTGAATAGGTGGTGCCATCTGCAGAAGCAGAAAATAACAGGAGAGGAGAAAGTTTGAGGGTGAAGGTGGTGAGTTCAAGTGCACAGGCAATGACTTGAACTTTCCCGAGGGACACCCAGGTGGAGCTGTCCAGTTGGTGAAGAGGTCTGGGAGGAGGGCAGGCAGATGCGTAAAGTTAGAACCTACGAGTGCAGAGCAGGTGACTATGAGCATGTGGGAGAACAAGATTGCCTGGGGAGGGACTAGAAAGGAAGAGAAGAAAAGAAAATCTGGGCCCAAAGGAAGGCTGACTTTGAGGGGAGAGGTAGAGAAATGGGAGCCCACCAGACAGGCTGGAAGGAAGCAGACAGAAAAGTAGGAGAACAAGGGACTGTCCATTTCGTGGAAGTCATAGAAAAGGGAGCAGGGGGAGGGCCAATAGTTTCAAAAGCTGCTGAACATCCATATACAGAAGGAAATGAAAGTATCCGTTGGATTCAACGACAAAAACATTGTTTATGACCTCAATGAGAGCAGCTTTCAGGCTGCCAAGCACATAAATCAATTGCCTTGGGTTAAAGAATGGAATGGGAGGAAAACAAAGATGCTTCTCATGGTTCATTCTTCTCTCCACAGTCCCTTCTAAGAGAGGTTGCTCTGTCCATGAGCCAGTGGCCCCAAAATAACTGTATCCTATAATAAGGGGCCAGTGACCTATGACTTGTCTCCTCAATTGAGGAAATTACTGAGCTAATTAAGCCCCATTTCCCTTGGGCATCTGTCTGTTGACAGTGGAAGCCAAAGATCCTGAGGCTGGCTGGCGCTGGAGTGGTCATTATGGCACTAGATGAGAAGTAGAGAAAGGGGGAGAAAGGAAGAGATGTTCAGAGAGAAACAGAGAGGGAGGAAAGGAGAGGAGGGAAGGGGAGACGAGGAGGATCTGACCCTATGGGCTTGCAGTCCCCATTCCAAGTTTCTATGAGGCCAGCTGTACTTCAGGGGCTTATCTCTAGACTCAACATGACTTCCAATGGCAGAGGCATCTCCCTTGAGGCAGCAAGATGGGTTTCTACTCCCAAGAAACTTAATCAAAACAGGGGAGTAAGAAAGCAGAGGTGGTGAGTGCAGACAATTCCTTCAAGAAATTTGAAGGAGGAGAAGGATAGGGAGTAGAGAGGTGGGCAATAAATGGATAGAGTGATGACAGTAACCTGAAGATATTCTAATGCTGCTGGGAAAATCAAGAGAGAGAGAAGTTGAATGTGTAAGAGAGCTGGAATAATGATTAAAGCAGGGTCTCAGGAGAGGTGCACAGTGAGATCATCCTCAAACATAACCATTGAGCTCAGCGTCCTTGGCATCAATGCATGGGGCTCTGAGCCCCCCAGGACAGGGTGGGTCTCCTCTCTGCTGCCCTTTTGCTCATGCCTCCTTGGTAGGAGGCGAGCCACAGTGACTCACAATGTTGCTCCGTCTTAGCCCACCCACCAATCTATCAGGCCCTTAGCAGCTCAGGTTTGAGGTATAATATATCATGTCAAATGCCTCACAGACTTGCTAAGTCACCGCCTGCAGGCATTTGACTGCTGTATATGATTGCTTACCATTGACTTAAGTAGCACCTAGCTCATACAGAGCTTCAAAATAGAGTGCTGTATTCTGGCTGTTTCTAGCTGTAACCTTCAATATCTGTGCTCTATGATACAGCCTACTTAAACTTCATAAACACCGGTTTTAACAGATGAGTTGAGGAATAAATAACAATGTTCATCTGTGTATGTGATCTACAACAAGGAATGAGGGATCGTTGCTAAGGAAATTGCTATTCATCTTTATTTACTCAGATGACGAAGGAAACCCATAGTTTTCCCAAAAAGCTGAAAGAGTACTGAAATGTAGGACTTACAAAGCAAAAGTTTTCTGTTTTGAAAAGGAAGCCCTAGTGACCAAGGGATCTATCTGGAAAGAAATGGCCTGCAATGTAAGAAACTGGCCACCCCCACAGAGTGTTAGCTGTTGAGCCTTACCTATAGGTCAACCTATTTACCTTGTCCGTAGGTCAGGCCAAACATCTGATCTTCACAGGCAGTGGGAGTAAAACAAGGACGAATACTAATAGAGGGCCTGCATATCCTACAGGCTTGAACTCAGGCCCCAAGATCCAGCCATCAAACACATGCCTGCCGATGTTCACGGCATCTTGACCTCCGATTTGGCCCTGGTAAAGATAAGAATCGAAGACAAGACAGGATCTTACCTAATGTGTATATGTGTAACTTGCCACTTCCCTGCTCAACAGAATTCAATAGTTCCCTGTTACCAATCAAACTGGGCAAAAGATCGCACCTTGAATTTTAAGGCATCACATGGACCCTGTATAACCTGACGGACATGTTTGCCCCTACCTACCGCTTGGCATATGCTCTGTGCTCCAGCTAGTCCAGAGGGAACCTCTCCCCAGCAAGGCCCTGAAATTACCTTTCCTTTTCAACCTTCTCTACCAGATCAGCCCAAAGGAACACGGGGGGATGGACTGAGGCTTGTTTGCTGATGGATATCTGGCTCTTAGCCCGGTGTCTGGTATAGAGAAGGCTCTCAATCATTGTTGATTAAAATTTTCCCTGATTTCATACATTTTTCCCTGCAGGCTTTTGTGTTCATGTTACCCTCGTTCCCCTAGAAGACGCTCAAAATCTTAACTAGATTTCCCCTAATCTACTGTCCTCTCTCTCCATGAACCACTCATAAGAGTCCCTGATTACATCTGCATCTTATTCGCATATTATGTTCGGTTATTCATTGTCCCAGCCACACTGCATCCAAACTCCTGCTTGGCTTGTTTTATTACCAATCACCCCCTCACCCCTGCTAGGCTGAGAAGAGCTCCCTGAAGCCAAAGGATATTCTTATCCATCTCTTATCCCAGTCTTACACTCTCCATGTCCTAGCAGCAATTGGGAGAACATCTGCCATGTAGCAGGTATCAATAACACAGGCTTCTTCCCACGTGCTGGAGTACTTCTTGCCAAAATATTGAGGTGAGAGTAGACATGGAAATCAGAGATTCTGCCCTACTTCCTCTCAATTCAGTGATTGCCCTCAGACAATAGGACTCTCTAAGGCTGGTGATGCCTGGTGGTACCTCAGTGGCAGGGGTGGGAGAGGAGAATTCAGCTGCCACTTGATTGGAGACATCCTCCAGTTGGGCAGAAAGTGCTTACCGCCTGCCCTTTTGCCTGCCTTGCTAGTCTTTGCTGACCCAAACAGGACCGAGCTATGATGGAGGCTCTCACAGAGCAACCAAGTGTAGTCTTTGGAAGAAGGAATAAAAGAAACCTCTGCATGTCTGCAGGAACTTGTACCACCCATGGAAAGAGGTCTTATAACATTAGGTCTCTAGAAAGAGGGAACCCACATTGCTCATTTCTTATGTGTGGGTATTTCTACCACCAAGCCATTCTCCCACAGCAACTGGGTATCCTGCGTATGCTACTGACCTGGAGGGGGTGTCAGATTCTGCAGGTCAAGGGTTCAGTCCAACTAGATTGCCTTCACCAACCCCCCCTCTACAGATTGCAATCACAAGTTTAGACTATCAGCTGTGCTTCTGACCAAGAGGCTATAGAGTGAAAACTCTCATGACCCCTCCTTGGGTTGAGTTAATTTGCCAGAGTGGCTCACAGAGCTCAGAGACTTAACATTTTACTTCCTAGATTACTGTTTATTATAAAAAGGTATAACTCAGAAACAGCCACATGGAAGAGATAGAAGGTATGGGGAAAGGGCACTCTTCTGTGCACTCTCCAAGTGCGACACTCTCCCCAAATTTCCACATGCCCACCAACTGGAAAGATCCCCAGACCTCCTCCTTTTTGGTTTTTATGGAGTCTTCCTTATGCAGGCATGATTGATGAAGTCACTGGCCATTGGTGACATGAATGCAGTCTCCAGCCCCTCTCCATTCCCTAGAGGTTTGGGGCTGAAAATTCCACCTCCCTGATTACATGGTTGGTTCTTCTAGTGACCAGTCCCCATCCTTGAGTGACTGAGGGGCTTTCCAAAAATCACCTCATTCACATAACATAAAAGACACTTTTATAGCTCTCCCCACTTGGAAACTTCCAAGTGTTTAAGGAACTAACTATGCCAGCAACAGAGTCGGAGACCAAATATGTATTTCTTATTATAAATCACAATATTATAGCCTCTTTCTTCCAGAACCCCCTCTCCCATGCAACTGGACACGATGCCCACTCCAGAAACCCTCTCCTCTTCACCGTTGGGGAGTAAGGCTATTGTTCAATCTGGTTGATTTTTTTTCCTGCTTATCCCATCAATTCCTGAGAAATGTGTCCTAAAATCTCCCATTATGATTGTGGATTAGTCTTTTTATGTCTGTCAACTTTATCATCTCTTTAGAATGATTTATTAGGTGCTGAGTATCATGTATGAAAAACTATGTATATAATTTGAGGTGATGGTAGGATTTATTTTTGCTTCTGGCAGGCAGTTAGGGTCTGGGCAGATACCCTTAAACTCTGGTTTTAAAATAAAAGAAATTTTGCCCACCAGGAGGCATTTAGCAATGTCTGGAGCCATTTTAGTTTGTCTGAACTTGGGGGGTGGGTGGCAAGTGGCATCTAGTAGGTGGAGGCCAGGGATGCTTCCAAACATTCTACAATACATGGGACAGGATGTTCCCTACAACAGAGAATTCCTGGCACAAAATGACAATAGCACTGAGGTTAAGTAATCTTGGCTTAATGCAATCAAAAATTGAGCTGATTGGAAACCGGACTCCAATCTTTGTGGGGGTTTTTCTATTGTCACCTCTTTCTCTTGGGAAGTCCCAGCTGAAAGCCTGAGCCTTTTACTTAGGCTTCTCCTCCTTGGTAGCTGTGACCTCCGATTATTGTCTCTTTAGCATAAAACAGTGGAAGCTTCTCTGCTTCTTGAGAATGGGCAGATGCTTCAAAGCTGATCTCTCTGCTAACCCTTCTCTCCAGGATCTTGGCCCTCAAATCCTTACCCTCTTGGTAGCTCACTTTCAAACACACGCTTATTGTATGTTTAGTGCAGCTTGTTTAGCTGTTCTTGATAAGACAGTTGAACTGCCGATCTACCTCACTGGTACCGCCTCTCTCCACAGTAAGAAGTTGCCTCACTCTTTTCTTGCATCTTTCAAATGCAGGCTTTAGGCTTTACTATAATGTTCAGCTTCTTCCCTGCCTATGCTTTGCTCCTTCTGCATAGAGGGAAGGAGCTCTAGTTCCAAGAGGGGGAATGACAATGAGTGCTCTGATTTCCCATAATTACTGCCACCAGCAAGGACTATGGAAGACAAGGTCAGAGCAGTGGTGTGTGGGGTGGGATGTTTTTCTCACTAGTTATCTAAGAAACATGCCTTGTTGTTGATGTTTCCATTCTCATATAAAGATAAAATAGTCCAGTCTCATAAGAGGAAATCTGATTTTTTCCTGTCAACATTTTTTTGACCCTGCTCCTTATGAAAGAATAAACCTGGCATTAAAGTACTTGAGAACATTTGCCTTTCCCCCCCAACAGTCTACCTTACGTTACTAGAAAACCAACCAAAATGTGACTGGGCCAGATCTCAGAGGGATGTAGTCAGTTAGAGTGGAATGCTAATCAAACTGCGAATTTGAGGGGTACCTGGGCAGCTCAGTGGTTGAGCATCTGTCTTTGGCTGGGGTTGTGATCTCGGGATCCTGGGATCCAGTCCTGCATCAGGCTCCCCACAGGGAGCCTGCTTCTCCCTCTACCTTTGTCTTTGCTTCTCTGTGTGTCTCTCATGAGTAAATAAAATCTAAAAAACAAACAAACAAACAAACAAACCAAGACAAATTGTGAATTCGATTATTCCTGATTCACAAAGCTCCCCAATTTTAGAAAATGGAGGTGTTTCATTCATCCATGGCATGGAAGAGTGAATGAGTGTGCATCTGTGTTCTAATCTTTAGACCAGCACCACATCCCTGTACTTACTTTCCTTACTTGGTTTTCAAATACGGCCTTAGTCTCTGTTGGTCTATTACTATATTGTAAGAAATAAATTAATAAAAAAAAAATGAAAGGGATAATTCATTCCGAAACAGAGCCCCCAATCACAGGAATGACTTCCAGAGAAAGCAGTCAAGGATTCCTTTGGGTTGGGGTAAAAATGGAAGGCACAGTCCTCAGTCGCCCCCTACTGGTCTAGAGGGGCTACCTCGCCCCAGATTTTCGTAATTTTGTGTGGTTGCATTCTATTTAAGAATCACAGAACTGAAGCAGAATGTCATGAGTCCAAGGGGAAGTGACTTGCTGAAACACACAGTGAGTTCCCCGGGGGTGCTGGGATGAAGAGCCAGGATCTGAGGACTGCAGGGACCAATTTAACAGCCAGAGTCCACTAAGGCCAGAGGCCGCACCAGCCTGAACCTGTACTCATAAATCAATCTTCCCCACCCCACCTCCCCTGTGAGTGATTTAAATAGCTTCAATAAAGCCCTAGCTCTTAAGAAAGATTTTGAGTTTCCCATTCCAACGTATCACCAAAAAAATCACATTTATCCAATATCAGCCCCTTCAGTGACACATTTTGTACTAAGTGATAAGTTATTCTTGGGACCCACTTCCTCCCTACTCCCTTCTCTCTCTGTCCCCCTCCCCTTTTGTGCCATTCTAAGAAAATGAATCCTTAAAACTGTTCGTGAAATAATTACAAAATGTCATTTTGTTTTTAAACTATGCATTTTCTGATCTCTTGATCATTAGGCTGTGGTGTAGTGAGCAAAAATAAAATAAAAATGGAAGAGTGAACCATATTTTTAATACTTTTAAATTCTGGGGATTTAAAAATGTATTAGGATAATGATCTTTTTTTTTTTTTTAGTCTGAGAGAACTTTATGACCCAACAATTTGTCAACATTACCCCCAAAAACATTGATGGACCTGGACACCTGTTGGGAGAAATTTCTAAACTATGCCAGCTGCCTCTCTGTCAGAGGGGAGATCCCAGAGTCACCTTAGAACTTTTGTTATTCAGGTAAGAATATTCGGGTGGATTCTTTTAATTATAAAAATGTAAGGCTAGTAGGCCCTCATTTCCTTGAGTGGAAAGTGGCATAAAGCTTTTTGAAAGAGTTAAGGGAGCCTGAGAGAGAGAGAGAGTGCATAAGGAGGGGGAGCAGGAGAGGGAGAAGCAAGCTCCCTGTTGAGCAGGGAACCTGACGTGGGGCTCGATCCCAGGACCCCAAGATCATGACCTGGGCCAAAGGCTTAACCAACTAAGCCACCCAGGCGCCCCCTTAATACCTCTTGACAAGCAAATCTGGTTGCCAGTGAGAAAGAGTGGAAAAGTATCTAATAGCAGCCTTCTGGAGGCAAAATCTCCAGATTCCAGCCCTTTCTGAGATTCAAAGATGGGAAAAGCTGTTGGGATAGATGTAGGGTCACTGATGAAAAGGAATATTGGAGCTCCTGAGGGAAAGTCTGTGAGAGAAATCAGAAGTGGAGACCAGGGGCTTGGCGGGGGGGTGGTGTGAGGTGGGCAGAGCGTGGGAGGTGAGAGAAAGCTTTGGGACGGTTCATGAGAGGACATACTTGGAGGCCCAGATGCCCACAGGTAAAAATCAGTTGGCAGTATTTGGCTGTGTTCCATTAAAGTTGGCCGAATCTCTTGTTTAAGTGAGGGTTTCCAGAAAAGTCCTTATGGTGACAAGTGCCTCCTCAGCATCACACCTAAGGGGGAATGTAAAAGGTCAATGTACAACCCAGTGGAGGGCTTCTCAGGGCCCCTCTTGGTTTTGCCATTTGATAAATGCCACAGATTTACAGATACCTCTGTTAGCAGAACATCTTTTTACATCCTCGTACTACTCCCCTGAGCAGCCATATTCTTTATGCTAAGTAAACGATTTATTGGCTGATACTAACAGGTATGTGAGTTTGCAATTCGGTGAGTTGGAAAAGTCTGTGTCCACTACTCCTGGGCCTCAGGCGGGAGCTGAGACTTCATGAGGATCACATCCTGATTCCTGCACAGGGTATGGTCAAGGAGGAAGTGCTTGAATTCACCTGCTGGGTGTTTCAGTGTGATCCAAGAAATCTTTGAATGAGGAGCCTAGAATGCAGCCCCAGGTGGGGAGGCCCTAGGGACAGAGGCTGGGTCTCTGCAAAAGGAGCAAGTGTCTACTTAGTAAGGAAGGGCCCCTTTTCAATAGCAAAACTGGGTGTGCCTTTGAAGCACTAGCTGGTAGACAAATCAACCTCCTGTTCTCTCTCTCTCTGTCTGCATCTATAACAGGATTGACCCCACTGACCTGAGTGATGCACCCCTAAGGTTGTTGGACAACTCCAGGGGGAAGGGAGAGGCCTTACAATGACGACACTGGACTTCTTGCTCCTAGGAGCTCCTGCAAGGTGCTCGAGCAACTAATTGGAAAAATTAGACCTGATTCTTGTGGCCCTGAAGTGCTGGTTGAAGCCGATTGAGCTAATTGCAAGGGGTAACTAATCTGCCTCATTTCAACACCCAAGAAAAGCAATACCTGTTTTTTTTTTCTGCCCGCTGACTTCTTCATGCACATGACCCTAGGACGAAGCTCGTATTATCCTCAAGCATTATGTCTTCAGGAAATTGTATCATTTAGGCCTCTTCTCTTCCCCAGGGACTCTGCTGAAGGGATGGGCATTCATTCAGTAGCCATGTGTTGAACCCCATTACTCTGCTTCATCACTTGGGCCCTGGCTGATTTGACCAGGGGTGAGTACCTGACCCAAGGCAGACAGTCCATAAGCCAGTCAGTAAACTGTATCACCTGGTGCTGAGAGATGTGCTTATGGTCAAGCCTATGCTCTTAAACATCTTAACTAAGATATGTAGAGAATGAGACATAGAGAAGTTAGAACCTTCCCACACCACTGGTAGGAATGTAAAATGGTGCAGACACTCTGGAAAATAGTCCGGCAGTTCCTCAGAAAGTGAAATATTGAGTCACCATGTGGTCCAGCAATTCCACTCCTAGGTATATGCCCCAGTGAAACAAAATATATGTCCAGACAAAAACTTGTGTGGCCCCGAGCTCACAGCAGCATTACTTATAATAGCCATAGATAGAAATGACCCAAATGTCCATCAGCTGATGAGTGGATAAATAAAATGTGGTCTATCCACACAATAGATTCTTTTCATCAATAAAAAGAAGAAAAAGTGACATTTGCTACAACAGGGCCTTCTAAAGTTAGATGATTTCCCTGCTACCAATGCAGTTACCACCATCTCTGAAGACTCTTCCATAACTTTCTAGAACTCTCTGCCGCACACAGCTAGAAGCTGACAGAGCACATCCATGTCCTCCAGAACACAAAAAATCAGCTCCAACAAAGTCTTCAGACTTGAGAGTTAACTCCACTCTTCATATTTTTCCCATGCTGCAGCAGCCATCTGAAGCTAAGAAGTTTCATGAATCCGTTGCTCATAAAGGGCCACATTCCTGGAGATTGCCACATGACTGATTCTCGACCTAGTCCTTTTGGCTGGAAGTTTGTCTCATCTGTCCCACCCTCCTGTACCCATGGAAGGTTGGTAGGAAGGCAGGCCTGTGGGGTTTTGTGCAGCTGAGCACGGACGCCTTCAGGGCTCTAGGTCAGGAGCTGGGCCTCACATCTGCTGTCTAGCTCAATACCCCATAGCCTAGGATTGAATTTGCTTGCATTTTACTTAGAGCTGTTAAAAGGGGTATCCTTTCTATGTCTCAGTTTTGGAGTTGGACCATCCCCCTTAATCAAGGACATGTGTCTTCCTTAATCATCACCCTGTTGATGGGCACTGAGGAGCGATGCTATGTTAGGCACCAACTACCAGGAGCGTTAACAGCCAGTGTGCTCGCACAGCCCCTGTGTCTATATTCCTTTGTGTTTGCCCAGAGTAAGTTCCAGCTCCCAGGAACTCTGCTGCTTCCTGGTCTCCCTTTGCTGAGGCCATTCTCCCTGACAGCCCTTCTCTGAAACTGGCCAGTGGTTACCAACCTGGGTGCTCCTCTTGATGGCATCACCAGCCCTGATTCCATTCATTCCAAATCATTGGTGGGGAAAGAACAGAGTTCTTCGGGAACTGCTAGCAGTTTAATTCAATGGCAGACCCCGGGTCATTGGATCTGTGCTTTCTTTCCTTCAGCGCCTGCTCCCCTAGAGGCCTGGCCTGGATGTTTTCTGGTTTAGGGTTCAGAGATCTTTGCAGTAAACCCTGTTGTCTGAGGTCCTCTTTTTGGCCTGGGGTGAGGCTGGGGAGGGGTGTCTCTGTTCCCTATTTCCTGCAACCATAAATTCCCTGCCTGGAATGCACTGTAGAGAGGTCATCCAGACTTTAGCAGGGAGGTTACAGAGATGGAGAGGGAGGGAAGAAACTGGCATGGAGTGCAATTGCCCCCTGGACTCTGCCCACATTCCATCTTGAGGTTGGAGAGCAAAAGGACCAATACCCTGGACCTGCTCCTTGGCCTTTTTCCCCTTGGCAAGGGGTAGGATGGAGGGAAGAATGGTGGAAACGGTTCTGATGGGGAGGAGCACAGGGAGATGTGGCACCAATGACCCCAGCACTGCGTCCACAGGGTGCTGGGTTCTGGGGGCAGGGGTGGGTTGAGAAATGCAGCTGGAAGAGCAGTGCTTGGGAGGCCCTGGTGGTGACTTTGGTTCTTTCATTGTCTTGGCTGAGCTGTTGTCCTCAAGATGAAATGGATTATTCAAGTAGAGTCTGACACTCTCACTGTTACCATTTAATAAGGGAGAAACTGAGGCTCACACAGGTGTAGAGCCTGCCGAAGGTCACAGAGGTACTGAGTAAGGAGGCTGATATTGGAATTTGGCCTATCTGACCCCAGTGCTGACTCAAGACCACCCACCCTCAAAATGCCCAAGACCAGTGCAGGCCCGAAAGAGAGCAGGGGGCACTGGGATGAGTTTGAGTATTGTTTAAACAGGGAGCCTGGAGGCATCTGCTGACTTCTCTAGAATGGAGAGGCCAGGGGCTGGGGCACCTCAAAGGCAGGCCTACTCTGAACTAGGCCCAACAACAGTGCTCTTGGCAGTCTTTGTGTGGCAGGATGGAAGCCCTGGATGGGCAGGGGGATGAAAAAGGACTTCAGCCAGATGGGAGAGAATGGGAGCAGGGAGCCAAGTTCCCCTGGATGCCGCCGCTTCTCCTGTTGACTTTCTTCACCCCAGGTGGGGTCAAGGGAACCCAGGCCACAGTCCTCACTCTCTCAACTCCCAGCAAAGGGAGGCACAGAAGGGACTGGGGACAGAATTTAAGTATGGACTGCACTGTGGGACTTGGAACTAGCTAACTGACAGCCCAAAGGCCAAATCTGACCTACAGTTGGGTTTTGTTGGGCCTGCTGGGTTTTAAAAAGCATTTAAAAATATTTAAAAATAGAGAGATATCGCATGAACAGTCTCTGGACTTTCTTGAACACTGGAAAACTCTTTCAACGCTAGACCCCTGTCTGTCCCTACATGGCAACTACTGGCTGGGACAGAGTAGGACTGGCTCTACCCCGCCACTGTGACAGCTGGCTCTGTCACTCCTCCGCTTGGTGGTGACCTCTGCATTTGAGATCGTACCCCAACGAAGGCATGTGTTGTGACAGAGCTGATGTGGTGCTGAGGAAACCCTGTAGGCAACTATGCATATAAATCTGGTGTTCAGGAGAAAGAGGGTATCAGTGACGTAGACCCAGAAGTGATCGGGATCTGGAAACTGGAAGCCAGTGACCCAGTGAGAGCAGAGAGCAAAACCAGTATATGTCAGCCAGCGTTGTCTGGAGAAACAGTGTGTGAGTGTGTGTGTGTGTGTGTGTGTGTGTGTGTGTGTGTGTGTGTGTTAGATTTATTTTAAAGAACTGGCTCACACCATGATGGGGACAGGCCAAGTTTGAAATCTGTAGGTCAGGCAGGCAGGCTGGAAACTCGGGTGGGAGCTGACGGTACAGTTTTGAGGCAGAATTTTTTCATTTCCAGGAAAATCATTGTTGCTCTACAGGCCTTTCACCTAATTGCATGAGGCCCGCCCCATTGCATGAGGTTGGTATTAATTGATGGAGAGATTTGATGGTGATCTTTATTTAAAGTCAACTGACTGTAGATACAAATACCTCCACAGCAACTCTTAGACTAGTGTTTGGTTAAGTATCTGGGCACTGCCACCTAGCCAAGCTGACACACAGCTACCCGTCACACAGCCGTTAAGAGCAGGAGGTCGAGGAAAGGAACGTGCGAGACCTTGCTGTTCAGGAGCAGGCAGGGGAAGAGGATGAGTGGGCAGGGGAGGAAGGAGAGTCCAGCAGTTCTGATGGGGAGGAGCACAGGGAGGTGTAGCACCAATGACCCCAGCACTGCGTCCATAGGGTGCTGGGTGCTGGGTGCTGGGGGCAGGGGAGGGTTGGGAAATGCAGCTGGGAGAGCAGTGCTTGGGAGGCCCAGTGGTGACTGGTTCTTTCAAGATATTTCCTAATAAAGGGAGCACATGGAGGAGCAAGGGGGGAAGGTTTCCTTCTGGTTTGTGCTTTCCTGTAGGGTAAGGCAGAGGAAGGAGCCCTGTTCTGGAGAAAGGAAGAAACCAGGGAGGTGGGGACGCCTGGGTGGCTCAGCGGTTGAGGGTCTGCCTTTGGCTCAGGGGGTGATCCAGGTCCCGGGATCGAGTCCCATGTCGGGCTCCCAGTTAGGAGCCTGCTTCTCCCTCTGCCTGTGTCTCTCTGCCTTTCTCCGTGTATCGCTTATGAATAAATAAATAGAATCTTAAAAAAAGAAAAAGAAACCAGGGAGGGATGATGGTAGGACTCCTGTGGGGACAAGAGAAGACCTCCTTGGTCCTAGCGGGGAGGTGGAGAAAGCCCAGCCTCCGCATGGGCAAGCAGGGACGGCAGGGCAAAGCTCTGGCAGGAGCGAGGCAGGGTCAGGAACAGGAGTGCTCTTGACAAAGGCCTCTTCTTTCTTTCTTTTTTTAAAAATTGTTTTTTATTTATTTGAAAGAGTGAGAGAGAGCATGAATGGGGAAGAGGGTCAGAGAGGGAGGGAGAAGCAGACTCCCCACTGAGCAGGGAGCTCAGTGAGGGGCTTGATCCCAGGACCCCGGGATCACGACCTGAGCTGAAGACAGATGCTTAACCGACTGGGCACTCCCGGCACCCCAAGACCCCTTCTCGCTTACCTGGGGTGCTTTTTCCAATTGCTGCTGCATCTCCTGGCACCTCCTGCCGGCTGGCTCCCAGGTACCCCCGGAGTCCGGCAGGGCTGTTCTGGGCTCCCCGTGTCTGGGGAGGGCCGGGTCCTCAGGACCTGGGCTGCCTCTCCCGGTAGCACTGCCGGATCCCCCCACTCTGTCCTCTGCTCCTGCTCCCCGGCCCCTGCTCAGTGCCCTTCCCGGGGGCCCAAGTGGCTCTTGCTGATCCCTACCCCCATTGCTCCTGGGGGCTGCTGGACAACAGGCAGCCTGAGCACCAGGAAAGCAAGCACACACACACACACAAACTGGAGGGATTTCATTTCCAGTTTTCAGAAAGCAACAGAGTGTGACATGGCAAGTTCAGGTCATCCTTACACTCACTTGGGCACTTACTACCGCTTTTTATTTTGAATCACTTCTGGGGAGTCGCCACAGTATTTTCCACCCTTAAGGCCTGCAAGGGCTTAACCCAGCCCTGCCTGTCACCCCTCTGCGCTAACTTTCACAGCTCAGAGGAGGGGGCAGCAGAGCAGAGAGACAGGGAGTGCTGCTCAGGAAGGGCAGGCCAAACGCACAGGGCGTGTGTGCCTGCCTGGGCTTTTTTTGTGCCGCCTGGAAGTTCAAAACATGCTGGAACACGGAAAGAAAGGTATTTGCCTGAGTGACTCAGATATGTTCCAGCATTTTCCCACAGGCTCCTGCATATCCCGAAATAACTGCAACTCTGGATCCTGTTCCTTGGCATATGATTACGTTTGTATAATGTTACAGAACAGTGGGCAAACTGGCCACACTCCCACAGGAGCTGCAGGAATGCACAGCCCACAGTGGAGCTCCATGCTGTACAGACTGCCACAGGAAGAAGTATGGACTGGCCAGCATCATCCAGGCCCCTGAGAGGGGCCCCCGGTCAGTGCCCTCCTTTCATATGGGGTGAGGGGGAGAGGCCCAGAGAGAAGAATTGACTTGCTCGCACTTCACACAGCTGGGGACCCTAAACTCTCAACTGTTATTGATGTTTATTTTGGAATAAATGTCAGTTGAGCCTTGGAAACATAAGATCTTACGTCAAAGGGACTTTACGGGTCTCCTGGTCATCCAGGGTACCTCTGTGCCCAGATCTGGACAACAACATCGGAATTGGGTTTCAATGGACTGCCTCAGGGAATTTACAGTCTTGCTCAGGAAATGACTGCAGATGTTCAACCAGCTGGAAGACGACTGGGCCCTGGCAAACAAGGCACGGAGTCTGGGGGAGGGAAAGTCTGAGAAGGAAGGTACTGTCCAAGGAGGGAAGGCTTCACAAAATGGTGGGCTCAAGGGTGAGCAAGATCTAGACAAGAAGGTAGGGTGGTGAGGGCAGACTCAAAGACAGGAACGCGCTGGAGGGCTGCAGACTCTTGGCGAGAGAAAGTTCAGGGGGCTCTAGAAAGTTCTGGAAACCAAGTCCAGGGACCTGGGCTGCCAGCCTGGAAGGTGCGAGTGGCTTTCAGTGTGGATGCCATCACTTGCCAGTTCCAAGTCATTTGCTTCATCTAGGAGACAGGAATTTCACAGGATTTTGACCCAATATATCCATTTTTTAAATGCTCTGACCTTGGAAGAGGTGAGAGGTTATTTTCAAATTTCTGTGGTCCTTAGACAGTCCTGTTCCTTTTGGCTTCCACAGCCCGCTTGGTGCTAAAAAAATATAGCACACTGTGGTGACACTAACATGGCCTTTATGTCTCCTGGGACTGGATTCAAATCCTGCCTTTGCTCCCAGCCCTGCAGGCAAGTCACTTCCTGTTGCCTCACCCACTGTGTGAGGACGTTGAGAATAACTAACATTTGTTACGTGCCAAGTGCAACTTCCACGGCTTCACAGGTCTCATTTCCCCCCACTTGTCCATTGTCCCAGAGCTATTACAGGGAGCGGTAATTGAACCCAAGAGTTCTGATTCAAGCCTGTGTTCTCAACTATGATGTTCTCTAAAGGGCACCTGGATGATTACACAAGCAGAAACCCCAACACCGGGTAGATACTCGGTATCTGTCCCGACTCCTACAGACACCAAGACAGTCACGTTAGTAAGAACCTTGCAGCCAGCTCTACACCCAGCCTGTTGCCCCCATGCAAGACCCAGGGACCACCAACACAGGCCAGATAATTCGTACTGAGATATCCACCAGGTATCATCTGATTTGGATGATTGAAAATATTCTACCTAAACAGCTATCTTTGATGTTTAGTGATAAAAATAACATCAGTCCAATTCATAACCACCCGAGGAAACTTCATGTTAAGGTCTGTTGAGCGGGACACCTGGGTGGCTCAGTGGTCGAGCATCTGCCTTTGGCTCAGGTCATGATCCTGGAATCCTGGGATCGAGTCCCACATCAGGCTCCTCACAGGGACCCTGCTTCTCCCTCCGCGTATGTCTCTGCTTCTTTGTGTCTCTCGTCAATAAATTAAAAAAAAAAAAAAGCTCTGTCGAGCATAGACACCCAAGTCACAAAAAGAAATGCTCACGTTATCTTTGGTTCATTTTAAAAACAGTCTGGTAGGTCTGTTCTCCTCTTTGCACATTCAGGCTTCTAGAATCAATGGTGTGTCATCAGCAACGAGCTTGTACTCCCCACGAGTTCACCCAGGAATGATGCTGGCGGACTCCCATCCGAATGACTTCAAACTTTCTCAGCAGGCTAAGAGTGGCAACCCCACCAGCGTGTATTTTTGTATAGCAGAGTCACACACCAATATTAAGCTCAATACAGTCATGAGGAATTCGGCATGGGGGCCTAAGTCAGCATGCTCTCTGGGGGTTCCAAGTTTCCAGGACTGTCCTTCTCTTCCATTTTTTATTTACATGCAGTTAAAACACCAAAACCTAGTGCATTCAGAGACTGTGGTCCTTCCCAAGCTTTTAAAAAACACAGAGAAGGATCTCCTTCCACCCATGGCTTCTGAGTGCATCTGATCCTAACCCCAATGGCTTCTAGGAACCCAATCTGGGATGATAAACCCAGCCTGGTTTGATGACTCAGAGAAGCGTCAGATAAAGACTCTCACAGAACACATTCTCAACCCCAGTGACCTGGACTGTGCGCAGAACACTTTGGTCAGCCTTGGGCAACACGAGCAACTGGTTTTCCTGTGTGCGCATCTGACCCATCCCAGCCCTTGCGGAGGGCTGATGGCAGCCCAAGACCCCAGGTGAGCAGAGATGCTGCCAGAGTGGCCCCTGGGCTGGGCCAATCCTAACAGGTACCTTCCCATCACCTGGGTGCACAGCCCTGGGTCTTCCCAGGTAACAGCTGCAATCTGAGGATGAAATGTGACACTCATTCTCTCATGAGCTGGGCCAAGAGAGAGGTGCTAGATCCCAGAGCTGGCCTGTAAATGCGTCTGCCATTGACTGTCACTGAAGCCAAATGAGACATAATCTTGATGCTGCCCTTCCTCAAAACTTTAGAGATCACACACACACACACACACACACAAAACCATTTTGAGTTATATTATTACTTTATTTTATTTTTTCTCTTAACGTAACATTAAAGTCATCCAACATACAGATATTCCTAGGGCTCCTTGCACATTTTATTCTATCTAAAGTTAGCTATTTTAGCTATGAGATGAAGAAAATCATCCCATTCAAAGGGCAACATTTCTGAAAAATGGATTCCATATTTGTGCGATGGGAAATTAACACCACATCTACCAGCCAGAAACCTCCTTCGGGCCAGAGCTACACGAAGACAGCTTACAACCATGGCTAACATGTGGTGCCCGTGCACAGAAAGGGCCCCAACAACAAGCAATGGGGTTAGCTTCTGAAACAAGCAACTGCTTTATTTATACAGAATAAGAATACAGAAGAAAAGCATCATTTTCCTTTTAGCCCTTTAATTAGTGTGTTTGGCCTCCACCCAAGTTACTGTGTACCAAGCGCCTACGAAGAGTAAAAACAAACTGATTTAAAGTCCCTGAAATGCATGCAACTTAAAATTCCCTAAAGCACACCAGCAGTTCCCAGTGCCCGGGTCTGCTGTGTTGAGCGGAGAAGACTATGGTGCGGCTGGGTTTCCAGCTGTGTCCGTCGTGCTGCCGGGGTTTGCAGTTGCTGCTTCTTTGGCTTCTGGCTGCTGGGTTTCAGTTTTGGGATCTTCTTCATTTCCAGCACTTTTCTTATTCTTGTCTGTTGCCATGGAACCCATCTCCATGATCTCTTGCAGTGGCTGGTCGGTTTCAAGGGAGCGAGGCTGGAGTTCATAAACCTGGACTTGACCCGGGACGTCTATCGCTTTCTGTTCAAGTTTTTCCAGGATGGTCTGAACCTTCCTGACACCATCTCTCCTGGCCTGACGAACATCAGCTCGTCCTTCGGGGTCTACCGAATCCAGGGCCAGCAGCTCTTTGGTCAAATACTCTTCTATCATCAGGTACTTTTTGTCGGTCTTCTTGCCTTCAAAGTTGTCCACAGCCTGCTCCAGCCCTTGCACATTCTGCAGGATGGCTTCCACTTTCAACACACCTGGGTGTTTTGGGGGTGCCTCAGCTTCTCCTGGTTTGGGAGGTGCGGCTTCTGCAGGGGCAGGGCCAGGGGCTGCCCCCTCTTCAGCAGCCACGTTCTTGGGGGACGAGGGGACAGCAGGAGGGGTGAAGCTGGGAGGACAAGGAGCTGGAGCAGCAGCCGGAACCTTTACTTCCACCCTCTCAGATGGGGGTGGGGGCTTCTGGGAAACAGGCTGGGAATCTGCCTCCTTGCGGATCACCTGAATCGGGATGTGTCCAGGAAGGAGATCTGGTCCAACTGGGCCTGGCTTGCTTTCGGGTTTGTTTTCAGGTTGGGGAACAGGTGAAGATTCTCGATGAGTCATGGGCTGCTGAGGAGAAGCAAGGACACAAAGATATTTTTAATGACTGGCTGAGAGTCACAGGCAGTTGTTGGTAGCTAGTACTGAGGGTACAGAAAACTGGGGAATGGCTTTAACGGTGCAAAAGGGATTTTCAAAGTCAACCACGCACTGTTACAAAATTAAAACATTCTGATCATGTGTGTGACCAAACCATTTCCATTCATCACCTTGGACTGTGCGTCTGTCACCACTCACTGAACTTTTCTGTGGATAGTATTCTTAGGGCAACAAAAAGAAAATCGATATAGTTTTCAAAAATGAAAATACCAAACACCTCACTGACTGCTGAGCTAGTTTAGCTCAAAGCAGAGTCCTGCGTGACTCAGAATCTTGGTGATGCAGCCATGGAGGTATACCTGCCACATGTCCCCTTCCTCACACTGTGTGGACAGTCTCTCTTCAGGGTGTGGTGGTCCCTCTCCTGTTTCAGACAAGTTGTGATCTTTTTTTTTTTTTTTTTTTTAAATCCATGACAGCCTAGTGGTTTCTGCCCAGACTGATGTATTTTTCTGAGAATAAGCAAGATGCCCAAAATAGTTAACTGTGAGAATTTCGCTGGGCACATCTGTGCCAGAGCCAACTCTTAGCTGTGCGTCTCCACACTGACTTCTGGCCATATAGGCAGACATGCTTTTTAATGTAACTGCAAGTGAAAATTTTTAGAATGAGCTATGTTTAAAACAAGTATCTTGCCTCTTCTAGCATTTCAGTGGATACCTCACCCCCTTTTTTATTACTGAAGTAGAGTTGACACACAATGCTGTTTCAGCAGCACAACACAGTGACTCGACGGTTCTATACATTACGCAGTGCTCACCATGGTAAGTACAGTCGCCATCTGTTATCACAACATTATTGACTATACTCTCTCCACTGTACTTTTCATGCCCATGATTTTGTAACTGGAGTTTGTACCTCCCAATTCCCTTCACCTATTTTGCCCATCCCCCCACACATTTCCCTGCTGCCAACCTTCAGTTTGTTCTCTGTATTTATGAGTCTACTTGCTTTCTTGTTTGCTCTTTTGTTTTGTTTTTTTGATCCCACCTATGAGTGCAATCATATGGTATTTATCTTTCTTGGACTTATTTCATTTAACCTAATACCCTCTAAGTCTATCTATGTTGTTGTAAAATGGCAAGATTTCATTCTTTTTCATGGCTGAGTAATATTCCATTGTATATGTACACCGTATCTGCTTTATCCATTCATTTATCGATGGATACTTGGGCAGCTTCCATATCTTGGCTATTGTGAATAATGTTGCAATACACAGAGGGATGAGTATAGCTTTTCTAATTAGTGTTTTAGCCAAACTTCTTAAATCTCACACATCCTAATTTCACCAACTGGGAAGTAATAGACTACATGATTTCTGAAGTACTCTCAATTTAAAATACTAAATTTCTACCACTATAATATTCAGTTAGGTCCAATCTTTGCAAACCTTCAAAAAGAAATCTCTGAACAAGCACTAAAAGGGAGGGCACTACAAACAAGATTAAGGAAGAAATAGGATTAAACAGTTTCACCGATTATGGGAAATATATAGGAAAGACACAGGGAGAAGCATTTCTAGCTCTGCGAATGGGCACTGCTTTCCCGAGATTCCCTGAGCCCAAGTTGGGATCTAGTGGCTACTTAGCCATCTGAGCGCCAGCAACCCCTTCTCTACCAGGTATCTTGCCAGCGCGGATGCCCTCAACCACTTGGCAACCAGGCACACATCCCTCTCTGGGTTTTAAAACAATCTCCGAGTAAGAAAAATGACTTTGGAAACTCTTAAGGGCTCCACGGCTTGTATACTCTTTGAAAAAGTCAAGGTCACAAAAGCAACGGAAGTCCGAAGAACTGTTCCAGAATGAAGGAGACTGAAGAGAAAGGACATCTAAATGCAGTGCTCATGATCCTAGATTAGATCCTGGAACAGGGAAAACCGCTATCAAGGAGATTTGAAAGTGGACTGTGTATTAGATGACGATGTGGTAAGGACGTTAAGTTTCCTGATTCTGATAATTGAACTGTGGTTATGGATGAGGTCCTTCTTAGGAAAATATTTCCTGAATTATTTATGGGTAGAGGGGCACCGTATCTATAATTATATCTCCAACAAAGAAACCACATGGATAATACATATAGAAACAAGAAATGGCAAAGCAAATACAGCAGAATGTTAACGGTGAATGTGGATGAAGGGGGTATTGGGTTTCTTTGTAGGATTCTTGTAATTCCTCTGTAAGGTTGAAATTATTTCCAAATAAAGAAGCTAAAAAAAGAACCACAGGAGGGTGCTGTCACTATTTATAGTAAGACATCCTGCATTTGCCTACAAGGGGCTTTCCTTCTAAAAACTATGACAGAGAACCAATTTGGCTGCTCAAGTTGGGGGGCCCGGGGTTGTTCAAGGCTTTGCTAAGCTACATGACCTCCTCCTCTTCCAGGATGTGCCCTACGAGTTGCCCCTGAAGGATGAACAGGTCTGTGCCTGCAACTTCCCCACGCCGGAAGGTTTCCCGGTCAGCTGGCAGGCCGGTCCTTTACTGGCAACATTGTCCTTTACCACCAAGGAGAGAGGGAGAAGGCTTGCCCCTGTCATCAAGCTCAGAGCCGAGCTCAGCAAGTAAGATGTTGAACACTTTCGGAATGCACAGCGTAACACATGCCAAGCCCTAAAGGACTGTGAAGGGATGCTGTGAGAAAGAGGAGTAAGCTTCATGGAAGAGGCAAGACTGGCTGGTCCCTTGGAGGATGGGGAGAACCTGGAGTGTGCTGGCATTTCTGGGAGCTGGTTCAGCAAGAGCAAATGCACAGACGAAGAACAGAAAGGGCCTGAGGAGTGGAGAAGGGGCATCCGTGAGGAAGGAGAGTTGGAGATGAGGCTGTGGCTGCAGTGTGCAAGGGGTCTGAAGAGCCCTGACAAAGTGTGGTGGGCGCTAAGATAGCCGGGCCCCATGTGTGTGACACCCCACATGCTGCCCAGCTGTCTCTCGCTGAGGTGAGGGAGGTTCTGTCTAAAGGCAGCTGCAATGACAAATGAGCAAAAGCTGCAGAAAGTACTGAGCGTTCCCAGTACCAGTCCTGCGTTTCTGCTGATAACCAGCCAATTCCAGAATCTCGCTTTCCCCCAGTAACACGCATGGGAGCTAGTGAAGGCCCACGGAGGAACCAGGGCACCCGCACGGAGCTCCTCAGCCCCGGCAGAGAAGCTGATGGAGTGGGTCGGCCTGTGAACACCAACTGCGTACCTGAGGCTTGTCGACCACAGTGTGCACACGGTGGGGTGAAGGGGAGTGCACTGGTGTGCTGCTTCTGGCCGGAGAGGCCTCCCGGCTGGATGCACTCCGGACAGGTGAGCGGAATGGGGACGCTGCCGGCATGGGCCGGGGCTCCCAGTCGTCCCCCGGGGCCCTGTGGTACATCGGCTGGTAGGTCTGGTATTCACCCTGTTGAGCCGGGTAGTGGGTCTTCTGGGCTTGGTGGAAGGAAGGCTGGGCTGCTGGCCGGGCGACATTCTGCTCGTGTATCACGGGGATGGGGATGTAGCCCCGGGGGAGCTGGTGACTGCCCAGGCTGCTCCTGCTGGAGGAGGAGGGCAGGCTGGCTGTGGAGGACGACGACGAGCAGTCCGAAGCAGCTGGAGACTGGGATCGCTGCAAGACACAAAGAGTAGAGGAACGAGTGACCCTCTGCCCTGGTGCTCCAACCTTGCCTCCTTATGTGCCTGCTCAGGTAACACGTTTAATACAGCCTTCCGCTTATAAACCTTTCCATCTCCAAAATGTACTGCAAGGACCTGAGACTCCGGAGCCAAGTGGCCAGCATTCTAACTCTTACCAACTCAACTGCCTTTTTAAAAAATTAATTATTTATTTGAGAGAGCACTTGCTTGCACACAGGGCCAGGGCAGGGGTGGGGTGCAGCAGAGGGAGAGAGAGAAGCAGACTCCCTGCTGAGCAGGGAGCCTGATGTGGGGCTCGATCTCAGGACCCTGGGATCATGACCTGAGCCGAAGGCAGATGCTTAACTGGCTGAGCCACCCAGGCGCCCCTTCATAGCCTTTTGAGCATCTAAAGCATAGAAAAGATGCCCCTGCCACCCCGAGCTGACTAGAAGATTCAGTAAAATAATCCGTGGATGTGCTTCAGCTTCAGGGCCACACACTGATGTCTCTGGATGTGGGAAGCAGCACATGTCACGTGCCCGGAAGCTGGCCAGCCCCTAGACCACCTAGAAAACCAAGTGCGTGTTTCCCCAGCTGGCTTCAAAGAGCCCTGTTAGCTCCAATTTGATTAAGATTTATCTGATTATTGTGTCACTTTGGATTTTCACAACAAAATATTACAAATACAGGTACTCCTTCAAGAAAGGAAAAGAACAGAGCCGAAGAAGGCGGTGCTAACTCTGGCCACAGACACAGAGCGAGAATCTGTGTTCACGAGCAGCGCCAGCGGACATCAGCAGACAATCTGCAGGCAGGGAAACCGGAAGGGCTTACTGCTCAGGAATCCTTCTGGGGTCCACTGGCTCTCAAATCCCAGCTAAGAACTGGATTAAGAACTCTTTAGATATTAGTGCACTGAAGCACTGGCTTCAGGCTTAAAAATAAAACCCTACCGTCAAGCAGCTGACTTCCTGACTCTTTAATTTTGGGTTTCTTTTTAAACCATGGGATACTGTGCGGGCAGGTATGTGCCTCATTTTCCTATCAAACCAGCTCCATGCAGTTAATACTTACCTATAAGTACGGAACTGAAGGACATAACCCATCACTATCCCTGTGTTTCTGACACAGAAAGCCCAGGAGGAGTAAGGAGCCCCAGACAGGAGCCAGAAGGCCAGGCTACCAGCCCCCGAAAGGCCACACCTTAAAGGCCACCTTTAAGCATTTGGACCAAGCGGTTTACCCTTCTGAACCCCAATTTCTCAACCACAAAAGTAAGCCATGACCCTCCCTGTGGGCTCCCACACCTGTGGAATGCTGGGGGACACTGTGGGGATGCCATGCTGTCTCTGCAGAGTGACCTCCACTCCGCAGGCCAGGCCCAGGTGCCCCACATGCTAGCATGTGCCTGGCCCAGGGTCTGGGGCCTGCCCTCCTTACCTCAGGTCTGTGGGAGCCTGGGGGCTGGGCCGCTGCAGCTGCTGCCACCGCCTGTCCACACTGTTTATCTGGCTGGGTTCCCTCTGCCACACCCCGCAGAGGGGACTGGGACCTCTGAGGAGCCTCTGTGGCCGCCTCGGTTCGGAAGCGCTGTGTCCCCGGCTGGGGACAGACAAAGGGAGGACGCGGTTGTCGGCTCTCGACGCCTTCGTGGAGGACAGGAATGGCAATGTAGCCCGGCCGGAGGTGGGGGTACACGGCGTGGCCTTCGCGGGGGGGCAGCACCCTGGAGCCCTCCTGGGAAGGGCCATTTGCAGAGGACGGTGCTTCCTACAACACAAACAGGAGAAACGGTCTGCTTAGGAACTGGGGAGAAAAGACCCCATAGAGGCAAAAACGTGGTGCGAAGTACCATGTTCCGGAGTGAGTCTCCCCCCCCCCCGCCCCCCCGGCACCACTGGGTATCAGCCAAGACGACAGCACAGAGAGCGAGGCTGCTCACAGACACCCTCTCCCCCTGCCAGATATCCCCTCCCCTACAAGGCTGCTGTATGGATTTGGGGCATCAAGAGAAAGCAGGTGAGCCACAGAGAAAGCCAATGAGCAGGAAAAGGTCCCAATTTCCCAAACTGGTCAGACAGGCTTCTTTTATGGTGACAAGCAGCAGCTGTATGTAGGAGAGCCACTGACCGTCCCCCAAGTCACAGACTCAGATCAGAAGGTGCAAGGATGAGTCAAGTCCAACTCACTAAATTACAGCCAGCCTCCCTGCTTCCTCAAAGGTCCTAGCGTTTCCTAACAACACGGGACCCAGCCTGGACATCGTTGCACGGCGGTGGCCGTGGGGCAAGGCTGCCTACCTAGGGACATTTTGGGGACAAGCTGCAAGAAAGGGAGATAAGAAGGCACACGCGGGCAGCCCAGTAGAACAAATTACGGAGGGTGGATTATGCTGGTCTGACGATGCCGACAAAGCCTGTTCTGGTGAGGAGTGGCTGGGGTCCCTCTCGTGTCCTCTCATGAAGTTGTCCCTTCAGCCGCCTGGCTATTTTGGGACCCTTGAGACGGCCAAGTTCCAGATGTACCGCAGAGAAAGATCTTGTTTCAGACAACAAGGCCGGTCAGTCACTCACGGGGCAATGTCATTTCTCATCACAGGCTGAGCAACCACGGTCAGGGACCCCCCCACCGCAAAGGCTGCCAGCCTTGACTATCTCCTGAGCCCCGCTTTACAGAGGAGGAAGCCACTCACACACCTCTGGGGACGTCAACTATGACGATGGAGAATGTGATCCTGCCTGAAGGCGGCATCTCTCCACTCCGGGAGCTCGCGGGGTCTAAGGCTCACTTGCCGCAAAACCAGTCACGAGGAAGGGGAGCTGATTTGCGTCTCGGAGTGACCGGTCGTTGGAACCGTGCCTGGTTTCTGTGTCTGTGTGCAGCAGTCGGTGGTGGTGGACCCTGGCACTTCGCTCTTTCAGACCCCAGTCAAGTGCTTCCCTCCTGCTGAGCCCTGCCCCGGGCCTCCGGCACACAGGAGAGGCAAGGGTGTCGCTGTGTCCTTGGGGACACCAGCAGACAGGCACTCTCAGATTAGAATGCCCACGTGCTCGGGGTGGCGGCATTATTTTAGCCTGCTTAGCTCTCAGGTCACCCAGGAGCAGGCAGTGGGGCCAGGCCTCACATTCAGAAGCCAACTGCTGCCGTGCGACGGGCACCAGAAGGGAGGCAGCAAGAGGCGCCGAGGAAACTCCGTGCCCCCTCCGCACCCGCCACGCGGGCCTGTCGTCCCGTCGCTGGGGCCCCCCTTCCGGCCCGAAGCAGGGGCCCGGACGAGCGCTGTGCGTCCTCCCTGCTGGCTGCCTCGGGGCCCGCCGCCCCCTCCCAGCCACAGCTGTCAGCACAGTCCTGGGCAGGGCGGCTAGGAGCCCGCCCACTCACCACCCCCTGGTGACCACCTTGCTCCTCAGGTGCTGGGCACCACGGGCTCATGTGGTACCACCTCGGGCTCCCGCGACAGGGTGACCAGCATCAAACAGGCAGCAAGCAAAAGCCCCCGAAAGCACGGGCTTCGCTCGCCGCGCGGGGGCTGTCCTGGGCAGGATGCCAGTTCACTGCGACCTCCGTTAGTATCGGTTCTGGGATCTGGGATCATCCTCTTAACCTGTGAGCTTCCATTCCCTTATCCAGAAAAGGGAGCCGGCCACACCCATCTCGCAGGTCTGTGGAGGTTTTCTGAGAGCACCTGCGGGAAGGACGCCCGGAAGGCAGCCACGCGTGTCGGTTCTCTCCCCAAAAAGGCACGAAGCATGCTGCGCAGACCCCAAAGTGTTGGAAGAAAGCGGGTAGACGATTCAGAGTAGTGGCTGCCCCGGAGGTAATGGGAGTCACTGGGAGGGCCTTGAACCTTCTGAGGATGGAAATGTTCTTTTTCAGCCTGGTGGCAAACAGGTGCAAACCTACCTACAAACCTATCAAAGTATACACTTCCCTGGATCGCCCCC
This sequence comes from Canis lupus dingo, assembly GCF_003254725.2. Classification (NCBI taxonomy): domain Eukaryota; kingdom Metazoa; phylum Chordata; class Mammalia; order Carnivora; family Canidae; genus Canis; species Canis lupus. Next base: position 29,972,018 of record NC_064270.1, on the reverse strand, counting down.
CCACCCCATGGCCCATCCCCACCGCATTCCACCCACACTATCTGCTTTTAGCAGGCGAGGGCTGCCAACCCCACCACCCCCGCAGAGTCGGCTGTTAGTTGTGCCTCCAACTCAGCCCCTTCCAGGGCCTGGAAACCTTAGATGGACCTGGCGGCTGAGGCTGGGCTCCTCCTGGGGGAAGCCCCTGGATCCAGAAGGCGAGGCAGCAGCTGCCTGCCAAGAGTTGCGCATTTTATGCATCTCACTGAATATATTTTGTACAAATAAAAGAGAAAGGATGCCGGGAAGGAAGGTGGGAGGAAGGGAGAGCAGTTGGGCCTGCCTCCTGGAACCAATACTACACCTGGGCCTGGGTTTGGTCATCGGTGGAGAAAAGCTGTGGTCACTGGCGGACAGGGGTGTGTGTGGTCTGAGCATCAGAGGGAAAGGGGCAGCACACGAAGGTGGTGCTGAGCGGAAGAAGGTAAGGCAGGGGGCACGGGCCTGACAGACACATCCCGAGAGCAGCTGACAAGAGATGCCTCAGCAACACAGTTGGAACCGAAAGGAGAAACCAGGCCTCGTCAGGAAATGAGGGGAGGAGTCAGGCAGTCAGGAAAGGAGGTGAGGGCAAAGCAGGGCTGAGGGCATGGAAAGGGAGAGTGACCGAGGGAGGCCAGCAGGAGGAGAAAGGATGGGAAGGCCTCCAAGGCGGCAGGATGGCAGGACCAAGGGGGAAGGGCCACTACCAAGACTCCAGCTCTGAGCCTGGGGTCCACTGGAAGATGGTGCCGCCAGCTGGCATGGTTAGGGGAGGTCTGGACACCCCAAGGTTCTGCACTCGGGGTTCCAGGTGAGGCCACCCCTTTATGCCATGTAATAAACAACCACACGTCTCTTTGTGAGTCTCCTATCAAAAAGAATGCTCCCATTCCAGTCTGATCGCGGTTTTGTTTAGAAAAACACTGCTTGAGGTAAGTAGAAAAACCACCCCAGCTTTACAGAAGGATAAACACTTTTACACAAACGAATAATTTAAACCAGAAATGAAGCTCCCGCCTAGACTAAGATCTAAAAAAGCACCATGTGAGAGTTAAATTGCCCTTCCTGTCTTCTATGGTGGTTTTCATTACAATCTAATAAAAAAAAATTTTTTAAATGAAACAAGTGGGGCTTCTGGGTGCCTCAGTTGGTGAAGCGTCTTGATCTCAGGGTCGTGAGTTCAAGCCCCACACTGAGCTCCAAGCTGGGCGTGGAGCCTACTTGAAGATTAAATGAAAAAAGTCAAAGAGACAAACGTCTAATAGTCATGATTCTTGTAGAATATGAGAACATGGCTCCTCAGTCCCCTAAAAAGTTCCAGCACATCCAGAGAAAGCCTACTGGCCAGGCCAGCATCCTCCATCTGGAACTCATTACTTGCCCCCTTCTGACCTCAGTGGGGACCAGGGGCCACCCCCTGGGGGTTACACTTCTGGCAGGAAGGGGCGAGCTGTGATCACCTGACCAGGCAGGCCACTGCAGATCCTCCTCACCACTGCCTGCCCTGCAGCTTCTTAAGGAGTAATGGTAGCACTCCAGGAACTATTTTCCAGGGCAGCACAGCTCACCATCTCTATCTTTGGGCAAAGACGTCAGGAATCCCTATATACAAGATCCGATTAGGAATTAAGACTTTCACTGCTTATCTCACTACATTCACTTAATATGAACTGGTTCATTCTCCCTTGCTTTGCACTGCAGTAAAATCTTGAGGTCCATCTTAGGGCATCTATGAGATGGTCAGGATAAAAAGCAGGAAAAATTACCCCAGATAAGCCAAAATTTGCCCTATTAAGTGCAAGGTATTATTATTATTAGAGAAGCTTGAGGTCAGATTCTAAGCCCTTGGACTTATGCAAGTCTTGTTTGCTTAAGATCGTGTCTTAAGAGCACCAGAGCTTTGCTGCTGGTTTTTAATAAAAATGTGGACATTAAGGGGGCAGCTAAGAGATGTGGAAATAGACTGTACTTGGTCCTAATCCTGGATCTGTCCCTACATATACGTGTTATATAAGCAGCTCACATCTCCTCTCTGGACTTTACTTTCCTCAGTCGCAAAATGAAGGCAAGGCCCAGAGATTCTGTGGAGCAGCAGTTCTCAGATTCTAGGGGGCAACAGGAGTACCCTAAAAATGCATAAAATGCATACCCTAAGGCTAACCCCAAGAAAGTCTGATTCAGTAAGTATGTGATGAAGCCTAAGGAGGACTGCAGTGAGAAACACTCATCTACGTGAAGTTCCTTCCCACTCTGGCGTTCTTCATGGCTCTTATTCCAATATCCCCTCTAGCTCTAAACATCTACAGAAAGCTCAAAAACAAGGAAAAGTTGACATCATATAAATTTAAAGATGACCATTCTTAAATGTGTTCAGTTAAACCATAATGGAAGCCACTGGGATTCAAGGTGTCCCAATGTTTCAGGCCCCAAATGAAGAGGCGGCCACTGATCCCCCGGAAGGACTTCTTGTGCCTTAAGATTTTGTCATTGTTATTAAAGACTTATTTATTTCAGTGAGAGAGAGAGAGAGCAAAGAACGGAGGGGCAGACAAAGAGGGAGAGAGAAGCTCAAGCAGATTCCCCGCTGAGCACAGAGCCTGACATGGGGCTCAATCTCACAATCCTGAGCCAAAACCAAGAGTCAGTTGCTTAACCGACTGTGCCACCCAGGGCCCCAGGACTTCCTGTGCCTTAAAACAGGTCAAAACCAGCAGCTCTTGGGTACCAACCCGCCATATGCCAACCACTGCACTGGGATGTTGCACCTTCATGGCCTTAGAGGCTTTGGGGACAGAGGGGGTACAGGGTTTGCCTTGACGTCTCCATAATCAGTTCCCTGTACAGAGTGGCCTCTGAACCCTGAAAACAGCCCTCCTGTAAACCCCCAACCTCAACTCCATGGCACAGCTCTCTCAAAAGTGTTCTCAGCACCTACAAGTCACAGCTCCCATCAATGTGGTCCGAATGAAGGGTAAGAGTAACAAGGTTAACTTTTAGGGCTGCCCCGTAACACTTTGTTTGCCTCCATAGCCCTGGAGTCTCAAGTAGGACACAGATCCAGTAACTGGGTTTTGAGGCCAGAAGAACCTTCATAGCATTCAGGTGTTGACTTTTATTAATGACACTTCAAAACTTCTAAAACAAAGAAAAAACGATGGAGGAAAACAGAAATCCTGAGCTCCCCATATATCTAGGACCTGGATCAAAATGAAGTAGCTTGACTCACTCCTATCAGGCAGGGAACAAAAGAAAAACTTCCTTCTAAAGCACAAAGAGTTGAGCTTCAACATCCTTCCAAAATGTTCTGTTTAGACCAGAACATGGTCCATCCTTCCAAAATGTATGTTTAGACCATTTAAATGGATGGAAGGTCCATCCTTCCAAAATGTTATGTTTAGACCATTTAAATGAATTAATAAGTATTATTGCCAATTTGCTATGTCCCACAGCCAAATTCAAAATTCCTCCAGTTTCCACTGGATTGTCATAAAGGGTCTCTCCCTCCGCCCAAGTCTGGGCACATATTGGATGCCAGGTAAATTCTGAATAGCAAGCAACATCTACCTCCACAGAAGTCTTTGTACATTGCTCCCGGTAAGACAAGAGTCTGTGCTGACCACAAATTCTGGACACAGCCCAGTGATAGGCGACTAGAGGCTTTATCCGATTGCTTGTTATCAAAGCACACATATTTTATCCTGGGATCACTGAGACAGGTGTCCCAATGTGTCCCTACTGGAGAGAACTTTCTATAGGATGAAACTTAACACCTCTTCTCTGTGCAACCGTGAGCAAACGAGCAGGAATGATTGGGCATGAGCCCTGGACTTCAAGCTGTCATCCTGAGCTCCAGTGCTACCCTGCTGCTCACCAACTCGGCCCTCAGACAGGACTCCCAACTACCAAGACTCAGTTTCTCCAGCTGTAAAAATCCCCACACCTCCCAGGGATTTCTCCAAAATTTAAGTGAAATAAGGCACAAGAACGTCTTTGTAAACTGAGCCCTACACAATCATGTTCCTTCATTCCACAAATCGTTATTGACAGACCCAGCTTTGCAAAGCAACAGTTGGTTGAGCCTACAGTGTACAATGCCTAAAACCTCCGTGGTCTCCCGGTTGGTAATAACCCGGTTAGGTTAGGAGCCCCTTTACCGGAGTCTTTTTTTTTTTTTTTTAAGATTATTTATTTATTCATTCATGAGAGACAGAATGAGGCATGAGAGAAAGACAGGCAGAAACATAGGCAGAGGGAAAAGCAGGCTCCCTGTTGGGAGCCTGATGCGGGACTCAATCCAAGGACCCAGGATCATGGCCTGAGGCAAAGGCAGACGCTCAACCACTGAGCCACCCAGATGCCCTACTTGAAAGTCTTAAGGCCACTAATTAGCAAGGGTGCCATTTTCTCTACCAGGAACTATACCTAATACTTTACAATCTGGAAGCAAACACAGCCCAACGTTTCAGGGGCAGAGCCCTCAACTCCCCTCCCCTCTAAGAAGTCCCCACCCCAGCCACTCTGAAGGGACCTGCCCTGAAGACAAATCCACACCCACCTTGCACTATGGATCCTTGCACTCCTGCCCCTGAAACCTCAGGAAAACTCTGGGCCAGGCTGGGGTAGGAGGATCTGTTGGGGAGCAGAACCCCTCCTGGTGTCTCACCAATAGTCTCAGTAGGTCCCCCAGCAAGGTGTTCGAGCACCTTCCAGGCCAGGCACCTCAGACCACAGCTGGCATTTCAGCATCAGCCCCCAGCCCAGCCCCCCATTTCCCCCACCCCCGAAGTCCTCCTCAAGGATTCCATGTGGCAGGTGTGGCCCAAGATCATTTCAGGCAGTTTCCAGGTGGAAAACCCCGCTCACCTAATGCCCAGCTCCTGAACTCACGGCTTCAGAGAATTGAAAAACCTAGCTAGTTCCTCTTCAGAAAAAAGTAGGGACACTTGCTCTAGTGATCTGAAGTCACGAAATCACAGATGGAAAAATACCTGAAATTTCCGTATCTGGAAGCAAACTGTCTCAAGTTACATAAAGAGACTCCCTCATGGTTCATTTCCATGGGTTTCTCAACAACTGGTCCATACAAAGATGGAACACTGACCCATCACTTGCTGCTGCTAGACACCAACTATACAAGTTGTTTGTTGGTATCGGGGTTCAGGACTTCACTAGATATGCATTTTGTACAAAACAATCACCACCCCCTTGCAATCTGCAATTCGCCAACTGCAGCTAGGGCAAGCACCCCTTTAACCAAGGGAAGTGCCTGGAGGGGAATTCCTGGGGACTCTCCTCCCCACCCTAAGCAGCTGCTCCAACAATCACACTCCCTCAAAGGGGTGGCGGCAATTAGCAAACCCCCTTCTCCTTCCACCTGCAGTGACATTTCCACCCCTTAGAGCTAGGTCCAGAACAGCTGTGTAAGTGGCCAGCCCCTAGTTAACGTGACTCAGTTTCCCACAACACTGACTTGGCACCTAGCTCCTGCCTGGCAACTGTCCTGGGGTCTGTACAGAGATGTGGAGGGAGACACTCCCCTAAAGGAGTCAAGATTGAAGGCAAACACGCCACCCGATGCAGTAGAGTCCAGGGAACACAATGCCTCCTGGCCTATCTTGGCTGAGGGATCAGGGATGAAATCAGGGAGGAAGCTGTTTGGGGCTGTGGGCTGTAGGTCTGATTGAAGCCCCAGAAGGCCCAATGGCCTTCATCTGACCCCTCTGCTGTGTCCCTGAGTGATGCTGAGGGCATCTAGACACTAGTGGAAAGACAGCCAGCTAAGGTAGCACAGGGGCATAAGAGGCCTGGCTTCTGGGAAAAAAAAGATCTGAGGCCTGCCTGGAGCCAACAGACCCATGTCCAGCCAGATCTGTCTGCCTTTGTGATGTACCCCCTCCTTCTTCATGGAAGCTGTGATGGTTTCCAGGGACCATACACGTATCCAGTCAGGCCCGGACTCATCACTGTCCATGCACTAGACCCTGATCCTCGCAATCCTGCTGGACAGGTACAGTTGTGTTCCCATTTTACGGAAGGGGAGACTGAGGTTCAGAGAGAACGAGTGATTTATCTGAGATCACTCAGGTGATCTCAGGTTTGTCGGACATTGAGGCCAGGGGTGTGTTAACCCTTTCGCTATTCCTGCCACACCTGTACACTCTGTAATAATAACTGTTTGTGGCTAATGTCTTCAAACGCTTCATCTTCCCAGGGTAAAACACAGCAGGGGAGAAGGCATTTCGTTTTGCCCAGTCGAGCTGGGCTGAGGCTCAAGACCTGGAACATTCAGTTCAAGTGTGCTCTGGGCCAGGGAGCCAGTGCTTGGTGCTGAGTCATTGCCTGGCTGAGGCAGGGCAGGCGACAGTGCCGACAGTGTCGACAGTGCCGTGCTCCGCTCAATTCTGACTCACCACAGCCCCATGTGCCCAGCATGGGGCCTCTGGAAGGAGAAAACCCAGCTCTGTCTGGGCAGGAGAGCTGGTCCCCCAGCCCACCCCTCCCCACCCCCCGGTCTGTAGGATAAATGTGGAAGATTCAAAGTGATGTGGCTGCCTTGTGTTCTGCACACACATCTTTCCCAGCTTCCCGCTGTTTGGATTTAACTATTCACTCATCCATCCAGTGTCCAAGAGGAATCTTTAAAATAACTGGGGGGGGAGGGGGGAATATCTACAATTTACCTTAATGAACACTGAGGATGTTATTTCGGAATAGGAAATGGTTGTTCTCCAACAGGATGCTAGGGCATTTTCAGCGGCGAGTCTCCCCCCAGTCACCAGGGCCACTGCTCTGCGCTGGGAGCTCTTGGGCAGCCACCCTGTATTGTTTATGGGCTCTTGACGTAGGCAGTGAGCAATCTGTAATTCTGGGCTTTTCGCACTGACAGTGAATAAGAAGCTTCACTGTGTACTGTCTGGTCTTACTGCCAGCCACATAGGGAAAAGAGAGAGACTCCTTTGACAGCGCTGAGGCTGCTCTTGGAGCAGCTGGGCAGTGGCTGCTGTGAGCTCCCAGCCTCTCCAGCACGTCTGCCCGGAGAGGCTGTGTTTCCGGTGGGACAAAAAAACGACCTTCTCCAGACTCATAAGGATGAACTTAGGGAATCAATACTGAAGTGCTTTGCGGAGAAAAGGCCATTTAGAAATGCAGTAAAAAGGAACCTTTGCGGGGATGTCTGGGTGGCTCAGTGGTTGAGTGTCTGCCTTTGGCTCAGGGTGTGATCCCAGGGTCCTGGGATCGAGTCCCGCATCGGGCTCCCCACAGGGAGTCTGCTTCTCCCCGCTTATGTCTCTGCCTCTCTCTGTGTCTCTCTCATGAATAAAGTAAAACCTTTAAAAAGGGGGGGGGGGACCTTACCCCGGGGGGACATTTGGGGTGCCCAGGACAATACTTCAGCACACAGGAACCAACAGAAGACTTCCAGCAACTTCCACTAACCCCAGGATCGGGCCTGCACTTCGGTAAGGACAGCTTTTCTTTTACCAGCCCGTCCAGTCCAGAGCCCGGCCCAGGTTTTACCCTCCTCCACACACAGTCATTTCCTTAGACCTAGACCCTGCCAGCCTCCGAGCAGCAGAAAGATGACAGGCGCAGGCTGCCCCCAGGACTCTCAGCCCACAGGGACATGACCCCAGGGCAAAGCAGGGAAGTGCCGCCTTTTGGAAGAAAGATTCCAATCAAAGGACAGGGAGTCCTGAGCAGGGATAGCCGGCTTCCAACCAGAGAGATGTGTGTGTCAGAAATGCTGCTCAGAGAGTGGCATGCAAGGAGACAGACCTGTCCTCCATATGGCATCGGACGCCAGGACTTGCAGAGAGCAGGCTTTCAGTAAATTTCAGGTGGAATGAATGAATGAAGACTTGGGCCCGTCTCCTAAACTGAGACCCAGGCTCTGGGAACAAGTGGGCTCTCATCACCCCGGGCCGTGCCTGGGAGCTCTGAGCATAAAGGAGTTCTGAGAAGCTGCCAGGCTCAAGGTGTCACGGCTGTCTGTCACCGCTCCAGACCCCACCACCACCCCCCGCCCGCAGGTGAGGGGAAAACCTCTGGCCACAACAGTCTTTCCGTGGTGTCACAGCTGACAGGCCTCAGATGCATCTAATAGTTTCCATCTTAGAGAGCTGTTCTGAGGATTTAAAGAAATAAGGTTTGTAAAAGCACCCAACCAGCATTTGGCATATATATATATATATATATATATATATATGCATATATGTATCCATATGTACAAACAAAAAAATCTGAGGTTCATTCTATCCTAAAGAAATTCTCTTTCATGAAGCTTTTTGCGAGCTGCCAGGCTTCCAAGGCCCCCAAAGAAATCTTCACGGAAATATGTGAAGACTTCATAACACCAGATACTTCACACAGTTGCACAGTGCCAAGTGCGCAGTGGGGATCAATGCCCACGTGTGCAAAGGGCAGGATTTAGGGTTAAGCTTCGAAAGTCCAGCTGTGAGTCTGAGACAGGATACAGAAGAGGAGCCTGAGTGAAGACTCGATTAACCAGCAATGGGGAGCTGGGAAGGGCTTGAGAACCCCATGATTAGGTGGACAGAGGTTTCTTCAGTGTTCATCAACACTAATGGGTCCTCAGAGGTTCCTAATAAGCAAGGCCTTTGCCTTCTCCCAGTTTTCCTGCCTAAGATGTCTTAAATATTTAAGAGCAACATTAAAGCAGCAAAAATGCGAAGGAGGAAGAATAGGTTTGGGTTACACATGACGTCCTACCTTTGATGATAAACATCAGGCCATTTAAAAATGTCAATAGGAAGTAGTAAACATGTAGAGTGCCTTATATAAGACAACTGTGTGTCATTCCAGAAATGGGGACAGGAGGACAGTGCTAATCAAGCCTCACGGATGGCATGAAGCTTTCTGACTCACAACCAGCCCCAAGAGCATCAAACAGCTAAGCCTTCCTCGGCCCTGGCTAATGTCAAATGCCGCCACAGTTCCTGTGTACCGACTTTACCCTCATAAAGGGCAAATCTACTCTACAGAACAGGGGACGAATTATGTTCAGTTCTTGTATAAGCCAAACATAGCCTATTCTTCGGAGGGTAAAATGAAGGTCTTGGATGAGCCAGACATCTAAGGCATCTGGCCATGTTCTTCAGCCTCCCCCCCCCAACAAATCCCTGTTCATCAGTTGCAAAGGAATCTGCTACCCCATCATGCAACTTGCTAGAAATACAAAGGAGAGAACGGCTCCTCATTTCCTGATTGTGCTCTGATTCTGCTAAGAGGCCCAAGAGCTTGCAAATCGATCTGCAGAGAGCAAAATGATCTCATCTTTAAGAAAATTCAGGAGGCTCTGTTAGACCTGAAGCAGAAAATAAATGAGTCTCTCTACTTCAATCCTAACTCAAAACATTTCCAATTTCCTCTGAAAGGGTGTTTCTACATCTCTCTCCCAGGGCCTGAGTGCAATCAGTCAGATTATTCTGGTGAGCTTCTCCTGGGAGGGCAACACGCAAGAAGGGAATGCTCTGGCTCACTTCTGCTGGGGTATAGGAGGGTCTTGGCACTGCCCTGAGTCTGATTCGGGGCACTGCCACCCCCATATTCACACTCGCAGGAGCCAGGAACCAGGGGAGTCTCACCAAGAAGGAAAATGGGGCCTCTGCAAAGGCTCTGCAGGTTAGATGCTAAGCAGGCACAGCTTGAGGGATTCCAGGGCCTACTTGCAGGAAGGCAGGCACTAAATTGCAGCTCCCCTCCCCCTACAAAATGGGATCACCAGCCACCAGTGGCCCCCAAATGCCAGTCTGATTCCCAAATCAGAATCATCAGGGAAACTTTTCTGAGGTACAGATTCTTCGCCCCTACCCTGAGCAATGTGGATTCAATGTGGGGGGTGGGGGGGTAGGCAGGGGAAGTGACGCAGCTGCTAATCTGTGTTCCTAAAAGGCTTCCCAGCAGACTGCTGGCCTTGGGAATCTGTGCTACCAGGTAACCTCCAAGATCTGCAAAGCCCTGCTCCAGAGAGGAGGGTCTGCCTCTGGTCCCAGGAAGCTTTGTGAGAGAGCAACACAGCACCACACTCCAAGGCATCTGGCCTTTGTTTAGGCAGAGGAGAACCAGGAGGAGTGGCTGCACATCTTCAGAGTCCCAAGTGAGCGCCAACGTCTCTGCCAGGGAAGGGGCCTGGACCGGAATGAACTTGCCAGGAGATTAGTGGCAAGCCCACGTGCGCAGAAAATCGACATCCAGGAAGACTGCAGGTGGGGAGGTCCAGTTGCTCAGAGCGGAGCTGGATAAAGCCCAAAGTCTTAGCCTGTAGCCGCCCTACCTTTTCTACGAAGGGCAAGACGCTTGCTGTCACTTGCCCCCTCTGTCAAACTAGGGCCAGAGAGTCACTTTACATCAAGGCAGTGTGGGAGGATAAACTCTAAAACAACAACCGTACAAGACTGAATGGAACACAAAGCTCGGGGCGCCTGGGTGGTTCAGCAGGGGAGAGTCTGCCTTGGCTCAGGTCGTGATCCCAGGGTCCTGGGATGGAGTCCTACATCAGGCTCCCTGGAAGGAGCCTGCTTCTCCCTCTGCCTGTGTCTCTGCCTCTCTCTGGGTCTCTCACCAACAAAATAAAAAAAATTAAAAAAAAAAGGAAGGAAGGAAGGAAGGAAGGAAGGAAGGAAGGAAGGAAGGAAGGAAGGAAGGAAGGAAGACAAAATTCTAGTCACTTCCTTCCCATGAGAGCCATTCCTTTACCAACAAGGTTAGACTATAAAACACCCAAGAAGCAGTCCTTCCCCCAAAAAGGGCCTGCTCTGTTCTTCACGCATTAACAAATAGCTCTTGATTGATCGAATCTCCTCTAGAAGACAAGGATGTTCAGAGGGTCCGCTTAGCTCAGCTCCTCCAAAACTGCCCTTTGTTTCATTCCAGGGCCCTTTTTCATTACACAGTAGGAAGCCAATTTCTAATATAAAACAATACTGAAGGATTTTCCTTCCTATTTGGTCTGGAGGAAGGTTGTAATTCACACAAGTGAAACTGAATCAGTCACCCAGAGGTTCTGCATGTATCAGAGCACAGGTATGAAAGCAATGAAGCCCAAAGAGCCAATGAACTGGACGTGTGTTCTCTCCTTGAGTTTTGCGCCCTGCTGATAAACCTCAAGTAGTTAAACTGGTAGAGAACTCATTTCTTGAGTTGCCACATCCAGTCATCACCATCTAAGTAATCACAGCACAGACAGCAACCAACCAGTTCTTGGTGGCTGGGAGGGCACATCCCAGCCTGCACACTTCGCAGTTTCACAAAAATTCAAGACGCCTCTACCTTCTTCTGAGTAGATACCCCGCCTCTTATCAGGACCTTCTGGTGCAGTTCTTTTTGCTAGAGTACCGGCTGAGTGACCTCTGGAAACACACTTAACTGTCTGTCTCGGTTTCTTTCTCGGTAAAAGAAAGAGGTTGAGATAAAAGATCTTCATGGGCCTTTCAACTTCAAAATTTCTAACTTGATTTTCAAGTCCACTTTTCTGGTGTCAGATTTCTGATTTAGTGGCTGTTTTCTCTATTTGTCGAGAATCATAGTAACTCAACCTGGTTTTTTCTGACCCTTTAAAAAGGTTTATGAAACCACAGCCTAACCAATCCACTGGATGGGTACACAAAGATCTCAACTTGCTGGGTGAGTCTTATTCTAAAAACAAAGTGTTGGCAATCTGGGTTTAGGCTGCGCTTACAGTGGCTATGTTCAAACTTGACCTTCACTCACAACAAAGGGTGCTGGCAGATTCTGACTGTCCCTGTCTCCATAGGAAGGAGACCTCAAAATGATAGTTTTACACCACACGTAAGATTTACATCCATGCAGACTGCAGTATTTCACCCAATAATGGGCTGAGCAGATACACAAAAAAAAGTATATATAATTATGCCCATCCTGGCTACTTACATACTCTTGGGCTAATTTTCAGATAAAAACATACAATTAATTTCTCATAAATGTAAGTTGCCGAATGTTCAACAAACATCTTACTGTTGGGCACCAAACTTTCATCAATATTTTTAACTTAAAAATGCATAGAAATAAAATGGAAGATACAAGCATCTCTTGTAAAATGATGATTTATAAACCACCTCTAATTTTGTGAATTTTTAAATCTTCAAAACAAATGACTAACTCTTCATGGCTTTTTAAAACTTCTGCCCAGATAGCATAACATTACCCTTCCCTTAAGCGTCTATTTGCCACGCCTTTTATTCCGAAAAAGTTCAAATTCATAGAAAATTAGAAGAGCAGCACAGTTGGTTGTAACCTTTTAAGTTAACAGACGGATTCCAAATTCCTATTTCCAAATTTTCATGCTCTTAAGGGTTCAGCACATAACTTTGCAAATCCGTAAGTGAGGCACACGTCTGCTGCATTCACAGAATTACTTCTGAATTAGTTATTTGTGTATCAGCCACAAATCTTACGTATTTTAATACCATAACAAGGAAGGGAATGTATGCCACTAGGAAAAAAAACAAAAACAAACAAAAAAACATTCTGTCTCCTGCCAGTGGGAGGCAACGTCCTAAGGCAATGGTCAACCACTCAACCACGAGACAGTCTCCCATCTTTTAGTTTAGAAACTGCCTGGGAGAAGAACATCTTGTTTTCAACAAATCGGAGCAGAATTTATTCTCATTGAAAAGCGTTTCAAAGAGTAATAGAATTTTAACTGCAGATGCAAAAAAAGGGAGGGGGGGGGGGATGTAGTCACATCAGCTCCCTGAGTCACTCTGTGCCCGAGACGACTGAAGTCAAGATGCCCCTCGACCGAGTAGAGGGGCTTCAGGAGGCAGAGCTCCTGCGAGGCCCCCACCCCCGCCCCGGCGGAACCGGGGCCTCAGTCCCCGCGGCCGGGCCTCCGGAGCTCAGCGGGCCGCCCTCGGCCCCTCGGAGCCCCCGGGAAGCGGAGGCGGCCCTGGGAGGAGCTCGGCCGCGTCCCCCCGCCGGGGCTCGCCGGGGCTCGCCGGGGCTCGCCGGGGCGCAGCAGGCCGGCAGGTGCGCCCGGGCCCGCACCCCGCCGTCGGGGGCCGCCGCTCACCTTGGGGCCCTCGGGGGGCACGCGCGGGTCGTTCCACGTCGTGGTGCGGCTGTTGTGGTCCACGAAGAAGGGCCAGCCGGTCTGCGGGTCGATCTTGATCTCCCAGCCGGGCGGCAGCGGGTCGCGGTCGCCGGCGCCGTTGCCGGACGCCATCTGCACCACGGGCGAGTGGGCGGCAGCGCTCATGCCGGGCCGGGGCCGGGCCGGGGTCGGGGCCGGGTCGCGGGGGCCGGGGCCGGGTCGCGGGGTCCGGGTCGCGGGGGCCGGGGGCCGGGGTCGCGGGGTCCGGGTCGCGGGGGGCCGGGCCTCTAGACGCCGAGGCGCTCGCCGGCCGCTGCGGGGTCGAGAGCGGTGCGCGCCGCCGACGTGTCCGGGAAGCCGGCGCCGGGCACCTTTATGAATTAAAGGAGGGGGTGACGTGGCCCGAGAGGGGTGGAAGTGTCTGGAAATAGCCTCCTCGCTGCCAACCGGGAAGGAGATAAAGGGAGGTAGCAACTGGCCGGCTAGAAACTTCTGGTCCCATCCAGAGAAGTTGGCGGCGAGCGGGTTGGATGCGGAGCTCCGCCCTGAGTCATCGGCTATAATCGGGGCGGGGCGGGGCGGGGCGGGCCGGGCCGGGCCGGGGCGGGGCCTCGGGGGGCGCCCTGCCCCTCCTCCCTCCTCCTCCTCCCCCTCCCCTCCCTATTCTCCCCTCCCTCTTCTCCCCTCTCTCTTCTCCCCTCCCTCCTCCTCCTCCCCCTCCCCTCCCTCTTCTCCCCTCCCTCCTCCCCCCTCCCCTCCCACCTCCCCCCTCCCCCTCCTCTTTTCCCCTCCCTCTCCTCCCCCTCCCCCTCCCCGCCCTCTCCTCCCCCTCCTCGCCCTCCTCCTCCTCCCCCTCCCTTCCCTCTTCTCCCCTCCCTCCTCCTCTTCCCCTCCCCTCCCTCTTCTCCCCTCCCCTCCCTCTTCTCCCCTCCCTCTTCTCCCCTCTCTCTTCTCCCCTCCCTCCTCCTCTTCCCCTCCCCTCCCTCTTCTCCCCTCCCTCTCCTCCCCCTCCCCCTCCCCCTCCCCGCCCTCCTCCCCGCCCTCCTCTCCCCTCCCCCCTCCCGCGCGGGGCCGCGACTGGCCGGCGGGCCTGGCCGCCTGCGGGGCGTCGTCGGTGTGCGCGGGGCGGGTTTCGGTTTTCAGACTCCCTCCCTCGGCTTGGAGCGCAGTGGGTGTTCCCTGGCCTGGGACTCGGGCGCGGGGTGCCTGCTGCCGCTCCTTCCTATAAAAACGAAGTCATCGCGAGCCTTTAAAGTCGTTGCTTTTCACCTAAAGCCTCGCCACTCCCCCCCTTTGCTCCCTTATGAACAAGATCCTCGGGGACACTGGCGTCCCTCAAGTATGTTTTAATCACTTTTCCCCCCCCCAAAGGCCTAAGGAGCTCCCGGAATGTTGATGTGACACCATAACAAAGCCAGGGAGAAAATGCAAGTGCAAATAGAAACTCACCTGCCTTCTTTTCGGAGCCTAAAAAAAGATTGCGTCAGCCCTGGTTTTATGACCCTCAACCTCGCATCTCAGATATACAAACTATCTCATTGCACTGGACAACTTTAAAGACAAATCACCTTTTTTGGGGGTTTGGATCTTTTTTAGGGTACAGGTTCGTTCTTGCTATCTTAAATCTTGACCTTCACTTGGAAGGTAGGGACCAAAGCCAGTCGTGAAAAATTGTTGTTTGGTTGATTCAAGGGGTGGTTGTACTTGTAACCTAAACCAAGCAATTCCATGAAAGAGCCTGTGGCCCCCGAGGGAGAATTTGTGGGGAGGTTCCATTTCAGATTCTTAGGCAGGCAGATTCATTCCCTTCCCCAGAAATATTTTGAGAAGTTGTGCTTTCATTAAAAAGAAAACCACAGGCCCAAAATGGTGTTACTTGGGTCAGGCCAAGTCACCAGACCAGAGTTTATTTATTTTTATTTTTTTAAAGATTTTATTTATTCATTCATGAGAGACACAGAAAGAGGCAAATCATAGGCAGAGAGAGAAGCAGGTTCCCTGTGGGGAGCCTGATGCAGGACTCCATCCCAGGACCCCAGGATGATGACCTGAGCCAAAGGCAGACAGACGCTCAACCACTGATCCACCCAGGTGACCCCAAACCAGGGTTTAATACCTAACCTAATTTCAGTTTCCCCCAGAGGTATGTCCAAACCTGTCAGTCAGGAATTTTCTGATAAGCCCAAAGAGGTAATCTGTCACCTCGGACTTTTCTAAAATTCCCCAGAGGAAGGTGAAGTTATCTGCAGAATAAGACCCCCTGCCCTTCCTCCTAAAGCAAGATGATCTTCTCTGAAACAATCCTTTTTTTTTTTCTTTTTCTTTTCTTCTTTTTTTTTTTGCATTCCAGTCCCATCTTCCTTCTTATAAAAACCTTCCATTTTATAGAACTCCTCAGAGCTTCTATTTGCTAGATGCGATGTTGCCTGATTCATGAATCTTTTAATAAAGCCAATTAGATCTTCAATTTATTTGGCTGAGTTTTGTTTTTTTGCACTTTGGGCTAATATTGGGCCTAGCTTTTCAACTCAGATTTAGAGATTATCCCGGAACTTCTCTTCTGTGTCAAATTATTCCTTTTGGAACAAAGGCCAGAACACCTTCTGGATCATTCATTTCCAGTGGATTGTTTCCCACTCGCCTGGGTCTGCTTGTCAGCCTTGAAATCCAAAAACTCAGTTTTGTAAAGGACGCACAGGTGATTAAGCCCCAGGGATTGACTTAGGTCACCAAACGTGCTGGAGACTAATACATAAACCCAAAAGCCAGTGCATCAATCTACCATAAAAAATACTACTATTGAAAGAGCTGGACCTGCAAGTTCACTGGCTAGTGTTTACTTTATTCTTCTATCTGAAGCTCTTAGCACAGGGCTGGGCTCAGAATTCATATTCAATAATTATTGATGTTTATTAAAGATTGAATCCAAAGTGAATTTGTATCTCTTGCCTTTGCTCAGTTTGCTTTCCACTATAGCTACAGTTTAAATACTGAGAGCATTCTTTACTTTTTTTTTCTTTTTTTTTCTTTCTTTTTTTTTTTTTTTTGCTAGGCAGAAGCAGAGAAGAAAGTTTTCTCTGGAATTAATTTAGCTGTTTCTGAGACTTATACTCCATCAGGGGCTTCCAATTGGTTTGTCTAAAATGGGGCTATACGTCTTAGAGAGTTGGCTGAAAGCAGCTTCTTTGAGCCATCCAAATAACAAGGATCTTGTCCGTCTGTGGTGGCTTTTTTCTCCCCTCTGGGTCTTAAGACATTAGTTCCCCAGGTGCTATGGACTGAATGTCTGTGTCCTCCCAAATTCATATGTTGAAACCTATTCCCCCATGTGATACTGTTTGGATGTGCACCTTTGGGAAATGATGAGGTCATGAGGTGGAGCCCTCAGGGATGGAGTTAGTACCCCTTATGAAAGGGACCCCAGAGAGCTCCCTGCCTCTTCTTTCAGCACAAGAGGACCCAGTGAGAAGGTGGCTGTCTGTGAACCAGGAAGCAGGCTCTGACCAGATACCAGCTCTGCTGGTGCCTTGATCTTGGATTTCCCAGCCTCCAGAACTATGAGGAATACATTTCTGTTGTTTAGAGGCCAGCCACTCTCTGGTGTTCTATTACAGCAGCCCGAATGGATTAAGACACCAGGCCTCCTGGAGTTTGCCCAGATCAGAAGCTTAAGCATGATCCATCTCACTTACCGCACAGTCATCACAAGCCTATGGATCCCACCTCCTCAACATTCCTTGACCCTGTTATTTTTATTTGAGTACCACCAGCATGGCCCGGGTCACCCTCATCCTTCATCTAGACCCAGGCAGTGGCCTCTCATTTTGTCCATGTCCAATCCCTTCCCCACATGGCAGCCCGAGTGACCTTATTGAAGCATGAATGGACCATGTACTTTCTCTGATTAGAATGGTCTCATGGCTCTCGTTGCCCTCTCTATATTCAAGCCCACACTCCTTGGCCTGGTGTAGACAAAACCCTCTCTTCCCTCACCTTGGTGCACACTCTGTGCTGGCCCTTCTGGGTTACCCCTGCACATGCTTCTTTTGTCTGCACACACTGTTTGTTCTACCTCCTTCCCCACCTCCAGCACCTGCAACTCCCTTTGCCTGGCTGACTCCTCTTCATCTCCAGGTATCACCTTTGGCAACACTCTCCTTCACCCTCCCAGCCTGGCTCATGTGTCCCTTCTACATGCTCTTATGCAAATCCCGTGCCACCCTATCAAGAGCACTGCACTGCAGTTGCTTGTTTGATGGTCTGGTTTGCTTATGGATTGAGTTTCTCGAAGACAGGCACTGAATCTTGACAGCCACTGTGTCCCAGCCCCTGGCTCAGGGCCTGACAAATAACCGTTACAAAACAACAGTAAGTGCAATGGCTGTCATCAACTAAGTATTTATTGCAGGCCAGGTATTGTCTTATGAGCTTTATGTAGATGCTCTCATCTTTGTTGGGGAGGCTGTGACCCCCTTTCAGGAATGAAGAACTATCCCCCCAGATGCTGGGAGCACCACAGGAAGATCAGTCTCATTTGTCCTTTGGGGACTGGTTTAGCTGAAGAAAACTGCCTTGCCCGAGATCACCCTGCAGGGGAAACCCTGCATCCAGAGGCTGATCTACTGAGGGGCACAAGGGCCCTGCCTTTTGGTCCAACTCAGGGTAGGGCAAACAACCTATCCCGTCTGCAGAGAGTTCCCTGGGGTGGCTGCTGCTTTCCTTGGGACTGCACCAGAGCTCAGATGTTCCCTCTACCCACTCCTGCTCTCCCTTTTCCTGGTGTCACTCTTAAAAGAACTCCCTCAAGAAGCCCCGCTTGCTAGCTTCTGTCTCACAATCTGCTTTGGAGGAACGAAACCTGGAACAAGCCTCCCAGCAGCCCTATGGGAGGATATTACGATGATTCTCCCTTTACAGGTGAAGCAATTAAGGCTTAGAGATGCTACATAACTTGCTCAGTATCACGAAGCCCATGACTTGTACAGGTGGGATTTGAATGAAGGCAATTGATTCTGGAGCCCGTGCTATTAACCAGGCACTCAATAAACGTAATCAGTGAATCGATGGCTTAGTCCCCCTAGTCATGAAGGAAAGAATTTAAAAAGCTACAATTGAGAAACAAAGCCCAATGCACATAATTTTTCTCGATGCTGAGGAAACAAGAGCAGCAGCAGGCTGCTATGGCAGAGGGTAAGCCAGGCCCCCAATGGTGGGGAGGGCCTGGCTGACTCACAGCACAGGTCACAGAGAGTGGACTCACGCCCAGCTATAATGGTGAGTTCCAAATGCAAATGTCACCCAGAAGACTTCAGTGTCTGAATAATTTAATCCATTTCTAATGGAACACATGAGCCGGCATAAGGGAACAGCCAGTTCTCCCTCATCTGTGCAAAATGTTGCATCCCAAGTCATTTTTGTTTGCCATTGGGATATTATCAGAGAGCAACACACGCAGCCACACACAGCTTTACCAGCCAACCACTCCCAGCACGACCCCTTCCACCATGTGCAGCCTGGACAAGGAAAGCCAGGGCCACCTGGCTGGGAGCTATGGCCTCTCCCTAATGTCCTGATGGTTGAGTTGGGAGATGCATTGGGAGAGGGGGAACCACAGGCAGTAGGCATTAGAGCAGAGAGGGGAATAGAGATTTCTGGTCTAGTTGTCCTATGAAGACCTCGATGATAAAGCTCTAGAAATATACCCTGGTAGAGGGGGAGAGGAAAAAAATCAATACAGTTGGCCCTCGAACAACATGGGTTTGAACAGCATGGGGCCCCTTATTCATAGATTTTTTTTAATTGACACAGTACACTACTGCATATGTATTTTCTCTTCCTTATGATTTTCTTCACATTTTCTTTTCTCTAGCTTGCTTTATGTATTGTGCGAATACAGCATATAATAATACATGTGACATACAAAATATGTGTTAATCGACTATTTATGTTGTCAGTAAGGCTTCCGGTCAACAGCAGGCTATTAGTAGTTAAGTTACGGGGGAGTCAAAAGTTGTGCACAGATTTTCAACTGTGCATGGGGGTGGTGCCTCCAACTCCCGTGTTGCTCGAGTCAACTCTATGGCTTAGCTAT
Source organism: Canis lupus dingo (assembly GCF_003254725.2). NCBI lineage: Eukaryota > Metazoa > Chordata > Mammalia > Carnivora > Canidae > Canis > Canis lupus. The sequence goes on along the minus strand of NC_064270.1, from coordinate 29,952,834 downwards.
AGAATTTCAGATTTCAGCACTAACTTTGCATCTGTTTGTTATTAAAAGTTAAAGTCAGCCTACTCAAGTCCAGCTGCCCCATGTTCTCTGACCTCCTGTGGCAGGTATAATCTGTACTAGGCATCTGGGACTTTAAGCATAAACTATCCTGTTTTGCCATTTATCTACATATCCCCCTGAAAGGACTGCAGAAGCAATGGAAATGAGGACTCTAGCATTAAAAGCTAAATTTTTTTAAATGTATTTTTTAAGTAATCTCTACACCCAATGTGGAGCTCAAACTTACAAGATCAGGAGTTGCATGCTCCACTGAGAGAGCCAGCCAAACACCCCAAAAGGGGTATATTTTCAATATATTAGGCACTGTATTCAGTAGGTCAGGACCTGATCTTATTTATTTATTTATTTTTTGTAAATTTATTTTTGTTTATTTATGATAGTCATACAGAGAGAGAGAGAGGCAGAGACACAGGCAGAGGGAGAAGCAGGCACCATGCACCGGGAGCCCAACGTGGGATTCGATCCCGGGTCTCCAGGATCGCGCCCTGGGCCAAAGGCAGGCGCCAAACCGCTGCGCCACCCAGGGATCCCTGATCTTATTTATTTTGCCCAGTAAACCTAGGAGGCATTAAACCCATTGCACAGATGAGGAAACAGGCTTTGAGACATTGAGTAACTGGCCCAAATTCACATGACTGACCAGCAGGTAGAACCAGGATTTGAAACCAAGTCTGATTCCAAGGCCTATGCTGAATTGTAATGAACTCCTTCACCATTTGCTGCTTCTTCATTCTCAGTGAGTCCTGGCTGAACAGCTGTACTAAGTTGATAGTGTTCCTCCCAAAATCATATCCACCAGGAACCTCAGAATGAGACCTTACTTCATCAGTGGAATCAAGTTAAGATGAGGTGATAGTGGGGACGTCTGGGAGCTCAGTTGGTTAAGTGTCTGCCTTTGGCTCAGGTTATGACCCCAGGATCCAGGGCCCTGGAATCTGGCTCCTTGCTCAGTGGGGAGTCTGCTTTTCCTTCTGCCCCTCTCCCTGCTTGCGCTTTCTCTCTCAAATAAATAAATAAATAAAATCTCTTAAAAAATTAAAAATGAAGCTATAAAAAAAGAGATGAGGTCGTATTGGATTAGGCAGGCCCTAATCCAATGACCAGCATCCTTAAAAGAGGAAAGTTTAGACACAGAGACACACACAAGGAGAAGGCTTTGTGAGGATAGAACAGGGATTGGACTCATGCATCTATAAGCTGAAGACTGCCAGCAAACACCAGAGGATGGAAGAGGAAGAAGGGTCCTCCCCTCAAGTCTTCCAGAGGGAGCCTGGCCCTGCCAAAACCTCAATTTCCAACTTCTAGCAGCTGCAACTGTGAGACAATAAGTTTCTATTGTTCTAAGCCACCCACTCTGTGATAGGTACTTTGTTAAGGCAGCACCAGGAAACACATTCAGTGGCCATACCATCAGTCTCTGTCACCCAACTCAGGGGGAGCTTCTGTGATCCACAACGGGAAGCACCCTTTGGAGGATGAGCCAACAGATTGTTTTATTTGTCCCTCATCAAGCACAGTGGTGCAGGGAGGAGCCCTTTCTCAACTGTTCATCTCCCCACCAGGCAAAAATTAACCCTCTTCCTGTTTGAGAAACACCCAGGAAAGAATTGAACTCCCAACTCATTCGATGTGAATCTCTTTTATATATTTTTATTTTTATTTACTTAGGTATTTATTTTTAAATTTTAATTCCAGTATGGTTAACATGCAGCGTTATATTAATTTCAGGTGTAAAATATAGTGATTTGACAACGCTCTACATCACTCTGTGCTCACCATAATACATGTACTCTTAATCCCCTTTTATTTCCCCATCCCGCACCCACCTCCTTTCTGGCAACCATCTGTTTGTTCTCTATGGTTAAGAGTCTGTTTTCAGGTTGTCTCTTTTTTTCTTTGTTTGCTTGTTTCTTAAATTCTGCATATGAGTGAATCATACGGTATTTGTCTTTCTCTGACTTACTTCACTTAGTGTTATGCCCTCTAGATCCATCCATGTCATTGCAAATGGCAAGATTTCATCTTTTCTATGGCCAAGTGGCTAATATTACATTGTGTCTATATACCCCATTTTCTTCATCCATTCATCTATTGATGGACAATTGGTCTGCTTCCACAATTTGGCTATTATAAATAATGCTATGATAAACATAAGGGTGCACGTTTCTTTTCAAATTTGTGTTTTCACATTCTTTGAATAAAAACCCCCATAGTAGGGATGCCTGGATGGCTCAGTGGCTGAGCATCTGCCTTTGGCTCAGGTCATAATCCCAGGGTCCTGGGATTGAGTCCTGCATCGAGCTCCCTGCAGGGAGCCTATGTCTCTGCCACTCTCTAATGAATAGATAAATATTAAAGAAAAACATAGTAAATTAATGGATCATATGGTGGTCCTATTTTTAACTTTTTGAGGAACTTCCATACTGTTTTCCACAATGGCCGCACCACTTTGCATTCCCACCAACAGTGCAACGAGGATTCCTTTCTCTCTACCTCCTTGCCAACACTTGTTGTTCTAGTTCTAGTGCTCTAGTGTTCTAGTGTTCTAGCCAGTCTGACAGGAATGAAGCCATATCTCATTGTAGTTTTGATTTGCATTTCCCTGATGATGAGTAATGTTGAGCATCTCTTCATGTGTCTGTTGGCCTTCTGGATGACTTCTTTAGAGAAATGTCTGTTATGTCTTCTGCCCATTTTTAATTTGGACTATTTGGGGTTTTTGCTATTGAGTTGTATAAGTTCTTTATGCATTTTGAATACTAACCTTTTATCATATATGTGGTTTGTAAATATCTTCTCCCATTCCAGAGGTTGCCTTTTAGTTTTGTTGATTGTTGTTTCGTTTGCTGTGCAGAAGTTTATATGTGTCTTTAAATGAGTTTCCTTCCATCAATCAAAACTCTCCAAATTTTAGGTTCAGGTTTTAATCGTGTCCCCCTGACAAAGTATAAATGAATTGATAGCTTGTCAAGCCCCAAATCAGTAAATAGTGTCAGGACTATAGGAAAGCAGTGAAAAATTACCCAGTTAGTCATCCACTCTAGCAAACCTTTGAGGGTCAATCTGTAGGAGTGTAATGATGAATAAAAGGTTGGCTTAGTTCCTTTTGTGGAAGTGAGAACCCTGTGAACCAGCTAAATTACATTACAACGTGGTAAATGATGTTGCAGAAGTAAAATATTCTTGGAGCCCAAAAGACAGAGCCATTGATCCAGCCTGGTGAATCTAGGACGGTTTCAGAGAGGAACAAACTTTTGTGTTGAAAAAAAAAAAAAAGTTTTTTAAATTGGTAATGCACATGCATGATACAGAACATGAAAGGCACCAAAGGACACAGTACTAGTTTGCTAACTCTGCGTAACAAAGTACCACAAATGGGGTGGTTTAAACAAATGAAAATCTGTTGTCTCATAGTTCTGGAAACTAGAAGTCCAATATCAAGGTATCTGCAGGGTTTGTACCTTCTAAGGACCGCAAGGGAAAAAAACCTGTCTCATGCTTCTCTCTCTCCTGGTTTCTAATGGTTTGCTGAGAGTCACTTCAATCTCTGCCTTTGTCTTCACACTGTCCTCTGTGTGCATCGGTCTGTGTCCAAATTTCTCATCTGTGTAAGGATACATGTCGCATTGTATTAGGGACCCACACTACTCCTCTACAACCTCAATTTAACTAATTTTATGATCGATGCCCCTATTTCCAAATGAAGACATTCTGAGATCCTGAGGGTTGGGACTTCGACATGAATTTTATGGGTCACAATTCAAGCCATAACAGGTACTCAGTGAAAAACGTGTCTCCTTCCTTCTGGTGTTTCCACACCTACCAGGTCCCTGCTCTAGAAGCAACCAGTGTTCCCGGGTTATTGGATTTTCTTCCAGGGGTCCTCCATGCATTTACCAGCAGGTATGTGCACCTGCATTCACTCACAAATGCTTGCACACCATGTGCACTGGCATCCTCGTTACTCTTTTCACTTAATAGTAACCTTGCAAAATTTTCCGTTTTAGTCCATACAGATGTTCCTTTAAGCAGCGGTGTTGTGGTCAATGTATTTAACTGGTCCCCTATTAATAGACATTTATATTGTCCCCAGTCTTCTATTACAAACAATGCTGCAATGTATATTCTTGGGCACACGTCATTTTGCATGAATGTACAAATCTATTAATACCTGGATGTGGAAGTGCTTGGTCATCAGACCAGTACATTTTAAAATTTGAGATGTTTTGCCAAATTGCTCTCCAAGGAGGTCAGAGAAGGTTAGCCTTGCACCAGCCCCATGATCTTACCAGACTGCATTACCTAACATTCTGATCTTTGCCAGTCTGTTATATTCTCCTTGTACTTTTAATTTGCATTTCTATTGTTGTGAGTGTAATTGAGTATCTTCTCATGTGTTTAAGAGACACTGGGAATTTCTTTTCTTTGAACAGCCTGTACCTATCTTTTGCCCAATTTTCTAGTGGGACCAAGGAGGAATGAGAAGGATTTTTACAGATGCAGAAGGAATTTTAAATGGGCACCAGATAATTGCAAGTACATGAGGATGGGGGCTGGCATTAAAAAATGGCTTGAGGACCTACCCCCTCCCCAGTTGAGATGTCCGGCCCAGGCCTCCCTCCTCTTCCAGTCTAAGCAGCAGCCTGTTTGGGAGCTAAGGGGAAGTCTGGAGATTAGATTCTGGGTTTAGAATAGAAAATTTGAGGTCAAGGGGCACCTGGGTGGCTCAGTTGATTGAGTGGCCAACTCTTGGCTTCAGCTCAGGTCGTGATCTCAGGGTCATGAGATCAAGCCTGACCGACCCTGGGCTCCACATTCAGCAGGTGGTATGCTCATCTCCCTCTCTCTCCCCACACTTGCTCTCTCTCTCTCTCTCAAATAAATAAATAAATCTTTAAAAATTTTTGAGCTTTAACTGGGAAAGCATTAGCACCTCCTCTGGGCCTGTTTCATCTCAAGGGGGCTGATCTAAGCTTCGTTTAGGTGGGGGGAGCAGGTAACAGGTAGAACTTATTGCATGGATTTAGTAATAGGGTTGGGAGAAAGACAAAATTTGAAACAGGTCCATGTATCATAAAAGGAATCTCAAAAAAATAAATAAATAAAAATAAAAATAAAAAAGGGACAGTCCTGGTGGCTCAGCAGTTTAGTGCCGCCTTCGGCCCAGGGCCTGATCCTGGAGACCTGGAATCGAGTCCCACGTCGGGCTCCCTGCATGGAGCCTGCTTCTCCCTCTGCCTGTGTCTCTGCCTCTCTCTCTCTCTCTCTCTCTCTCTGTATGTGTGTGTCTCCATGAATAAATAAATAAAATCTTAAAAAAAAAAAAAAAGGAATCTCAGAGACTAGGATTGGAAATTTCTCCCTAACCCACAACCCACTTTTGCGTTTTTCTTTTGTCTTCCCTTCACTTGCTAGGGCTGTGCTGAGTTCAAGCCCAAATGAACAGACATTTCTTTTCTTTTCTTTTTTTTGAACAGGCATTTCTATCTAAATCCATTATTGCCTTGGAAATTATGACTGGGTATGGCTGAAGAGTCATTTTCAGAGCAGAGAAAGGGTCAGAGTTGTGCCTCTGGGATCCCTACCACCCTGTAGTTTGCACTCTGGAAGTTAGGCAGATGCTGGTCACACATCCTCTGTTGTTCTCAGAAGATGCATGAAGTTGTTTCTAGAGGGTCTGTCAAGTCTCACTGTTCTATACTTCCACTCTTTGGGCTTCATGGAACGCTCCCTGATAATAACCTCTTAAGTAGGCCCTCTGGGCAGATTCAGACAGGCAAGAGCTTACCTGTGTCTTCCAGGATGGTGGACCCCAGTTAAGGAAATAACACTACTGTGATGGCTGATTTTATGTGTCAACTTGGCCACGGTGCCCAGATATTTGGTCAAACATTATTCTAGATGTTTCTGTAAAGATGTTTTCTGGATGAGATTAAGGTTTAATCAGTGGACTTTGAGGAAAGCAGATTATCCCTACAATGTGGGTGCCTCACCCAATCAGTTGAAGACCTTAAGAGAACAAAGACTGATGGCCCCCAAGCAAGGGATCTGCCAGCAAATTGCCTTTGGACTGGGCCTGCAACTCAACCCTCCATCCCCAGACTGCTGGTGTACCCTGAAGATTTTGGATTTGCACCCCTCCACAATCATGTGAACCTATTCTTCAGAATAAATCTCTCAACACACATGCACATGTATATATACACACAGGCATACACACACACATATATATTCATACACACACACAGTCCTATAACACTGTTGGTTCTGTTTCTCAGGAGAACTTTGACTCACACAACTACTAGTGAGCTACATTATCCTCAGGGTGTTATAGGACTTAGCGTAGGTTGGGAGAGATGCTGAAGTGGGAGAGGAAGTAAGGGCTCCTGCAGTCGGGGAGGTCTTGGGCAGGAACTGGAGATGTGAGCAGGATTCCAAAGCAAGGTCAAGTTTCAATAGGTGGAAAAGGAGGAAGGGCCTATGGGAGAGGAAATACCAAGAACAAATGTGTGGAAGTAGGGCTCAAGCAGGGGCCCAATCTTGGAGACACAGGTGCTGCTAGCACCAGGTGTCTTCTCCAGAGCAGCTGTCACCATGACAACTGGACACTTGTTGTGAGATTTTTTTTTTCTTAGGCCTCAAACGGGTGCTTCCCCAAGCCCACCTAAATCCGTCAACACAAGCTGATGCCGGTAAATACTTGAGGGATGAATGAATTCACTTTGTACTCCTATTGAATTACAATCTATGGAGGAATTAATTCCCTACCTGGTTCCAAAGGGGGTCAAGAAATTGAGAATGATGGTTACAACAATCAGTTTTTGCCCAATGTGGAAATCGTTTTGTTTCTTTCTATTTCAAAATACATACTCAGAAACAATTCAGTCAATGCCTAAAATCAGAAAATGGAACGTCCTAGTCTTGTTGCCCCAAGACGATATGTGAAGGAAATGACATTAAATCACCGTTCACTGTAAAATGTGACTCGTTATTATTACTGCCCCCTTATCAGATCTTTCCTTGCTCTTGAATCGGGATTGCCCTATTAATTGACCACCTACCCTTATGAGTTAGGGACCGAAATACAAATACATAATTAGACACAGCCTTCTCCAAGTGTCTAGCTGATCAGAGAAAGTTCTCTAGCTTTTCCCGGCTTTGGTGTTTCTGTGCCACCTCTTGGCTACTGGACACAAGCTCTTTTGTTGTCACTGACCTGGAGTACATGTTTTTCTTTCCCTTTCCAGGGCTGTGGTGAACAAACCTATGAAACATTTCTCTGAAGCCACTTCCATTTCCTAGAAAATGAGTTGTTAAATTGGAAGAGCCCTTTTTATTTCTGTCCTCTGGAAGCTTGGCTTCCTTAGTTTAATGAATTTGGGGGATTTTTTTTGGTTGTTGTTATTTGCATTTAAAGATCTCATTCTTCTACTAGGCAGCAGCTATGCACCCTGACAGGCCAAACTGGTTTTGTTTTTATCACTTTTCACTAAGAAAAAGAAGCCTTATTCCTAGTAAATAGAGAAGAATAATTAGCACCATTCCCTTTATGTTTGAATTTTTTTTTATGTGAGTAATCTTTGAGTATATATATTTATGTGTCCTTGTTTGGAAATAAATTTTAAATTTTAAGGTCTTGTGTAAATGAAGCATTGCACCCAACAAGCCTTAACCTGGCCTTTCTTTGCATTCTTTAGGGTTGTTCTTATAAGGCATAGACCAGAGCTTAACCCACTTGCACCTGGGAAAACCTGTTTTGATTTGCCAGGATCCCTTTGTGTCCCGGATTAATTTTATTCAAATCCTCTGGATTACTCATGAAGCTATGCTATACAGTTGATTGGCCATAAGAAGCCAAGACAGACCCTTGAATTGGTCAGGAAGACCTTCTGGGACAAGCCTGGTGGCCCGCTGGGAGTGCACTCCCACAGGCCCACAGCTCTTGGTTGGGCAAGTTGCCTTTGAAAGTTGAAAAAAGCATTTGCTAATTAATGGCAGCCAGGATACAAATAACACGCAGGTCCTAGGATGAGGGAAGCCAAACTGTGCTTGTACTGGGTTCAGGCACCAATCTAATATGGGAGAGGAGGCCAGTGAGGTTTTTTGTTAATATAAAGGTCAGGAAAAAAAAAAAAAATATATATATATATATATAGGGCAGAACTATGTTTTGCGTTCAAAGATTTTTTAAATGTATTGTTTTCTAATACAAAAGTAATTTATATATACTCTATAAAAGTCAGAAAATACGGAAGTCAAAGATAAAAATAAAAATCTCACAAATGGGGTACCTGGATGGCTCAGTCAGTTAAGCGTCTGATTCCTGATTTCCACTCAGATCATAATCTCAGGGTTATGGGATCGAGCCCCATATTGGGATCTGTGCTGGGCTTGGAGCCTTCCTGGGATTCTCTCTCTCCCTCTTTCTCTGCCCCTCCCCGCTCACCCCAGCCCTATTTATGAGCTTGCACTCTCTCTCTGTCTCTATCTCAACAGCATGTCCCATTGCCTCTGCTCCCACAGAGCAAGAGAGGGCAAAGTGAAGCAGGGCTCTGCAGAGTGGCCCCTGGAGAAGAGGGTTAGGTCCCCAGGAGGGACATGCCCCATCTGTTGTTAATTTATCCATTCAATAATTCACAAATCTTTAAATATGTATTGAGTGGCTGCTGTGGGCCGGGCACTACATCCAACTCTGGGGATGTTTCATGAACAACACAAACTCCAGACCAAGTTCTTACATGGCCATTAAAACTCTACAAATAAGAGTTTGATCACTTTAGTTAACACCAAGGAGGAACAGCCCTCCTTGTCCAGAAGTCAAGGAAGGCATCTGTTAGGAAGTCACACGTGAGCTGGCCCTGGCTCGTTAGGAGTTCGTTAGGCTGAGGGAGCGTGCGGAGGAGCCACATGTGTGAAGGTCTGTGTTAGGGAAACGTCAGGAAGTGAATGAAACACAGCCAGTGTGGTGGCAGCAGAGTGCAGCAGGGCTCTGGCTGACGAAGGAGGCTGGGCCAGATCATGAAGGACCAGGGAGGCCTCTCTAGGGCTGCACATCCTTATTCCAAGGGCAATGGGAATCATTTGCAGAATTTTAAGCAAAGCAGTGACATGATCAAATTGGTGTTTTTAGGGGTACCTGGGGGGCTCAGCAAATGAAGCATCTGTCTTCTGCTCAGGTCATGATCCCAGAGTCCTGGGATCAAGTCCCATGTCTCAGGCTCCCTGCTCAGCGGGGAGTCCCTCTTCCTCTCCTTCTTCTCCTGGCTTCCTCCTGCTTGTGCTCTCTCTCACTCACTCTCTCTCAAATAAATAAATAAAATCTTAAAAAAAAAAAAAAAGATTGGTGTTTTTAGAAAATCACTGGGCAGCTGTGGGGAGAATGCCTTGAAGGAAGGCAAGATTGGATGGAGGCCAGGAGACTAGTTGAGAGGCTAACGGACATTCAAGTGAAAGATGGTGTCGAATGGGGATAACAGTGATGAAAATTAGGTTTGATCGAATGTATAACTAAGCACAAGGCACCTGCATGATCTCATTCAATCCTCACAAACATCTGTCAAGTTAGTATCATTATTATTATTTTATAAATGACACTAAGGCTCAGAGAGGTTAAGAAACTTGCCCAAGGTCACCCAGCTGGTGAGCAGAGAGCCAGGATTTGAACCTGGGCACTCTGGGTCCAGAGCCTGCTGTAAAATTGACGTCTATACTGGACAAAAGTGGATAGATTCAAAGTGCACTTAGGAGAAATAAGCAGCAGAACTTGGTAATTGGAGGCTTTCTTCCATGATCATAGCTAGATGATTGATGCCATTTATTAAGGCTGGAACGGCTAATGGCCCATGACAATTTGTTGTAGTTACAGCTTAATGGGACGAGAGTTGCAGATGAATTAATTCGCAAATAATAATAATGGCAACCACATGGAGCTTTCTTTGTGCCAGGCGCTCCCAATCTCCTGTGAGGATAATTCACTTAATCCTCACAAGAACCCTGGGAAGGAGGTGTTAGTGTTATCATCTCTGCTACAGTGTGTCTAACATTTATGTCCCTCCACCCCCCACCAAATTCATATGTTGAAATTATAACCTCCAGAGGTGATGGTAATAGTAGGTGGGGTCTTTGGGATTTGATTGATTCATGAGGGTGTCTTATAAAACAGGCTCCAGAGAGATCCCCAGCTCTCTTCCACCACAGGAGGACACAGCTAGAAGACACTGGCTGTGAACCAGAACCACCAGAATGAGATCACGTTGGGTCCTTGATCTTGGACCTCTGGCCTCTGGAATTTGGAGAAATAAGTTTCTGTGGATTAAAAGCTGCCCAGTGCACTATTTTATTATAGCAGTTTGAACAGTCTCTGACAGTCCCTATTTCGCAAATGAGAAACAGGTGCAGAGACCTCAAGGAACTTGGCCAAGGTCACACAGTAGAAATTGTCAGAGCTGGGATATAAACTCAGGCAGGCTGGCTGCAGAGGGCAGATGCATGCAGCTTCCAGAAACTTCTATAACAAAATGGTCCCCTGACCTGAGGCCAGTCTTCAGCAAAGCAACACATTTCTCTTTGAGTGAAGGTCTAAGATCTCTCTTTTGCCTCTGAAGTCACACTATAAATGTGGTCTGTGGCACATAAAATCAGCCCTAGGACATTTAAATAGTAAACCCTGCAACTTGCACACCTGCAGTTTGCTCACTCATGTAGAAATCTCCAGTCTGTTCTAAGCTGCTTATGGGTAGGGCCTGAACTGCTCAAAGGAGGCCGACATTATTTGCTGAATTGGTTGGGAGGTTGTCTGTAGGAGGAAGAGAAGTTATGTGATGAGGAGCCCACTGGGGGACTTTTCTCGGGTTTCTGATGAAATCTTTTTCATTATGCAGATGTGGCCTTCTTGATGCTAAATAAAGCCTTGCTTTATTTGGATGCCTGCAGAATTATATTTGGAGGGGTTGCTATTAAAAGGAACTAGTCATTAGAGGGAGAAACCATTAGTTCTTCATAAGCATGGAAGTTTATTTTTAATGGAGACTACAACTTCCCTCAAATCCTACACAGCACCTCGTGAACTAGACCCTGAAGGGGAGGATGCTTGCATGTTTCTACAAATCTTTGTAGGAATCCTTGGATTCGGTGCCCCCTCTAGGGAAGGGCCTCCCCTCTAGGTCGGGTGGGACCCCAGCCACCCACAGTCCTCATCCATCACAGTGTCACCGACCTCGCCAGCTTTTCTTCCATCCCTCTTGCCTTCCAGTCCCACTACAGAGTCAGTCCCACCTTCCCCCAAATCATCTCTGCCGTTCCTTCCTGCTGGAAATGCCATCCTTGCTTCTCTTCATCTGGATCCTCTCCATCTCATCCTTCAAGACCCTGGTGGGAGTCTTCTTAAGAAGTCTTCCCTGAGGGGTGCCTGGCTGGCTCAGTCAGTAAAGCATCTGACTCTTGGCTTCAGCTCAGGTCTTGATCTCATGGGTCCTAAGATAGAGCCCTGTCAGGCTCTGTGCTCAGCAGGGAGTTGGGTTGAAGATTCTCTCCCTCTGCCCTTCTCCCCTCTTGCGTGCTCTCTCTCTTTCCCTTTCTCTCTATCTCTCCCAAATAAATACATAAATCTTAAGTCTTCCCTGCTTGCCCCAGGGAACTTCTAGTATAGCCTCATCATATACAAATTCTAATTATTTGGTTATGGGCATCTTCCTCTTTAAACAGAGAGGCCAGGGTTCAGCTTATTGGTTCACATTTTTCTTCCTCCTCCCTACCTGTGGCCCCTCTGTCTGCTGTGCCTGCTGAGCAAGAGCCATGCTGAGTGGACTAGCTTCCTGAGCTCTGTCCCCTCTCCCCTATACTAGGTCATCTTCGTGAGCCTGTCCTGCCCACTGTGCTAAAGTGTCCATGCTTTGGACTGTGTGAAAACCTCGACTCCCCCAAACGTCTGGGCTAGGAGTGGATCCCCAGAAGCTAACTTGCAAGCTGTCACGTAACCTATGATGACCTGGGAAAAAGAGGAACTGAGAGAGGACCCAGCTGTGGCCATTATTCTCGATTTCTGAGCCCCAGACCCCTTTGTGCAGCCAGCCTCCGAGATGTCCCCCTGGTCAGCGCTTCCTGGTACCCCCATATGATCCCCTCCCACCATTGCATGAGGCTGACTCGTGTGACCAATAGGATACTACAGAAGAGAGGATGTGTGACTTCCAAGATAGGACATAAAAGACACTGTAGATTCCGCCTTGGTCTCTTGAATCGCTCCCCTGGGGTAAACCAGTTGCCACCTTTGAAGACACTCAAGAAGCCTTGTGGAGAGGCCCATGGGGGGAGCAGCCGAGACCGCCCACAGACAACCAGCCCTGACTTGTGAGTGAGTCACCTGGGAAGTGGTTCCTCCTGCCCCAGCCAAGCCTTCCAGTGACTGCAGACCTGCCTGACATCTTGACTGCATAAAACACTAGGCCAAAACCAACTAAATTGTCCCCAAATCCCTGGTGCACAGAAACTGTGTGAAATAATAAATGTTTTCTGTTGTTTTGAGCCATTAAATTTTGTTGGGGTAATATGCAGTAATAGACAACTAATACACCTTTTTTTTTTTTTTTTAGGATTTTATTTATTTATTCATGAGAGATACAGAGAGAGGCAGAGACGTAGGCAGAAGGAGAAGCAGGCTCCTTGCAGGAAGCCCAATGTGGGACTCGATCCCAGAACCGCGGGATCACGCCCTGAGCCAAAGGCAGATGCTCAACCGCTGAGCCACCCAGGTGTCCCACCTTTTTGTTTCTTTACAATAAAATTTCCTTGTGTTGGCTTGTGTGCAAGTACTTGCTATTTACTCACTGCTGCCTTGTGTGTTGGTGGGTTCCCACCCGCATACGAGGGGCAGTTTATGCCCTGGGATTAGCATAGAAATCTCTGTCTCTCCTTGTTTGTCTGTTTCTCTTTCTCTTTCTCTCCCTCTCTGTATTACATATACCAATGACACATTACCTGTTTGTGGTGCGTTACAGTTTCCAAAGAGCTTTCCTACACACCTCGTTTGATCCTCTTAGCAAATGACACAGATACGTCATTCTATAACTCAGATGTACTTATGGCTACAGATTAACTTTACCTTGAGAACTTTTGCAATAATGCATGGGAAAAGCACTTTTCACAATTCTTTCATGTATGTATAGGATCAATAGGTTGGCTTATTCAATAAATATTTACTGACTTCCTACTATGTGTAAGAAGGGGGAGTGGGAAGACATATGGAAAAGCAGCAGACATTAATTTGCCTTCAGGGAATTCATAGTCTAATGGAAGCATTACAATGTGTACACAGATAACTAAAATACGCAGAAACTTCTAAAGCCCTAACAGCTGGAATGAAGCACTGGTTTTGTCCTGGGTGTTGCACTAAAACCTTTACATGGATAATCTTTCCCTCCCAGGATGTGATATCCCTGAGGGCAGGGGCTTATCCTTAACTCTCATCCCTAGAACAGTACTTGGGGCACACAGTCAACACTTATTTAGTGAATCTCACTGAATCCTTACAATCTTTAAAAAAAAAAAAAAGGCAAAGTAGCAGAGTGGTTACCCCATAGGTTCTAGAATAAATCTCCTGCCCTTGGATCCTAGCTCTATTAGTTGCAGGGAAGTGATCTTAGAAAAGTTAGTGACCCTTTCCGTGACTCGGTTTCCTGCTATGAAAAAAGTGAGGAAAATAATAGTACCTAGTTACAGTACCTAATAATATCTTACCAGGTTATCCTGAGGATCACATGAAACAATTTCATGCAAAACGCTTGGAACAGCGCCTGACACATGATAAGCACTAAAACGTCACCTCTCGTGACTGCGATGATCCCCATTTTACAGAGGAAGAAATGGAGGCTTGGAGATGTTTAGCAAGCCACGCCCCTGCTTTTAAGTGTATCACTCACATTTCCAAAAAAGGTGGTAAAGGAAGGCAGACCAGGATGAGTGTCAGAATATTTTCCCGTAAAGATAAAGAAGAGTTGGTTCACATCTGAAGACGAGGATCAAATTAGTAGGGACATGCTTTGAAAACGGTCTGTTCTGAAACAAGGGTAATTGGATTCTGGCCACAGGTTGCTTTTGCTACCTCCCCGTCTCAGATGGTTGGTTGTTTCTGGAAGGGGAGCCCCGCTGGGGTGGGGGAGAGGAACTCCTTGGGGCAGTCGTTTCAGCACGACTCACCGGGCAGTTTATAGCACAATTTAGATACACCCGGGATAGCAGGATTACTAACCACGCTGTCTGCTGATGTAAACTCTATTTGGATGCAACAATGTTTTTAAATAACCTCAAATACAATTACCACCCTGAGGATGGGGCTGGTTGAATGACTAGAGAAATATCATTCAGATAGTTCATTAACTAATTACAGTGCTCCACAACCAGCCTATGCAAGGCAGGGGTTGTAGGGATGAGTCACAGGCTGAGCTCAGGGGCCGGAGAGGGGCTCTGCCTGCGCCAGCACCAGAAGGCATTCATTCCTGCTTGACAAAGAGGGACTCCTCCCCTCCTTGCTGTCTCCTTAGCATTCAGGGGAAGATGCTCCGGAGGCTCAGACCTACCTCCATGCCAGGGTGATCCACAGGGCTTCAAGAAGCTCTACTCCTCCCCCTGGTTGCTCACTGCACTTGTAACCAAAGACAGAATCTCGGAGGACTTGGACCGGGACAGGCAGGTGGCTGGGCACTCATTTAGTTAATGAATCTGTCGTCTACGTTGTCTTGAGTGCCATGGGGAAGAATGTTTCGTAAGGGCAACAGGACACCTGCTGCTCCATTTCCTGGGGAGCACCGGCTGGTCCTCCAGCTGGAGGAACTTGAATTCTCACTACACGGGAGAGGGGTGGCCACCCCGAGGCAAGGCTAGTTGCGCGGCAGCCGAATGGGCTTTTAAAAATTGTTCAAAGTTGTAAAAAGTGTTTGCAAAGCACCACTTTGGACAAGCCACCCTGTGAAACTTAGTTTTCTCAGCTGTAAATGGGGATAACATTGGTATCTGTCTCAAAGAGTTGCTGGATCAAACGACACAGGGAATGTGAAGTTTTTAGCATAATGCTTGGCAAAAAGCCAAGGGCTCGGTCAACGTGAAGCTATTAGTTGTCATGTCATCATTTGACCACATGCACAGTCTTACTGATACCCTCGGTGGAGAGCAGATTCAGAGCTCTGCTCCTTCCTCCCGGTGTGCTCCTTCTGTCAACATTCAGCCCTCTCAACATTGGCCAGCCTTCTGACGGTGCTAAAGACCAACTATTCAGAATTCTGTTCCTGAACTTTTAAAATCAAGAGCAGCTGCACACTAAAGTCCTGAACAGCAAATGTCCCCCAGCAGCGCCAGGTTCACACTGGCAGTCCCCTATCCCTAAATTTGTTTTGAATAAACATTCTTTAAGAGAAATATAACGGAGGCTAGCTGGCTGTACTGCCCTATTTTTCTATTCTCCTCCAAAGTGAATGCCAGACATTTCTGGGGCCAAAGACAGGATTAACATTTCTCAGCCTAGTAAACACACCCATCTGGATTCAGCACAGGGAGCATTAGCGCTCCAACCATTTCCTGTAATCAGCTTGAAGGATCCAGGCCGCAAGCTTGGAAATTAAATTCTAGAAGTGATTTTTTTCCATCCTGGAAGCTATTTCAATTACAGCTTCTTGCAGATGAACCTCGGATAAGCAGCAAACTTACAGGCCCTGGCATTATGTAATGAGTCTGCACAACAGGGACTTGCCATGACACAACAGAGAGGCCACCTGGAGGCTGAGAGTACAACCACCAGACAGAGTGCCATACCTGCTCTGAGTGCCCATGGCATACGGGACATTAGGCAAGACTGAGCAACATTTCAATGTCATAGTCTAGGAACTCTCTGACAGACAGTAAACCCTAGCAGTGTGAGACCCTTAGCCCAGCTGGAGGTTGAGGGTATGTTATCCAGGCTGAACCTCCAGTCAGTCGTGTGAACAAAGATGGCAAGGGCATTTCAGGCAGGTGGAAGAGCAAGCCAAGACCCACAGGTCTAAAACAAGGGGTGCGTGTGTGTCATATGTGTGCGTGTGACTCCAGGCAACCCAGTATTAGAGTGCAAGGAAGGTAGGGCAGGAGACTGGCCGGGTATACCTTTGCCCATCACCGTTATTTTTAGCATCAGGAAGTCCTTTAGGACCCGCCCCAGGATTTTGTCTTCAAGATTTCAGATTTCTAGAGCATGAGATCCAGAGCATGATGGGCCCTTCCAAGAATTTCGCAGAGGCCAGACACTGGAGTTTCCCAGCACCATCTTCAGAATGTAGTGCGGCTAAGTATCGGGATTAAGGTTTGGTGTGTGACAAAGCAGAGCAGCTTCAGAGGTCATCAAGCAGGTGGCAGGAAGAGCGATCTGATAGCAGATGCTACTTTATCAACATGCCTCCAATGTGGGAGACTCAGGAGCAGGCTGACTGGCTCATGAGGCAGGAGCTTTGTACTTTTTCTTTTCTTTTCTTTTCTTTTCTTTCTTTCTTTCTTTCTTTCTTTCTTTCTTTCTTTCTTTCTTTCTTTCTTTCTTTCTTTCTTTCTTTCTTTCTTTCTTTCTTTCTTTCTTTCTTTCTTTCTTTCTTTCTTTCTTTTTATCCTACAAAATTTGGGTGAAGGTGCTTGGGAAGAGAGGGCTGAACATATGAGACCTGGCCAGCATCAGCTCACCCATGGGAACCCCAGTGTGGGAGGGAACAAGGGTGTCAGATAGACCTACATTCTAGTCCTAACCTTGCAGTTTGCTGTGGGACTTAAATTATTGAATTTCAGGCAGCCTGGGTGGCCCAGCAGTTTAGCACCGCCTTCAGCCCAGGGCATGATTCTGGGGTCCCGGGGATCGAGTCCCATGTCGCGCTCCCAGCATGGAGTCTGCTTCTCCCTCGGCCTGTGTCTCGCCTCTTTCTATCTCTATCTCTCGTGAATAAATAAAATCTTTTAAAAGTAAATAAAATTATTGAATTTCACAAAGTGCCAGATTCTTTGCTGTTAAAGTGGGGATAACGGAGCTCTGGGTTGTCGTGGGTGTGGAGTGAAGCATCAATGTGAGGCATCGTAATGGGTATTTAATAATAATGAGTTTTTCAAGGTGCCGCTGGATAAAAGGTTGCAGCTGGTAGTTATTCTTGAATTGTTTAGGCTGCTTTGGGGATGGTGCTGCCCTTGTCTGGAAGCCTCCCTTGATGTTACCACGGTGAGCAGCGGGGTCAGCTCATCCATAATCACATACTTAGGAAACCAGAGTCCCTTGTTCCAGAAGAGCCTCCACCTGCCTTTCCTCATTCCTGCACTCCTGCTCCTGCAGAGCTCTGCTTGGGACTCCAGCAGCTCCTCACCACCACCTTTTCCCTACAAGGCTGCCAGGATAAGGGCCCAAGCTAGAAGCAACACAGCCTCGGTTTTTATTCGCCAGGATAATAGAACTTGTTAGGACTGAGCATTTTTCACTGCCTCTCTTGGTTTCAAAATCCAAGAGGGAAAGATTTTAAATTATTACTGAGTTTGTTTTTTAGCATGAAAAATGATGCAAATTCAAGGTAGAAAAAATCAAAAACAACCCTCAAGTAATAGAGGACACTGAAGTTAAGTTACTTTACTTCTCCCGGCCCCAGTTTCATCAACTGTAAAAGAGAGTCCTTCCACTCAGGGTCATTGTGGAGGTTCAGTGTAGGCATTTGGAAAACGCTTGGTGCAATGGCTGGTGTGGAGCAAGCACCTGACATATGTTAGCGATTATCATCCATCACCACTCGACTTCCAGAGATGACTTAGGGTCTCCTTCTGGAAATATTCTATGCTTGCAGGAAAATATATTTAAATATTCATGCACATAGAGAGCTGTTACACTTAATGTTCTGCAACTTGCTGTTTTCACTTAATAATCTTGGGCAGGCTTCCACGTGAATGCGTATAGAATTCCCACATTCTTTGTAAATAACTGGGCAGTATTTCATTGAATTGGTGTACCATTATTTATATGAACAAAGGAGAAACATTTCAATCATAGAATTATAGATTTGTTTAGAAATTTTCTTTGAGGGGCAGCCCGGGTGGCTCAGCGGTTGAGCGTCTGCCTTCGGCCCAGGGCCTGATCCTGGAGACCCAGGATCGAGTCCCACATCGGGCTCCCTGCATGGAGCCTGCTTCGCCCTCTGCCTGTGTCTCTGCCCCTCTCTCTCTGTCTCGTGAATAAATAAATAAAATCTTTAAAAAAAAAAAAAAAAGAAATTTTCTTTGAGGGGCACCTGGGTGGCTTAGTTGGTTAAGCTCAGGTCTTGGTTTTGGCTCAGGTCATGATCTCAGGGTCGTGCGATTGAGCCCCGTGTCAGGCTCTGTCCATGCTGAGTGTGGAGTCCACTTGGCATTCTCCCTCTTCCTTGGCCCCTAAAAATGCTCTCTCACTCTAAAAAAGAAATAAATCTTAAAAAAAAAGAGAGAGAGAAATTTTATTTGAAAATACATGCAAAAAAACCCATTTGAATAATTAAACCTTCTTTTCAACATTTACAGATCTCATAAACTTGACCCACATTGCGTGCCAACAGTGCTGCTGAGTGACAAAATGGAGCCCCAAATTGAGAGCACCGCAGACCAGATTGGACATGCCTAATGGGGCAGGTTAAAAACAATGTAAGCTACTCTACTTACCAGATTAATTTGGAACAGAATAGAACATTAAGGAGGTGTAATAGTTGTTTGTTCAAGCTTTTAACTACAATGTAAAAGGACCAGTGGTTTTACTATTATTTTTCCATTTGGCTTCCTGGCACCTTGAATTCAATCAGTGTCCTGCTGTTCAGAGGTATTTTGAAGTGTGCCAAGTCTTAATTGAAGTGGAAGTGCCTGAAACCAGAGTTAATACCATGAGCAACAGGGAGCCGAATTTATGGAGGTAAACTGTTGCTAGCTCTGCATTTCAACTACTTTTGGCTCCTGGGGTCAATTTAAATTTTGAGAGTAGACTGAATGGTCGGGAAATGAGCTGGACTGGGCCAGAGATGCAGCTCTTGTAATTCTGTTGAGCTTTGGGTTCCCTTGGAGGGTAAGAATTCTGCTACATGGTCCAGGGACCCTGGCTGGACCAGAAGACCCTGGGTGTGAAGTCTTCTCTCCAGCACGGTGCTGGGGGCTGGAGATACAATGGACAACAGGATGAGATGGGTCCTTGTCCTATTAGATGCTAGATTGGGAGACAGACATAAATAAGCAAACAAATAAAACAAATAGAGTTTAGGATTGGCACCAAGAATGAAATAAACAGGGATGAAAAAGAGAGTAACTAGGAGAATCCACTTCCCCTAGGGGTGAGGAAGAAATATATGAGCTGGAATTTGGTCGATGACAAGGGCCCAGCAGCAGGAAGAGCTGGGAAAGACCATTCTCAGCAAAAGGAAGGTGGGGGGCCAACGCCCTGGAGTAGGAAAGAGTTGGCTATGTTTGATGGAGCTGAGAAAAATCCAGATGGTTGGATCAAAGTGAAGAAACTACACCAATGGGGCCCATTATCTTGCAGGATCTCACAGACCACAGTCAAGAGTTTAGATTTCATTCCCAATGCTACAGAAGACTTTTTTTTTTTAAGTTTTTTTTTTTTAATTTTTTATTTATTTATGATAGGCACACAGTGAGAGAGAGAGAGGCAGAGATACAGGCAAAGGGAGAAGCAGGCTCCATGCACTGGGAGCCCGACGTGGGATTCGATCCCGGGTCTCCAGGATTGCGCCCTGGGCCAAAGGCAGGCACCAAACCGCTGCGCCACCCAGGGATCCCGCTACAGAAGATTTTAAGCAAAACTGTGACATGGTCTGATTCCTATCTCTTCAGAAAGATTATTTGAGTGCTATGTGGAGAGTGCACTGAAATGGAGGTCAGTAGAGGAGGTGGGGGCTTCTTGTCATGCAAGAGGGGACTGTGGTGGAGGCAACCGCTATAGCAGTGGGTGGGCACCTCGATTCTAAATCCCGCTAGCAGGTCAGAGTCTGCTGTAGGCTTTGGGAAACAAAGATTCTCCAGGGGTTCCCATCAGTCAGCTCACCAATCACCTCTCGGGATCTTGCCTAGCACAGAGACAAATGTTTGGTACGATAGAGGTTGAGACCAACATGGGTTCACAGGGTAGACCCCAAACCCCCACGACAAATTAAATTATAAGATGCCAGGCCTCAGGCACTGGTGACCACAAGCACTAGATCAGGGACAGCAGGGAATATTTTGCCCACACCACAGACACCTGCCTTCAGGACCTTTGGCAAAAAAGGTGAACTCCATACTGTCTATGCCACCTTTCTTTTTTCCAGCCAGGAATACTGACTGACACCATCTCCCACACTGATGACTACGCAGACCCCATCTGCCAACTTCAGCTACCCCTATGCACATCTGATTTTAAAGCAGTGCTATACCCCAAATGGATTTTAAATTTTTGGTCTGTAAGGAAGACAGATTTGAGGTCTCGTGACCCTGCCAGCCCCCCTCTGCTGCGGGTGAACAGAAAGTCCACATTACAGGCTGGAATGCTACATAAGTTCGGAGAAGGCAAACCTCAGTGACAGGCCTCTGTTTTTTGTTTTTTCTTAAAAAGATTTTATTTATTTATTCATGAGAGACACAGAGAGAGGCAGAGACATAGGCAGAGGGAGAAGCAGGCTCCCTGCGAGGAGCCTGATGTGGGACTGAGGATCACGACCTGAGCCAAAGGCAGACGCTGAACCACTGAGCCACCCAAGCACCCCCAGAGCCAGACCTCTTGACAGACAGGCCAGGGGCTGAGCTTTGACAGCTTTGGAAGCTGGATCTGAGGATGCCTGATGGGGAGCCATTCTATAGTTGAGTGAGGTGTGGCTTTTCTCTCTGGTTGCTTTTAGGACCTTCTCCTTGTCTTTGACATTTAGCAATTTCACTACATTATGTTGGGATGTGGATTTCTTTTTATTTGCCACACCTGGTATACATTGTAATTTCCTATTGTTAAAAGCTGAGTTTTGTCCCTCCCACAAAGTACACCTGTTGGAATTCCTCAGCCCCAGGACCTTAGAATGTGATGGATTTGAAGATAGGATCTTTAAAGAGGTGATTAAACTAAACAAGGTCATTAGGGTGGGCCGTGATATCCTTATGAGAGAGGAGATTAGGACACAGGTACACACAGGGAAAGACCACGTGGAAACATAGGGAGAAACTATCTGCAAGCCAAGGAGAGAGGTTCAGAAAAAAGCAATCCTGCCAATACCTTCTAGCCTCGAGTCATGAGAAGATAAATTTCCTTGTATGTGTTTACCTACTACATCATGTTTTAAAACAGTATTTTGGCTAGGGAAGGTCAAGAATGCCCAAACTTGATCTTTGGCTTATTACTTCTATCTAGACCTAGTTCCAAAACAGGATGCCACGACAGGTGGCTGGGGGGCCAAGGGATCAGTGATTGCTCGCTGCAAGCCTGGTGCAAGGAGAGGTCACCGGGGCCGGCCCTGTGCTTCCCCTCTCTCCCATGTTGTTTGGGCTGTGAGATCTGCTTACAGGTTCTGAGGTCTAGTATTTACTATCCCAGAGCTCAGACCTGAGTCTCAGGTTTTGCTGCTGTGATGGGAGGAAGAGCTGGTTTCACAGGGACCCATCACCATCAGGGAGAATGTTCTGGAGACCAAGAGCAAGGAGACCCCCTAGAGCTAAGGGCAGAGCTGGTGCAGGTCTGGGGGCAAAGGCAGGACAGCCAGAAGCTTTCCTGGGAGGGAGCAGTCCTGTCTTTTGCTCCTTCCATTATTATTTTACAGGAAGGGACTCAGGAAAGAAGCACTGGGGATGGGGACAAGGTCCCTTCTACTCAGGTTACTTGGTCTCGGGCAAACGTGGCCAACCCCAGAGACACTCCTCTTGACCTTGGGGGAGAAACGGGGCACAAGGTAGGAGGAGGTCAAGAAGGGACTTTGAACTCCTGGAGGACGATCCTTATTAAAGTGGGGCAGCCCCAATTTAACATTTTTGGGAATTTAAATTGACACAGTTCTTGGGGTTCCACAACTGTCATGTTGCTTGTTCTTCCTTTCCCTCAAGGAGCCTACAGTCTCCTGTGGTGAAGTGCACCTCCAAATCTTGTGACCATGACGGGAATTGTCATCCTTTTCCCCCTCTGGGTCAGCCAGCCTCTGGCTGGGTCCTTAGGGACAGAGCTCCCTCTGCTGGCTCCCAAGCTGGAGCCTGCCGGATCTTGAGCAGAGCCCTTCCTGCCATGACATCAACTTCAAATTATTGTCATCATAATCTCTAACAACCTGTTTATTAAACGGTACAATTGTCTATTGCTGTAGATTAATCATCTTACTGTGAGGTATAGCAAGGGCTCTGGAACCAGCCCTGGGCCTTTATTAGCAGTGGTCTTTGGTATATTTCTTTAATTTCTCTGAACCTCAGTTTTCTCATCTGTAAAATGGGTATAACAGCACTTGTGTCAGGTGGGGTCCAATCAGGAAAACAGAAATTACACTAGTTGAGTTCACAGAAAGAACACGGGGGAATTGTTAAATGTGTGCTGGAGGACTGAAAGAACAACACAGGTGTTTTGAGGTCACAGAGAATAGCTACAGAAAGTGGCTACCAGCCCTTTGGTGGAGGGAAGAGCCTGGGATTACCAGACCTGCTCCAGCACCTACAGCTGCTCAACAAACCACTGCAAAGTTTAGAGACTTACCGCTCTCAGGGTTGGCTAGGCAGTTCTTCTGCTGGTCTCACCTAGACTCATTCGTGCTGCAGTCTTCCACTGAAAGGTAGGCTGGACATCTGAGTGGGTTGGCCTCTCTCTCTCTCTCTCTCTCTCTCTCTTTCATGCTCAAGGAAGCTACCCTGGACTCCCTCATGTGCTGGTCCGAGGGAAGGCGTCCCAGAGCGCACATGCTCATCCAACCTCTGCTTCCTGTCTGCTCCCTTTGGCCCAACCAGATCGCCTGATGGAGCCCAAGCCCTACCTGAGGGGACCACTAGAGGGCCTGGATTTCAGGAGGGATCCATGGGGGTCACCGGTGTAACAATCGATCACAAGAACCTACACATTTAGAGGAGGGAGCTCCCAGCCACAGCTGCTACCTCGGGATCTTAGAGGAGGGTCTCGTGGAGCTGAGCCCAGACATGTGACGTGCAGGCATTCCTTGCCTATGCCGGGCATGCGGAAAGAAGTTGCAAACCGGAACCATCTGCTGCTCCAGGGGAATCAGCAAGCAGGTTTAAGAAGGAACAAATCTCTCTTCCTTCACCTTCCAAGCTCCTTCTCAGGCCCCCTTTTGGGCAGCAGACAAAGGAGAAAGGTAGCTCGCAGACTCCCAGCCTGGCACCCCAGAGCGCAGGGTGGAATGGCGGGAGCTGAAACTCATGGAACGCTTCCTTGTCTTGCAGGCTTGTTGAAGACTGGGAGTGGGTGCAGTGCTCAGCCCAGGTGAAATGCTCGATGAGGGATGACTATATTTATAGCAATAACTTTTTTTTAAGACTTTATTTTTAAGTAATCTCTGCACTCAATAATGGGGCTCAAACCCACAACCTCGAGATCAAGAGTCGCATGCTCCACCCATTGAGCCAGCCAGGTGCCTGGATTATTAACTCTTTTTAAATCTTTCTGAAGCACAATGGTACTGAACTCTCACGAGGTACCTTACCGTGGCATGACATTTGGAGGTAACTGAGGCTTCATTCTATCCTGTTTTCTTACTGCTCTGTGGCCCTTATCCATAAAGATGGTCACATTTCTCATCTCTGGAGGAGAATGTGTCAGGGTCTGGCACAGGTGGCCTAGAAGGTCACAGAAGTGCTCAGGGCTGCTGAGTGCATTTTTCAAACATCTAAGACAGTGGCCTTGAAAACCACACCTTTCTGGGTTTATTTAGAGATTTCTTGAGGTCTCAGAGGCCTGAGGCCTAGAGCGGAGTCCAGCGCTCATACTGAAGGTGCAGAGAGGACAGGAAGGTGGGAGATCCCACCCCAAGGCAGACAATAGTGACCAACTAGCAGAAAGAATCAGAGGGGCTTAACTGATCTGGTGTGTTGGGCCTGAGAGAGAGAAGTCCCGTACTCTGGTTCCTTCTAGAGGAGAAGAGCATACACAAATTGCTGTGGGAGTGCCGAAAAGGGGGAAAGATCTGTGTATTTTGTCTCATAGAGCAAGGCACAGGCTTGTCTATATCCAGCAGGGCAGAGACAACACACTCAAAGTAGAGAGTTGAAAAGAATTCAATCAGGATCTATTTACAAAAGTGTAGGCGGATTTAGTAACAGCAACAAGAAGTTGGTAGTATCCTGGCACTAAAAATAGCTGGCAGCTATTAACTACCACTTGTAGTCCTGATGGAGCAAGAGGAAAGACCAGTTCCTTGAACCTGGGGAGCTGTGTGTTGAGGGCTGCCAGACAAGAGTTTTGATTTTGGGCGTATGGCCAGCCCATTGCAGCGACCCAGCAGGTGGGAAGTTTGGGGAATAAATGCAATTCTTTTTCTTTTCCCTTTCCTGCCAGTACTAGGGTTGCCAGATTACATGAGAAATATTTATGTCAAAAAAATTACTGTTGGTTATCTGAAATTCAAATTTAATGGGGTGTCCTGTATTTAACCTGGAAAGCCTAACCAGTACTCTCTTTTGGCTAAACCCAGACAGAAGCCAGAGCCCAGGACATCTCACTGATACAGCCCCAAAGGTTCCCTTAGGTTTTATCCTGTAGGCAATGGAAGTAACAAACTATTTTCAGGAAAAGGACAAGTATTTTATTAAATCATCCTTTATTTAATATTTGTAGCAACACCATACATGATACCATAAAATGCTTATTATGAGAAAAATGAATAAATTGCAATGGGCACACAAGGGAATATCACAGAGCAGTGAAAAATCAACTATGGCCATACATAACAAAATGTTGTGTTTTTTTTTTTTTAAGATTTTATTTATTTATTCATGAGAGACACAGAGAGAGAGAGAAAGGCAGAGGCACAG
The DNA here is from genome assembly GCF_003254725.2 of Canis lupus dingo. Taxonomy (NCBI): domain Eukaryota; kingdom Metazoa; phylum Chordata; class Mammalia; order Carnivora; family Canidae; genus Canis; species Canis lupus. The sequence goes on along the minus strand of NC_064270.1, from coordinate 29,927,784 downwards.
GCAGAGGGAGAAGCAGGCTCCATGCAGGGAGCCCAATGTAGGACTCGATCCTGGGACTCTAGGATCGTGCCCTGGGCCAAAGGCAGGTGCTAAACCGCTGAGCCACCCAGGGATCCCCTAAAAATAAATTTCTTAAATAACAATATTTAAATAAAAAATCAAAGCATATTTGCTTTATGTAGGGTACATATATTAATTAGGTTAAGTGGACACAACATGTTTTTTATGACAGCTTTTTAATATAACTACTATATTGTACATCTGAAACTAATATCACACTGTGTATTAACTATACTGGAATTAAAATAAAAAATAAAAAAGACAGCTACTATACTGCACAATTATTCTCAACCTCTATATATCATCAATATATTTAAGTTGGCGATTTTGTGTTGCCATATAGTTTCTTTTCAATACAATAATTTTCTTACATGATTGTCTCCCATTCACTTTTCAGCACATTTTTATGAGAGTATAATTTAGTCATATAACTATCACAAAATCAAGCTATAAAACAATTTAATCACACCTCAAAATCTCCCTGTGCCCCTTTGTAGCCAACTTTTCGACCAGCCTTTCTCAGCTTCTGTGAACCACTGATCTGCTTCCATTCCTACAGTTTTGCGTTCTTAGAATTTCATACAAATGAAGTAAAAAAAAAAAACACGTAGCCTTTTGAACCTGGTGTATTTTAGTGTGACGCATGAGGTTCATTCCCATTGTTGCCTGCCTAGCCAATTCCTCTTCATTGCTGAGCATTATTCCATTGGATGCATGATGTACCAGTTAGTGTATCCATTCAGAAGTTTAAGGGCACTGGGGATGTGTATCAGTCAGGGTTCTCCAGAGAAATAAATTCCACAGGATACATATATACACACACATATATATACATATACAAGCATACATACATCCATATCGATCTGAATCTCTATCACCTATATCAATATTGATATCAAGAGAAAGAATTCATTTTAAGGGATCAGCTCATGTGGTTGGAGGTGGGGAGTAATGCTGGTAACTCCAAGAATCTGTTAGGCCGGCCAGCAGGCTGGAGACTCGAGCCGGAGTTCTATATTACAGCTTTAAGGCAGAAGTGCTTCTTTAGGAAACCTCAGGTTTTGCTCTTAAGGCCTTCAACTAATTTGATGAGGCCCACCCATATTATTGAGGGTAACCATTACCTAAAGCCACTGACTGTAAATGTTAACCACATCTGCAAAACACCCCCATGGCAACATCTGGGCTAATGTTTGACCAGACAGCTGGGCACCATAGTCTAGTCAAGTTGACACATAAAATTAACTATCACAAGGTATTTCTAGTTTTTTGGAGAACATGCATAAAGCTACTGTAAACATTCCTGTATGGGTTTTGTGTGGATATAAATGACCATTTCAATTGGGTAACTAACTTGGAGTAGGATAGCTAGATCAAATAGTAAGTATATGTTTAATTGAATAAGTAACTGCCAAACTGTTTTCCAAAGTGATTACACCATTTTGCATTTCCACCAGCAACATATGAGAGTTCTAGTTGCTCAATTGGTATTGTCAGATCTTTTAAAACATTTTACCCAAGGTAATAAGCATGAAGGAGTGAAAAAAGCAAGAGTATATACGGCATTACACACTTTTCCATAGTTATAAAAAGGAAAACTAAACAATATATATATACACATACATATACATGCATTAAAATTCCAATTTAGAAAATAAAATAATGGTAAACTCAAACTTTAGGACTTACATCTATGGGGAGAAGGTAGAGAAATGAGAAATAAAAGAACCCTTTAAGTGCTTATGTTATTATCAATGTACTAGTTCCCAGGTTAGCTGGCGAGATCATGTTTGTTCATTCTTCCTTTTCTTTTTTCAGAGGGAGACAGAGCAAGCAAGCAAGCACCTGAGCAGGGGTGGAGGGAGGAGCAGAGGGAGAGGGAGAGAGAATCTCAGGCAGACTCCCCACAACATGGTGCCCGACATAGGGCTTGATCTCACAACCCTGAGATAATGACCTGAGTGGAAATCAAGACGCATAACTGACTGAGCCACCCAGGCACCCTGTTGTTCATTATTTCATTAAAACATGAATTAATTTAAAAAGGTCCACACATGGACCAATGATGATAGTTGTTAAAAGTCAAGGATTGTGATAAATCCAATTCTATACACTTGAAGTCCCATTAAAAAAAAAAAAAAGAATAGTGGCACGATTAGTGTATTAGAAGTGGGAGAGTAATGGCATGAAGGACTGGGAAGGAAAGGGATTCCAATAATCAGAGGAAATTACAGACCAAAAGTGGTACAGAAACGATGGAGGGTGACAGTTTTAAATGACAAGTCAGAAGGGAAATGGAATGGACAGGAATTCTGGGATCAAAGTAATATAGGGAGTAAGAGAGATGGTAAAGTACACAGTTAAATGTTTTTGGCTTGCAGGGATTATGTCATTCATCAAGATAGGAGATGTCAGAGTGGAATTTTGAGGGGCCTGAAGAGCCCATGAGATTATTCAAAATTCAAGTAAGGAGCTCAGGAAATGGAGAAAGACTTGGGGATAATTTGTATATAAAAATTATTTTTTAAAAGATTTAATTTATTAGAGAGAGAACATGAGTCAGGAGGGGAGGTGCAGAGGCAGAGGGAGAAGCAGGCCCCTTGCTGAGCAGGGAGCCTGAAGTGGGGCTCAATCCCAGGACCCTGGGACCCTGGGATAACCGCCTGCAGCTGAAGGCAGATGCTTAACCCCCTGCTACCCAGGCACCCCTAAAAATGTTTTTTTATTCAGCACCCGGTCTCAGGCCCTCGGCCAAATGTTTTACATGCATTATTCCATTGACCTTTTAACAGCAATCAAATCCAGTGGTGCTATTTTATACATATTTGACAGAGGAGAAATGGAGGGACCAAAGGAACGCTGAGCAGATTTAAGCACCCAGTTGGGATCAGAAACTGTAAATCTGTAATGGTGCCCATCGGCAAGGTTATCCATTTTTATGGCAATCCTTGACAGTAAGTGAAATGGAGCAAATAGAAGAATCTAAAATTAGGGATTCTTAATGATGACTGTGTCCAGAGTAGGACCCTGATCTAGCCAACGTGAGACCAAGGAGTTGAAGGATCATGTGGAGGAGCACGTCAAGACCTCTGGAGGACTTAAGATACCTGGTCCTCAAAGTCACAGACCACAGACTTGAGGACCTCTTACTTTTCATGTAGATCATAGGCTTGCAATTTTTCTAAATTGATTCTAGAGGACTTTACACACTGCAGCCTCTGATATCACTAGGGGCTGAGATTGCTATGGGCTGTACTTTTATTTTTTTATTTTTTTTAAGATTTTATTTATTTATTTTTTATTTATTCATGATAGACACAGAGAGTGAAAGAGAGGCAGAGACACAGGCAGAGGGAGAAGCAGGCTCCCTGCAGGGAGCCCGACGTGGGACTTGATCCCGGGTCCCCAGGATCACACCCCGAGCTGCAGGCAGCACTAAACCGCTGCGCCACCAGGCTATCCTGGGCTGTACTTTTAACATAGTGATGTTCCTCATTTATCCAGTTTTGAATTCAGATTGACCATTTGCCATATGTTTTAGTTGACTGATTTTATGAAAAGTGGGGCCTTTTGTCATCTACAGGGTACTTACAAGCCTGATGTCCAGTATTAGGCAGGGGAGGATTAGTTTCCCTATTATATCCTTTCTTTTTTTAAGATTAATTTTATTTTTTATTAGATCTATGTAATTTAAAGAATCAAGGCGCTCTCTCTAGGGCTTATTAGGAAAACCATAAATTCCCCTCCTGGAACCTCTTGGTTTCCTGGAATCATCCACTTTCAACTCTTAACTGGATTTTTATTGTTTACCTCCCTGTCTTTAAATAGATTGGCTGTATTACCACTTCCTGGTTTCTCAATTTTATGGATTATCTACTGAGTTCCCAATAGAGAAGAATCTGTTTCATTCCTTATCTACCATACAAACTCATGTTTCCTCTCCTCGGGTCCTCCAATACGTGCCATGTTATAATTTCAGCTAAGTCAATATTAGATGTTTTATTATGACCACGTAAATTCTGTGTGCAGCTAAGCCAATAATATAATTACTTTTCCTTTCCTATACAACTTTCTTTTTAAAGAGTTGGTAAATGTCTTATTTTCCGTTCACCGGGTTTTCTGTGTACTGATTATTAACATATCCCAAAATATTCCCTCAAGCTGTTTGCTCTCCTTTCAATAAGATCAAAATTAGGTGTTCATCATATTTCATGTCCTTGAAGAAATCTATCTCAGAGCCTTTTAAAAGATTGTGGTGAAATATACATAACATTAAATTTACCATTTGAGCCATTTTTTAAGTGTAGAGTTTAGTGGCATGAAATGCATTCACATCGTGCAACCATTATCACCATCTGTCCCCAGAACTTTTTCATCATCCTACACTGAAACTCTACCCATTAAACAGTAACTCCCATTCCCCCACGTCCCCACTTTACTTTCTTTCTCTCTGAATAGAACTGGAATCTTACAATATCTGTCCTTTTGACCTGCTCATTCTACTTAGCTTGTCTTCAAGGTTCCTCCTCATTGGAGCATGTGCTAGAGAAATTCCTTCCTTTATAAGGTCAAATAACGTTCCACTGTATGCATATACCATATTTAGTTTATCTCTCCATCCATCAACGGACGCTTGCTCTCACCTTATGAACATGGGTGTATAAATATCTCTTCAAGACCCGATTTCAATTCCTTCAGATATGTATTCAAAAGTGGAATTGCTGGATCATACATAGTATTTCTATTTTTAATTTTGAAGAACCACCATATTTTTTTACACAGCACCTGCATCATTCAAACATTTGCATCAATGGTGCACAAGGGTTCCAGTTTCTCTACATTCTTGTTTTCTTTTTTTTTTTTTTCTATTTTTGTTTTTTGATAGTAGCCCTTGGAAGGGGTTTCAGAGAGCTTTTCCTTTTGATTATTCTTATCAATTTTTTTTAAAAAGAGAGTTCCTCCTCCTCCTCTGATTTCCCTTTATAGGTTAGTAGCTTCCCGTGTTCTCAGCCCTCTTAGCCTCGCCACCCTCCCCAGGTGGTATCTTCTCTCATGCTGAGACTACAATTACACCTGTGGACTGATCCTTCCCAAAGCCAGTCTGGGCCTCTGCCTGGGCTCCAGATGTCTATATCCATGTGTACAATGAGCAGCTTTAAACACGTACCCCATCAGCAGATGCAAAACCGAACTAACTTTCCCTGAAACCTGCTCTACCTCCTGTATTTCCTGAATCAGTGAAAGGCTCCACAATCTGGGCAGACAGCCAAGCTACTAACATGGGAATGATCTCAGTTTTCCCTTTCTCTCACCCTTCTGTCTCCCTGTTATCTTGTATGCATAACCTTCTGTCTTTTCTCATTGTTACTGTCTAAATTCACTCAATCTATGCTACCTTATCTCTTGCCTGGACTACTGAAATTATCTCTCAGGAGCTCTCTCAGCCTGAAATCTCTCATCCCTATAATAACCCACACATCTGCTTGAGTTATCTTGCTATAGTACAGGTCTGATATTATACTCCTCTGCTTAAAAGCTCTGAATACATATGGAGTAAAGGACCAAGAACAAGGATACTTCTAAAGAAGAGCAGGAAGGTGACGAACCCCACCCAGATTAGAACTTATCAGGAGGATCTATTTTTGTATTGGCACAGGCATAGAGAAGTTGGCCCACAGAATAGAGCCCGGAAGCAAACTTGCACGTATACTAGGCTCTGATGGCCATGAAGGTGCCCTGCTCAGACCTCCCTGCAAGAGAAGCTGCTGCAAGGAATGTATTGGCCTCCTGGTCTTCTCCAGGATAGAACACATGGCAACATCACATCCACTGCAGCATCCATGCAGAAGCCATGCTGTCTCCCAGGGCTGCTTTCAGCCTGTCACTGAGATGGCGGAATTATTGGAGCTGGGCCATTTCTGCTCAGCCCGGGATTTTTCTAAGGGGGGCTCTGCCCTGGGGCACTCCACTTGCTTAGCCAAGTCTTACTTCGAGTCACACAGTGTCTGAGGGAATTGCTAGCCTTCCCTCTCTCCTTTGACAAGTGTCCAGCCTCTGTTGTGGGAGTCCCGGCCTATTCGAGTTCTCTCCTCCTTCCATCATTCACAAGTTTCCTTCAGTGTATTTCTTATACATCTAATCCTATCTGTGTCTTCCTAGAGGACCCAAACTGCACCATGATAGAGGAAGCATGTCTAATCAACTGGGGGAGGGGAAAGCTGTTGTGCTTCTAATTGCAGTTAAAAAATAATGGTTAACCATATGGAAAAATATGAAATTGGATCCCTACCCTACATATATATAAAATTCCAGGTGGGTTAATGATTTCAATATCAAATATGAAATTTATTTATTCATTTATTTTTATTATTTTTTTCAAATACGAAATTTTAAAATGTTTTAGTAGACTCCATGGATGAGCATTTCTTATTCTTTAGGCTTAAGGTGGGGAAATATTTCTTAAATAAGACACACACACGATTGATGTGACCACTTTAAGACCTTTTGTTCATTAAAGGCACTTATAAAGAGAAAAAAAAAAAACTGGGAGAGGATATTTGCAATATAAGTGAGAAAAAATGGGCAGCCTGGGTGGCTCAGCGGTTTAGCGCCGCCTTCAGCTCAGGGCATGATCCTGGAGACCTGGAGATGGGAGTCCCATATCAGGCTCCCTGCATGGAGCCTGCTCCTCCCTCTGCCTGTGACTCTGCCCCCCTCTCTCTCTCTGTGTCCCTGGTGAATAAATAAATAAAATCTAAAAAAAAAAAAGTGAGAAAAAATTAGCATAAGAATTCATAAAAGTCAACATAAAAAGCACATATAACCTCGTAGAAAAATAGGCAAAAGATATGAACAGGCACTATTCAGAAGAGGAAACACAGATGGCTAATAAAAAATGGTCAATCTTACTGATTCGGTAAATGCAAATTAAGATCACATTGAAATCATACTCAGATTGACAAAAACGTAAAAAGTCTAACAAAAGCAAGTGTTGAAGAGGACGTGGATCCAGTCATAAGACCTCTTACATAATGCTACTGGGAGTGCAAATCAGGGTACCTATTTTGGAAAAAAATATTTGATACTATCTTCCAAAACTGAAATATTCACATACCCTGTAACCCAACAATACTACTTTAAGTATAAATCCAAACAGACCAAAGAAAGCTCTTATACATCTATTAACAGGAGACGCGTTCAAGTATGTTCATAGCAGCACTATTCATCACAGTAAAAACCCAGAAGCAATTCAAATGTCTATCAATGAGAAATCAAAATGTGGTATATTCACACACTGGAAATCATACAATAGTGAAAATGAATAAGCTGAATACATAAAATATGGCTTAATCTTACATTAGGTGAAAACAATCTCAAAAAGATAAAAAGCATATTTTTCCCTTTGTAACAGACTTCATTTATTTTATTTTTATTTTTTAGATTTTTATTTATTTATTCATGAGAGACAGAGAGAGAGAGGCAGAGACACAGGCAGAGGGAGAAGCAGGTTCCTGTGAAGAGCCAGATGCCTGGACTCGATCCCGGGACTCTGGGATCACACCGTGAGCTAAAGGCAGACCCTCAACCACAGAGCCACCCAGGTATCCCAGACTACTTCTACTTCTACTTCTTCTTTTCTCCTTCTTCTTCTTCTTCTTCTTCTTCTTCTTCTTCTTCTTCTTCTTCTTCTTCTCTTTTTTTTTTTTTTTTAGCAGTTTTACGTTTACAGAAAAATTGTGCTGGAGGTACAAAGTTCCAATACATCCTCTGCCCCACCATAGCATACAGTTTCCATAATACTATCATCTTGCATTTCTGTGGTATGTTTGTTGCAACTGATGCACCAACACTGACACATTATTATTTACTACAGTCCCCAAGGTTTACATTAGGACTCACTCTCTTAAAGTGTACAGTTCTATGGGATCCACTAAACGGATAGTATCATACAGAATATTTTGGCCCTGGTAAAAATGCTCTGTGTTCCACCCATTCATCTTCCCTCCTCTGCCTTGGCAACCATACCTCTTTTTAGTCTCCACAGCCACACTTTTTCCAGGATGGCAAATAGCTGGAATCACACAGTATATAGTCCTTTCAAATTGACTTCTTCCATTCAGCAATATGCATTTAAGATTATTTCATGTTTTTTTTTTTTTTTTTTTTTTTTTTGGCTTGATAGCTCATTTTTTTCTTTCATTGAATAACATTCCATTGTCTGGATATACTACAGCTTATCTATTCACTTATCCCAAGACAGCTTAGTTGCTTTCAATTTCTTGGAATTATGAATAAAACTGCTGTAAATATTCATGTGCAGGTTTTTGTGTGGACTTAAGTTTTCAACTTATCTTGGGTAAATATCTAGGAGCTATGTTTAGCTTTGTAAAGAAACTGCCAAAATCTCTGCCAAGGTGGTTGTACCATTTTGCATCCCCACCAGCAATATAGGAGAGTGCCTATTGCTTTACATCCTTGCCAGCATTTGGTGCTGTTAGTGTTCTGGAGTTTAGCCATTCTAATAGGTATATTCTTTTTTCTTGTCTTTTATGGGGGGGAGGGGCTGTTACTTTTTATTATATTTAAAACAATTAAAAATACATTGTATACACACTTTGTGTGTGTGTGTATATATATATACACACACACAGTTGCATTCCATATAAATACATATGTGGAATATAAATTTATAAAAAGGAAAACAAGAAACGGTGAAAATTTGGGATTATGTTTACCCCAGGTGAAGGGAGGCAAGAGGATCACTTAGTGTATGTGTAGGGTGGGAGGCAAAACATACATTTGGTTGTAAATTTTTGTCATTACAACTTTAAGGTGGAAAATTCACAGCTATTATTACATTAAGAGGAACAATTAATAAAGGTGGGTTGTATGTGGTCTATGTCCTAATCCCCAGAATCAGTAAAATGTGTTATGGCAGAAATGGGACTTTGCTGATGAGATTAGAGGCATGTTGAATTGGGGAGATTATCCTGGCCCTGTGTAATCATCACAAAGAGTCCTTGTAGTGAGAAAGGAAGGCAGGAAGATCAGTCGGAAAGAAGCCTTAGAAACAGACGTCAGAGAGGAAAGAAGTTCCTATGCTGTTTCTGAACAGGGTGGATGAGACTGAAAGCCAAGGGATGCTGACAGCCTCTACAAGGTAGAAAAGGCAGGGAACCCATTCCTACCCTAGACCTCAGGAACAACCAGCCCTGCCAATACCTTGATTTTAGCTCTACTGAAACTGATTTTGGACCTCTGGCCTCCGGAGACGTAAGACAGTGAATTCCTATTATTTTAAGGCATTAAGTTTATTACAGCAGTAACAGGGAATTAATACAGTGGGCCAGGCATGGATCAATGACTAATTGCAGGGATCCCTGGGTGGCGGAGCGGTTTAGCGCCTCCCTTTGGCCCAGGGCATGATCCTGGAGACCCGGGATGGAATCCCACGACCGGCTCCCGGTGCATGGAGCCTGCTTCTCCCTCTCCCTCTGCCTATGTCTCTGCCTCTCTCTCTCTCTCTCTGTGACTATCATAAATAAATAAAAAAAAATTTTAAAAATGACTAATTGCATTACGATAAAACTGGCCCAATACTAGGTCCAATAAAAGCAGGCCAACAGGGCAGCCCGGGGAGCTTGGCGGTTTAGGGCCTGCCTGCCGCCCAGGGCTTGATCCTGGAGTCCCACGTCGGGCTCCCTGCATGGAGCCTGCTTCTCCCTCTGCCTGTGTCTCTGCCTCCCTCTCTCTCTGTGTGTCTCATGAATAAATAAATAAAAAAACCTTAAAAAAAAAAAAAAAAAAAAAAGCAGGCCAACAAACACCCTTGAATAACTCCTCACTGTTTCAAAGACAAAGCTCAAATCCTCGGCCTGGTACAAATCCTCCACAACACAATTCCATAGAGCCCACCTCTCCGAGCTCTCAAGACCCCCCACTCCACCCACACCTTCCTTTCTTCTCCCTCCCCAAGTAACAATATATATATATATATATAAACCTTAGATCCTGGTCTCTGCACCCTTTTGCAATTCCCACTGGCTGTTAAGGGGTTCACCGCCCCCGCTAGGGGGAATCTGAAGCTTTCCAGGTTCAAATCCCCCTCCCCCTCCGCACAGGCCCGCAGAGCCCACTCTTTACAGCTGGGACCCCTGAGCTCGGGCAACAGGCTGGAAAAATCTTGATCACCGCCCTTCACAGTAACATTGTGATTCACACTCAGTAACATTCTCCCGAAGATGCTGGGGGGGTGGAGGTGGGGGTGGGGAGGGGATGGAAGCGCACCGTGACCTGTTGCAAAAAAAAAAAAGAAAGAAAGAAAAAAAAAATCCTACGGGGCTAGGGGAGCACTTTGGAAAATAGCTGCCTCCTTTCTCAAGCAAGGCTTCGTTTCCCGTCTGCATGATGGATGTCTGCCAACACGACCTTAAGTCTGTGCACGTCTCTGCCCGAACGTTCTTTTTTTTTTTTTTTTTTTCCTTTTCCCCACTCCAAGAAGTCAACAAGGGATATTCGGGGGCATCAGCACTGCGCCTTACACTGACCCGATGAGTCACTTTAGTGGAGGGCTGCTCCGCTCACCACATTACCCGCCGCGATAACGGATGGGGAAACCTTTGAAACTTCTAAAGCAATCTCCGCAGCCTACCTAGACCAGGAATACCTATCCGCGGGAAAACACGCCCCAAAGACAAGGCCAGACCTTAGGAAGCCCGAGGGGACCCAGCGAGCGCAGCTCCCGGCTCAGCCTGGACCCGACGTCGGCCGCAGCCCCTCCAGCCCGCCGCGCGGGGACGGGGGGGGCGACTGACGACCCCCCGTCGGCTGTTTGGATGCACAGAGAACAGCTCGCCAAGGCCGGCGGACTCCGACACCACGCGGAGCCACAGCGCAGCTTCAGCCGCACTTGAAGAACCCGCTCTCAGGCTGGACGAGGGCGGAGCGGTAGCACAGGCTGAGCCAACTGGAGAGCCCTACAATGCGGCGAGCGGTCCAAGACAGCCCCCCAGAGCGAGGCACTCTGGGACTCGTAGTTTACTTCCCGGTCAGCGCTTTTAATTCCCATCCCGTCCCCCGCTGCCTTTCAACGTCGCTTCTATGCTCTCCCTCTCCTTCCAGCACGCCAACTTCCTGGTCGCCGCACGCCCTCACGTACGACTACACTACCCAGAAGTCTCTTCTTCGCGACCCAGCGCGCCGGGGGCGCCGGCAGTCTCCCGCGGACTACAGTTCCCAGAAGTCCCCTGGAGAAGCGCTTCCCTCTCTCCTTTCCAGGACCACAATTCCCAGAACCTTCAGCTTCCCGGCGGTTCCCTTTTTTACTCGATCTCTCCTCGGGCTGGTGGGGTTCAGCCGGCCGGCAGGCACGGAGCGGACGTCGTGATTCGTCGGGACTGGGCGCAGGGTTTCCTTAGCGGCCTGTTTTGCTCCCCACTCGGTGATTCCCTTTACAGGCCGTCGCGGCTGGCCTGAGCGGTGACCTGGCGGGCCGCGCCTGCGCTCTGCCCCGTTTCCTGCCTGGCTGGTGGCGGTGGCCATTTTGTTCATCCTCCTCCTCCTCCTGCTCCTCCTGGTTGGAGCGCAGTGTCCGGAGCGGGCTGGGGGGAGAGAGCCCGAGAGCAGGGTTCGGTGGCTTTTCCTCTGTCCCCAGCCGGTGCCCGGAGCCCCCCTCCCCTTCCTCCCCACCCCCTCCCCTCCCCAGCCCTGCCCTCCCCCTTGTCCCGGGATCGCTCCGTCGCACCCACCATGATGGAAGACGACGGGCAGCCCCGGACTCTGTGAGTACCCGGGACGGGGGCAGCCAGGCGCCGGGAGGCCCGGGCGCCGCGGGGCGATGCGGGAGGGAGCGGGAGCGCGGGGCCGAAGCTGGGACTTACGGCGGCTCCTTGGCCGGGGCGGCGCGGACGCCAAGTGCATTCCTCCTCTGTCCCCTTTTCCCTGGGAAGGAAGCCCTCCCTTCCCCCGACGCAGTCACTTCCTGGGGTCTGGGCTTCGTTTCGACCTTCTCCTCTCGCGCCCTTCTCTGCACTCCCTCCCTGGGCCGGCCGTCCGCACGGCCGGGGCTGTCAGGCCCGGGAGAGCTGCTCCCCCTCCGCCGCGGGGGCCCCGGGCCGGGCCGGGCGCCGCCGGTCCCCACGGGGGCAGGGCCTGGGCGGGGGTGGGACCGGGGGTGGGACCGCAGCCTCGTGCCCGGGGGCCCGGGAGCCGGGGGGCCCGGAGCCGGGAGCGCCCCCGCCCCGCACGCCCGCCGCCGCGCCGCTGCCGGCCCGCGTCGCAGGCTGAGCTCCCCGAGGAAGCGGACACGGAGCCTCCACTCCAGCCCGGGCTCGCTCCCTGCCCCACGTGCCCCCGCCCACGCTGTCAGACGCTCGCCGAGCGCCCGCTACTTTCGAAGTGCAGGAGGGATGCCTCTGCCGCCCGAGCATCTTTCCCTTCTTCGAAGTTTACTTTGAGCGCTACCTACGCTGAACTGACAGCCAGTTAGTCGTTTCACTGCTTTCGCTCTTCTGGTGTTCCCTTCTCCTGATCTGTTGTGTGCTTTGAGACCCTCCGGAGTTGGATAAAGTGTCGTCTATCCCCTATTCGATGTGTGTCTTCTGAGCGCCCTTTTCTTCCTCTATCTTGCTGTGGCTTTTTTTTTTTTTTTTTTTTTTTTTTACACCTGAAGCCCGGTCTAATGAATGAGTTTCAATCTTCCAACCGCTTGTTCGAGTTTTCCTTTCTTTCCTAATGAAGAGTGATGACTCAGCATTTGCATTCCTTTCCGGGATAGTGTGGCACTCCTTTCTTTTTTTCCTGCCTTTTTTTTTTTTTTTTTTTAAGAAAGTCTGGGTGATTTCTAATGAACTGTTTAAGTTGGCCACCTTTGGTTTTCCTAGCCTCTGCAAGCTCAGCACACCTACCTCCAGTAGAAGGAGTCAGATCGCTGCTTTGTTTTCTCTTGCCTCTGCCTGGTATTGATACGATCATAGTCCACTCCGCTCTGCTATCTGTTGGGGAAATTACTTTTTGGGGGAATAGATGAAGGTGGATGGGTACTCAGGAAGTTTGACTAGATTCTCATCTCTTCTACCAAAGAAAGCGCTCAGTAAAGAAGATAGATATCTATTTACAATATTGATAACAGGTTTGGGGTTTTTTTTTTTTTGTTGTTGTTGTTGTTTCATTTGGGAGGGGTGGGGGTGGGCTGGCGCTCTTTGTATTCCTGGTTCTCTAAATGTCTCAACCAAAGTATTTGCCATCCTGTTTTGAGAATTTGAGACCAACTTAAGCACGTCAAATGCTTCAGTGACAAAAGTCTGCTTTGGAGAAGTTTTATATTTATATTCTGCGCTGTCTCCCATTGCTGACTTTTTTTCCCCCAGAAAAGAGAGAATTGGAACAATTTGAAATTTGCCCTTTAAAATCTGTTGAAACCAAGGCTTGATAGCCACGTGTGCTGTGATGGAAGCATCTGAGAAAGCGGATATAGTGCCTAGCTAGCATGTATTTAACAAAGATAAAAGTTACATTGTATCTAAACATCAGAAATGTCATCATTGCATCATAATAGCTACTGAATAATTGGTAAATTCTCATGGCACCTTTCTCATTAACTGTATCTGTTCCTTAAGAAGAGGAATTCCTGGTTTTGTGGGGCTAAATAATTTGCCATTTCGCTACCTTTAATTCATATAACTATCTTTGCATTTGCCTTATCTTCATCTCCATCAGACCTTGGACCCTTCTCCAGTAGACTAATGAGCTAACTTTGTCACTTCTTACCTCTGCTCTCTCCAATCTCCTGTTTTTCTCTGAAACACACTTACTTCGTCTGTGTTTACAGTTGTCTAAGAATGTGACATGTGTACATGTGAGTAAAGAAACCTCTTGAGCTTAGTTGTACCTGTATGTCAGTACATGTTTACTATTCTGTCTTCCTTTTTCCTTCTCCCACTCTTCTCTATGGGAAGGGTTTTTTTTTTTTTTTTTTTTTTTTTAGACAAGGACTGCTACATCTTCCTAGGTCTTACCCCTGCAGCACTTAGTTCACTGCCTGGAACACAAGAGGTACTCAAATATTTTACGATGATTATACTTCTTTGAATTAGTATTAAGGTTTTTTAAAAGTCCTGATTAATGTAAAATCATGAGCAGACATGACTGTCATACATGGTGTGGTCTGATAATTTTTTTATATATATTTTAAAACCTTTACATGTGGAATTTTGAGATAACAAATGTTTCAGATTCAGGATTTCTCGATCAGATTTTAATAAAAATAATGTATAGTCTAGTTTTTTTCTAAGTGTTCATTTTACATAATTCCCCTCAAAGGGTTCTTTTAGGTGTAAGTAACATGATGAAAACTTTGAACGTGACTTTAGAGGTTGACATCTAGTAGGGTTTTATTTTGTTTATTTATGGAGATCCTTTTATTTTACATTGTGATCTGTGGGTTAGGTTTTCAAGTGGCTAGTATGTTGTAAAAGAATGTACTCTTAACAAAGCTTATCTTAAACTGTTTCCTTAAAATGCCTGTGTGTTACTAGTGAGGTTTTTTTCCTGCAGACACACACAAGCTAAGACATATGGTTCTATCATCAGAAAACAATATGGTGTTTATAGCCTAGGTAGGTCTTTAAATATTCATTACCTACAGTATTACTAATTTATTTGATGGTATTTAAAGTGGTATAGAATTGCTTTGATGTTGAGCCTAAAGTTTGTTTATCCTTTAAAGGTCTGTTTTCTGATGTTCTTTGTTCTTATTTGACATTTATTTGGGGGTAATATATATTGGATAACTTGTGATCTAAAAAAACAAACGAGATCATTCTGTGTAATCTGGTGTTAGAAGTAAACTGCCTAACACCAACCTTGTGGGACCCACATTTCAGACTTGTGTTGTAGGTAGCTTTTGAGTGCAGAGATTTGATCTGAATCTCTAACACAACATTAAATTATAGCAGTGCTCTATTGTGGTTTAAATTTCATTTATCTGATGCCTCAAAATTCGTAGGAATTGTGGATCTGGGATTACACCATGTTATGCTATGCTTTCCTGTTCTTTATTTCTGATAGAAGCTGTCAAAAGGAGGAAATAAAGCAGTGACTTAGAGTATAACCTGAATATTTGAGGGTAATAGCAGAAGAAACTATTAGATTCCATTATAAAATTGCTTAGCTATGTGATGGATTTGGCTATATTGTGGCTGTAACGAAGCACCTCTGTCAACTCAATCACATTCTCTGTTTCTTTAAAATGCGTGTGTGCGTGTGTCAATATCTTGTATATAGGTGGTCAGTTCGCTTGTACCCCCTTGTACCTTTCCTCCACCTTGCCTCCTTCCTAAAATAAAATACCCACAAATTGATGAGTTCATTTAGAGGCCTGTTGAAGGATATTGTTATGAACAAAAGCAAAAATGTTACTTTCATGGAGATTTAGCCATACTGTCTTGTGCAAAAGTACACGTAATTAATTTCAGCCTTGGTAAGGCTACTCTTTTCAGAGTGAGAGCACATTCAGTGTTGAAAAAGCTTGATTAGTCTTCTGAAAGGCATGATGTTCTTAACTTAAAATTCTGCCCAGTTGGACATAGGAAGTAGTTTGGCAATGTGAACTTTTGCCTACAGTGAAACTGCCAAGTTTCTGGTCTCAGATTGGATTTTAACCCTTAAATTAGGGATAAAAGCATCATTTCCCATTTTTAATGCTTTAGTTCCAACAGTTCCTGTTCATAGAAGACAAAATAGACCTAAGGTATGCCTTTTTTTTTCCCTTCAGTAAATATTGTTTTGGAATTTCCTCAGTGTTTATTCTTTGAATTGACCTCCTAATACAAGAATTTGAGCCATTTGCCTTTTTCTGTATTTTGTATGTTTCAGGCAGAAACTTTATACTTTAGCACTTGGAACTTTAGAATATATTGACTATTTCAGAAGAGAAAGAAAGTGAAGTGTAGGAACTATAATTTAGAGAGAGAAAAGATACTTCTCTGTACTGCCAAGAGATGATGTTCTTTCTAGGTCAGATGTTGAACATCTGCCTTACATATTTTTGTTAGTATTTATTTTGGGACATAATTTTATGGTATTGTAAGATACTTACACTGTGCAATACAGTATTTTAAAAAGTTATAAGTAGTTTCTTTGAATACTATGAAGGATGAAGGCATATGCAAATGAACGAATTACAGAAATTGAGTAAAGGAAAGGGCAGTCTGAGATTTGGATAAAATATAGGTGAAATTATATGGTGAATTACATCCCTTTTATCCCACTAAATTAAGATGTTGTACATGTTATGGAAGCCTTTTTTAATATTAGTTTTGGAATTTAGTTTGCTGCTTTACCACTGAATTTTTAGTGTAGATATTTGAAAAATAGGAAACCTTAAAACTGGATTTTTGTATTTCGTGTCATTCTAAACTTAGATTACCATTTTACTCCTTAGCATCAGTGCTTGAAATGTAAATTACCATATCTAAGTGTGCCTCTGGAAAGTCTTCAAAATTTATAACTCACTCGAAAAAGATTGACTTGGAATAAAAATACTATTAAAACTGTTAGGTGTGGAAGGTAGCTAATGCCCATGCAATTTTTGTGAACAAATCCGTGTTTAAGCGGTAATGCAAATTTAAAACTATTTAAGTTATTTACATTGTATTATATGAAAATAATTATTCTACTATAACTTTGTTATTAGTGTCAATATGTGAAAATCAGTTTTATCCATTCCTCTTCTATTCTCTAAGCAATGAGCTAACTAGCACTTTAGGCTAAATGAATATAACATTTAGGAGACCAAGGTCACGTCTTCATTTTCTTTATAGAGAGTTCTACCTCATACAAAAAGAAATTATTCCCTGGATACAGGCTCACAAATCCCTATGAGTTAAAAAGGGACAGGCAGTTGTCTGACGAGCTTATAATCCTATAACTTTTGGTACTGCTGGAAAAAGTGTGTCATTCCATGGCCTACCGACGGGTCTGCTCTACTTTAATTATAAGAAAAAGATGGCGTGGTAGACCTAAAGCCGTTTGTCACTAGTTTAGTCTTCTATTTAAGTAACATTGGACGTGTGGTTCACTTTTAGAGCATGTAGTTATTAGTGCCCATTGCAATGAAATTCTTAGTTGAACTGGGAAATCGCTACTCATTCTTAATCAGATCATTTTTTTCCTTTTTACACTTTACCTTTTCTCAGTTTGTTTTTCCCTTTCAGGATGTTCCAGCTTAAAGCAGTTATGTATTTAATATGGTAACCATAGGTGCAATGCTCATTTTGGTCTCCGTGATCAGTTTCCAGATGTTATATATTATCGTTAAGAAAATAAAACTTAACGTCTTTTTAATTTCCAGGAGTAGCTATGTTAAAATTTATAAATGTTGTTTAGTTCATGAGGTTGTTCACAACAGATGTGAGTTTTAGGAATTATACACTGAGTACTAGAAAGACTGACAAGTTTGGCCATTTATTAAGCTAAATTCATATAAATCCATGGACAAATCATATAAAACCAGGTGGTCATTTCTGGATGGTGGTATTCTTTTCTTTTGAGTTTATCTGTATTCTGAATTTCTTAATATAGGAAAGAATACATATATTCAATATGTAATTTAAAAAAAAAATCCCAAATCTTTAAATCAGCATAGTGGAAAGTATACCTAGATTTGTCTTATATTTCTCTGAATTTCTGGAGAAATCTTTATATTCTGTTATCTACAAATAAAGGTATATTTTGTTGGTTCTGGTGTATTTTACACTAGGAAATTTTTATTATTTTTGCCCTGCTTTCCTAAAACAAAACAATGAAGATATACCATCAATGAGTCTTATTAGCAAGACAAAACAAAACCTTCCAATCTCTGTGTTTTGCTATAACTCTAATTCTGTTCTTTGTTCGCGTAATTGCTTTTGTTGGGGATCTAAGATAAACTCCCTTTATGTCTAATGTCTCTTTATGATCAGATCTTATAATTAATCAGTATTTTTGGTATTATTTATGTGTGTGTGTTTGTGTGTGTGTCTCTCTCTCACACACACACATACACATTTTCAATTGTGTTTTACATCCAGAATTTTTTTTTTTTTTTTTTTTTTTTTTACATCCAGAAATTGTTGCTATCTGGAGATTGGTTTAAATTTGTATTATTTTTATTCTAATAAATAAGATGAGAAAATGATATGTAGGATATGGAGTAATAATGCTTTGGGGGTATGCAAGGTCACAGTGATTTCTTCTTTATAAAATGTTTGAAGTGATACATTAGTGGCCTGATTTTAGTACCCTAGAACACTTGCTGCTTTTCTAAGTAAGGCTTCATCTTACCTGCATAGGATTAGGCTTAATCGTAAAAAATTGTACTGAAGACAGAGGAAGTTAAAATGAAATAAAAAGTGTTGAGTTAAATGATAATGCATTAGCGTCAGAGCTGAAGGGAAATGCTGATAATGTATTCTTTTTCTTCTTGAACAGATACGTAGGTAACCTCTCCAGAGATGTGACAGAAGTCCTTATTCTTCAGTTATTCAGTCAGATTGGACCCTGTAAAAGCTGTAAAATGATAACAGAGGTAAGATCTTCCCAGTTCCATGTGCTGACAGCGTGATGCTTAACATGGGAGATACATAAGTTGATTAATATCATTTTAAAATGTCACTTTAGGCCTCAAGTTACTCTGATGGAGAGAGATTCACATTTATTGTGTTGACTTACTACTTTGATTTGGCAGACAGACTAGGTTTAGAACGGCGTTTTATTTGCGAGGACAAAGTTTGTGTGCTGTTACTCTCACGTGGTCATTTTTCAGGATGTAGTTACCTTCGAGTGATTCTGCTTGTAAAAAAACTGTTAGAACGTATCTCATAGTGCTGAAAAACCAGCTAATACTTCATACGATTCCATTAAGAATGTTACCTGTTCAGATAATCTGCATGTAAGGTTTAGGAATTAGTGTAGTAAAAGAACATTAGGTTCTTGTGTGCGTAGTGCAGCACCGTGCACTGTGGGTATCTCTACTAAATACTAATAATAGCGGCTGTATGTAGACTGGACTTAAGTTGTTATGGTGATCATTTGGTTTTTCCTCTTTGCAAAGAAAACTTTCTTTTTATACTTTCCTGGTTAAGACTGTGTAGCAGTGCCCAAAGGCTCGTGGTTCAGTTCATCTTCTTCCTTTGTCTTTATTCACCCACACGCTTTTTAGACTATTTACTCTGTACCAGCTATTCCAGGAAGTTCTAGAGATACAGTGCTAAATAAGACAGTTCTGGGCACTAGAATTCTACAGCCCGATGAGGGAGACAGAGGAGTTAACAGGCACTAATGACACATGCTGTGGGAGCACAGGGGTCTGGTACAGTCTTGGGCCTGGGGAGGCTTTATGGCTTTATTGGAGGAATCAGCATCTAGGCTGAACCTCAAGGATAGCAGTGAAATCTGAGGAAGAAGGGATTCCGGGTAAGAGAAGAATGGCGATCCAGTCTGGTAAACGGAGCAGGTGTGCTCATGAGAGGAAGTTGAAGGTAGAGACCATGGTGTGGTCGGCGTTCTGAATGGGATTAGTCATAAAAGATGGCAGGAGATGAGGCAAGAGTGTTCAGCAGGGGCTGGAAGCTGTGCTAAGGAGTTTGTGTTATACCCTGTGAGGGGAACTGTGAAAAACCCGTAAAGCAAATTGGCCTTTTGATTTTCTTTCCTAGCTATTAATAATCCTTCTTCTGTTCCAGTACCCCTTCTTTCCTTTGATCATTCATTCATTCATTCTTTGATTCATTCATCAAAAATTTACTTTATGCTAGGCACTATTCAGAGTGCTATAGCTCTGGGGCTATAGTAGAAAGCCAAAGGACACCCGTGAGTTTACATACTATTGAGAATATTGTTAACAAACAAGTAAACAATAATTGCAGATAGGCATAAGAGCTCTGACGAGAATAAAACCATTCTGTGATGAGGATTGGAGAGTTGATGTTTATATAAACTAGGTGGTGAGGGAAGATGTCACCTCTCTGATCTGAGACAGGAATAAAAAGATGGTGCCATCTGTGTTCCGAGCTAGTGGCAGAGGGAATGGCAAATACAAAAGGCTGTGAGTTGGTAATGAACTTGGTGAGTTCATGGAACCAAAGACTAAGATGGCTGGAACCTGGGGAAGTAGAGGGAAGTGGTGGAAAATGAGTGTAAAGAGATAAGCAGGCAGGGTTCAGAATCACCTATGGTAGTAGGGGCCATGATACATAGTTGTGGTGGAGTTTTAAGCAGAGTAATGAGGCACTCTGGTTTGCATTTTTAAGATTATTTAGAGAATGGCTTGTCATGGAGAATGGATTGTAGGGTGCAGGAATGGAAGAAGGTAAACCAGCTGGGTTTATTTTACTAGTCTATGTAAGAGCTGATGGGGATTTGTTCTTTAGATTGGTAGCTGTAGAGATAGAAATAGGGAAGTTTGGAATATAATTTGCGGGTGGAATCAATTAGTAGGACTGGATGGGCTGGGGAACATGAGGGAAAGGAAGACATTAAGAAAGACAAAGGCTCTTGTTTGCAGTTGTGTAGATGGTCATGCTATTTGTTCAAATGGGAATGACGAAGGGAGGCATAGTATGGTTGGGGGAGTGGTAGGAATCAGGAGTTCTGTTTTGACAGTGTTAAACTGCAGGTGTGCATTAGATATCCAAAGGAACATTTTATGTAGATAGTTGGGTAAGCTGAGAGACCGGTGCTGATGATACCGGCTTGTAGGTGTATTTGAACCTATGGGACTAGATGAAATGTGGACATGGTTCACATTTCACTAGATGAAATCTAGTCCCTTGATCTAACGAGTGCTGATGGAAGAGGGGTAGAGTGGTCTAGGTCTAAGTGCTGGAGCATTTCAACATTTAGGGTGATGCTTAGAGTTTGAGTTAAGGGGGAAGAACTGCCTTCTGAAAGATTTTCCATTAAGAGAACCAGAAAACCAAGAGGCTATGTGGAACCTAAAATGGAATATTTAAAGGAGGAAGAGTTGTTAGCTGTTTTGAGTACTGCTTGAAAGTCTTAAATGAAGACAGAAAAGGGATCACAGAGGTGGCAGAGGGGTCACTGGTGAGCTCAACACAAAGTTTCACTGGCCTGGTTGGGTAGGAAGCCGATTGGAGTGGGTTCAAGAGAGAATTGGGATGTGAGAAAGTAGAGTCACTACAAAATTTTTGAGAAACTTTTGATAAAGTTTTAATAGTATTCTTTTTAAAAACTGTGTGCACAGTCATCCATTTGAGGGGAGAGGGATTTGAAATGAATTTTTATAATTCATCCGTATTCTGCAACTCCTACATTCAAATTTATAGATAGCTGTAAAATCTCATCTTGACGTTTATGTCATCCAACAAACATTGGTGACTACTAATCAAGGTAAGGACACAGTTGATCTCTAGAATGTCCCTTGGTGGCATAAATGGGAAGTGTCCAAAGAGCTAGGCGTTTATTTCCCTTTTCATAAATTCCATTTCAGTATATGAAAAATGCTTTTTTCCCTTAGTTTTGTGATTTTAAAATTTATTTATTTATTTATTTTTTACTTGAGGTATTATTTGTTGTAGATTCTAGGTTTCTCTCTATACTATCATGTTATGTTACCGATTTTAAGGCTAAAAAATTCTTTGACTGGGTTGGGACAGAAATCAGTGGTGTCTTACCTGGAATGCAGTGTGATGTGAGAGAGAGAGAGAGAGAGAGAGAACACACACATGCATATATGCATATATTGAATGGGGTTGGCCTGCTACTAGTTAGGTAAACTTGAAGTCAGTCTCCATGAGTTAGGGTAGTTAACTAAAGTGTCTTGTTATCGTGGATCTGCCATTGGACTCCTGTATGTTTTGCTAGAATTACCAGTGTTTTCTGTAAGGACCATCAGGGCTGAGGAGATAGTAAAATGAAAAATTAGCTAGCGTAGTTTTTGTTTGCTATTTACCTTTGCATCCTTTCTACAAATGAATGTTATTGATAAACGTTAACTCTTTTACAAGAGGAATTTAAGCATGTTTTTCTTTGGAATCTTTTCCTCATTTCCTTTCTGTACCTCTTAACAGAGTTCACATGGCTACGACAGTGGGATTTTATATGAGAGCCCGTAGTTTTCTTGTCAATATTAATGATCACACTTTTTTCCCCCTCAAGGAAATGCCTTCTGGTTGCTTCGTCACTATTGTTTTTAGACGTCTTATTTTGGATTTTTCTTCTAAAACTTTCCCAGAATGAAAAACCATGGTTATTGAAAAGATCTTTATTTTATCTGGTATTTTGTACCCCTTGTAAGTGCAACTAGAATTTTAAAATAGTATTATTTTTTTTAGGGCGTTTTACGTTGAAAAGTGATGAGTGTTTTTAGCCTTATGCAAAAAAAAGATGTATTTGTACAATTTTGTAGTTCTTCAATACAGGTTGCAGTTTTATAGAATTCAATTCTGTTTTGGTTGTTATAAAGTTGTTATAAAGTATAAAGTTGTTATAACTTAGGTCATACTTTCTGATTGTCTTCATAAATGTCTCTTTGCCAACTCCTGTCAAGCATAATATTGTAGAAAAAATTTAACGAAGGTTTCTTTTTGTGTGTGTGATCTAAAATTGTAGCTTTGTCCTGGCATATTTTATTCAGACATTTTCAGAAATCCTTTTCTTGATTACTAGCATACTTTTCTGGCTTTTGAAGACTGGATTTAAAGTATATTGAATCTCCTGTTCGTTAGAATAGTTTGAAAGATGGGGAATTCATTTCAATAGCAGATTATAAATTTGAAATTTTTGTTTTTATTTTCATCCCTTATCCAGGAAAGGAATACATAATCATCTCCTCATATGTAGTATTCATCCTAGTTTTTCAATCATAAGTAAAGTTTCTCAAGTTGGTTCGTTTCTGTATTTTTTTTTTTTTTGTCCCGGGACAGTTTATGAAGGATTATGATGCATAAATAGAATTCATCCTTTTGAAAATTATGTTGGGAGAAAGAAGAGCAGTGGTAAGGAGTGGAGTGGTCCTTAAGGTTTTGTTAGGTCTAATATAAAATTCTATTTTATATTTAACATATTCCACCAGGATTCTATATTTTGCTTTAATAATGATAGTCATGATTCTATACCGCTTTGATGGTTCTGTTTGAGTACAACAGTATTCTGAGGTGCAAAGTCAGGTGTAGCTGTAAATCTTATTTTTTATTTTTATAAGTGTTAGGCTTTCATAAGCTTTTGCAATCTCACCTTGTACATTCCTAGCTGTCAGTAATGTTTTTTCCTGGATTTTCTTCTCAGCAACCCGATAGCAGAAGGGTCAACTCTTCTGTTGGATTTTCTGTTTTGCAGCATACAAGCAATGACCCATATTGCTTTGTGGAATTTTATGAACACAGAGATGCAGCTGCTGCATTAGCTGCTATGAATGGGAGAAAAATTTTGGGAAAGGTAAGATAATAGAATGATGGCACCTCATGAGTAATATATTTTTGCATGTCAAATTAGCTTGTGTGCGTGGTTTTTTTGTTTTGTTTTTAGCTTGTATTCTTTTTAGCAAGTTTTTAAACAAATATTCAACTCTGCGGAGTGATGGTTTTTGCTTATTCAACCTAGTGTTTTTACAAAAATTATCCTGTTTGATAAATGATTTAATAAGTGGTAAGTGTTACGGTTCTTAATGACATGCCTAATAATTGTATTAAATATAATCTTTATTTTTAGGAGGTCAAAGTAAACTGGGCAACAACACCAAGTAGCCAGAAAAAAGATACTTCCAGTAAGTACTCCTGCTGCATTTTACTGTGGAAGAGTTCTGAAATTATCCTGGCAGCGCTACCAGCTTAAGTAGGGTTTTTCTTCCCTTAGTATTGCCTGAAAAAGGCTTATTGTAGCTAACTTTTTAAGTATTTGATTACCAAATGCTTTGATTTCAGATCACTTCCATGTGTTTGTTGGGGATTTGAGTCCAGAAATTACAACAGAAGATATCAAATCAGCATTTGCCCCCTTTGGTAAAATATCGTAAGTATCATAATCAATACTATACTCTGTAGTGATAGGCAAAATTATATATGATTAACTTGTACTGGAATTAAGATTTTCTTTCCCTAGTTAGTGTGATTTTTTTTGTTTGTTTGTTTTGTTTTGTTTTTTTTTTGATTAGTAGATGTTGTTGAAAATGTTAATGTCATTTCAATGTTTTGGGGTCTTGTTTTCATCTAATCCTGTGTATAATATGTTAAAATTTTTTAAGTGATTGTTTGTTATCTTTGAAGCAGATGTTTGGGTGGAAAGCCTAATATAAAGTCCAACTTTCTGTCATATGTTTTCAAAATTTGGTGGTTAACTAAAAGTGAATGTGATGTATACTGTGTATTAAACTTTTATAGGAAGAGTTTATAAATTGGGAAAAAGTAGGTAAATCCTTGGGTATATTGTGGTTAAATTCTAAATGTACATGTTTAATTATAATGATAAGTGTGTTTTGATATTTTAGCTGAAAAGTAGTACTATTATAATACTAAAATGTTTCATTGTCTGAGCCATAAATGTGGGATTAATTAGTGGATGTTTTTTTCTTACTGGTATTTGATTTCTGCTAGTTAGGGCCTAAATGTTTGATTTTTAACAAAGTTTATGCTCAAATCTCACTTGTATGTTATGTGATCAAGTACATTGGAAAATTTAAAGTGGTTTTATAAGTTCTATAAAATGTTTATTGCAATTTATCTTTCTGATTTAAATCCGTATATTTTATGTATTTCCTGTAGATTTAAATGAAATGCTATAGTACTACTTTACAGGAATGTGTTTCACCTAAGAACAACAATATTTTTCTGTATACAATTTGTTGTTCTGTAGATTTATTTGAAAGAAAGATTTAATTCTTAATTTTCTATTTTGATATGTGCTTTGCTTTTTAATCTTTAAATGTGGTAAGTAGTACTGTTTTAAAAATCAGTATAAAAAATAATACAGGTTGCTGTTTTTTGATCTTTATTTATTATACCTGAGACCTGCAGTTTTTCTAAAGTCCAAGTCACAATTAAAAGTAATAGCATTCTGGTTATTTTGCAGAATTGCTCATAAGAATGGACAGGATCTTGAAGGCTAACTGCAAGGAACTGTGCACACTGGAACTCAGTTGTAGATTTTTTTCTCATTTCTATTTATTCTTATTATACATTATTTATATATACATATTTTAGTATTTACATTTTAACATTCTATATTCAGTGGAGTTCTATATTTCCAATCATTTTAACTTACTCACTAAAATTTCTGTGTAAATTTGTTGTTTTCGTACTGGTGTGCTTAGCATTGTTGTTAGTTTTTTATTCTCCTTACTTAAATTTCTGAAAATGTCAATTTTTCAAAATTTACAGCTGCCCAAACTCCAAAATGATGGTAGAGAATTGACCAAGAAAAATAAAGAAATCTGTTAACAGGCCATGTATGCCTTTTTAATTCCTATTTTTACCTCTTTTTCAATTTTTTAATATTTCATATATTTTGTATCACTAGGCAGAAGACATTTAACTATTTAGAGATTGCATGGTAAAGTAGTTAGCATTGTTACAGTAATTTATAGAACCAGTAAACCTTAGAGGACACTAGCCAATAGAATATTAGAAAAGGAAACTATTGTTCCTATTAATCTTCCAATTTGAGCATTTAGTTTAGAAAGTGCAGGCTATTTGATTAGGTTGCATGTTTATTACATGTTTTTGTCCTACTGCTTTTTTCTAACAGGTAAAGAAGCGTTAGGGAGAGTTCAGGAATGGCAGTAGTTAATTAGGGCTAACTGGAATTTTATTTAAAAAAATGCTCACAATACAGTGTGTGTGGTTCCTTTTAGTTTTTATTTTGAGGATGACTCTTACTTCCCTCATTTAGCTGTGCTTCTTTTCACAGGGATGCCCGAGTAGTTAAAGACATGGCAACTGGAAAATCCAAAGGCTATGGTTTTGTATCTTTTTATAACAAACTGGTATGTTCTTTCAACTCAATGTAAATTTACTATAAAATTTAGTCGTTTATTAATTGGAATCTTGAATATTCTTAGATGTTGACTATAAAATTTCTATGTAATTTTGTGTATTTTAATAGAGTATAATTGTTTTCTTGGAAATAGCTAGAAAAAGGCTGATTATAAGAAAGACTATTATGGTTGCATTAATGCATTGGTGAAGGTAAGATGCTGCGTTGGAAGTCAAACTCGACTAGGACGTATGAAAAAAGAAAAAAGAAAAGACTAGGACATATGAACTCATCTCAGAATTTGGAGGGAAGTTAAATTATATTTAAGAGTTTTAACTTTTAAATTATCATCCATACTTTTGTAGTTAGAATATTAATGACTATGGCAAATTATGTAAATGAAAATTAAAGTGATTCATCATGATTTTTGCATATATTCTTAAAAAGGTACCAGAATGTCTAAGCATTTGTAGTAACTTTAAAATCGGATGATAAAGTGGGCTTTGATAGTATTTAGACCAGTTTTAGCGACTTTTAAATTACCTGTATCTTATTGAAGTGGCAAGATAAAGGTTAGGAGCTATATTCTTTTGCTTAGATTCATTGCAAATTCACATTAGTTGTGATAATTAAATTCATTTTTATTGCCAGCATTCTAAATCCTAATGTGGAAGTCTTCTGTCTTAAAATGAATTCTTAATCTTGTATCACAGTCATAGTCCATTGCTACTAGAATATAGATTTTGGGGTATGTAATTTAGACCATAGTATTGGGAGTTTCTGTATATTCAGTAAAAGTTATGTTTCAAATCAACCGTTAAATTAGGATATTTGTGAAGAACTTTGTTTTATGGGATTCTTGATTTCCCTCTTTCTGGTAATCAGTGGGATTATGATTTTTTTCTTACATATTTGAATTATAATCCTTTTCCCTCCCCTCGATGCTTAAATGCTGTCCTAGTATTTTGAAATCTGTGAATACAAATAGTTTTGGCATATCACTGAAGTTCAGATTTTTTTTTTCCTTTTTTTTGGTGATACTAGTTCAGTTTTGTTTATTTAGGATGCTTAGTGAATTCATTCCCTTTACTGGTAAGATTTATTGGCTCCAGCAGTGCCAGCATTTTATTTCATCTTCCTGGGTCTTATATGCCACAATTTTCTTCTTTGTTTGTAATTGCTTTCTTTCTCTTTTTCTCTGTAGGATGCAGAAAATGCAATTGTGCATATGGGAGGTCAATGGTTGGGTGGTCGTCAGATCAGAACCAACTGGGCCACACGTAAACCACCTGCACCTAAAAGTACACAAGAAAGTAAGATGTGTCTACTGTGTGTGTTAAAATTATGGATACTTCACCAAATCCTGAATTAGGGTAGTCTTAATTCCTTAAAATATAAATGTTATTACCATTGTAAGGCTCGTTTCATCTTGAATTTAATTGGTAGTAATTGGGCTTTGATAATTTGGTAATTAGTATATTTGGAGCTGTGAACTAGCTGATTGTTTAGATCAAATCATGGTGTCAAGAAGAAAAATTCAGTTTTCACCCCCAATTAGGTGTATCTCCGTACATAGTAATCAGTTTGGTAACTACTGTACAATCAACATTTTTGTTTTCTTTCTGTATATAGATAACACTAAGCAGTTGAGATTTGAAGATGTAGTAAACCAGTCAAGTCCAAAAAATTGTACTGTGTACTGTGGAGGAATTGCCTCTGGGTTAACAGGTATAGTGTATGGTTCCCTCCTCCCCTTCCCTGCAGAGCTGTATCACTCTTAGTGTCAGTATCGTAAGTCTTAAGTATTTTATTTGTGTGTTTTTGTTTCTCAGATCAGCTTATGAGACAGACTTTCTCACCATTTGGACAAATTATGGAAATAAGAGTTTTTCCAGAGAAAGGCTATTCATTTGTCAGGTAAAATTCTACCTACAGGCTACTCCTTTCTTTGACCCATGCCTTTCAGTTACATTACTTGATACCCTCCGGTATCAGTTTTTGCTACTTTAGTAGGTTGGGCAACATAGTACTTTAACCTACCTGTATGCATACTGTTCTTTAGGAAAATGCCAAGTTGACAGTTACAAACTAATACATTTCTATATTTACTGTGTAAGTTCTTTTCTTTTCTTTTTTTCTTTTTTTTTTTTTTTTTTAAAAAAAAAGGACAAAACCCTCATATCTTCCCCTTTTAGATTTTCAACCCATGAAAGTGCAGCCCATGCCATTGTTTCAGTGAATGGCACCACGATTGAAGGACATGTTGTTAAATGCTATTGGGGTAAAGAATCTCCTGATATGACTAAAAACTTCCAACAGGTAATTCGATTTTTCACAGCACTTTTTAAGGTTTCCATCTTACATATCTACATAAAAGCTTTAGAAACTCTGTAAAATAAACAAAATAAAGCATATAGCTGCTTTCAGTTTATTTTATTAATGCTTTTTCAAAAGTGATTATTTTGCGGTATTAACTGAATCTTAATACTTTCTTTCCACAGGTGTCACCACCCCAATAAACTTAGACAATGATAAATAACAGAGTCCTATTCACATAAGGGTGCTTACTTAGTTTTTCTCTTCCTTGTCTCCCACTTTCTTCAAATACTGTGTTTCTTACTTATTCCCTAAAACAGTAATTTGCTTTTTCCTAGGTCGACTATAGTCAGTGGGGCCAGTGGAGTCAGGTTTATGGAAACCCACAACAGTATGGACAGTATATGGCAAATGGGTGGCAAGTACCGCCTTACGGAGTATACGGGCAACCATGGAACCAACAAGGATTTGGAGTAGAGTAAGTTGTTTGGGTTTTTCCATATAGAAACATACAATTTTGACAAAAGAAATCAAAAGTATGTTTTTCTAGGGAGAATCTATCTCAAGTAAATTCATCAGGCTATCTGATATTGTTAGAGTTACAGAAACCTTATGAAAAGTGATTTATAGTGCAAAAATGTGCTTTTTATTACCTAGGTTACTTTGAAGTAACATTTGTGTCCTCCTATCTCTATAAGCTGTTGGTAGAATTTCATTTCATTTGCATTTCTAATCTATTTTATCTCCTCGTTTATTTTTGCATGGAAGAGGTCTTTGTCTAGATATGTTTAGAAATGTAATGATTTCTGTCTGTTGGGTTGTGTGAGAAGTCTAAGAAATTATGTGGTACAGAGTAGCTTGCTTTTTTTCCTTTGTTCATAAAATGGTTTTGTCCTTTGCTTCTTCCCCAGGTCAGCCTAGATCTTTATTTTTACTGATTCCTTCTTCCTTCTTTTTCCGGCACGAATTTTGTGTTTTTTAAATTTCTTAAATTGATGTACCATGTGTGCAATAAAGGATAGGTAGATGATTTGTCATTTTTAAAAAATCAATTTTGAGATGTTCTTCAGAGAAGTCATTGTGTTAAGTTGTGATTATGTTAACAAAAATTTGAGACTAATGTTAGGATATGGATTCTGCATGTGTGGATGTGTGTCATTTATTTCTTTGTTGTAGATGTGTTGATTTCTTATTTATTCTACGATGGGGCTCTGCTTGATTTTTGTATAAAAATATAGATAATTTTTTCTTTGTGTTTGCTCAAGATGTTTTGTTTTGTTTTGTTTTCCAAGTCAATCACCTTCTGCTGCTTGGATGGGTGGATTTGGTGCTCAGCCTCCCCAAGGACAAGCTCCTCCCCCTGTAATACCTCCTCCTAACCAAGCTGGATATGGTATGGCAAGTTACCAAACACAGTGAGCTGGGACTCTAAACAAAATTGTAATTCACGATAGCTTCAGTTTCCTGTGACACTCTGAAGACATGAAAGTAGACATCGGAAAATGAAAATATTTATTTTAAAAATTGAAATGTTTGGAACCTTTAGCACAGCTTTGCTTTGGTGAAGGACACATGTCTTCTAGTTCTGCCTTTTTAAGTTTTTGTTCATGATGGATATGAACATGATTTTTCTTTGTGTACAAAAACTAAAATAAAGTCAATAAAGACAATTCTGACTACAAATTTTGATATAATAGGAGAAATGGGTAATACATTTTGATTCTTAAATACTATTCCATTTTTATCTTGCTGTTCAGTATTTTAACTCACTGTGTTTTTAAAAGAGCAAAAAAAAGGGAGGATCGTGAAAAACTGGGAATCACATATAAGTTCATCCTGAACCTTGATACTCCCCTCCCCTCCCCTGAGGTGGACCACATTCGAAGTCAGCAGAAAAAAAGTGTGATATTGAGAAGAAATTGCATGTTTTTGGAGTCGCTTTGGAGGAAATACTTTCTTTATACCTAAAGAAACTGAAGCCAGACTGATAAAGAAATTTTACAAACTAAATAAGGAACAGCATTATTTGAGTTACTTGAGTGAATGTTGGTGGTCCACATTAAGACATATTTTTAAAACTTTAAAAAGTGTTGATTATTAAAACTGTAGTAAATTACATTTCATTTTGGGGGGGAAATTCCAAGTATGGTGTTTGTATTTAAGTCAGACAGTCATACTTGTGCTTTTACATGAAGTTTAAATGATATACATTGTAAATATTGAATAACTACAGTGTTTAAAAAGCATGCTTCAACATAGAAGTAGCAGCAATGTAATTATTTGAAGTAACACTTAACACACTCCACTGCATTGAATGCAATGGATTGATAAGAATGTTTAAGACTGACACTTCCAAGGTTGGCTACTATGTAAAATTAAAATTATACAAATTACTATACAGAAAAAGCCTTAATTTTAATTTCATACAAATCTTTGATGCATAAGTACATTTTAAAATGTCATTGGAAATTAGATTTTTTTTTCTTTACATCACTTGGTATGTAAATACCTTGATTAAAACCTTGTAAACCTATTCCAAGGTTCCTATAAGTTGTATAGTACAAGTGTTTTTAAAAAATCTTGGGGTGTTTTTTAAAATTAGATATATTTTGCCCGAGAATTTTTTTAACAAGATTGCTAAAACATCTTATTTAGACAGTTTGATGTACCAATTTATAATTGGGTATTCAGCTTAAGTAGTACACAGAGTTGTGACTTTTATTTTTATTTAACTTTTTTTTCCTTGTGGGTAGTGTGCATGGGATAATAAGCCTGATCAGAGGCTGAGTTGTATGTGTGCAGAGTTTGTAAATGAACCAATTGGGTAGATGTAGAATACTGAAGTTTGCTTCTGAGATATTTTTTCAGGCTGTGTGGATAAAACCTGCCTCAAATTTCTATCATAACAAGAATGTAAAAGATAAAATCCTATGTATTCGAATTCTGACAGCTAGAGGGTGCAAATGTTTAGGCAGTGTATTTGAAATGTTGCTTTGAGGCCTGGGCACCAAAATGAGAAAACCTTTACCAGTTAAGTAGTAAGGTGCAATTAATACCCGCAAATTACTATTTTTTGAACATTTAAAGTCTTACAATTAGCTTTAAAATAATGATGATTTTATAAATTGGTGACTACAATAATTCTGGTATTATTTTTCTTCTTCCCTCATTTACAAGAACAGTCAAATGTATTAAACATGAATATTTGTGGGGTCTGAAGTTCATCTTTGGGCCAGATTTGTTATGGCACTTTAGTTTTAACCACAGGAGTCATCTGTGACCCTCTTCTGTGTAAAATTTACCCTTATTTCTTTGTTAATGGCTAGTGTCCTTGGGGGATGTTATGGAAAAGTTACTTTATATTTTATAAGGAGAACACTCAAATTATATCAATTATGCCTCCTAGTTTAAAATTTCTTGAATATATGTGAAACTTGAACAACTAAAGACTTTTTTTTATATATTGATATTCTCAGTTTGCCTTTTTTGGTCTGCCAGTAAATTAAGTAGCTTATTGCAATAGCAGTTAAACGTAGCTGCAGTGTTTCCTGGTTGTATATTCTATGATTTAATAAAATTATCCAGACTAGTTATATCGCCATAGTAAACGTATTACTGAAGTGTCCTTCGTCTCAATCTGAAAGAGAGAAAGGTTTCATGATCAGTTAGTGGAAGTTATTTCATATTAAATGGTTTTTAAAATACAAAGCTACTTATCCAAATGAAATGCACCATTTTAAAATACAACTGTCAAGCTAACACAGACTCAAGTCTATTTTATAATAAAGTGAAGTCAGTGCTATCTTGATCAACTTAAGCCTAAGAATCGTTGTCTTTTCCATGTTCATTAAAAACAACAGCAGAGATTCTTTGGCACGTGACAAAATGTTTCTTATTTCTTAATTATTTTGAGATTTATTTTGGTGATGTGTTTCTGACTGCCATCTTTGCTCTAATAATCTCTCTACTAGTATTTCCCCCATATCATTCCCACTTGATTTTTATGTCTGCTGGCAGTGAGAGGCTAAAATGACTGGCCAACGTAAGCCAAAGCTGTAAACCACAGTTGAAGTAAGTCTTTCAATAAAGACTAGACTATATGATAAGTGGCTTTTTCTTATTGTCGTTTATTACTTAATTATTCCTTCCAGGCTGCCATGAAATAAGCAGTTTTGTTGTAACTTATTAGTAAGGTATATGGAATATACATATATTCAGGATCTATGTGTTATGTATAAGTGTCAAAAGTCCATTGGCTTTGTTGAATTAAATTTTTTAATTAAAATTTAATTTCTGGATATGGAGCAGTAGAAACCTACATCTTTCTAAAATTGTATGCTCTCCTGAATATTAATATAGTAAAATTTTATTAGAGTCCCCAGATAATGGAAATCATTGTTTTACCATGTCTAGGTTGATCTTTGGGAGTATCTGCGAATTAAGTTTGCACTCAACAGACAAATCAGAAAAATTAAATCTTACCTGTTTGTTAAAAATTAGTATTTGGACTTCCACTTAATACAATTTAAACCTTGAAGTTGGTTTTTAGTGTACATTGGAAAGGTGCAAAAACGATAAAGACTTTATATAAGCCTTCTGTTCCAAATGAGAGGTTTTGTTAAATGTGAATTCTATGTGTAGTAATAAAGTGTCCTACTTTGTCTGAATAGGTTACCATGAGTTAGGATGCCATCCATTCTATTTTGAAACAAGGAAATAATGTGAATAATCACGACTTCAAATAAATGTGTTCATTAGTACAGATTATTGTGAAATGTGGGCTCCAGTCTGCTCAGATGGATCTACTTTGACAATTAGTATGGAGGCTAGAAGCTAATTCACAAGGTACTTTGCATAAACATCTTTTTTGGGGGTAAGAATGACTTTTGGTTTTAAAATTGCCTGAATGTGAAGGAGGTTCAGTTTATATCTAGGAAGTTTAGGAGGGGTGGGGATGTATATATAGTTGGGGTTTTTCGTAATCTTGGGCAAAAGAGGGCAGTAATAATAATTGACTTTTTGATCTAGTCAATATTTTGAGGGAAGAGAGCTTAATCCACATCCTGTACACAGTTTGGTTATTAAACAATGTCAATGAGAGTAACTGTTGACAAAAGGTATGTATCAAATTATTGTCTTAAATGTTCTAACTCCGTTCTAATACAGTTGCTAAATTTGACTTTTCCAAATTGTGTTTTTTGCAATCACTAACCATTATTTCTCTGAAGTGTTCTTTGGAAAAGTGATCGCCATCTAATGTTTTGAAGTCAGCTTTGAAAGTCTGCCAGACAAATGCAACTGGAGTGCTGTCTGCTGGCTGTTAGAGGAAGGGCAGGCTAAGCAACATGTTGAATAGTAATCTCGGTGGAGCTGTCCAGTTGATCTTGCAGTTGGGCTCAGCTCACCTACAGATCTCCTGTTTTGACTCTGCTTTGTTCTGGTGAACTGACAGACACTCGCAAAGAACCTAGTGCCAGGTGATACTCAAAAGTTGCATTTTTGAGGTAACAGGTTTTGCCGTAAGTAACCAATTGGTATCATAACTTGCCCAATTAGGTTTTTTTTTTTTTCTTTTCCTCCATCTTTCTTCCTGGGGTTTTGGTATACTAATGAAGAAAAGTCCAAAACCATCCTGACAGAATGGGCATGAAGTATGTAGCCTTATGCAACCTGCCTGTTTTGAGAGTTGATACTAATGTATGTTTTACATTTTCACAGTTCGTTTTACTGTTTGAGAGTTGTGATTTGAATTGTTTGATAGGTGGTTTATTTTTTATTTTTATTTTTTAAAAGATTTTATTTATTCATGAGAGATACAGAGACACAGGCAGAGGGAGAAGCAGGCTCCATGCAGGGAGCCCGACTTGGGACTCGATCCCGAGTCTCCAGGATCACACCCTGGGCTGAAGGCGGCGCTAAGCCGCTAAGCCACCGGGGCTACCCCAATAGGTGGTTTATATAATTACTTTTGCTCACAGAAGTAAAGCTAATTCATAAATCTTAACATAGCTAAACAAAATTGAGAATGCCGTTTTAATAATCTTAGTTTGCTTTTTGAAAAAAACTAAACTTATAAAAATATTGTTAGTTTCCTTTAGCTAAGTAGCTAAGCTATATTTTAGCCTGTGGCCCCACTCAGACTTGGTTATCTGTTTAATGAGTATTTGGACTGGGAAAGTGATGACTAGGATAATAAAGGGGGCTGAGGTCCTTGATTTGGAAGAGTGTTGATATGGGAAAAGACAGCCCTGGGCAGGTAGAGCAAACCATGGTGATCAGGGCTTCAGTGCTGATAATTTTATAGGTTATTTAGTTTAAGACCATAGGCACATATGAGGAAGACTAGGAGACTCACCAGGTCATTGAAAATAAATTATCACCAACACTTTTGTCTTATTTACTGGCCTTGATCATTTCTTTGCAGTTTCCTTTAACGTGTATATCTATTAATGTATCTATATGTCTGTTAGAATGTGGGGCAGATGCTGCAATGCTAAAATACTGCCTTTGAGTGTTTTCGGTAAAATGGGATTAAGATACCTTTCAAAATCCACATTTAGTTTATTATAACCAGGAATCTTTTATTTTTAAAAATGGACAACTGCCTTTCCAGATTGCTTTGCTATTTTTGTATCTTTGGTTCTGTCAGTCGCCCTCTGCTAGAATGTAAGCTCCATGGGGGCAGGGACTTTTGGTGACTGCTCGGACCCTGGGACTTACAGAACGGTGCTTGGCACATGGTAGATGTTAAGTAAATGTTGAATGCCAAGACTATGATGTAGGAAGTAAAGGTAAACATTTTAGTCTCCCTCTTAAAAACCAGAACATCTAGTGTTCTACTGGAGTAGAACTTGGCCAGAATCAACTGGGTGCTTGTCAAAATGCAGATTCTGAGTCCCCACAGTTGTGGATGAAGGCAATCTGAAATAAAGTTAATTGGTGTGGATTCCTTTTTTCCTCTTCTAACTCTTGTCCAGGGAAGAAACCCCTATTGCCCATGGTCACACATTCTCCAGAAAAAAATGGATTTTGGGGAGTTAATGATCTCTGTAATCGCTACCCTATATAGCTTGTCAGACATCTTTTGGAGGTGATTATGTTCTCCTTGTAATGTACTTGGGTGCAGCAAGTAGGAGCCATAGCTGCCCTTCCATGGCACTCTTCTAAGAATGTGATCCTGGGCCACAGTGCCAGATAGTTTAAGGATTACTTTTTAGGAAGATGGGCTAACAGCAAGGCAGGAATTGGGTTCCTGGACAGGCAACATCTGAGTATAACAGACAACCTGGAAATAGCTGTGGGAAGTGACACAGTTGAGATTCTTAAAGTGGCAATTGTATATATAGTACATAGACTGCATCTAAAGTCAGTGTGTGCCTCAGCGTATTTACTGATTAAACTGGTTAGAGCAGACGGCAGTTTCTTAGTTGTTTAAAGTGAGGATGAGAAGACAACTTATAAAAGACTTGTACAATGTTGGAAAACAGGTCATCTGAGCAGTGGTAGTCTTTCATGGCATGGTGTCTGCCACGTGAGCGCACAATTAAAATAGTGTCTTGTTTAAAATTTGGTTTGCCTTTCTATCCTGAAGGGTAAATATTTAGTGAAGACCTTATATTCTGTATTCTTAGTTTGGTTGGGTCTTAAATGTGCCCTGAATCTGGCTCTGCTGTCAAAGGTTTTAAATTTTCATATCTGGAAATTACCTGGATTTACTCACAGGTAATTTACCTCTTTCAAACAAATGTTTTGTTTTGACGTTAAATTTGCTGATGATTTTGTTAGACTTACTAGGCTGGTGACAAAATGCAAAAGCAGAAATAACCAAAGCCTGTCATCGTGTAGATCTTGTGTCCGCACCCCCTCTCCCCCCACTGCATTCTTCCCCCCAGTCAGACTGTTGTCCTCCATATGCACCACTGCAGGAGCTCCTACCTCATAGACCTAAGTACGTGCCTGAACATTCCATAGGAGAGGACACGTGTGTGCACAGCTCTGAACTCTGAAAAAGGGAACACAGCCACGAGATGGCATGAGATCGGGCAACGATGTTGCTAGCACCCAGAAGCTTGCCTGCTCTTCTGGATAGCTCCATTCTTCTGCTAACGTAACTGGTGGCCTGATTTCTGTGACCATAGATTAGTTTGCTTATTTTCTAACTATGTAAATATGG
Organism: Canis lupus dingo; assembly: GCF_003254725.2. Taxonomy (NCBI): domain Eukaryota; kingdom Metazoa; phylum Chordata; class Mammalia; order Carnivora; family Canidae; genus Canis; species Canis lupus. The sequence goes on along the minus strand of NC_064270.1, from coordinate 29,891,270 downwards.
AATTAAGCGGCTTATATCCTTTTGTGTCTGATTTACTTAATGCTATGAGTTGTTGCATGCCACTGAGTTTTCAATGCTGTATGTAGTATTGTGTGAGTGTCCTACAATTTATCCATTCTACTCTTCATTAAGCCCATGGCTTTCCATTTGGGATTTACCTATAGTGCTCTAATGGATTTTTATAAATGTCTTGGGGAACATATGTATTCATTTCTGTTGAGTGTATACCCAAGGATGGAATTTGGGGTCCTGTCGTGTGTCTGATGCATTTCAGTAGCTGCTGCCCCACAGTCTCCCAAAATGGTTACATCAGTTTGCACTTGCACGCAGCATGTGAAAATTCCACGGACTCCCCACATTACCAACAGTAATCATTGGTCTTTTTCATTTTAACTGTTCTGGTATTTTTCCTAAGTTTTAAGCCCTTAGTCGTTCTGACACAGCAGCCAGAGTGACTTTAAATTTTAATTTAATTTACTGTTCTGTAGATAATTCTTAAGCATGATACCTAATTCAAAAGATACAAAAAGATACACAGTAAAACCCGTTCCTCCCACTCCTCCCTCCTAGCCATACCACCTAGTTCCCTCTCGAGATGCTGTCTGGTATTTTTTCCAGAAATACTCATTTATGCATCAACGTATATTTTCCCTTTCCCCCAGAAATGATAGCATGATGTACATATACTGTTGAACACCTTTCTTTTTTCACTTGATAAATCTTAGAGAGTATCCTATAAGAGTGCATCGATTTTTTTTTAAAACAGCTACTAGCATGTAACCTGAAAATGCCTCTGTAACTTCACATTGTACTTAGCATGAAATCCCACGTGCTTCACAGGCTTTCCAGCTCTGCAGGACCAGGTGCCCACCTACTCCAGCTTTCCCCACCCCTCCATGCCCTCTCCCTTAGCAAGCTCTAGTCACCCTATCGATCACGTCCTTTATTCACTGGGCACTCCCACCTCCGGGCCCTTGCATATGCCTTCTTAACCTAGAAGGTGCTTCTACATCGGCCTGTCACTGTTCCCAGAAGTTTCTAACTGTCCCTCAGCCCTATATGTAATTTAAGGGTCCCTCAGTTATGCTTTCATTATCCCTGCATTTTTTTCTTTATGATCCTTGAGATGCTAGACATGTAGTTATGTGATTACTTGATTAATGATATTCAACTAGATTATTAATTCCACGGGGGTAGGGACTTTGTCTCGTTTAACCACTCGTGGCGTTTATGTGTTAGGTGTTTAATGAATAGTTGTTGAGTGAATGATTTATGTGAGGTAAATTTGCAAACATACAAAGGGCTTAATGGCAAGTAACAAAGTAGGACTGGGGCAGAAGGGAAATAGGTGCTTGTGTACAAATTTGCTGTAGCAGTCTGATGGTGAGAGTAAGGCAGACGTGTTGATAAAGCAGTACAGGCCATTCTGTCTTCCAAGATGTAGTTCCTATGCTTCCCACCATGTTGCTTGGGTATGAGCCACCGACAGCCTCCTCTGGCAGCCTGGGCGGCTACTGCTGGTGAAGAGAACCCCAGGTCTTAGGTGTTCTGGGAACAGGCAAATCCCGCTTCTTCCTGAGAGTGCCCATTGGTGTTCTCGAAGGTGCTTGTGGCAGTGGTTGGAAAGGAAATCTCCAAGGGAAGCCAGTCGGAATGCCAACATCTTCCCTTCCGTCCCCTCTTCCCCCTTTCTGACACTACCAACCAACCGTTCCTATGTTTACCATTGAATGGACCCTTTCTCACCTTCCTGATGGACTAGAGTAAGGCAGGGTGTTCAAAAGAAAGAAGTCGAAATCTAAAATTAAAAAGATCTTGAAGTTAAAATTTTAAAAAGTTCTGGGGACCATGATTCCACTAACAATATTCATTTTTTGTATTTGAAAAGTTTCAGACAATTGTTGCCAATTTTTTTCAACTTTCAATAACTTAAACTGAAAACTTTACCGTGGATGTAAAAGCTATAAATATATATATAATTGTATGTATATATGTATATATAATGTAAGTATATATGTCTATAAGTGTGTATATATATAATGTATATATTTTATTTTACAGAGGAACCCCCCCCCCCCCAAGCTAACAGGTGTTGGTGAGGCTGTGGAGAAATTAGAACCCTTATGCACTGATGGTGGGGATGTAACAATGATGCAGCTACTCTGGAAAACAGCATGGAGCTTCATCAAAAAATTAAAACATAGGATTACCATAAGATCCAGCAATTCTACTGGGTATATATCCAACAGAAAACAGATTTTTGAAGACATAGTTGTACCTATGTTTATAGTAGCAGAGTTCACAACAGCCAAGAGAGAGAAGCTACTCAAATGTCCATTGGTGGATGAATGGAGACACAGACTGTCAGCCTTGAATGCCGGGAACATCTGACGTGCGCTGCAACCTGGATGAACCTTGAAGACAATAGCTAAATGAAATAAGCCAGTCATGGAAAGACAAATACCGAATGATTCCACTTAGGTTTCTAAGGTAGTCAAATTCATAGAAACAGAAAATAGAGTGGTGTTTGCCAGGGGCTGAAGGAAGGGAATTGTTTCCGGGGTGTAGTCTCTGATTTGCAGGATAAAAATGTTCTGGAAGTCTGTTTCACAACAATTTGAATGTATATAATTATGCTGAACTGTATACTTAAAAATGGCCACAATGGTAAATTTTATGTTGTGTATTTTTGCTGCAATAAAAGGATATGATTTTTAAATTTTATAGATCACATATAAAAGTTGTAATAAGCAGGAGAGCCACTCCTGCTTCGTTGTAAATACTTAGTTCCCTTTCAGGTTCATCCACTGCTCTCCAAATCTGGGTTTCTGTGCAAATGTACTCAGCTTCCCTTTTGTTAGGTGACTGTTCTTAGGTACTTTTCCTCTTGAGAAACACTACACTTCCACATCTTTGCCTTATTAAATGTCCATTTTATATGACAGAATTTAAGTCTTTGACATTAGGAGAGTTAAGATCTCAGCTAGTCACCAGGTTATTGGTGGATTGCCTTTTGACTTAAATTGTTTTACGGTGATTTTCATCTACTGGCATAAAAATATTAGACCTGAAGAAAGAAGGTGGATCCAGTACGAGGAAGTTCTAAATGCCTGCAAAATGTAGCAGATAACATTTTTTATGCCTCAGCTGCCCCGTGTCCATTTAGACTATAAAGTCAAGAATGGTATGTTTGCACTTGGAGAATTTACTGCTGTTTATGTTGAGGGTGAAAAAAACTCTCTGGTGACCATGACTAAAAAAGGTTGAGGATAATGGTGGCTGAGAACAGACTTGGCCTCAGCTGGGAAAGATTGTTTGAGGTTGTAAATGGTGCCTGGCAACAAATTTTACCTGTATCTATAAATCCCTTCAAAATATGGCCTGTATCCAGAATGGCACTTTATAGCCTATTATGTAAATGTGTGGGACTTACAGTTATTAAAGAAAGTGTTTTGGTATTTATGACTGGAAGCACATAAAACTAAGTACCATTAATGGGTTCTCCTGTCTTTATCAATAGAGATCATCTAATGATACGAATAACCAGAAATTTGTGGTATTTGCCTCCCTGTCCAGGTAACTCCTTATGGAAAGATCTTTGGGCTTAAACTCTGGATCTGACGATGGCCAGATCTCTGTGTGAAATTAATGCCTACTCTTGAGAGACATAAGCTGTACAAATTGTTTCTAAAATGCATTTAGCTGGGACGTCTGGGTGGCTCAGCGGTTAAAGCGTCTGCCTTCGGCCCAGGGTGTGATTCTGGAGTCCTGGGATCGAGTCCTGCATCGGGCTCCCTGCATGGAGCCTGCTTTTCCCTCTGCCTGTGTCTCTGCCTGTCTCTCTCTGTGTCTCTCATGAATAAATAAATAAAATCTTTAAAATAAAATAAATAAAATTAAAATAAAATAAAATAATAAAATAAAATAAAATAAAATAAATAAAATAAAATGCATTTAGCTGTGGGCTGCCTGACTGGCTCAGATGGAAGAGCATGCAACCCTTGATCTCAAGGTGGTGAGTTCAAGCCTGACTTTGGGTGTAGAGATTACTAAAAAAATAAGTAAACTTAAAAAAAAACACATTTAGGGATCCCTGGGTGGCGCAGCGGTTTGGCGCCTGCCTTTGGCCCAGGGCGCGATCCTGGAGACCCGGGATCAAATCCCACATCAGGCTCCCGGTGCATGGAGCCTGCTTCTCCCTTTAAATAAATAAATAAATAAATAAATAAATAAATAAATAAATAACACATTTAGCTGCTATGCTGACAACTCTCACTGCTTTTCAGCTTGCTTAAAACTCATTTAAATATGTATATATGCATATACATACATATATGTGCACATTTGTGTTCATATGTGTATACATACCTATACATATATACACGTGTATTTTTCTACCTCAAGTATATTCAAAATCTAAGTTATGGTGTTGTATATTATTTCAGTTTTTTCTTTAGGATGCAAAAACTCACATGTAATGTTCTGTTACACTGATAAACTGAGAACATAATATGGTCAACATTTCCTGAGAACTTGGTCAGTGTGTATCCAGGAAGTAATAATTCAGGAAAGTTTCCATCTGGCTAAGATTTAAGCAAGAAAGGCATGATTTACAGTCCCCGTGTTTTTGTCAGATGATTTTCTTATATGTTCACTAACTTTCTTATTGATGTATTTTCTACAATTACATGTAAAGCAGGTGTAAAATAGCTTTCAGGTGAAATTGGATGGCTGGTCAAAAGGTACTTGGAAATCATACATGGTAACAGTTTAATGATCTATCTTTTGAAGATTGCTTTCTAACTGAATCTTGGGATTTTATGATTTTAAAAAGCATTTTAAGAGTTTTCGAGATCAATATATAAGCATAGATAAATAACTGGAAAATAAAAATCATTAAAACTTTTGCATTTTTTAATATCAATTAGGCCTGGGTAAAAAAAGATGATTTTAAAAATGTTTTTTATTGAATTCTGTCTTGGGCACAAGGTGTCCATTGTTTTTATTAAGTAGTAAGAACATTTGTGGGTTTATTATATAATGGCGATAAACTTTAGTCATGTAACTTTTTTGCTTTTGTAAAGTGAATCTCTTTTAACCATGCCAGATTCTATATATCCAAGATGTGAAACATACATTTGTCTTTAAAAGGAGTCAGCTGGAATTCTCTCTTCCCAAATGCTGATTCCTTTGAAGTCGCTTTTGGGCTTGGTTTATAAGCCACATGGGTCAGTTGACCTAGTGATTTCACATCTGTGCCTTCTATCCCCACGCTGGCTCCTCACTGCCACATCTCACACCTCAGTCTGCTGATTTTCATCAAATAGTTTTTTGGTGGTTTCCCAAAACCAGTTAGGTCCAGAAGATAGTGTTCACTATTAGAAATACCTATGAGAATATGACATTCCAAAGGAGAAGTTTTTGAAAAGGTCTCAGCAGTGGTGGCTCCAGGTGCCTCAGTAGGGTGTCTGCGTGATCACGCTGAATGGGGCCACACTTGGTGGGAGATGTGTGTTGCAGTGCAATTGTTCAGGAACCCCCAGATAGTATCACGTTATAGTCACGCCTTACATGTGTATGTGTGCATGTGTACCCATGAGCTTTGTGTTGTTTTTCTTGTTGTTTGCCTTTCAGAGGATATTTTTGAATCTGGATTTGAAGGAAGGTCCAGGTTAAGAATCTTAGATTCTTTTTTTTTTTAATATTTATTTATTTATGATAGAGAGAGAGAGGCAGAGACACAGGCAGAGGGAGAAGCAGGCTCCATGCAGGGAGCCCGACGCGGGATTCAATCCTGGGACTCCAGGATGGCGCCCTGGGCCAAAGGCAGGCACCAAACCGCTGAGCCACCCAGGGATCCCCAAGAATCTTAGATTAACATTTAAAAATAACACCAGGGTACAGGGTTACAAAGTAGACACCTGGAACAGGGATTCTTTTTTTAAAAAGATTTAATTATTTAATTAATTTGACAGAGAAAAAGAGAGAGAGAGCACAAGCAGGGGAGTAGCAGGCAGAGGGAGAGGGAGAAGCAGATTCTCTGCTGAGCAGGGAGCACGATGCGGGGCTCAATCCCAGGACTCTGGGATCATAACCTGGGCCAAAGGTAGACGCTTAACTGACTGAGCCACCCAAGCACTCCACAGGCATTTTTTTTTTTAATAATTTTTTCCTGGCAGGCAGTTATGGAAAGAACACTGGGAGCCAAGAGACCTGAACTCCAGCCCTCCTTTTTCACCTGTACCTGTGACATCGAGTAGTTCTCCAGTCCTCCCAGAGGTCTTGGAGATGTTTTCTACATCTATAAACTCCCATATCACTGTGTTAGGGAAGATCGCCTGAAAATAAGCTTGGATGTGCTTTTTAATCCATGAAGAGCCACAGTTTTACTTTTAGTTGGTGATCTAGCCATCCTTAGAGAGTCTAGGATTGAGATCTCTCCAATGGACTGTTAAATGAGGAATATTTCAAACAGCATTTAGAATGGAGCATATAGTAAGTGCTCCATGAAATGTAGCTATTACAGTTATTAGTGCTATCACCAAGTCTTAACTCTTTCCTTATGTATGAGGCAGGTGGTGGTTGCTGAAAATTTTAAAAACCGATTTTTATTTTCACTAAAATAATGCATATGTGTAAGAGTCTTAAAAAGTCAAATGGTATTAAAAGCCAATGAAAAATAGCAGTCCCCTTCACCGTCCTTTCCCAGGTTTACTATTCAGAGGCCACTCTTAAAACTTGAACGGTTTCTTGTGATACTTAACGTCCATGTCTCATGAACAATGCACAGTGCTGCTGTTTTTTTTTTTTTAAAGATTTTATTCATTCATTCATGAGAGATACACAGAGAGAGGCAAAGACACAGGACAGTTTGAGTTCTGAACCTTTATATGTGATCTGTTTTTGATCTTTGTAAATTAAAATTTTGACAATTTTGTTGAGATATAATTTATATGCCATAGAGTTCAACTATTTGAACATAGAATTAAATGATTTTTGGTATATTTACAGAGTTGTGCAACCATCACCATAATCTAATTTTAGGACTTTTTCATCATCCCCAAAAACAAGCTCATAATTGTCAACAGTCCCTGACCACTCTCTTTGCTTTGGGTTTGGGTAACCACTAATCCACTTTCTATCTCTTACCAATTTGTCTATTTTGGACCTTATATAAATGGGACTATATGATGTATGCTATTCTATGATGTTTTTAAGGTTCATCTGTGTTGTAGCATGCATCAGGACTTAATTCCTTTTTGTTGACAAATAATATTCTATTGTAAGGATACAGCATGTTTTATCCATTTGTCAGTTGATGCACATTTGGGTTGTTTCCGCTTCAGGGCTATTATCGACAATTTTGCCATGAACGTTCTTGTACAAATTTTAGTGTGGACATTTGTTTTCATTTCTCTTGAGTAGATATGTATGAGGTAGACTTTCTGAGTTAACGGTTTCTGCATTTCCATCTGCTTTCAGATTTCTTGAAATCTCTCTCCTATTATTGCCTCCTTTCCCATATACCTGGTCCAGGTGGGTTTATACCCTACTATAAAAATATACCTTGTTTTTAACAGCTTTTCTGTCAACTGATTGGGATTTTGGGAGAGAGGAGATAAGGATTCTCTTGCGTCATCAACACATTTCATTGAGTCCTTACTCTGTGACAGACACTCTTCTAGGTGCTGGGACTATGGAATGGAAGGTATCGTGAATGTAGGGGCTGTAGGGAGAAACAGAGCAAACATAACAAGTAAAATAAGTATGCCAGAAGGTGCTACATGATATGCAGAAACCTGTGGCCGGGGGTACACCTGGGTGGCTCAGTGGCTGAGTGTCTGCCTTTGGCTCAGGTCATGATCTCAGGGTCTAGGGATTGAGTCCTGCATCGGGCTCCCTGCAGGAACCTGCTTCTCCCTCTATGTCTCTGCCTGTCTCTGTGTGTCTCTCATGAATAAATAAATAAAATGTTAAAAGGAAAAAAAAAGGAAGAAACCCATGGCGGGGGTGCAAGAAAGGGGGCGTGGAAGAACAGGAGGTGGGGTTGCCATTTTAAACACAGATAAGATAATATCTGGATAAAGATCTGAAGCAAGTGAGGGAGTGTGCCATGCACACACCCAGGGCGGTGTGTTTCAGAGGGAATAGCCAGTGCAAAGGTCATGAGGTAGGAACATGTGGAAGCATTGGAAGGATGAGGAGGCTTAGTGGGAGCAGATGAGTTGGGAGGCAGAGGGAAGACCTGAAAAAGAAGTCAGAGGGGAATGGAGGTCTTGGTCACGCGGGGCCTTGTTAGCCTTGATAAGGTCTTGGGCTTTCTCCCCATTGCAGTTTGAGCAGAGGGTTGATATGGTGAGACTTCCCTTGTTTCACTGATACCTCTGGGTACTGGGTATATAACAGACCAGAGTGAGGCGGAGGCAGGGAGGCCCATAGGAAGCTGCTGCTCTAGTCCAGGCAGTGGGTGGCACCTCGGACAAGGTGCTTATAGTGGAGATGGAAATGGTGAAAGCATGGACTTCTGGGTTTATTTGGAAGGTAGAACCTACAGGATGACTTGATGGATTAGACGTGAGGTGTGAGAAAAAGAATGATCAGAAATGACTCCCAGATAATTGGTCTGAGCAACTAGAAGGGTGGAGTTGCCCTTAATTGAGATGAGAAGCCTATAGGTGGAGCAGATATGGGCCAGAAGGGGAGGATCCATTCTGGACACACTCCGTTTGAGAGGTCTCATTAGGCATCCAAGAGAAGATGTCAAGCAGGCAAGTCCAGGCTGGAAAGAGAAGTGTGGGAGTTCTGTGCTATAAAAATGGGATTTCATATGGACTTAGGTGACTATGATGCGTCATGTGGGTTCATCAGTTGTAACAAATGTACCACTCTTGTGGGGGAGGTTCACATGAGGGGGGTGTGCATGTTGGGGTGCAAGATGTATATGGGAACTCTTCTGTACATTCTGTTCAATTTTGCTATAAACTTAAAAGTGCTCTTTAAAAAGTGTATTTTTTTAAAAAATGGTATTAAAAGCCATGAGACTTGATGAGATAGTCAGTGAAGTAAGTATGTAAGAGAAGAGCTCCAAAGACCAGGCATGCAGTGCCCACTTTTACGAAGAAGGTGGCAGCGGCAGGAGCAGCAAATGGGGCAGAAGGAAAACTAGGAGAGTGGGGCGAGGAAGAATGGGCTCAAATCTCTCAGGAGACCTAGGAACACATCCTCTCTAAAGCTTTCTGGACCTCAGTTTCCTGATCTGCAGGGTAATAGCTGACCTTCAAGGATCCCTCCGGCTGTGGGATGCCATGAATGTGTGACTTGAAATGCAAGGGAGATCAAAGATGGGAAAGGCCATTGGTGTCTGCTTGCTCCATCCATGGGAAATGGAGAGTCTAAAGACTCATGTTGTAAAAATGTGGGTTTAAATATTGGTAGGTTAAGCCCTGAAGAGATTTTTGACCAGTTTCCAACTACTGATTTTTCTTCCTGATTTAAGAGTATATACACCACAGAAACTTTGCAAAACTGGAAAATGTAATAATGAAAGTTAAAAACACCCCTTATCCCATCTCTAGATAAATGCTAGTAACATTTTGGTGTAGTTCTCTGCAAGTTTTCTATATATAAAAATAGACTATGTTTCCTCTTCTTCCCCACTGAAAAATTTCTCTATATTTGTATCCTGATTTTTTTCAATGAAAAAAGCAGTTCTTACAACTGTTAAGTATCTCATCATAGGAATATACTGTCATTTAGTCACTCCATTAATGAGTGTTTATAGCAACTATAAACAGCACTGATGAAAGAGGAGTTAGGATGTTCAACTGTACATAGAAATCTTTGCCCCTCAGTCTTTCTTCCACATAAATTACCAGCTGTAGAATTATTCACTGGTCCAATGGGTATAAACATCTTGAAAGCTTTTATGTATGTTGCCAAATATGCATCTTAACACATCTGCCTCTCTTGCCTTCCAGAGAGGTTGTAACAATTTACTTTCTTCCTTTCTCTGTATCAATCGCATCACTGTTACTAACCCTTCCCATTCTCCCTTTTTTCTTTTAAAATGCCACTTCTCAGGACACCTGGGTGGCTCAGTGGTGGAGCGTCTGTCTTGGGCTCAGGGCGTGATCCTTGGTACAGGGATCAAGTCCTGCACTGGGCTCCCTATGGGGAGCCTGCTTCTCCCTCTGCCTGTGTCTCTGCCTCTCTCTATGTCTCTCATAAATAAATAAACAAACAAATAAATAAATAAAATCTTTTTTAAAAAGCCGCCTCTCACTGCATATAGGCTAAACTTTACACTAAAGCAGCAGTGGAAGGGGGAGCAAGAGTAATTCAGGTTCCAGTATATTTTGTGTTTCTATATGTGCCGGGTACTGTGCCCAGTGGCTTTCTTGTTTATTGCTGGGGAACGCCACACCCTGAGGATGTAAGTGGCATCCTTTCCCCGTCGAATCCCACGACGGTGTGTTTGAAGACACTTAGCTGGGCTGCTATATGCCCAGGACTGGTACCTAGGTCTTGACTCCAAGGCAGGCACTTACTTATAAATCTTCCTAGACACCTCACCTGCCTCAACTGGCCTAGAGTACTCTTTAGGAGAGATCCTAAAACATAAGAAACTCTTTAATATATTCACAGCTTACTAATTTTTTAAAGTTTCTGAGTAGAACAAAAATATACTGAACTCCGAAGTCAATGATCACTCTGACAATCCTGGGCTCTCTTTCTCCTTGCCTGGCTGAATGAAAATTGTTCAACCAAGGATGAGACCAACAGAGGTAGGAAGAGGTCAAACTGCTTCTTCCTATCCAGATTGGTTATCATCATTTGAGAAGGCTTGAGATGAGCTACAGAAAGTGAGTGATGCTATCTGGATGGTGGGCACTGTCAGCCCACATGCAAACTGCAAGGAGAACTTAATCGTGTGTGTGTGTGTGTGTGTGTGTGTGTGTGTGTGTGTGTGGTGTGTTTTCTTTTGGCAAGCTTCAGGAATCGTGAAGCTCTATACTTGTCTATTTGGTCTTTTATACAGTGCATGTTGAAAACTGGCTTCTGGATCTTTAGACACTTAAAACAGATATTTAAAGCAACTTCACTAAGACAGACTCTTCATGTCCCAAAACAGAAATTTTAAACTGTACATTAAACCTTGACCATGGTCTTTATTTTTGAACTCACCATCTGATTTGCTAACAGCACAGTGAAAGTGGTTTGAAGCTGGGCGATCTTCCCCTTACATCAGAAAGGCCTAGCTGCCTTCTTAGCTCAGAAGGCATTCATGGGTATGTCTTAGGCCACAGCAGGGCACTTCAGGACACTGTGGGGCTGGACCTGGCAACTGGCATATTTAGCTATGCCTGATGCTTACCCATTGTGCCCGGCTCCTTATTTCCTGTGTTAGGATTACCTGTAATTTTACCTGTAATTTGGTCTCCAGAGTGGTTTTCTGGGGAGGTGCGCTGCACAGATACCCTTGGCATTGCTTTGAGACTGTAGCCACTTCATTTGGATCCAGGACTCTGGGATTTTCAAAGCCCTGCTCTTAGACAACTAATGAAGCCGCTGCCTGTGGTTGCAGTATGTTACAAGGGTGTGGAAGCAGGTGGGGAGCCCACCCCCAAAGCAGGCTAAGGATAGGAGGAAGAGGGTTTTTTTGTCTTGTTTTGTTTTTTTAAATCGAGGTTTTTCTCCTGGGCTCTAAGCTTATTCCTGGTCACCGTAGTGACCATCCTCACAATCCCCATGATCATCTTCAGGAGCCAGAAAATCCTCTTCTGGCAAGAGAGGAGAGGGGGTGCTTAGAAATACTTTGAGAAAAGTGGCTTTGAGGGGCCAAAAGGACAGAAATGAGAAGCAACAGTAGAAGGCCAGAAGATGGGCTGGAATTGGGACCGAGCGGGTGGGTAGAAGGAGGGAGGAAAAACGAGCAGAACGGGCAGCTCAGAATAGATGATATAAAAGAAAGTGCCAGCTAGTGAAAACACTGCAAAACGATGGGTGGCAGGGCCCGACGACTGGGGAGCGGTTTAGAAAAATAGCAATTAGCACAGCTAAAAATAAAGACCAATTTGGAGACAAAGCCAGATACACAAGGAGAAAAATAAGACTCGCCAGAAAGACAATTCTTCGGAAACCGAACGCTCAAGAAAACGAGGCTAATGACACCCCCTTTGGGGCTGTTTTGCACGGAAACGAGACAATGGATGGAGGGGGGCGCGCCGCGCTGAGCAGGTGACCGGCGGCGGCGAGGTGGGAAGCGGAGGGAGCGCCCAGCGGGCCCGAGCGGAAAGCCCTGCCGGAAGCCGCACCACGTGTCCCCGGAGTTGGAGAAGTGTCCCCCGCCGGCGGCTGTGCGGGGCAGAGGCATCGAGGGCGTCGGAACCCAAGGGTGCGCGCGAGCTCCGCCGAGGCCCGCCCCGGAGCCCCCGGGCCCCCGGGCCCCCGGGGAAGGCGCCCAGGTGCCCCCCGCGCGCAGCGGCCCGGGACCCCGGAGCTCTCCCCGGAGGGAGTGCCCGGCCCGCGGGGAGCCCGGGCCCGTGCGGAGGGGGCGCCCCTGGCCGCGGGCTGCAGGGACAGGGCGGGGGAGCGGCGGGGGCCCCGGGCCGGGGCTCTCCCTCCGGGCCGCGGGGCCGGGCCTCGGCGTCGGGTCACCCGCGGCCTCCCGCGCCCCCGGGGCTGGACAGCGGGGCCCCGGCGCGGGCAGGGCGGGCAGGGCGGGCAGGGCGCACGGAGCGCGCCACGCGGCGGGGCGGGGCGGGGCGGCGCTGAGCCGGCTCCTCCTCCTCCTCCTCCTCTCCTCCTCCCCCTCCTCCTCCTCTCCTCCTCCTCCTCCTGCCCGCGGTCCTCGGGCTCAGCCGCCGCGCCGCCCGGCCGCTCCTCCTTCCTCCCGGGGCCACCGCGGCGATGTTCAACCGCGCCGTGAGCAGGCTCAGCAGGAAGCGGCCGCCGTCAGGTAAGCGGCTCCCGGGCCCGGGGCTGCGGGTCGGGGCGCCCGGAGCTGCCGCCTCGGCCGCCGCTGCCCGCCGGGTCCCGGGCCCCCCCGCCCCTGTGCCCGCACCCGCCGAGCGCCCCCCGAGCGCCCCCCGAGCGCGCCCCTCCTCCGCCCGCGCCGTCCCCCCTGGCGCCCCTGCGGTCGTGGCCGCGGCGGGGGCGCAGGGCCCCGAACGGCGCCCCGGGGAGGAAGTTTGGGCAAAAGGGGGAACAACGGCAGTTTTCTTTTGAGCGATGGTCTGGGGGGAAAGGGCATCCCACGCGCCCCCAAACTTCGGAGGGAGCGCGCGCTCCGGACCCGAAAGCAGAACGTGGCGGGGCCCGGCCCGTCTGGAGCTCGGCCGCCTCTCGCGGGGGATGCTCGGGGATGCTCGGCGGCGCCCGGGCGCGGCGGGACCCCAGGCGAACACCGGGCTGGGGCCGGCGCTTCTCCCCTGGCGCCCGGGGCGCGCTGACACTACCCCGGACTCGCCTGGCTGCCACACTGGACCAGCCGGAGCCTCACTTTGGAGCCCGTTGGATAAGACAAAGAATCCACGGGGACGATGAGCCCGTGGCTTTGATGCCAACCGTCCTGCCCTTTCGTTCTCAGTTATAGCTGCGCTCCCGTGAGCCCGCAATGTGGGCCCCGGTCTCTGCTCACCAAGTTTTGTGTTTTGTCTGCACCCTGAGGGGCGACCCTGTGAGATAGGGACAGGTAAGGCCACTTTGCACAAGAGGGAACGGAAGCCAGGAGCTATTAGGTGACTCGGCCCAAGTCACACTTAACTGGGGGACGGAGAATCCTGGAAACCCAAGTTTGCCCGACTGTGGAGGTCAGAGGCTTTTCTGCCCCTTCCCACTCCAAGAGTCACTTCTTTCTAGTGCTAAGACTCTGGACACATTGGTCCGTGTCCTGTTTTCACTGAATATCCTATTTTATGAGAGACGTTGCAGTTGAGAGGATAGACTGGAACCAGACCCGCTGGGACAAAAAATCCCACCTCGGCTGCTGTTGAAACTTTGTATCTGTGCAGATAAAGATCTGCAAAATGGGAACCAAACAGCTGTCCCTCTGTGAGCACTGGAATGGACCTGGTTTCCCATCCAACAACGTAGGCAAATCTTCATATTTAATATTCAGGACACCTCTATTAAAGGCAGATTTCATAGGGTTAGTGGAAAGAGCTTATATTTGTGGCAGCGGGCTCCTAGATCTTGCTGTGTTGTCTGTGGGTTAAAGGATTCCTTTGTGGGAGGGTGTTCGTTTTAGGTGTTCCGTGTCGGTGGGTATTCACTCACAGGAGGGTAGTCAGAACCTGGACCCTAGAGTTCAATTCCTGGTTCCCATCCTGGCTATCATTCAGTGACCACTTGACCTCTGAGCCAATTGCCAAATTAGCAGGAAATCTGAGAACTGGTTACTACGTTTCACCATGGAAATGGGCAAATGCTAAAAAGCAAGTTCTTTTTTCCCCCCTAGGATAGCTGGTTTACTAGCACACCCCTGCATCTGTTTTCCCCTCTGTAAAGTGGGTTTCATAGAGTCCTGGGATTAAACACACCGGAACACATGAAGTCCTTAGTGCACATAATAAATGACTAAGAATGGTTAGTTTCCCCCTTTTATATTATAAACAGAGCTGCTCTGAACATCCCTGCCTGGTTATTCATTGCTTTGTGTCATTTTCAGGCATACTGGTTTTGAAGGGTGTTCCATGTGTGAGGATTGTACCCCCAGAAAGATTGGGGCACTTTTTAGGGACATCGGTGGAGTATACCTCTTTCAGGGCATCTACTTTTCAGCCTTACGACATGGGATGAGGTCACAGATAGAAAGATTAGTAGCTAAGCATCATGGATTGGTATTGGGGGCCTGGCCTCCAAGAGCCCAATCTCCTTGGGATTTTTAGGCTTAAAGTGTGCCCCACTGATGGGAAACGGCAAATGACGCCCAGCCATTTGGGCATCACCATCCAGCCCTGAGAAAAGGAGTCAAGTGAGAAAGGAAATGTGGGACCCAAGGCAGAGATGCTGGGAAGCCAGCCAAGCGATCCACGGGACCCTGTACATTTTTATTTGGTAGTTTTGATTTTTTTTTTTTCCTAAGCTGGCTCTCCAAATTGTATAAGCTTCCAGCCCCACAAGTGCTGGATCCACCCCCTGGAGGCCCCTGATATGGACCTGACTGCTGTCCTGCCTCCCAGAACCTTCTGCCGTAGACGTTTCCTGCTTTTCAGCAAAACCTATTGGAGACAACGTCTTCAAGCTCAGAGTTTGGAGTCCCAAACCCCTAATTGCAAGGTTCAAAGTGTGATTTCCTTATTTTCCTTTTTTAGATTTCCCAAAGTGTGTTCGTGAACAAACTGAGGGTGGAAAGGAGGTTGATAAAATGCAGCTTTCCAGGCCACACCCTGGACCCACAGATTCAGTCTTGGGGACCCAAGGTGGCAGGGAGAGTAGGCTGAATTTTCAATAAGCGCCCCAGTTGATTCTTAGGCCACTGAAGTGTGAGGACCCCTTGAAGGAATCTGGCCACCCTCTTGCCCCCCACCACGACTCACACTGTTGGTGGCAGTTGTGATGCTGCTCACTTGGAAAGCAAAGCCAAAGCCACAGCCTCCCCTCTGCAAATGGACTGAGGGGTGACCCGTCGAGGGAATCCCCACCCTGCAGGCAGGCCTCGGCCCTCCCCCGAGGCCTGTTGTCCATTATCCCATTAAACCCTTGGGACCAGTTTCAGATTTATTACTGGGCTTAAGTTTTTATTTAAAGATGACAGTCAACATAGCAACTTAACGTCTTTGTTTTAACAAACCCAGCAGCAGAGCAGTCTTGGCCTCTGGGGAAACTTGCCCTGCAGATCATCACTGGCTCAGGCCTGTGGGTTCAGGGAGAGCAGTTCAGGGACAGAGGGGCTGGGCGGTCCGAGGGGTGTTGTCTTATACGGGCCGTGGCCGGCTGGATCGGTGGTGTCAGCTCTCAGTGCCACCCAGAGTGGCCTGGAGGCTGGCAGGTGTCAGGTGCCGCTGGAGCTTTCTTTCTCTTCATCGACTCTATGTGACTGATGTCTCCTTTCCTCACTGTTAGAAGTTGGGGGGACCCCAGCAGGTGCCTGGTGGGCCATTTCCTGGGGCTTCCTGGGCTTCCTACCTTGATGGAGTAATCCCCACCACCCCGGGGGCCGCTGGGCTCGGAAAGTTGCTGTTTAAATTGTACTAAATTTACTCTCCCTGGTTGTCTTCTGCTTCCCCCAGATAGCTCTCCAGGGCAGCAGCCCCGAGAGGGGCGGAGGGGCAGGGGGGGCCCGGGCAGGCCGCAGCAGCAGTTCCTCGATAAGAGCCGTCAGGAGGCATCCACTGTCGGGGGGGTGGGGGGGACATACACACGGCCCCATGCAGACTTCTGGGGCCTCGTGCCCCTTCTAGGCCACTTCGAATCCTTCCAGGGCCTTGCCAGGCGCCTGCAGGTCAGCCGTGCTGCCCCCTCTGCGTCTGCGCAGCGCCCGGGGACCCCTCATCTCTCCCCGGCCTGCTCCCGGGCTCTCGCTCCGCCCGTGGGTGGCTGCGGGTTCCCACTTCTGCCCCTTTTGTTCCCCCACAGCGTCCTCTCTCCTGAGCCCTCTCCCAGGGCCGGGTCTCCCTGTTCCCGCGGGCCCGCTCTCCCGGCCTCCGTGCCCCTGAGCCGCAGCCTGCCCGCTTTGTCTGTCCCTGGGCAGCTGCAGAGGCCACCAACGGGCAGAGCCACCCATTTCCCACGGGACAGACCAGAGAACGCAAATGTCTGACCCAAGTCCTGAGCCACCTGCCTGAGTTCACGCAGTATCCATTTAGTCATCGTGTTAAGTTATATTTAGAGTTAAAAAAATATATATATGTATATATATAAATACGAATATGGAGCTGACCACTTTTCTCCTTCCTGTCCTCCCACCCCCTTCTTCCTTTTCTCCCCTTTCTTCCTTTCTCCAGTCAGGACATTGAAAACCGTGCCATCGTCAACCATCCCCGAACACCCCAGATAGTTTCTCATGTCAGAAACGTCCTGATCCACAGGAATCTGCTAGAGGTTGCTGTGTCCAGGGAGAGGCAGTGGCTGGCTGAGGGACAGGCCAGGACGCCCTGCTCCCCTGTACTCCCCCTGTGTCTCTTGATTTTGGTACCGTGTAAATAAATACAATGATCTCTTTCCTAAAAACAACCCGAGGCTGTCTTGACCATATCAAGACAGCTGACATGGTAAATGTTTCCTTATCTTCGCATTTGTTCATGAACCAGTGAAGAAAACTTCATGCCAGCCTGTGGCATTGGGGGCAGGCAGCCAGCTGGGAACTCCTGGGCTCATCTTCTCAATTAATTTTAAGCTCCGTGAGAAAAAGGGCCCCGCCTTTGACTTCTTGCATCTGTCACTGCCCTTCCCTTTCCAGGCTCTGCGGCCAGACGGCTTAGGGTGGTTGGGTCCCACCTCATCCTCTTCTTTGCTTGGAGCACATTACTGAACCTCCCCGTGCCTCAGTTTCCTCTTCTGTAAAACGGGCCACCGAGGAGCCCACACCTCCAAGGGTTGCTGTGACGTGGAGACGGGATCTATAGCAAGTGCTCAGCCAGGCAGCTATTTTTACAGCTGTCCCGCTCCCCTGCCTCGCCCCCAATCTATCGGGAAACATCCATCAGTGTAAACACGAACAGGAGTGCCAGACACAGCCGACCCTGGGGAAGGCGCAGCTCCTACTCAAGAAACGCACAGCCTCTCCGAGGCTCACTTCCTCGCCGGGCGGGTGGGGCCCCGGTGGAGCGAGGACACATTTGTGCACGAGTGTCAGGCCCTGGGGGCAGCACAGGGCTTCTGGGATGTGAAGGAAGCGTGAAGGCCGGGGTCTTCATTTGCACCCCCAGGATAGGGCTCCTGGGTAATTTTATTTTTTCTGGGCCTTTGCCTAGAAAGTAGAGATTCTAGGGAGGCTGCAAATAACAGTCTGGCGTTCTGATTTCCTTCCCTCTGGTAGAAACTGGAAACCAGTGGCCATCTGTTGTTTAGTCCACTCAAAAGAGGATGTGGATGGAGTCTTGTTTTTCCTCCGGACCCAAGGGTGCTCAGGAGCCCCCGCAGCCCCCGGGCAGAGACACGAAGCGTCTCTGAGAAGGCAGTGGGTTTCTGGGCTGCGTGAGACGCCTCGGGTGGACCCCAGAGCATGGAACGTAAGGAGTGGCCCCCGCCCCCGTCGGCAGATGTCCTCAGCTCGCCCACTGCCCGGGTGACAGCGGGGCAGGGCAGGGGCTGGGGGAGTGTGGAGGGCAGACGCAGGTGCAGAGGCGACCTTTGCAGACACCGCCTGAGCACTTGGCCCCTGAGGTCTGGGCTTCACGTGCAAAATTATGCCAAGAAGCCCTTTCCGAGCCCAGCCAATCCTCTTTGCAGTCTGCTCTCCTCCTCTGGTCTTTGATGCTTGCTATTATGATGATTATTTTAATACTTTTTCGTTCTTCTTCTTATATTCTGCTAATTCCAGTTCACGCAAACCTCTCCACCAAGGGAATTGCATGCTCGAAGGGTAGTTATTCTCAGACATTAGATACTGGAGCCGATAAACACTTAAGTAATATTTAGATAGAGTGTTTCCATGACCCAGTTTCTCCAGAGCCTTACATAGATCACCAGTTGTAACAAACCGATTTTTTTGCTTCTAAGTTTGGATGACTTAAAAAAAAAAAGTAATACATTTGATGGGTGTAGTTGATATGAGGTTTTAAAGATTTAATGTATTTATTTATTTGAGAGAAAGAGAGGGAGAGGAGGGGCAGAGGAGGAGGGAGAGGGAGAAGGAAAGAATCTGAAGCCGATTCTGTGCCGAGTGTGGAGCCCAACACGGGGCTTGATCTCACAACCCTGAGATCACGACCTGAGCTGAAACCAAGAGTTGGACGCTTAACTGACTGAGCCCCTCAGGCGCCCCTGATGTGAGGTTTTAAATAAAGTTCTGGGGGTGTGCACTTTCCTTGAATATTTACAGGAGAATGGTGTGTGTGTGTGTATGTGCGTGGGAGGGGGTGAGTGTGTGTGTGTTGCACCAAACCACTTCAGAATTTGGAGTGAACATTTCTGCCTCTTCCTGGGCTTGAATATTGGGTTTGTTTTCTTTAATAATGCTGTAAGTTTTAGGGGTACTTAGGATAGACTCTTTGATGATGTGCATTGACTCTGCTTCGAGGAAGCTGCGTATTGAGATATTCCCAGGACATTTTTTGCCTTGGGAAAATGGTCCATGCAGGATCATTAGCCAGGCCTTCCTGCAGACTAACAGGAGGGATCCACGCTGTAGGCATTCAGTTCCGAGGAGTGTTACAGATGCCTTTTGCGTATGGATTTCCAAAGAATTAATGTCTGGCGAAACTCTCTGGTAGATATGACATCACAGCATCTATAAATAATGCATTACGAAATATGCTGCCAGCAACCAGCCTCAGCCATCTGTATCTTTGAAATAATGGCTTTTGCTGAAGTCAGAAACCACCCAGAACAACATCAGTGTAAATGGAGAGTGTCTGTACTTTGTGTTTGCATTGTGAGATGATTCTGGCCCGGTCTTGTGTGGGTTTTCCTCTGCACTGAATTCCCTCTCGGTTTCCTCAGTCTTTTCCCACGGGGCAGCTGCTGTCTTTCTCTTCAAGGCCGTTGTCTTCTGGCCTCAGCATTTATCAAAAACAAAGACGGCCACAGGGCCTCGTGGTAAAGCACATGTGCTGTGGGCCTGTGCTCTGAGCACAGTCCCCCCTTTCCCAGCGGGGGGACCCTCGCAAGTCACTGTGCCTCATCCGTGCTTCCTCCTCTGTGAAGTGGGGATAATCGTAAGCTCACCACAGGGCCCTGGGAGGTGTGAAGGATTTAACCCCCCGTTGGAACAGCACCCAGCACAGCGTAAGCCATTTACAAGTGTTCACTGTTGTTATTAGCTCACGATAGATTAATCTGAACATAAGTTTATTGAAAAATAAGTCTTGGGACACTTGGGTGGCTCAGTGGTTGAGCCTTGGCCTTTGGCTCAGGTCAAGATCTTGGGGTCCTGGGATCGAGTCCCTCAGCAGGCTCCCCACGGAGAGCCTGCTTCTCCAAGTCTCTGCCTCTCTCTGTCTCTCATGAATAAATATATAAGATCTTTAAAAAAAAGAAAAATAAGACTTGTGCCTACAAAAATCTGATCCAAAATGCTTTAAAGACCTCAGGAGGTTAAAATTTTTTTTTTCTTCATTGCAAGAATATTTTAAAGGTGAACTAAACAACAAGACAAGATAAAAAAGAGCAGGACAAAATGGAAACAAATGTTATCACCAATAGTTCCCTCCTAGCTTGAGTGATCTTAAGGCTGCTAGAAAAGTAGGTTTGACTTTTTTTTTTCCACCTGTGCATTCAAGGCTTACTTACTTTCTTTCTTTTCAATATTTTATTTATTAGTAAATGAGAGACACAGAGAAAGAGGCAGAGACAAAGGTAGAGGAAGAAACAGGCTCCCCATGGGGAGCCCCATGTGGGACTCAATCCCAGGACCCTGGGATCACGCCCTAAGCCAAAGGCAGGTGCTCAACCACTGAGCCAGCCAGGTGTCCCTCCAGGCTTACTTTCTTGTGTCATCCATCTAAAATGGCAACTTTTATCAATGAAAAAGCAAAGAAGAAAATTATACCTTCATGGTTTTAAGTGCCAGGAATTGGGAAGCTGGGAACTCTTGGTTTTCTTTTATTCTTTTTTTTTTCTTTTAAAGATTTTATTTATTCATGATAGAGAGAGGCAGAGACACAGGCAGAGGGAGAACCAGGCTCAATGCCGGGAGCCGGACGTGGGACCCAATCCTGGGACTCCAGGATCACGCCCTGGGCCAAAGGCAGGCACTGAACCGCTGAGCCCCCCAGAGATCCTGTTTTCCTTTATTCTTAAGCTTGGAAATAAACCTGCTTACTCTGGAAAAAGGTTCTTCCTTTTTCTGATGATTACTGGACTGACTGTAACTTTTAAGGTGAACTTGTCTTAGGAAACCTTTACTTACATGCATTGGGAAGTAGCAAAAGTCTCCTGAGGAGGGGACCCTGAGTAAAAAAAAACGCCCCAGGTAGAGGGACAATCTCTCGGGCAGTGCCAAATGGGGAGGCCCTCGGCTTAGTCTCACAGGAGGTCAGGATAATGACTTGGAGAGAAGATACACCATTAAATGAATGGAGTTTGCAAATGCTATTCTATTTAGAGCTATCTTTTTATATTGATGCCAGTCAAGAAAGATTAAGGAAAAAAGGCATAGCCAAAAGCTTTTATCAAAATTGAGAGACAAGCAGGAAGTCTTGGAAAAATTGAAACCAATACTTCTGGGAAAAGCAAAAACATACATCAGACAGACTGTGGGTAGAAGATTCCTACAGTAGGAATGGTTGGGGCAGAAGGTGGGCAAAAAGGCAAGAAGGAATTTGTCTTTATCCAGGACACTGAAGCCAGACACCAGTGGCCGTGGCTATGGGGAGTAATACATCCTGGTGGACTTTCGGAGCCAGCCCTGGAAATTTTGTGCCTTTATGTAACAGTGTGGTGGTAAAAATATTTCATTACTTTTGACGGCAGGGAGATGATAGCCCAGCTGAGAACTGAGAGGAAGGGCCACTTATCTGCAAAGTCCTGATTTCTGGAGCAGCCCTGGGGTTCTGTGCAGGTGGTCCTGGTAGGGACAGTCACCTTCTCTATACTGGTCTCAATATAGGTTCCATTGAGCAGTTCTTTGGTTGAGTCACCTTGGATAGATCATTATACCCTCTAAACTTTTACTTCCTACTCTATAAAATAAAAGAGACTAGACCAGACTAGTGCGTATTGAATTATAAGACGTTTTGATCAAATGAAACCTAATATGCAAGATGATTTGAGTATGAATTAAGGGTTGGGGGTGGTGGCAATTATCTAATGGTGGGGCTTGCTATCGGAGCTCTCAGTTAACCAGAAGATCTGGTTAACCAGAGCACTCTTTTGGTTAAATGGGAATCCACCATGTATTTATTTGCAAGACAGCGTGGCAGTAAAAACCCCAATGTGGTTTGGTTTATTATTGAAAAGGATGTCAGGAGTTCTGGAACCCTTTCAGACCAAGGTCGAAAACTTACGGGCAAAGTAGGTGTTGTGTGACAGCAGGAAAAATTTGTGGCTGCCTAACATTGTCCCTGGGAGCAGCCCACTTGTGTCTCCATGTGTATTTACTTAAGAGAAGATCAGCTGAGGAAGTGCAGCGAATTGTCAAGCTGTATCCCCGAACAGGAGAGTAAATTGGTGAAATGCTTGGCAAAATGAACCCTTGTGCTGAACTTTCTTATAATGGTGATCCTTTGATTTGATTTATACTTTGTTGGGAAGAAACTCAGTGTTCAGAAGCTTGCCGTCCCAGCATTTGCAAAGAGAGTAGGAAACTAATGTAATATCCACGAACCGAAGATTCACTTTAGAGAAGCGTCAGGTCCATTTATATTGTGTTCAAGTGAGTTTGCTTCTCAATTAAAGGGTTAGATTTGCCCCAAATCATTCTCTCGTGCTCCATCACCAGTGTGTATTGAAACAGCCCCCACCCCCTCTTGGGGCTTCTGGCTTCTGCTTCTTTTTTTTTTTTTTTTTTTTTTTAGCTCCAGTCAGCCAGCGAATGTCTAAAATCCAGATAGTTCTCCCAGATGCTGGGAGACAGAGTCTCAGCTGCTTGAGAAATTAACTCGTGTGTTGACCCCCAATAGAACATGAAAGATCATGGAAGCTGAGTTACTCTTAAGTCCACTGTATTCAGATACAACTTTCTTCCAAAAACATTTTATTTTATTTTATTTTATTTCCCAAAACATTTTAAACTGTATGGCATCCTAGCTATTTGCAGCAATTAATATTCTTTTTTTTTAAGATTTATTTATTCATGACAGTCACAAAGACATAAGCAGAGGGAGAAGCAGGCCTCCTGCAGGGAGCCCAATGTGGGACTCGATCCCGGATCCCATGAGCCAAAGGCAGACACTTAACCGCTAAGCCACCCAGGCGTCCAGTAATTAATATTCTTAAGACTTTTTTTTTCACTTATCCTTTACAAATGGTTAGCTTTGCTGATTTTTTTAGTTAAAAGCTTATTTTCTCCTACATTCAAACTTTTCTTTATAGAAATATGCTTCTACGTTGAATTTTTTTTTAAAAGACAATGGAGAAAAAGCATTAGCTATAAAAAGAGTTCACTCGATGTATCATTATTTTAGGGAAGAGGAGAGAGGAACTAACATTTGTTGAGAGTCCGCTGTGAGCTTCTAAATGCCTGATGTGCTTCCCCTTTAGTCCTTTGGATAACCAGAGAGGTAGGAGGATTATCTTTATCTGGCCCACAGAATTTTGCCTCTTACCACACAGTTTGAATTGGCCAAACTGGGTTTGGAACTTGGGCCTATCCGAAATGACATTCCATGGGTTTTCCTTGGCTCTAGGAAGGGGCTGAATTCTGTAGAATGAGACATGTTTGTGTTGTCACTTCCTCTCAGGCAAGTAAGTTGACAAAGTGTGTTAGCTGGAGGTCCCCCATCCCCTTTCCTTGAGTTAAGAAACTCTTCAGGTGTCTTGAGAAAGAGAATGCAGCAGAGGTGCAGGTACGAAGAGTTGTTTATTCAATCTACACACACAGGAATGGTGTGATGCCGAACCATTAATGGAGGCAATGGAAAAATCAGTAATACCCATCCGGCCAATTTAAAAAAATATTTTATTTATTTTTTTCATGAAAGACACACACACAGAGGCAGAAACATAGGCAGAGGGAGAAGCAGACTCCTTGCAGGAAGCCCGATGTGGGACTTGATCCCAGGGCTCGAGAGATCCCTGGGATCACACCCTGAGCCGAAAGCAGGCGCTCAAACACTGAGCCACCCAGGCGTCCCCCATCTGGTCTTTATTTACAATTTTGGTATTTTGTTTGTTATGGAATTCTTTGCATATTTTGATTTTTCAAAATCTTGCGTGAAAATACCATTTATCTTGATGCCTGAGTTTTCTTTTTAGCAACCCCCTGAAATTTTGCACCTGTAGCCAGTGCCTTCCTGTTCCCACCCTAGGCCCAGCGCTGGTGCATCCTTTTATTTACGTGCCAGCCAATGAGCTGCTATGTGTTGCAGGTGTAAGATAAAGAGACACAGAAGCCTTCAGACTAGCGCATCAGTCATCCAACTCATCACACGACAGCATGACAATTACAAGACAGTGCAGAGTGTAGTTGCCCTTGTGTCAGGGTCCCTGGGAGGATGGTGGGAGAGAGACTTGAGGGCTGCCTGAGGGTTGGCCAGAGGACACGTGGGTGGGGGAAGGGCGTGGGTGGGGGAAGGGCGATGGAGAGTGGTGGGAAAGTAGGAAAAGGCAGTGCCTACCCCCTGAGGTTATCATCGGGGCTGGAGTGAGTTCCCCATGCTAAGTGCCTGGAGAAGATTCTGGTACATGACCTGTGATAGCCACAATGGTGATGACGCTGATATGCAGATATTTTTAAATGAAAGTATCCTTGGGCCACATACACAGTCTGAACTTTGCTTTACAGACATCCACAGCGGCGATGGGAGTTCCAGCAGCAGCCACCAGAGCCCCAAGAGCACAGACAAATGGGCCGCCTCCCTGGAGAATCTGCTTGAAGACCCAGAAGGCGTGAAAAGATTTAGGGTTTGCCTTTTTCATTGTTGACGGGGGTGGGGGGGTGGATTGCAACACATGAAGTAGTTTAGACACCTGTGGGGGGAAACACAGGCTGATTTTTCACACTCTGTGCCCCAACCTGAGAATAAGGACTTCTCACTTGCCATGGCCACGATGGAGACGCTGTCACTCTCCCAGGTAGCCGTGGACCAGAACTGAGGGGCATGCCCAGACTCTTTCTGGTTTTTGTATAGTTGGATGGGAGGTGTTAGGAGTGGTGGGTGAAGAGGTACTTTGCTCATAGGTAAAACCTACAAAGAATTTCCAGCTCTGGTGTGATCCTAGAGACCTGGGATCGAGTCCCACATCGGGCTCCCTGCATGGAGCCTGCTTCTCCCTCTGTCTCTGCCTCTCTCTCTCTCTCTCTCTCTGTGTCTCTCATGAATAAATAAATAAAATTCTTAAAAAAAGAAAAAAAAAAAAAAAAAAAAAAGAATTTCCAGCTCTGTGACGTGTGGGAGGGGGTAGTCTGGGTGTCGCTGATGTGAAGGTTTGTTCCTTTGGGTGTTGGGGAGGGATTCTCAGGATTCTATTTTTTTTTTTAAGACTGTATTTATTTATTCATGAGAGACACAGAGAGAGAGAGGCAGAGACACAGGCAGAGGGAGAAGCAGGTTCCATGCAGGGAGCCCAATGCGGGACTCGATCCTGGGACCCCAGGATCACACCCTGAGCCAAAGGCAGACGTCAACCACTGAGCCACCCAGGCACCCCATCTCAGGATTCACTTTTAATCCAGTGAGAGACAAGGACAACAGCTGGAAAAGTGAAGTTGAACTCAGAGAGGAGGGCTGAAGGATGGGGGTGTCAGGGCTGCCTAGAAAGAACTGTTTTGGCTAGCAGAAACCCCAGGTGTCAGTTTAGAAGAACCACATGTGAATTTTGAGAACGCTCCAGGTCTGCCTGAGTCCCACCGACTTCTGTCTTTAAGCCCTGGCTCAGGTCAGAGTGAGCCCTGATGCTGTGGGTCCCCGTCGTGGTACTAAGGGACGGGGTGGCGGGCCAGCCACCAGGATTTCCTACAATCCTGGATACCAGGCCGCAGTGAGCACTGTGTAGATCTCGGGCAGGACCCTGTTCTGTGCACGGCGGGATAGCAGGCTGTACTGCTAAGCCCCCAACATCGGCCCCCTCCAAAAAAAAAGAAAAAAAAAAACACACCTCCAACTTAAAATAGTTTTCATCATGGCATTTTTAGACATGCTTAATATGTTTCTTTTCTTTTGTTTAAAAAAATGGGCCTGATTTTAGAGGAATGTATTTTGTTTAAACACTGTCTAGAAGGAATGAATATATCTCCCACTTAAATTTACTCTTTGGTAATTTATTGTCATCTTAGACTTGTGAGTAGATTCTTGCTTCATTTTTACTCTTCCTTACGGTGTCCAAGTCATCAAGCTCAAATGCACATGAAATTCTAGCTTTAACATTAAACATACGCTTTGTTTTTCAGGATGGAGGTGTCAAAGGGAGATTGAACCGCACTCATTTGTTGCATTTAGCCAAACCCATCCCTGAAGGAAAAGGCATTATTTGTTTGTTTCTCTCTTTGAAGTGGAATATTGCTTGATATTTTTTCCTCTCGTTATCCATAGGAATTTTTAAAAAAGGAATTCAGTGAAGAAAATGTTTTATTTTGGCTAGCATGTGAAGATTTTAAGAAAACACAGGATAAGAAGCAGGTATGTCTTCCAGTCTATAATCACGTTCTTGATATATTTTTTTCTCTCATTATTTTTTCTCTCATTGCTGCCTTTCCAATAGACTTTGAAATTGCCTAAAGAAATCTGATCCATGGTGGGTTTGGGGAAGGACCGAAGCTTCAGATTAGGTACCTTGTGTTGATCAAATATTAATAATTTTTAAAAGTGTGTTAATTTTTAAATGGAGCTGTTCAAATGGACACAGAGTTGAAGTAAAAATAACGATTTCTGTTATTTCGAGTTTATCATCGTGCACGATTTTTTTCTTCATGAATAAGTTATGAGGATGCTTCCCCGGAGTTTGACATGTCGGCATTTTGTACGGATGTAGTAAAGCGATTAACAGATGTGTGGCGATAAAAGCGCAGCTCAGATCAGATAGATTGTCAATTATTCAGCGTATCTTTACGAAACATCCTGTAGTTGGCAGGCGTCCTACCTAGAAAGTTTCTCACTGTTCTCCCGGGTAGATGTGTGCTCTTTGCAGGAGGTAGCCTTTAATTCTGATGTCAGTGGATTTTCTGTCCTTGAAAGTGGGGTGTCAGGGGAGGTGGAGGAGATGATAGAGAACAAGGCCTGTGGATTGAGTGTGTTCATGAGGCCTATGCCTATGTATTTCTCAGAGGCTACCAGCCAAATGCCTCCAGGGGCTGGTGAGTAACAGGAGTCCATGAAGCTTTTGGTGTGAGGCTATAGGGAGTGGTGGGGACTGGGGCCGCTGTGGGTAGCGGGCCCTGCATCCAGGGGCTGTGGCTGATTCTTTAGCTGACTTTGGCAATGAACGCTTTGGGGCCTGTGGCTGTCTGGGCTTTCTGTGCTTTGAGTTCTGTTTGCCTGGGTCTTCGCTTGCCCACCCTTGCCCGCAGAATCCTAAGTGGTGGGCCTTTCTTCCCAGGGCAGCTTCTTCCATCTCCAGCCCAGTGCTGTCTGGTTTTCCAGAGAAGCTGGACATTTGGATTCTTATGAAATCATCCCGATTTTATAAATGTTGGAACTAATTTGTAAAAAATGTAAAATCTTGCCTGCCAAACAAAACACATCCACGGGCAGATGCAGCTTGTGGACTGCCAGCTTTTGAGCCTCTGTCTCCAAAAGCTCTACTCCACAAAGCCAGCAGCGGTTACATGTTTGTAGACAACAGCTTGGAAAATGTTCATCATTGGTTTGCTCAAAGCCTTTTCCCGACTCAGACACACTTCCCCCAAGATGGGGCAGCGAAGCCTTCCTTCTATCGCTTTCCTGTCTGTGGGTGGAGGGGGTGGAGGGCAAGGGTGGATGCTAAGATAGGTTCCCTTTAGCTCAAATTTCCTAGGTCAGCCTAGAAAGCCTTCCCAGGCAAGACCCTTGGCATTTGCTTCCTTCAGGCTTCTTCTCCTCCCTGGACAACTTTGTCTGAGCCTCCTGGGCGGTGAGTGGCCTCTGGGGAAAAGCAAGCAGGTGGGGCTGCCTGCCTTGGAAGGCCAGGATGCCACCCTGGACACAGGAGTGCTCATTGTTTTCCTTCAGCCCCAGTGCCCAGGACCACTGTCCATAAATGCTGGACTGTGCAATTGATTTGTCCAGCCCCAGCCTAAACCCTAGGTGAGAGCCAAGCAAGCAAACATGTCCATTCTTCTGCCATAGTCTGTGTGTTGGGGCTGAGAGGGGCCTACAGGTCTGCTGTCCCTCCTCCCACCATCCTACCACCCCGTTGTACTAATCAGAAAGCTGAGCCCTCACCCCCCCACCCCACCCCGTCCCACGGCTGAGCTGGGACTTGGACCAGCATTTCCAGGTCACCTAGACGCTCTCTCTGTACACCATGCTTGTGCGTCCTTAGTTTCAGTTGATTCACCAGATCTTTGGGGAGTGTCTGCTCAGGGCCAGGCCCTGAGAAGAGTGTGGGAGACACACACGGACAAGACAGATGAGCTTCTTTAGGGAACAGGCATATAAAAGGAAAGCAGCTTGTTCAAACAGCCTTTGCAAGTGTGCTGAGCAGAGAAATGGGAAGTGTGGGTTCCCCCGGGGCACAGGTGGGGGTCGGTGGGGAAACAGAGTTTGGGGGTGGAGTTTGAGGGTAAGGGTAGTGTTCCTGGAATAGGGGACAGCATGTGGGCGGGGATGGCTTGGAGAAATGAGCCAAAGGCAGGCCAGGTGATGGGAGAGTGGTGCTTGAGGGGCAGGCTGGCTCTGCTGCACTTAAGGCTGGAAGGGAGTTGGGGGTCACACCCGGGGAGCCTGGGAGTCAAGGTGAATGCTGGAAGGCCGCAGGGTTGGTTTGCACTGGCCCATCCACATCCTATAGACAGAGCTTCCAGAATCTGGCAGTCCCTTGCTGCACCCCCACCCCTGACACCCAGCATGTGACCCCTGGAAGGTTCGTGTCCTTAAGCCTAGAACATGTCTGGCTACTGCTTCCGGGCAGTGAATGCCTCACCTGCCAGCTGCCTGAGAAGACAGTGCTGGGAAGGAAGCAGCATCCACGAGGCCCATGGTGCCCAGACCTCAGTCTGGGGTATCACCCTAAACCTCATGACTGCCTCCATCCTTCCAGATGTGCGGGCTGTGGTTTGGGAGGATACACACCCGGCTTGCTGCAGACGGGGCCAGGGTGTAGATCCAGGTCTCCAACTGCGGGGCCTGTGTATTCTCCAGCAGGTCTGGCTACAGGGGAAGTAAAACCGGGAGTAAGTTCTGAAGCACTAATTTTAAAAAGTGGGGGAGGCCGGAGGCCAGAGGAGAAGTGAGCCCAACTGAGTTTCACAATAAGGCTTGTCACGTCTGGTCCAGTGGGGAGTGTGTCAAGGGTGCATCTCTACAGTGAACTAAGGCAGTGGTGGGATTGGTGTGAATCTTACTTTGCCTCCATTGTTTTATTTATTAGTTATTTATTTTTAAGATTTATTTATTTGAGAGACAGAGAGCATGGGTGGGAGGGGCAGAGAGAGAAGGAGAGAGAGAATCTCAAGCAGACTCCACGCTGAGCACAGAGCCTAATGTGGGGCTCAATCCCATGACCCTGAGATCACGACCAAGAGTCGGACGCTTAACCAGCTGAGCCACCCAGGTGCCCCTCCATTATTTTATTTTATTTTTTATTTTTAAATATTTTATTTATTTATTCATGAGAGAGAGAGAGAGAGGCAGAGACACAGGCAGAGGGAGAAGCAGGCTCCATGCAGGGAGCCCGATGTGGGACTCGATCCCGGGACTCCAGCATCACACCCTGGACCGAAGGCAGGCACTAAACCGCTGAGCCACCCAGGGATCCCCTCCTCCATTATTTTAAATAGGACCCGTGCTAGCTTGTCTTTTTCATTCTTTTACTAGGATTATCTAGATCTCTCCAGAGCACTTAACCAACTTATCTGGCACCTTATGTGTATGATTTCTTTATTTCCTCTATACTGTCTTGGCTTCCCTCTATCCCGCAGGCTCTGCAGGTCTGAGATCAATGTCTTCTCCCCACTGTATCCGAGTGCCTAGAGCAGCCTGGTACTCTTTACTTCCAGTGCTCCCCACTCAGATGCACGGGCACCTGAAGACCCACCAGAGGCGAGGTCCCAGCCCCTTCCCCTCCTGCAGCGGCGATAGCCCCGGGGACGCACGTGTTTGCCCAGAAGCTCCAAATAGTGGACCCGTGCTGTGTTCCTGCTGTCTTCCCTGGCCTGTGGCCGCTTAGGTTGGGAGGGTCTTGACACTCGTCATGTGTGGCAGGGATGCTGGACTTTAGGGAGTTGGGAGGGTGACACCCCACACCCCCACCCTCCTTGGAATCTCTAGGATGGTTGTAACTCAGGGTGTTCATATGCAGCAGGCAGCTTTCAGAACATGTCTCCCCCTTCTCAATTTCTTTATGGCTTGAAATTTTTCTATAAAGTGCCTCTCCCCCATGAATTAGCACGAGAGATGGATCTATCTTCTAAAACCGAGCAGCATTTCTGAGTTATAAAACCTCAGGAGAAGCTCCAGTTAGTTTGTACAGATTTGGAAAAACAAGCTGAGAGTAGGGGTGAAGTGGTAGGATAGTGCAGGTTTCTTTCTTTTCTTTCTTTTTTTTTTTTTTTTTTAAGATTTATTTATTTATTTGAGAGAGAGAGAGAGGGAGAACCTGCGAGTGTGGTGGAGAGGGGCAGAGAGGGAGAGAAGCTCAAGAAGACTGAGCTGAGCACGGAGCCCAACGTGCGGCTCTGTCTCACGACCCTGAGATCATGACGGGAGCCAAAATCAAGAGTCAGATGCTCAACTGACTGAGCTACCCAGGTGCCCCACAGTACAGGTTTCTAATAATCATAGCTAAAAAAAAAAAAAAAAAAAAAAAAAAAGGGCAGCCTCAGTGGCTCAGCGGTTTAGCGCCACCTTCAGCCAGGGCCAGGGCCTGATCCTGGGGTCCTGGGATCAAGTCCCACATCGGGCTCCCTGCTTCTCCCTCTGCCTGTGTCTCTGCCTCTCTCTCTCTCTGTGTCTGTCACGAATAAATAAAACCTTTAAAAAAAATCCATAGCTCCAAGAGCGACTTGCACTTGTATTTAAATATAATGGTACCTTGCATTTTTATAGTGTTTTAGTGTTAACAGAGTTATGGGGGTAAGGGCCTATGGTATTTATGATTTTTATTACATACTATTTAACACTACAACTTGATCCAGGATTTAGTGTGTTTGAGATTCTTATCTAAAGTACTAAAGTAGGGGCGCCTGGGTGGCTCAGTCGGTTAAGCATCTGCCTTAGGTTCAGGTCATGATTCCAGGATCTTGGGATCGAGATCCACATCAGGCTCCCCGCTCAGCAGTGAGTCTGCTTCTCCCTCTGCCCCTCCCCTGCTCATTCTTTCTCTCTCTCAAATAAATAAATAAAAATTTTTTTTAAATAAATAAAATCTTAAAAAAAAAAGTGCTACAATAAAGGTTTTCCTAAAAACCATCTTTTTTGTTAAAAAAAAAAAAAGTATTAAATATCCCAAAGTGACCCATGCTCCTTCTGGAGTAAGATGGGTTGGTTCCCTTCACCCCGCAGCACCCTCGAGTTCATCCCCCACTCTGGTTCGTGCTGCGCCTTTCAGCATGGGCTTGGCTGGATCCAGGCTGGCCTGCGTGGAGCTCAGCTGCTCCCGGTGTGGTTTAGGCCCAGCGTTGGCTGGCCTGCACCCCCGTTCCTTCCGAGCTAACTCATCACTTTTAGATATTATCTACCAGCTTCCTCTTGCTATAACTGAGCTTTCACTTACTCGCATCCCTGTCTACTGTATTTTCATGATTAAGACTCATCTTTCTTGTTTGCTGCCGAGCCAAAGGGGATGCTTCCATTACATTTTTTCTTCTTGGACCATCTTTGGTTTTCTTATTTTTATAACATCCAGTAGCCCTCTAAAATGCTTGATGCGGTGTCGCATGGGCTCAGCCCTCTCGGTTCACCTCTGCAGCTGGGGTTCACTTGGGGACCATCCTCCTGGGGCCCGCTGACCGCAGCTCCCCCCGGGGTGTCCCCAGATCTTCCTTTGCCACCAGCACTATTCGTGCTTCTGGGACCCAGCACCTTCTCGGTCCCAAGTCACTCCTTCATGCCTGTTGTGGTACAGCCAGCAGTGGCTTCTTGAGGAAGGGGACACGGCAGGTGGACATTTAAAGATCTCGTTGAGTGAAAATGTGATTTTCCCCCCTTCTTTCCCACTTCACTGATACAGTGATGGAACATAGAATTGAATGTTGACATAGGTTGACATTGTCTTAGAACTTTGAACACACTGCCCCATCGCCTTCCCTTTTTGTTAAGAATTAATATATTATATGTAAACTATTTGTTTTGTTCCCTTTGTTTTTTTCCCCTCTGGAATAGCATACAGTCTCCTTTTCATCACAAATATTCTACAGCTGTATAGTCAGAGGCTTTGGGGGGTTGGGGTTCACCCACTGTGTGAGTGTTTCATGGAGCGTATTGATCTGGACATGTAGAGTTCGAGGCAATGCTCTGTTGTTATGATTGTCATGACTTTTTTTTAAAAGATTTTATTTATTTATTCATGAAAGACAGAGAGAGAGAGGCAGGGACACAGGCAGAGAGAGAAGCAGGCTCCCTGTGGGGAGCCCGATGCGGGACTCGATCCCAGAACCCCGGGATGATGACCTAAGCCAAAGGCAGGTGCTCAACCCCTGAGCCACCCAGGCGTCCCTGTCATGACTTTTTATAACTCCTTTCCTCCCACTTTCTCTGGTCTCTTTCCCAGGGAAGGCCCTCATCCCCTGGACTGAGCGACCCCTTCGCTTTTATCTTTTTTTCCTCCTCTTTTTTTGTCATTTCTTTGGCTTTTGATTCCTACTTCTCTTTTGGAGATTTCAACTTTATTTCCACATCCTTCTGTGGAATTTCTTTCTGCTTTTGTTTTCTGTAGACTGGGGGCCCTGTTTAATCTCTTCCTGGTGGCCACAAGCCTGATGTGCTTGGAAACCACACATAGGTCCAGTGTACGGGGCTGGGAGGATTTTGCTGGGGGTCCACCTAACTATATGCTGTCTCATCCTTGTTCTCCTCAGGCTTCTGTTTGGCAGCTTCCCTAAGTTTCTTTAGAGAAGATTCTAGCTCCCCACGGAGAAGGGAGGGGGATAACTGCTCAGGGTTGGGGGCCCTCGGGGGTCCTGGGGGTCTAGCAGCTTCTCTCTGCTGCCCTCCTTGTCCCTTCTGTCTGGGCAACCTGACACCCCTGAGCTCCTGCCATTTTCGGAGGTTCCTTGTTGGCACTCCCTGCCTCCCAACACCCATGCAGGTGTACGCTTGCTCTCGGCAGAGTCAGCCACTGTCCCTCCAACTGCTTTCCATTTCCTGAGCCAGTTCTCAGAAATATTTTCGAATCCTCTACTTGATATTCTTTGCCTCATTCTTTTTCTGGACCATTGCCGGCCAAGTGGCGGGAGTGGACAAGAGCGGGCTGTGCAGGCACGTATAAAAGGCAGACTGAACAGAGGGAACAGATCTTGGTGATAGGTGCAGTGTAGGGGGAGGCATGTGTTGGGGACCGCAGCTCCCAGTGTCCAGGAGTAGAGACTGCAGGACCCACCGTCCAGGAGGGGCCACTTGGTTCTTTGGTGTGTTAAGTTGGAGGTGTCTGTGGGACATCCAGGCCCACAGTTCTAGAAATCGGTTGGCTCCGTGGTCCGTAGCTTGGGGGAGGGGGTTGGGCTGAAATCTTGGGAGAGCATGTGGTTGGGAAAGCAGTTCCCCTAGGGCAGAAGTCTGGGAAACCCAGAATTTATGGGGGAACAGAGAGACAGGAGCCTCCCAAGGAGACAGAAACAGGAAGGTGTTGGAGGATCCTGAAAGGGCAGCTGGGGGCCAGAGTGTGGACCAGAAGAAGGTCTGAGGGACTTAGGCACCAGGCCGCATCAGGGAGCTGCTGGGAGGCCTCGCTGGCAGGTGGGCGGAAGCTGGGCTGAGCGGGTTGAGGAGGGGTGGCTTGGGGACAGTGGAGGAGCCAAGTGCATGCTTTTCCTTTGAGATGTTTCTGTAAGAAGTCAGGGGTGGGGAGGTCATTAGCTGTAAGGGCATGTGGACTAGAAGGAGGTTTTGTTTCATTCTCCCAGTGGAAAAAGTTTCAGCACTCTTAATGGATGAGGGAGAGGGGCCAGAGCATACACAGCAACACTCTTCTGAGCTTTGGAATGCTAATGCTTTTGTTCTTCTGAGGAGATTTCTGTGTCTCGGGCTGATATTAAAACGAATTTGCTTCTCCTCAACATGCATCGGCTGAGGGAGCAGCGTCTGAGCGCTGACTGGTGTCTGCACATTGTTATGGCTGATGCATTGCCAGGTGGAAGGAAGGCCCCAGACTCCTGGGAGAAGCTCATCTGGGTGCAGACGCCCCCACAGGCAGTCCTCAGGATGATGCCAGGAGTCATCACATGGGTCCCGGGGGCGGGGAATCCTTTTCCAGCACCTTCTGGATGGTCAGGATCAGATGCTGGGCCTAGTTGCTCTCCATGGAGCAGGTGCTCTGGTGGAGGCTGTCCGCGGTAGGGAAGAGAAGCTGGCCATCCTTCCAGGTCGCACCCAGAACCAGAGACCCGGGTAGCTCCTGACAGGAGCTAGAATAGGGTTAACAAAGCTATGGAAAATCTACCAAAATAACTCGAGAGACCCGGTTCTTCTTTTTTGTTAAGAGTTCTCGGCATGGGCACCAGGCCTTCCCGTGACTGGCTTGTGGTCTGTAGTCTAAGGGTTTCCCTTTCCAGTCACGCTTCCTACCCCGGCCCAGATAAGCTCTGTGGCTGAAGCCATTCCCCTATGCGTGGGGGCAGCCACAAACTAGGCCGGCCCTGGCCTGGGTGCCTCGGGGACTCTGCACTGTTCCCCGACAGCCTCAGGAGGGGGGACGGGGGCCTCAAGGTGGGGCTGAGCCATCCAGAGGCTAAGATATCTTCAGGCCCCCCAGCCTGCGTCCTCTTCTCCTGGTGCCTTCCATCCTTGTACTACCCGTCCTACCCCCACCTCTAAGCCTCAAGCTACTCATTACACTTCTCCTTTACAGAACCACCCAAGATAGCCTGGATTCATCTGGAAAATGTGTGTGTGTGCATGCATGCGCACGTGTGTGTGTGTGTGTGTGTGTGTGTGTGTGTGAGATAGAGAGAATGTTCAAGGGAGAGGGGAGACCCAAAGTGATTTCTATTTCCAGAGCTCTGCATGAAGTTTGTTGATCAGACGAGCTGAAACTGTATTTTTGTGAAGTATTGTTAAAACAGGAAGTAGTTCTCTAAAATTGTTCCTCACTGACAGAAGGGGTGGTGGGAGTAAGGCTCATGACTTCATGGAACGGTGGGTCTTTGAAAGGCAAAGAAGCTCCAAAGTGCTGCCCTCCCTGGGTCTCTGTGATGGTCTCCAGACTTGTCCCGTGGAGTAGCCATATTTACCTTGAGATGCTCCTGGGTTGTTTGAGTTTGACCTCAATGAACTGCTCATAGTAACGGTTGATCAAGAAATGACACCAGGGCCTTGAATGTTGACCCCCACCTGGGGATTCTTCTTGCAAGTACTGTCAAGACTTTCTTTCTGGGGGATATGATGGTCAGGCCTCAGCCTCATGGGGTCTTTTGTCAACCAGTCCCTGGAACCAGAATAAGTTAAACTCCCCTCCTTTCAAGCACCAAATATTGAAGCCTTCTGGTGGTTTCTCTAAGGCTGAACGTTTCCAGAGCCTGGGCTTTCCTGAGCTGAGCTCTGCAGCCTGTGTGGGATCCCAGGTGGGCTCTCTGGAGGGAATAGTAGTTCTGTAGGCCCCACAAAGGCCCCTGTGCTCCCCCCACATCATGGCTCCGTGGCTGTATGTCAGAAGCATTTGTCTCCTGACTTGCTCTGTGGGGTGAGGTACTAGTTAGGCTGTAATGTTCAGAGGATCGACCCCCATCTTTGCAGCCAGCGAAGTGCCTCCTTTCTCTAGGAGAAAATAGAACCCTAGGGGGATGCCCTGGAGGACGGGCTGCCTTCTGCAGCCCCAGCAGGGAGACATGCTGTTTTTAAGACAAAGCACTTACCCTAAGTGTTTTTGCTCCAGGTTTTCACAGCACCATGAGTACAGGTGGGTATATCTTTTCCAGTTGTGCTTACAAGCCTTTTAAGGGCCTGTATGTACTTAGGGCTGATGTTTTCCAGCAGGACGGCACTTAGGACTCAGGGGGCAGCAAGTGTTCTCCTCTTTGCTTGTACTCCTATCCCATTACCAAAAAATCCCTGTCCTGGAATGCAGACAGATGGTACACCTGGAGGTGGTGATGAATCTCGTGAGCGTGGAACTGGGGTGGGGGGCGGGGGTGGTGGTAGAATTGAAAGGCTTTGGAGCCAAACAGTTCTCAGTTTCCCTGCAGGCTTCTTGAATAAGCCACAGTACTCTCCTCTGTGTCCTCCCCAGGGAGGTGGTGCCAACAGGAAACAGCCGTTTGCTGGATGCTCAGGGGATTAAGGAAATGAGATCATGGCTGTAAAACCCCTGGCATGTGTCTTGGGCATAGTAGGTGTTGGATGAGTGGTTGGGATCTGTGTGCATGGTTTCACTTGATTTTTTTGTCTTTTTTATTTTTATTTTTTACTTAATTTAATTGTTTTGGAGGTGAGGAGGGGCAGAGGGAGAGGGAGAGAGAATCTTAAGCAGACTCCACATCCAGCATGGAGCCCAACGTGTGGCTCAATCTCACGACCCTGAGATCATGACCTGAAGTTAGGAGTCAGATGCTTAATGACTGTGCCACCCAGGCATCCCAAACTTGATCTTTTAAATTGTGGTGAAACACACACAGCATAAATCTTACCACTTAACCATCTCTTAGGGCTTTCATTTTTACTGTTTTCATCATTTTAAAATGTATAGTTCAGTAGCATTAAGAACACTTGCATTATCCAGTTCCGGAATCTTGTATTGCCCTAAAGAGAAACCCCTTACCCATTTGCAGTTGCTCCCCATTTCCCCTCCCCCCAGCCCTGGGCAACCACTCATCTTTCCATCTCTATGGATTTGCTTATTCTGGATCTTTCATATGAATGGAACCATGTACTATGTGGCCTTCAGTGCCTGCTTCTTGCCCTCACCATGATGTTTCCTAGGCTTCTCCATGTTGTAGTGTGGGTCAGTGCCTCCCTCCTCTTTATGATTGAACAAGATTGCCTTGAGTCCTTAATTTGGAGACTTCACAGGATAGTCCTGAATGGTGCAGACAGTCATTCACTCTGGGCCGGGATTCTTTCTGTCTTCATTTCCCCATAGATAGTATAGCAATTTCGTAACAGGAGATGCAGCTACAGATGCATGACAGGGGTGGGGGTAGGGGCTAGACCAACCACGAGCCCTCCCAGAGACCTTAGCCCTGGAGCAGCAGCCGGAATACCCAAGAGCTATGGAGCAACAGCAGCTTCTGGGTCTGGCTGGAGTAGAGAACTGGGTGCAGTGGGGAAGGGCTGGGCTTCCAGATAACAGGCTCCCTGTGTCTCCTCCAGATGCAGGAAAAGGCAAAAGAGATCTACATGACCTTTCTGTCCAGTAAGGCCTCGTCACAAGTCAACGTCGAGGGGCAGTCCCGGCTCAATGAGAAGATACTGGAAGAACCGCACCCATTAATGTTCCAGAAACTGCAGGACCAGGTAACCTGTCTTCCCAGCTGGCACTTGGATGTGACACTTACCCGTAGGCTGGGGAGAATTCAGTTAAAACTAAATGTTAGACACCCCAGAAGCTATCCCATCCAGCTGGGCAAGTTGAGGCATCCTGAGAGGCTGTGGTTGGTGAACTAGAGGGGACTGGAATGCCAGGCTCAGGATTTGACCCGTCGGAGTCTCCCACATGCCTGCTTACTTTTCGTCTACACACAGGTTGGACCAACAGTATTATCTGTCTTCTCCACCCAGATTAGAAGGGAGGCTGGAGCTATTCAAGGAACCTACATGGAGGAAGCAATATGTAACTGCTAAAGGGAGGAACAGAGAGAAAAATCTAGAAAGTGAGCACGAGGACTCACAGTGGTAGGGAACCTGGGGCCGTTTTTGGTGCAAATATCTAAACATGATCATGCACTTCCAGCGGCCCAAGACCGTAGGCTAGTTCATAGTGAGGCTCCTGAGTTATAAGGAAAAAGGTTAACGTTTGACAGTTTATTCCACTTAAAGCAGAAAGAATTGAGTTTAAAAAAGGACCTGTAAGGGATAAATTAGTTTTCTAGCAAGCTTTTTTATGAGATTTGCCAGTGGTAACAGGAAAAGGGATGAGATTGCACTCAGAGATTTCTTAGACGTGAATTTGCAGATGTGACTATTCAGAGTGTGCTCCATTCTCCCGACATGTTATCTATACACTTGTAGATGATGGAACACAGACAAATATCAGACTCTGCATGCACTTTCCTTACTAAGGGAGCAGAGGCTTTCCTTGGCTCACAGGTGGAAATTAGCTTTTAGCTTTATTCAGCAGCCCTCAAAGGTAAGCAAGCCCATACCCATCTGGAGGGCTTGTTAAAACAGACCCTGGGCCTCACCTCCAGAGTTAACCTTCAGATCTGATGGTTCCCGGGTGGCCTGAGACTTTGCCTTCCCAGCAAGTTCCCCGGCGACGCTGAGGTTGCAGGTCCTGGCACGACACTCCGACAACTGGTACAAGACCTTGGTTGGCCTTTTTGTGATCGTTGGGAGCATGTGCAGAGCCCAGAGCCTGTCCCAGCATCCATGATGCCCCATCTTTGCTCAGCATCAGATTAGGAAACAAGTAGCAAATACAAATTTGAAAAGTAGTTTGAGAATGTTTTCTAGTTGACACAGTGGCAAGTGCAAACTCCATGTGACTCCTTAATCAAATTTAGGTGTTGAAGGAGTTCTGGTGGGTGCAGGAGACTAGTTGAGGGCTTCCTGGAGGTGGTAGTTTTGAGCTAATGGGAAAGATGCCATGGACATGGATTTGTGGAGTGAAAGGAAATAAAGTAGAATGTATGGCGAAAAGGCATTTCTTTTGGCTGTAGTGCGTAAGGATATCTGCTCCACCTGGATCTCTGATCTCTGGGTCCTTTTTTTTTTTTTTTTTTTTTTTTTTTAAGATTTATTCATTTAGAGAGATAGGGAGACCAGGGGAGGAGGGGCAGAGGGAGACACTCCTCAAGCAGACTCCCCACCAAGTGTGGAGCCCCATATGGGGCTCAATCCCATAACCTTGACTCAGGTTATGAGCCTAAACCAAGAGTCAGACACCCAACTGACTGAGCCATCCAGGCACCCCATGGACCTCAGAGTCTTTCAAAAGCTCCCTAGAGTCACTTAAAATACAGCTAGAGTTGAGAACCTGGACTGAACCCCCCTGTTGTCCTAGACGGAAAACTCAGTAATAACAATATTTACTATTCAGGAGTGCCCTTCAGTGCCTGATGCCAACTTGGCACATACCATCTCCTTAATCTCCAATGCATGTTATTTTTCTGATTTTGGTGATGTGAAAAGCAAGGTTTGGGAGAGATTATGTGGTTTGTTAGCACAAAGTTACACAGGTAGCAAGAAGTGTTAGAGGCCAGGTGCATTCTCGTCCTCCTGTCTTCAAAGACCCCACTCTCTCTGCCACACTCACAGCCTGGGTTCCTGGGGGCCTCTCATGGCTCCTCAAAGCCCCAAGAGACCAGCTGGAGCAGAGGGACTGGAGAGACCAGGTGAGCACAGGCAACCCCATTTTCCGGGACTGCAGAAGCCAAGGTACTAGTGAGGAATGCAGTAAGCTGATAGCCCTGCACTTGATGAGACCGTGGGCTCCCCAGGACCCAGGCCTCTTGCAGTTAGTCCTGCAGCACATCTTAAAATGGAACTGGACCCCTGTGACTGGGCACGCTCCCCTCGATGCATACATTGGGGGGGTTTGCCAGCAGGGAAAGGAGGACACACAAGGAACAAAGGAAGATCTTTTTTTAAGTGACAAAGAAAAATATTTTAAAAATTACTTTTACTTACCTAGCTATGAAAGTCATACATGCTTAACAAAAGGAGCTTAGGAAATCAAAAATATAAAGATGAAAAAAAATTTGTAGTTCTATACCTGGAAAAAAAACAGAAATAACATTTGATTTCTAGATTTTCCATCCTTCTCTTTGTGCGAGCACACATGCGCAGACGCACACAGCATTGTACCACAATGCAGTTCAAAGGATTTAGTGTGAAGAAGGTACTTGTGTATCCTGTTGTTAAAATTCACTGATTTGAGAGGGAGCAAGGGGAACTAACTCTCTTTCAAAGGTACAACAAGGTGGAAACAGGGTATTTGGCATCTGAGCTGATTCCACAGTGAATCCCTGGGAAGGGCTTCTGGGTTCTGTTCCACTTTGGAAAACTCTGCCTCGTGAAAGCCTTGCTGGTAACCATCAAAATGTGTGCTCAGCATGGTCCTGCGGTTCTCTGCTCCCAAAAGGCCCCCCAGAGGGCCCTGGTTTTCTAAGTGAAGGAATTTGAAGCTGAGAGGCACATATATAGAACCAACCACAAGAGTTCACCTAACTTGAATCCCACCCGGCTCCATGGCTCTGGCTTTGTTGAGCACCACTTCAAGGCAGCTAGCTGTCTGAGCCGCCTGCTTCCCGCTCCCTACCTCCCAACCCCATTTGCCAGGAAGACTTCGGGGAGCCTCAGCCCCTCCTCAGGGCAGCAGGGCCCCAGCCGTGGAAGTGCTGAGAGGGCAGGATGGACTTTAGGACACGGTTAGAACCTAAAAGGGTGGGAAAATCCTCCCTGGGCATTAAATCAGATGACCCCCCATCTGTGCATCTGATTTAAATGAAAAGCTTCTTGGTTCTTCATTCAAGTCCTATTTATTCTTGATTTACGCACAGTTCTAGCAGCCTCTGCTTCTTAGGTCCCAGCAGATTGGAAGTGCCGGTAGAAGCTGTGCAGCGATGGGCAGAAAGAAGCGATAACCGACAGGCAGGGAGGAGACAGAAAAACGAAACTAAACATAAAACCACAGCGCAGAGATATCTAGAGCCACCGCGTGTGGGCGCCCCTGGCCCCACGCACCACTGTGGGGGCATCCCTGTGCTATGGGATGGTGGCAACACCAGTGATCCTGATACCCCAAAGCATCAAGTTTGAATTGTGGTCGACATATTCTGTGAAGGATGTGTTAGACGTTTTAATATCTTAAAAGAAGTTTGATATCTTACGAGAAGTTTGGGGGCTCAGAACTCTGTCACTTTGAAAACTTATGGAAGTGGAGGGATCATGCTCCGATTTAACTCAGTTCTGCAAACACAGCCCCTCTGTGCGCTCTGCACATGCGGATAAGGCCAGGAGAGGTGGGGGTAGTACTGTGGCCGTTTCCTTGGAACCTTAGCCTAGCTAGAATCAGAGGACAAATTTAAGTTGTGGGAAGCAGGAAGGAGGAGGCGACCTTACAAAGAGTTGATTTTTTTCAATGAATTGCAATTTCCTGCAGTGTCTTTTTTTTTTGTTTTGCTTTGTTTTCTTCTTTTAAAAATCCACTGCTGGCTGGTTTATTTTAGCTCTGGTTGGTTTGCTGGTATTTGTTCTTTTATTCACTCCCTTGTGCCACAATGACGATGGAGAGCCTACTGTGTGCCTGGGACCGTGCTAGGAACTATATATGCAGTGAGGAAATCAGCCCCTGTCCAACCAAAGAGACAGAAAAAGATAAATGCCATGAAGTACCTACAGCAGGTGGTGGACTGAGAGTGATGATTGAGGGGGGCCTACTTGGGATCTAGTGGTCAGAGAGGGCACCCCGAAGAGGTGGCTGAGACCTGAGTGGCAAGGAAAGCCAGGTGAGAAGGGGGCAGGACCTTCCAGGGAGAGGCAACAGCAAGCACAAAGGCCCTGCGGTGGGGAGCCACTAGGCGTGTTGGAGGAGGTCCGTATGGCTGGAGTATATAGTCAATGAGGACGGCAGTAGAAACTAAGTCAGGAGGCGCTGGCCAGGGTGAGGCCCTGAAGCTGTGGTAACCAGTTTACTTTCAAGGATTTTGAATGGTAACTCGTTCTAGAATATGCCAGTTGGGCTAATAAGGTTAGGGCCTCTTCAAAGGTGGGCCTTGGCCCTGATCCCCAGCTCCAGCCGTGCCCGTGTCTCATGAGCTGTGCAGGAGCCTGATGATGACTCGGTGGTGCAGAGCCTCTCTGTACCAACTGTGAACCCGCAGCCTCCTGACCATGGCTCATCATTTGTTCCCTGATGGCCTGACATCTCCCTCGCTGCTCATCACTTCCTGGATGTGGAGCTCACATTTACTGTCAGGATCACTGCGTGTTGGGTGCACTGGGTGGGGGACGTGGGGGCTCTTGGTGTGGCCTCTGTGTCCTCCTCTACGGCGTGCGGCTTCTGGCAAACTCTGCTGCCCCTCGGAGCTGCACAGTGAAGCCATCTAGAGCCCTGCAGCCGCTCCCTGCCAGCCACATCTTTATTTCCTTAGGCCTGACTTTTCCCCCCTTTCCTATGACCTCAGAGTTCATTAGCTGTGACACATTGGGCAAGATACAGTCTGTGCCTCAGCTTCCCCTTTTGTGAAATGGAGATTATGATAAGACACTTACGAGGCGAAATGCAGTCGTGTCTGTGTTTACTCAGAGCCCTCCGTGTTAACTGTGCGTGTCCTTTAGACTGTCATGTGAAGATAAACTTTAATTTCATGCAATAGTTCTTAATAGATGATTTTGTGCCCCCCCCCCCCAGCCTGCCCAGGGGATACTGGGCAGTGTCTGGAGACCTTTCTGGCTGTCACAAGCGGGGTGGCGAGGGGGCCACCAGCAGCTCCTGGGCAGAGTCCAGGATGCTGCTAAATATAAGGCACGGGACAGCCTCA
Source organism: Canis lupus dingo (assembly GCF_003254725.2). Classification (NCBI taxonomy): domain Eukaryota; kingdom Metazoa; phylum Chordata; class Mammalia; order Carnivora; family Canidae; genus Canis; species Canis lupus. The sequence continues at coordinate 29,848,579 of NC_064270.1, read as the reverse complement.
CACGACACAGAATGATCGGCCCCAAGTGTCGGTGGTGCCCAGGCCGGGAAAGCCCAGCTCAACAGAACTCCCAAAGGACTCCCAAACCCGCAGCGGAGCTCGCGGACTCAGGCCCCCACCGATAACCAGCCAGGGTCGCGCAGCTTTCTCCAGCGTCGTGACTTCGGGAAACACGAGGGCTGAGCCCCACCCCCCCGTGGTTTCCACGATGCCTCCACGTGCGCATCTCATGGGACTTGGGGGGGGGTGGTCCCGGGGAAGTGTGAAAGGTCACCCCAGGGGATGGCGGCACGGCTGGCCCCAGGTCACCGCGCGGGGCAAGGGGAATGGGTGGGCTCGTGGCCCACGGACCTGGCCTGGGCCGAGCGGTGGCCTTCCTCACTGTCCCCTCCTGGTTGGGGCCACCTTTCGCCTTTGCACATGCCGTAGGGCAGCATGAAACCCCCGCCAGTGCTCTCCCTTCTCCAACATGCAGGGAGCAAAATCGATCCCCGCGGCCTAACGCGCTCCTCTTTGTATGAGAGAGGACAGCGCCCATCCCCGGTGGCCCTGTCAGCTCAGTGGGCTGGGAACACGTGTGTCCCGTTCTGTCGCACGGCTGGGAGCTCCAGGGAGGAAGGCCACCCAGGGCCCGCTCGGCCAGCACTAGCCCTGAGCGCATCCTGCTACTGTGCCGTTCAAGATCCTGAGCAGGTTAATTTTAAAAACGAATTCTTTTAAAGATTTCATGTATTTATTTATTTAGAGAGCAAAAGCGGGAGGAGGGGCAGAGGGAGAAGGAGAGAGAATCTCAAGCAGACTCTGTGCTGAGTGTGGAGCTGGACACCAGGCTCGATCCCACGACCCTGAGATCATGACCTGAAGCTTAATCAAGAGTCAGATGCTTAACCAACTAAGCCACTCAGGCACCCCTAAGAATTACTACTATTATTATTATTTTAAAGATTTTATTTATCTATTCATGAGAGACAGAGAGAAAGAGAGAAAGAGACACAGGTAGAAGGAAAAGCAGGCTCCAGGCAGGGAGCCCGATGTGAGACTTGATCCCAGGTCTCCAGGATCAGGCCCTGGGCTGAAGGCAGCGCTAAACTGCTGAGCCACCCAGGCTGCCCACTATTGTTTTTTTAAAATATTTTATTTATTTATTTGACAGAGAGGGAGTATGAGCAGGGAGAGAGGCAGGCAGAGAGAGAGAGAGGGAGAAGCAGACTCCCCACTGAGCAGAGAGCCCGACATGGGACTGGATCCCAGGACCCCAGGATTATGACCTGAGCCAAGGACAGATGCTTAACCGACTGAGCCACCCAGGCACTCCTAAAAATTATTTTTAATTATTAAATAGCTACATGTTCATTGTTGAAAAGAAAAGAAAATTCACATGACCCATGAGGGTCTGAAGTAAAAAGTTACACACCCCAGGCCGTGCCTTCTCTCTCCCTCCCAGGCAGTAATGCCCCATATGTTTCAGATCCTTCCAGACCCTTCCCTGAAAGTATAAGAATGGAAAGCTTTGAAATCTGCTCAGTGACTTGACATTATGCCATGTCAATGATTTGAAACAAAACTCTGCTCCTTTAAGTTTCTCAGCACCATCTTAAACCCCTTTCTTGCCCTGATGCCTCGGGTTTGGATTCCACAGGATTGGGTTGGAATCCTTGTTCCAACCCAATCCTTGGGTTGTTCGCTCCGGGACAGCAAGGAGACTGGAGATGATGGGAGGGTCAAGATCATTGCACATGGCAACTTGAAATCATCGTTTTCTTGGACCATGAAAAAGAAGGCTTGAGGGCAAGCTAATCCTTCTTCCTTAAACCCGAGGGATCCCAATGCTTACACTTAAAGCAGCTTTCAGATGCTGCCAGGACATTCCCATCCAGGTTTCGTGCTAAGTCTGGTTTGGGGGAAGGGAGAATGGAGGCAGCTTTCTCCACGGAAAAGGAAGCCTTCAACCTCCGATGCTTAAAAAAAAATGTAGAAAATACTTCAGTGAGATGTCAGTGCTCCCAGCCACATCCTTGACAGAAAGGAACCATGCGTCCGGCCCCTTGTTAGTAATGTCTTTTGTCTTTTCTTTGAATTTCCCCAGAACCCAAGAAGTGAGAAACACTTCCTTTTTAGACATCAAGAAGAAGGGGTGGACCAGTTGGTGAGGATCCAGCAGTGGGGGAGGGGCATGACCCCATGCTTCCGGGGTCATGTAGGGGTCCACTCCCTCCCTCCACCCCTAGTATCTTCAAGTCTGCAGTGGGGGCTGAGGCTGGGGATCCTGGGCGCCTCCGTCTTGTGGGTGCCAGCTGACATCTGCCCCTAAAGATTGAGTCCAGTCCTGAAATTGGCATTTTCCAGAGTGCAAAGCCAGAAAGGGCAGGTCATGGGTTTTCATTCAAATGGAAGAAAAGTTGGCTCCCTCCATCTGCCACAGCCTTTGCCTTATGAGGGATGGGGTGGGGCAGGAAGGATAGTATTTGAAATACTTTGAGATTTTTTTTAATATAACTCTAAAAATGTGTTTAAGGGAAGAAGATCAGAGGGATACTAGAATAGCTTTTAACTCTCCTCCTGATGGCAAAGGCAAAAATAAAATACCTTCACCCCACGTATAAAGCATGTCATTTGGGCCTTGGATTAGAGTGTTACGGACTCCAGGAAAAAGTAGATGAATTGACCCCTGCTCCATAGGATAATACCCCACCCATGGGCCTGTGAGGGGATTTCACCCTCGAACAGGCATCTTTCCTCCTCTGTCCATGTCCACCTTCTTTCCAGAGTTTTAATCCCACCAGCACGCTGTCCCTCTCTGGCAGCCTGTCCAGGAAGCAGGAGCACTATCCAGGATAACAGAAGTGTCCACGGCCCAGCTTCGCAGGTTGGGACAAGTATCGAGCTGAGCTGCTGTGCAGTGGATGCACCCCACTCAGTAGATGGCGAGGCCGTCTGGAACTTGCGCGGTGGGGACATCCCTGTGTGTGCCCTGCCCCGTGGCTTCTGATCATTTCATAGCCTGAGGGCTGGAGGGAGGGAGCTTGCTTTCTTCGCACTTTTTGTCTGTACGTGTGGGTATGAAAGCATGTCTGTGGTCTGGGTGTGTGGGAGGAGAGCACGTTCTAGAAGTGTAGTTCAGAGACCGTGATGCTTGCCACCTTCTTTCAAGAACTCAGTTCTTGAAGCAAATATGAAATCCCACTACTAAAACGTTTTGTTGCATTAAAGGATTTATTTTTTCTCCTTGTACCCAGTTGAAATCACATGGCAGAGGGGTTTGAAAAGGAGGGAGGATGCTCATTTAGGTCTTTTAATGTTCCTGCTGTCTGAGAGGCATGAAAAGATTAGGCTTGAAACACACTTGATTGAGACAGTGATGAAATCTTTACTGAGGAAGTTTAGGCATCCTGTCTTCTCCATGGATGAGGGTGCTTCCCGGAGGGGGTCCTTTCCTGGAGCAGCAGATTCGGAATGACCTCCGGTTGCAGCACTCCGTGGCTGTTTTCCCTTGAGGAAAGGGAAATCCTAATCAGTCAGCACCCTGGGTGTGGAGAGGGAGAGTCCTGGTCATGTAAGGGGACCTGGCACATAGATGCCCACGGGCAGGGGGGCTCCCTCTCTTTGCCTTTATCACTGAGAGTTTCACCTCCAGCCTCCTGCAGGAGTGGATCCCAAGGCAACGATGCTAAATAGGTTATAGACAAGGCATGCTGCCTACAGATGTGGGGCTGCCAAAACTCTCAACCTGCTGAGCCACAGCTGTCTTGGCAAAAAAAAAAAAAAAAAAGTATGGAATGCACCTTAGCTGCCAACTGGAGTTTTCTACTTCATTGGCTGCCTGTCTCTCAGAAGGACTTCTGCTCTATGGCTCTGCTCCGATGCCGTCTGCCCACCTGGAGCACCACCCCGCACCCCAGATTTGTCTCCACCTTCTGCTTTCTCTTCCCTGCGGACAACTTGAGGTGTGTTGGAAGGGTGATGCTCTCAGTTCAGGCCTGGTGAGGCCAGTTCTCCCCATCAGAGAGTCCTCATTTTGTAGAACCTTCTGGAACACCTAAGGCCATCTCATTTTCTGTGCTCCAGTAAGAGTGAGCTGAAATCAATAAGCCGACTGTGAGTTTCCAAGGGCTGTCTTAACAAATTATCTCAAACTGAGTTGCATAAAACAACAGAAATTTAATCTCCCGGTTCAGGAGGTCAGAAGTCTGAAATCAAGGTGTCGGCAGGGCTGTGCTCCTCCCATAGGCTGTATGGAAGGATCTTTCCCGGCTTCCTCCTGGCTTCTGGTGGGGACTGGCATTCCTGGTGCTTCTTGTCTTGTAGCTGCATCACTCTGGTGGTTGCTTCTGTCTTCACATGGCCTCTTCTCTCTGTGTCCCTCTGTGTGTCCTATCCTCTTCTTAGGAAGACCCTGCTCCTTGGAAGATGATGTCACCGTGACGAGATCCTCACCAAACCCTATTCCAAATAAGGTCACATTTTGAGGTTCCAGGTGAACAGACACTTTGCAGGTCCAGGATTCAACCATCGTACTGACTTTTAGGGATATTTGTTTCCCATTTATACACACAAATGCACTTTTTTTAAAAAAGATTTTTATTTTTATTTTTAAGTATTCTCTACACCTAACATGGGGCTCGAGCTGATGACCCTGAGATCAGGAGTCACAAGCTCTTCCGACTGAGCCAGCCAGGTGCCCCCACAGATACACTCTTGGAGAACATACTTGGAATCATTGTTTCCCGTTTTCATACATTTTAAAAATTTAATGTTCAGTGGTGTAACGCTCACCTATTACATTCTTTCCATGTCTCTCTTTGCAGCCTTCATTTTTAGTGACTGCCTATGGGTCTGTCAGGTGAGTGGTAGGACTGCCTAGTGGTTAGGAGTAGGGGCTCGCGAGGCAAGGTGGCCAGTGTTCGCATCCCACCCATCTCTCTTGGGCTGTTACAAGCTGTGACGCCCTCCAAAATCCGAGGTTGAAGTCCTAAGCCCTAGCACCTCAGAATGTGACTGTGTTTCTTTTTTTTTTTTTTTTTAATTTTTATTTATTTATGATAGTCACACAGAGAAAGAGAGAGGCAGAGACATAGGCAGAGGGAGAAGCAGGCTCCATGCACCTGGAGCCCGACGTGGGATTCGATCCAGGGTCTCCAGGATCACGCCCTGGGCCAAAGGCAGGCTTGGGCCAAAGGCTAAACCGCTGCGCCACCCAGGGATCCCTGTGACTGTGTTTCAAGATAATTTTAATTATCTAATATATCTAATCTAAATATCTAAATCTAAAATCTAAATATCTAAAATATCTAATATACAGATAATAACCCTTTAAAGAGATAATTTTAAGGAGATAATTCATGTAAAATGAGGTCATTGGAGTGGGCCCTACATCCAATATGATTGGTGTCCTTCTAAGAAGAGGTGACACACACAGAGGGAGGATCGTGTGAGGACACAGAGGAAGACGGCCACTTATAGAGCTTCTTCAACTCAACATGGAGGTACATCTTGACCATAAGTTGAAAATATTGTAAGTTGAAGATGATATTTAACACATCTAACCTACCGACCCTCATAACTCAGCCTAGAACATGCTCCAAACACTTAACATTAGCCTATAGCTGGGCGAAATCATGTAGCACAAAGCCTACTTTACAACGAAGTGTTGGATATCTCACATGGTTTATGGAATATTAGACTGAAAGTGGAAACAGAACTGCCGTAAGGGTGTGGGGTGGTTGTCAGTATGAGCTGTTTGCGCCTGTGATCGGGGGACAGACTGGAGGCCGGGGCCCAGCGTCACCAGCAAGGAACGTACTATGAATCGCTAGCCGGGGGGAAAAGATCAAATTTCAAAGTTTGAAGTACAGTTTCTACTGAATGTGTGTTGTTTTTGCGCTGGTATAAAGTAAAAAAATCATAATCTGAGCCATTTTAAGCTGGGGCAAGGCACCAAACCTTGAAGGCCTAGTTTCTTCTCTCTGCAATCAGGTCTCATCGGGTCCCGGTGAGGATTAAAGGCGAGAATGCTCGGTGCTGCCTGGCGCTGGGCTGGCAGGTGCTCCCTGCAGTCTCGGTATCCCCTGCGTCATTTCGCCAGCCCCCTGTCATTGCACGGTGGGTGGTTTCTGTTCATTCATTAGGCGAATGTTTACTGGACCCCAGTCGCGGCCACTGGACCCGTGATGACTAAGACTGTGGCCTGTGGTCAGCAGCCAGGTACGCTGCCTTTGGCCACTTTCTTGAAAGGGATTTTTGGGAGCATTCTCTATTCTCCGAGCTGTTTTCACCAAGCACCCCCCCCATGGGGGCCCTGTAATGGGAGCACCCTGTTGCCATATGCTCTGAGGCCTGTGCCCAGGAGAGCCTTTGCTGATGGCAGTGATGAGCTATTAGGCAGCTCAGAGCCCCAGAAAATGTTGGGAGCGATAGCCCTTTCCTTTTTCCTTTTCCCATGGGGATCTGATGGCTGCAGCCACCACCCCGTGACTCCACAGCCCCTGGAGGCGGGCGAAGGTTCCTGGCGGAGGAAGTCCTAGCCCAAAAGCCTTCATGGGCATTTCACACCTGCCCACGGCAGGGAGTGGCCCTTATGTTCCTGTTAAATAGTTTGCAGCCCTGTCCCTTCGAGCTTGCTGGCACCCGTGGAGTACTGAGAGCCTGTGGCCTCTCGGGATCTCGAGCATTCCCCTCAGCTGAAGCAACCCCCTGCCCTCTGTCCCCTGCCGCCTCCATCCCTGGGTGCCTTTTTCTTCTCTTCTTTGAAGTGTGAGCCTCAGAGCCACGACAGGCAAACAGGATGTTCCACTCCCACATGCAGAGACTTCAGACGAGACACTTGGGTCGAACCGCATCCTGCTGGCAGTGGTGGGTCCCATCTGCTGCGGACCTGGTGTGGGAGGGGTGCAGGGCTGGGTGCCAGGAGGGGTACTCATGAGGCGGCCTTCATGAGTCACTCTGAGCCTCATTCCAGACTTCCTGACTAGGTGGGCATATCACAGTCCCCTCTGGGAGCCCTGTGCCTGGAAAAGCCAAATAATGCAAGTGGTGATGGATGGCAGCACCTGCGCAGCATGTTTGTGGGAGGCCGCGGCATGATCATGGCATTCCTCATCCCCCGCCTTGCCCTTGGCTATGATTTTTGTGTTTTCTGGGAGATTTTTTTTTAATTGTTGTTTTAAAATGAATGATTTCTCCAAACCCCAGCAAATCAGTCTAGGATTGCAAAATTGCTATAAAATAGGTGATGGCCATGGAGAGACACAAGGTGGGGATTTATGGAGGCGTGATCTTCCTGAACAGCTGCAGATCTGAGGCAAGACTGGAGGGACACCCAGGGAAGGGCAGGCAAGAGTGTAAGAGTTTAAGGAAAACACAGAGTCCTAAATTCGCTGAGCGGTGGACTTGGAGGATTAGCAAAATGATTTAGGCGCTTCTCCTGGGGGTGAAGCCATCTTGGGAGAAGGAAGGTATAAAGGCGGAAGGTTCCAGGTCTCCAATCCCCCAGGCAGATGTTCTGAGTCCTTAGACTCCATCAGACATTCAGTTTTCTTTTCTTTCTTTATTTTTTAAAGATTTTATGAGAGAGAGAGAGAGAACGTATGCACACAGCAGGCAGAGGGAGAGGGAGAAGCAGGCTCCAAATGAGCCACTCAGGCGCCCCAGACATTCAGTTTTCAAAATAGTTTGCCTGTATGTTGGCTGAGGTCAAATTTTAAAGATGTCAGGGAGGACACCTGCGTGGCTCAGTGGTTGAGCATCTGCCTTTGGCCCAGGTCATGATCCCGGGATCTTGGGATCGAGTCCCGCATCGGGCTCCCTGTGGGGAGCCTGCTTCTCCCTCTGCCTATGTCTATGCCTCTCTCTCTCTGTCTCTCAAGAATAAATAAATAAAATCTGAAAAGAAAAAAAAAAAAGGATGTCAGGGTTTTACCACCCACTTGAAAACCCTGCCTGGCAGTGAGTGACATTCTAGACACCCCTAGAACTTTCCACTTGAGCCTGTCATAGTTCAGTAAGCGAAGACACCAGGGTACTTGCAGATTTTCCATCTGCAGAATGTCCTGAAAATTCAGTTGAAAGGTTTGAGAGAGAGACAATGAGGGAGATTTCTCAAGAGACGATACTCCATGACAGCCGGAAAATACTTTTCTGTTTGCTTCTCCTTTCTCCACCACTTTTGTAGGGCAGGGGAGGAGAGTGGCAAAGGATTGGGGTAGGGGAGTGGGGGAGAGGGGAGGCTGGGAATAGGGACGGTGGCTAAGAAGAGAGGGGCGACTCTCTGAGGACCTGTGGTGCAGGAGGCAGCCCTCTAATCCAGGGGACTTAGGTTCCGGGATGGGTGGTCCTCTCGTACCCCACGAGCACACAAGGGAGTCCCTGCTTTCCCAGAGCCACGCTCCTGGGCCTGTGTGAGTGCGCAGGTGTCCGCAAGCTGCAGCCAACTGCTGCTTCCTTTAATTAGGGCCTGTTCCCAGAGCCTCTCCTTGCTAAGACTGTGGTTTCACCCACCCCTGCCTGCATTAAATAAGCCCTATTTTTGTTCCTTGGCATAATAACAGGTTTATCTGAGACCTTGGATGCCAGACTTCTGGGGGGTCTTAACAATATCGACATCACCTGAAGTGACCGTGGCCTTCCCAGTAACCACCCTCTCTACAGGAATGGTTTCTGTTCGGCCATCTCCAGGTTCTGGTGAAATCCATCCCTGTGTTATCTGTACAAATAAAGTGGAGGTTCTTAACGGACCTCTTGATACAAGAGTATGAATCTGCTGTCCACATTCATACTTCCGTGGAAGATAAAGATAGATTTGTTCGTGTGGCAGTAACTATTATATTCCGTCGAGACTCATAATGACCCAAACCATCCAGGAAACCTTCCCTGCCCAGCACACGACTTAACTTGCTTGGTGTGTTTTGCACATATTTGCCTTCTTTGGCACACGGAAGGTATTTAATGAACATTTGATAGAATGACTCATGGTCTGATTAAGCCTCAACCTTTAGACTCTTTTTCCTTTTTCTCCTCAGATCTTCAACCTCATGAAGTACGACAGCTACAGCCGCTTCTTGAAGTCTGACTTGTTTTTAAAACACAAGCGAACCGAGGAAGAGGAAGAAGATCCCCCCGATGCCCAAACTGCAGCGAAAAGGGCTTCGAGAATTTATAACACATGAGCCGCCCAAGAGCTGGCAGGACTGGCGGCTGTCAGAGGCAAAGGGACTCACTCTCAGGACCATGCAGGGTTTCTCATTGCTTTGTTATCTGTAAGGACTGAAATGTAAAAAAACCCTCCCTCCAATGGGATATGTGTATTTTATTAACTGCTTGACCTGTAAGTTTTGCATGATGGCTAATCTTACATAAAACAACAAATAGCTTTGAGGTTTTAGTTCACAAACACACACACACACACACACACACACACACACACACACAAGCAGAAGAGTCCTTAAACACTGGATACTTTGAGCATTTTGTAGCCTGATTAAACATCCTGTGAGGCCACCAGGTGAAACTTAGAGCCACCTGTTGCCTTTAAGTCTTTGCCCGGCCTCTGCGGGAGGGGTCATGCATGTCCACCGATTCACTTGGCAAATCAGCTCAAGAATGACTTGTCAAACCCAGGCCCCTGGGGGTGTCATCTGTCAGGCACCTTTTTGGATTAAGTACCTGTCGAGAGTAAGTTCCGACCTGGGAAAGGAAAAGTCCTCACCGACAGCCTCTACAGATTTGGGGAGCTGTGTGTGAGCATCATCAGAGGGTTCTTATTTTCTGGTGTGTGGGTTTGTCCTGGTTTTGCCTACCGTCTGTGACATTTCATGCAGCACAGATAAATAGTTCACCTTGACAGAAACAGGATCTCAACCAGGAAGAAAGAAGGACACATGTGAAATTGTTCAGGGTCCCCCGTGACAACGCAAGGTGGTGTTGGACGAGCTCGTGGCACATGGCCCGTGCCGATGACGGAGCTGGTGGGATGATTCGTTCCCCCATAGCCCATCTGGGGACACATTGGAACCCTTTCTTCTCTGTCCTACCCTTTACTGGACTTGTTAACTCTGGGCTTGACGCTTCAATGAGGGGAAAGAAATGGTCTTTGAAAAGTTTCTTCGTGGGTGGAGAGGCTGTGCTTGAAATCCTGCTTGGCCCAGGCTGTCCCAGCCAGCCCAGGTGCCACCCACACCCCCCTTTCCGAGCAGAGCCCAGCGGAGCCCAAGGTCAGGCCCAGTTCCCTCCTGCCGCTTGCTCCCGCCATCTGCTGCTGCCAGGCCTCTCCAGCATGTTTGCCAAACCTCCAGCTCCTGTTTGTACAAACACAGCAACCAGACTGTTACTTGCGAGCCTTCCCACTCAGACGTTTCCATTTGCAAAATTCCCTGATGTCGAGGGTGACCATGTAGTTTATTAATCACACCAGGATAGTTTTGAGAGAGAAGGGAACTAAGTTTAGTAATTATGCTGGGATAATCGGCACAGACTGGTTCTATTCTGAGTGAGCCATTTGCGATGATGACCGTCCCCTCCCGTGACCACTCTGCCGTTCTCCTAGTTCCCCAGCGTCACAATGTCCATTCACTGTGGTCGAAGGTTTCCTGTCCGTCCATCTCCGGCCTGGGGAAGGGACAGCCTTCGGGAGCCATTGACTGCTGAGAACCAAGTGACTTGACCGTGCATTTATCAGAAACGGCAAATGCTCTGATCCCTTGGGTGGGGGATGTCTGTGCCTTCCCCCAGGACATCCCAGACAAGCCTTCTCTCTGCCTCGGGCGAGTTAGTGACACTGAGATACACACCCAAGGGACATGTCATCCATCCTCAATTTGCAATTTGCAGTTTCCTGAGCAGGAAAGTGCAGAGCTGCACACCCACCCCACCACGCTGTTGCAGGTAGACGGTAACTTGGGGTTGCCAGGGAGTTGAACAAGCGGGTCTGTGCTCCCTTTGATGAGCCTGTATGGGACTCAAAGAGCCTTCTGGCTTTTTCCCTCTTTCCACTGGGCTCAGAGACCCTTTAGAGTGGTGGTCTCTTTATAAGTGCTCGAATAAAGGAAATATCCAGAGTCAGCCCGAAGATGATCTAGCAAAAGAAAAGCCTGTCACATGGGAGCTGCCTGAAAAGCTGAGAGCCAGTGGGATGCGAGCCCCGTACGTTTAACCGCAGCGTGCTCCTACCGGCGTGAACTCCTGCCACTTCCTCTGGCTTGCTCCCGCCTGGCTGCCCACATCTGTGCCGCCTGCACAGCTGAGGCGTATACAGAATTCAGCTTCCTGAAGCCACTGTAAAAGCAAGCCGGAAGTGTAGGGAATCCATGCAGCCAGTAGATGCTTCTAGCCAGCTTTTCACCCTCGCCCTGTCTGGCCATCAACCACTTGTTGACTAGGATCTCCGTTGTGTCTGCAGTGCGCCAGGGAGTATGTTAGGTGCCAAGATTCAATGGGGTGGGGTGGGGTGGGGGTGGGAGAATGAAGCAGCCACTAGGAGTCATGCCCTCGTGGCACGGACAGGTGTTACCAAGAACAGATTTTGTTCATACTCAGGTGTGCTGAGGAGATTGAGAGATGATGACCATTGCAAAGAGAGTCTGGTACAGGTCCTAAGAGGAGGGGTAGGCCGTGCCACGCAGGGCTGTGTGGGGGAGCCACCAGGGCTGGTGGGGAGGCAGAGGGAGCAAGGGGAAACTGTGGGCAAAGGCATTTATTGTGGTTTCCTTGGGAAAGGCAATGCAGGGTAAGCAGGCTTGGATTGGCTGGGTTGAATAACCTCCACAGGCTCTGGGGGCCTGGGGCTGTCCCTAGCTGTCTGGTACCTGGGCCCAGGTGATGAGGGCAGGTGGCCCAGAGTGTGAGAGGCCTGTGAGAACCTGATAAAGGATGTGGTTGGGATATGCATCTGGATCGGTTCGTTAGTCCCGGTGGTTTGCTATCTCTAAGAGCTGGCGAGCCCTGCAGGGATGGCCCCCGATGTCACGGCATCAGAAAAAAGAATTTTTTAAGAAAATGCTTAGTACAACAGTCTCGGGGCTGAGAGTGTCTCACACTCTCAGCCTGCAGGCCATGGATGTGTTTGACAGGGCATGTGTGTTAAATCTTTCTATGCAAATACCTTAGAGCTTGAGTGTCACCTCTAGTTGGCCGCAGGCCCTGTCACTCCCCATTGCCTGTGACAGGCCACTCACATATTTATGTGCTCTGCTCACTGCATAGTGTGTGCCCCGATCTCCACTTTACTTGGCATTGTCCTCTGTGACTTTGCTGTCTGTAATGATACCTCCAGACCCACTCTCTGACCTGCCTGGCTTTCTAAGCGTGGGCTGTGGCCCGTGTCCTCCACACGGTCCTCACTACCCTGCCTTCTCAATGGCAGCTCTCCCTCTTAGGCATGGCAGGGGCAGCTCACCTACATGAAGACCCCCCCCCCCCCGCAAGTGCTTCTCTCCCACTGCCCCTTACACCAAAGCTTAAAAAGTGGGGGAACTTGGGGCTCCTGGGTGGCTCAGTTGGTTAAGCATCCGACTCTTGAGCTCAGCTCAGGTCTTGCTCTCAGGATCATGACTTCAAGCCCCACAGTGGGCTCCGTGCTGAACGTGGAGCCTGCTTTTTTAAAAAAAGTGTGTGGAGGGGGGAGAACTATTTCCCCCATTTTAGAGAAGGGAAAACCAGAACCAGTGACCTGACTCCAATGGGATCATGGACAGAGACTTAACTGACCACCTACTATAACCCAGGCTGAATTCTAGACACAGGAATCTAGGAGCTGAAAGAATGAGGCACAAACCCTGCCTTCAGGGAGCATCTGGTGACAAGATGAGGTGGAGTCTTTCCCGAAACCCCTGCTCTGAGGAAGTGACCAGCCCCTGGGAGAGTGGCCTCTGGGGTGTGACTGGCTGGTGGTGTTCATCTCCTCAGTTTGCAGGCTCAGTTGTTTTGTCTTTCCCCTAAGTTTCAGGACATTAGGCTTTGTGTTGACACTGGTGAAATGATTGCTTTCCAACACATGAGAATGGGTGCTCTGTTCTTGTGAGCACGAGCTTTTCCTTCCAGTCTCAGGTGAATTCTGGGAAATGAAGGATTAGTTTGGCCAAGTTTCCCGCTGTGGTTTTGCTCACGAGGACACAGACCCCTTCCTGTGTTACAGAGTCGAGGCCTGATGAATTGGTACCAACTGCCAGGTCCCGGCTCTGAATTTGGGAGCACGCTTTGTTTACGAGCTTTGTAAACTGCTAGGCAAGCACAGTCATGACTCATAGTCTCTCATTATTTACCTTCATTTTGGCTGCAGATGTTCTAGAACGTGCATTTAGTTAAGTGCTAAATGGTCTCGTTGTACCATTAGCGTCTAGGTTTTTTAAATTTGTGTTTTTTCTTGAGATTGGCTGCATCCAAGGCAGTGGGCGCTGTGCAAGGGCTGGCGCTGGGGTGAGAAGGGGAGAAGCCTGGCACCCAGGGGCAGGATCGCCGCCCGAGGGGCTCCCAAACCCTGGGCAGAGCAGGTGGGCTCCCCTCCATTCCCATAGGATCTGCCTGCAAGCTTTGTGAGTCCAGGCTTGCTCATGGGGAAACCTGGTGGGCCACCCAAGAGGGTGGCCTCTGAGTGAGGGGCCTGCGGGCCATGCCCTCTCTGGGTGCTTGGGGGAAGATGTTCAGGGTATTGCATCCGTCTGGGGAGAGGGGAGCCTCTGCTAGTTCCCACAGTGCCACCGGGTAGAGGCACCTGGCAGTGGCCTGAGAGCCTCCCCTTGCCTGCACTTCTGTGTCTGATCCCTCAGTCAGCCCTCTAGACTCTCTCTCAAGCCTAAATGTGCCCATGCCTCCCCATCTCCACAGCCTGGCCCTGGCCAGCCCGAGGTGCCTCCTTTCCTTGTTCTCAGAATAAAAAATCAGAGGCCAGGAGAGCTGAACCCAGCCCCACTTCACCTTCTGGCCCTTCCGGGGCTCCTGGGCCTACTTTCAGATCCGAGAGCAGAGCTCAGATGCTGCTTCCCACAGCCTCTCATGGGCTGTGCCCTCGGGACCTCGGTGTGGCAGGCTCCTTCCCTGGAGTCGGGCCACACGTTAGCTCCTGGGAGACGTCTTTCCTGAGGGGCCTGCTCACAGTCCTCCACCCTTAGGCCCATTCCCAGCCCCTTTGGAGCCCTGGTGCATGACTATTTATCTGTTACAGGTTTGTGACCTCTCTCCCCGAGGACAGTGACAGGTGTGTTTCACTTTGTTCCCAGACATGAGCCCCATCCCTGGCCCAGAGCAGCCACGTGGCAGCCGGCCCTCCATAAATGCTTCTTGAGTGAGCAAATGAGGGCCAAGTGGATCAGCATGTTGAATTTTGGTTGATTTCATGCACAGTCTGGCACCTTGAGCTGCCCCTTGCTGATGGCCAACTCTTGTAATTGTTCTAAAATGCAGAATTGAGAGGATAGGAGAGACCCACCATTTCCTGGGTGCCTCCCACATGTTGGGCATTGTGCGGGGCCCATGGCAGAGGGTATGACACTTCCACTATATCCCAAGGGGAAATAATCTTCAGAGGCAGCAGACCTGTACCCAGTCACCACGGCTCATGGCTGATAGTGGCAGGATTAGAACGCAGGTCTTTCAGACCCTATAGGGTACCACCTGTCACTATGACAGTTGGGACCAGATTTCAGCTCAGGTCAATCTTCAACCATTCCAACTAGAAACTAGAATTTTCTCTCTGTTCTCCCAGGGAGAAGGCCACCACCCTGCTGCTCTTGGCCTAGTCTTCCTTTTCCTCTGCAGGACACACACAAGGGGCTTTGCCCCAACTAGGGAGGTAGAGTCAAATGCTCCTTTAAATAGACTGGTTTTGTATTTGCCACTGTTTTTTTTTTTTTCCTTTAGCGATACATCATGACCATCTTTCTATGCCAGTAAATATAATTATAAACACAATCCCCCCCAAAAAAAAGTCCAGTTTCAAGATTATCTAGGGAAGATAAATGTTTCCCTTGTGCTAATTCCAGTACAGTTTATATGCTGTTTTGCAACACGGGCAAACTGTTTTCTTCTTATTTAAGCATTTAAACACTGTTTTTTAAACTGTTATGGCATACAGATCGCCTAAGAGTAACAGATGTCTGCTTGATAGAGATGTTCCCAGGAAAAGAATTTGCTGCTTCTTGGTCTCCAGAGGAAGGATGCCTTTGCGAGTATGTGGCTTTTGGTCTACATCCCCCCCCTCAACCCCATCCCTCCTGAAAAGAAGGGGGAAGAAATACAGTGCTGCAAGCTGCTTGGCAAATATCTGTATTCATGGATCTTGGTGATTATAGAGGGGAGACCCTGGTCTCTCCAGGAAGGTTGACCCTGCCCCTCCCAGAGGGAGTATTTCTCTGAACTTTTCTCAGTGGGTGAGGTCACTGTCCATGATCTGGAGACATGAAAATGTGGGTCCATTTTTGCTAAATTTGTACCTTCCCCTAGAATCTTAGCAGTGGAAGAAACTCTCCCAATTATCTCTATTATTATTATTATTCTTTTATGATTGGTTAGCGTGAGAATTTTGGTTAAGATCATGTCATGGAGTTTGCCCAAATTCTAACCCAGGTCCACCACTTTTTAGCTGTGTGATCTTGGGCAAGTCATGTATCTTCCCAAGCCTGTGTCTACATCTGCTTGATGGTGATAACGTTGGTCACAACATAAGATTCGAAGAGATTGGACATGTAATGTGCATAGCACAGTGCCTGGTCCTTAGCAGGTCAATGAATATCAGCGATCCAGAGAGGCTGTGTGGTCTGTCCAAGGTCACACAGGGAAGGCATACTCGATTCCTGGTCTGGGTTGATTTCTGACTTCTCAGCTGGGGCTCTTCTGTGGGTTGGCAGCAAGAAGCAGCCCAGGGCCAGGGGGATGAATCTGCATGTTCTTCAAATGACTGAAGTTAAAGGTAGGTGGGTCTCCAAGCAGGAGAGGCTGAGGCCCCATGAGGAAGCCCCAGCAGAGGGCACCCAGGGAGGTGAGAGATCCGAGTGGGCCTGGGATTCAGTAACAAGGCCAGGAGGTAGCTCCATTGCCACCCTGGAGCCAGATTCCTTGTCCAGCCAAGTGGCCCAGGTAAAGGGAAGGAAGTCTGGGAGACAGTGGCTGCCAGTGGGGTTGGGCCGCCCACAAGGGAGAAGCAATAAAACTAGGGAGCCGGTAGTCTTCTGTGGGAGCATTTTGCATCAGAAGGATGGGGAATGGAGTCCAGATGGCCTTTGGGGAGCCACTCGCATCCTCGGTGACTTTCCCTTGGCAGGCATGCCAGGGAAGAGCTGCCCTCGCGCTTTGTAGGACAGCCGGGGCGCCCCAGATTCCTCTGGGAGAAGGAACCCAGCAGGACAGCCTTTCTGAAGTTCCTGGCTGGGGCTCACGGGGGAGCTGGTGAGCTGTGAAGGGAGTGAGCGGCTGGGTCCCTGCAGCTCGGACCCCCTGAGGCCCTGGCCCCCCACCCCCACCCCACCCCTACAGGTGCACTGTAGCGCTTCCTCCCCAGGTCCAGTTGTAAAGGGGTCTCTGTACCGGTCAGCTCCTGACAGCACAGGCCCGGGGTTGGGGCAGCCCTGGAACTACTGGGGTAGTGCCAGCTGGCCTAGGCCACCGTCTTGGCTTCCACGTGTGAGTGGCATGGATGCTGGGACTGGGCAGGAAGGTGAGGGCAGCTGCTCTATCCTTCCTCACCCTGCAGTCCCACGGCTGTCCAGGCAGGAGGACAAGGAACTTCCTGAGCTTGCACTGAGGTTTTCTTTTTCCTTCATCTGGTTCTTGGTCCCCCACCTGTCCCTCCTCGCTCCCACCTTGGCCTCTGCTGGCTCCAGAGACCCCAGATAGCCCACTAGGCCATCAGTGGGAGACTGTTTTCTTCATTTCATTCATTTCTAAAGTCACTGCTAAATTTTTTTTTTAAACACTTGGTAACAATGTTTTGATGTGAGTTTATTACTTAAAGAACTCCAGGACTTTGTGCAATAAACTGCCTGGTACTAAAAGTTATATTAACAAGGAGACCAAGAAATGACTAGCTGTGTGCTCAGAAGCTTAAAGGTTTAAAACGGTGGAGATATTAAGTCTCCTTCTCTCAGGCTGGATTTTAAAACATATCTCCAAATCCCCGTCTTTCAGCTCTGGTGTTTGTTCTGAAATGTACTTATTATTTCTGAAGCTTCCAAGATAAGAGCCTAAAAGTTTACTCCTTTTTTCCCCCCCTGTTCCTCTGAGATGCATTATTATTTGGGGAGGAGGGCCTTTTTTTTTTTTTTTATTTAGATAAAACTAATGTTCAGGAAAGTAGACAAATCTTAAGTGGGCAGCTCAGTGAATCTGGAACCATCACCAGGTCCAGCTAGAGAGCACCGCCAGCATCTGGGGTATAGTTTTTAAGGGACATTTTCTCAAGAAGTCCATCCCAGAGGAGCCTTGGTCTGAGCCCTGGGACCAGGAGTTGGTCGAAGAAGCCAATGTCCTCACTGTGTTTATCATCCTTCCTACCTTCTGTATTTTATGTCTCTGAGCAGACGGAGAGTGTCCATGCCCTGTCCCCAACTCCTTGTCTGGCTGTAGGGAACGAGAACAAAGTGGCCTCTCCTTCATGCACAGAGCTCTTTCAGACTCTCTTCTGATTTTTTGCCATTAGGGGAATTCATCACGTGGCAAACTCTTTAGCGGCCAAGGTGCCATTTTACCTTTGTACAATTTGGTGGCATATCTGGGAGGGATGTTCAGGGGACTCTCCGTGTCTTTACATTCCTGTTCTTCACTGCTGACAAGATGTTTTGCTCAACTTACCACTAACCTATGACTTAAAAAATCTTTTTATAGGAATAATTTCAAAATATTGATAAAAGTTTAATTATGATTACAATAAAACTATTGTCTATACTTAATAATTATTGACACTCTTGCCATGTTTCCTCTATCTGTTCATATTTTTCCCCAAACGATTTTTTTTAATTTAGGTATAATGGTTCACCTAAAAGAACATTTATTAGTTCTAATAAAATGCACAATTATTCCCACTATCTTCTAATACCTACTCCATATTCAAATTTTCCAAGCTAGAGCACACTTGGAAATGTCCTTTTTCCAAACCAGGATCCAACTGAGGAGCAGGCATTGTCATGTCACTCAGACCTCTGTCCCAATCTTTTTAAATTTTTATATAATGAAGAAACCAGGCTAAGTGTCATGTAAAATGCCCCACGTTTTCTCTCTTTTTAAAGATTTTATTTATTTACTCATGAGAGACAGAGAGAGAGAAGCAGAGGGAGAAGCAGGCTCCATGCAGGGAGTCTGGTGTGGGATTCGATCCTGGGACTCCAGGATCACGCCCTGGGCTGAAGGCGGGCACTAAATTGCTGAGCCACCCAGGGATCACAATGTCCTTCGTTTTCATGTCATTTCTTGTCTCTTCGTGGTGTCTTTTAACTTGTATTTCTTCTACTTCTCAGGAGGAGCTAACACTGCCTCTACTGACCTTTCCTGTTAGCCCAGAGGCTCCTGAATTTTCTCAGTTCACCTTGCCGCTGGTGTCTCGGGAAATTTCACAGCGTCCCTAGGCTAAACAAACAAAAATTTAACTATTTCATGTATTAAACAGGTCCAAACAACTTCATAAGTATGTTTGTCTAACAACTTAGCAGCTGATTGAAAAAAGAACACCAGCAAAGAAGACCTAACACAAATAGAAAATTTACAAGAATATTTGTTTCATGCGAAAATAGCCAAGAACAGTTACTAATGGAATGTGCGCACCTGTGAGCCCTCACACAGTTTCTCGGACCTTGGAACCAGACTGATGCCACCAGCCTAATGTCCTGCCCCACAGTGATTTTTGTGTGGTATTTATTTATTTATTTATTTATTTATTTATTTATTTTGTCACAGCAATCACCAAAAACCGAGCTTTGCAAAGATAGGACTCTACAAAAAGGAATGTGGCATGATCGAATGTTGAAATTGTGAACTCACCGGAGCTAATTCAGGGTCAACTGTCACTGTATTTCCCTTGAAAATTTAAAGCATTCTAGGGGCACCTGGGTGGTTCAGTCAGTTGGGCATCTGCCACCTTCGGCTCAGGTCATGATCCCGGGGTCCTGGAATCGAGTCCCATGTCGGACTCCCTGCTCAGTGGAAAGCCTGCTTCTCCTCCTCCCTTTGCCAACCCCCTGCTCGTGCTCTTTGACTCTATCTCTTTGTCAAATAAATAAATAAGATGTTTTTAAAAGAAAAAAAGATTTTTAAACATTCTAGGGTACTCCTGTTGGTTTGCTGTGGCATCTGGTGCCTCCGTGGGCAGCTGGGGACTCTGGTATGAATGCAGTCTCTGGTAACTTCTTCTGCAAGGATTACAAGCTGTTTGAAGGCCCAGTGAACAAGGACAGGTTTGTCTCAACTAAGTGAACAGAAACACTGCCTTCTAACCTAGAGCTGAGCTTCTTAAGTCTGCGTTGCTTCAGAAACATCTGGGAAACTTATTCAAATGAACACCCTTGAGCACCGCCCGCCCTACCCCTACCTCCTCAAGAGCTGGTCCAGGTCTCAGGTATCTGTTGAAAAAGAGAACGACCCCAATGGTCTGACGAAATAATTCGAAGACCCTTGTATGAGGACAAGGCTTCTAGTTCATCCCTGACACAGAGTCCACTCCCAGAGAAGAAAAGATGGGAAAGTCAAATCTCAGCCAACAGAGCCTGGGTCTTGCTCCAGCCAACAGAGTGATTTTCGTGGCCTTGGGAATGCCTCTCACTCACTGATTCTCTGCAGCTCAACACTGGAAAAGTTCAGCTCGAGTGACCGTCCCTGAGCTCTGGGGTGTAAATGGGACCCAGGATGAACAGGCCCAGCCCAACTCTTTTATTTATTTTTTTAATTAATTTATTTATTTATTTTTTGCCCAGCCCAACTCTTGAGTTCCCTGGGCAGGGTAAGAGGAGCGGAGTGGAAATGATGTATCTTCAAGGCACGACTTAGGGTCTGGGCTGATTTAACTTCACAGCGTTGGGACAGTTTTCTGGAACTATTGACGGAAGCCACCTTGTGTTTTTCTCCTTCCATTTTGTACCAAATAAGGCCTTTCCCCCCAAATCTCAGTGCATTGGGGTTGGGGGAGGGAGCGGGGGTCTTTTTCTATGCAATTATCAACATTCCCAGAGTGAATTATTTAAAGTTCTAAACGGAAATGTTGGGAGTCTTTCTAGGGTTTCTTTCTTTATTCCTTAATATGTTTATATCCCATAAGTTCATAGAGTTTCTTCCAACTCACACCTACACTATCTCCACTGAAAGTAAAAGCAGCCTGTAAGGTATGTTAACCCCACAGATGAAGAGCCCATGGTCCCAGGGGTAAGTGGCCGGCTGTGCCCAGGGACCTGCCCTCTGCAACCGCCCCAGCTGTGGCTCTTGCTCCTTTGTGGCTCTTGACTGCAGTGACTTCTCTGTCCTCTTCTCAAGAACAGCTGCAGTTGTGAATGTGACCAGAAGCCATCGGAATTCTAATTGATCCAGGTTAAATCATGTGCCTTAAAAAGATCCATCTGCTCATTTTGGGCACCCCTTTTACACCAGGCACTGTGTGGATACTTCTGGGGCATCTCTTCTGATGTCCTACAACCCCGCATAGGGAGGCAGGTATGTGGGGCGGGAAGGATCAGGGCTGGGGCAGCGAGGGCCGGGGTCCCCTTCAGGAGGATTTGCTTGGGAAGAAGCCAAACATCATCTGCTCGGCCTCAGGAGGCAGGAGGAGAGTCCCCTCTCTCTGGAGACGTTCAAGGCACTCACCCGTGGGATGTGGCCTGTGACGTGATGTGCAGACGTCACTTGCAACTGGACTAGCTGACCCCCGAAGCCTCTTTCAACTCTGAGAGGCTGTGGTTTTATGTTCTGGAAGATGCTTCTCAAGAAAGACAGGAACTCACATCTTCATTTTCACCCTGAGGGAAAGCAGGAAGTGAGCTTAAAGGAGATTTAGGACAGAAAAAATATCCCGAGAGGGAAGATTTGTTTCAACATTTGTACAAGCTCTTAAGTCTGGGCCCCGGAGAGCTTGGAGGCCATCATCAAATGAAACGATTTCAATGGAATAATAAATATTAAGCCGGGAGCCTTCCTCTGCTACCAGCTGCCCACAAAAATCCCATCCTTGCCAGCTGGGTCACCATCCCACACACACAGAGGAAGGGCTCCTTCCAGCCCAAGGAGGTTAGATGGAGCCACATAACCCAGAGAGGTAGAGAGGGAGGGAGGGAAAGGCAACGGGAGGTGCCAGGTGTGGGGGGCAGCAGGGGGGGGGGTGCAGTGGGGGAAGGGGTGGGAGAGAAACAGGGATTTTAATAAGTCCTGGAACTTGGCATTTCCATCTCCTTCAGGGTTTTGGGGGAGCAAAAGGAAAATACCTTGGATTGTGCTCCTTCTGTGCTCTGAGACTGGACCATGTAGCTTTTGGGATTTTTTTTTTTTTTTAAGATTTTATTTATTTATTCATGAGAAACACAGAGAAAGAGGCAGAGACATAGGTAGAGGGAGAAGCAGGCTTCCTGTGGGGAGCCCGATGCAGGACTCGATCCCAGGACTCCTGGATCACAACCTGAGCCAAAGGCAGACGCTCAACTACTAAGCCACCCACATGCCTCAACTTCTGAGTTTTATAAGGGTTACTTTGTTAACCCTTGGGCATCACAAGGAGAGGCGGTGAGGCTGCTTCCATGGAGGGGTTAGTGCTCGGGGTTAGAGGGTGTGGTGAGGGAGGTTCTGGTCATTTGATTGACCTCAGCAACAGTACTCTAGCAAGTTCCCTAAACAACCACCCCCACCCCATACATCACAAAGCACTTACTCTTCCAAGTGATCTCCTTTGAGCCTCACTGCAAGTCTGGAGAGAACACACAAGTATCACGGTGCCCATTAAGCAGATGGCAAAAGTAAGACTCAGAGGCACCTATCACAGCCGCAAGGAACACCCGGGGACTTCAGCTTACTTTTTCTCACTGTGAATCTGTGGCTTCTCCCACTGCCTGCCCTTTGAGCAGCAGGCTCTCTCTTTCCATCCAAACTTTGGCCTGAAGAGTCACCAAGTTGGTTTGGCTTCC
Source organism: Canis lupus dingo (assembly GCF_003254725.2). NCBI lineage: Eukaryota > Metazoa > Chordata > Mammalia > Carnivora > Canidae > Canis > Canis lupus. The sequence goes on along the minus strand of NC_064270.1, from coordinate 29,826,512 downwards.
CTGTCCCCAGCACAACTCTCAAGTGACTTTGGAAAGCAAAGCTGGATTGTCATTCTGCATTTTTCTTTTCCAGGCCTTTCTTTGCTGGCTGTAAGCACTTTTTAAAAACCCACTGAATTGTTTGTGAAAATGAGTGACAGTACATTTGCCAAAGCGTTATGTGGGTGGTGGCATTTTGCTATCTATTCTGCACACACAAAGAGACGATGCTGCTAATTACATCTGTCCCGTCGGATGTGCCCCTCAGCATGGATGCTGGGGATGGTGTTCTCAGCTCAGAGGGCCAAGGGAGCCGGGGCTTTATTCTCTCCAGGGCTGTATTCTCTCCGGGGTGTTTACAGAGAGCCAAGCTGCTGTTGAAGTCCTCACTTCCATTTTGTTGTTGCTCTTGAGGGGATGGGGCAGGAAAGGGGGACCAGGGTGTTTCTCCGGGGTGGGGGAAGCTCCACACACATTGCCACCAGAGATGAAACCTTCCACCGTTTCACTTGCAGCAAGTTCAAAGGATAGGGCAGGAAAAATTGCAGGTGCTGGATCTGAGGTATTTGGAGTCTAGATGGAAAAGAAAAGCAAACAAACCACTTGGCAGCTCATCTCCAAGGGACTGGTATGCATGCCACTCCTCCCGCAAGAACCTCCTTCTGTGGGTCCCCAAGGAGGCGAGGGTGCTGGAAGGGGGCAGAGGGGCGAGAAAGAGGGATGATAAAATGCATTTTGGGGGGACAACTCATCTGCCCAGCTTCTATGTGAAATGGAAGGGGGAGTCATAGAGCTGTCACCACATCAGAAGATTTTACGGGATGCAACAGAAGGAAAGAATTTCCTGATGTTCCAGCATTGCTCAAGTGCAGGCTGTAGAAACCACACAGTTTCTTTAGAGGTAGAACCAGTTCACTGGCCTATTTTTTAATTTTCATGTAGAAAAAAACAGGTTCCAAGATGCTCTTAACTCTATGAAACTTACTTCAAGTATCACAGAGGTCTAGAGTGGGAGGGGGCTGACTGGTGTCTTTATTTCTTCAGCTCAGATGCCAGGAGGCAGAAATCCCACAACTCCCTATGGGCTATGCCCCCAAACCCCCAACAGAGGCTGATAGAGCGCATAGGCCCCGATGTCCAGGCCTGCGGCCTTTCCACACCATTTCTGGGTCTTCATAGACTTCAAGTTCATACACACCATATTTAAGGCTTCCCTAAATCAGCGCTGGTTTAACAGATTTGTCTCTGGAGCATTTTCCTAAATCAATGAGGCCCTTTGGCTCATGCTGCCAAGTGCCACGGGCTCTTCTGTCACGGGACTGGTAGTTCTGTTTTGAACGCGTGCACTCCGCAGTGGCCCCCCTTTCTGCCACTTACGTTGTGGCTGCGAGGGGTTTAGGAGGCAGTGGGGCAGGAGGAAGGGAGTGGCTACAAAACAGCAGCGTTAGGGACCCTTGTGGTGATGGGTGTGCTCTGTAAGCTGGATCCACATCAAAATCCTGGTTGTGGTGTTGGGGTAGTGTCATGAGATGCACTACTGGGGGAGGCAGGTGAGGGGTCCATGGGGCTTCCCCTCTATTGTATCTTACCACTGCATATGAAACTGTGGTGATCTCAAAATTTTTTAAAAATGGACTTAAAAAATAAACAGAACAAAGCTACAACAACCCCTTCCCCCCGCATTTCTATATTATAGTCCATTATAGAGGGATACTTCTAACAATGTACACTCTCAAGAAAGGCTGTTTCATCTAGAAGCTAGTGGGGAGCCACGATGGACCTGTCTAAAGGCTGACCGGCTCACAGGCCCTTTGGGGAGACAAGCTTGGCTCTGGGTCCGTGGTTCTAACATGCAGAGCTCATCAGAATTACCCAGAGCACTTGTGAAAGCAGATTCCCAGGCCCCCGTCCTGGAGATGCCTGGTCTGGGATGGGCCCAGGGACCTGTTACGTGGCCCCAGGAGGAGCCCATGGAGGCTGCTCGCTCGTTGACAGTTCACGTGTTCCTTTCCTTCCCCAGAGTGAGTGCTTACCTGTGGTGGAGCTGTATGGGTTGTTGGTTTCTAGATTTTTTTTTTCCTTTAAAAAATAAATACATACCCACAGCTGCTCACAAACACACACTAAATCCACAAATACACACACCTGGGCTCCAGCTCTTTCAGGATTCCGTTTCTGGTTGCTGTGCTTCCAGTAGGAATCGCGGGCTCACTGCACCTGCTGCTAGGCCAAGCACTGTGTGAGCACTAGCTCCCTGGCTCCTTAGCGCTCCCTGTGAGACACAGACACAGGCGCACAGGATTTAAGAAACGTGCCCGATGTGTCACAGCTTGGAAGTGGTGGGGCCCAGACCCGTGAGACCCTGCTCTCGAAATACTGTCTGTGGTCTGAAGGTTGGCGTCTCCCTGGAAAATTCGGAGGGTGAAGCCCCAGCCGCCGCTGCCTCCGCATGTGATCATGTTTGGAGATGGGGCCAGCAAAGAGGGGATTAAGTGAAAATGAGGTCATGAGAGTGACCGAATCCAATCTGACTGCTGTCCCTGTGGAAAGAGGAGATTAGGACACGGAATCTCAGAGAGGGAGACCACGTGGGGACAGAGGGAGAAGCCTTGGGAGAAACTAGCCCTGCTGACACTTAATCTGGGCCTTTTGGGGGGTGCCTGGGAGGCTCAGTTGGTTAAGCATCTGCCTTCAGCTCAGCTCATGATCCTGGGGTCTTGGGGTTGAGCCCTGAGCCCTGAGCTGGGTTCCTTGCTCAGCCAGGACCCTGCTTCTCCCTCTCCTGCTCCCCCTGTTTGTGCATTCTTTCTCACTCCCTCTGTCAAATAAATAAATAAGATTAAAAAAAAAAAAATCTGGGCCTTCTGGCCTCCAGAACTGTGAGAAAATAAATCTCTGTTGTTTAATGCCCTGTTCTGCGGGGTTTTGTGACAGGCCTGGCCCACCCATATGGGCTTTCCATGTAAGGTAACCAGAAAAACTTAAAAATAAATGGCAAGGAAATTGATTTTTCTAGGCTGTCAATTTATATTATTATTTATTTATTTATTTATTTATTTATTTAATTTATATCATTTAACTATGGGATTAAACACCATTCAAAAAAATCTCATCTGTTGGGGAACAGTGGACATCTAATTCAGGGTTCCCTAAATTTTCTAGGAGGGGACCTTTTTTTTTTTAAGATTTTATTTATTTATTTATGAGAGACACAGAGAGAGAGAGAGAGAGAGAAGCAGAGACACAGGCAGAGGGAGAAGCAGGCTCCCTGCAGGGAGCCCAATGTGGAACTCGATCCCGGGACTCCAGGATCATGCCCTGGGCCGAAGGTGGCGCTAAGCCACTGAGCCACCTAGGGGGGATCTTTATACCCCATTTCACCAGAGGCGTAAGGCTATAAAGTGGGGAGAGGCTAAGGCCTCTGTGTGGGTGAGGTGGAGTGGGGGTGACCACCCCTGGAGATGCCCAAGATTCATCCCGGAATCACCAAGATCCTGCTGGCAGCAATGGTCGCCCAGCCTCCTGTGGACAAGATGAGGTCAGTCTAAGGCGACTTTGGGTCTGCAGAGATGGAGCTTCATTCATTCAAGTTCCTGAGACCCAACAGACCCCTCAGTCCACCGCCCTCGGTTCCACGAGCCTCACTGTCCCCTGGCTCCCTGCTCCTTGTGTCAGGTGAAACTCATGCTTGGCCAGAATTACCGTGGGAGCCCCTGGGAAGGTACTAGATTGAAGACCAGCAGGTCAAGCTTCCCTCCAGGGAGGGACAGAGTCCTGGGTCTGAGGACAGGTGCCTGGCCCAGTGGTCGGCCTCAAAGGAGGGCCCAGGCCTGCTGAAAAAGACACATCTTTAGGGACGCCTGGGTGGCTCAGTGATTGAGAGTCTGCCTTTGGCTCAGGGCATGATCCCAGGTCTGGGGATCGAGTCCCTGCTTCTCCCTCTGTCTATGTCTCTGCCTCTCTCTCTGTATCTCTCATGAATTAATAAATAAAATATATTTTAAAAAGATGCGTCTTTAAACACTGGAATTACACGCAGTGGCAAGATGATGTCATCAAGCGGGGCAGCGGGTCACACGGACCAGACTCCTGCACCTGCCCTGGTAGGTAGGTAGAGTTGAAGCTCTACATTCAATGATGTGACCTCCTTGTATTCGGAGGCTCTCAGATGGTGTCGGGGGTCCTGGTCCCCGAGCCCTGGCTCTGCATCCGTATATTCCCTTTGCCCTCCGCTGCCTCCTAGGGCTCTGAGCTGACCTGCTTGGGCCCAGACATGCCTCCCTCCTCCTTTCCCACGGCCACCCCTACCCGCATAAGCCGCAAGCTGCACGGTGAGGGGTCATGACCTTCTGGGACCGAGGGCCCTAGAGCCAGCACCGCCCTGGCCACTACCCCGGGAGTCTGTTCCTTCAGTGGCCGTCACCCATTTCCTTTCCTTACTTGCCACTTTCAATAACAAGAAGATATTTTCTTTTACATATCTAGAAAAAGAAAACAATAAATTTATTTGGTTTGGTTTGTAGGTCTGCTTTTAAACAAATAAAGGCATGTTATTCTGGCCGGCTGCGGGCCACAGACTGATAAGGATTGTTGACGCTCTGCTCCGGTCTGGGTCTGTCCTCGCTGGGGGAAGGGGGAAAGGGCATAAGGTGGAACAGGAATTGAGGGGAAAGGGGAAGAAAGCCAGCGGAGGAGATGATGCCTCCAAAGCCCTGGGGGCTGTAGTGGACAGAAGAGGGAATCGGGGCGACTTCCGGCCCAAGGGGCCCAGCCCATGACGGTCTCCCATGTGGGGTGTGGGTGCAGCAAATAGGTTCATGAGAGCCAATCCCGTGCATCTCTTCTGAACACCACATCCAGTAACAGCACGTCAGTGCTGCCATTGGCCACGGCGGGAATCCTTAACCACAGGGACAGCTGGTGCCGCACTCAAGACTCCCCTCCCCTGAGAGCCTGTAGTTAACGTTCACCAGCACACCACTGAGCATCCCCCAGCACAGGTCGTCTCTATCATAAGAGAGGGACACCAATCTATCATCTGCCCACCTACCTATCTAATTCATGGGGCCGGTGGGGGGGTTCTTTTGTGAAACTAGAAACATCCTCTGTGGGCAGCAGGGTGGCTCAGCAGCTTAGTGCCGCCTTCAGCCCAGGGCCAGATCCTGGAGACCCAGGATCAAGTCCCACATCAGGCTCCCTGCATGGAGCCTGCTTCTCCCTTGCCCCCCCACCCCCCGTTGTTCATGAATAAATAAATAAAATCTTAAAAAAAAAAAAAAAGAAACATCCTCTGCAGGGCAGTGGACAAACAGGGAAAAAATGGGTTAATGGTGAAAACTCAGACCTGGGTAGCCTTAGCCCACTATTTCTGGAATGAAGACTTGGCTTGCTTCTCTCTCTCTTTCTTTCTTTCTTTCTTTTCTTTCTTTCTTTCTTTCTTTTTCTTTCTTTCTTTCTTTCTTCTTTCTTCTTTCTTTCATTTCTTTGTCTCTCTCTTTCTTAAATTTCTTTGCCTATTTTAAGAGAGGGAGGCGGGGAGGGGCAGAGGGAGAGGGTAAGTGAACCTAGGGGGAAATGAACAGAGAAGTACCTATTGAGCAGATTTAGGAGGACAGAGATAAAATTCCGATGGATTCTTCCTTAGAAAATGAAGATTGTTCTGAAAACTCATTCCTTCCTCAGCTTTTCAGTTTCCACAAGTTAGGTTGCAAAGAGATATGATGTCACTGACCCCTCCCAGGCCTCTAGAAATGGCCCCAGCACCCAACTTCTAGGCCAGCCGCAAAGAGGACAAAGCCTTTTCTGCAAACACCACCCACAGCCTGGGCCCTGAGAGGGACCGAGCCGGTCGACCTCACCACCGCCTTGCCCCAGCTTGCTGCATTATGCTCAAATCACCTAAGCTTTTCCCATTCACTCGCCTGAATACTTGTGTATCATTTACAAAAACATGAGCAAAATCCCTGAACTACACTTTCCAACCTCAAACCCTCTTGTTGTTTTTGGCATCCTCGGGGAGGCCTGGGCCACTGGGAAGGGTGGCCTTTGTAGCTGGGCCAGCGACTCGACCCAGATGCTCAGTCCTTGTCTCAGGCCCAGGCTGGGCTGCACAAAAAAGACCTCTCTGCACCCCTAAAACCCTGGTGTAGAAATCCCCTGAGTCCATCTCATTTTTATTGCTTTTTTTACCCCTCTTTGTTGTTGCTGGTTTGGGCTCCCTTTTGTACAACTGTTATAAAGAAGGCTAGGTAGAAAGGAAGTTGGCAGAGGGCACTCAATTAGCTCTGTACCAATCTACTTCCAGTAAAAAGGGGCTGGACAGCTGTAGGCCTGGAGATTGCAAAGAAGTAAACTTGGAAGATCTTGACCAGCTGCTGAGAGGTGCCTGGGGCACTAGTCTACTGTGCCAGGTGGCACCACAGGGTGGCGCAGAGGCAATGAACAAGACCCCATCGTGCAACTGAATTGGAGGCCAGCTGTGCTGAAAGCCAGGACCCCGGGGCCCAGCAACGTGGCCTGCCGGACATCGCCCTCTGTCCCCATTGCCCAGTGAAAGCCAGGGGGTCAGATACGTCCCTGCGGGTGAGGAGGGGAGGGGTCTCCTAACAGCCCATCCTCCTGGACCCTGGCATCATCAGCACACATTACACCATTCTGGCCCAGCGTGTGGCAAAGTCAGCCGATTCCAAACTGAGGTGAGCTGGACCAAGTGGGAAACACCCAGAAAGCCCAGCTAGCTGCCCTCAGACTCTGCTGGCTGGGATCATCCCTCCTGGTGCTGGCGACAAGAAGCTCTTGGATGACAAAGTGCCTTGGAAGGAAAGGGTCCCGAGGGAGAGGTTGTCACTTCATGTGGGATGCGTTAGAAAGAAATAAGTTCAATAGATCAGATGAAGGGGTGGTCAAAGCCACGGCTCTGGGGGAGCTGCCGATGGCTTCCTTGCTCAGCTTCTGGGGCCTGGCCCGAGTCCACAAATCCTACCTTCCCGAAACCTCAAAGAGCTGGGGTTTGGGCGCACGGGGAATGGGCTTCTTTTCAGAGAGAGAAAAACCTAGGAGTGAGGGGAGGGCTGTGGGGAGATGGGGCATGAGGAGAGCATGGGAGGGAGAGACAGACTGTCCCTACCTTGGGAGATGGGTCCAGAGATGGGAAGTGACAAAGTGGCTGAGAACCGGAGCCAGTGAAAGTTGGAGGAACCGCTCAGAGACAGGAGTGAGGAGCAGAGACAGAGATGGACACACAGAGACAGGAGAGCAGGACAGACTCAAGATGCAGAAGGAGGGAGGCTTGGAGACTTTCCTCAGACTGGCCCTGCCCGTCTGAACAGTGCCCCCACCCCAGCAGCTGGCAGGGTGAAAGGTGGGGTCTCTAGGGTCACTGACCCTGGAATGTCCCCTGAGGGCTGGACACAGTTTGGAGAATGAACAAAGCCACCCCTTCTCCTCCCAAGGGGCTGCTGGGAGGGGTGTAGGGCCTTTAGAGGCTCAGGGGTGCCTGGGTCACCTCCAGCCCAGCTGGACGCCCCCCACCACAATCACCCCCTCTTCCCCGTTCCTTGGTGCTCCCCAGAGGGAAGCAAACCTGGGCCGCCACCCTTGTCCCTCTCACTGGGTCAGCAGCATGTGTGACCTTCCAGGACCTGCGCAGTTCCCTGAGACCCCTGCAGGTCTCAGGTCGGGTTCAGGAGCCCTGTCAGCCCTGAGGACACAGAGGCATAGGGCCTCACCTGACTGCTGAGTGACAGTGACCGCAGCCTGCTGGGGGCTGGGCTCTTAAATCCCAGAGGTGCTCACTAGTAGACCCCTGAGCGCCAGCAAAGACGAAGAGACCAGCGGTTAGCCGAGGTGGCCCCACCCTTCGCAGGCTCCCAGGGCCATCCCACCGGCCTCTCTTACTCCTATACCCTTCTTAGTGAGCGGGGAGGTCCCTGCTTCTGCAGAAGCACTTCTTCCACTCGGGACAATCCTCCTCCTGGCCAAGCATGGTCCTCGGGGCCTGACAATTTCTATCTCAGGGAATGTCACATGGGCCTCATGGGGCAGCTGCTGTTGTTGGACTGGTTTAAGGGATGGGGAACAGACTCAGAGAGAGTGGGTAACTTGCCCCAGGCCGCACAGCTAGTAGTGGCAGTGCCAGGATTCAGTCCATCTCTCTCTGCGTCCGAAGCCAGATCCCGTAACAGGTGGCATTGCGCTCCACCTGGAGAACGGTGGGAGAGGCCCAAGCAGTTGAGCCTATGTTAAGAGGAAATGAGCAAAACCCAGGGACTTGATTGTTTAGGTTTAGATTTGAGAAGGGTTTTGTATTGCAGGAAAACACAGCCCTTCCTGACCTTACCGAGTGGCTGTGGGTGATGATTGGGTCCCCTTCTCACTCCCGTGTGCTCGCTCACGTGTGGCTCGGCGCTGTTCCTCTTCTGTCCTGGAGGGTAAAGCCTGGCAAGGTAGCTCCTCAACCATGATGTGGTAGCGTGAATGAGTGGCTGCTTCTAGAATAAGAGAGAGAGAGAGAGCTGGGGAGCGGGGGTAGGGGGCCCTCAGGTTCAGGAGCAAAGGTGCTGCCACAGTTTCCCCTCCTGTGCCCACTGCAGACATCACTAATCGATCGAGCCATTCTTCCCACGGAGCCACCACTCAGCCTCTCAGCCTTCCTCCACGCAGCGCGGCGACCAGCCCTGCGGATGACCGCACCGTCGCAGCTGCTGCCGGTGGCCGGGCCCGCCCTCCAGGCGCTGCAGATCTCGGCTGGTAAGGACCCACCCGAGCATCTTCTCTGGATGTGGCACCCCACAGCCTCACCGGGGGTGGGGGGTCCCCTGGGACTGACTAATGCAGGCCCACGCCCACCCTGCACCGTCCACTCCTGGGCCCATGGCACCAGGCTGAGGCTGGACATCTCCTGAAAGCACATGTTCACCCAGCGTCTTCCACTGGGAGAAGCCAATCCACGGCGGTACCAAATGTATCGAGGATTCACTTGGTGCGAGGCACCGTGACGACTGCTTTATATGCCTTGTCCCGGCAATTCATGCGGTTGGTTTCCATGCCCATTTTACAGCTGATAAAACTGAGGCCTGGAGTGGGTAACTGATGCCAGGTCATGCTGCCGGTATGTGTTCCAGGGCCAGGATCCAAAGCCAATTGTCTCTGCACACCCCCCCCACCCCACCCCCAGGTGCACATTCCTTAGCACCACACTGAGAAAGATGCTTCTTCCCTCTTCCCCTTTCTGCTTCTCTCCTAAGCTTTGTAGGGACAGAGGGAAACCACTGAGGGCTTTGATGCGGTTCAGTTAGGGCTTAATTTGATTTGGTCAGGGCGAGGGGGGCACTTGTGGGTTTGGGGTGACCTGCCTACCTGGCTGTGGCCTGGTTGTCCTGCCATCGCTTTGTGTCCAGGCCTCTCCTGTGTCAGGCCCCAGGCTTGCTGTTCACCTATGCAGAGTCCTCATGCCACCCGAGAGCCACCTCCCAGGAGAGGCGGTGCTGATGCTGGAGAAACCCCCCCACCCCATCGACTCCATCCTGTGAGGGCATCAGCCCCTCTGCAGAGGGAACATAGGAAGGAAAGTTGGCCTGAAATTCCAAATTTAAACAGTGGGTGTGAGAGGCTCAGGCCCAGGTAGAAGGGGCAGGAGAGGGTGATGAGGGCATGAAGTCCACCTGTGTACGCCAGGTGTGTTCCTTCTTCCAAGGTTGCAGGCGGGGCTCCTCTGGGAGGTCTGCACAGAGCCCTCTCCAGAGGAGGAAGAAGAGGAGGAGGAGCAGGAGGAGGAGGGCAAAGGGACCAGCTGACCCCTCCCTGCCACCCTGCCGGCCTGGAGGGCTTTGCTACCACCCAGGAGGGATTGAGAACATGCACGTCCCTTCTCCAATGGAAGGATGGAGGCTGTAGTGAGGGCCAGAATGACCCTTAGACACTGGGCCCAGGGCAGGAGGTGGCCGGGTGGTTGGACAAGAGGCAGCTGCAGTGTGGGCAGAGTGTGGGCGCTGGCATTAGTGGGGTTTGGAGTAGGAAACCTCTGGAACCCACCTAAGCAATCATTTGTAGGAAACTGATTGAAGAAATCTGTACAGCCACACAGAGAATACCACGCAGAGCAAGCGTGAAGGGGCAAATCCGTATGCGCCGGCACAGACCCCACGTCACCATGCATTGCTAAGTGCAAAAAGCCAGGTGGAGAGTAGTCTACGTAGCCCTCATGTTTAGTAAGACAGAAAGGAATAGATATGCAGAGGATACCTCCAGAGGGCTCCACAGGAAATAAAAACTCTCTTCCACTGGTAAAGGGGATAGTTCTCACAAAACAGACAAATGACAAAAGAAAAAAGAAAGACAAGAAAGAAAAAAAGAAAGCGTGGGGTCCATGGAATCAGACAGACCTGGGTTTTGAGTCCTGGTTATATCACTTACTGGCTGGATGCTTTCTGGTAGATTCTTTTACCTCTCCAAACCTCAGTGTCCTCATCTGTGAAATAGGGATAATAATCATAATGAGTAGTAGAGAGAATTGGGTAAGAAATGCACTAAGGGGCACCTGAGTGGCTCAGTGGTTGAGCGTCTGCCTTTGGCTCAGGTCGTGATCCAGGGATCCTGGGATGGATTCCCGCATCGGCCCCCCCACCTCGTGGGGAGCCTGCTTCTCTCTCTGCCTGTTCACTGCCTCTCTTTCTATGTCTCTCATAAATAAATAAATAAAATCTTTAAAATAGATAAAAATAAATAAAATAAAAAGAAATGCATTAAGGGCAGCCCTGGTGGCCCATCAGTTTAGCGCCGTCTTCAGCCGGGGTATGATCCTGGAGACCCAGGATCGAGTCCCACATTGGACTCCCTGCGTGGAGCCTGCTTCTCCCTTTGCCTGTGTCTCTGTCTCTCTCTCTCTCTCTCTGTGTCTGTCATGAATAAATAAATAAAATCTTAAAAAAAAGAAAAGAAAAGAAAAAGAAATGCATTAAGCACATGCCCCCACCCCGAAGAATTGTTAATATTATCTTTATTAATAAAGACCTCTCACACAGGCCACTGTTCCTTAGAGGCCTGAAGGAAGTGGAGACCTCCTTTTTCCTAAGAAATTTGGTTGGGGTGCTGTGAATGTCCCCCGGGTGGTCAGTGGGCAGGCAAGTCTGAAACCAGGTGGTCTCTCCATTTAGGGGCTGTCGGGCTCTGACTGCCTAGTGGGCACGCTGGCGGGACACTCACACGTGTCACTGGGCTCGGCATCTGGGGCCACAGGGACAAGACCAGTCCCCACCTTCCATGGGGCCGGCACGGTGGAGGACACAGGAAGAAAGTAGCTCCACCACCAGCCACCGTGCAGCTCACTGAGAACAGCACCCTCCGTGCCCACTTTCCTGGCTCCAAACCAGGGATGACCTCTAAGCCTGCCTACCATTTGGAGCCAAACTATAAAGTGCTTTGCAAAAGACACCAGATCCCAGAAGAAGACCTTTCCCCAAGATCACACAGCAAAAATATTGAAAAGCTGTCTGTTTCAGGGATTTGGATGACTCATAAGGGCTTGTTTGTGGGGTGAAAAGCTCTGCTGCTAGAATAAGTTTGGGGCAACCAGATGTTCTGCTGCACTGCTTCCTCTCAGGACCTGGCTTCCTAGGGAACAGATCATTAAAACATAAAACAGGGAGGAGCCTGGGTGGCTGAGTTAGTTGAGCACTTGACTCTTGATTTCGGTTCTGGTCATGAGATCAAGCCCCACATCAGGCTCTGCACTCAGTGTGGAGTCAGTTTGTCTCTCTCTCTCTCTCTCTCTCTCTCTGCTCCTCCCCCCACTCTTGTGCAAGCCCTCTCTCTCAAATAAATAAAATCTTAGAAAAGAAGAGAAGAGAAAAGAAGAGAAAAGAAAAGAAAGAAAAAAGAAAGAAAGGAAGAAAAGAAAAGAAAAAAAGAAAAGAGAAAAGAAAAGAAAAGAAAAGAAAGGAAAGGAAAGGAAACAGGGACGAAACCTACAAGTTCCAAACAGCAAGCTGGGAAATGGCCTAAGCTGGAAAAGGAGAAAGAGGGACCCCTTCAGATCTACTCCTACAGACCCCCCAACAAAGATGGGGTTCCATTGGGATAGCAAGGCAAGACACCTCTGTGACCACCAGGAGCTGGTGATACAAGCGTGTGTTTTTTTTTTTTTTTAAGATTTTATTTATTTATTCAAGAGAGACACAGAGAAACAGGCAGAGAGAGAAGCAGCCTCCATGCAGGGAGCCTGATGCGGGATTTGATCCCAGGACCCCGGGATCATGTCCTGAGCTGAAGGCAGATGCTCAACCACTGAGCCACCCAGGCGCCCATGAGTGTGGTTTTGACCTCATAGATATGTGGGAGGAATGGCTTCTGTCCGGGAAGAGAGGCGTTCTTGAGAATTCAAGAGCATCACCACTGTCTTCACAGCCCAGGCTGGCCCAGCCCGGCCCCAAACCATGGCCAGCCCTGTGCATCTACACTCCATCCACTTCTCTGTCTTTTCTTGAAATCGCAGATCACACATCATGTCATCTGTAAATATTTCAGTGTGCATCTCCAAAAGTTAGGGACTTTTAAAAGAAACATGACCACAGCAATATCGTCACACACACACACACACACACACACACACACACACACACAAAGAATGGAGTTTGTAAAACATGTCACTGCATTCTCTAATAAAAATAACAATAAACTAACATTTACTATTTGCAGCATTCTGGATTCTCATTATATCTTATTGAAACCACCCACCGCCCTGCCCTCTGAGGTAGTGAGGAACTGGAACACCCTACCCAGAATTTCAACACTGGCTGCCCACAGAGTGCCTGTACTTCCCTCCTACTTTAATTTCCATTTTCTTATAGGTTAAATAAACACTTTTCATTTTGAAATAATGATAGATTCACAGAGAGTGGCACAGACAGTATGAAGGCGTCTCTTGCACCCTTTACCTGGTTTCCCCCAGCGGCTGCATCTCACGTCATGAGAGAGCAACAGCAGGGCTGGGACACTGACATTGGTCCAATGCGTGCATCTAGTTTTATGCCTTTTTATACGCATGTAGGTTTGTGTAACCACCACAGCTACCAAGTACAGAACTATTCCATCATCACAAAGATCTCTCTCACGCTGCAGTCACCACTCCCCATCTCTTCGCCCAAGCTCTGAAAACCTCTAACCCGTCCCCCATCTCTATAATTTGAGACTGATGCATAATCCCCTTGAGATCCATCCAGGTTGTGAGTCTCAATACTCCCTTACTTTTTATTGCTGAGTACTATTCCGTGATGCCGGATGTGTGACAGTTTAATCATTTGCTTATCAAAGGGCATTGGCTTCCCTGCTTTATTGTTTTCTCCTTAGTATTTTTGACAGACTTTGTGTTTATTTATGTGTATTTTCCATACCCCGTCTGGAAGGCAAGCTTCCTTAATGCTGGGAATTTTTTGCCTCTTTTGTTCCTTGTTGCATCTCTAGGGCCAGCGACTGGGCCTGGCCTGCAGTAGGCGCTCAGTAAACACTTGTAGAGGGAATGTTGCATGGGTTTTACGGAGGAAGAGATTCAGATGGAGGAACCCTAAGTGACCTGCGCAACGTCCTGGAGCCAGTAGGTTGCAGGGCTGGGTCTCCCAGCAGCTCTCTTGGCTCAAAGCCCCAGGCTCAGCCCCTTGCCGGCCCCGCTCCTTCTCTCTGGCCAAGCATGGGCAAAGTGGTTCCCGTCTCTGTGTTTCCCTTGGCTTAAAGGACCCCGGCAGGGGTTTTCAAAATGGAACTTTACTGACAACCCGCAAAGCCAAAGGGAAATAAACAAGGGAAACGTGAGGACTTATAAAATGTTGAACTTGTAAAATAGAATCTTTTTTTCTTTTTTTTATAAGGAGTGTGAGGATTTTGTGGATAAAGCACCTAAAATGCTTCAGATAGTGCCTGAGACATAACATAAATGGAATAAACACTACTCGTCTCCTTTCCTAGTTCGTTTCCTAAGTTCCCAGAGCGGCGTGAGGTGCTATCGGGGCACAAGAGTATACAAGGCTATCCACACCCTTAGGGAATTTATAATCTACCTGGGGAGACAAGGAGGTAAAATGCTTGGTATATAGTGAAGCACAATATGAGTGTAAGACACTATTAATATAATGAATATATTGACATCAGTTACTGCATTTGTTTCCTATTTCTGCTGTAACAAATTACCACAAACTTAGTAGCTTAAAACAACACACACGTTTATTATCTCTCATTCTGGAGGGCAGAAGCCTAAAACGGGTTGGCAGGGCTGTCGGGTGGCACAGCAGGTGGAGAAAGGTCAGCTGGAAACTGCCAATACTTGCAGTGCTCTGTGACCTATACTGGCCTACAGTACATTGATAAAATATTTTTAAAATAATAATAGGGATGCCTGGTGGCTCAGTGGTTGAGGGTCTGCCTTGGGATCAGGGCGTGATCCCAGGGTCCTGGGATCGAGTCCCACATTGGGCTCCCTGCAGGGAGCCTGCTTCTCCCTCTGCCTCTCATGAATAAATAAATAAAATCTTAATAATAACAATAGTAATAGTAATAGTAAATGAAAACCACAAATGAAAAAAAGCCTCCCACAAAGAGACCCCCCCCCGCTCCTTGGACTCTGGTCCTTTGTCTGTGCTGCTGCACATCTGTCCTCCTGGCCCCCAGGTACCTGGTAGGATGGGAGACCCTTGACTGCAAAGCAACACAGGGGAGCTTTCCAGGGTGAATGAAACATCCTATATCTTGATGTTTATCGAGATAACATAACTCGATATGTAGATTTGTGACTGTATACGTCTGTTAAAACTCAATAAATTGTACGCTTAAAATTGTTGAATTCTATTGTCTGTAATTATGTGATAATCGAGCCGATGAAAAGAATTCTCGGGAGGGCTTGTTAAGCAGCCTGAGCTCGAAGCACTTGCCAGGCTCGCTGGTCTACGCTGAAGATTGGGGTAGGACTCGACAGCCCCGTAGACACCTCCCTTTGGCTCTGTAACCAGTTCTCCTCCCCTCCTCCTCCTCCTCCCTCCTGGGCCACTGCTCAATGGACTTCTAGGGCTCTGGGAAAGGGCCCCAGTCCCCAGGTGTGGAGAAAAAGGAACTGGTCCCATGTCAGCCCAAGACACACCAGAAGCTCCTGGGCCCGCCTGCAGGGAGTCATGCAGAGATGAATCGAGGGTTCAGACGGAATGGGACGGGCTCTTGCATGCAGTCGGCAGCCCTCGGGAGCCCTGGGGCAGGGGGCCCAACCCGGGGTCCCTAGTGGACCCAAGCAGGCACCTCCGCCAGGCACGCCCAGCTCGGTCTGGAGACCCCGGGCAGCGGTCGTGGCAGCTGGTCCGGGCAGCGGTGGGCTGGGGCCTGGAGAGCACCTGCCAGGGGCCGGCTGACTCACGTAGACCCGGTGACCGGCCGGCCGGGGCCCCAGGCCTGCGCCCCAGGGACGTCAGGCGTAAGGGCTGGTGCTCTGCCCTCCTCCCCTTCGCTCTCTGACCCCAGCGCGGCCCTCCGGGATACAGGCCACCCCCGTACAGTTTCCTCCAGCTCCCTCCACGATCCTGGCTGCTTGAAACCATATACATTGGGTCCTGGAGATCAGAAGCCAGCGTGGGTGTCACTGGGCTGACTTCAAGGTCAGGGATGCTCGTTCCCGGGATCCCAGAGGAGCATCTGTTTTCTGGCCCCTTCCGGTTCCTGGAGGCTGCCTGCGCTCCTGGGCTTGGGGCCCCTTCTCCACCTTCAAGGCCGGCCAAGGCCAGTCAGGTCTTCCCCACATCGCTCTGACACAGGCTTCTGCCTCCCTTTCCACTCTTCTTTTAAAAATTCATTTATTTGAGAGAGAGAGAGAGGGAGAGAGAGAGAGAAAACCTGCGTGTGGGGAGGGGGCAGCGCAGCACAGAGAGAATCTCAAGCAGACACCCCACTGAGCGTGGAGCCCGTGGGGGGCTCCATCCCACGACCCTGAGATTGTGTCCTGAGTCGGAACCAAGAGTCAGATGCTCAACCGACAGAGCCACCCAGGCGCCCTTGTCCTCTTCTACCCTTAAGGACCCTTGTGATTACATCACCCACCTCTTCACCCCCCGTAATCCAGAAGAGCCTCCCTATTTTAGAGTTAGCTGATTGACAGTCTTAATTCCATCTCAGCCTTAATTCCAGCTGGCCATACAACAGGACATTGTAGAAGTTCTGGGGACCACTCTCCTGCCTGCACACTGTCAAGGAGCTCGTGTTCTAATGGGGGAGAGACTTAGCAACAGCTGAGTTCAACACCGCCTGGGTAAGAGCTCACAGGGAGCATAGCCGACCCAGGCAGGCCACCCCCCACGTCTCAGAGAGCAACTGACCGAATCTCTATCTGGGAAGGGGAACTTTTGCAAATGCAAAAACAGAATCATCTGCCCAGACTCCTTGCTCTTGACTGGGCATTGACATAATGACGTTGAGCTCCAGAGAAGAGGACCTGAATGACAAGGGGAGTCAGTCCGAGGGTGGCGCAGACTGAGGCACAGCTTGTGCAAAGGCCCGGAAGTGAGAGGGGAGAGGTGGTAATGGAGAGCTACAGAGGGCTCTACACATGGGGAGACATGGCTAGCTTGGGCTCTGGAATGAGCATTGTGTCTACAGCCCTCTGCCCGTCTTTGAAGCTCCCCTTCTTACCATGTACCAAGAAGAAAGCCTGGGGGGTGGTCATCCACAGAGCAGAGCTTCACGCGTCAGACCCTTCCCAGGCTCACTCTCCGTCTGGGCCCGGGGCCCCCCTGCCACGGTTCCCACCTGAACACGGCACAGGGGTCTGGGGAGGAAGGCCCTGGTCTTTCAGGCTTCCCTCCTCCCCGACAGGAGCCCCTGCATCTATAACAGAGCCCCCTGAAGGTGGGACGCAGGACAAATTACATCACAGAGTGGGAGGACACAGTCTGAAACTGGACTGAAAATGCATTCCTGGGACCCGAAGATGCAGAGCCAGCCCTTCCCAGGGGCTTCCCGAGCATGCGCCCCCGGCCCCAGCCTCGTCTTGAGGTGGACCCTTTGCTGGCAGTGGCCCCAGAGCCCACCCAGTTCGGCCACCCACGTCTCAGACATTAGTCACACAGAAGACTGGTCTTGCATCCAACTGGCCACTTTTGGCCATGAGGGCAGTTCAAGAACCTGCACCCCGACGAGATCCTGAGGGGCTCAGAACGTTCTCTGCCTTGGGAGGGGCTTCAGCACAAACCCCCTGGTGGGTCTCACCTATTCCCCACATGACAGCCTCCAGATCTGCTCCCAGACTTCACAGGTGTGACCAGTAAGGGACCGATGACCACCCCCCACATCTCAGAGAGCCACCAAATCTCTCTCTGGGAAGGGGACCCTTTGCAAATGCAAAAACAGAATCCTCTGCCCAGACTCCTTGCTCTTGACTGGGTGTTGACGTAATGACGTTGAGCTGCTTCTTGCCCCGGCTTCCACGCCTCACGTGGAGCCGCGGACGGGATAGACGAGCAGGCTCTGTGGCTAAGCTGGCCCTGCCGGTTACACGGACTGGCAGGAGTGTGGAAGCTTTGCTCTACTGAATGAATCTGTTACCTGATTTGCTAGTAAACGTGTCTGCAGCATCCCCTCTGCCTCCACTCACTCTCTGGAGGCCACCCTTCACTTGGGGCAAACCTTGGGGTGGGGGGTTGCTGATTCTTCATGTCACATTATAGGGAGAAAAGGCCTTTAGAGGGATACGTTTTCTGTCTTGGTTGCTGTTTTGAGAATGAATTAGAAGGAGGTAGGTTCAGGGAGAGGAAGATCATTCCCCTGCTCCTGGCGCATCTACTGGAAGGGGCCCCTCCCCTCCTCGGTCTTTGAAAAGAGACACACTAGGCCCCCACCTGTCTTTGAAAAGAGGCATAAATAATCCAATAGGAGGGATCCCTGGGTGGCTCAGTGGGTTAGCACCTGCCTTCAGCCCAGGGCGTGATCCTGGGGACCCCAGATGGAGTCCCACATCGGGCTCCCTGCATGGAGCCTGCTTCTCCCTCTGCCTGTGTCTCTGCCTCTCTCTCTCTGTGTCTCTCATGAATAAATAAATAAAATCTTAAAACAAAAAATAATCCAATAGGGGAGTTAAATGAAATCATAAAAAATGCTCACTTAAACCCACGGAAGGCAGAAAAAGGAGAAAAAGAGAAACAAAGAACGGAACAGATGGAAAAGAGTTAATAAGACGGTAGATTTTCATCCACCCATATTTATAATTATTTATTTAAAAAATATTTTATTTAAATTCCAGCTAGTAGGGATCCCTGGGTGGCGCAGCGGTTTGGCGCCTACCTTTGGCCCAGGGGCCGATCCTGGAGACCCGGGATTGAATCCCACGTCGGGCTCCTGGTGCATGGAGCCTGCTTCTCCCTCTGCCTGTGTCTCTGCCTCTCTCTCTCTCTCTCTCTCTCTGTGACTATCATAAATAAATAAAAATAAAAAAAAATTCCAGCTAGTTACCATACAGTGTAATATTAGTTTCAGGTGTACAATACAGCGATTCACACACATCACCCAGTGCTCATCACAACAGGTGCACTGCTTAATCCTTATCACCTATTTCTCCCGTCCCTCCGCCTACCACCCCTCTGGTCACCATAAGTGTGCTCTCTATAGTGAAGAGTCTGTTCCTTGGTTTACCTCTCTCTCTCTTTCTCTTCTTCCCCCTTTGTTCATTTGTTTCGTTTCTTAAATTCCACATATGAGTGAAATCATACAGTATGTGTCTTTCTCTGACTGAATTATCTCAGCATTATACTCTCTAGCTTCATCTATGTCATTGCAAATGGCAAGATTTTTTTTTTAAAGGAAGAGTTTTTATTTTTTAATTTATTTATGATAGTTACACACAGAGAGAGAGAGAGAGGCAGAGACACAGGCAGAGGGAGAAGCAGGCTCCATGCACCAGGAGCCCGACGTGGGATTCGATCCCGGGTCTCCAGGATCGCGCCCTGGGCCAAAGGCAGGCGCCAAACCGCGGCGCCACCCAGGGATCCTGCAAATGGCAAGATTTTGTTCTTTTTTATGGCTGCATACTATATACTGGAATACACACACACACACGCACACACACACACCACATCTGCTTTATCCATTCATCAGTCAATGGACATGTGGGCTATTTCCACAATTTGGCTATTGTTAATAATGCTGTTATACACATTGGGGTGCATGTGCCCCTTTGAATAAGTATTTTCATTGCATCCTTTGGGTAAATACCTAGTAGCACACCTGCTGTATAATTATTTTCAGTGTGATTAGTTCAAACATACCAGTTAAAAGAGAAAGATCATCTGATTAGCTGAAAAAGCAAGACCCAACTCTAGGTGGCCCATAAGAAATCCACTTTAGTTATCAAATAGTTTCCCCAGGCTTGCTGAGTTTATTTTCTCCCAATAAATAGCTCAAAAATCTATTTGCTTTGAAGACCTCTACTTCCAAGTTTGGGCAAAAATCAAGTTCAGTTTTTTCCAGGCTTAGATGAGCTCCATAATACTGGGGTGTGAGGTTTTGCCTTCCCCAGTGTTATCTTGTGCGTAGTTTACTTTGAAATACTTTATAGTATAAACAGCGGAATAATACATGTGGAAATTAACTTCAGTCCACACTCTTGCTGTGCATATTCAGCTTACTCAGACCCTCATCGGGAATCCATGCGCCCAGGGTGGACGCAAGTGCTCCAAATATGGTTGCCCAATCTACACCCGAGGGCTGACTTAGCAAAAAGAGGTTAGAGATCATTTTGTACGAGGAAATGAGTGATGCTCAGAGATGTGGTTGGCTAGAAAGACTGGCAACTCTAGCCTTTTAGGAATAAGGAATAGGAATCCTACAAACCCGACAATTCTTACAAAAAATCCTGCTGGGGTTTTGGTTAGAATTGCCTGTAATCTATAGTTAAAATGGGAAAATGTGTATCTTTATAGTACGGAGTCTCCCAATTCATGAGCATGGCATATTAAGAGCTTTGATTTCTTTTAGCAATAATTTTTTAGTTTTAGCCTAGAAGTATTTTACATTTTTTTTGGTTAAATTTAATCTTAGGTGTTTTATGGCTTTTGATGCTGATAATTTTTAAATTTCATTTTCTGTTTGTTGCCAATATAAAGGTGTACACTTGATTTCAATAGATTGACTTTGTGTCCTGAGACCTTGCCAAATTTTTCAGATTTCAAGTGTGCTAGTGTTGGGCTTTGTTTTTTTTTTTTGTTTGTTTTCACTAGATCCTTTGGGTTTTTTTTTTTTTTTGTATACAATTATGTTATTTCTAAATAGATAGCTTAACTTATTTTCTCCCAATCTTTATGTCTTTCAAACTCTTTTTCCCTTAATACATTGCTTAAAACCTCTAATTTGATATTAATTAGAAGTCCTTCCCTTTTTCCTGCTTTTAGGGAAGAATGTGTTCAGAATTTCACTACCAAATATGATGTTAGCTCTAGGGTTTTTTTGTAGGTGGTACATCCAGTCAAGGAAATGCTCTTCTATCTTAAATTTTCTGAGAGTTGTTATCATGAATGAGTGCTCAGTTTCTTTTCCTCAAATGCTTTTTCTGCATCTTTTGAGATGATTATATGATTGTTCTTTGTTCTGTTAATGTGTTGAATTATGTAGATAGGTTTTTGAATGTTAAACTAAACTTTGGTTCCTGGCATCAACTCCATAAACTATTTGAGTGACAAATGGGACTTGATGCTTTTGCATTATTTATTAGTTTCCAAAATAACCCATTAGTTCTCTAGACTTTTCTAAAGGTGACTAATGGGGTTTTTCTTTAAGAAAATACTATTTTGAGCTCCTGTATTTAAACACGCTTGATGTGTTAATCCACATCACTTGTTACTCTTACTAAGGCTCCGATTGCCCCTTTTAGGAACACTCCTTCAAGTTGTTCCTCGAGTGTTTGGGACCAACCCTCATAGTTGTTGATAGCATCCTTGTTTTCCAGGACGACAAGATACTCCAGGATCCTCTTGGGCATTTCCTCCTCCAGACTTGGAATCAGCCATTTCTCCAGGAGTCCTGGTTGCTTTTAAGTGGGAAGTGGTACTGAGGCCACAGTCTGGGCGCCACGGTCCTCCTGCCAGCATGCTGGTCGTTGCTTCTAATGAGTACATACTTTTTTAAAGTTTTTTTTTTTTTTTTTTTGTATTACATAGCTTTTACTTAGCTTCTGTGACTTTGTTTTTATTATTTTTCCTTATGTTGAAAACTTGTCCTAATGTCATAACTTGTTTTGCTCTATCATATATAATAACTGCAGAATAATAATACCCATATTATTACTAACAATATGCTTAATGAACATAGTTTAATGTTCTTTGGCAGTTCTTAGGCTATGTCCCAGTATAAGAATGCATCGTCACATTTCTGTGTTTTAAAGTCACTTGGAAATGCTCTCTGTGTGATTATGCCACCAACTGTATAACCAGATAGATTTGTTTTACTTGTGTTTTGATTTTTAGGGATTGCTTTAAAAATGCTTAGTTTTGTCTTGTAATTATCTAGGGGTGCCTGGGCTAAGCAAATGACTCTTGATTTTGGATCAGGTCATGGTCTCAGGGTCATGAGATCGAGCTCCACATTAGGATTCACACTGGATGTGTGTTTAAGATTCTCTCTCCCTCCCTCTCTCTCTAAAAAAAAAGAAGAAATATATATAATTATCTAACACGTTTACACGTGACTGTTAAATTTTCCTTGAGCCCTGTGCTCCTGGAGAACAGAGATGGTTAGGGGAGTCCCACTCACTGTTTTGTGTTTTGGGAAAACAGCAGAAACACCACCCTTCCCCTTAGGACTCAGAGAAGACCCAGGGATGCTCCACCCCCTACCTGTTTGTTTACAGCCCTCCAAATTCCCATCCTTGGTCTCATAAATGATTAGCTGAATCGCCAATCCCCACTGATCATCCAAAGTGCTAGCCAACCAAACGTCAGTTCAGTTTCTCTCCTTGCTCCAGGACCCTGCAAACTCTGGCCCATCTTCGGCCTGAGCCAGCCCTCGCAGGGTAAAGCATTCTCTTATAGAAGGATCTGGGTGTGGGGCAGTGGGAGCTTTGTTTACTCCTGTCCCTAAAGCAAACCCCTTTTTGCCTGACCCCGGAGACCTTGCAGATCTTAGGGTCACAGCGTCCTGCTTCTGTTGTATCTCTACCCATGGCTGTGAAAGTTCCTTTCGAATAAAAGTCTCTTATCACTAAAGCCAGATTTGTTTTTCGTTTGATATTGCTTCCAAAGTCAAATCTATGAGGCACACTCAGCAGTCTGGCTTTTATATCTGTCCCCTCGCCCTGCCCCCTGTTGGCCATCTCTTCCGATAGGTAACTATTGTTTTCAGTTTTGGTGTATCCTTTCATTTTTAAAAGCGTGCGGCAGTACAATGATATACTGTTGTATCCTTGCTCCTGTTTTTTATATATATATATATATATATTTTTTTTTTCCTTGCTCCTGTTTTAAAGAGCAAGGGCGGCCGACTAGACGCACTGTTTCCTGATTACAGGCAGGAGCCTCAACCACCTGAGCCTCTGCTGTCTGCAGAGCCACAGCTGCCGGTAGGCAGTTCCAGTGAGATTTCCAGGAGGTGAAAGCACTTTGTGAATCAGCCACCCTCAAATCTGAGGTTCCATCTGAATCACCGGGTGGGTCTGTTACCAGCTCCCACCCCAGAGCTTCCGATTCCATCCAGTGGAGGCTGAGAACACCGATCTCACAAGTCCCCGGGGTGGTGGCCGCTGCTGGTCCAGGGCCCGACTTTGAGAACAGCTGGTAGGAACTCCCCTCCAGGGCGGCGCAAACGTGTGTGTTAATAAGACACCTGTACCTGTGCCTGCAGTGCCGAAGGGGACAGCAATGCGAATGGAGGTCCTGGTTTGACCATAGACCCTGGCCTGATGTTAGGGTTTAGGTCTCTCTTCCCAAAGGGTAATCCTGGGAGCAGCAGCTTCTCCTGGGAGCCTGTTGGAAATGCAGACCCATGCCCAGATCCACTGAATCAGAATCCGTATCTTATCAGAATGCTCAGGTGGCTCTGTACTCCTCGAAGTGTGAGAAGTCCTGCCCTATGCCCTCTGGTTCATCAACCAGGGGTGGCCGACGTCCCCCTGAGATACAAGGTCCAGGAGGGCAGGGGCTTTGTCGGATGTGCTTCTGAGTGCTGTGGGTAGAGTAGGAGTTCACCAAACATCTGCTGCAGGACTGCATAGGGAGGAGAACTCACCCTCTGGCTGACTGGCTGGGCCTCTTTCCTGCTGCTTCTCCTGAGGCAGTGGGGCCAGGGCCCGACACCTGCTTAAGGCTGATGGCGAAGTGGTGCCAGGCGTCCTGGCCGGTTGCACTGGGAGTGTCTGGGTGTCTGCTCCTGAGGCTCTGACTTTCCCTCCTCTTCACCATCTCCAGGAAGAGCAATTAGATCCCAATACCTTATGGGGCACCTGGGTGGCTCAGGGTATGACTCTGGGGTCCTGGGATTGAGTCCCGAATTGGGCTCCCTGCAGGGAGCCTGCTTCTCCCTCTGCCTATGTCTCTGCCTCTCTCTGGGTCTCTCATGAATGAATAAATAAATAAAATCTTAAAAAAAAAAAAAAAAGATCCCAATACCCTAGGACGCCCCTCCTAGAGGGAGAGTGGCCTGGAGCTCCTTTGTGCCCTGGGGATGCCCGCTTTGAAGCTTGCCTGGAAACGAATGAGTTGGAGACCATTTCGGTGCCCTCACGTACTAAATCCACAGCTTTCTGGGGTTAGAGGAAGGCAGGGGGCTGAGTGGGTGGAGGAGGTGAGGGAAGGGCACCCCCTGCTCCCCATGGGCCCGGGAAGGGGCCAGAGTTTGGGCAGAGGCAGTAAATGGTGGGGTGGGCGACTGCTGTGGGGCTGGACTTTTTCAGACCGTATGTCCCAGGAGGATGGTGCCTTCTGTCTGCCGGGGCGGCTGGCTCAGCAGCAGAGGTCTCTGGAGAGATGCGAGAAGGTACCAGAGAGTCCCTTGTGATGGGACCCCCGGGGTCCGAGGCTCAGGGTGCGCCCTTTGCCCCCATGGACTCCCTTGTGGTCGGAGGGAGGTCTGTGTGGGCCACAGCTTTGGGCAGGGCTGACCCGTAAAGGGTTAGGTGTTGGCATCTTGGGGCGACAGCCACATGCAGGAAGAAAGAAATGCAACGCTATTTTCATTAAGGAATTTATTTCTCTTAAAAAAAAAACAACAACAGTGGTTCGATCTAGATACAGCAGCACAGTGACATATTAGATGGAACGTACAAGATTCAGAGCAGCAGAACAAAAGCCATTATGGTCAGGAATGACCTCCAAAATGGAACTAGTTTCATTCATCATCAATGTGAAAATTTCCCTGAAAAAAAAAAATAGAAACCTTTGGATACTAGAAGGATTATTATTTTAACACTACCAACAGCCACTAAGCTCTTCTAATCGAGAACATTCGCTTTTGCTCTATTACAAAAATGACTTATTGATGGGCTGGAGAAAGACATCTACATTCTCCTTTTAGGAAGCATCTTTCTGTCCCCGGGGAGAGCTAACTTTTCAAATGTCTTAACCACTGTCCCCAGCAGGAGACCAGCCGGGAACCTGGCCGTCCTGGTGGGTTGTGGAAGCCGGCGGGGGACGAGGCTGCCCTGTCCTGGGCCCTTGTGACAGAAAGAAGCGAGCTCTCTGCTGGTGGTGGCTCCACTCCGTTGCCTCAGAATGCGCGGAGCTGTCCCACTCCTTTCCTTTCCAGGCCGAGGCTCTGAAGTTAGGAGGTCCTGCCCCAGAGTGGGGGGTGAGGAGACCAGGAGACCACGCAAGCGCCCTCGGAAGGTGCAGGTGCCCAGGCAGGTGCTCGGGCAGCCCGGGAGGAGGGCTGATGGCACCCAAGGGGCGCTTCCTCTCCACCTCGGGGTGCTGGGGGCTCCCGATGGCCCACGAGGCCGCCGTCCCCTTTGGCCAGCCCGGGGCATCAGATGCGAGGAGGTCGCGATGCTCCCTCTGTAGCGAGGTCTGGGTGGCGGCTCACGTGGGCCAGTCGGTGGGAAACCGATGCCCGGGGCCTTTCCGGGAAGGACAGGGCTGCGGAAGGGCAAGGAGGAGCTTGGGCGGCGGCAGGGCTCCGCGGCCAGGCGTGGGGAGCCGGGCTTCTCAGGGGTGGCCCTCCTCGCGGTCAGGGCCTGCTGGCCTCATCCCGGGGCGCCCTCATGCACAGGTGGCGTCCACGCGAGTCCCCAGGACTCGCCATCTGTGTAGCTGGAGCGTGGAGCGTGCCTAGGACCCGGGGACCCTGATCTCCGCTGCCCGCCCTCCAGGACCGAGGGTTTGCTAAGAGCAGCGCGCCCAGGAGCAGGCCCTCCTGGGGCCCGGCCACATGCAGCGAGGCTTAGCCGCCGTGCAAGCGCGCAGCCCGAACCTCGGGGCCTAACAGGTGCCCTCCCGGCCTGGGAAGAGGGGAGGACGAGCCGGTGGGACGGGACGGCACTCCCCGTGAAGGCCCGGCTCGGGTGTTGGTGGTATTAGGGTGATGTCACGGAAGCCCCCCGCCCCCACCAAAGGGGCTCGATAAACCCTTGTGGGTCTTGTGGGTCGTGGTGCTGAGGGCGGAGATCACCCCCGTCCCGCTGGGGACAGCTGCTTGTCTCCTGAAAAGCGGGAGCAGAGGTTTCTGCAGGGCCCTGCGTCTCACCTCAAAGGCACAAGGATGTCCGGTGAGAGAAATGTCACGCTTGGAGAAAGAGAGGCCCTTCTGTGAAGGGCTCAAATGTCATAAAAAAAAAAAAAAAAGATTTAAATCCATTCACTGCCCAGATTCGCCTTATCCCAGACAGGTGGTTGGGGAAGACGGTGAGACGGTGAGACGGTGGCGTGGGTTTTTTTTGTTTTTTGTTTTTTTCCTAATTAAAAAATATCTTTTAAAAATGCAGCTCTAGAAAACAAGTTGGAGGAGAAACTGTGATGACTCGGGGGCTGGGGGTGGAAGGGAGGGCTGATTTGTTTTAAATAACCACTTCCCTTTCCTTGTAGGAAACAAGGGGCCAAGGAACGGGAGGTTCAGAAAGGTCGAGGGGCTGTGGCGGGGACATGGGCTGTAATACAGAGGAAGGCTCTGGAAGACGTCGGGTCCCACAGAGGCCTGTGCGTTCGCATCGTTCGAGCTCCCAGGATGCAGAGACGCGCGGAGCAGACGGACTGATGCTTTCATTCTCGCACCTCGAGGACTCTGTGCTGCAAATGGCCAGCGTGGGGCTCAGAGGCTTTCAAAGAGGTGGCTCCCCGACGCCAGTCATTCGGAAGTGGGGAGCTGCTGTGAATTGGGCAAAAGGAAGGAGGGAGGGTGGGAGCCTGGGAGCCTGGGCTGGTGGCCATCCCGGGAAGATGACTGTCCTTTCCATTAAGAAAGGAGGGTCAGCGAGAGCCTGAGGATCCTAAAATATGAGTCAAGGAGCTTTCTGCATCCTGGGCCAAAACCGAGTATGGCTGTTTGTATTTATCCTGTGTGTGGCCCAGGAAAGGCAACGTGAAGCAGCCTCCGAGGTGGGAGCTGGTCTTGCAGGAAATAATACTGCACGTTGGAGGGATCCAAAGGGAGCCCAGGGTTGCTTTGCCCTCTTGTTTGTCACATGATCCAAAGCGATCGCCCCTGAAGGCGGCCCCTCTCCGGCTGGAGCTCCGGGACCCACAGGGCCGGGCGGAGGGAAGAGTGCGGACCCTGAGCTCCCCTCCCTCAAAGCTCAGCCCCAAGCTGCCTGGGTCACAGGAAGAGATCATCTGGGGAGAGTCGCACCCGAAGCCCCACTACGTTAAGTAAGGCAGCAGTGCCCTTACTGGAGGGTGTGTCAGAATGTTCTGGAGAGCTTCTTCAAGATGCAGATTCCTGGGCCTCCTCCCAGAGGTTTGGGGTGGTGCCCAGGTATCTGCATGTTGACAGGAGATGCCAGCGCAGGTGATGCAGGACCCACACCAGGAGGAACCCTGGCAACTGCCAGGTGGCTGACACCGGGTCTTAAGGAGGCTGACTCGGTCTCCGGGGACGAGCCAGGCAGGGGAGCAGAGGGGAGGCAAGGGTGGATTTGCTCCTTGTCACCTCGTGGAGGCAGCAGGAGGAGGCCAGTGGCTCCCTGGTGCTGGACGGCCACGCTCAAAGGCCTGGCAGCTGCCTTCAGAAAACCCTGGTCTGGTAAAGCCACCAAGTCCTCCTGGGGGCTACTTGTGCCTGATGTTGAGATGCCCCGTTAGAGCTCGCCTTTGTCCCGCCTCTCCCAAGGAGTGACCGTGAGTTTGTCTTGAGCTTCCGTGGTATCCTGGCCCTCTCCTCCAGCATCGCATTACTTGGGGAGCCAACGCCATCCACGCCACCCGGGCCAAGGAATCTGTGGGGCCTTGTGAAGCTCTTGAGACCCCGTGACCCTGTAAAAACCTAAGGAGCCTCCCTGGAGTCCTTGGGCAAACCTCCCTCTCCCCTCTATGGACTCATTCAGTAGGACTCTACTGACCCCACACTCTGATGCTTCCTTTGGGCCACAGGATTCGGGATAGCTGGGGTTCCATGACTATTCCTTATCATCGCTATGCCTCCCTTAAAAAATAGAGTAAAACGAAACTCCCCAAATGCAAGCCTCTTGAAAACATACTGGCTTTAGCAGCCAGAGCCTGCTTAGAAAGAAAGAGGCCCAGCTCTGTGTACCAGCTACCTTCCAGAAGGAAGAGGAGGCCAAGGGCAAAGCAACACTGGCACCGTGTGCCTCTGAAGGACAAGTGCACATTGGCCCCGGGTGACTCCAGAGACCCCACAGACGATGCTGCAAGTGTGTCTGTAAGTCAGATGGTTACAAGCCAACAGCATGGTGACATCAACGTGAGGGAAAGGTTACAGAGATGGATACAACCAATCCTTTAAAGGTGAAATGTGAATCATTTTCTACATTTAATAAAAACAGTTTCTCATTTGAGGCTCTGGAAGTCTTGAGTCACATTTTTTTTTTTTTGGTAACACCCCCCCTCCCCCACCCACTCTAAAATGTCTGAAAACACATGGCTTGACAGCGGCTGCGCAGAAAATATACACCCTCAAAGTCTGACTTTCATTTAAATACAAATATACAAAATGTAAACTGAGACAATAGAGAAATTTACAAAACTTTTCCTTAAAAATAATAAAGACAAAATTCAGTTCTAGGTATGACGCTATTAAAGTACGTGCAAGTTGTCGTATCCAACTGGATTTCTATTGCAATGTTCCACGTCGGCTTGAGGGCCACCTCTGGAGACAGACCTGAGTGGAAATCTCTTTGAGAAACCTGGAGGCTCTGCGTCGAGGGGGCGGACGGCCTCCTTCCCCGGCTCCTCTGGAGGGCTCCCCTGTCCACAAGTTCTGCCTCAACGGACAAGGGGCTGGGCTGGTCCCACTGTGGACTTAAGGCCAGAGCTCCAACTAGCTGCTCCCGGTGGAGTTTGAACTGACATGGTTTGAATTTATGTGGTGGTTAAAACTGGTCTTGGGATTGGGTGAACTCTTGGAATTGTTTTGATGCTGGAGGAGAGAGCGAGAGCGAGAGAGAGAAAGTGAGTTAATCCTGGTGGACTCGTAGGGGCCTCTGAATCAGAAAACAGGGCCTGGGTCGGGGCTGCTGGCCAGGTGCTCTTGCTTTCTGCTGCCCGTGCTCTCTCCCCCTGCAAACCCAGGGCCAGAGGCCAGCTCTTGGGGCAGGGGGAGAGCTAGGAATTAAGAGGACCCCAAGGCAGAGAGGGAGGGGTGGCCCGTCCTAGAATATCTGTAGGATCAGTAGCTGTAGGCCCGGGTTGGAGTCTGAAAGCTGTCACTTAGCTGAGGGACCTTGGGCAAGTCATTAAGTCTCTTGGTTGCCTCGTGTGCAGTGTGGCTAAGAGCGGCTTCTGTGTCGGGCCGGTGGAGCATGAGGCGAGGCTGTGCGTAGAGAGGCCTCGGGCGAGCGCCTGAGCCGGGAACCACGAGCTGCTTGTCATTAGTGCTCTTGGCACCCTCCTGGCATCCCCTGGGCGCAGGCCCTGCATGTTGCAGGGAGGAGGAGGAGGAGAGGCCCAGGGCATCTGCCGGGGGTGCTGGGTGCTCTGCTGAGGGCCACCGACCTCTACCTCACTCCGTCCTCTCGCGGGCTCTGGGCCCTGACCTTTCCGGAGGGCCCACAGAGGCGGGAAGTGGCAGGGCCACATTCAGACCCCGGGTCTGTGAGACCCCAGGTCTCCCCAGCAAGTGCTTCTCCCTGGACCTAAGGACATGCTAGGGACTCAGTGGTGAGGGCTTAGGTCCTTCCTTTGGGGAACTTCAATTTTAGTTGGTGGAAGCATTTAAAAATTCTATTTTTATAGTATATGAACAGAAATATTTGGGGATAGGATGCACGAAGCTTTCAGATAAAACCCCAAACTTGTCCTCAGTCTGCATTTTCTCTCCACGTGCATGATCTGTGCCTCCTGTCACTATCCCCAGATCCCCCCTGTGGGCTCACCAGCCGTGTGGCCCTAGGCAAGTTCCCTGAATCCCCCCCTCAGCCTCAGTTTCTCTATCTGGAAGTGGGGTCATGGTAGCACATCTGAGGCTCACGCTGCACTAGGATGCCCCAAAAGGAGGGATCCCGGTTTGGCTTGCTGCTGCATCTCAAATCCTGGGAAAACAGACTTGCACCCAGTAGGCACTTGATACATCCTGGCTGAACAGCCAAATGGTTGAATTAAGGCTTCTGTGGAGAGTAAGTAAGAGAGGCCCTCAAAAAGCACTCAACAGCTGCCCCATCCTGTTATGGGGTGGGGGTGGGGGAGCTGGGATGCCCTGCCTCTTCTCCTTCATCCTCCTGGGGAGACGGGAGTGTAAAGAACAGGAGACTCAGGGCCGTGGGATGGACACATGGGCCAGGCCAGGAGGGGGTGCGGTTCTGGCCTCCTGGGGCAAGGGGAGGAAGTGAGGGCCTCAGGGGTCCCTCACCGGCCCATGGGGACACTTCTTCCACTTGGCCCACACTGAACCCTCAATCCAGGGACAGGCTCTGAGGAAGACTGCCTTTTCCTAAGGGGCAGAGTCTTCTCTGCTGCCAGCCGGAGGGCGCGGCATCCAACTCTGGAGGCCCCACCCCAGGAGCCCTGAGGCTCCCCGGGATCACCTCCCCGCAGCTGTCCTGCCTACTTTCTCTAACGTGCAGTTGGTACCCACAGGACTTGAGGCCCTACAATGGCCACACGGGGCAGTGAGTTCTCTGTCAGGGAGATGTCGGCCCCAGAGGACACTGGGCAAGGTCTGCAGACATTCCGATTGGTACAGCGGGGGCGGGGTAGGATGGGGCGCTGCTGGCACCTGGTGGGTAGAGGCCACGGAGGCTGCTAAGGGCACTCCAGGGCACGAGGCGGCCCCCGGGACGGAGAACTCACCCAGAACGTCCACGGTGCCGGGGCTGAGAAGCCCTGATGAAAGGCGAGCTCTGGGCCGGCCCCTGCGGGTCCCCCAACCCGGCGGGTCTCAGGGGCTCGGGCAGGCTGCGGCCTCCCACCCTAACCCCCGTCTCCCACACCCCACATGCAGGGAGGAGGCCGCAGCTCCGGCCTCGGGGAAGTACCTGGGCCTGGGGCATCCCGGGGCCGACGCCGGGACAGCCGGGCACGGAGGGGGCGTCCCTCACCTGACGCTTGAAGATTCTCTGGAGCAGCCCTTTCTTTGGCGGTTCTGGAGGGTGACTTCTGTTCAGGTCCGGTGAGAGGGTACCGTTAGGTCCAAACACGTTCAGCTCCTTAAAGCACTCGGTTTCTATCATCTGGAGGAGGAGCCCCAGGGTGGCGTGAGGGGCTGCGTTAGTCGTCTTGGCTGGACAGGAGTCCCAGCGGCCACCACCCTGCCCTGAGCCTGCTCCCCATAGGTCCTCCCCCCGCCCCGCATCCCTCAGGGGCCCCTGCGGCCCAGACCGCTCCCCGCCTGCCCCTACCTCTCCCCTGCTGGCCTCCCCGAGCTGCCTCCACTGAGGGAGCAGAAGCCGTCCTCTGGGGTGTGCTCATCGTCCAGACCCAGCCCTCATCTCCCCCTTCGCCCCACCCAAGCCCAGGTCACCCCACATGCTCTGCACCCTTCCTCTTTGTCAGGGCCCCTCCTGTATCCCCCCCAGCTCAACCACTTGTGCTTCCAGCCTCCCCTCTCCCGGCCGGACTTCCCGAGACAGTCCCCTAGACCACCGTGTCCATCCCTTGTCCCCCAGGTTCGGACGGCCACCACCCTGCTCACCTCGCTCTGCCAGGGGATGGGCACGGAGCCCGTGGAGAACTTGGAATAGAAGTCATCGTCCGTGTGGTCCAGGTTGACGCCTTTCACGGTGGAGAACTGCTCAATGTCCAGCACGTCCTTGCAGTACACGGCGCGGGGCTGCGGCCAGAGCGCTCGGTCACTTGGGTTCTGATGGGGGCGGGGGGCGCCTTTCCGGGGACCCTGCCGCTCCCTCTCACAGCTCTGCCGAGGGGCTCCTTCCCACCATCACCCTCTGCCGGCCGCCGCTCGCCCCGCTCTCCAGGCTGGGGCCGCGGTGCGGTGACACAACACGCCCTCTCGGACCTCACGTCCCTCGGCACCTCCGGGGAGCCCCGCTCCCTCGAAGCCCACAGGGCCAGGATGGTGGAAGCCCACCCTCCAGAGAGAAGGAATGCGGGGGGCCCCGGAGGACCGCCCGGCCCTTCTCACATGACGGGGCACCTTGGCTCTGCTGCCCCACAGGTCTGGCTGGGCTCCCAGCTGGGGTGCTTAGGAACTCTGGGGAAACTGCACATCCCAATAGGCCTCGGTCTCCCCACCTGCAAAGTGGGGGCCGTAGAAGCACCTGCACCCACGAGCTGGTGTGAGTGCCCGCCACGGTGCCGGGCACCAGAACCGCGCTGTGGCTGTCCGAGCGCTAACACCCCTGTTCTCGCCCACCCACGGGCCCCAGCATGGACGTAAGCAGGTGCACAGGCTCAGCCTGGGCTCAGGGAGCGACTCACGTCTGGAATGAAGGGAGGGTCCAACATCCCGGCTTCTAAGCGCTTGAAATTCATGTTCCTGAAGAAGGGGTGTCTCTTGACCTCCGCAGCCCCCTCCTCCCGGCAGCCCAGTCTCTGCTTTGCATCTTTGGTGAGCAGCTGTGACAAGAGAGCCCCGAGAGGTCATGCCTGATGGGCCTTTCCTCCCGGCTGAAGGCTCGGGGGGGCTCAGGGGCTTCGGGCACCTGTGCTCATCTCCTTTCCCAAGTATGCCCCTGAGGACACGTCCCTCCTCCAGCCTCTGTGAGCCCGTGCCACCCCCAGGCACCCAACAGACACTGCCCAGCCCGCTCAGACCTTGCTGCAGTGTGGTCCCGCACTCGAGGCGCGCCTAGAGGCCTGGAGTGGGCAGGAGGGCAGGAGTCCCGTCTGTCCTCCCCGAGGGGGTCTGCCCCAGGACCTGCTACTCCTGGTGCCACTAATGTTTGCCGCATTGCTTTACCTCTCCCACTACAGGCGAGCTACAAAGGGCAAGGACCGTCTCTGTGGGCCTCACTCATTCCTTTACTCTGCTCCCAAGTACCCTGTAGACATGTGCCTGGTTGGGGCTGAGAGGGAGGAGGGGCACCGAGCACCTGGCCTCAGCAAGATCATGTTCAGAGGACCCATCAAGGCAATACAAGTACGACACCGCAGTGGCAGGGGAACACAAACTGGCTGCCGGCTGGCTGTCCGGGAGGCTTCCCAGGGAAAGGGCAATTGCAACAGGCTTTCCAGAAGTGGGGAGGTGGCACTGTGCCAGGAAAAACAGGTGGTAGAGACCTGCAGGGAGGGCTTGGGGAACACCTGTCTCTGAGTCAGGGTGAAGGATGAGGGTGCAGGGGATGGGATGAAAGGGGCTTGCTGGGGAGAGTGCTGGAGGGTCTTGAGGCCAGGTTAGGAGGACTCTGATCTGGAGGTAGTGAGGAGCCACAGATGGTCAAGGTAGAGGAGTGTCTTCATCAGAATCAAGAGGTGGGAACGTTCATAGGAGAGGAGGCTGCAGTAGAGACAGCCAGGCCAGATGCCTAAAGGTGTGAGTGAGGCAGGGAAGTGAGCAGGAGGGCAGGGGGGAGGGGAGACGGGGCTGGGAGGGGGCGGGGAGGGGCAGGCTGGGATGCTGGAGGCCCACCAGCTGACCACCCAGCGCCAGCCCCTCCGCCACTATCCAGGTGTCCCGGCCTGTGCTTCCCTCCCCCCGGCGCCACTGAGCACTGCACCTGGCATGCTGCTGGACTCACTGCTTTGAGATTAAAATCAGGGTGGATGGCCTGCACCCCAGAGGGAGTCCCGTCCCTCTTCCCCCAATACCTGGCCCCCTCTGTGTGCTTTCCTTCCGCACGCATTTGCTGCTAGCTGTGTGGGCTGGGGTTGCAGTGCACAGCCAGTGGGCAGGCGGGCCTCCTGGGCCTCACAGTCTGGAGGGGGAGGCTTCCAGGAACCATTCCCCGGTCCCCCCATTTCCCTTCAAACAGAGGAATCAAAGGCAGCACCGGGACAAGCACCAGGTCACAGCCTAGAAAGGACTGAGCCATGAGAATCGCTGTCAACCTGCGGCCCAGGCAGGTTTTGCCCAGTGACCTGGTGGCTCCGGGCCTCAGCTTCTCTTCTCTAGGGGTTCTGTGTTTCCATAAAGGCTCCAGGAATCGGCTCTGCTGGGCCAGGTGCTTCCCTGTTCTGAGAAATCAGAACTCCTTGGGTAGAGGCTGGACCCTCCCAGCTGTAGACCCCAGGGCCTGCAGGGGCCGGCCACACAAAGACAGGGACAAGGACCGTGAAGGCCAAGTGGGCTGGGTGGACCCTGCCAGGCTACCCATCAGCTCCTGCGGGGGCCCAGGGCTGAAAATCCAGGTTTTTATGTGAAATCTCTCCAACTTTAAATCTTAGCAATGAACTCGCCATTCACCTCTTTCTAAAACACTGTGCAGGATGAACACCCACTGACACGCTGCCTGTTTGCAACCCTGACATTGGGTGTCCACCGGGAGAAGCAAGAGAGAGAGGTGGCAGTGAGCTGGGCGAGTGGGGCAGGCAGGGTGGGCTTCCTGGAGGAGAAGGGATGGGCTGGAGGGCTGCTGAGGCTGAGGTGGCTGAAGGGCCAGAGGGAGGGCCTGAGGGGGGAGCAGTGCTGGGTCTAAGGACTGGACCAGGGGCGCCAGGGCAGTGAGACACACGAATTTCTGGACCCCAGGGCAGTGGAGAGAGTCTTGTGGCTGCCAAGATGGAACGGGGGAAGCAGCTGGCGGCTGGGGACCAGCTTCCTTGCTGTTTGTGGAGCGGCCTTCTTAGACAGGCAGGGCTGGGGCTGCCAGAGTCTAGAAACAGCCTGATGTGCCCAAGCCTTCATGGTTTCCTTGGAGTCAGGCCCTGCTGTGTCCCCAGCTGGCACCTCTTGGAGGGGACAGGGCAAGCCTGGCTGCTGGACCAGACCGGATGGGGTGAGGGGTGGCCAGGAAGCCCCAAGACTAGAATCCTAAGACCTCATGGTCATGTCTGAGAGGGTGAAGCAAGGCCAAAAGGCAAAGGTTCTTCCAGCAGAGAAAGATGAGGGGACACTGGTTTGACACTTGACACCATGGGCCAAGGTTGGCCCAGGGCCCCAGGCTCAGCCGCCACCTTTCCCTGGGTGGCCAGCAGGGGGCAGCAGAGGGCCGGCAGTGCCCCTGGTCCCGGAGCCCCAAAGCCGCACCAAAGACAGGGGCAAGGGAGGGCAGGGAGGCGCCCTCTCCGTCCTCTCAGCACGTCCCATGTCCTGCCCCGGCTGCTCTGCTTCTCTGAGCCCCCGCACCTGACTCGGGACCTCCGGTGATGCTCTGACCACGGCTGGTCATCTCCCTCTTCTATCCCTGCCGGGCTTGGTCCCGCCGGAGAGACGCCTTGCCTCCACAACCACGTCTTATGGGCAACCCCCCAACCCTAGTTTTCAAACA
Organism: Canis lupus dingo; assembly: GCF_003254725.2. Classification (NCBI taxonomy): domain Eukaryota; kingdom Metazoa; phylum Chordata; class Mammalia; order Carnivora; family Canidae; genus Canis; species Canis lupus. The sequence goes on along the minus strand of NC_064270.1, from coordinate 29,791,606 downwards.
TCCTTAGAACCCCAAATTTCCACCCACCTGGCTTCTGCCTTGCTCATCCTGTCCCCCTCCCCGCTGGCTGCTGTGACACCTGGATTCCTGGGAGGCCCAGGCATGCAGGCGAGTGCCGGCTGCAGGCCAGGCCACAGGCCGAGCGGCCTGGGTGTGTCTGCGTGTGAACACGCCATCCCTCCTTGAGCACCTCCCACACATGTGGAAGGCAGATCTATGGTTCCTCTTTTTTGGAAGTGGTCAAATGGAAGCTCTTGCCCCAAATCCTTCTTCCCATGGCTCTGTGACATCAGACTGAAGCTGGTAAGAGGAAGGGGTCGAGCAGCGGGTAGATGGCTCCCGGAGAGGGGCCTCCTCAGGGCGAGGAGCTGCGCCACCTGGTTCCCGGGCCTCTAACAGTGCAGCCTGGGCTGTTCTGGAAGCGGAAGCGTGGCTACTTTAATCAGCTCCTGGGGCCAGCTCTTCGTGGTTTATGTACATGAGTCAGGGGTGGCAGGGACGGCAGCCTCACCCCTGCTCATCTGCGGCTCCAGGCGCAGCAGTGCCCCAGGGAGAGGAAGTCTGTGGCTCACGGGTACCCGGAGCTCAGGCCCTCTTGACCCCACATGGCCACACTGGAGGGCAGTTGCGGGGGGTTTGGGGGTGCAGCACCACTGCGCCTGGCATTGGAGGGAGGACAGCCCAAGTGGACACAGCAGAACTTGGGAGCCTGAGAGCCAGCAGACACTGGGATGCGTTCCCCCCACCCCCACCCCGACAAAGCCTCTGGCCAGGAGCGGCCGCCTGAGTGGAGGGGAAGGACAGCGGGCCAGGGGTGGATGCACTCCCAGCTTCGCTTTGGATGGCTCCTGTCACTACTTCCTCCATCCAGCTTCCCCGCCCAGCCTGTCTAGGCGTCACTCCCCACCTGCGCCCTCCCCGTGGACGGCCAAATCCCACTATCCATACACTGCTGTTGGGCAGGACCTGGGCTAGTGCGGCCAGCGTTCATGTAGTGGAAGGAAAACTCGGTTGTAACCCACTCAAAGGCTGAAAAACATCACCAGCCCACCACCTGCCCGGCACCTGCCCGCCTTAGCCTGTGCCTGGGGATCCAGAGTTTGAGGCTGCAGGGGGCCAAGGTCAAGGGCAGGGGATGCCCCTGGATCCCTTGGGGAATCAGCTGGAATCACCTCCTTTCTCCGCTGCGCCGACCCAACAAGATGGATGGAGGGTATCTCAGCAGTTTCCCTCAGCCCCTCCCCTGGTCATGGAGACCCCACCCTGCTAAGCACCCAAGGCCACAATGAGGGGTGCTCACTCCTCTGGCTTGGGAGCTTCACTCCTCCTGCCCCAACATGCCTTGTCCCTGTTCCCTTCAGCCTGTTTGCTCTCCTCGGCTGGAGGCAGGAAGGGAGACGCCACTAGACCCAGCCCAAGGGGGGAGCGTCTGGCTCACCAGGAGCTCACCATTTTGCAGATGGACTTGGCCTCCTCAGAGAACTTCTGGGAGTAGGTCTCCTCTGTCTCCAGGACCCGGCGGTCCACTTCTTCCCGCTTCACCTTCTCTTTGCGGCCCCGGAATGGTGACTGCCCCTCGATCATCTCATAGATGAGGCAGCCCAGACCCCAGTAGTCAGGGCTCAGGCCGTATCTCTGGTTGTTCAGGACCTCCGGAGCTGAGAGCAGAGAAGCGGAGCAAGGAGAGGTGAGAGGCAGCTGGTGGCGGGAGAGAGCTGGGGCACGCGGGGCCAGGGCTGTGACTCACACCCATGGAGCCTCAGGGCATCTGCACCCAGCAGTCATGGTGTTGCTCACAGAAGGCTTCAGGGCAAGGACATGCTTCCTCTGCCATAAACACCGTCTCCTCCAGGGCACCTGCCCTGACTGCTCTCCTCTGTGCTCCTAAAGGGCTCTGACTGTGGCTTCAGAAGCCTGACCACAGTGGATGGAAATGGCCTCTTCCCTTGCTGTCTCCCCCACTAGAATCTGAGCTGCTTTACTCACTGCTGTGTCCCTACTATGTGACACCTGACACATAGTAGGCGCTACACACACATTTGTTTCCAGGAATGAAAGTGTGTCCACCCAAAGTAAAGATGATTTTAAGTTTACCTAATATTGAAACAGCCTCTCACTATGGCTTCCCTACTACTTTGATAAAACGAATCATAGATTAACCAAAAAGTGCAAAAAGATAAGTTTCACATCATCAGGCAGGTCACAAACATCCAGAGGCAAATGCATCCACACAGGTGCCAGTATGCATATAACAGAGGCCCTGCAGGTGCGTGCAACACTCCGCACAAGAGGAGACACAGGTGTCCACCAAGATGTGCAGATACATCAATTGACTGTTCTATCATCTGTCCGTCCATCCATCCACCCATCCACCCATCCATCAGCATTGGCACGAGTATACACACAGCTACATACATGTAGATACACACCCCACAGGTTCCCAAATGACACGCAATCTGAAAAGGACCTTCTAGCGGCAGAGACAACATACAGAATCCTATGTGAGTGCCATTGGCATGAGCCTGGCAGAGGACAACATCCCCAGCTCTCAGTGCTTCCTGGAGCCCCCTACCTCCTGGGGCGAGAGGACATGTGTGTGAGGTGCCACGTACAGGGAAGCCCAGGGGATGTGCTTCATTGGAAGGGGCATTCCAGAGGACCAGATGTAGCTCTGGGTCTCTTCCCTGCAGCCCCAGGGTGACAGTCTTGAAGCAGGCGTGCACAGTGAGGAGCTGGGGGCAGCACACGGAGCCTAAGGCTGGTCTCTGCTTAGCAGCGAGCTTGGTGACACAGCAGGTCGTGCGCTCCTTTCTGGACCTTTCCTAGTGACCGCTTTCCTGAACGGCTGCCTGCCAACTCACCAGCCCCCTACCTTCAGATCAGCCTCCCCCGAGCAGCACTGTGCACCAAGCACTGACCACTGATGCTGACAGTGACTTGGCTTTGAGGCGCAGGTGGGGCTGGGGTGGGGGGGTTCAGAGAGCTGTTAGGCAGGCTGAACCCTGGGCCCTGACATTCACCCCGACCCTGGCTAAAACCTCCCACTGCCTGCTGTGGCTCTACTGCTGGTCGTAGTTGCACAAAGAGGCCAGCGGTGCCAGAGGTGGGCTCAGGGAGGGGCCACACCCACACTCACCCATGTAGCCGACCGTGCCCACCCGGCCGCGGATCAGGTCTCCCTCGGGGATCTTCACGGCCAGACCCAGGTCTGAGATCCGAATGTGGCCTGAGTGGGGAGAGCAGAGTCAGTGGGTCCCTGGGATGGTCGTGTGGACGAGTGGCCCACCCTGGGCAGGGCCACAGACCTGCCGTGTGCCCCTGGGCAAGGCACACAGACTCTCGGCGTTTTTACGTGTCCACGAAGAGGGGCATCCCAGTCAGCCACCTCAGGGCGACTGCAGACCCTTGAGGAAGTCCAGGTGTCAGGGGAAGTGGGTCAATCATTACGTTTCAGGGAGAAAACATGAAGATAGGAAAGGATGCCTGCATTTGGCTGGACGATGGCCTACTCATAAAATGCCCTAATGGGCTTTTTGGAAGGCTGAGATCACCAAGTTTAAAACGCCTTGGCCTGATTCTGGGATTGCTTCATGGGAAAAATGTGAGATTCTCCTGAAATATTACAATTTGCTTAAGGGGAAAAATTATAAAGCAATTTGGAAAGCAACTCCCTGTCCTCCCTTGTTGATCTCCGGAGGTCCCTTATGTTCTCCCTTTGGAGAAACAGTGAAGTTGTCTGGGCCTTGGGGAGACAGAGAGCTGGAACTGAGTCCAGGACTGACCCCAAAGCCTGAGATGACACAGTACTGAGCGCCCAGTCTCGTTGCCTTGCCGGGCGGCTCACTCAGGCAGGGTCACGGCCACAACTGCCCCCCTTCCTTGCCCCACAGCCTGGACCCTGGTGTGGATTCCCTGGCTCAGCAGCCCCTGACAAAACTGAGGAGACGAGAACACACGAGCTCCAGCCATCGGGAAGACCAGGCATGAGCACAGTTCTAAGACCAGCAGGAAACAAGGATGCCGGGGGGCACTGGGCTCATCCAAGAGCGGGGGCAGGCCTGGGGCTCTCTGCCCACTCCTCCACACGGTGACATCCCACTCAAACCTCCTTCCAGGTCACCTAATGACCTGGCTCCCCTTCTCCCTCCCCTCTGCCTGGGGCTGCCTGGTGTCTGAGGCAGTCTGGGGGGACCTCTGGTTTCTGGTCTCAGCTCCCCACTGATACTGCTGGGTGACCTTGGCAGATTGGCTCCTCTGAGCCTCAATCCTGTCATCTGTCAAATGGGCACAGGGATGCTGGCCCTGGCCCCTCTGCGGAGAAGGGAAGATCTAATCAGATAACGGGGTGTGAAAACCATTTCCCAGGTGTGTGAGGCCAAACAGTTCTGAGGGATTACGTAGCTGCTCATAACCTACATGTGTGTACACGTGCGTGCGCACACACACACACACACACAGAGGAAAAGAGCGATGGTAATGCACAAAAACCGCGGAGCACACCTAGAGCTGGCTGTAGCTGGTGAAGTAGTTTCCCTTCAAGCTGCCCTGTTGGAGCCTCACTACCGCCCCCACCCACCCTCTGAAATGGGCAGAGCAAGGTCCCCTATTTCCATTTCATAAGCAAGGAAGATAGGGTGCAGGGACATTGTGTAATAGTTACTTGCCCAGGATTTCTGAAATTCCCAACTTCTCACAGTTGGTGCTCTCTCTCTGTCTCTCTCTTTTGGCCAAGCTACGCTACTTCTTCACCAAGTACCCAGAACTGGGGAGAGGGGATGGGTGTTGATCCTCCTCGCCCGCTGTCCTCCCACAGCCCCGTGGCTGGGCCTCCAACAGGCTCTGCTGGGAGGCCTGTTGCTCCCTCTGGGTTGTGAGGCTCATCTTGGCTACAGGGCAGGAAAGGGATCTCCCAAGCCGCTCCCCAACTTACCATAATCGTCTAGCAGGATATTTTCGGGTTTCAAATCTCTGAAAAGGAAAGATGGCAAGTGAGTGTGGGCATTCTGAGCATCAGGGCATGGCATCTGGGCAGTCCTCTTTCGGTGTTTCCTTCTAACCTCCTGGCTCAGGCTGTCTGGTCTCTCTCTGGATCCAGACAATCTTGGACTAATTTCCCTCCTCCCAGTATTTAAAACAAATGCCGCTGTTGCCAGGCACCTTCCTGACCCTGGAGAGGACTGGGAAGGGGTCAGGCAAAGGCCAGCCCCGGCTCCCGTCCTCATGCTGCTGGCACCAGGAGGGGAGACGACTTCTGGTAGGTGTGGCGAGAGACCCCTCCAGGCCTGGGAACACCTGGAGGCCACAGGATGCCCTGAGATGCCCTGAAGGCAGAGTGGGGCCTGGGAATTGGAGAAGTTACTGAGAACACAGCTCCAGCTGTAGAACTGGGGCAGAGAATTGTCGAGGAGGGACCCCTATTGGGAAGGGAACCCCTGGAGCCTGGCACATCCCCCACTCCAACAGTTACAAGCCTGGGAGAAAGCACAGCAGCGAGGCACAGCTGCAGGTGTGCCCCTACCCTTCTGTCCCTCCTGTCCCTTCTCTTTGATGACACCATTGCTGTTCATAAGAACACGCTCCCCACCGCCACCCCCACTGCCGGAGAGAGGCAGTGGAAATGTCTGGCTTTACTAGTAGCAGGTTCTCTCTGGGGTAAAAGAACAGCCAATAGGATAGCGGGTGCAGCTCAGTTAGGCCATTAGCATCTGGATCGAGGATCCCATTCTCAACCAACTGGCTTTGCTTATTTAACTGATGGCAGCTGTCCTCACGGGAAATGGTGACTGTGTTCAACTCCAGTGGGGCAGCCAGTGGGGCAGCCTCACAAGGTGATAATGGGTTTGTACATAGTTATTTATTACAAAACACTTTGCCACTCTTATTTAATTGGCATTCTGTTGATGTGTTAACAATTCCAAATAAGGGCAAGAGCCGGTACCTAGCAAGCCAGCAGCCACAGGGTTGGAAAGATAGCTGGCTGGCAGGCACCGGCCAGAACCCAAGCCCGCAGAGAGGCCGCGGTGGGCGGTGGAGGCCAGGGAGGCCCTGTGGTTCCCTTCTTCTCGAGAATAAGGGCTAGAACTTGGAAGGCCGCCTTTCTTTTTTGTTTTAAGTGAAAAGCAATCAAGTGGAGAGTTCTTTTTTTCAACCCTTAGGGAATTTTTTTTTCTCTTCTCACTTGAATGAAAACAGAACAAAGGCCTAAATGTGGAGATGGAGGGGGGACAAGCAGTCATCAAGACGGTTCCTTCTTGTTTTCAAAACCTTCTTGGACTCCCCAAGCTCATCTCTGCCAAGAGCTGTGTGGCGAAGGTCTTCATACTGGGGTGTGCACGCCCGCTGGGACTTCTTGTGTGCTGCGGGTTTCAAGAATATGCATTTCTAGGTCCTCCACACGAGAATGCTCTATTCTGGCGTTCTTTGGGGTCTCCCCTCCCACTTGCCCTTTCTCACTGGCACAGATTCCAAGTGACAGAAGGAGACCAGGCTCCTTCCCGCCTCTATGACTTCAGTGCCCTGCTCCAGAGTGTAAAATCCCCTGGGATCCCGCTCAGAAACGGGTTCTACTAATAATCATTACAACGGCAACTCAACATAAGTTATTTTAACATTTAAAGCCTGTGGTCAAAGGAAATTTTTTAAAAAGTCTTATACATATTCATCTATTTCAGAGCTGCATGCTGATCAACGACAGACTTTTAGGGGAAAAAAAAGACATAATAACATTCTGTGGGGGAGGGAGAGGGTGGAGAAGAGAATGACAGAGAATCCCTCACCTTCAAAGAATTTTCATGCATTTTTAAAATGGATAATGGTGGAAATCACTTTGCTACAGCAGATTCTACTGGATACCTTTAAAAAGTGATGTCACTGCTCGGTTTCAAAATATTACCCACTATGTTAACACATGAACTATTTCAGATGTTTCTGTAACGTAGAAGGGCACACAGGTTTTCAGATTTCCTTGAGGGGCAGTGAGACAAGTTTGTAGACCACTACCTGCGGAATCCATAAAGGCAGATGGAGTGGGATGGACCGAGGTCAGTTCTGCTGTCCCTGGTGGTGGTGACCCTACTAAGTCTTCCCAGGGCCCAGCTCACTGAGCTTCCTGCAGGCTGGGCTGGAAGAGACCGGTGGCCTTGGCCCGTCCTCATCAGTTCTGAGGGAACAGCACCTCAAATACTTGGCCCAAGTGGCTATCTCACTTACTTGGTCCAGGGTGAGTCTCTTTGGCAATGACCAGGCCCTGAATCCCAGGGCAGGGGTGTCCACTTGACTTAGGATGTGGAAGGTCAGCCCGCCTCTCAGACTCTGGTGGCAGGACCAGGCAGCGAGCCTGCTCACCTGTACACGGTGTTCTCCCGGTGGAGGTCTTCTAAGCCGCAGAGAATCTCTGCCGCGTAAAACAAGGCTCGCTCCTCGTCAAAGCCAGGGTTACCCATGTTGTAGATGTGGAACTTCAGGTCACCCCCGTTCATGATGGTCAGAACCAAGCAGAGCGCGTCCTTGGTCTCGTAGGCATAGGCCAGGTTGACCTGGGAGCACAAGACAGCACCATGGTGAGGGTCCGGCGACTGCCATCCACTACCACTCTTCTTCCTCAGAGTCCTTGAGGCTGGGAAGGGAGGGCTGGCGTGGGGTCCTCCACGGCTTCATGCTGCTGCCCTGCACCCAGACAGCCTCATGGCACCTCTGCCCACTGCCCATTGGCTGACGAAGGACTTGTACCTTCTGATACCTGGTTCTAGGTGAGGAGGCAAAGTGGGGAGAGCAGGCCAATATGCTGCCCTTTCAGGAAGCCTGTGTGTTTACATGTGCATGCTTCATTTGGTTAAGACTATGGGTTGCTTTGCTGGACAGTCCAGGAAAGCAGAGCCCAGAGGCCCTTCGGGCTGGGGTCTTATTACTGCAGGGATGCTGGGAGTGTGGTGCGGAGCTGGCCAGCAGGACTCTGTAAAGGAAACACAGTTTGGCAAAGACTGTCTCCTCTTGCATGCAGGACACGTCTGGTCAAAGGGACCATTAAGAGGGAGGACCTAGTTCCTTGTTGGTGGAGACCAGCTGCTCAGGATGGACAGAGGCCACGGGCTATGGGAGAGGCAGCAGGGCTGGGTCTGAGGCAAAGGCCACTGGGTGGTACTTGTCCTTCTCCACTTAGGAAGCCAGCCCAGATGAAATCTGCTCACCACGGAGCAGGCTGGGGACAAGCTGGCCATAAACTTGGATGCAAAGTCCAGGAACAAGGGGAGTTATTTCTGAGGAAAGCAAACAGAACGGGAGCTGAGCGCAAGGGCTCTGGGGACTGTGCTCAGTGCCAGCTGCCGAGCTGGCTCACCCTCTTGCACCTGCCCATGGTCACCAAGGAGGGGCTCCTGGAGGGCGCTGAGGGAACTCCCTGTCAGGGGCAGTGGACAGGGCACAGCTGAGGGTGGTCCATGCCCTGAAAGATGGGCCACCACATTTATCAGACACACAGCCCTTTCCTCTCAGGTAGCACCCGCCATCACCAGCCCGACAAGAGCCAGTACTGCCTCTTCATTAAATGATGAGGGTTCACTGGCAACATCCAGGCATGACCTATGGTCCTCCCTGAAGGGGGCTGACAGCTCAGAGGAAGGTTCTGGACTCAAAAAGGCCTATGGTTAAAATGATGGCTGGCGTTAGCTTCTAGCCCAGCCGCATCACACTCCCCAGGATGGGGCTGGTGGCTGGGGGCAGCCTGAGATGAGACCCAGAGGTGCACACCCCTGCCCCCTTGGAGGGTCACCTGATAAAACCACACCCTCTGGGTACTGATGAAAGTGCTAGGTTGATGGCATCTCTGGCTCTCACACACAGCTGGTGGGCGTTTAACCGGCACAATCTTCACAGAGAGCCTCTTGGGAACTGCTACCAAAGGGAAAATGCACACGCCCTCTGCCACCATAATTCCTCCACCAGAAATCCATCATCCTACGGACACATTCACGGAAATGCGCCAAAAGGATGGTCAAGGGTGGACACGGCAGCCTTGTTTGCAGTGGCTTAAAAACCAGAAATGATCTGTACCCATGGGGCTGGCTGCACAGATTATGGGTTATCTCCTTGCTGGACGGGGGCAGGGAAGGGTTCACAGCGTAAAAAAAAGAGGTACAGCTATAGGTGTGGCCACAGGAGAAGATTTACAATTTAAGGGGAAAGCCCTGCAGCCTAAGATGTCTGGTAGGACTCCACTGGTCAAAAATATTAAAGCCTCTGCATGAATCAGACCTGTTGGGACGGTTACCTGAAGAGGGAGGCTTTTATTCGTACTCTGTACCTCCCTGTGCTGTATGGGTTTCACCTTGTACAGGTGTTTGATAGTGACATGTGGCAGAGGGACTGATTGCTGATTGAACACCCGCGTCCTCTTCCATGTTTCCCTGCAGCTGGCTTAGCCCTGGCAGTGACTTGTTCTGGCCCATGGACTGTGGGCAGAGTGGGGGGCATCCCCATGGTGGAGGCAGTAAGGGTCCCTGGGCACATCCCCCAGCATATACTTTTAAGACTCCAGGTGAAGCACATGTAAGACGGAGAAGGGTGGTGGGATCTGGTTGGATTCCACGTGCGTGACAATGGTCTTTGTTGTGTCTGGCTACCTTGAATTGGAGGGTATTTTGTTACTGCAGCAGAGCCTGGGCGAGACATGGTAACACAATGAACCTCTCCAGGACACTGACTCTCAGGTCTCCCCGTGGTGAAACCAGCCTGTGGGGATCTGTGGAAACAAAGCTCCTTGGCTGGGCCCAGAGTGGGTGCTTCCATCCACTGGGGAGTTTGCAAGGTGCTCCTAGAGAACAGAGGCCTTGGTCCCACACAGAGGGGAGCCAGCCTAGTTTGAGGGATGGATGGAAAGCCCAGCTGCCTTTCTGCTGCTTAATCCTCTCACTGCGCTCCACTTCCCTGGGGGATGGGGACCCGGCACACTGGACGACCACCCCTTTCCCGAGGGACGGAAGCCCTGCTCACCAGGACCAGGAGGGTGGCCCGTCATTGGGCCCTGGCCACTCACCACAAACTGGCTGTTGACCTTCTCCAGGATCTGCTTCTCGTTAAGTGCCATGGATTCCCCTTTCCTCTTTTTGATCCTCTTCTTCTCCAAGCGTTTGCAGGCATACATTTTCCCCGTGGCTCGAACCTGGCAGGCACAGACCTGAGGTGCAAGAGAGAGGCCAAAGGTACGGAACAGGTGAAGGGCTGCCCAGGGTCCTCTGAGGCCAGGATGCTGGGAACCAATGTGCCAGAGCCTGGCCCAAGGGTGCTTCCAGTCCCGGGACCGGAGGAAGCCTGGACTCAGACCACTGCTGCCCCGGACCCTGCCTTCAAGAGCTGACCTCAGTGCCCCTTGCTTCTGTCCCTCTTCCCTTAGGTCTTTCCTAGCTTTTCAAGATATGTGACCAACTACGCCGAGATTAGATGACCAGCGGAGGGCTAAAGTGCTGGCCTTCTCTCAGAGGCAACTAGAGTTTCTCCATCCCCAGCTTCCACCCAGATGCAGCCGTTGCTAACTGGGGACTTCCAAACACCAGCTGCTGGTAAGAGAGGTTTGTTTTCGTGTCAGACCCCCAACAGCCCTGACTTTATCATTCAGCAGAATGGGAGCCAGGGCATGTGGGTTCTCGTCTTTTCGCTGCCACCTCTTTTCAGTTGTGTGACCTTGGCTGGGTCATTCCAACCCTCAGCTTTCTTCCTCCCTAAAATGGGAATAACAAGGCTTGCCTCGCAGACCGGGAAGATCAGATAAAGGACAGCAGCACATGTTAACGGCATCATGTGGCCAAAAGATGCTTGGGCCCCTCGTGCCCTCCACCTCCCTCCAAAGATAGCCAAGAACACCCGTTTCTCCCCTCCTGATGCAAACCCGGACTGAGGCTGGCTCCAGGAGCACCTCCATCCCACCAGCCTCCTTTCCCACCTGAGCGGAGCCTCTCCCAGGCCCCACGCCTCACCCTCCCTCTCCGCCAGGGGGCGCAGGGTGCCCGAGGCGCACAGAAGGGACCGAGACCGTGGGAGTACAGAATTCCCACCTGAAGACACGGATGTTCACTCACCTCCCCAAAGCCCCCTTTGCCTAGTACTCGGTACTGCCTGAAAGTGTTTTTGGTTACCGGTTGCCTGGAAAAAAACAAGAATCCAACATTGGTCTCATGGTGTTGACATGCAGACTCCGCACGAAACAGACAGCAGCACAGCATGCCCTCCAAACCAAGCCTGGGACCCTCAAGGACTTGCCCTGGGGCTGGGTGTTCAAATCCCCGGCCACCCGCGCTCGGCCCTTTGCAGCTTGGGACACGAGCAGTCCCCTGGCTGGCTGGCTTGGAGGGAAGAGCAGAGGACTGAAGCTGTCACGCACCTTCTCTCCCAGATGGAAGTCAGGTGTCGAAGCTTAGGAAGAAGCCGCGCCCTCTGCAGGGAGAAGGGAGGGGCCCGGGAGCCTCGGGTTCGGTGTCCCAGGGAGGACGCAGCACCCCTCCCGCACCTGCACCTCTGGTCGGCCCGCCCACCTCCGTCCCTAGGGAGAAAGGCTGCCAGCCATCCTTTACCAGGCACCCCCGCCCTTCCACCACCCAGGGCCCCGTTAGCAACCCCCCCCCCCCCCCCCCCCCCCGGCTCCACAATACTAGGAGATCCCGTCTGCCCAAAGCGGTATTTATGAAGTAACCATTGCTTTGTATCTCCCGGCCTCCCATTTTAATTAGCTAAAGCCGTTTATAATGTCTAATCAGACAGATCCTCTGATCATGAGGCAAGGGTGGGACTTCCCGGAGTAAATAAACAAACAGTCATCTAAAATTGCCTCGAGGAACTCCATGGTGCAGACAGCTTGGGCTTTTTCATCACAGGCCTGTTTGGTTAAAAATGATCCGCTTCCCTCACCCCCCAGCTTCTTTGAGGTGTAACTGAGTGGTATCCAGCGTGACGCTTTGCTACACGTCCACACCGGGAAATGATCGCCACAACCAAGCTAACTCTCTGTCACCTCCCGTCGTTATTAGCATTTTGCCTCTTGCCCTCTCTCTTCCCGGTAAGAACACTTAAGATCTACCCTCTTGGCCAACTGCAAGCATGCGACACGGTACTGTGAACTAGTCCCATCAATCACTACGTCAGCTCTCCAGACCTTATTTATCTTGCAGAACCCACTGGAACCTTACATCCCTTGACCTGCCTCTCCTTACATCCTCCACCCCTCCAGCCCCTGGCAGCTGCCCATCCACTCTCTGCTCCTATGACTGGGACATTATCTTAGAGTCCCTGTCTAAGTCAGATCATGCAGTCTGTCTGTGTCTGGCTTATTTCACTTAGCATAGACGTCCTCCAGGTTCCTCCGTGTTATCACAAACGGCAGGATTTCCTGCCTTTTTAAGGCTGAATAATATTCCATTGTGTGTACCTCCCACACTCGTTGCAGCATTAGTCACAAGGGCTAAGAGATGGAGACACCTAAGTGTCCTGGGACCATGAATGGATAAACAACAATCCGCTTTTAGGATGTCACACGTAGCTCTTGGACCTCCAGGACAGGACTCTTTCTGAGCATCCCCCACCCCACCCCAGAGGCCTGACCAGGGCCCACACTGGAGTGTGACTGAACTGGCCCACGTACTCGGGGCAGCTGGAGAAAGACCAGTGAGTCTCTGGTCACCCCGCAGCTCCTGAATGAACCTTCTGTCGCAACCTTTCTTGCTGCTGGGTCCTCTCTCAGGACAGCCCCGAACACCCCCCGCCCCCAGCCCGGGCTCTCTCCAGCTTGCCCATCTCTGGAGTTCACGTGCCCGGACTCACTCTGTCTCTGTTTCTTCAGGAGGGGGGCCCGGCTCCCTGATTATCTCCCCGCTGGGAGCACAGGGCCACCCTCCGCAGGACTCTCCACGGCCCCGTGTCCTGCACACGAGCGGCTGGGCTGCAGCGAAGCCTGCCGTGCGGCTGCCTCCGCCGTGCGGCCCCGGGAAGCGTTTCTACAGCTGCCCTCGAAACCACATGAAGGCGCCCGGGCCTAACAGTTTACGATACATGGAGAACAAACAGCCGGTCGGCATTACCACAGAGCTCCTCTGCTAGGGGAAATGAGGGTAATACAGTCTCCGAGGAATTTCTCGGTTAACCTTGGGAGGGAGAAAATCCCTTTAATATTTCAACAGTACAGCACGAACAGGCCATGATCTTGTTAGCAAGGGAAAAAAAAAGGAAAGGAAAGGAAAGGAAAGGGAGGAAGCGGGGTGCTGTCAGTTATTTAGGGGCATTTCTAGGCCAGGGTCCTGCCCTAGTGGCTTCCACACTTAATGCCCACGAAAGGGCCTAACTTCTTCGCAGTCAACACATGGATTTAAAAAGGCTGTTTCTCCATTTCAAGTGTTCAGTACAGACAAGTAAGATCAAAACCAGTGGCCACAGCTAAGGATTCTACGAGAACAGAGTGCTGGGTGGAATAAGGGTGAAGGACTTGATCGAAGGACCGTGGGTTCGGGTTCTGGCCTTGCCAGGTCCTTGCTGTGTGGCCCAGGGCCGATCCATCAACCTCTCTGAGCCTTCAATAAAACATATCTTCCGTAAAAGGATATTGAAAGGCATTTGCATCCCAAGGCTCTTTGTAAGCTGCTGTGTGTCAGATGTCACTATTAGAATTCTAAGAATAAAGGACACATCCCCTCTGGGGGTCTTTATGCTAACAGTCCCCATTGCCTGAAGCGCCTGGCCCAAGCACTAAAGTAATTCTCACACGGTAAGCCTTGGTTGGTGGGACTGTCCCCATTGTGCAGGTGAGCATGCTTAGGCTCAGAGGGGGAATGAGTTGCCCAAGGTCATGATGGTAAGTGATGGCCCTGGAGCTGGCAATCCCAGGCTGCCCGCTGCAGAGCTCACATGGAGGGTCTCAACCCCAGGAAGGTGGGCATGGATCAGGTTGTGTGGCACACAGCCCAGGGCTCTGGGGCAGTGCGGGAGGGTGGTGATGAATACGTCCCCACCAGACTGTCTGTCCTGTGATCACCAGAAACACGGGGGCCAGCCGTTCCTTCCCATACCAGACGCTTAAGGGCGACGCCGATGATCTCACTGACAGCCACAACTGGATCCAGCACTGGACTTCCTGGGGCCAGATGGCTGACCTTTCTTGAGCACTTGCCTTATTATACGCATGTACTACACTTACCTCACCTCGTCCACACCCAAGCCCTACAGAGGCAGGCACTATTATTATTCCCATCTCGCAGATAAGTTAACTGAGGTAAGGAGGGGTGAGCAGCCCTTCCCGAGGTCCCTCTGGAGAAGGCAGAGGTGGGACTCAGACCCAGGCTGTGGACGGGCTCCAGGGCCCTGAGTGGGATGTCTGCACTGACCCCTCACTTCTCTGGCTCTCCCAGAGCCATGACGTACATGAGTGAGGTGGCTAGTGGTGGCCAGTGACCACAGAGAAGACGGTCTCCTGCTCAACTGTCATTCCCACCAGTGGGAGTGGAGAGAAATGTCTCCCTAGTGGTACAGAGCAGGGTGTTCTCCTCTGGGCCTCCTGACATGGCCAGGGAAGGGTCATGGATGGGGCTTTTAGGGCGTCCCCGTCCTGTAGCTTCCTAAGCATCTGCAGGGCACCAGGCCAGCAAAAGTGGTGACAGGGAGAAGCAAGATGGCTCCTTGCTTTGCCCAGAGGGCGCCCAGATGCCTGAGAGTGCCAGGCCTCAGACACAGGGAAGAGGATGCTCCTGCCCTTGTCTAGCAGCTGAGCCCAACGTGGATTTAACGCAGGCATTCCCCTTGTCTGCAAATCCTGGAACGGTGTGGCGAGCAGAGCCTGGTGCTGGGGGTCCTGGACCAGGGGTCCCCTAGGCTACACTGCTGGCCTGCTGTGTGACCAGGCAAGCCACCATGGCTCTCCTTCCTCATCTGTCACACGGAGGCTGTATCTGTCAGGCCAAGTCACTGCCGTGTCTGAGAGCACTTGGCAGAGAAAAGGTAGCAAAGCATGAAGCGATGCTCAGTTTTACCCAGTATTGGAGATGAAAAGATAAATAAGAAGGAAACCCTGCTGCTCACACACTGGACAGGAAAACACAAGAACAGTGTCGATGAGGCTGAGGGGAAGCAGACACTGGGGCACTGCCAGGAGTGGAAATGGGGGACAGCTGTTTGGGAGGGCAACTTAGTGGTGCCTCACTGTTTAAAACCGGTGCTTTCTGATCCAGAAATTCCGCTGCTAGGGATTTCTATGGATGTACTTGAGAAAGTACGTGAAGATATATGTACAAAGCTATTAGTTATTTAAGGAAGATTGTACACAAAATTGAGAGCAACCTCCACGTCCATCAACAGGGGATTGAGCTAAATCAGGGATTTGCAACTCATTCAAAGAATATGACAGTTCCTTATTTGCTGGCAGAGGGGGAATGTGGTTCACAAAAGCAGTGAACCAAAAAAAGCAAGAGTAAGTAATATGTATTTATGAGTATGTGAACCTGCATATACACATATATATGTATAAGCACAGAGCATTTCTAGAAGAATAGCCAAGAACTTAATCAATAGGAGCAGGGTGGCTAATTTTATGTGAACCATGGACCCATGGAGGTAACTGATTTTTATGAGTACTCAGGTGGCAAACCTGTACCCCCTCCCCCTGCCACATACACACATTGGTACACACCTGTAGGTGGGCTGTGCCAGGGGAGCACTCACCTTTCCAACCACTTCCACTGGAGAAAGCGATCAAAATACATACTGTCCAGATACTCATGGAAGGGCTCTCCCTTCAGGTAGTCGTGGACAGACCTGGCTCAGAAGGAACAAACAAACATTTTAAAATCCTGATCTTAAGAGCAGAGCCATATGTATATATCCAGCAGGTTTACCACTGGCCTCAGAAACCCATCATCCTTCCGAAGTGACTGGCTGATTGTGTGAGCGCTTACTGGGTACCTGCATGGCTCTAGGCCTGGGGTAGAGCTGTGAGCATGAGGTTGGTGGTGTGATATGGGACAACCGGTAAGTAACAAACATCGGATAAATGCCTGCAGAACCATGTTATCATGAGTGAGGGTTAAATGAGGTCTCTGGGGGGACTTAGGTCTCTCTCTCTCTCTTTCTCAAGAAGGTACTCTTGAGATGCAGTGAAGACAGAAGAATACTTAACTGGGTACAGGGGTATGTATGTGGGGGGTGGGCAGAGCAGGGAAGTAGCCCCTGAGCAACCAGGCTCTGGATTGGGTCCAGGACCAGTGAAGCCACTAGGAGATTCCTATCCCCACAGCAGAATTCATGTGTCACCTGCTGTGGGCCAGGCCCGCAGGGTTCTGAACCTGGCTATAGGCAGGGATGGGTTCCTTCCCTTTAAAAAGTGGCGATGCTGACCAATATGGCCCAGGCACTTGGGACCTGTGGATGGGGGGTGGGGAGAGGGAGTGGCATGTACAGTGGAGGCATGTTGGACGCTGTGTCCTGCCAAACATGAGAGCCAGGACCAGTGCCAGGATGTCTACTCCCTCAGAGTCAGTGATAGCCCAGGGGCCTAACCTGCTGTCAGATCTGAACCTCAGCCAGCTCTAAGAGGACAGCAACCAGGTTTGTTTCTGCTTTGGGCGGGGGGGTGGGGGGGGTGGGAGGGGGGAGGCGTGTCTCTCCCTGGCACCTAGCAGGGCTTGGCCCCAAGTTGGTCCGCTCTAAACATCTGTTCTCGTCATGGGGCTCCCAGCTCTTCCCACAGGGCACAGGGGCACTGGTTTTCACGTCTTCCCCGCCTGGCTGTTAAGCTCCATGAAAGCCGAGACTGTGTTCTTGCTCACTGTGGTACCCTCCAGCACCTACCACTGTGCCAGGCACACAGCAGGTGCCCAGCTGTCTGTGGTGCAGAGGCTGAACAAGGGCACACAGCAAGCCCCAGACTCATCCAGCCGTGTGGGGCAATCAGGTTCTAAAAGGTTTTTGTGTGCATGCATGCGTCAGCTTACGGGGAATGGTACCTGTGCGGGCACATGCACGTGTGTGTGCCTAGTGGCTCACGCCTTCACAGTATATGTTCGAGGGATAGGTGGGGGCTTAACTGGTGTCCAGCCAGCAGCACATCCACCAACTGGTCTCATATTCCATTAGGATCACTGTACGGCCTGCAGACAAGGCAATGGGATGTGGCTGAGAGGCAGCCCCGCAGCCCCCTTCCTGCAGCAGTGCTACTCGTCTCTGGCTGGTGGCAGCAGTGGGAGCTGGGGGCCTGGGAAGGGCTCCCAAACCACCCAGACAGGGTCAAGTTTTTGCACATTCCTCTGTCTCAACAGCCTGGAGAGCCACTTGCTTTCAACACCCTTTGAGGCAGATGTTTTCTTTGGACTTGGCACTTTGGTATCTTTTCCCTTCCTAAGAAGTATACAAACAGCTGGGTGGCTTGGCTGGGGCCCCCGGGCACGGAAGACCTGCCCTGGTGCCCGGCGCTCCAGGTGGAGGGCAGGGGCAGCCTCTCTCCGGAGCCTCTGTGGCTGCGGAGGGGAAGGGCCTGAGGCCGGGCCCGGACAGGGAGGAGCACTTACTGCGCACAGGCAGAGAAGAGTTCCTTGGAGGGCCTCTGCAGGAGCTTCTTCTCCGTCTGGGAGACCAGGTCCTGGCCAACCTGGGCAACGAAAACGGGGGACTGGAAGAATAGAAGAGGACTGTCAGTGGGGGGCCGATGTGGGGCACCACCTCTCCCTCCTGCCCCCTCCAGGCCCTGGGCCCCAGGCCGCGTTCAGAGGTGCGCAGAGGTGGCTGAGCCAGAAGGCAGCAAACAAGACCAGACTTAGGGCTGCATTTCTGGCTTGGCCATATCCAGTCTATGCAACCTCATGGAGGTCACTTGGTTCTTCTAAGCCTTGCTGCCCTCATCTGCAGCACTGAGAACCATGTCACTGTGTCCTGGGCTTGTGGTCAGGCCCAAACAAGATGAGTGCATGGAGCTGCACAATGTGGACTGGTTGGTCAGCCAGCCCCCCGGGGAGCCTGCAGATGCCCCTTCCCGTGCTTGGCCTGTCTGCTCAGAGGGCAAGGAGAACAACTGCCTAGCCTCCAGGTCTTGCACGAAAGGGTCTGGAAGGGGCAGAAGGGCCAGCAAAAGGACAGCTCAGCAGCAAGGAAGGGGTGCTCAGTGGGCACAGCTTTCACTGACAGATGGGATCGAGGCCCAGATCTGCTACTTGCAGCTGTGGCACCTTGGTCTGGACTCAGCCCCCTGTTACCAGGAAGATATTCAGGAATAACAGTCTCTCCCAGAGAGCATCAGTGAAACCTTTGGGTCAGGCATGTGGCCCAGACCGTGGCACTTGGTAGAGGCGTGCAGTGAACATCATTACTGTCATTTCCTTCTTTATTGCGAAGCTGCGGCGTGGGTGTTTCAAGCTTGAAAGGACGGTTCAGAGAGTTTCTGAGTCCTGCCCAGGAGCAGCACCTCTCGGAAGGCCACCTCTAGGAAGGTGCTGGGACCCCCAGAAGCCAGCTCACCTGCCCCCTTCCTCCGATCATTCACCCTCCACCACCAGCTGGGCCACCAGGTGGGTTTTTAATAAATTATAGGGCTGAGTACATTGCCAGCAGTGGGCTCAGAGAGATGGGATGTAGATGTATCATTCTCCTCCAAAGATGCTGAAATCTGAAAGGCTTGCTTTTTTTCCTTTCAGCTACTGAGATGGGACTATGGAGCGGATTTCCCTGCTAAGCCCACTGGGTGTCGTCTGTGGTGGTGGCGGGGGCACCTGCAGCAGCAGGACCCCAGTGAATGAAATCGGTGGCTCACTTTCTATTCATCATGGTTCTGAAAGCCTGAGCGTTCCTGAGTTCCTTCCTTCTTTCTTCTCTTAGGCTCTGTCCCCCCTGGATTGGGCCTCAGGGGCAGCCAGGGTGAAGGTAAATGCCACTGGCTCACCCAATTATGCCACACAACAGGCTTGTTGACCATCACCAACCCTAGGTGGTGGTGGCTCCCTTCCACCCTCTGTGCCTCCCTCCACATACTAAAAACCTTGATGAGAGAGACTGCAGAAGAGCAACCTGTGGAGCACCGACTTCTGAGCAACTGACCCTCCTTTTGTAGAGATACTTGACGTTGCAGAAGAAGCCCCAGACCAAGAAACTGGAGCCCCCGAGCTTCTGGGGCCATTGGGTGCCTCCATCTCCCCCTCTGTTACACAAAGAAGCTGCTGCAGAGATGCCCTGCAGATCCTCCCAGAACTGATGGTTGGGGGCTTTGCTTCTAAGACTTGGGGGACTTTCTTAGGAATTCTGACAGCTGAATCTCTTGGAGATCAGTGACTCTGGACTACTTTAGAGCAACCTAATACTAGAACAAACCTGGCCGTGGGCAAATTTGCTTCACGAGAGCGGATGGCCACGCTACCTTGGTTTGAAGGGCCCAGTGCCTGGCCCAGAACTGCTGCCCACTGTACGTATGTTAAGGAGTGACATGAGACAATGTGTTGAGCCAGGATGTGACTTGAATCTGGGAGGAGTCAGCAAAGACCAAACAGAGATGCTGGGTGGGGAGGTTGTGGGAAGAAATCCCCACTTCTCGGACCTCAGAAGAGGCACCTGGGTTGCTCACCTGTATGCACTCAGTTGCACGACTGTTTTGTCATCAGACTCCACCCACCCAAAGTGGGCCAAACCTGGTGCTAGGCACATCGAGGGGGTGTTAAAGGTGAAGCCCATGTGGCCTGACTCCCAAGCACTTTTTCTCCAGTAAGACAGGAAGTACAGAAATCAGGTAACATCCTAATGGGAAGTTCTCTGGCCTCTCGAGGCTATATGTGGTGATGTATGAAAGGGGCCCACTGAAACTCAGTGGCTCTCAAAACCCCCTGCCCCTTTTTTTTGTAACCAGCAAACTTTTTTCCTCCTCCAAATGGAATTTATCTATAGACTATTTAAAACCAATGGGTAGCACTAATTTGCCTCTGCTGAAGGCCAACTATGGTCAGGCATTGTGAGAAATATTTTATATGCATCATTTCATCTAATCTTCATCATGGCTCCACAAGGTAAATACTATTATAATGCTCATCTCACAGATGAGGAAACAAGTCCAGAAAGGTTCAGTCATTTGTCCGAGGTCACCCAGCCAGTAAGGGGATGTGAACACAGGTGGGGTGGGTGGGTCTGGAGGGAGTCTGGTTGAAGGTGGTGGGGTGTCTGGGCCACCTGTGCCCTTCTCACGCACTCCCTGTCTCCCAGGAGCCCCTCTGCCCCCAGGGTGAGCAGGGCAAGGTGCATCCCTCCAGCGGAGGCAGGAAGAACTGAAATGAAAGATGAAGCCGTTCAGGGCAATGAGCCTGATTCAGAGAAGGAAATCATTACAGGGCGGGGTCACCAGGGAAAGACCCTGGAGGACAGAGTCAGAGGCAAAGCAGAATTTGGGCTCAGACCTCCAGCCCTCCCGGGCCTTCCCACGGAGGACCATACTCTGCTTCCTCCTCAGGGGATGGGAGGGGCTGCCCAGGGTCTAGACAGGATCCAGCTATGTGCAGGGAGTCACACCACTCTCATTCTCTGGGGTGGGTTGGTGGGAGGGCTCTGGGGACGCTGCCCACGGTCAAAGCCCTAATAGGAGTTAATGAGTGGGTAATAGTGCGTTTGGTTTGACGACCATGGGTTTAAGCTCAGTCTCTGGCTCAACATGAAGAGATTAAGCGTTTCCAACCAAACCCCCTTTCAAGTGACTCCAGAGAGTAACGCCTCTGCCAGTACGGGAATAAGAAGCTGTTGGCCAGTTTAAGCTGGGAACTGAAACCCAAACTTGCCAGGAGGGTGAGAGGAACAACTGTCCAGGGGACGTTTGCAAATTGCATCAATGGAATTGGAAGGTATTGATCCTTTCCCTCGGGTTCAGAGAAGTCGGCTTCCAAGGGAGACCAATGAGGAAGGCTCTTCCTAGCCTGGGTGCGAGGTCTAATACATCGTGGAAGATAGTGTCCCCCGACACTGAGAGCCCTCTGGGCTCCGCACAACCACAGCCTGCTGCAATCCATCCCCTGCGGCTGGAAGGCAAAATTCCATGGTTTCAGATCTCATTCCAGGAAGCGAATCCCTTCTGGTCCCAGGAGGCCTGTGAGGTGGGCCAGGGAAAGGAGGGCTGTATCCTTGGGGCCAGGTGGGCTCTGGACAGGAGTGTCACCCCCACCGCAAGAAGGCTGAGGAGAGCCAGGAGAACTGTGGTTAGCACTGTGGCTCTTTCTAGCAGGAGCTGTCCCTCTGGGGTGAAGCAGAGGGTCAGGGTGGGGAGAAGGCTGGGGACCATCCTCCGTGTTAAAGACATCTCCCTAATTTCTAATCAAACAAAAAATGCCCCTATAGGCCCTTAGATATTGGCAGGGCTGAAAGCGGCCAGGAGAACAGGTCTCGGTGGAGGTCTCTGCTACAAATTCCCCTGGGGCCTGGGACCCTCTCAGGCCAGCAGTACTTTGAAGTGACACTTTATTTCTTTGGTCACCAGATGATTTCCTCAAGTAGTTCCAGACAGCAGGCCTTGACTTTTAATACCACAGTGTGAATTTAGGCACCATGTTTCCCTTGAAATATGTGGAATTAGCTCTCGGTGGGACCGAGAGGAGGGACCAAGTTTCTGTGCTGGAGGCCCCGCCATGAATACGTGGCCTCCTGATGGTCTGGGGCACGGAAGCTAACCAGCTGGCCAACCTCGATGTGCTCATATGCCCAGCCCGGCCAGACAGTCCACTCTGCTGACAGTGAAGAGGACCCCCAGATGCTCTTAAGGATTGCTCTATGACCAACTCCTGGGACAGCTTAAGACAACAACACGTACCTTGGGGACACGGCCTTGAGGACACAGCTCTGCCTGCTGGGGGCTGCTCTCTCCTCTTGAGCCAGACTGACAAGACACACCTTGGCTTCCTTGAGGAACTGCAGGCTGCAGGGAGCCCCTGCCTTGCCCCTGAGATCACAGCTGGATCACGAATCTGCACCTGCTCCCCTCTTTGGCTAAGGCTCCTCTCCACCACTTCCCCCCAGAGCTGCTGGGGAGCAAAGGGGGCGTTAAAGCTTTATCCACTGTCCGTGAGTGTGTGCCTTCACTCACAGGGGAAAGAACCTGCTCCACGTCCCTTCTCTGGAATGAGATGCTGACCTTAAATCCATCTCCTGTACCAGAGGAACTTGGGCCCTCACCTGGGTGGGGACAGGCAGCCGGCATTCGCAGCTGGTAGGACAGACAGCCCAGGCGAGCTGGGCTGTAACGCCCCCTCGGAATCTCTCAGAATATCTGCTCTTTTTTACCTCCTTCCTGGTGGCCCAGACTCACTCTCTGCTGTTCCTGATGCTAACGTCGCAGGTGCTAGGGATACAGTAGCTCCTGCTGTCCATGTTACCAGCAGGCACGACTTTAGGCAGCGAGACATGGAGGCTGCACGGGTGTTTTTCTGGGCTCCACAGCACTGTGAGCAGAGTCCCTCATGCCACTTGGCACACAGGGAAGGAAGAAGTGGATGCAGCAGGGGGCAGTCGGCCCCTCTTCTCCCTTTTGTCCCTCCCTCCAACCCAGTACATTCTCACGCTGCCCCCATTGCCTGCCTATGACCCTAAATTCTGACATGTGGCTGGTCTAAACCAGACCCCTTTTGCCCTCCATTCCATCAAAAAACAGTAACCTCTGCAATACTCAGGCACAATATTGATGACCAGCAATGAATCGATGGCCTGGAGGCCTCAGGATTTCTAAAGAGAAGGTAACTAGCTGTAAAGCAGAGGATGGGGGCGTGGGGGGGGGGGGCGTAGAGATGGAGGTGGGGAGGGGGCGATCTGATTGGATGGAAGAGCCAACCTGCAAGGACTAGGCCTGAAGCTGTATTTATAACCCTCTGCATTCGCAGTGCATCGAGAGTGCCCACGTGCTTGGTCTGGTGACGTCCTGGCTAACTACCTACAGGGAGGCTGGAGCTGCCTCAGTGCCTCTTGGTGTGGCGATGGCTCAAGGCCCCACCCCTCCCGGGCTAGACCTGCAGCTTCCCAAGGGCCCTTCTGTGGGACCTGAAGCGGGACGATGCTGGGTATTTCAGGGACTGAGGCAGGAGGGAGGATGGCGGTGAGGAGGGCAGCAGCCTGGCCTGGGCAGCAAGCCACCCCATGATGCTTTACTCGGTTCTCAATCCAGGAAGCAGGTGCTGGTCGTCCACCCCGCCCAAGGCTCTGCCTCTCAGCTGCTCCGACGCCCACTATCACTGACTTCACAGCAGAGACTCAGGACAGGCGACAGTCCAAGGCCAGCTCTGCCCCCACAGGCCAGGCCACCCAGCCTCGGCCGGCCCGGCTCTACCCACAGGTGGCGCTATTGAGCCCCTCACCGCGCTTCACTGCGCACACCCCACAGGTGGCCCAGCCTCCCCGGCCTCGGAGTGAGGAGGCCAGATGGCACACCTGAAATAATTACCAAGTGATTCATCTCAGATCTGAGGAGCGCAGCCTTTGCAATAACAGTTGAGGGGAAAAATGAGAAATCGGCCTGGGAGGGGAGGCAAGTGCTGGACCTTGGGGGAGACGTCGGATTTACACAGGTGGAGGAGGCCAGGGTGGCAAGGGCTAAGGCCAGGAGGCCGGTGAAAGCAGGGAGGGCGTGTGTAGAGAGAGAAGGACTCATCTAGAAGATGTTCAATAAGGAGGAACAGCTGACACGGCGAGCTGCCATTTCTGTGAGCCTGGTTCTCACGGACTGCTGAGTCGTTAGCCCAGGGGTGGCATCGTGAGGGCCCTGCTGCATCTGCCCCTGCGCCCCCGGGCACTGCTGTCTCCCTCTGCACTGTGATGATTGGCAGCAGGAAGGGGCGTTATGTCCCTTGTGAGTGAGGAACTCCACATGTCTGAAAACCTTGCTCCTGAAGCATCTCCTGGCTTCCAAGTCTCTTGTTGAAAGATGGCAGGCTGGAGGAGGGATCAGCTATACGTGGCTGGTGTCTCTGGAGGCACTAAAGGATGGAGGCATGGTTGGGCTGTGAAAGGCTCTTCAGAGCCACCTCCCACACCTCCTTAGTAGCCGTCAATAATCCTGAAATGCCCCTGGGGTCACCCTCAGAGCCTTCTGGAAACACATACCCTATACTTGTTCACAGATTCAGGACCTGAGGTGGAGCAGGAAGAAACAATCACAGAGGGCTCTTCCGTAAAGACCCATCAGGGCCCAGCTGGTTCAATCATTCATGGCACAGATGGGGTTCACTGAGACAAGGGGCCGAGAAGGAAGGGGACCCCTCCAAGGTCACACTGTGGCCCGTGGTACAGCCAGGGGTAATACTTGAAGGGGACCCATGGCAGGGCTGAGTGGATCTAAGTTGCCCTGGCCCTGAACCAGGTGTCCTTAGCCAATTCTAGGGAAGGACATAGCTTTGGTCTTGTTGGCCTCTTCAAATCCAGCTTGTCCCCACTCACAGATGAGACATGTATATACAGCAACCCTAAGCCCAGTAGCTCTCCCACCCACCCCTCTCCATCCCCACCTCAATGCCCTGCATTCAAGAATTCTCTTCTCTCACCCGCTACTACTTGGCCACCAAGGGAGTTTTTCCATACCACACAACACAGATGGTCTCCACTCCAAAGGACAAAGCCCACAGCCTTCTTGGCCCTGGTCCCAAATGCCCTTCTCAACCTGCTTCTCCCTTCTGCCTTCTGCTCATAGATGTTCATCCCATACTTGTCACTTCCTGGGAAGCTCTAGCTCTCCAGCTGCTGGACCTTTGCTCATTTGCTTGGAAGAAGCCCTTTCTGCCCCAAGGCATGTCCAAATTCCACTCAGTCTTCAGGACCCACTTCCAATACAACCTCATCCAAGTCAATTTTCTGAGCAGGTAAGACCTTCCACCCAATCCCATCTCCCAGCACAGGTGTCACCGTTACCATCACCATCACAGCCAATTCTTGAGCCCCTACTATATGTTAAGTCCTAGAAGCTTTACATGGGGTTGTCTTTTTTAATCCTCTAAAGGTAGATTTTAGTTATTATAATCTCCATTTTAGAGATACAGAAATAAACTCAGAGAAGTTAAGTAACCTGCCCAAAGTCACATAGCTAGCATGGGAGCAAAGACAGGATTGAAACCCAGGTAACCTGGTCAGAGAGCCTTATCCTTAAGCACCACCACGTCCTCCAAGAATGCCAGTCCTTCTCAGATCTCGTGAGGAGGATGTGACTTTGGTTTTGGAGGCTCATGGGGGCTGGATAACTAGATGAAATGAACTCTGCATGTTTGGGTAAACACTATTTGTATAGTGTTGTCGAACGTACCACACAAGCACGCACACACACGCGCGCACACACACACATGCAGGCTAATGGCCAACATATGCTTTGTTTCAACATATGAAAACATCCCACTGAGGGGCTCCATGCTCATTAGCAGCAGTTGCATCAGTGAACAAAAGGTCAGCCCAGGAGACCGTCCGCTCTATCTCCAGACGCAAGCACTTAGGGCTTAATGATGTGTATATTTTCATATGTGGGCAGCTGACATTCCCCATGTAAACTATTTGCAATTTCCCAATGTGGACAGACTCAGCTTTCAGGAAAAGCTGAGCGGGAAAAGGGGTTCTGGAGGGCCCCCTGCCTTCCCAAAAGGGCTGCTTAGAGGTTTGCCTGTTTGGCCCATACCAGGGTGGAGGCAGCTGTTTCTTGGGGGGCCACCTCCGTTTCCCATTTCTTTTCCAGGACAGGAACAGGGGAGGGACACTCCCATAGCCATACCCTGGCCACTCCTTGACCCTTCGCGAGGGGATCTGCGTCAGCCGCGGGAAGCCCTGCACACAGAGCCGCCAGGGCCTGGCTGTGGGCGGGGGCAGGCGTGGGACTCAGGACTCAGCAGGAGCCGAGGCCAGAGGTGGTTGTGGGTGCCTGGGAGGGGGGCCGGCCTGATAGTTAGTGAGTTTTCCACAAATTTATACTTCTGTTGTTCCCCAGAACAAGGCCATATGGCAGGGCTTGTTGATCCAGGGTTGCAGATGTGGAAACTGAGCTCTAGACAGCTCTTTGAAAGGCAGAAAAGTCATCTATTCTCATCTCCTCAGAACTGGGTATGATGCATGGTGAGCGGTTAGTACTCCATACATGCTCCTAGACAGAATAGTTAGTAAAAGGTAGACCTGAGATTCAAATCCAGGCCTGCCTAGCTCTAAAACTTGGGATCTCTCTGCTTTGCTGAAATGAACTGATGATGGCACACAGTAGGTGCTCAATGTATCTGCTGAATAAATGCGTGTGCATACATTCACAGTCATAGCAGGGAAGAAGGAAGTGGAGAGCATGGGTGTCTTGGCCATCAGAAGTACCCTCATGAGGTCATCTGGTCTACCCTAACTTCGTGACAACTGGGCCAGAGTTCTTTGGGACATTCTTAGCTACAACTGGCTGGAGTGGCTGTCTTAGGCATGAACTGGGGGCTGGAGGCTGGAGGCAGAGCCTGGAACTGCAGGGTTCCTCAGCCCATGTACAGCTGCTGGCTCTCTCCAGTTTCATTTCATCATATCCCCAGCCCTCCAATAAATTCCTTCAAGCAACTGGGAGTTAAGTATCTGCCACTTGCCACCAATAATCCAGACCAATTCACTACCTATAAAATTAGGAGCTAGGGCAGGTAGGTGACTAGGAGGACCTGCCAGATGGCACCCAAACCACCGGAGGCTTCCTCTCTCCTTGCTTTTTTCCTCCCCATCACCCCTCATGCTGGCTGGTTCTGAGTTCTGTGAACTAACTCAGCCCAGCCCGCCTGACTCTAGGGATGAGAACTGGGACTGGCAGGAGGTAGGCAAAGTAGGGCTCACTTCAACCCCCAATCCTGGCTTGAAATGAAACCTGCTTGTACAATCACGACCGTAAGACAAAGGAGGGAGTTTACTGAACGGCAGCCTTGGACAGTTTCCTCACTCGAGGCTTGGTTTAAGGTCTGGCTGACAGGAAGAAAAAGCACCATTCTTCCACCTTTTTAATCAAAACCTTCAGTGCCATGTGGAAAAGCCACTGCCGTGTACTCTGTGTCCGTCTAGAGCAGTTCCTCTCTCCGACCATGGCCAGGCAGGAGACACAATCCACGAGCCCCAAATAAGAACAGAATCAAAAGACAAAGTCAGGGTTTTGTTTTCTTGGTCACTGGGGAAAAATAAAATAGGCCAGACATATGCTCGTGAGCAGAGTATCATGGGGCTGGGGCTCCCTCCACTCATAGGGCTGGTGTCTATATCCTCTAGCTCTCAGCCAAAACATCCCCAACTCTTCCCTGAGTGTCCCCGTGGTCAGCTTGATGAGTGGACAGAAAGATGCAGGCCTACTGGGCAGAGACACAAGGCTGGACAGGCAGCTGGTGGCCAGAGGTTGTTGGCGTAGAAGCCAAAAAATGACACTTCTCATTGTGCCTCTTTCAAGTTCTAAGAGAGCTTACCGCTTCCCATCAGGGTGGGCACAGGCTCCAATCAGAAGCGATTCACTGGAGCAGAGACAGCTTAAGCTTTGGGGCCCTTTCCTTGCAGTCCTGGGAGCTACACAGAGCTCTCGGCAGGAGGGGAAGCATTTCTACAGAGGCATTTCTGCTAAACTGAGATTTCAGATAAAAAGCGCCCGAATCTCCAAGGCTCTAGTCATTGGTTTGTGATTTCTTTTCTCATTTTTGAGAAATATTCTCGTACCTAATATTCTCTTCCTTTTTGTAATGAGGACGGTCTTCAGGTTATTTAGACTTCAGTCCCCACAAAACCTGGATCTCCCCTTGTCTCTAACAGACAGCACTGTGTCTTAGAGGGGCCTTCTCCAGAGGGACACCCAGGAGTCCACTTTCTGCCTGCCACCAAGCCTTTAGGAGCCTGATCAGTGCCTTTATCTTTCTGTGATGAACAGCCAAAGAGCCAGAGTCTGAGGAGCTCACAGGCTCCCCAGAGCTTCCCGTGGGAGGAGGAGAAGGTGCAGGAGCCAAGCCCCTGACGTGGTGAGAAGTAACCCTGCGTCCTCTGTAAGGCCCATGATCCCATTATGACGCAGATACATGCGACCACCCTGGCAATCTCCTTAACTCTTTGGGCAATAATCTCTTGCACCACTTTGGGGGTGACCTTGGAAATGGCTGGTTATCCTGCCAGGCCAGGAAAACACTGCAAGGGACGGGAGCTGTCTTTGCTAGCAGAGCTGAGAAGGCGCTGTGAGCAGTCAGAAAGCAAAGAGCCCACTGCTTCTCCCACTGGGGTCCCAGCTGATTTAGTCCATCAGCCTCAAAGGCTTCCCGAGTGTCCATTCTGTGCTCAGGTCACCCGAGTTGCACCCCAAGGACCTCAGAGACCAACTTACTCGGCCACTGACAGGAAGGAGTTCGTGACTGCCAGGGACTAAGGATGGCTGAGTGCAGGGCCACCTCTCACCTCCAGGAGCAGAGCTAAGAGAGGCAGTCTCCTTGGACACAGGTGGCTCCGAAGCTGAGGTGAGGTCAGACCAGGGTCCAAAGGAGGAAGGGGGTTCGGCAGAGCAACCAGTTGGACCCCTCTTGTTTTTTAGCTCTTGGCATTTGGATACAAAATGTATTCTGAGATGTCAAGGGCTCTGAGAGAATCCTTTCTT
This sequence comes from Canis lupus dingo, assembly GCF_003254725.2. NCBI lineage: Eukaryota > Metazoa > Chordata > Mammalia > Carnivora > Canidae > Canis > Canis lupus. The sequence goes on along the minus strand of NC_064270.1, from coordinate 29,763,048 downwards.
TCTTTTTTTTAGAATCATTTCTTTTCCTGATGCTTTTCTGGACAAATTTAAGATGTCAGGATTGCCGCTGAGGACCCCAAACAGCAGACTCATGGAGTCACCGACCGAGTAAGGGGCCCTGAGGCCAGGAAGTGCTCTGAGCAAGCCCTGCTTCTGCACGGGGTTTCCAGCCCTTTGTGGACGGTGTGCCTGCTGACCTGGCCACCCCAAGCCACAAAGTGTCACGTTTCCTAGGTCAGCAAAGTGGAGAAACACAGCCCTTGAGAAATAGCCACAACCCTTCAAAAAGGGAAAAGCAGATTGGGGCTTAAAGGGTCTTGACCCGTATTTCCTTTGCTGTTCAAGTGGCTTCGCAGAAATCAGGAGGAAGGATTTTTCGGGGTCAGAAAGAAAGAGAGAGGAGGGCAGCCCCAGTGGCGCAGCGGTTTAGCGCCGCCTGCAGCCCAGGGTGTGATCCTGGAGACCCCGGGATCGAGTCCCACATCGGGCTCCCTGCATGGAGCCTGCTTCTCCCTCTGCCTGTGTCTCTGTCTCTCTCTCTAGCTGTGTCTCTATGAATAAATAAATAAAATCTTTAAAAAAAAAAAAAAAGAAAAGAAAGAAAGAGAGAGGACATTTTCAAACATCGGCAGAATTTAGCCAGGGGCCCCGAGAGCTAGGCAATTTTAATGAGAAAGAAAGGAAAATACACGAGTGACCCTGACCCAAGGCCTTGACTCTTTACGTCAAAAGCAAGAAACGATAATTAACAAAACGAAACGTGCCTGGACGGGAGTGAGGGGCCAGCCGGGCTCTGTCAATTTGATAATCCCCGGCCATGACCCGTGGGGCCCAGAGCACTGGATGGGAGATGATGTGCTCTTTACGCAGGCCGCAATGACTGTCGGGATCAGTGTGAATTTCCCTGGCCAGTTGTTGAATCCAGTCCACTGTGCTCTGGGTGAGCATAGCCGTGTGCAGGTAACTCACGAGGGGAGCCTGGTCCAAAGGCACTGGTGTGCAGGATGCTCACGGCGGGGAGTGTCCCTCATTCATTGTGCGTGAGAGGCCAGGGCATAGCAAGCCAACTTTCCCTCTTCCAGAACACCCTCCCTCCCATTCCTCGGCTTCCAAATCAGCTTCAATTTGAAATTGTGTTGGAAATACCTCGGCCTTGGAAGGTTTTTCTTCAGTGAAGATTTCATTCCCTGGGGCTTGGGAATGAAGGAAGGGCAGGCATCTCCAAAGATCCAGGGAATTGAACCGAAACCCCCCCTGCCCCCTACCCCCCTACGATGTCATTGCTCTGCCTAAGGCCCATGGTTGGGGAGGGCCAATCAGGCCACATCGTGAGGCAGCAGAGCACAGGGACCAGCATGGCTGCCCATCTGGGGGGCAGATCGGGGGTAGGGGGGTGGTTACGTCCTCAGGAAGCCTAAGACTGATTTCTCTGACGCCAGCCATTCTAAAAAGAGGAATGCTGGGCCGGAAATACCATACACATACGCAGGAACGGGGATCAGAGGCGGAGCTGGCTCCACCGGCATCAAAGGAACACCCAATTTTCTGACCTGGAAGGTCACGAGAAAGGAAAGGGACCCAGACAGGCATGCTGTGAGGAGCCCCAGATGGCACATCAGCTTCAAGGATGTCAGAAGGAACTGAGGAGAAGTCAGGCTGTGGGCAAAGAGTGTATGTTTTCCAGGAAAGGTCATGGAAGAAAAATAAGTGTGTCTATTTGAAGGACAATTGCACAGTCGTTAAAAATGCTGTGCAGGGGAGACCACGACGTGAGACAATGCAAATGACATGGTGCCAAGTGGAAGACAAGCCTCAGGGCCGCCCTGAACAGGGCCAGTGGCTGGGCGAGGGCCGAGAGGGCACAGCCAGCGTGTACAGCCCACAGAAGGCCACACCCCTGCCCTCCCAGACCTGCTCTTTTCTGTGGCACCCGGGAAGCTGATTTTGGGGGCACTCTGTCTCTGGTGAACTTTAGAGAAGACAATGCAGTGGAGGAGAAAGATCATAGGCTCTGAATCAGACAGACTGGGCTGTTAACTCAGCTTCACTCTCTCTCTGTGCTTTTTCTTTTATTGTAAAATATACATAACGGAAAAATTGCCATTTCAGCCATTTTTAAGTGTCCAGTGGCAATAACTATATTTATGATGACACCAACACTACCACCTTTTCCCAAAATTTTCTCATCACTCCATTAATCAGTAATGCCCCATCCCTCCCTCCCATGAGCCCCTGGTAAACTCTAATCTACTTCAGTCCTGACAGATTTGCCTACGCTGACATTTCATATAAGTGGAATTACACAATGTGTGGCCTTTTATGTCTGGCTTCTTTTACTTTGTCTGTAATGTTTTCAGGGTTCACCCGTGTGGTAGCCTGTTCAAGACTTTGTTCCTATTTATGGCTCAATAGTACTCCATTGAGTCAACAGACCACATTCTGTTTCTCCATTCATCTGCTGAGGGGCACTGGGTCCTTTCCATCTTCTGGTGACTCTAAATAGGCTCCTGTGGGTGTATCTGTATACACCCATCTACTGGAGTCCTTGTGGTCAATTGTCCCAGTCTGCCCTCTCAACAGTTGGAAGACTTCCACCCAATGCAGAAGGGACAACTGTGTCTACTACACAGGACAGCCGTGAAGATGGGCCAAGATAGAGGTGTAGCATAGAGCATACAGTAGGTGCTAAATTACCTTACTTCCTCACATCTCCCCCATTAGAATCCACCCTTAGTAAAGGAAAGAGCTAACAATATTCCCCTTCAAGGGTCTCCATTTAAAAAGCACAAATGCTCAAATTGTGGAACTTATGGCACCAGCAGCTTCTCTGCTTTGCCTGGATGCTGCAACTGTCTCAGCATTTAGATATGTATAGACCCAAAGATTAAGAACCTCGGGGGAATTGAGGCCCAGCTGCAGGCCAATGACATAGGAACTGGAAAATGAAGTCAGTTCCTTCTGGTGCCTTCTCTCCAAGCTTCCAGCATGGGGTTATGGAAAGCCTGGCAAGGAATAGTCCAGTCTCCTCTTCCAAGCCATGTGACCCTTGAGGCTGAGGAGGGGTACAGCCCCTCTCTGGGCCTCAGTTCTCTCACATAGGGAATGAGAAGATGGGTTTAGTTCAGGGTTTTTTGTTTTTTGTGTTTTTGAAGATTTTATTTATTTGAGACAGAGAGAGAGCACAAGTGGGGAGGAGGGGCAGAGGGAGAAGCAGGCTCCCTGCTGAGCAGGGAGCCTGATGTGGGGCTTGGTCCCAGGACTCCAGTATCATGACCCAAGCCCAAGGCAAATGCTTAATCAACTGAGCCAGCCAGGCACCACTTAGTTCAGGGTTTGAAGCTGGGTTCCGCCAAGCCAGAAGTATTCTATAAAAGCCACGGCCTGTGGAGGGGGTGGGAGGCAAAAGGGAGTCCAGCCCCCAGACAGTTCAACTGTGGCTAGTCTCTGTCTTTGCATACTGGAAATCTGTAGCTAAAGCTATCTGCAAGGCCCTGGACTGGGTGGCCCCTGAGATTCCCCTGGGTACCAGGGCCTACCCCAGAAGGTATCCTCTGTCCTCTCGAGGTATATTAGAGGAACGATGCCCCAGAATGGGCTTTGGCCTCCTCTCCCAATGTACCAGGATTTCTGGAGGCTGAGGCCTCCATTCAGAAGGCGGATCAAGCAGGGGGGTCCTTCCTGGGGAGTAGTGTTGTGCCAGGCACTGGGGTGAACTTGAAATGACCCAGGAGCCCTCATAGGCCCAGCTTCTCCAAACAGTGCCCAGGCTCCCTTGGTGAGTGCTCTCAGGTCATTAATAAACCCTCAGTCAAAAAGAGACTTAGGCAGAGCCTGAGGCAGGGAACCAGGATAGGTTATCCTAGGAGAACACGATGGGGTAGGGTCAAGAGCACAGACTGAAGTCTCAACTTCCCTATCCGAGCTATGTGACCTCAAGTGAGTTACTTAACCTCTAAGTGTCCATATCTTCATCTTTAAAATGGAGATAATAATCCGTGGGATTGATGTGAGGATTAAATGAGTTATATTTAAAGCCTGTAGAATCATGTTTGCACATAGTAAGAGCCGCTCTTGGGACTGCAGGGGGGTTGGAGCGGGGTGGGCCTCTCAGATGGTATCCAGGCCAACCTCTTCACTCTACTGATGGAAACTGAGGCTGAGGGAGAGCCGGCTTCTGGCTGTGAGGGGAGTGCGAAGAGGCAAGAGGCAGCTTTCGGGCTCAGGCCCAGCTTCAATTCCCCACTCAGGCCAAACTTGGTGTTCTTAGGTAATTAACCCCTTAGAGCGTTCATTTCTCATCTGTTCAGACAACTGTTACAAGGACCGAGTAAAATAGGGAACATGAAGTTCCAGGCATGCAGTAGTTGCTCAGTAGATGCCAACTCCCTTCTGTCTTGTCCTAGGATAGCTAATAAGCACAAATGTGCCTTTATTTGTTTTGAATCCCGCTCTCTGTTGCTCCCAGAAATGGAAGAGGAAGAGGCCCAGCCTCCCCTTCCTCACTGTTGCTTGAGAAGACTCCAGGAAGTTCCTCTCCCAAGATTTCTTTTAAGTCCTCTTCCAGGGAGTCTTTTGCAGTGCTGTGGCAAAGTGGGAAAAGCCAGGGTGCACGGCCCAGCTGCCCCTCCAGCCCAGCTGCTGGCCCAACCAGATCCTGCTCTGGAGGGGCTCAAGCGAAGATGGACTCTGAGCTCACTGGAATCATTGACAACAGGATGGAGATGCTCTTCTAGGTGCTGGGAGATCAATGAGGACCAAGCAATCTAGCAGAGATGAAATGCTGGGTCCAGGGCCAGTGTCTGGAAGCCCAAAGCCCGTGGAGGATGTGGCAGGCACTGGGAAGGGAGGGATTTATCCAAGCTACCCATATCCCATACCCTGGGTTGCCCTGGAGACCAAGGGTTGTTCAGATGGTTAGGACCAACTCCCCGCCAGCTCCCCGCCAGTCACAGAACCCAGAAGGGAGATGGGGAATGAACCTGACTCCCAGTCCAGTGCTCCTGGCTCTAGGTCATGCTGTCTCCAACAATAAGCCAACATTTATAAAATGCATCACAGCTGGGAGGTAGAATGTTAGCCTAGCATTTTCTGTAGATGATGAGATTAGGAGATTCAGGGACACAATTAAATAATACCAAATCACTAGGTGAAAAGTATTCCCTTTTCAGTTCTTTGAGCCTCCCATCATCAAGAAGAAAGTTTCAGTGTGGTGCCACCGTCTTGCTAACACATCTCCAATACTGACTAATCTCCCTTCCGAACAAAGAAAAAGGCAGCTTTAGGCTCCCAGCCTTAGGCAGGCAAAAGAGGATCCAGCTAGGATTTAACACCACTTTCCCCAGGTAGCTTTCTGTCTGACAAATCAATGCTGCCTTTCCAGGCATGTTCCTGACTCAAAGTTTTCTTCTGAAATTCATTTGTTCGATTTAATTAATTAATTAAATTTTAAAAGATTTTATTTTTAAGTAATCTCTATACCCAACCTAGGACCCAAACTTACAACCTCAAGATCAAGAATTGCATTCTCCACTGACTGAGCCGGCCAGGCACCCCGAAACTCACTGATTTTAAACAGAAAGTCATGAGTTCATTTAAAAGGAAAAAAAAGCTATATATATAAATAATGGTAAGGGAGGTACGCAGATACAGCAAAGTCTATGCAGGTGCCATTGAGCGAAGGACGGCCATGAACCCATCTGTGCACCATAGTTATCATCCCCATACTCAGATGGGGGAACTGAAGCTCTAAGGATGTATAGCAGGAAGGTGGCTGAACTGGGGCTCCAAGGACTCCCGGGGGCAAGGACTGAAGCTCCTGACTGCCCCCACAGCGGAGGAACTGTCCCCACCGAGAAACCAGTCACCTAGGGCAAGCCACACTACTAATCAGCTGCCCAGGCCGGGAAGGGGGAGGCGCCAGAGAAGTGAGCAGGGGGCCAAGGGGCCAGAGAAAGGAACCTGGAATAATTATTATTTCCTTTCATTCAAGCTCTTTACTTTTTAAAAGGTGGATGTTTTCCGGAGAGCCACACCAGCACTAGGAATAGATTTCTTTTGTGCAAAAAACTTGGGCTGCTGGGTAACTTCCCCTTAACAAGAACAAACTTCCCTGCCTTACCCTATCATTGTTTACAGAGGCAAAGAGGCCCGTGTCTGTGTGGAGCCCAGAGAACAATATCCTGCCGGGAGACCTCCGGCAAGAAAGTGCCCTCCAAAAGCTGCCCGCCCTGGGCATTCCCAGCATCTCACAGAGGCTGCCCAAGCTAGTTCATGTCAGAAGCCTGCCCCAACCCACCAGTGCATGTTGGCGTCCAGGCCCCTTAGCAGGATCCTCCACCAGGTCTGAACTTCCCCTGGAGTCTGCTGATACTATGTTAAAACTGGTGGCACCTGCCAGGCCTCAGTGACTGGACTGATGCAGCTCAAAGATGGAGACTTGGCACAACTGCTCATGGGCCCAATTAAAATGAATGATGGCAAGCCGTCCTGCAAACAACTCTACGGAAGGAGGATACTCAGGGCTCACTGGAAGCCCTGCCTCCACAACTCTAAGCCAGCCTTTTCCCTTCCCAGACCTTGGTTGCCTGATCTGTAAAATGGGCACACTAATATCCAGTTTGGAGAGTTGCCATGGAAGGTGCAAGAGCAGGTCCATATGATGCCACAGCAGCGCTGGACATGGACGGCCTAAAGGATATTGTCATATCAACCAGGGGAAGAACTGGAATAATCATGAAGGACCAGGCCTGGCCCTGCTCTTCCCAACTGGCAATGGGGCTTTGGTTTTCCAAAGGAAGACAGATTCATGGGCCTAAAGAGCACTACGATTTGTTTACTCTGTCCTCATGTGCACCCTGTTCCCCCAAACCCTGAGGCCTTCTGACAAGGATAGATAAGACAAAATGAAAGCAAGTCATTTAAAAACAAGTAACAAAAATGAATCTGAGTTTTATCAAAATTAAAAACTGTTGTGCTTCAAAGGACACCACCACAAAAGTAAAAGGACAACTCATAGAATGGGGGAAAAATTTGCAGATCTTATATCTGACAAAAGACTTGTACGCAGAACCTACAAAGAAGCCTTAGGATTCAACATTAAGAAGATGAATAGCCTAATTTAAAAATGAGCAAGGGATTTGACTACACATTTCTCCAGAGATCTACAAATGTCCGATAAGCACATGAAAAGATGCTCAGCATCGTTAGCGATTAGGAAAATGCAAATCAAAACCACAATGAGATACCACTTCACACCCTCTGAGAGGAATGAAATTAAAAAGGTAGAAAATGCCAAGTGTTGGTGAGGATGTATAGAAATGGGAACTCTCTGGCACTGCTGGTGGGAGTGGTGGATGCCGCAGCCCCTTCGAAAGCAGTCTGGCAGGTCTTCAAATGATTAAACCTCGAGTTACCATGTGATCCAGCTATTCCACTCCTAAGTATCTACCCAAAGGAGATGAAAATCTATGTCCAGGCAGCAACTTGTTTATGAATGTTCAGGCAGTCTTATTCATGATAGCCAAAGAGTGGAGACAACCCAAGTATCCATCCATTGATGAGAAGATACATACAATGGGCTCTATCCATATGGTTGGGTATCATCCTACCATGAAGACTAAAGTACTGATACATGTTACAACATGGATATACCCTGGAAAGATTATGCTCAGTGAAAGAAGATACAAAAGGCCCGGCACTGTATGATTCCGTGTACATGAGATGTCCAGAATAGGCAAATCCATAGAGACAGGAAGTAGATTAGTGGTTGCCAGGGGCTGGGAGGAAAGGGAAACAGGGAGTGACCGCTAATGAGTACAGAGTTTCTATTGCGGGTGATAAAATGTCCTGGAAGCAGATAGTGCTGGCGGTTGTACAACTCCGTGAATATTTTAAACCAGTACACTTTAGAAGGATGAATTTTATGGTATGTGAATTATATCTCCATAAGGCTAATATTTGAAAGTCTGTAGTGATGGATGATATGTAACACTGCTTTTGTGATCACCTGTTACTATTTATTACTATAATTAAAAACACTCCCCTGGTCCACTCCAGCTCAAGCAAGCCTGCCCCCTCCCCACCCCACACACATCCCTCAAACACCTGTATCACCTCTGGTCTGCAGGTACCAGGAAGGTGAGCTGCCCAGATCTCTACAGAGCACAGCATACAAATCTGATCCAGCCAAGGGGCCTCTGGGCAGCTTCTCTGAGCTGACACACTTTTGAATATTTCTAGGACATGCCATACTCATGGCTGTCTCACTGACACCAGAGACTCGCCTGTCATATAGACAATGTTTCCAGTTTAGGGGTTGAGAAGGTAGGCAGGAAGCACTACACTTCCATACACTTCCCCGAATCTTTTAGCCTCTGTTGCTGGCCAGTGGAGCTTTAACAAGGCAGTTAATGCTTATGTGCTTCCTTCACTCCTCTCCTCCCCTTTGGCAGTGACCAGGAGGCAACATCTTCAAGATGGTGGGGTCACAAGAGCAGCCAGGGCCCCTGGTCTTCAACCAAGAGAGCTGAAGACCCAATCAGATTGTGCATAAGAAAGAAAGAATCTCTGTTGTGTGAAGCCCCTGAGATTTGGGGGTTGTTTCTTGTGACAGCTAGTATTAATCATCCTGACGAATGCATCGCCTTCTAATGAGCCTGGCCTCTCTGGCCAGCCTCTGTGGCTGGGGGCCCTCCAGACCCCTCCTTGGCCTCTCTCAACTCCACAGCTGGAGTTCATGTCTGAATGATTTCCTCATTCAACAGCCGAATTTTGAAAGCAGAGAGAGGAGGGGGAAAGTCAGACACCAGCCACCACTGAGTGAGTGTCTAACACGGACCAGCTCCTGGGCTCTGTCCTTGCTGGTGTATCTGACCCTCGCGGCCACCCCACTCACTTGACAGATGAACCACCCGAGGCACTGGAAGGCTAATAACTTTCCCAAGGCCATGCAGCTAAAGGAGGGCAAGTCTGGCTTCCGACCCAGGTCTACCTGGTTCTAAAACACCTTCTCAAAGCACTCTGCTATCTCTGTGTTAGATCCCCAATACTTCTGGTGCACTCCAAAGCCCGCCCAGGGCTGGTGTCTCTAACAGGCCTCAGGGCAAAGCTTGCAACTGATGCAAGATCTGGGCAGCGTCCAAGGAGTGGGCTTTGCCTCCTGGGAAGGAAGCCTTTAAGCCAGGGTGTGAAGAGCATCATCTCACAGGGAATGAGAATTCAGCACCAGGCATAAGCTCTGGCTTTGAACAGGGACTTTCCAGCCAGACTCTCAGCAAACACACCATGTCAGACACCGGGGAACATGAGCCAGCCAAGTGGCAGCTCCCCAGGAAAAGACACGAGGCAGGCAAGGTGAGGGGCCCACAGAAGGAAGCTTCACAGGGCCCCGTACTGTCTCAATGACTGAGAGCCGTGAGTCTAGCCCCGCACGGGGGATACCCACAGAGAGCAGATGCCATCACCTCTGCCCAATGAGCAAATAGCCCCGCCACCTGTAGCAGTGACCTTCGTCCTATGTGCTCTGTCCCTTTATCTTCCCTGGGGGTTGTGCAGCCACTCAGCAACTCAAGATGAAAGCCAGGGAGTCACCTGGGACCCCTGCCTGTTCTCCTTTATGTCCCTCACCCGGCCATCCCTCAGGGGCTCCTTCCTCCTAACATATTCCAAGATCCCTGGGCCACCACGTCCCTAGAGCTGTTGTCCCAGCACGGGGCACAGTCATTCCCACAGCATCTGCAGCAGCTCCCTAGATGGGCTTCTGCCTCTAGTCCTCCCCCTCTGCTTTTCTCCTCCATGTGGTCAGAGGGACCAGCCTAAACTGCCAATGGCCTGCAAAGCCCTAGTGGCTCCCAATGCCACCAGGACGGTGCCAAACTCCTCAGCATGGCTTGCCAGGCCCGACCACCCAGAGGGCCTTCATCCCTCTACCTTCTACGCCTGCTATACTGACCACCACACACCCTCTCCACCTCCATAGCAAGGTTTCTCAAATTCGGTGCCACTGACACTTAGGGTCAGACAATTCTTTGTTATGGGGCTGTCCTGTATGTTATAACGTGTCCAACAGCATCCCTGGCCCCATTAGATGCCAGTAGCACATCCTCCCACTGTGCCAGTAAAAGGGATCTCCGGACACTGCCAACCGTCTCCTGGGAGGCAAAACAGCCCCAGATGAGAACCACTGCTCTATACCCATGAAAGGCCGTTCCTTTCATTCATTTCTGGCCGCCACCGCCGCCTCCGCCGCCGCCGCCGCCGCCTCCTCCTCCTCCTCCTCCTCACGTTAAAATCTGATTCAGCTGCATCACCTCCCAGAAGCCTCCCTAGCTCACTCAGGCTAGTGTAGGGGCAGCATCTCAGGACGCCTCCCCGCTTCCCTTTGCACAGTTCTACCACTGCTCCTGTCACACTGCAGCTGACTGATCCACTGATGTGCTGTCACCGTCCTCTGCAAGGCGAGCTCCTCAGGACCACCCCCACCCTGCCCCGGGCATGGAAGCACTGACTGCATGTGCCTGCAGAAGTACAACAGGGCAGCGTGCTCAGGGACCACCCAGGTAGTGTGGTGGCTTCTGATCAGAGGCAGGGGGCTGTGTGCAGCCAAGGTATCAGGCTGAGGGACACAGAAGGGAGAGAAAAAACAGAGCAGGGGTCTAGGTGAAGGGCCTTGCAGGGAACAGCCAGAACAAAGGCCGAGGTGTGGTCAGCAAGATGAGACTGGGGATGACATGGCCGGAGCCCAGTGTGGGGCCTGTGGGAGAGGTATCTGGAGAAAGGATTTTGAAGCACAAGGAAACCAGGTCATGAAGACCTTTGGATGTTTTCTGTAGCCACAGATGTATTCAGCAGGATGTAAAACTGGGAGGGGGGCGGGGAGGTTTTATGGTCAAATAAGTTTGGAAAATGCCTTGTCTGTAATCAAACAGGTTTCTTTACTGCAGGACTTCTCAATCCCTTCGATAGGCTCACATGCCAGGTGAATCTTTACAAGGGGAAGGTACCGCAGGTAGTGTCACCTAAATGTAACTGACTACAGAGCCTCTCAAATGATCCGTGTCCTTCGGCCTACCCGTTGGAAACACTGCTTGGAGCTGAGAAACAGGGGCTATGACCTGAAGAAGGACTCAAGGTAACAACAATCTAGGTTTGGGGACAGTGGCTCTGGGAGTTCTTCAAAGACCTGAGGGCCAGTGCTGGGCCTCAGCCACTAGCTCTACTCCTCTCCCAGTGCCTGGCTCCCCAGCCCCTGGGGCATCTGCTGCCCTGAGAAGTGAAAACAGCTCCCGAGTGACTGCCTACAGGAAGGACTGGGAGGCAGTGCGAAATTTATTGTAGGAAAACAGTCGCCCCACGGGACTGCTTCGACCACCTCCCCCAGGCCCCTGGGCCACAACATATGGTGTGGTTTAAATTTTTAAAATTGAGGAGTACTTAAGGAAAAAATGTTGGCAGGCTCTGAGGCACTTGTAAAACCGTTTGAGCTAGATGAGGAGTCTGGGCCCCATCCTTCTAGGAGATGGAGGCAGCGCTGAGCAGGGGCAGGGAGGTCCAGAGAACAGGATGGGGTCTGCCAGCAGAGGCTTCTGGATGAGACAGGCCAGGCGGGGAGAGAGTGGAGCAGCCCCCTGCTGCAGCCCGTGGACGGGCTGAAGGAGCCAGTAGGGCTGGACAAGGGACCCACTTCATCCTCGGGGTAGATCACAGCTGGGGCAGGGGCAGCAGGAGGGCAGTGAGGGGCCAGGTGTGGGAAAACGGCACCACAGGCTCAAGTCCTGGCTGCATTACCTGGGACAGTGACACCCCATCTGGTGCCTCCCCGTACTCATCCCTAAGCTGGAGCCAGTGCAATCCCCTCACATGGTAGCATTAAGGTCCAGGTGAGACAGTGTGTGCACACAGTGGGTCCTCCATACCTGTTAGCTGCCATTGTCTGGGGGGCACACAAGTGGGCAGGCAGCCCCAAACCAGGTCCAGATGGAGAGCTGGACCAGCAGAGCTGAGGCACTGTGGAAACTGCTCTTGCTGAGGCCAACTGAAGAGTCTATTAGCTGAGTGGCCATAGTGTGTTACCCCCCTGTCTGGGCTGGGAAGGCCACCTGTATACCTGTCATCTCCCGGAGGCCAGAGCCATCACAGACACTACTTAGGAGGCATCTGGCATTCCACAGGTGGCTGAGCCCGTGAGCTATGGCTCTTACCCACCCTGGGGTATTTACACCCTAGGACGTGCTTCCTCTAAGCTCTGGGTCCTGTTTCTGCCCAGGGTGTTCATGACATTTCAACCAGTGGCCGGGAGATTGAAAGCAACCTGTCAGCATCTGCCAGCTTGGGGGAACGGGGACCCTGCTCACACACGTCTCTCAACCACTTTCAACCTAAGAACTTTTACAGATGCCAATGAGGCCTCTATGTGGAACAAATCAAGGCGTAGCTGCCCAACGGCCCCTGCCCCACAGATGACGTGGGCAGCCACATGTGCCCGGGGCCAGGGCTGGTGCAGAGCAAGCTGGCCCTGCCAGCGTCGAGGGTGGGGGGGCGGGGGGGCAGGGGTGGGCAGTGGTGTGAACGTGAATCTTCCCATTTTGGAAATGTGCAGAAGTACTGGGAGTGCTTGCCCATCACATGGAGAGAAATGTACTCATAAAGGAAGCAGAAGCAGAGAGATACCGAGGAGAAGTAGTGAGAGCATGACAAGTAGGGACGGTGGCTTGGCAGGAGTGGGAAGAAGTGACACAGGAGACCTTTCTGGATGTGAGGCTGAACTGGTTGCACACAGATGTGCCCAGCTGCCTGCAGATGCTGGAGATGAGCACAGCCGCTCCAGAATAGAACCTGGTGTGCTACGAGAGACCCCGGGGGTGGGGGAACCCCATATGCTCAGGGCCCCCTGAGGGGACAGTGAGGGTGTGAGGTGGGACTAGAATCACTGAAAATTCCCTGGGACCCTTGCTGAGAACATCGAGGTGGGGTTTACATGCCTCAAGGGACCACCATGTCATGTAGATAAAGTTTATAAAAATATGCAGAGACGGTCTGTATGTGCAGGGGAGCGGAGGCCTGATTTTAAACTCTGAAGTTTAAAATTCTTTACATTCACTTTTCCACTGTGAGTGTAAAGCTCTCAGGTCCCCCGGATGCCCCTGCAAGGGGGCTGCAGGCTGTCAGATGCCCATGTCCTGCTGCAGGAGTTGTTATATGTGACCTGGATTCCTTGTGTCCACAATCCCATCTCCTGAGTGGAGTCACCCTGAGCAGCTGCAGCAGACCTCTGTAACTGCATTCTGCTTTAATGTAGCTGTGAAGGCACCCCAGCCATGGGGCAGCACCCCACAGGAGGCAGGCCGATAGGGCAGGGGCTGCCTTTTTTCCAGGGGCTGAATGTCATATCCAGGGAGTCTCCATACCACATTGTCAACACCTCTCTCTCTGACTGAAGCATCTCCCATTTTTCTCATTCTTCGGTTATCTTGTGACTCACTTGTCATTCCCTCCACTTAGGCTTGGAGAAAATGGAGTCTGTGAAAGTCCGATTTGCAGGGACCCTCTGACATTATCTGGTAAAGCCTCGCCCATTTTACAGCAAAGAACACTGAGCCCCGGGGAGAGGAAGACCAAGGTTGCAGGGTAAATTAGGGGTCAAGCCGTTTCCTGGCCTGCATGCCTGTGTGTTGCCACTCCCTGCCATACCCTGTGGGGGTGGACTGACAGGACCCTGTCACAATGGCTGTGGTAGCCCCAGTCCACTAGCAGCTTGGGACAGAGGCAGTGCCCAGGCCTCTAGGAGGTAGGTCTGGCAGGGAAGGCCACTTTTAAGAAGTGGAAACTGAGGCCCAGTGACGGAACAGGACTTGTGTGAGTAGAACAGCAGAGACTAGAACCCCAGGCTCTCAGGCCAAGTTTTGAACCAGACGGAGACCACATTTATCTGTCAAGTTGGGGATAAGAGGAAGAGGCTCCAGGAAGGCAAAGCTACCAGGACCCCAGGGAGTGGTGCTAACTCTATGCCTTCCTCATCGGGTGGGTGTGTTCCTGCAGTCGGGTCATGGTGGCCTCTCACCCTTCAGGATACTCCAGGACATACTTTAGAATACTCTATGTCCTGTATGTATTCAACCAATGTTGTTTCTGGCAGCACAGCCTCTGTCTCTTCATTTCCCTCTTGGTCACCTCTGGACCCCTCCCCTATACACCAACCTCTCCAAACCACCACTGCCGGGCCTCCATGAGTCCATCTACACTTGGGTGTGGGCCGTGGGTAGCATGAGGCCCCTGGAAGGGACTGGGCCCCAGGAGGCAGGCCTCCTGCCTGGCCCACCTGCCTTGGCCTTGCCAGTCTTGGGCACTCTCTGGTGGAGGATGAGAATGCTAGATCTCTGGAGACCAAGGGCAGCCACCAGCTGGGTGCTTTACAGCTCCCCACATGGACTAGCATGGATCTGGGGCCCATATTTCTCTAGAAGGTTTTCCATTCCTCCTGCTGTGGGAACCGGGTGGCCTCTTACCTTCGGGGTGAGGTACTTGGTCATAATTTCCTTCCCTTTTTCCCCCAGTTTTTCATCTGGAGTAACTTCATATTCTGCCTGAAACAGAAGAAGGAAAAGAACAATAACAGATCTTCTCGTGAGCTTCTGATAGTTACACAAGCTTCGCGGCCCCTGAAAAAGACACCATGGAGGTCACGTGACCAATCCCTCCTCCACGGAACAGGAAGCTGAAGCTGGGACTGGGGAGAAGAGCTGGCTGAGAAGCCCTGACATCCAGCCCAGCCTACTCTACACCATCCATGGACACGTGCTTATCAGAACAGGTGCTCTCCTCTCAGGCTCCATTCCGAATCACCAGGAGCAAATGCTGGTGCTCACGTCCCACCCCACCCCACTGAACTCCGATGGACCCTCTGGCCATGAGGGCAGGGCTCCGGGCAGCTGGGGTTGAAAACCACCAATTCAGAAAAATCACAAGAAGCCACTGGAAAATAATGAGCCACCAAACTGGAAGGCCCCCGAGAGGCTGCTTCAGGTCACTCAGACCTTCCAGCTGTATGACCTTAGATGATTTCCTTAACGTCTATAAATCCCAGCTTGGAAAAGCACCTATGACAGGGCAACTGTGTAGACAGAATGTGACAAAGCTCTTGCCTAGAGCCAGGCACATAATAATACTCAATGAACAGTGCTAGAATCATCACCATTGTCGTTACTATGCCTTGCAAGAGAAAAGGCTGGATGGATGCCTTACCTTTTGCAGCTTTTCAGCTTATAGAATGAACATACAGAGATTTTTCAGATGTTCCTATCTGAACCTCACAAAAGCCCAGGTAGCGATGTGGGAGGGCAGGGTCTGCTACTACACCCCTTCATCTGCTTCTGAAGAGCAGGAGGTTCAGCCCACTTGCCCAGAGTCCCGCAGGGGAGGTGGTGGGAGCTGGGGCTTCGATCGCCAAACCATCTCCAAACCGGAGCTCTTTCTCAACAACTCCAAGGAATTTAGGGCTCCAGATCGCTGGCCAAGTCAGCCTTTGGGACCTCCAAAGGCAAACCTTTTAATTTTCCTTGACCTCAAGAGGGGCTCCCTCTCTCACATGTGACGCACTTGCCAAGAGGATTAAAGGCCTCAAGTTAAGAAGCCTGGGTAAGCCTGCCTTTCTCATTTAGACAAGAGAGCTAATTGCAAATTGTTATAAATGATTTCAAAA
Source organism: Canis lupus dingo (assembly GCF_003254725.2). Taxonomy (NCBI): domain Eukaryota; kingdom Metazoa; phylum Chordata; class Mammalia; order Carnivora; family Canidae; genus Canis; species Canis lupus. Next base: position 29,747,354 of record NC_064270.1, on the reverse strand, counting down.
TCCACCACCCAAGGATGTGTCAACCACCGTCCAAAAGTACAGCTATTTCAAAAGAGACAGAGGAAATGACATCAGCAGAGACAGACTGAAATCGGCACCCCAGCCTCCCGGCCCAGCGCAAGGCAACCCCACAACCCAGCATCTAGGGTCCACTTTCACCCCCAGGCCAATCCAGAAGACCCTCCCGGAAAGGGGGGCCAGGGACGGCAGCACTTGGATGCCCAGATACGCAGCCGGGCACATTTCCATCTAACATGAGTGAGTTTCCTGTGTTACCATTTCTCTTCTAACAGAGAATCAAGACTCGGTGATTTTCTCCAAGGAAGAAACGTTAACACTTCAATCACTTGGATCACAGGGCTGTGGGATAATGGTTCTGGAAAGAATCCAATCCCCTCACTTTACAGAGCTAGACACTGAGGCTCAGAGAAGCAAAGGACTGGGCCCGAAGTCACACAGCTGGTCATAGCAGAGCCCGGACAGGAGCATAAGCCTGCTGGCTTCTGTCAGCCACCCGCCTCAGGACAACCCCCTCCACACCATGAAGACTAGCCCCGTGGGCCTGTTTCTTGTTGGAACTGATTTGGCTGATGATTTCCTGAGACAATTTAAGGAGAGAAGGTGGCTCTTTCTCACTGAGTTTTTCCTGTTGTTTTCTCCCCCGATGCTCCCAGCCTCCCCGCAAAACTAACACGCAGGTGGGCACACCCAACACAGGATGCAGTAGGTCATAGGCTCACCCTTGAGGTAGGTATTATTATTCCCAATCTATAGATAAAGAAACTGAGGCTCTGAGGGCACAGATAACCAGTGCAAATATAGTCGAGCGAGCATGTGAGAGGGCTGGGAGCTATGTCTCCAGAGGGGCTCAGAGTTCTAGAGCACGACTGACCACCCTTTTTCCAGGATGAAGAGAGAAGCACCCAGTGTCCTGCCACTCTGGAAACCTGCCTAGTGGTCTGGCACCATGGGAATCTACCCAGACTGCTTTGCAGGGCCCAGGCCCCGGGCAAATGGCCGACCACCTTTTGGGGTAACTCAATCCCATGCAGAACCCTGGATTTGCACTGTCCCAAAATACATCTGTGAAGGCGGCTCTATTTAACCAAATGGAGGCTTGAAGCTCATTAATCAGCCTCAATAACCAGCTGAAAATATTATTGCTCTGGGTACTAAAACCCACGTTAAAAAAATAACATCACTTTCAGGTCAGCTGCCTCCCAGCAGAGGCCCGGCTGGGCGGCTGGGCGCCACGGTTCCACAGGGAGGCAGCCGGGAGCACGCGGGGACAGGCATCCCCAGCCCAGGATCAAAAGGCCTTTCTTTGAGAGTCCATGTCAGGTCACCACCACTTGAAGAACATTTGTGTTGGGAGGCAGAAAACCAACAGAAGGCTTCCAGCTGGGCTTTCCACACTGATTAAGTCACCTGGAGTGACAGGCCATGTCTCCACAGTGACCCCTGAGAGGCCTGCTACAGAGAGAAGGCACCATGGCGGCTCAGCCGGGCGGGCGAGCTCAGGCACATCACGCCTGCCCGAGGCGGGGGACCACCCGGGAACCCACTGCTATGGGAACACCCTTGCCCAGGTAGTGGGCAAGAGCTACTGAAATCAGCCGAAACCAGAAAACACAAGCAGCAAATAAAAGGTTGGGCCAACAGCCTAGAATTTCACAATTAGCGCTGGCTCGGGAAATGGCAGCCAGACAAAGACTTCAATGAAAAAGAAAACCACATGCAAGGAATGCCCCCGTGACCTCCATCAGCAGGGGAGTGCCCTCCAACCAGGGAGGGTGCTAGGTCTCATCCCCTCCCCACAACAGAGGGGACATGTGCCATCCTCTCTCCTGTAAGGGCCATCTGAAACCTGTGAGCTCAGCCCTAACAGCCAGAGCACCAAAGGGCACCCCTGCTAATCCACTCGGAGGATGTCTCTCTTCCCCGAGTACATCCAAGGTGCCCATTTCATGAGCCTCTCCAGGTCCTGTGATTTATGCCAAGCGCAGAAATGGCCTTTGGGGAGGAGATGCTGCTATAACACAAAGAGCAAAACACTACATTGAGTTTAAGGCAAAAAGAATTATTTATAGATCCCTGCCTGCCAAAGAGTATAAACATTTGTGTACATCCTAGTTTATAAACCTAATATTTCATCCTCTTGGTCGGCTCTAATTGCATCATCAATCTCAGAAAATGCCGGTGAAAATATGTCCTCTCTATTAAAACACACTTCCCTCTGATGATTTTTAAAAACATGAAGACCACAAGCCAGTAAAAGGGGACCTGCCACGTTTTCAAAGCAGCCGGCGCTGGTTTAAAGAGCAGAGTCTGAGCCGGATTCCTCTCGGCCTCTGACTAACTTCAGATGTCACCTCCTCCTCCTGGGAGACCTTCTCCTGCCCTGACAAGAAGATGAAGTCAGAGATGCTATGAGGTCTTGCCACCTCCGGCTTCTGTAATTACCAATGTGGTCAGCTTTTCCAGAGTCCTCGCGGCAGGGACGAGTGACGCGCTTGGTTGGCAGCGCTGCTCACCACGGCCTTTTCTGGAGAAACACCCAGCTCCACCCACACCGGCCTCGGCATCTTGCCTGTGCTGCCCGTGTGGGCTGGAGGTCTCCATTTGCCTCTCTGGAGGCACTCTTGACCCTGGCGTGGGGCAGGGGAGAATCAGGGTGGGCAGTTACCTCCCCGACCTGGCACCACGGTTCCGACACCCCTCTTCTAAAGACCCAGCCCACGTGCGCTGGCCTGCATCAGCCCCTTCCCTTGTCCCTGCAGACCTAGGGGTGGCACAGGCTCCGATTTAGTGCATCGGCGCTACTGATTCCCCATCCTGCTCAGGACTCCACCGACAGCCCTGCACTTGCTCGTGGGCAGGCCAATCTCCTGCCAGGACCCTGAGTGAACAGTCCTTCGGATGGCTGTGCCCTGACCTTGCTCCCCACCCTCTGCTCCCCAGAGAGAATGAAGAAGCACTGCAGAGGGGCGCATCCCCCAGGAGTCCCAGGATCGGATGGGTGTGGTCAGCCCCAGAGCCTGTATCTACCTGGGCAGATTATTCTCTAGTCTCTAGCTGCCATCTGAAGAGCCCTTTTAGGCATGGGTCAGGAAGGGAGTCACTGGCCCCCCTCAGGGCAACAGATGGGATGGGACCCCAGAAAGAAGGGAGGGAGAAGCTGCCCCCTCGCCATGTTGGAGTGTAGCCTGAGAGTGGCAGGAGTGACCCCAAGGGGACCCCAGGCCATACTGACAGCACCACAGACACCGGCTTGTACAACATATTCTGGTGGGGGCAAAGGTTGAAAAGAAGGAAGGGGTGAAAGGGTATCACACCTTCCTCTTGGGCGACGTGACAAATTCACTGGCAGCTGTCAGAGTCCCCTGACAGAGAGGCCATGCTGTCACCTCCTGCCTGCCCCATCATATACCCCTGAGAGCCTCAGCCCTGAGTGACTCTCTCCCCATCGCCACCCCACCCCACAGACTGCCTACCTGCTTCTCCCCCTCCCACAGCCCCAGGATTATTTCTCCATCCTCACTCTCCAACAAGGCTCATGAGGCCACCAAGCAAAGGCCTTTGACTCTCCCTGTTACTCTTTCAGTTCTAAGTGAGAAGAATCCCAACCTACCCTAGTTCAGGCAAAACCATTATCTCTTAGCTTCTAGAATTTGAGATGGACTGACCAGCCAGACTGTGGGATGCAGGAAGTGAGATGCAGCCAGGTCCAGACTATCAGGAACCAGTAACATGAGCACTTCTGGAACCCACTCTCATCCATCCACGTGTGTGTGTGTGCACTCACATGTGTCTCCTTCTCACTCAATGCTGACTGGCTTGCTCCAATGGCACTTGGTAATCAACAGCTCCCAGGCTTTTGATTTTAAGCATTCTCTACCAGAGAAGGACGTCCTCTCAAGTCTATAAATCGCAGAGAAAGAACTCACCGGCCTACATGGGCTCACAGACTCATCCCTGCTCCAACTGAGTATGAACTAGGGGTGACACCATCAGGAACATGGCAGTTCTAGGAGAACCATGTTGTTCAGGAGTATGGGCGTGGACAATCCCATAGAGGTCTACTATATGAACCCATTTTATGAGTGGTGCTTTTTCAAGATGATCCTGCTCCCAGGGTCTGGCTTTACCAACTCTTCGGAGGGTCTCTATGCCCATCTGAAGAATGATTACTTCCCTCGCCCTCTCTTTCTGGGGAGAGCACAGAAGACAAGACAAACACTGAGTATGACTCATAAATAAGAGAAGCAGAATACTTGACTCCTCTGGTGAGGCACAGCAAATCGTTTCGTTTTACAAATAATTTCAGGATGACCAGGCATATTTAATGCCAAGTGATAGCCCACTGATTTCAAGTGATTTCCTATTGTTCTGGGCTAATGAATAGCTTGAAGTACTTTTTAGCATTTTCTGATAATAAGGTCTCATTTGTTGTAATCTCATATCTGTTGTTGCCAGTCTCCAAGATGGAGACCATAATAATCCTTGCCTCCTGTTATTCACGCTCTTGAGAAGTCTCTTTCCATACTAGAGAGGGCTAACCCCCTCATAATGTTTACGTATATGATTTTGGGGATAGGATGGTATGGAACCTCTGAGGTTACGTCATAAGAGACACTGCCCTTCTAGCATTCTGTCTTGAATTACTGGCTCTGGGGAAAGCCAGCCATGTGATAAGGACACTCAAGCAGTCCCATGGGGAGGTTCACATGGGAAACAACTGGGGCTTCCAACCAACAGCCACCACTAACCTGCCAGCCAAGTGCATTCACTTGGAAACAAGTCAAGCCTTAGATGACTGCAGCCCCAGCCAACATCTTACTAGAACATTTTAAGAAACTCTGAGCCAGCAGCATCTCGGCAAGTCATTCCAAAAGTCTTGACCCATAAAAGCCATGAGATAATAAGTGGTTCTTGTTGTTTCAAGCTGCTCAGTTTTGAGGTAATTCCTTATACGGCAGTAGGTAATGAATACTTATGTATCTTAACTCATAGCTAGTATCGCTTATTTCATTAAAAGTTCTGTTTATTCATTTTTCAATCTCTCATTTAAACAGAAAGCAAGTTCCATGAGGGCAGGAGCTTTCTTCTCTTACTCAGTGTGTACTCTCCAACTGCTAGCACAATGTATGATATACTGGAGACATCCAATAGGTAGGTGCTAAATAACTGGTTGAGTATCTGCCAAGTCTCCCCTAACCCCAAAGAGAAGAGACCTGAAAACTTTCTGTCACATGCAAGTGAGAGGACAAGAGGGTTTCAAAAGACCCAAGATGCCTTAGAAAGAAGGTAAGAGAAGAAGTACATCAATCTTTAAGAGGCCTGTGGAATAACCCTGTTGGCCTGTGGAGGTTGACACTGGAGCCCCTTCTGGTCCCCTGACCAGGTGGGCAAACCCTCTCAGAAGCCAAATCAAGTCACGGCTTTGACTTTGGTCATCAACCTCATTTCTCTGTGGGCGGGCAACCAAGGAGTCCTTCTTAGGCTCCCAGGAGGCCCCTGACAATGAAGACTAAGGGGTGAGCTACCCTGCAGTCTAATGAATGATACAAAGCAGTTCTGCTGCCCCCCAATCACCCAGGCCCCATTTTAAAACAATCACAGGTCTCCTGCTTAACTCAAGAAACCCAGACATTAGGACTGTGTGGGACAGCCACGTTTCCTGGGGGCTACGGCAAAGCCTGACGAGGGCAGGTTATTTTTAACAAACCCCACTTGGTAGAAATTCAACACAGAGGTGGGAACGGTGTGGATGGTGCCGGCTGAGCCAGGGAGCACCGGGGCTGGATGCTGCCTCCTTGGAGTTCCAGTCAGGATGGAAGGAAAAAACATATTTCAGACGAGAACTGCGCCAGCCCTGGAAAACTCAATAAAGTCTTCCTGCGTAAAAGAGGTCTCCCAAAGGCTGGTCATTTGACGTCAGGGTGGGTGATGAAAAGGCCCTGCTCATTCCCAGAGATGCAGACAAAACGCAGGGGGCGGGGCCGGCCTCTTCGAGCAGTGGCCGCGTTAAGCCGTATGTAAAGAACATTTGTCGCATCAACACAGGGAGCCAGACTCACATTTCCTTTCCAGAAAAAAAACTCTCGGTGCCAGCCCAGCAAAAGGGAATGTCTGCACGACCAGAATGAAAATGGGCATCCATTGGATTTTTTTTTTCTTCTTCTACTCAAACTGACTATAAGCGTCTAACAAGACACGTGGCTGGAAAATTCCACTGGCTCCTGGGCTGAGCCTTGCCCTGCTCTGCCTCATCAACTCTCTAGACGAGTCTCAAACCTGGCGATGCCTCATCTTTTCCAAAGGGGGAGCAGCCTTGGTCCACGGCTCAGTCCTCATCTCTCCATCCCCATCCATCTCCTTGGTCAGCTCACCCAGCCCATGGCCCCAACCAAATACCAGCTGTATGCTGACAACTCCCAGTCTTCTGTCTCTAGCCCAGACCTTTCTTGCAGATGCCAGACTTCAACGTCCATCTCCCCTCAGTCATCTCCACGTGGATGTCCGAGAGACACTCCAGCTGGGTGTGCCTAAAATGGAGCTCCTGGTCTTGCCCCAGATGCGCCTCCCACAGCCTTTCTTACTCCATCCTTCCATCTGCTCAGGTCAACTCTTGGAAGTCATCTGTAACTCTTCTGTCTCACCCACAATGCATCCAAAAATACTGCTAACTCTGCCTCCAAAACATGCCCCAAATTCAACACTTTCACATAGCCAAATGCTTCCACGTTGGCTTGAGCAACCATCAGCCCTTGCCTGGACTGCTACAGTAGCCTCCTATCAGAGCTCCTGTGACCACCCTTTCTCCTCCAATACAGGAACCAGAAGAATCCTTTAGAAACCTAAGTCAGACCATGCCACTGCTCTACTCTAAATCCTTCAAGAGCTCCCCATTGAACTAAAAAACAAAGTTCTTAACGGCACAAGGTTTTGCATAACCAACAGCTCTCCTAGACTCCTCTCTGCCCTTTCTCCTCCATTCCAGCCACAGATGCCATGCTGTAGGCCTTTGCACTGGCTGTTCCCCTGCCTGCCTTGCTCTTCCACCACATATTCACCTGGCTAACTCTTACAGAGAGGTTCACACCCACCCAGGGTCTCACTGCCAGCTGGTGGCAGTGCCAGCAGTGCTCCTTCAGTCTGTCTCTGGAGGCTGCATGCCCAACTAATACACCATGTTGCCAGCACAGCCCAATGATGAGGCCCAGGTGCATGCTGGAGCCAGCACCTGGTGCAGAGGGCACAGCAGGGGGATGGTTGGGGAAGACTTCTGGGAGTACAGTATGAGAAAACAAGGAACAAGCAGGCATTCTCCAGGCAGAGGGGATGTGGGGTCATTTCAGGCATTAAGAGTGAGGGAGCCAGGGCAGAGAGGCTTCAACCTCTGCGGTGGCAAGTCAGAGCGACCACAAGAAGGTAGTAGGGCCAAAATGTAGGGCTCAGGAAAGACCTGGGTGAATAATGCACATGGGGACCTATCAGTGCAAGGCCTGGTAGTCAGCCTCAGAACTTGGACTTTGTCCTAGATGTCAATGCTTCCCAATCCTGGATACACAGGATAGTCATGGGCAACTTGAAAAACGCCAATGTCCATTAGAAATAAGGGCCAGTTTATAGGTAATGAGCACCACTAGTGCTAAACTGTGGTCTCCAAGTACCATTTCTCAGTAGAAGGAACCAGGGTTCTTGGAGATTCAATGGACTCTAGGTCTAGGGTAGGAAAAATACAAGATGAGCTGTAACATCACATCCTACCAGATAACAAGGAGCTCCCTGTGATGACTGGGTCCTCTCAAGGGCTCAGAAGCCAACCTGGTGGCCAACGATGAGACCATGGAGCATCTATAAGGCTAATGACCACAACGCATTGAAACGCAGCCGTGTTTAACTCCACGCCTTTAAAACACACTGGTTACTAGTATTGGAGGGTGCTAGTGAACTGATCTGGTTCTTTGAAAACATAAATATAGGGAAAGAATGAAGCAACTCTTCCATGAACTTTATCACTGGGTAACCAAACAGTAATTGAAAGGAAGTATTTTCCAGTTAGCAAATAAAGAAGGAATGACAAAATGAGAATGTCACCACGCTGCAACCCCTAACTAATCAACACATTTAGGCACTGAATAGCTAAATCTGCTGCCACCTCTAAAAGAAAGACAAGCAGATAATAATGTTCCCTGATGGAAGAACATAAAACCACTTATGAAGTCACCCTACCCCTGCAAAAAAAAAAAAAAAAAAAGAACCCTGAAACTGAAATCTGATCAAGTTTCTTAATTCAATGAGGAATTTACAAGCAATACAGAGAAACCTATTAAATGACACGTAGGGTGAAAGAGCACAATTCAGACTATGGGACACTCTTCTGGATGAACAAAGAGAGATGGTTATATCCTGATAAAACAAGCATTTATGGAAAGTATGAGAAAGATGGACATTAAAACACTAATATTTGATGATAATAATTACTTTTCTTAGAACTGCACTAAGGGTATTGTAGTGATTCTTTGTGTGTGAGAGAGCCCTTCTCGTTCAGGGATACTGAACTGAAATGCTCACAGATGAAATCAAATGTGTGAGCTCTGGTACAAAATGCTACAGACAGAAAGGACGTAGTGAAACAAGACTGGCCATGAGTTCATAATGGTCAAAGTGGGGTGAAGGATGCATAAGCTACTCTTCGACTTTACTTTTTTACCGTTTGAAATTATGAGAAGTTATGAAAATACTAGTCTCCCCCACCCCCCCTCTGAGATTCAAATTAATGAGTCTGGGCTTTAGCTCAGGCATTGGTATTTTTTTAAGACTCCCCAGGTGTTTCTACTACTCAGCCAAGATTGAAAACTATCATAGTCACTATGTAAGACATCCTGAGAGCCTCCACTAGAACCAGGACAGAGGCTATGGAGGAGAACTGGTCTGTGAGAAGTCAAGGAATCAGGCATATGATTATTATATGGGGGATACAGACATAAATTATTAGATGATTAGATGATTGATTAAATGGGGGAAGAGATGAGGAAGGGGGGGTTAAGGAAATTGCAAAGATTTCAGGCGTGGGTGACTATGGGTGCTGGTCTCTGGGTTAGGGAACACGTCAGGACTGGATAGGTTTGGGAATCTGGGGGAAGGTGACTTCTGGTGGAGACACTCAGGGGGCAGTTTGGTTTGTAAATCTAGAGATCCACACTGAGACCCTGAAGCAAACATAGAAACTTGGGCTCCACAGGACTATCCCCCGAACTGAGACACTGGTCGGGATGGCTGCAGCCAAGGGTGGCATTAGGGCCTCTAGGAAACAGGAGCATCTTAGTCCCCTGCCCAGGGAAAGGGAGCCTGAGAATACCCCATTCCTTGCATGACTGGTCTCCGTTCCTTGCCCTCCCACCCACTGTCCACCTTCCTTAGATAAACATGCAAAAGGCAGTCTGCCAGGCTGAGAGGCCCTGCCCCCCCTGCATGAATGCTGAGGAACTCCTGCATATTCCCACATCCTGTCCTAAAAGCCCATGCAGATTAATTACCATTTGTTAAACAACTCAATGACCAGTAAATCTGAAAGAAGTCGCCATATGGTGTCAAACACGGCCACACATGCCAGCAGCCGCTGGAGCCAGCAACTGTCAGATTGGCTTGAAATGGCCAACACATGTTCATTCCACAAACGTTTACTAAAGCCTGTATGTGCCACGCACTGTGCTAGGCAGTGGTGAATGGGAAGCGTGGGGTCCTAGGTTCAGGGAACTTGCATTCTATGGAGAAGCAGACAGTAAATAGTACACAAACACAAGCTTTGGAATTTTAGAAAATGGGTTTTCAGCTGGGAGAATGAGCCATGGAATCCAACTGCTACCTTGGGGTATTATCCAACTTTCCCAGGCGCTACCTTGCATACTAACGCAGGCTCCTAGAATCAGAGAACTGACAGGGCTTCACTCTAAAGCAGCAGTCAACTGAGGCCCAGAGCGGGAGGTGGCCCATCCATGGTCACCCAGCAGGTGCAGATTTGCAGACAAGGCAGTATTCTCAAAGTATGCCCTGGAAATTTCTTGAGCACCAATTTCATTCTTCACCCTTCTAAATGATGGGGTCTATCTTTCCTTTGGGCAAAAACAATCACTGATCACAGAGGACCAAAGTGCCTCCCCAGGAGCACAGACTTACCACTGAGTCCAGGAACTGAATGTAACACTCCAGCCCAGGTCTGGTTTCACAGAACTGCCGGAAAAGCAGCCTCCCAATTGGCTGCTTGTCACATAAACTGCAGTAATCTCTGTCTGGAAACAAGAAAAGAATGTGGTGAGATACAGGAGAAAGCCAGGCAGGACTGTCCAATCAAGCCACACCTGGATCCAGAGCCCCAGATGGATGGAACAGGATGACTGGCAAACTCTCAGGATCCCTTATTTACCTCCAAGCTGTGCAGACTCAGAGGGGACTTGGGTGGTTTACAGGAAGGCAACTTCTAGTTATTAGCCCACCCCCTTTTCTGATGACCTGATTGCCAGATGCCAGATGCCAGCACTTCTGGGGATGACGACTCTATCCCCTGGAAGGCTGATCACCATGTCACATTCCCCACTTAGCGACTGGATAAGTGTGGCAGGCATATAGCCCAAGCCAGTTCCAATTGGAGTGGACCACAGACTGTGCCTGGGTGCACTGAGCAGAAGTGGTCTCTCTTCCTCTGGTTGCTGGGGTGCATGGGTGTGAGGCCAGGGTCTGCTGCAGTGCTCTTGATACTGCAAGGGAAGCTGCTGTGATGATGAGGCTCATACACAGGGGAGGTGAGAGCTGGGAAAATTACAAAAAGTAAAGTTGGCGTCCTCGTGGTGTCATGAATCTCTGGATCAAACCATGCCTGCAGCTCAAACCACATCTGAAAAGTTTATTTATAAGCTTTGTTTAGGGCAGTTTGAAAAAATTAAAAATTACTTGTAATTCAAAGCACTTTAAATTATGAAAAGCCTGCATTTTCCAGCTGAGGAGCTAGAGGCATGGAAACAAGAAATGACCAGCCTTCAGCCACGCAGCAGCCAAGAGAGTTCTAAAGAGGAAATGTAGTGCAAGACTCCAAGCCTGGAGGCCTGGAGACCAGGTGCTAGTCAATGACTTGCTATGTGACTTCAAGAAACTCATGTACTCTCTCCCGGCCTCAGTCTTCCTCTGGAAAATAAAGGCAGAAGTTGGAGGTAAGAGGGGGGTGGGGGGTGGTACATTCTGGCTCTTCCTGCAGTGATGCTAAAGCCTCTGCAGAAGATTTCTCTGGCCAGAAAGATACTCAAAGGACTGACCACTTAACGTTGTTGCCTCTGACCCTCTCAAGCACTGATCATTGGACTTTTTGTGCAGCTGCACTAGAAATGGTCAGGTGACCTCATGGGGACACCGGGAAGACGGTAAGTTAGACCTCCGGAGAGCTACCCAAACAGAAGGGATGACCATATCCTTGAATGCAGAGGAGGAAGGAAAAAGGACAATTATCCCCCTAGAAGGGGTTTCTCTGGAGATAAGGAACACAGGAGATATGAACATAACCATCATGTCCACTCACTTTCACACCCAGAGTTTATCCACAGAAAGTAAAACTGTGACTTGTAGAGAGGGTGGTGGCTGGGAGCATGGGCTCTGGCGCTGAACTGCGTGGGGTCAAACCCCAGCCTCAGCAGGCACTGCCCATGTGCCCTGAGGCATCTGACTTAACACTTTCATCCCTCAGTCTCCTCATCTGTAAACTGGGGATGGGAATCATCCCTAACTTCTAGGACTGTCATGAGGAATAAATAAGACAACACATAGAAAAGACTCAGAACAGGGCCTAAGACATAGAAAATGCTTACTAAACCCCATCTGCTATCACCGAGTTTGGGGGTCTCTTCGTCTGTTCCATCTCCATTTCTTCAAGGAACCTCTGCTCTCTGAGTTTGTAAAAATCCAGCACTACGTTTTAAGGGAGCCTCACAATGGGCACGTGACCCAGTCCTAGCCAGAGCCCTCATCTCCCAGCCACATAAGGTGAAGGATGGGCACATGATTCAGGCCTCGCCAGTCAGAGGCCCCGGTTTCTGCCATAGTGATAGGTTCAAAAACAGACTTGTGACTTCGTCCCAGCCAATCAGAGCCCCCCCCACTCCGGTCTCTGGGACACAAGGACAGGTTCAAGGCACCTCACCCGAGTGGGTAGGAGTCCCCTAGAAGGTACAGAAGAGGCGCTTGCTTCTCCCTGGGATGCTGAGGTCTTAGGATCAGTCAACTAAGAGCTGCCACAGTTGTCTTTTCCACTAGGCAGTGAGAAGCCACAGAAAAGGAAGCAGGGGAAGGCGGGGCTGAGTGCAGAAGAAAGAAACCCCAATCTGAACATCCCAGGAGCCCCTCAAGCAAGCCTCGCCAAGGCCAGCCCGGTGCCTGCACTTTTATTTACCTGACATAGTGCTTAATTCAGTTGGTGTTGGGTTGTTGTCTGTTGCGACTGAAAGAGCGAGTGACCAGGTGTACAGGCTGGAGAGTTTTGCAGCCCACTTCTCTCATGGGTAAACTACCCGAGGGCAGCAACTGTTGCTGTGGGGATTCACCAGTTCTAAGTACAGTGTGTATAAGGCACTCAAAATTTTCTCATTCTCTCCTGAATAGATACTTTGATCAACATGGATGGCCACCTTCAGGTTCCCCTCTTGATCCCCTCCTCAAGTGGTCTAGGGGCTGACACTAGCCTTGGACTGTTGCCTTAACTCGGTTACCTTTCCATGCACAGATGGCTCACAAATAGCCATTCCAACGAACATTTAACCCACCTCAGTGTGTGCCAGAACCAGTGGGATGGGGTAGCAGTTTGGGGAGGTGGGGTGGGATGCAGTCCCAGCCCTCAGGAAGTTTGGATTCTGTTGGAAAGGGTACAGCATGTGGGTAAGTAGACAAGATCCCAAGTGACAGTAATAAAATGTCAAGTTAGATGAGTGTTATCGTCAGCCACAGTAGGGAATCTGGGAAGGAGGGAGCTGAGAGGGTGACAGGTCTGTAGCCTGCACCTGTTAGCACGATGCCCTGTAGATACAGGCTGCATTCTCGCTGCCTCCCACTCAGACTGATCACCCCCACCAAAGGTGAGGAAAACAAACTTCCTCACCCTTCCCCAATCAGCTGAACCTCCCCAGCACAAACACAGAATGAAAGTAAATTACCTTGTGTCAAACTCCAATTTTATTCAATTATGGCAGAGAGAACCACACGGCTTATGTGATTTGAGCAATGTGCCCCTCCCCATTTCCAAAAGCAATTAAGAGATTTCATGTGCCATATTGTGATTCCTTAAGGGTTCATCTGACAGGATTTTTTCTCTCCATATGGCATTTGCTGTCAGTATGGAAACAAGGCTGTTATAAACTCACAGCACAGTAAACACCATGTGATTCCAACACAAGCTGTCAGCACCTCAGTTCCGTGCCTCTCCCAGCTGTACAGAGGATCCCAGGCAAGAAAGCCACTCATTGGAAGCCCAGAAAGAGATAAAAGAATCAGTAATCATCTATTTGGATTATTTTCTCAGGCTTATATAAAGATAAATAGGCCTATCTTCTGAGGAAGCATCACCACCACCACCACCACCAAAATCGGAGTGCAATATTTGTGGTTCCTTTAGAAATGAAGAACGAGGTCATAGAAGGGAGACTATGAATTTGGAAATTGATCAGAGTGACAGGAAAAGATGTAAAGTGCCAGGCACAAACCCACTGTGGGTCACTTCTGCAAAGTGAGATGACACAGTTGGAAGCATGGGCAGGTCTGTAATACCTCTTCAGAGCAGACCCTTCCTTCTTGGTTTGTACAGGAGCCTTTCGGTTATTTAAATCCAGCTTGCAAGGGCCCTGCCCACACCTCTCCTCTGAAGTGTGGTCTGTTGGGTGTGGTGGGGAGGGCAAGCCAGGAAAGAAGAGCAGAGTTTTTTTCTATCTCTCAGGTTGGAAGAACCCTGGAATGTGATGCATACAGCCATGCGCATACTGTCCACACACATACATACACACCAGCATTTCCAGAACATGAAAATCCTGCTTTGGGCTCCATGCTTCATTGGCCCTTCCCTCCAGGCCAGGAAGAAGTTGTCATTATATAAGTTATGAGGGGGCCTCAGGCTCCTCTATCCCAAAGTATCCACCAATCACGTAATTATTCCAGTTTTACTCTTGTGGGCCCTTCATTTAACAAACTGTCTTCCAAGGTCTCCTAATTTTTTTTTTTTAAGATTTTCTTTATTTGTTCATGAGAGACACACACAGAGAGAAAGAGAGGCAGAGACGCAGGCAGAGGGAGAAGCAGGCTCCACACAGGGAGCCAGACGTGGGACTCGATCCCGGGTCTCCAGGATCAGGCCCTGGGCTGAAGGTGGTGCTAAACCACTGAGCCACCGGGGCTGCCCCAGTCTCCTGATTTTTGATACAAGAAGGTTCCTTCCATTTTAAGACTCTCTTCTTGAATTCAACAACCAGGGTGTGTGTGGATGAGTGAGAGGAAGCACAGATTATATTTACTGGCAGGTTAATGATCCAGTAACAGGCTTAGAGTTAACAGATGGTGGTCAGTTAGGACCAAAAATGGGATTGTGGCCTTTGTGGTGTGATGTTTGAACTTGGCTGTGGTAACAGAGGTCTAGTGGACATAGCAAACTGAAACATATCTAGAGGAAGGTAAACGGGGAAGGGCCTATGAAGCAGCCCCTTATAAGCTCTAAGACACTGAGCTATGCCCTTGATCAAAAGGCAGAGTGCCCCAGGGAGGGGCTGGGTTCACTGTGCATGCAAGAGTATGGTGGGAGGTAATATGTTGCAAAGGCGGGCTGGGCCCAGGAAACAGCTGGGCCCCAAGGCCAAGGAGACTGGATGGATTCAGTGTCCCATCAGGAACCAGTGATTGTAGAGCACATGTGATTCAAGTAGAGTCCACAGAAAGGTGGATGACAATGGAGTGGGGAGCAGGGAGCCTAAGACATGTACAGAGGTCACTAGTTGGGGAGTCACTGCTGTATGGATAGGGAGGGCGTAACCCCTGTGGTAGGAATCCTGCATTGTTGATAAGCTGGAGTAAATTGGCTTGAAGAAAACATGTGTCGGGGATCCCTGGGTGGCTCAGCGGTTTAGTGCCTGCCTTCAACCCAAGGTATGATTCTGGAGTCCCGGGATCGAGTCCCGCGTCAGGGTCCCCGAATGGAGCCTGCTTCTCCCTCTGCCTGTGTCTCTGCCTCTCTCTCTCTCTGTGTGTCTCTCATGAATAAATAAATAAAATCTTAAAAAAAAAAAAGAAATAAAGAAAGAAAACATGTGTTATTGGTGTCTTCAAGGGTTTGACACCTCCCAAGCATGCCCATGAGTAGGAATGCTCGTCACACTTACCTATAACACTGAACTGAATTCCAGCCATGCCTTCAGACAGAACCATTTCTTCCCAGCAGATAGTCCCTTTAGCAAGTTGACAGACAGTTGCTAAACCCCTAATGGGCACTGTGTTCTGGGCCTTGTTATGGCATCCCTTAGAGCAGACAAGGCACCACAGACTTTGTCTTTGTCCTAAGCAGCTTGCTTAGTAGTCAAGACAGGGCTAGTTATAGCCACCTAATGGTGCCCATGAAACAAAATTGCATAAAGCAGGCCTGCTGGGAATGCTTGGGAAGATGTCTCAGCATAGAGGGCACAGGTTGCTCTTGGGGTACTGGGCCCTTGTTAGGGGTGGTGCCCACAGATGAGCACACTGGAGCATGGAACGGGAGTGACCACCTTGCTGACAGCAATGCCAGCAGAGGCTGAGTGGTGGGGAAGAAGGAAAAGGTCAAAGCCAGAGAAATGGGCCAGAAGTTGGGGGGAGGGCAAGGAGAAGCTACAGTGAGGGGGTAAGTCCCCATTTGAGAAGCCAGGAGGGCCAGGAGGGCATGGCAAAGCATGGGGAAAGGTGTGTTACGACAAGAATTCAGGTCTAGGTCTGTGACCACCGCAGGAAGCCAGTGAATAGACCTTCAGGAATGGTGTAAAGTATTCAAAATTTCCTCAAAAAATTAAAAATAGAATGACCATACGATCCAGCATTACCACTTCTAGATATTTATCCAGAAGGATGGAAACCAAGATTTCAGGGAGATCTGCACTCCATGCTCACTGTGACAACACTTCACAATAGCCAAGATGTGGAAACAATCTAAATGGTCATTGACCAATAGATGGATTTTTAAAATGTGGCATATACATACAATGGAATATTATTCAGCCTTAAGAAGGAAGGAAATCCTGCCACACATGACAACATGATGGACTCCAGGTGTTAAGCGAAATAAGCCTGTCACGGAAGTGCAAATCCTTCATGATTCCGCTTCTCTAAGGTATCTAAAATATGGAAACTCTCAGAAACAAGAGTAAAATGGTAGTTGCTGAGGGCTAGGGGAAGGAAGGGGAAGTAGGGAGAGGTCGTTCAATGGGTATAAAGTTTTATTCCCACAAGATGATTAAGTTCTAGAGTTCTGCTAGAATACTGTATTGTACACTGTAAATGTTATTAAGAGGGTACATCTCATGTTAAATGTTCTTACAAGAGTTTTTTAAAAAGAGAATGGGTTAAAAAATTAAAACAGAAAGTGATAGTTGCTTGGGGATAGGAGGTGAGGCAAGAAGGGTGTTAACTCAGGGTGTCAGCAAATTCATTTACTTGGTAATGAACATAACTGCCTGGGAATACACATGCAAGCATGCGGGCACATGCATGTAGATATGCAACAAACATGTCCTGAAGGTCTAGGCACAGCCAAGTCACTTCCAGTTTTACCTTACACAGGTCAGGCATGATGCTTACCAAGTTACAAGACAAGGGCCCTGTCCTCACCACTACCACCTGGTGCTGTTGGGTGCTTTGCTGAGGGCCTCTCCTGGTCTCCCAGGCTGTTCTCCTGATAAGCCACTAACGGTACCACTACCTCAGGTCTGTTGCAAACGATCCTAGCTATAGACTAAATACAGCTCCCCAAATTCATATGCAGAAATCTAATCCCCATTGTGATAGTGTTTGGAGGCAGGGCCCTTGGGGGTGATAGGCCATGAGGGTAGAGCGTTCATGAGTGGGATTAGTGCCCTTATAAAAGCGACTCCTGAGAGCTCCTTCACCCCTTCTGCCACATGAGGACAGAGCAAGAAGATGGTTGTTTATGAACCAGAAGGCAGGTTCTCACCAGACCTCAAATCTGCCAGCACCTTGATTTTGGACTCCCAGCGTCTAGAACTGTGAGAAATACAGGTCTGTGGTTTAAAACACTCAGCCTGTGGTATTCTGTTATAGCAACCAGAATGGATTAATTTGCCCTACAGTCTTGGGCAAGTCTCTTGACCAGGGGCACGGCCGCCTCACGTCCCACATGGGCACCTTGGTGAGGCCACCGACCGGGGGCCGCCATAGATCAGCAATGCGGGAGAGCGCCTGCCGGGTCTCAGCACTTAGCGGGTCCCACGTAAGCTGTAGCCCCTGGGCCAGATCATAGCTCCTCTAGAAGATGCAAGAAACGGTGCCTTTTACTTCTCTGAAGGTTCAGAAAGAAAATGGGAGGTAGCCGCCTCGCTTGGAGCCTCCCTCACACAGAGAAGCCACATGTCCCCACACAGCACACGGCCGAGGTTAGACTCTCACAACCCAGTCAATTCCTTCAAGACTCCTAACCCCCGGTGGACTCAGAAACAGGAATGTTATCGATAGTGAAGAGAAATAAATGCTGTCACTGTTTTCATTCTTTTCGAGTGACACGAAATGGGAACATACTTTCTTAATTAAGAGCTGTGGTATGCGGACGCTTGGAGGGCAACCAGATTTTCCCAACTGAAGGCCAGAACACAGGCGGCGAGGACAGCGTGGCTCCCCTCAGAAGGCCACAAACCCCAGCGAGCGAGGCCGCCACCCCCTCCCCCGACTGGGAGAGTTGGCGTTGGGCCCTCGCGGATGGGGAGCAAGGAGAAGTGGGCTTGGGGGGCGGGGTGTCGCTGACTAGAACCTGCTTGGGACTGATTTCATTGTTGCCCCAGGCACTCCTTGAACAGGGGCCAATGAAAATGCACGTTCTGTCTCAGAAGTAAGAGCAAGAAAGGCGGCTTCCTGAGGAAATGGAAATGCTAACACGGCTAACACCGGAGCCCTTGGAAATGAAACCACATGTTTATTGTACATGGAGGGTGGGGGTGGGGGTCCCAAAAGCAAGTTCTGGAACCATCTTTCTACCAACTGGAGGTTTATATTAGTTTGCGTTGTTTCCTTTTTATTTTATTTAACACTGTTTTTCCAAAATAGCAGGGTTGGGTTTTTTGGTTGGGTTTTTTTTTTTTTTTTTTTTTTTTTTTTTTTTTTGGTTTTCGTTTTTTGTTTTTTTGAGGGGTGGGGAGGGGCTGATAGGTTCTGAGGCAATTTAGGAAAACAGATGTGAGGAGACTGGATTAGGCAGGGGCCATGAGCCCTTCACTTTGCTGTACTCCAGGTCTAAAACAATAAACAGAAAAGTGATTTGAAAACAGCTTTCTCTTAAAAATTCCTGCCAAAGTTGGAAAAAAACAATCGAGTGTTTGCTCTAAGGAAAAAACTCTGACGTTTGAAAGGCAAGATAGCATCACGGGTAACGGCAATTCTTCACAGCCCACCTCTTGGAAGGAGCGAGAGAGGAGAAGGGAAACATTTGGTATTTGGTTAGCAACAGCTGAGTGGCCTCCTATTGCTTCAAGAGAGATGTTTTTATGTGAAAAGAAAATGACATATGGCACATTACACAAACACACCCAAGCCAAGCCCCATCTTCCCGTGCCTTTTGTCCCCCTCATTCTGGTCTAGAGTTTTACTGAGTCTGGGAAAGAGCTGAGGGTTGAGCTGGACAGGACGCATATGCTGTCACTGCGGGGCCCTCTGGGCAATAATGGGGCCCCAGAGTCAGGCAGTAACCTCTCCCTTACCCTCAAGGCCAAGAAAAGCAAACACTTTAGATATCCCTTTGCAGTGGTAATAAAACTAAGAATTGAGTGGGTAAGGGAGGAGCGGGTGGTGTAGGTGGACCCAGGAAACAGCCAGGTAGACAGAGGCACTGCAGGCAGGAGCTGGGATGAGCCCAGCATGTTGGAAAGAGTTGAGGGGCTGAGATGGGACCCGGGTTTCTGGCCTGGCTCTGTTACCTGCCATCTCCAGATGAGAGGCCTGACCCAATGCACTCTGAGCCCCCTTCCAAACTGAAAGCCCACCACTCCACGATCGGAAGCCTTCCTTCCATGCTAGCACTAGGTGAGCATGACAACCAAGAGATCAGCACAAAGGCACCTGGTACATCAGCAGTGGTGCCTCTTAAACATGCCAGGCAAAAAGGAGACACACTGATATGTGACCTCTGGTTCTACTTCTCTAGATTTTTCAATATTGTTACAAATGAGGGGAAAGCAACTATTCTAGAAACACATCTGCAAAGCCAGAGATCAAGAAGGCCCTCAGAAGCAAAGGGGTTATAGCCACCTGATGTGACCCCCTTTTAGGGGCGGGGCCTGGGTCACAAGCAGGTGCTCAGCACTCCTGCTCACCCTGAGTGGCCTGTGATGAAACCTTCTGGAGAGCCAGGACCAAGCCTACTGTGGCCCCAGCCACTGGGACAGCTCCGTCAGTAGTGGATGCTCTCCCTTCCTGGTGACCCAGGGCCCTCCCTCACTCCACTCTGTTCACAGTCATGCTGAGGATGCTATCCTCTACAGTCACATTCTTTCTGCCAGCTTTTTTTCCTCCTTGAAAAGAAATTTCTATGCAGATACAGGCAGTTTTAGAAACTGAAATACCCAGGCCAATTGCATCAAACCTCTGGAGATGGCGTCAGTGGTTTTTTTAAAGTTCCCAGGGTGATTCCAGCTCTGTGTTCACTGTCAGGTCCAGCTCACGTTTCATCCCCAGCCTCTGGATCGGTGCCCGGCTGGAGCAGGAGCACAGGTGTGGGTGGCAACAAACAGATGATGGAACAAGAGAATGAACGAATCAATGTCATGTGGAGGCCCCGAGCTTCTAAATGGGGAGTGGAAGTCTCAGGCCCACACCCTGTCGACATTCCCCCCATGGTTAATCTGCTAGAAATGAAGGTCTCCCTGTAGCAACTAGACGAGACGATAGAGCTGTTCCTAGAGGGGCTTCAGTCCAAGGGAAATAGAAGGGCTCGGGGTGCCCAGGCCGAGGTAATGCTGACCAGGCTGTGTGCTGCACACGGTGGGGAAGCTGTGAGGGGTCCAGAGCCCCCAGAACTGAAGTGGGCCTGAATGACTTGCTGCTTTCCAGAAAGTTCAGCCAGGGCCATGGGAAGGGGGCCAAGGGGACTGGACTTTACCTCAGCTCCTCCTCTGATCCCCATATGACCTCAGACCCATCACTGTCCTGGGATCTTGGCTCCTCCTTTTTACAAAATGAGCCTGATGCATGACAGGAGCTTCAATGTCCTACCTCCCAACTTGGTACTGACCCAGAGAGACTGTGAGGAACCTGGTGGGGATGGAGATACCACCAGGCATGGGGTCTTTCTCTAAAATCAGAACTCCAAGCAGAGTACAAAACCTTCAGAGTCCTTAAGCCCTCAAAGCTGCCTTGACACCCATATCTGCACTGTGGCCAGAGCAGAAACAGAGCAAGCATGAGCTTCAAGTTAGTATTTCTGGAAGGCCCAGGAGGTACTGTCTGAGGGCCCAGAGCCCTGGCTTCCATGGGAGCCTGCTACAGTTTTGCTGTGAGGCCCTGGGGTTGTCACTCCCCATCTCTGTGCCTCGGTCTCTCTTGAGTGCTTTTCTGGTTTACCCTTGGAGAGCAGTGCCTGACCCACGCTTACGGTGAGCTGCTGTGGCCTGGGAGGCATGGGGGCTCTGAACCTTGGCATCTGGGCCATCCAGGGCCCCGGGGACTGGCTTCACCTGGAGCTATGAGCTAATGAAGCAAAAGCCACGGGAGGGCGGGGCCAGGAAGTGGCAGGGCAAGCAGGGGCCAAGGCAAACAGCAGCCTCGGTGCAGAGAGGCGGCCCTGCTTCTTCCTGGGCCATGGGCCAGGGCCCCGTGAGGCTCACAGCTGTGCTGGCCAAAGGCACTTGAGAATCGAATGCCCGGGAAGGTGGAGGCAACTGACTATCTCCTGAAAGTCCAGATGTCTCAGGATCCGAAGACCCAGCTACCACAATCCTCTCGACATGAACCCCATCAAGGACTCAGCCGACCTTAGTCTGTGCACTTCTGGGGACAAGAAGCACTTCACCTGCAAAGTGTCCAGCACTCTTTCTCAACATCGTATTAAGAGTTCATTCTTATCCTGAGGCCAGACCTGTCCTATAATATCTGCACCTTGGTCCTTATTCTTGGGATACAGAGGAAAAACGTTAGGTGATAGGTATTATCTGCTCCTGGACTCTTCTCTCAGGTAAACCTCTGGTTTCCCCCAGCTACTTCATCATGACTCCTAGAATACCAGCCACCTGACATACCCAAACTCTGTTTCCCTAAGAAACAGAGCTAAGAGGGCTTGGCCCGCCGGAACCTGATCCAGGCTTTTGGTAATTAAACGTGAAACCATGTTAACAACTCCCATCAAGCCATCTTTGCCCAAGTGAGCCCCAGACCCGAGAGGGGCTACAGAGGGGGAGATGGGCATGTTTGCGGGCACACAGATTTCACCCAATGCCTGTGTTCCAGATAAGAGGTGGAAGAGGCACATTGCTTCTGCAGAAATGAACACAGAGAAAGATGGAGTCTCAATTCAGACTTTGCTCAGCTGAGTTATATCTCAACTGTCAGGATTTTAGACTTGGATTTTTATAGCATTTGGCAGAGCCAGTTTTCAGAAAGAGATGACCTTTGGGCCAGACAGTGGCCTTCCCACTTTGCCGCCTGATGTATAGTGATAATCACAGAAACAATAAGAGCTAACGTCAATAGGGTGTTCGCTGTATACCAGGAACCTTGCTAGGTGTTTTTACATGCATGTCTTTACATGTGGGCCTCAGAACAGGGCTCTGAAAAGGATGCTATGATCAGCTTGCTTTCAGATGACAAAAAAATGAGGCATTGAGAAGGATTAGCACAAGGCCACAGAACAGTAAATGACAGACAAGATCTGAACTCAGCTCCTCCTGTTAGTAGAACAACTGTTCTGGAATTTTAGCTTCTAGGGATCCATAGCAGCAGCAGGCAAGGACTTGGGACCCTGAGGGATAGATGACATCTCACCAATGGCACCATTGGGAAATCTCTTAGGGCCCATGGGGGAGGGGGCACCCTGGTAACCTGGATGACCAGCCAGTGGGCATTCCACTTCCATGGGCCATGCACACCATATCTGGGAGCTCCAGCCTCCACATAGTAAGGACGGGAAAGGCCATGACAACTCAGTGGCTGGAAATCAGCTGGATGGTTACACTCCACAGGCTGGGCCAGCACAGGAGAACTGTCTGGAATGCCCCGTCTTCCCTCCTTGCCCAGAACACCTGACTCAAGTATGCTGTCCCCTTCCCGGCTCTGAGCTCCTGCAGCTCCGAGGCCTGCAGCACACCTGTGATCACATAACCTACATGCTGTCTCATCCCCCTGGCTGCTGTCCTCCGAGTTGGCCTTGGCTCCTTGGCAGAGCTGTAAATTCTCTCTCCACTGCCATCCCCTCTGCATCCTCTATGGCGTCTGGGACCGTCTGGACACTATGAGGTCACCAATAAATATACGACTGATTAAGGCAGGAGCAGCCATGAGAAAAGTTATTCACTAGGATCCTGTTTATACTTCTTTTGTCAAAACAAATCCTTTGCTCCTTGAAGATAGAAGTCTTAAAGTCCTCCGTGTCTAGAAGTAAATGCTTGGCTTTTAATAGGGTGTTGGAACTGCATTTCATAGCACATTCCTGGGCTCGGACCTACATGGAGGCAAGTCCTTAAGCCAACAGGACAGAGGTCCAAGCAGGGCTAGACCCAACCGGGAGCAGGCAGGAGCCAGGCTCCTTGTTCTCTGCACACCCCAGCACCTAACACAGAGCCTGGCATAGGGCCCGCACACAGTAACATTTGACGAGCGAATGAATAGAACACATTAATAGAATCAGGACCTAACTCATCCGTGTGCTTGCTGTTGGCCATGTTCTAATGTACTTGTTTCCAAATTCCTCCCTGGGCTGGGTCAAGTTAATGAATGGATCTGCCCCGAAATGGAGGCCCTTTCCAGCACTGACATCGCCCCCCACCCCCTGCCCTTTGCAACGCAACAGTGCCACTGGAGCTGGAGGAAGGGCATGTCACAGAGCATGGTCCGACACCAGGCAGAAAACTTGAAGGAAAGCCAGTCTGACACCCTTCCCTTCCCAGATGGGGAAACTGAGGCCCAGGTGGGGAAAGAGTCTCATCTTATTCACCACCCCAGGGTTCGCTCAGCTGCCTCAGTTGCTCCCAGGCCCTGGAAGAGTGTGACCAGGGAGTAGAAGTCCTCTGGTAAAACTCAAAGACCCTCACCCAAGAGTCCCACCCAGGTTTGGCACAGAGACGCCCTGTCAAGGCTTTCAAAACTCCGTCTTAGGATCCGGCTTTTGGAGCGTCGCGAAGTATAGTTGTTTCTGTCAGCCTGAAGGCCTGTAATCGATGCCACACAGGTGCCTTGTATAAATCTTCAGGGGCCGTCTCTGCGTGGAGCCAAGTAGATGCTTTTAATCGTCAAGAAGAAAAAAAGCAAAATACCTCATGCGTTTTCATTTTTATCTAAGTAGAAGGGCACAATCAATTTGCCAGCATGCAGTACCCACTTCTTGCCAAAAACCACTTATTTTAAACTAAAGCTTTCTCAGCCATCCAAGTACAGAATCAAAGCATGCAGGACCCCAGAGCTCATGCTTTTTCTTTTGTCCTTTCTTTCTTGTTTTAAGAGCCCTGCATATCTCTTAACTGTCTAGACCGCTCAAGCTCCGGCTCAGCCTGGAGCACAGGTCTGTTAACACTTTTTCTCTTCCCTCTGGCTGCCAGGCTTGTAACAGACATTTTGACAAATATGTAACTGATGCTAAGCTTCATAGGTGTCCTCCTCAGCTACTGAGCATAAGATAGATAACCGGGAACAGAAAAGAAGAAAAAAAAAAGATTGGGATGATCAGAGAACACCCCTATTTCTAATTAGTCTGAAAATGTAACCCACAACGGCTGTTTGTTTTAAATTACTTCTTGCCAAAAACAATGTTCAGATGATAGAAAAATTCCACACTGGAACCTCCAATGCTTACTTATTTTTCCTTCTGAGCACCTGCATGGAAAAGAAGCTTTGTTCAGAAAAATGTAACCAGAAAAAGGGACAGGAGAACTCTCAGCAACTCCTATTCAGCATGCTGCACCAGAAAGCCTCTGAGGACTTCTTAACGGGGCCCTGGGCTCTGACAGGCCAGGCAGTAACTGCATTTTGCTCTAGCTGAGTCAGGGACAGTTAAAGCAGGCGACCAGAGCACAGCAGGAGGGAGACACAGGCCCTTCCTTGCAGACAGGGTCCACATGGGGGCCAGCAGCTGACAAACTGGACCTATGCATCATTGGAACCAAATCAGGAACGTAGGTGGTACAGCCCAAGTGACCCACCACTAGGAGAGAATCCAGTTCCTCCCAAAGGGGACTCAGAATCAGATTTCCAATGGAAGCACAGCTCACAGACATAGTTCATGGTTGGGGTTAAGCCAATAGGATACCCTGAACCTCTGGTCCAGACCAAAACAGCTGCAGAGCCCCACCCTTGAAGGGAATCCTTCTGGACCTGGCTGCCTTCTGGTGGTTGGTCACAGAAGTCTCCAGCGCCCTTATATTTGCATCCAGGAGTGGGTCTGATAAGCCAGGGCCCCCTCTCCCACCTATCCTTTAAGACTGATTTACTGAGCACCTTCTTGGTGCCCTGTGCTGTACTAGATCAAGTGACCACCAGAAATACCTACCACCCCAAGCACCCAAGAAGCCAATCTAGCTTTGGACTCTCTTCCTTGGAGCTAACCCAGAACTCCTCCAGGAGGAGAAGCGGCGAAGGGGTGAGAGGCAGAGGCAGGAACTCATTCTTAGCCACCTTTGTAACTAAGAGTGGCCATGTGACCAAGATTGCAAAGGAAGGTACACAGAAATAATGGCTCCAAGTTAGTTGTGGATTATGCCCTTACAGGGAAAGGGTGTATGCCTTCTCTTTCAGCATCCCCCTTCCTATACACAGACACACCTAGAAGGTAGACACAGTGGGCTGCCTTCTGGGACCATGAGGAAGAGGGCAACACCTTAAGGACAGAAGAGACTAGAACTGAATGGCCACACAGGACTTCCATAGGAGTCCTAGACCCCTACCCAAGCACTGTTCCAGGAGAGAGAAATAAGCTTCTACCTCGTTTAAACCAGGGTTAGTCTGCATCTTTGTTACAGCAGCTGGATCTATACTTGATCAATCATGTACTAGCTGTATGACCTTTTCTGAGACACATTTTTTTGGTCCTAAGATAGAGATAACGATAAAATGACCTACTCCATAGATATGGCTCTTAGTCATAGGCGCTTAGCACAGTGCCTGGCACATGCTAGGCCCTTAGTAAATACTATCCATCCACCACTATTATAAGCAGCAGTCACTGGCTATTCCTGCCCCAATCCCCCATACACACCCCCTTCATTGCTCAACCAGGAAAGAGGCCCACCTGAGCCTTATCTATTAAATCAGGCACTGTTTCACATGCCCCTTTGCCACAAAGCAGGAGACTGATGTGTCGCTTCAAATACAACGTACCCACTCGACCTCCCCCAGCATGAACCAGGTTGCTATTAGTATGGCTCCAAGGGAGCAAAGAGAGGACTGTTTCTCTGATGGAATTAAGGCACCCTAAGTCTCAAAATGCTTGTGTTCGTTTCTAAAGATGGTGACCCGAAATGCAGAATATTTTTCCTCCCTGTAGAGCACAAGTCAGTCTTCCTCCTCTACAATATCCTGGCTAATCCACATTGAAAGAGTATTTTAGTAAGAATTATAGTTCGGATGCTGGAAGGTTCTGAAGTCAACAGCACTAGTTTTGCTGTATATTACATAAAATAAACACTCTGGTTCCAGGAACTCAAGGGAACAAACTGAGAGCCACATTTGTTTTCCCAAGATGCGTGTGTTGTGCAAACTGCCCTTGTCCTGGCCACATCAGACTTGTATGTCTCTAGGGTCCCCAAAGCACATAGGAAGGGGCAATCCCAAGCTGGCCACACCAGCACCTGGGCTGATGCTGCCTTTACTTACAAGGGCTGGGAAGGTGGGTGAGGTATGTGCATACGAGGGGCAGACATCCACACAGTCTCTGACCCCGGCTTTATGTAAGTGGCTAAACACAAGATTGTATACAGGGCAACTAAGGGCTTCCTAAGAACTGACGTTCCTTTTTTTTAAATATTGACTTCCTTCTTGCAGTATCACTGCCTCTGATGGTCACAGAGCAGAGTGGGGGCAGCCTGCAGCTGGTGCCCATACTTTCAATTCTGAATTTCCCGTGAGCCTCAGCCAGTTCTGGGCAACAGCATGGGCCCCTAGTGTGGGCTCCTATCACCACTCCTCCAGGGCACTCAACACAGGTCATCTTTGAAATCTGCCTGGGTAAGATTGCTTGATTACTTCCCTCCCCACCTTCTGCCTGGAAATGGAGCACAAGCCCTGCTCTGTCAGATTCGGAGCTATGCTCCCCAGAGTAAGGCCTGGCGCAAGGCAGGTTCTCAGAAATAGAAGATTGAATGAATGGTGACCAGGGCTTGCTGAATACGGGGATGATTTTGATCATGACGAAGATAAGGCCTCCCCATCTAGGCAGTCAGAGAGTAAGTAGCAAAGGCCATCCACTGACAAATGTGTGTGGCCATCTGCTCACATTCACCCACCTGGGCACCGGAACACTCATACTGTAGTAAGTGCACATGGATTTGGCAGCTATTAGGAGTTGAATGCTTTAAAACTCCATTCTCTCACTTAATGCTACCCCACAGGGTGGAGAGTACTTCCTTCTGACACAGCCAGTCTAAGGGACTTGCCCAAGGTCATAAAGTAGCAGTGGAGAGGCTCACCCTTGGGAATCAGAGGGAGGGCAGCAACTTGCTCTTCTCTTAAGAAGAAGCCACCATTTCCCACCAGAGAAGCAAGGGAGCTGCAGGCTCAGAAATATTCAGGGCCTCTCCCTGGGAGGAGAGGAGACTCAGGGTGACACGGGGCCTGGGAACAGTGCATGACCCCCGAGCAAAGGGCTCTGGGCCAGGTGCAGAGGAAGTTAGGGATGGGAGATGCAGGGAGGATGACTATCCTTGTCACTAGGGGGCTGCAACCACTTCAAGTACTTCAGAGGGAACTATAAGAGGCAGATCTTCCCTTTCCTTCAGGCTGGGGTCTAAACTCTGTACCAATCACCTTTGGAGCCCACCAGGGGCCTAGGTGAGCTGAGCTAGGGGACAGACCCCAGAGGGGCTAAAGACAGGCTCTGCACTCCCCAGACAGATGGGCTCTTCTTTGGGGGAGGGCCGGGTACTGTGGCCTCCACAGAGGAAATGTGAGAAATAGGAAGTTCCACCAAAAAAGCAGCCTCCCCAGCCTCAACAGCCCCCTCCAATCTCAACAGCCTCTCCTAGCTGCCCTAGCCTCTCCCAATCATTTCCAGCTGCCCCAGCTTCTCCAGCTGCCCCAGCCTCAACAGCCTCCCTCAGCATCCCTGCTGATACCTTCTGCAATGCTGCCTAGAACCTGTAACTGCTCTGGACTTGGTGTGTGAACCTAAACCTCTGACCTGGGAACACCATCCTCGTTCCAGAAACAAAGACACTGCAGAAATTTAAATCTTCTAAACCCAGCAGTGAGGACTCCCTTCACCAGCTGAATGCAGCGTGTGAGTCTGAGAGAGGGGGGCAGACACGAAGTGAGGAAGGCAAGAGAATTTATGGCAAGGGCCTGCACACATAATGCTGTCCTAACACAGTCCATCTTGACAGAAGGACCAGCCTCCCCAGCAGCAGGGCCACAGCAGCAGGGGCTGGCTACCACGTGCAGCCACCCGGCTCTGCAGATGTCTCTCTGCTGAAGGAGAGCTCCATGGGTCCTCAGCAATACTTCTGCCTGCCTTTGCCCCTCCCTGTTCACCTGGAATTCCATTCCCTTCCACATTAAAGACCCACAGGCCCTCCTATCTCATTGGCTGAATTGACCAACAGCAACCTTGCTAGTCCAAGCAGGAACCAGAGGGTCGGTCCCCTCTTACCACAGCCATGGAGAGAAAGTGGCTCCCAGGAAACAGCCACAGCTCATCTGAATGACTGGGGTGGACTGCATATGGGGTTGCCTGAAATGGGCCAGAATCTCCCTAAGTACACATGCTACCCAAGTCCAGCCGATGCATGCACACACACACCTCCTCCAGCAAAACTTCTAGGTTTGTCCCAGCCCCATTTCCAGGCTCCTGCACACTCCAAAATGACTTCCTTGATGTGTAGTAGCAGCTGTCTCCTACTGTGCTCTGAGGGGCCCAAAACAATGAAAGAGGCTCAGAGTGTATTATGGGCTGAATTGTGCCTCTCCCTCCTGCCTCAAATTCCCATGTTGAAGTCCTAACCCTCAATGCGACTGTATTTAGAGACAGACCTTTATGGAAATGATAAAGGTTAAACTCGGTCATAAGGGTGGGCCCCTAATTGGAGGGCTGGTGTCCTTATAAGAGATAAAGAGACACAAGAGATTGCTCTCTCCCTCTCTGCGTGCACAGAGCAAAGGCCCTATGAGGACACAAGAAGGCAGCCATCTACAAGCCAGGAAAAGAGTTCTCACCAGAAACCCATCCTGTCAGTACCCTGACCTCAGACTCCAGCTTCCAGAACTGCGAAAAAATAAATTCTGTTGTCTAAGCCAGTGAGCCCATGTCATTTTGTTCTGGCAGCCTGAACTGGCTAATATCGGGGGAATGATCAAAGAGCAAGGTCTGAGGCTCCATCCCACCATTTGCAAGCTCAGTGATCTGTGACAAATCACTTGGCCTCAGTTTCCTGGGCTGTGAAATGGGGCTACTAACCCTCTGCCCTGCCTGCCTCCCTGAGAGGCCTGGGGAGGCCCTGGGAGAAGGTGGCCAGACTGCAGGGTGGGGGGGCTGGGGTGTGAGATGAACATGAGCTCAATCCTGGCCCCACCACTCACCATCCAGGGGACTCCAGACAAATCACATGACCAGAGCAGCTTCTAGCAGCAGAGCATTTGCTATATACGAGGTATAAACTGTTTCCTCAGCTGAGCACTGGGAATGAGAATCCTGCTGTTCATGGGGGAGACAGCCACATGCTACTGTGGGCACAGCGTCCAAGCCAGGGCCAGCCATGTCTTCTGGGCAGCCTCCCCGAATGCTGCCTTCCAGCCCTCACCACTGCTGGCCCTGGACACTGGCTGGTGCTCCAGGAACTGGGGAAAGCTGGCCCTTTGCTCCTGCCCACTGCACAATGGGGACATCAGCTGGGACCTTGGAAACAAGGGGCCAAACCATTCCAGGCCATCTGTGGCACTGTCCAAGGCTCACATACTTTCCGCACTGAAGCCTCTCCCCTTGGGGTGTCACTGACGCAGCCACCCTAAGAGGACAAGAATCTGCTCAACAGACACCACCCAGCCTGGCTCAGGAGGCTGCCTCAACACCTGCCCAAAATCCAGTCTCTATGGGGCCAAGGCATATGAGTCAAGAAGCATCCCCCCTCACCTCCCACCCCCACCCTCATTGATGGTTGTGGCTACTAAGGACAGGAAGCCCTGATACGTTACATGGTCTCGACAGCAGGGAGGGAGCTGAGGGGTGGGGAGGGACCCCAGGGTCCCTTACTTGCATGGAAAGAAACACATGCAGAGCTGTAAATGGTGGAGGCCGGCAGAGGGGTGCTGAGTTGGAGCTGCTATTGCTAACACTGAAATTCCAGGCAGAACGTCCCTGGCCCCTGGACACAGGTTTCTGGAGGACCGCCCAGAACAATGCACCAGAATGGGACATTCCCTGCCAGGCCTGGAGGGAACCCCCCTCCTCGTTACTGGCCCTTGCCCTCACAACATCTCCCTGACCCCAGGCACCACCTAGCACAGCAGGATACTCCCACATGGGTGCCCCAGCCTCCATCTCCCAAGGCACAGATCTGCAGACACGACACAGGTCCCTCTAGAGGCATTTCCTCATTGTGCTTAGATGGTCTCAGACTTTAGGGAATTTGCCAAGAGAAAGGCAACAGCTTCCAAATGTAGAGGAAGGCCACAGCCTACCCTGTCTCCCACTTGTTGCTTTATCTTTGCAGCATAAACAAGCTTCGCCTACATTTCTGGTTAAATTGGTCAAACCCTATTCCTCAGCCAGCCCTGCTCTGTCATTTAAAAGGAAAAAAAACACCACTTACAGATCACTTTCATTACCTTGGATAGGGCAAAGCGTTTGGCATCACTTCACTCCGCCTGGGCTCTATGCTCTGGTTGGCCCCCACCCCTTTCACACCCCACTGGTTATTAAGAATTTTCCCTTCCCTGGCCAGGCCTCACCCACATGCTGTTCTTTCGTGGGTGTGGAAGCTCCTTGTCCTGGGGCTGGGTCTTTGTTGACAATGCCACAGGGGTATCATGAGACAGCCCAGAACTCGTAGGCTTGCAAAAGGGAGGGCTGGCAGTACAAATTTCAGTAAAGCAAAGCCTTTTTTCCCTTTTGTCAGTTTTGAGAAGCGTTTTTACATGAGAAGACAAATCCTCCCATTGACTGTGTTGAAAACTCGAAACAAAAGGGCTCAGTGGTGGCTTAGGCTAAGCCTTGGCACACAGAAGGCTGTAGTTCTGTTTTGCTGTTTGTTTATTTTCGATAGTTCTCTCTATTCTAGGCTATTCCTTGTTGATGGTTCTGGGGCACAAATGGAAGTAAGTCTGGGGTTAAAGGAAAAAGAAGGAGCTGGAAGAGCCCAAAGACTCTTGGAAGTTGGATCTAGGCAATGCTAGGAGGAGACATGCGAGCACGGGGGGTGCTCTGACAGGGCATCAGGCCAACTGGACCCTAGCTAGGCCAACCTTGGAAATCAAACAGAATCCCAGACATCAAGAAGGCATGAAGCACAAAGGTGGTCTAAAATCCAAGGACCTGGAGCTCCAAACTTGGGCATTGACAGCAGTAGAAGGAACAGAGCAGCAACCAGTGGAAGGGCTTCCCAGCCCTAGTGTGGTTCCTATAGGACAGAAATCATCCTTAGCAGAGCCATTCTGGGCCAGATATACAGACATGACTAGGTTCCCTGGAGAACTTTTTAAAATTATAAAATTCTGGGCCCAGAGACTCTGATTCTGTAAAACCTTAGTACTATTTCTTAAAAACTTTAAGTTGATTCTGCCGTTAGGCTCTGCTCTAGGCTCCCTGATGAAACCACTAATTTTCCATCTAACCGAGGAAGAGGGTGCGTAGGGAATGGAATTGTCATTATGTCTTTTTTGAGATCCCTTCTGTCTTGTCTCAGAATTTGTTTTGCCAACAAATGTTACAATGCCATACTCTGCCTGACAGAATTTGCTCTCCTCTATGTCCTTTATGGTCTGAATACGGCATTTACTCTCGCTGGTCCCGTGTTCCATAGAGCTGGGTTGTAATACCCCTGTCGTTCAGTAGGTGTCGCTGTAACACAGGGCAGCCACAACCCAGTCCTGAAATTCTTCATGTCCACATTCTGGCCTGCATGACACTTACCACCTTTCTTCAACAGTCCTCTAGATTTAAAAGTTTCTATCTTGAATTATCTTAGAACAAAGAATAACTATACACCGGCACTTGTTTCTCAGAACTCAGGAAACGCTATTTCACAAGGATTGTCTCATTGTCTCTCTTCTTTTGTCCCCTTCCCTACAATGATGGATCTCAAACTTAATGGACTCAGGACATCTTCACACTTCTAGAAATTATCGAGCCCCCTCCCCACCACCACCCACCACCAACTGCTTTTGTTTATGTGGATTCTATCAATATTTCCTTATTAGAAAATAAAATTGAGAAAAATCTGAAACACAGGAATATACAAGCATATATTGTTAATTGGCAGAGTGATGATGTCATCATGTGTCACACAGGCGTGAAAACTCTACACTTGTGAGAGAAGATGAGTGAAAAGGGAGAACATCATTATGGATTATTATGTATCATTATGAAAACAGTTTTGACCTTGCTAAAAGAGTCTCAGGGCTATGTCTGTTCTTAACAAATCTGAGGTTAATCAACATCTTTACTTTCCTTCTGAAGAAGACAGAAGGAGCTTCAGATGTTTTAATTCTGATTATTACACCTTCATTTTTAAGTTTTCTTCCTTTTTTAGAATCTGCTTTGCCATTTTTTATAGCTTCTTCTTCCTTGCTCATATTTCCAAGTCTCTCTTATACTTCTTGAAATATACCTACATCCCATATGCTCTTCATTACAATGTGATTGACACTCCCCTTCCCCTCGACCCCGGAGAGCTAGGGTCAGTGTCCCCTCTCTTTGAATCCGGGTAGGGACTTGCCACTATTCCAAGCAACAGAATGTGGTGAAGGTGATGCTTTGTGACTTTTGAGGCAAGGTCACAAAAGGGACATAGGTCCTGCTTAGCTCTCCATTTCTGAGAAGCTTACCCATGGAACCACCACCATGCTGTGAAGAAGCCCAAGCCACATGCTGAAGCCACATGGGGAGGAGCTGGGACTCCACTAACTGCCAGCATCCAGCTGCAAGATATGTGAGTGGATGAGTCTTCCAACCTTGAAGTCTTGCACTCAGGCCTTGAACAACATGAAGCAGAAATAAGCCAACCCTGCTTTACTCTCTTTGAATTCTGGACCTACAGAATCCATAGGCATAATGTTTGTTTTATGTCACTACATCAGTGGTAACTGGACCATTCCCCAATGTATTTATGGTGCCTCATTTAGGTCTGGCACATAGTAGATGCTTAAATATTTGTTAGATTTTATAAAATACATTAGCTAACATATTATTCTTCTGTAATCTATAGCCTGCCCTTCAGAAAAATCTCACAACCTTCACTGGATGTCTTCAATCCATGACTGGAACAAGAACTTACTCTCTCGTTAGCCAGGGAATGAATGAAAGCCCCCAGATCAGAGAGGGCTTCTGTCTCACACAACTCCTCAGAAAGTCAAGACGTATGGACTCCCTGGGACCCCCCCCCCAAAAACAAATAAGGCACTCATCCCTCTGTTTCCCAAACAAATGTTTGTATTGTCCGTCACTATGGGTGCCATCTTGTTTTCCTCATAAACTGGGTGCTTCCAGGACAAAAGTGATGTGGGGAGAAAAAGACATTTCCAAACAGCACCTGCATCATCCAATCTAAAAATAAACCAAGTAGAACTGGTTTTAGGAGTGATGCCACTGCTAAAAATAATGCTTACATGTATAATGACATCAGCAGGTAACCAGCCTGGAACCTGCAGGGCCCCGGTGTCTACTGGCATGGTGAGCTCCTGCCTGCTTTCCGAGGTGGATCAATTCATCCTCACCCTCCTCCCACCTGGCCTTCATTCCAGGAGCCCGGGGCTGGACCTACTGAATTCAAGGGAAAGGGCTGGCTGAACAGAGGGAAGCTCTGGATTTAGAGCTTTCATTAAAAAGTAATATGGACTTTCTATTTCAAGAACAGAATGTCTAATAGTGTTGCCAGGGAGAAGCTCTCCAGGACCTGCTTTAATGGTAAATACAAATGGTTGTAATTAGCATATTAATAGCGGTTTGATTTCTAACACTGTATGAAAGCATCTCTCCAGCCTCTTTATAATACTATCTGCTTGGAGGTAATTACAGAACAGAGACAGAGCACTGGAGTACAGAGGCTCCTCTCCCCAGATTGGCTGCAGCGAAGTTTCCAGATCAAGCACATGGAGGCATGGAGAGGGGCTGATCCCACCTCTTGCATCCATTTTTGCCCTAAGCTTCTTTCCACGGTCTGACAACCTGATTCCCAAGAAGTAAAAACAGAACATTTCAGGCCCCAAAGAACCCAAATCCCAGCAGAGAGGCCTTCACATGAACAAGGACTGACCTATGAACCAGTCCCAGAACGACTTTGGCCATCTCACAAGAGCATCACTGATTTTTAAAGAACTCTCCAAACTTGATATTCCTGGCAACCAGCCAGCATGCACTCCTGAGAGCCGAGAAGTGAAAAAGCAAACTCACACCCCCAGGGCCTAGAGGCAGGGGATGAGGCAGGAGGTGTGATGACCGTGGTTTCCAGGTCTCACACTTGCCCGTGAGCTGCACAGAACACCCCACACCCACTCTGGGGCTTGCGAGCACCATGCTGGGCTCTAAATCACAGCCCAGAATTCAGTTCTGGGCTGCAGTGAAAAGCTGGCTCTGTGGCTCCTGCTCTAATTGCACTGGAGGGTGGAAGGTTGGGGAGCTGGACTGGTTTATACTCAAGAGTGGTTCTTGTCCTTTCAGAGGGGCTGATGGGATGGCAGGCAGGGGCCGCCTCAGGCAGCCTAATTACTGCAACTCTACACTCCAATTAAACACCAAATAAATGTGCTGAACAATCCACAACAGACCAAGCTTGCTGGGGCCACTGCAGAAGCAAGTTCCCGTTCAGAGGAGGCTTTTTCTTCTCTACTCAACTGCTGTCCCCTCTATCACCTCAAACCAAGAGCAGCTCACTCTACTGGAACCACCTTGAAGACAGGACTTTTGTCCTTCATGCATGTATGCCTAGCACACAGCAGGCAGCCTCCCTCATAACCAAAGCTGGCCAATGAGATGAAGACAAGCTGTTAGGTTCAGCTTCCAGAAAAGCTCTGCAAAGTCCTCTCATTGTACATCTATCCTTTTCCTTCTTCTTTTTTTTTTTTTTTTTTCCTGCCGTGAACAAGAATGTGATGTGATGGCTAGAGCTGCATCAGCCATTTTACACCATGAGGTATTTGGCAGACCAGAGAGATAGA
This sequence comes from Canis lupus dingo, assembly GCF_003254725.2. Classification (NCBI taxonomy): domain Eukaryota; kingdom Metazoa; phylum Chordata; class Mammalia; order Carnivora; family Canidae; genus Canis; species Canis lupus. The sequence goes on along the minus strand of NC_064270.1, from coordinate 29,712,362 downwards.
AGGAGCCTGGGTCCTTGGTGACAAAGAACAGCCAACCCACAGCCTACTTCAAGACTTCATTATGCTAGGAAAAAATATGGTGTTCAAACCATCCAGCCAATTACCATGAGTATTTAATCCATGGGATCCCTTGCTAAATCCTACCCCTCAGTTAAAGCCGTCCTCCTCCCACCCTAGGGAGGAAATAATTACTTCTTTATTTGACCAACTGCAGTACCTTGTCACATAAGAGTGGTTAAGAATTTATTATCAGGAGTCAGACAGCCCAGAGTGCAAATCCAAGTTCTTCCATTCACTAGCCAGCCACGTGACTTCAGGCAAATCATTTCACCTCGTTCAGACACTGTTTCATCAGCTTATCAGTTGAGATGGTAACACTACCACCTTCCAGAGTTTTCTGAGGCTTGGAGGACAATAGAAGCAAAGCCCCTGGCATTCCATCAGCACACGACAAACAGGACTTTAACTTTTCCAGTCACCAGCCATTGGTGAGCTACGAATTTTGTCGCCATAATCTATCACCTGCAATTCTTCCTATTCTTCTAGTATTTACCTGATATTTTCTTTAACCTGGGTGTTAACTGACCCTTCCTCCCACCTGCTGGGAAGTTATTGCTGTGGTTACTGTTTATTTTTTTATGATATACATTTTAAAAAATGCATAACCACAGTTCACTGGGCTACCTACAATCATCACACACGAAGAGGCATCCCTGCCACCCTTCCTAATGTCATTCTGATTACTGAGGCATGAGATGCACAGACATCTTCTATCCCTGTCAACCAGGCTCCTTGAAGACGGGGCCTGGACAGTACTTGTCTCCCAGCATCTGTGACTTAGAGGAAGCCCACTGAGTATCTGCCTCATGACAGGAGAAAATTCTCTTGCAACCATATCAGAGACCTGGACAGAGAGCACAGCCAAATTCCATTCCAGCATATTCTGAGGGGCATCCAAATTCTTCTGCTGTGCCGGGTGCATGTTCCACAAAAAAAATTACACGTAAGAAGTGGCTGTCAGCAAAGGAGTCTGCAATTGCTTCCACAAACATTTCCATGAATTTTCAATGGCTCTTGCTGTAATGGGATTTGATCCATCTCGTGGCGCCCTGGAGAGACCCGTACTGGCCAGTGAAATGTGGCAGGGACTACAGGGAATAGGGATCCTTCTCTGAACTAGACAAAAAAGACCTTCTGAAGGAGCTTTGTACCACCTCGACAGCTGAATACATTCTTGCAAAATATTTCCATCAGGGAGCACGGTCCTTATGCAGAGCAAGAGGTGGTGACATTCTGGAAACACTGGATACCAAATAAAATGTGAGCTGTGACAAGGATGCAGCAGGACCCAGCTTCTGGGTTAGAGACATTTTTTTAATGATGGAAATGTTTTGATGGAAAATAGTGCACTTGGCCTGTTAAGAAGTAACCAAGCAAAATGTTTTGGGGCATAAGTAAAATGTTTTATTTGGCAAATTCATGCCAATTCAGACTGGAAGGTAACTCACTTTTCCTACCACCTCAACCTTCTGTGGCCAAATGGCAGACTGAAAAAAATGAGACAGGTGTAGGCAGCAGGCTACATGGGACCACAGGGCCAGAGACCTACATGCAGAAGGTTCTGGAGCTAGAGGATTCCCCACTTGGTGGTTAGTTCGTCCAGCAGGAACAAGCTGGGCCCTCTAGCCCCATCTACCCTATGTCCCCACCCCATCTTGGATGAGATGCTGGGTGGTGGTCACAATTACATGTAAGCCCCGAGAGGTAGCAGTAAATAGACACATCCAGGCCTTGCCTGCAACTTCTGGAACCCCAATCTGTAAAATAAGAACGAAAATACCACTTCCCACAGGACTGCTGGGGGATGACGTTCGCTCAGCGTGAAGAAAGCTTTGCAAGCTGCACAGCACCCCACAGCCTCCACGGGGCTTGAGCAGGCACACACACTCAGAACAACAGCCAGTGGCATGGGGCCTGAGTGAGTCCCACAGGCGGGTGGTGGTTTTGAGGATCACAGGAAACCCTGGAACTCGGAAGCATAGGAGCCAGTAGCTGAATTGGTGTAGGAAGGGAGAGCTAGCTTTCACCATATTCAGACCTAACTGGAAAAATAACCGTCTACTGTCCAAAGACCCTAGAAAGGCTGTCAGCAGGACAGCAGAGAGACAGACCCATGCCCACAGCCAATGATCATCTTGGGGGCGCTAGCGGCAGGGCCATCCCTGAGCACAATGGGGCACAGGAAGTGTCTGAGTTGCCATGCATGGAGACCCCAGGAGGTGTTACTTATTTACACTAGGGCACAGGTGAGGAACTACTTTCTGAAAGTGATAGATTTGCCCAAGTCCATTTGGCAAGTGGCAGAGCAAAGGAACCTAGTCTGGTTTAAAGACACTGCTTTCCTTTCAGAACCATTGGAAATATGGTTTGACATTGCATCCCTTCAGCCCACCTCCCAAAGCCATGCCCCTGCCTGTAGGTGCTGTCTTCCTTTTGTCTGCAGCTTTGTAACACTGAAGCCCAAAGAGGACCAGCCTCGGCCCACTGCTAACCCAGCCCGCCAGCTCCCTCTCTGTGTCCTTCCCACACCAGCTCTTCTCTGAACTCAGCAAATGGACTGTTCAACCTCTCCGCCTAAAGCTCATTCTCTCCAATTCGCTCTTTTGATGGTGCAGGCAGGAGGCATTGGGGAGTGGAAGACGGTGGGGGATTGCTCACCTCTCATCTCTTGCCAACATCTCAAAAACTCTGTCTCCTGCTGGTGGCCGGGACTTCAAGAGCAGCCCTCCTGTGGTGGCGAAGGGAGTGAGCAGAGCTGCCCTGTCATCTGCTCCCCCTTCATCCCGCCCCCCAACACACACACACTATTTATACCTCTCAATCGAGCTAGCTCCTTTTTTGGACAATGTCACCGTTTTGGCTCACTGTGGATGCTCCGTCATTGTGTCTCTTTACCAGGAAGGGAGAAGCACAGCAAAGCAACAAAAGTAGTTGGCCTGTCACCAGTGCTATAACCGGTGACGTCTGATTCCCCTCCAGGACACCTTCCGATGGCCCATCTAGCCACCATCTGATCTCAGACAGTTTCTCCAAAACGGGGGAGCTGCCCAGCTGTGCCCAGCTGGGCAACCTCAGGCCCCCTCTGGGCTGGTTGTTCCACAGCTAATTTCATAGAGGCACATTCCATCTTCCGGCCTGAGTAACTCCACCTTGCAGAGCCCTGGGGCAGGCCCTGGCCTAGTGCCACCCAGCACAACGACAGCCTGTCACAATACCTTCACAATACCTTCGGCCCCTACATTGCTCGAGGCCAGCAGGGAAGGTGCCAATTTGCCCACTCTGCAGAGAGGAGGAACAGAACTCTAACACACCTGCTTCCCAGGTGGAGCAGGAAGCTTTTTCACCTTTTCACTGGTGAGGTACTGATTTATTTATTGCTCGCTGACATCCCAAAAGGATCCACAGCATTTCCCAATAAAAGCACATTTCAATTGTTCCATGAAAGACAAAGAACAGGAAATAAGCAGTGAAGAGGGAGGAAAGAATAAAATGAGCTCCCTCCAGGACTTCTGACAAAGGAGAGCTATGCTTTCAGCATGAAACCCGGCTGCGGGCTTCCCAGCAGTTTGAACAAAGAGAGATGCAGGTGGGTGATTGGAGTTAGTGGGGGGATAAGCTACAGCCTGGCTTCAGGACTCCTCGGTAAACAGACGACAAGCGCCTACTGTGCGCAGCCACTGGCTACACGTTGGTGGCACCAAGGGCAGGTTTGGTGGGGGAGCCGAGGGTGCACTGGTGGGGCGTCACTCTGCGCAGAGCAGGGCAGTGGACACAGGAACAGAACAAGGGACATGCCCCCCTGGCAATGCCTGGCCACACCCGCGGGTGCAAATGAGGCTGCCTCTCCGCCTGCCAAGCCGTCCCCATCCCCTAGGGAAGGTCCAGAGCCAGGAGCAAGGCCTCTAAATCAGAGGCCACTACTAAGGATGCGGCCTGGCCTACTCGCCCAGCAGTTACCTCGAGGCAGCATGAGAGGAGGTGAGGCACCAGTGCTGCGTCCTTTCCCACCACAGGCCCAGAAATACTTCTCCCCCATGCCACCCCACCACAGTCCTGGCCATGAAGCCAAGAGACCTGGTCCCTCCCTGTTTGGGGCCGTGCTCAGCCTCCAGCCTGCCCTGTCCATCCTTTGGCAGGGCCTCCATTCCCCACCGCAAGGTGAGGGAGTGGGGCTAGCACAGGACCAAGGCCTTCCAGCTCAGACATTGCTGAGAAGTCCTAACTGGTTGGTGAGGAAATGGACTGGAACTCAGATCCCCAGCTCCAGACACTGGCATCCCTACCCGGAGGTAGCCACCAGGATGGACCTGTGAGCTCAGTGGCCACTAGGAGGGCCTGAGTTCACTTCCTGCCACAAAGCAACAAGGCAGAGATCAAAGCTGCCCCTGGGAAGACTCTCCACAGCCCCCTCCCCCAGAAAGGCCTTACATCCCTTAGGTCCCACCCAGCAGGAGGTAGAAGCCGAGGCAGCTCGTCCTCCCCCTGCACACACTCTGCCTCCTTGGACTCTGGGGTTGGGCTCTCCTACTCACCAGCCAGCAGCCCTCACAAGTCCCTTCTCTCCGAGCCTTAGAGGGGTAGCACGATTGATAATCAGGGGCCACGAAGAATTTGGAAGGTGTAGCTTCTGGCCTGGGAGACTCTTCACTATTACCCACGGCCTTCTCTTTCCAGGTCAGTGTCTCCGGGTCAGAGTCCCAGACACCCTTGTTTCCCCTGACACCCGTTGAGGTGAGAGGGCTACAAGATAGCCAGATGAAGTATCCTCCGGTGATGGGCAGTCTCACACATGCACACATAATAAGAGGGTGAGTCACCAATGCCAGGCTGGGTCCTATCAACAAGAGGGAAGCCCTGCAGACTTTTCCAGTAGGCTGAACAGCAACAGATAGAGCACAGTGGAGGCTCCTCTCAGGTAAGCCAGGTGGAAGCCCCACCTAACCCCTTGGGACTAGGCGGTCAATGGAAATGAAATGGCTCCCAGAGACCATGACTGCACCTTGGTGCTGAAGTGGGGAGAATGAGCCTCACAATGGACAGTAAATCAGTCCAATTTCCTTCTGGTCCTGGGTGAGAGATTCTAGCCAACACCCCCTTTGTAAGCTGGAGAGAAGGCCCGGGCAGTTCTGTCCTCAGAGGGGCACAGTCGTCAGAGGAGACCGTAACAGGAAAGGCCAGTTCATTCTATGGGAATTTCTGGTGAACGGGTTTCACCAGTGCCTCCCCACTCCTTCCAGAGCCCTGGAAGTCAGGTGAGCAGCGAGGACCCCCCATGCCCGTCCCTCTGAGGTCTTCCCAGCAGGGCCCACAAGCCAGCCAGCTAGCCCCTCGCTGATGGCGTTCCGATGGTCGGGCAGGTGGTGTGTGAGCTGGAGCTAGCAGAGGTACCTCAGCCCTGGAGCTCTAGCCCACGCATCCTACCGAAACCTGAGGCCACCTCCCAAGCAGAGCCGTCAGTGCCACCAGGCTGGGGCTCCACTGCAGGTCCCACAAGCGGGAAGCCAGGGGCAGCAGGAAACTGTTCACCCTCCATAAACCCAGCCTCATGGGGCTTTTTCCTTCCTGTCTCAGGAGATGCTAACTCTGACCCATAAAGTCATGGTCAGGAAATAACTGAAGGAAATGCCCCAAACTTCAGATCGTGGAGGTATGAGGAGGAGGCTGCCAGGCTGGGAGGAAGGGGGAGCCGGAGCCGCACCAGGTCTAGCTGCAAGGGCTCCCGAGGACCACTCTTCGGGTTGCTCCATGACAATGGCGTCTCCTCACTGCTCCCTTCCCTCCCTCGTGGATTCCTTTGCTGCCTCACTGGTTCTGTGGACACTTTCCCAGCTCCCACACAGGACTGGACACTAGGGGAGGGGCAAGGCTTACAAAGCATCACATGCCCTCTGGGAAAGTAGGCAGATACCTGAGGCCTAGTTCTGTTCCCCGTGGCCAGGGCTTGGTGGCAGCATGTGTGGAACACTCTAGAGCCTGGGTGGAGGGGGTCAGTTGTCATTCCAGGCAAGGATCCATTGACTTTGGAGGTAGGAGGTCAGGTAGGGAGGATGGAGGATGTGGCCTGAGCAAAGACCAGAAGCAGGAAGAAAATCTGTTTACCAAAGCCCTGTGTGCTCAGCACTGGGCAGGTGATTCCAAATTTGCCACCGCATTTAAACTCTCTAGCAACCCTGAAAATTGAGTGACACGGTCCCCATATCTAAAGGCAAGGACCAGGCTCAGATGGAGCCTGGCTCTGCCTCTTAGTTATGTGTGACCTTGGGCATGGAGCTTCACTGCCACAAACCCCAATTTCCTTAAATGCCAAATAAGCCTAAAAACAGTGGGGTAGGTATAAAAAGGTGATGCAAAAGAGATCAGCACATATTTGGCACATAATAAGAATCTGATCAGTAGTAGCTATCATTAGCATTTTTGGTTTGTTTCTGTAGATCAGAGATGTTAATCAAACTGCCCAATTTTAGGGGGGCAGAGGACAGGCTTGGCAAGAGGTCCTGCCTTAGGGCTGTGTGGTTTGGACTTTGTCTGATGGGCAGTGGATAGACCATTTATATCTTCTAGAAGTCTCAACTTTGATGTCTTCAGAAAAGTCAAGAAGCTTCTAAGTGCTGAGATCAACAAACAAGGTTAGATTGGATAGGCAAGAAGGAAGAAGAAACCAGTTGTCAACAGTGGACCAATGAAGAGGCTACTGCATCAGACCAAGCAGGGTGATGAGTGTCAAGGCAGTGGGATAGAGAAGAGGGCACTGACCCAACCAAATGGGGGCAGGAACTCTGAGGTTTCCACCTGGCGAGGCTGGTAAAGCCACTGTGGGACCCGGGAATCCAGGAAGGGTGAAGGTTGGAAATGGCTGAGAAGTTAGTACAGCAGCAGGCCAAGAGTTGCTGAGAACAATTTCTTTCATGTTAACGCCAATGGGGACAGCAGGTAGCGAAAGCCCAAAGAGAGTAAGTCTCATGGCTGGATGGCCAAAGGAGGTGGCCAGGGGACTTTGAGGGTGGAGAGCTCCCCCTCTGCACCCCACACCTGCATCCTAACCCTGACCTAGCGTGGGCCTGCAAGCCCCACCTGGGTGGCACCTGAGGTAGTCTCTCAGAGATGGCCAGTGTGACATTTATGCCCATCTGCCACCTTCCGAAAGGCCCTGCAGAGGGTAGAGGGAGAGCGGACAGACAGCAGGGGAGCGAGAAACCACCTCTGAAAAGGGGAGGGAAGAGACAGGTGGGCAGCAGGAACAGCTGCCAACTCCGAGACCTCATGGGTGGTGTGAAAGGCATCCTGTGACCCAACGTCACAAAGAGAAACCTGCTCCCAGCCTGACGCTGCAAGTGACAGGAGCTCCAGGGACTCTTGCCTCCTGTCATGTTACCTGAGCTATGGCACAGCGTCATCAGGAGTGGAGGCCATTTATGATACATTCCAGGTCCTGGGCTTGGTATTTGAGAAACACTGCGTCATTTCTCCCTGGCACACAGTAAGTGATAAATATCTGGAGAAGTGAATGAATTTCATATCCCTCTAAAAGCCCAGCCTGCTGTCTCTCCTTGGCTTTCATTTGCTCTATTCTCACCCTGAGGACTGCTGCAGGGGCTCTCAGAGGAACATTCAGTGGCTCTCTACTACCTGCAGGACAAAGATTTAACCTTTTAGGCCAGAGGCACAGATGGTGTCTTGGGCCTGACCCAGCCTCACCTGGACTTTTTCTCTCATGGCTTCTCTGCACAAAGCCCATCAAAGCAGGGCTTCCTAAATGTGCCCCACGTTGTCCTACCTTCACGGGGCAAGCATGGCAAACATGGTGGAAAACCACAGCCAGCAGAGACTTAACTTGGGCTCAGGTTTGAATCCGGACTCTGCTTCTTCCAGAGCCCTGTAACTCTGAACAATTTACAAATCTGAGTCTCTGCGTTTTCATCCATAAAATAAAGGGTGCAGGAGGTGGTGCCTAGGCCATAAGGTTCTGTAACAATCCAATAGGTGTGTGTCCATAAAGCAAATAGTCCAATGCCCAGCCACGGTAAGTGCCTAGGAAATGCTTGCGGGTTCTCTGATGCTGCACCTGTGCACTCTCAAAAGTCTCCTTTTTCTCCCACCTGCTCACCTGAACCTTTCCATCCCACATAGATGTCTCTGTTTCCCTTCCCCGCCCCACCTCTGGGCACTTGGTACTGAGGAGGAACATGTGCCAGCTGCCCACTTTCACGTGGCTGTTACCCAGCATCATGTGTGTGCTTTCTGTCCCATCTTCCCAATGAGGGACAGCTCCCGAGGGGAGAGAGCTGGCCTTACATCCTCTCTTGGGACTCTCCGTAGGGCCTTGCCCAGAGTGAGCTGAAGGGATTCGTGGCTGGGACTGACCATCACCTCCTACCCCACCATTTCTGAGTTGTCTGAGGTCCCTCCTGCCTGAAGGTGGAGGAACGGGTAAGATGGCCTCTGCTGAGGGGAGAGGGTACCATCCTGAACTTCTCAGTCTGCTGAGAGTTAGCAAACAGAGCTTTGAGGGATGGAAGTGGGGCTAAGGGGAAGGGGGTCATATTCGGGTTACATAAAGCAATAAATGTGGCCTAGCCCGTGTTGCCAGGAGCCACTCCTGAAAGCAGCGCTCCACCACCTGGCAGCTCCCCAGATCCCTGGCACAGAGTAAGAGCATAACAGAATGAATGAACGAATGAATGAACAGATAAACTTAAACCCAGCAGGACCTGGCAACTAGCACCCGCAGGAGAACCAAGAAACAAAGCTCTGAACTGAACAGGACTGTTGCCGACAGGGACGATGGCGAAGAGCAGTGACAAAGCAGTGCCATGTCTGAGTGCTCACAGTGTGCCAGGCTCTCGGCAGAGCCCCACTTGTTCAACATATCCTTGCGACACTACTATAGCAGCCAAGGAAATTGAGGACTGAGAAGATAAATCACTTGTCCAAAGTCACAGTCAGTAAGGAATAGTGCCTGGCTCTAACCCAGGTCCCTCTGACACCACAGCTCAGGTTCCTTACTCTTGACGGTGCTGGGTTAGCCCTTCAGTAGCTCTGCCCCTAAGGTAGAAGCACAGTGCCTATAGCGGCCAAGCGCTCCCAGGCTGTTGACACCCAAGCCTTATGAGGGAGTCTTTTGGCAAAGCCATTCCCTGTGCCCTGCCCTGCCCCAGGCTGGGCTTGGCCAAAGTCCCAGAGCTGCATCTCTTCCGTGTACATCTCTGCCTGGCCAGTCAGGCTCTGACAGCCAGAGGAGCCAGCATGACCACTAGAAGCATGCACCCCTCTCAATCCTCTCCTGCCTCCCCCTCAGGTGAGCTGGGGCCCAGCAGGGGAGAGGATGGGGAGCCTTTTAAAAGGACTCAGAAAAAGAAGACCCATCAGCAATCATTCCAGGATTTGGGAAGATTAAGATGGGGGGAGGGGTACCTGGGTTGCTCAGTGGTTGAGCATCTGCCTTTGGCTCAGGTTGTGATCCTGGGATCAAGTCCTGCATCAGACTCCCCATAGGGAGCCTGCTTCTCCCTCTGCCTGTATCTCTGCCTCTCTCTCTGTCTCTTATGAATAAATTTTTTTTTAAGTTTTTTGTTTTCCATCCCCAAGGGAGAACAAAAAACATCTGAGCAAGGAAAGAAAATCAATATTCTAAAAGGGCCTGGTATAGAGGTGACACTTATGTTGGGGACTGGGGAGAGCGGCACCAGCAGATCCAGGCTCTACCTCCAGAAGCTGCAGTCAAGTGGACGATGGAGATCAGTCATCAGACAAGAGGACCAAACTCAGGCCCAGGGAGGTCATGAGAGAGGGCTTCCTGGAGGAAGGGACCTGTAAGGTTTAGTGCATTATCAAGCAGAATTAGGAAAGTGTGTCTGGTGAAGGCATGGAGAAGGGAGGAAATGTGAAGGAGTGGCTGAGTCAAGGGACAGGTAGGAGGGGGTAAGCCGGAGCAGCAAGCAAGGGCAGGTAAGGCAGGGCCCAGTCAGCTTGGATAAGAGCTTTGGGTTCCATCCTGATCTTGATGGAAAGCCATTAGCAGGTGGTGGCTCGATTATATGACATTTTAGAATGAGCTTCCTGGCCGCTGGATGGAGCATGGTCAGACAAGGGTAAGCCTGGATGGAGCTGAGGACAGAGGTGACACAGGAGTCCAGGCAGGAGAGGTGGCCAGGGTGAGGGGAGACAGTAGGGGTGAGGAGAGAAGAGCCGACTCCAGAGATAGTGGGGATGCAGAGTTGCCCGGGACTGGAAAGGGACCCGCCATGTGTCCTGGGAAGGAGAGGGGAGGCTCCCAGGTCTCTGGGCATTAGGAGGGAAGGTGGTGACTTTCACCAAGATCAGATATAGGGGCAGCTTTAGAAGAAAGGGTCACAGTTCATCAGGGCGACAGGAAAGCTACTTTAGCCACTTGTCCTACTGTCGGGTCACCTGACCACACTGAGAAGAGCCAGCAACAGATCGCTGAGAGCTTTACAAAGCGTTTCCTGCCAGGAACTCCTGTGGCCACCCGATCATCCCCGAAGGTAAGGATTGCTGGGTCCCCATTTCAGAGATGACCAGATTGAACTTAAGTGACTTTCTCAAGGCCACAGAATCAAGGAGGAGGAACAAGAACCTCGGTCTTCTGCCTCTCAGTCCAGTGGGGAATCGACAGCCGTATATTCCCATTTAGAATGCTATCTGACTTCTATGCAGGGAGACAAATGACAGAGGAGACAATTCTCTCTCTATAAGCAGAACAGACTACGCCAGGGCCACAGACCAAAACGTTCATAGTGGCTATCGTACTGGCAATTTTTATTTTCCCCTTTCTAGATTCTATTTCGAAAATTTCATCAATGGATGTATTTTCTTTTTGTGAGGAGAAAAAGAACAAACAGATAATTCCAAAAATAATCTTGAAAGATGATATAAGGACAAGCACAACCATGAAACAGAGAAAACAAACACCGGCGCTCTAAAGGTTTCTCGATTTTCGCATTTTCCTTTCTAACACTGGCTGGAAGGAGTCAACAGGAACCCGTGCCCACAGGAGCTCTTTAGGGGATAAATTGTTTGTTGTTGTTCTTTGGTTATTTTATTTTTTTTAATTTAAACGTTTATACTGGCCCCAAATAGCCTTCCACCCACATTTTCTCTTCTCACTCTCTCGGGTGCTAGCTCCGCGGTCCTCAGAACAAGGGGTGTTTAATGCACTGAGACAGATGCTGGGGGACAGGCTGCCAAGGTGTTGCTGAACAGACGGAGCCCGGGAAATAAATTCCGTAAATAGAGTCTGGGCAGAGACCATTAAAAGTGTTGTCCTAGTGTCTCTTTATGGGGCAGAACGTTGTCATGCTCAGACTGCTGCAGGTCAGCTGGCCTCTTGTGCTGCTTTGAGGTCCCTGTTGCTGCGTGAACTGGCTTGTTTTTCCCATTTTCGGCGACCGGCCTCAAAACAGACAGAAAAGCCCTTCTCATGCCTGTGACTGCCGTGACTTGGGGCTGGCAAGCAGGGGCCCAGGGTGCTCACTGAGCCTCGTTTGCTTTGTCCATCAGAGGCACATTTCAGGTTAATGGCGTCTGCAGATGCAAGCACAGGCTGCAAATGGAACATTCCAGAGGAAGCAAAGGAGGCGGAGAGGCCTCTATGCTCCCTGCTTGGGTTTCTTTAATGTGTCTGACCTTCAAAAAGACAGTGCAGGCTTTCTCACCTCGGAGCCAGAGATCTAAATGTCACAATGAAGTACAAAGATGTTAATCTGAGCCTAACTGGAATGGCAAAAACTAGAGGAAAAGAGAAACAAAGAGTTCTCACTCTCTCTCTGGATATATATGTACATCCACATATATATCTGTATATATAAAATCAATATGAAGCCTTTAAAAATCAGGTTTACGGGGTGCCTGGGTGGCTTAGTCACTTAAGAGTCTGCCTTCGGCTCAGGTCATGATCCCAGGGTCCTGGGATCGAGCCCCACATCGGGCTCCCCACTCAGCAGAGAGCCTGCTTCTTCCCCTCCCTCTGCCTGCTGCTCCCCCTGCTTGTGCGTGCACGCGTGGTCTCTCTCTGTCAGATAAATAAATAAAATCTTTTTTAAAAAAATAAAATAAAAATCAGGTTTATGCTGTGCTTATGGGCAAGGGCTTCTTTTCTTTTTTCTTTTTTTTTAAAGATTTTATTTATTTGTTTGACACAGAGAGAGAGAATACAAACAGGGGGAGCAGCAGAGGGAGAAGGAGAAGCAGGTTCAACGTACTGAGCCACCCAGGTGCCCCAAGAGCTTATTTTCAAGATAGCTTAAAGGAAGAATCCGCCCACAAAAAAATAAATAAACCACAGGCAGGGATACACCTGGGGGCCTGGACCAGTGCTGGGTGGAAGGCAACAGGCCAGTTCCCAATTGTCCACTGGGGTATCCACTCCCCTGGAGGTGGGCAACCAAGAGAACAGGAATTTCTGTGTTTTGTTCATTGATGCTTGATGCTCAATAAATTTGCATCAAATGGAAAAACATGAATCACGTCTATGGAGAATTTTAATGAGGTGGGAAAATATTTTTGAAATTATATTAAGAAAAAAGGTAAGGAAAAAAAAACCCTATAGGCATGTGCATAGGGGGAAAAGTTGGAAGGAATTACATGGAAATGTTGACTGTGACTACAGCTGAGTAGTAAAATTATGAGTGAGCTTTCCTTGAAGTTTTTTGTATGTTTTTAAGCAAAGTAATTTACCATTTAGGATGACTTGAACAATAACAACAAGAATAAAGAGGGAATAAAAAGTATCATGCAACATAGTTCAGAAAGCTGTTAATGCTCCCCCAGAAGGTCCTGTAGCCTATGGGGAAGCCCTCAGCCTGGGCCTGCCAGAGTTAAGCCTGAGCCAGGTCAGCAGGGAGAAGGGGGTCTGCACTTGGGCCTTGTGGGAATTGGGCTCCTCTGGCTCCTTGAACTGGACCTCATCAGACCATGTAAGAATGTGGGCATCAGGGGTTGAATTGCATTCCCCAAAAGAGATACGTTGGAGTCCTGGCCTCTGGTACTGAAAAATGTGACCTTATTTGGAAATAGGGTCTTTACAGAAGTAATCAAGTTAAAACGAGGTCATGAAGGGTGGACCCTAATCCAGTAGGACTGATGCCCTCATAAAAAGGAGAAGCGTGGACACATAAACGCACAGAGAAGGTCACCTAAGGATGAAGGCACAGGTCGAAGTGATACTCCTACAAACCAAAGAAAGCCAAAGATTGCCAGCAACCACCAGAAGCCAGGAGAGAAGCTTGAGCCCAGATCCCAGATCCAGCCTCCAGAACCATGAGACAGTTAGTCTGTTGTTTAAACCACCTGGTCCGTGGCACCTTGTTATGGCAGCGAAAGCAAACCGAAACAGTGAGGGAACGCGTGCCATGGAGTCAGGTCACGGGGAGAACTGGGCAAGTCACTTCTCTCTCTGGGACTCAGTTTAGTTTTCTGGAAAATGGGAGACCTGGCGTAGAGCAGTTTGAACCAGGTTCAAACCTGGTTTTAACCCTGGAATAAGATCTTACAAAGAGGCCAAAACATGGAAGATAAGAAGAAACCCTAATCAGTTAGAAGCCTGCCCTCGATCATCCCCCTTTCCCTGCGGAGCAGCTTTTGAAAACAATTGCACATCGTCTGTGAAATCTTTATCGGTAATCCGTTCTAAGACTCTCCAAACCCACCAGCTAGGATCACTGAGCATCTTGCAAGCACCAGGCTTGTGCTCAGCCCCGAGGACTTGACCCCCTGCCTTCAAGAGGCGGCTGGTCTTGGTGGAGAGGTGAGACGAATACCCCAGAACCCAGTGGGCGGACAAGCCAGGCTACTGCCCTCTTCCTCCTGAGAGCTACAGCTGCAAACAGGTCACCTGATGTTCTAAATCCGCCACATCTAAATTTATCTTGCCCTCCAAGGACGAGCAGATGCTGTGCCTTATCAGAGCATGGTAAGTGGCAGAATGGCAGACGTGACGCGCCCTTATCACCCCAAGGACGGGAATGACGTCTGCAGAAAGACTTGGTCTCCCTGACGATGAAATCAAGAGCTCACATGCCAGCAGGCCTAGGGGGACTGGGTCACGCAGGCCCTCAGGTGGGGTGGGACCCAGCCCAGGAGCCCAGATTCCTTGCGAGACTCTCTGTGTACCTGAGGCGGGGGAGGGGAACCAATGGCCCCCAAGGAAGGGCGCATGAAAGGGAGGCTGTTCCCTGTTGCATCCCTGCTTAGGGGGTGAAGGGGGCACCCGAGGCATCTCATTCCACACAGGAAGAGGAAGAAAGAGGGCGCCTGGGTGGCTCAGCTGGTTGAGCGTCTTCCTTAGACTCAGGTCATGATCTCAGGTCCTGGGATGGAGCCCCGCGTCAGGCTCCCTGCTCAGCTGGGAGTCTGCTTCTCCCTCTCCCCACCCTCCACTCATCCTCTCTCTTGCTATTGCTCACTCTCTCTCTCAAATAAATAAATAAAACCTTTTAAATTAAAAAAAAAAAAGGAAGAGGATAAAGGGAAACACTCATGAGTACTACCAGTGTGCAGACAGACCACTGGAGGCTGGATGAAGGGGCCACTGCTGGTCAGCAAGCAGAGCTGGGCAGCCAGGAGGAGGCTGGACTCCAGGGTCAGACTGGGCTGATCTGGGCCTGGGCTTCCCTTCGTAGGCCAGGGGCCCTGGACCCCACCTGCCAGAGGCTACAGGGTTCCTGCCTGCCAGCACCCAAGCAGAACAGAGCAGGAGCCCCTCAGCCACAGTCCTGCAGATCTGCACAGAGGATGAAGCTCTGACCATCCTCCTGGAGCCCATGACTCAGTAAGGGACACAAAGTCAACAAGGAAAGAAGGAAATGGTGTCACTGTCCCTCTGTCCCGCTGTGGAATCAGGTTGGGGATTCAGTATTCATTCAACTACACAAATAACATGCCAATGCATTCTCCTTTTTAAAAACCACCTTACAGGGATCCCTGGGTGGCTCAGCGGTTTAGCTCCTGCCTTTGGTCCAGGGCATGATCCTGGAGTCCCGGGATCAAGTCCCACATCCCACATCGGGCTCCTTGCATGGAGCCTGCTTCTCCCTCTGCCTGTGTCTCTGCCTTTCTCTCTCTCTCTCTCTCTCTCTCTCTCTCTCTGTGTGTGTGTGTGTGTGTGTCTCTCATGAATAAATAAATAAATTTTAAGAAAGCACTTTACAGGGGCACCTGGGTGACTCAGTCGGTTAACTGTCTGCCTTTGGCTCAGGTCATGATCCCAGGGTCCTGGAATCTGGCCTCATGTTGGGCTGCCTGCTCCACAGCTGCCTTGCTTCTTCTCCCTCTGCCTGCCACTTTCCCTGTTTCTGCTCTGTCAAATAAATAAAATCTTTTAAAAAATAAATAGAAATAGAAAAATAAATAAAAACCACCTTACAGATAAAGCTGATGTCCCCCTCTGACCTCCACACCTTCCCATGGGGTAACCATTGTTAGGACTCTGGGGTGCAACCTTCTAGAACATCCACATGTCCTTTCAAGAGACCCAGCAGACCAGGGGTCAGGGCAGGGTGCAATACTATAGGCTTCTTAAGATGTGCTGTGGGGTTGAGGGCTGCAAAAATCAGGGTGGGCCTCCAGAAAAAGGAGCCTGGAGGCAGGGGCTCAAGGAAAAGTAGGATGCAGATGACCCCAAGGCAGGGGTCCCTGGGGACTGGATCCATGTGATGTCAGCACAGAAAGAGCTAGCCCCATTCATCATTTGCAGTCAATTCCGCTTCTTCGGGAAACTTTCAAGCCCTTCCAAAGGATCCTTACTTTTGCCCTCATACCACTAGTGCCACAATAATGATGATGATGATGATGACAATGACAATGAAATAATGGCATGTGCTAGGCACTCTGCCGGCCCTAACAACAGTTCTACTGCACTGGCATCACTGTTTCCATTTTACAGACGACAAAACCATGGCCCAGAGAAATTAAGCAAGTTGCTTAATGTCACATGGCTGGGGCCAGCAGAGCCACCACTGACCACCAGTGCCAATGATGGACATTCCTCCATGAGACTGCATGGCTTCCACAGCCAATGGTATGGCCATTGTGCCTACAACACTGCCCAGCACATATTAGGGTCTCCACAAGTATTTATAGGCTGATTTTTTCCTTAAGGACCATAAGCAATGTCGAGTGAATAATCAGGCACTAGATAGTCCAAGGCAATCCTCATGCTATTACAGTGTTGGCGGTTTTTGTTGTTGGTTTGCTTTTTTTAAGTTAGGAATCTAAATCTACTTCTAGGAACCCCCTACAGCCTAGAACTTCTGCTCCTGGAAAGAGTTAAGGCGTTGGCAAGAGGCTGTCCCACAAGGCAAACGAAATGTCCCCCATCTGTCTGTGAGAGCACAGGGTACCACAGCAGCTACTTGCTGTGAATGGCCTCCTCGTGAACGTCAGTCCCGCCAGGGGGTGGGGAGGGGGCCTTGATTTATTATATGGCTTTTGGACAGTTCCTCCAGAAATACTGCCAAACAGTGGAATAATCAACTCTTTCACTCAAACCCCTCATATTTTTTTTTAATGAAAGAATAAAGTACGCAATGAGCCTGAACTAAATAAATAAAAATGCCACACTTTTGCCCAACAGAACTTTCTGCGTCACTGAGGAATATTTGCAGACCTCAACAATCTTTTATCTTCACAATGACGTTCCAGCCTTCTCAGCGTTGGACTTTCTGAGAACTTCTTTGATTTGGGTTCTCTAATTACGAGAATAATTAGCTTATTAACTAATAATGTCATTATTTGATGCTGCTTTGAGCAGACATTAGAGAACCCCTTCCTCCTCTTGTGCTCTGCCTACCGTCCACCAGGGCTGTCTGAAGTCAGTTGCTCATGTCTGGGCTCACACTGGAAGCAGACATGTGTAGCAGGGAGTTTCTGTCTTAATACTCACTGCTGACAATCACAGGTCTGGTTTCTGGGCTGGGTAGGGAGACATTCAGCCACTATCCATCCATCTGTCCACCCACCCATCCACCTACCCATCCATCCATCCACTCACTGTGCCAGCCATGGAGACCTCAAGATAGAAAGGACATGATCCATGCCTTCAGGGATCTCACACAAAGAGATGCCCTGGGAGGCTCAGAGTGATGCTCCTCCTCCAGGAATGTTCCTGATGGATAGAGACTCTCAATTCTTCTCTGGCTCAGCATCCTGTTCCTCCATCACACAACATTCTTGATTTGTTATCACCTCTTTATTTCCATCAGTCTCCTGGGCAAAGCCATGAATGAGCTCCAGGAGAGCAGGAACTAGACCTGTCTCCCCAGTGGGTGGTGCATAGTAAGTGTGCAATAAATACCTGTCAAGCAACCAAATGAACATGCAACCCACTCTCATGAGATAAAATGAAAACCAAAAAAGACCAGCAGAAATGTCTATCCTTCTTGGTGCCAAATGAACCTCTCTGCTTTGAACACTGGTTGGGGGCTGATGCCCAAAATGTTTATGAGTCGATATGATGCTGGGGAGTGGAAAGCCATAGCTCAGGGCCTTGGGGTCCAGACTGTTCTGGGCAGGTCACTTCTACTCTTGGAGCCTATCTGCTCAGGTCTGAAATGGATGGTTGGATAAGATGCTTTCAGTTCCTTGAGCTGGAAACTCTGAAAACCTCACATCCCTGTGAGGACTAATCAAACTGCAGAGGAAAGAGGCCCTGGGCCACTGTGGCTGGCCTCCCCTACCTCGTAGATGTGAGACCAAGGCCCGGTCTTATAAGTATA
Source organism: Canis lupus dingo (assembly GCF_003254725.2). Classification (NCBI taxonomy): domain Eukaryota; kingdom Metazoa; phylum Chordata; class Mammalia; order Carnivora; family Canidae; genus Canis; species Canis lupus. The sequence continues at coordinate 29,694,573 of NC_064270.1, read as the reverse complement.
TGAAGCTTCCTGACCTACAGAGTAAGAGTTGGGGCAGGGGTGCTAGAACAGATGCTTCCTAAGTCCAAACCTCCAGGACTCTAAGTGGAGAGCGCTGGCTAGGTCAAACTTGAATATGGCAAACATGTGTCATCTATCTTTTTAAAGAGCCCTGACTCCCACTACTGCACACCTCATTCACTCCTTGATTCACCTGATATCTAGTGAGCCCCTACTGTGAGCCAGGCACTGTTCTTCTGGTGAACCAGATAAGACATAGTCACTCCAGTTGTGGGATGCCCAGTCTAGTTGGGGAGACAGGAAATACACAAGTCAACAACTAAACAAAAGATGATTATAGATGTAGTTATGGGCAAAGAACATTAAGAAATTGCTCTGTGTGACAGGCAGCAAGTATTGGGAGCATGGGCCTCCTTTCTAGAAGCTGGTGGTGAAGGCTTCTACCTGAGGTGAGACCTAACTGGCTCCCTGGAAAAATGTAGGGAAGAGCATTCCAGGTGGAGGGAATGGCAGGTGCAAAGGCTCCAGGCTGGAAACACACTTAGGGGTATTTGGAGAACAGAAAGGTGCCCCGTGCAGCTCATGAATGGGGCAGGAGGGAGGGACCAGAAACAAAGGTGAGGGCCGGCTTCTGTAGGGTGGGATGGCAAGGACACTGCCAAGAAGCCTATGGATAAGATTTAGGGGGGGTCCATGGACTTGGATGGAGAAAGAAGTCATCTCTCTTTCACTGGCCTCTCCCTGAAAACCAGGACTTCCTTCAGTCACGAACGTCGACAACAGCCAACAGTGATGTCAACGGTGCCAGGAACCGCTCAACAACAGGAACTGCTCATCCATTCATAACACCACTGTTGCAGAATCTGGAAATGTCACTTCTGCTCATCACAAATGCAGTTACAGTAGCCGTGAGACCAGCTATTGGACGTTATTATTTAATGTCTTAACAGAGAAACACATATTTTCCAATATCATAAATTTGAAAAGTATCTAAAAACTGAATCTGAAAAGAACTGCTTTCCCTTGTAACCCTCTATATTTTGTTTCAGTAAAGAAAGAGCAGTGTTCTGAGAAGGGGTCCCTAGGCTCTGCCCAGTGGCCCGAGTGCTCACAAGTCACAGTAAGGACTTTGAGGTTGACTCCAGGCAGGGATGGAGCATGGCTGTTTCAACAGGCTTCATGGCCTACACTTTTCGTGTTTTAAGTCTCCCCTGGCTGCCAGGCCTCTGATTGTGCAGGGCAGTGCCAAGGGCAAGAGAGGGAGTAGCCTCCCCTGACCACAGTCCTGGGCTGTCAGGAGGGGACAGCGTCCCCGAGTTCTCATGGGCTCTGCTCTGCCCTCTGATGAGGAGCCTGCCCACCTCTGGGCCCAAAGGAAGGGCCCACCTCCGGGCCCTGTCATTTGGCCCAAAGCCATCCTGGGGCATCCTCCCAAAGAGCTTCAGAAAGTGAGCTCCTGGGTCCACAAGAAAAATAAATGCGGCATTCACCACTGTTTGGTTTGCATATTGGTCTAGAAAAGAAATGAGATTTTTATTCTAGAAAGACTTCCAGCAGGACCCCAGCAGAGAGGCCAGAGCGTGAACACTCAGAGAGGCCCAGGCACGGAGACCCACTACCACGAGAGGCAGCCCCACAGTTTACGGCTGTCTTCCTGTTTTCCCCGGGCCTCTCTTCACACTGCTCCCTCACATACAGAGTCTTTTCAATGCCCTCCAGGGGAACAGAAGAATCCATTTTCACACACCAGCACGCACGTTTCTCCCCCGCTCCCCGGGGAGTGGGCCCTGCCAAAAGGCCTGTGTATGGACACACAGGGACAGATGGGGATGGAGCCTGTGGGGTGGGGTCCTCAGACTGAGAAAAGCAGCAGCTCAATCCTCTCTGATCCCAGACACCCCAAACTGGAAGTGAGAGGCGGGCCAGGCCAACCGGAAGGTGAGGGACATGTGTGGTGCTTCTGGGGTAATGCCTGGAAGCCTTGTGGGGAACAAGGACGCAGGGTGGGGTATGGAGGGTCTGGCTTTGGAAGGAGGGGCTGGGAGGGGCAGGGCTGGTTCACCTCGAAGGATCAGAACAGCATCTGAGAGAAGAGAGGAAGTGGGCACTGGGTCTTTGGAACCAGGCTAAGTGAGCAGGAAGGGAAAGTGAGTCACCCACGTCACTGGTGGGGACCAGCTCAGAAGAGTGACCGCTCTAGCTGTCTTTTCAGATCTGTGCCCCTTTTCCACAGCTTTGGTTAGAAAGAACAGGCTAGGTGCACCTGCGTGGCTCAGTGGTTGAGCATCTGCCTTTGGCTCAGGGCATGATCCCGGGGTCCTGGGATTGAGTTTCACATTGGGCTCCCCACAGGGAGCCTGCTTCTCCCTCTGCCTATGTCTCTGCCTCTCTCTTTCTTTGTGTCTCTCATGAATGAATAAATAAAATCTTAAAAAAAAAAAAAAAAAAAGAACAGGCTGAGTTCTGTTTTTCTTGGGAGGGGGTTCATTTTTATCTGCACCCATTAGCATTTCTGGGTTGTGAGTTTCTCCAGCACTAGGTCCCTGTGAATAAGGGAGACAGAAGAGAACCTAGGAGCTCGCTGGCACGTCATTCCTCACATCCCTGAGTCTCTAGTCAATCTGCCTTCTTCTCCCCACTTCCTAATTTTCAGCTATTTGTTTCATATATAATGTCCAGAGCTTTTGCCTGTCCTTGGTGGAAGGGTAGGGGAAGGCGCACCTACTCTAGCGTGTCCGCAACCGAAGTCCTACATTTCATATTGTTATGTTTTATATTTTTAAGAAACACATTAATCAAATATAGCAGAATGCTCCCATTTCTTTAACCCTCATGGCAATTACAGGAAAGCCCTTATACAGCGTTCAGTACTCTTCCATTTATTGGAAACACTGTATAAATTCAGTGTTCCTCACACCCTTCCATGCTTTGCTCACTCATCCACCCAACCATGGTACCAGGTACACCCTGGTGAATTTAAAGGATCCTGCCTGAAGAGCCTTTCACACTTGAGGTGAGCAGACAGCTGAGGCAGGGTGCTCCCACAGAAGAGGACAGTGTGCACTGAAAGATCCTCACCAGGGAGCTAAGTCGAATTCTCTGAGGAAATGGTCATGGGGTCTGACTGTGCCCCACAGGGCATTCTTGGTACCGCCACCTGTGGGCAATCTACCCAAAGGCAGAAAAGCAAATGGCTTCCCAAGACCAAGCTTTGTGGCCAACACTTCCCAAGTAAGCTGGCTCTCACCCAATTACCTCACCTCTCTACACAGCTCCCCACTTCAGGGAGGGCAGTGGTCTTGCCTATTTCAAACTCCCTCCTCCAAATTAGCACCCCAGAAAGGTCTCTTGCACCAGTCCTTTGGCTGTAAGCATGAGTGGGAGCCATTCACTGAGCCCAGTGAGGAAAACCAGGCTCAGCACCTAGGACAGACATTCCGGTCTCTGGTGAACTTGCTCATCCTGGACAAGAGAGGACTTGTCTCCCCAAGGGTGTATGACAACCATAGCAACTGAGGTCCCCACCCCTAGGCTCTATTGTCTCCAAGTCTAAATTAGCACGAAGAACAAAATGGCCCCAGGGAAATAGTGGCCAGACTCCAGAGAGGCTCTTCCTCCCTTTGCTCTGAAAGCCACTTGGAGTTTAGCTGGCAAAACTCTCCCAGCCCCAGGAGATGTGTCCATCTTCTTTCCCACCCTGCCCCATGTGCCTCCAGCATCAAGGGTGGACACAGCACCCCCAGCATGGGAAGGACACAGCAGAGTGGGGGCTGCTGGGCATTCCAAGAAGAAAGCTGGAGTGCTAAGGGGAGGGAAGGTGTCCTGGACTCCTGAGGAGGGTTCCAGGGAAGCCCCTAACACACATGATCTTGTTTGACTGGGTTCATGAACACTCCTTCCCCCTGAGGAAATGAAGGGTCAATAAGATTAAGTGATTCATCAAGGGGCTCATAGAGAGGATGGGATTTGAACCCAAGTCTGTCTGAACCGAGACCCCTATCCCTTAGGCCAGCTCCACTGGCCCTAAGAACACCGTGGGGGATCTGATCTGACAGGCAGGTCTTGAGGACATTTCCCCATGCTTTAGCACCCTACCTACCTTCTTCACCTGCTCACATCTGCCTTCATGTGGTACAGGTGGCTTCCTTTTGTTTGATAAACACTAACTGAGTTCCTCCCTTCATGGTGGGCAGGTGGGGCACACAAAGCAAATCAGTCACTTGCTGTCACAGAAAAGCAGAAGAATCTGGAAGGTGAGCCAAGTAGCAAGGACTGAGTAGGCCTGGGATGCCATTAAGTCCTGTCTGGCCTGGGAAACTTGTGGGGGCCAGGCCATGGGGAAGAGCCATTCAGAAAAGCTAAGTGGTTGTGAGTGGCCTCCCATTTCATGGCAGGCACTGGGCAGTTCACCCACAGCCCCAGGCAGAATTACCAAGAGCAGCTAGGCCCACAGAGTTCTGGGTGCCAGGGCCACCCTGTGTCCAGTGCTCAATGGATCTGAGTATAATAAGAAGTGGTTCACATGCCCATGACCTCCAACAGTCAGGAGCAGATAAGAAGCCTTCATGTGGTGAGGGGGCAACCGCAGGGCACTCGAGGAGAATACCAGGGCCCCCACCAGTGTGGAGGAGCCCCATCCTGCCTGCCCCTTCCCTGGGAGCCCTGCGTCCTCATTCGGTGAGTTTGGCTGTGCCAGCCCCGTGAGAAGCAAGGCTCTGTTAGAGGCAGCTTGGCTGTGCAGGTGCTGGATAAAGAGGACTGGGCTGTGCCAGTCCCTCAACAACAGAAAGGAAACTCAGATGTTCACCAGGACCTCAGCTCCCAAAGCCTGCTTGCTCAAGTCAGAGCCCACCGGCTCCAGGAAAGAAGGGGGGAGGCTGTGAAGGGGCATTCAGTGCTAGGTCTGGCCCACCTCCACCATCCTCCCACAGGCTGTACAACTTTGAGCACTTACAGATCCTCAGTTTCCCCATCTGAAAGATGGACTAAAAAAAACAGTATTTGCCTCCAAGGGCAATTGGGAGATAATCCTGCCCAGCACACATCAAATATTTAATGAATGTTAGTTTCCTTTATTTATTTATTTTTTTAGAGAGAGAGGAGTTGTGGGGAGGGGTAAAGGGGATAAAATCCTCAGCAGGCTCCACGCCCAGCGTAGTGCCCAACCCAGGGCTTGATGACCTGAGCTGAGATCAAGAGTCAGGCGTCCCTGTCAGTTTCATCTTTATGTCAATTGGCCAGGATGTCAGCTTGGAGTGCCTATCTGGAATCACTGTGCTGTGTGAACCAGTTGGTTCATATTTGACTCACTACACAAAGAGTTTGGTGGTCAACAGGCTCCTTGCTCCCCCTCCCAGCCCCTTCCCACGCCCCCTCCATGCAGGACAGCTTACCTATGGTCCTTCGGAGGTCTTCACACTGGCTAATGTGAGGAAACTTCAGGATTTCCTTCCACTTCTTGCTTTTCCCCTTGCGCTTTCCTCCACCCCCTGCAGAAATGGAGGGAAAAGATGTCGGGCTATGTTGGTCTTGACCAAGGCTCCAGAGCCATTCCAGTGAGCCTGTCCATCAGCTTCATGGGCTCAAGGTCAAGTGAGTGACACACCCCAAACCCCAGCAGGTACATACGCTCCCTCCTGGCCAGCACCAAGCATGTGTGTTCTCTCCGCACAGTCAGGCCTACGCCCCTCACCCAGGTGCCCTATTCTTTGTCAACATGTTCCCCTGCTCTTCAGGTCCGCTGGGTGCCCAGTCGGTCTCTGGCCCAAGACTAGACCCTGACCTGCCTACGGCAGGGGCTGGACTTAGTATCACCTTTGGGCTCAGGAAGTCCTTGTGGAAGGGATCCACATGTGAGTGCACTACAGCCCCCCCGCCTCACTGCCTCATTTTGTCCTTTTGTTTTCTGTGAAAAGTCCCCTTCCCCAACTGGAGGCCAGATGTTGGGAGCAGGGACTTCGATTTCCACTTGTCTCAGGGTACCCACAAGCCCCCAGGGTCTCAGAGGATGCATTCTCAAAGCTGGAAGGACTCCTGAAGGACCCTGTCCTGCCTCAGTGTGCACGTGTGATGAACATGCACACACTAGGGACATGCACATGTAATTGTAAAGCACATGTGCACATGATGGGCACACATGTAATACACAGACACACACTAGGGACATGCACGTGTAATGCACATGCGCACACGATGGACACACAAACATAATGAACCCACACACATAACGAGTATGCAGTGGACATGCAGAGCTGAATGAGGTATATGCACAGGGTGTTCCCATCACCCACACTACTCCTTATCCGTGGGACAGCGGACAGATGTCAGAATGTTCAGGTGTGCAAATAGCAAGGGAAAGCACCAACTTAGGCCTGTGTCCCTGAGCCCACCAGCATTTGGGCCTCAGACCTGGAGGCCTCTCTGTGTCATGTGACCAGGACTGTCAAGGGACTGAGATGCCATCACCCACTCCCACCCCCAGAGCAGATTCAGATACCACCTAGCTAACAGTCACATAACCCTCAGGATTTGGGGATCTTAGGGGCGTTTTACTCTCCTTCATGCAGTCAACACCTCAATACCTGTGGAATTTGGGGCCCAGTTAGAGATGCAGGAGCTGGAGCAGAGCCTGGGCACCCTGGGCCTGCTCCCTGCTCTGAGGGGGTGTGCATGCCTCTAGTCTCTAACCCTCCCAGAGCAGGCCTGGGATCCTTTCTCCAGCCAGTGAACTGAGGGATATAGGAGGAGCTTAGCTTGTACCCACCCTGGCCCAGCATGTGCCCCAGGGCTGACAGGGAGCTGCTCTCCATGAATGAGGATTCCTATCAACCCTGCTGTCCTGGAAGGCTGAGGCTGGGTTTCCCATTAGTGAGTAGATCAGCTTCTGAGGCCAGGACCAGGACCCCTACCCTGAGAACTGGGAAGTAGGAGAGGGAGCTGATTGGGGTGGTGGGGGTGTCCCTTCTCTGCTCTCTGCTTGTCCTATCTTCCTTCCCCTCAAGTCTCTGCAGGAGGCAAAGGCCTCAGACTCCAAGGGGCACAGCAAGTATGTGCTGGGCACTTGCTTTGGCCAGGTACCATTTGAATACTATCTCATTAATCCTCAGAATGACTCTTTGAGTTAGAGGATCACTGGACCGATGGCACAGATAAAAGAATAAATGTCTAAGGTTGGGCAACTTGCCAGCTGATGGCCTATTAAATGCCATAGTTGCTCTTTCCTCTAGCTGGGGTCAACACACACGTGCACACACAGCAGAGCCCATCCCCAAGTCCTGCTCTGGGCCAAGCCACTCACATGTACTCTCTTAAGCCTCAAGTCTACAAGGCAGAACTATTATTATTTCCCCTTGACAGATAAGGAAACTGAGGCATGGGGAAGAAAGCAAGTGGTCTTCTTTAATGGCAGAGCCAAGACCCCAACTTGAATGGACTCTAGACCCTCACCTTTCTGTGTGTAAACCTTCCTTTGGGGTTCATTGAAAGCCAGGGAAATTCTCAGGGATCAAAAAAAAAAAAAATGGTGTCAGGCCACAGAAGTGATGGAGCACTGAGTAAGAGGAGTAGGAATGGAGATTTCTCTAGATGGGGCCCAAGTCTACAAGCTCTGAGAAAACACACCACCCCAGACGTCTGTAGACTTGTTCTGCTTGACCCATACATGGCTTGTTTGTTTGCCTGTTCACTGAACCAGCTGTCAAGATTTGAAATCATGAGGAGACTTCCCATGCAAATCTAGATTCTGGACTTTTCTCCATAACCAGGCATCCCACATGGCAAGAATTGGCTGGAGATAGGGAGCAGCTGCTCCTACGGACAAGCTGTGTGGCCTCCATGCAGGCAGCCTGCCTGGCATCCAGAGTAAAACATGTACACACACACCCCTTCCCCAGAAAATGGGACACCTTCTAGAGACATCAGCAAAGTTGGATGCTTCCCAACCACGCTGGAAGGTCAAGAATGGCCATCAGAAGCCATCTAAGTCCTTGTCCCCTCCCATTCCCACACTATTCACTTCCAGATCTGGCTGGAAGAAAGCACTTGTATGTGTAATAAAATATACACAACAGGACATTTACCATCCTAACCACTATTAGGTATGCAGTCCGGTGGCATTCAGTATATTCATCTTGTTGTACAACCATCACCACCATCCATCTCCAGAACTTTTTCATCAGCCCAAACTGGAACTCTATACCTATTAAACACTAACTCCTTCTTCCCCCCAGCCCCTGGCAGCCACCATTCTACTTCCTGTTTCCATGAATTTCACTACTGTAGGGACCTCATACAAGTGCAATGATACAATATGTGTCCTTTTGTGACTAGCTTATTGCACTTAGCACAATGTCCTCAAGGTTCATTTATGTTGCAGCGTGTCAGGTTTCATTCCATTTTTAAGACTGAATAATATTCCATTGTGTGTAGGTACATTTGGTTTTATCCATTCATCTCTTGATGGTCATTTGGGTTGTTCCCACTACTTGGCCTATGTGATCAATCCGGCTATGGATATCTGAGTCTCTGCTTTCAATTCTTTTGGGTATATTCCGAGCAGTGGAATCGCTGGATCTTATGGTAGTTCCACCCTTCTGTGGAACTGACGAAGCCTCCTTGCCAATAAGGACTACCAGGCTGTACCACATCAGGCTATACCCCAGCTCTCTGTGATCAAAACCCAGGGATGTGACTTCTGAAGAGGCTCCCCAGGTGATTCTCAGGTGGCCAGTCTATGGAAACCAGGGGTCTATTTTATACTCATATTTTTTATGGATTAATTTATTCATTAGGAAAATTAACACAGACTCGTTAATTAACTCAACCAATATATGTTGAGCATCTATTAAATGCCAAGCTCTAGGCAGGTGCTGGGGACACAGAGGCAAGCAAGAGACACAGGGTGTCACCAGCTCAGGGCTTCCAATCTAGCAAGGAAGATAGACATCAAAGGTTTTATGTCATTGGTTCTCAATCTGTGACCTGTCTCCTGGGGGTCATTTGGCAATGTCCAGAGATATTTTTGGCTGACACAGCTGGGGTGGGGGGTGCTACTGGCTCTAAGAAGGTAGAGCCAGGGGTGTGGTTAAATACTGCACAGTGAATGGGACAGCCCGCCACGACAGAGGGAAACCTGACCCCAAATGTCAATAGTGCTGAGGAAGAGAAACACTGCTTTATTTAACAAGCATTTTGACCACTCAGAAGTGCAGGGGTTGGGGGAGATGTTAGTAACAGGGCAGCCTGTCGCTGAAGGTGGAGTTAGGAAAGGAGGCAGAGGGAACCACACAGCCACCCAGGGGATCAGGAGGGAGAGGGAACCACACAGTGACCCAGGGGTGCAGGAGGGAGAGGGAACCACATAGCAACCCAGGGAGGGCAGGAGGGAGAGGGAACCACACAGCGACCCAGGGGGCTGCCCCAGGGCGAGGAGGCCGATTTCCCAGCCCAGCTGGGGCTCCTTTCCTCGCAGTCCCCGGAACAGGGCAGAGACCGTGGCAGGCAAAATAATGCTCCCCAAAGTGACCACGTCCTACTCCCTGGCTCCTGTGGATATGATAGGATACATGACAAATACAAGGATAACAGCAGGAACATCACCCCAGACAGTCTCGGTGGGCCCAATGTAACCATCAGCGCCCTTCCACGTGGAAGACGGGGGGACAGTCAGTCTAGAGTGATGCTGGGTGAGAAAGACCGGACAGCCACTGGTGGCTCTGAAGATGGAAAAGCCCTGCTGGAGAAAGCAGGCAGCCTCCAGAAACCAGAAGAGGCAAGAAAACAGATTCTGCCGGACAGCCTCCAGGAAGGCAGAGCCCTGCCACCACCCTAGTTCTAACCTAGTTTCAACCCACTGAGATGCATGTCAGACTTCTGACCTCCTGAACTGTAACTCAACAATTTGTGTTCCTAAAAAATAATAATAATAATAATAATTAATAATAATAATTTGTGTTCCTTTAATCCACTGGATTTGTGGTAGGAAACTACGACAGGGATGCTCTCAGCAGGGTGTCCCCCTAAATGGCGCAGGGATCCTGAATGGCTCCTCCACTCACTTGGCCTCCAGTTCCTTAAAAAGTCTCATGACCTAAATAAACCCTGCCCCTCCATAGCTCAGATGGGCGGGAGCAAGGTCTCACGTCTTAACCATAACCAAAACTCGCTTCAAAGAGGTCACCACTGGGGATCCCTGGGTGGCTGCAGGGTTTAGCGCCTGCCTTCAGCTCAGGTCGGGATCCTGGAGTCCCGGGATCAGGTCCCGCATCGGAGTCCCTACGTGGAGCCTGCTTCTCCCTCTGCCTATGTCTCTGCCTCTCTCTCTCTCTCTCTCTCTCATGAATAAATAAAATCTTTAAAAAAAAAAAAAAAAAAAAGAGGTCACCACTTCCAGACAAATATCTAGCTCTCTGGTGTGCTGCTGGGTTAGTAGATTGCATATCTGATACTGTTTATTATTTCAACCAGACGTGACTGTTTCTCAGGCCCCTGAGGCAGCGAGGCCCACCACCCTGCTGCCGAGGTTCCTGGCACGTCGTGGCCCTGTGGCACCAATTGCTCTAGGCCCACCTCCTTCCTTGGGTGTCAGGCCTAGAGCAGGCCAGGGCCACCACCTCTCCATCACTCAAGGAGGCCCGAGCAGCTGGGAGACAGTTCCCAGGCCCACCCCTCCACCCCTGGCCACCCATGCTCCTTGGCCAGGTTCAAAGCCCCTCACCACGTGGTCACGGTCCCCTCAAGCTTTATTTCCCTCCCTGTCATTGCTCTCAGGGCCTCAGCACTCACTGGTCCCTCTGGCAGGAGCATCTTCTGCCTACGTGATGTGAGTGTTCCTCATCCCATGCTTCAGGTCTTAGCACAGGCACCAGTTTCAAGGCCGTCCTGTGCACTACACCGCCACCGCAGAGGGCCTTCTCTGAGCTGGGTAGCTGAAGCGGGCCCCCTTCTCTGCCTGCCACTGAACAGCGTTTGGGAGGCCTAGTAGGTTGGGCAGTCTGTCTGTCTCTCTGTCTCTCTCTTCTTCACATACCTGTCAGTTGGCAGATTCACTTATCTGTTCTCCCAGCACATTTGGCATGTTTTCACTGGCGTGTCCACCCTACATGTGTGAAATCACTACCAGATTCCCAGCATCAGTCCCCACTTGTAATGAGTACCTGACAGCTTCCTATTTAGTGGTTTACTTGCCTATCCTTAGGCTCTCTGCTCGAGGGAAGACCATGGTGGCAGGAGCCTGGGTTTCTTTGCTCTGTTGCTCTCTCCTTGGCCCATAGTAGATGCTCAAACAGTATTTGCCAAGCAGATGCAAGCATCGTCCACCCCCTCTGACCCATATATGCATCCTCCCCCAGCCACCCGGTCCCCCAGCCCCATTATCCCTCAGGAGATGTTCCTGATCCCTCCACCTGCTGAAGCCCTGCTCCTTCTTCAAGCCCCAGCCTCATTCCCCTTCCAGGGCTTCCCCTGAGAGACAGACCTCTCTTGCCAAGCCCACAGCCCACTCCCAGCTCCACACAGACTTATTCAATGTCCCTCCAGAGGGTGGGGCAGCTACCACAATGCCCAGTTAATCACAAGCTTTCATTAAGTTAGGATGACTGGGTAAACAAACGTTTGCCGGAATAAATGACAACCTCCACCCACCCCACCCTCAGCCCTCTGAGGTTAGCCTGACCTGGGTGTTATGTACGTTTGGTGCTCATTCAGATGGCATTAGCCCCATTTTACAGATGAGAAGCCAGAGCTTCAGGGAGAGGAATTCATGCAGCCAATGAATGAACCCCCCCCCCCCATATGAACTCACAGCCATTTCTTTCCTTGAGCAACTTTAGGTTTTATTTGCTTTACTATCTGACCCATTGCTGCTTACAGTTTATCTTTCATATGCCGGAAACGAGTCAGTGAACTGGACATGGTCCCTGCCCTCAGGGACATCCAGCTCATTCCAGGTTTCAAAGAGCAGAGATGAGCAAGACTGCTGGGAGTGTGGCCTGGCAGGCAGAGGGGCTGCACGGAGGAGAGACAGCTCCAGCCAGAGAGGAGATGGCAGCCACTCAGGCCAGGCTGGGGGGCTAGACAAAAAAGGGGTCCAGCCTGAGGAGGGACAAGGCCAGGATGTCAGGGACATGGGCTGATCTCTGCCAGCTGACCACCCTGAGGAAAGGCACTAAAGGATCAAGATGGCAAGTCTTGCTCCCAGAATGGGAAAGAGTCCAAGGCAAAACCTGGAAAAAGGTGGGCAACGGGAAGATAGGAGTGCTCCCTGACTGGGGGGCCTCACCCCCCGCCCCCCCGCTGGCCCCATAAGAAGGTGGGGGGGGGGGCTTCCAGGAAGGAAATTGTTTAGCGAAATCATTTCTGCTTTCTCCTGTCCCCAGGGTCCCCCTGGGCAGGGCCGCCAGCAATGGCCTCTTACAGGTGCACCCCAGGAGGGCCAAGGGAAGTGTGCTAAGGAGGTGGCAGGGCAGGAGGAGGGGTAGGGGGCTCCTCTGGCAGCAGGGCAAGTCCTAGCAGGGCCTGGAGTGAGGTGACAATATGCAAAGGAAGAGGGAGCTACCATTTCAGCATGGGCCAAGCGCTCATAAACTAACTGGCATTCCTTTAGCTCTGGTGGATGCCCCCAGGGAAGAATAAAAGGATTCCTCCAAAAAAGCTGCCATGAGAAAGCTGTCACTGTGGGGGAAGAAACTGGCTTACTGTGACTCTTGTTGCTTGTACTGGGCTGGAGCAAGGGGTTCGCGCCCTGAGGGCAGAGGGCTGAGACAACACTGGGAGCCACAGCAGGCAGAGAGAGGCGGGCCCACGCCTACTCTGGGGGACGGTGCTGGGGCAGGGGGTGGCGGGGAGGCTGAGCTCCTGACAGTGCTGGCTCGGTGGCAGCTGGATCCCAGTGATGAGGGCCTCTGAGCACGAAGGAGCCTCCAGCCACCCAGGCACCCGTGGCCCGACTGGCACAGCAGAGTGGAGCTGCCGGCAGAGTCGGCAAGTCCACCTCCAAGTCCCCTCCTCCAAAGGACACTGGCAAAAACCAGCCACAGCAGTGCCCTCGTGGTCTGCGGTCTCGTTGGCTGGACTCCTCTGAGCCCCAGGGCTTCTCTTTCTATCCCTGGAAGGAAGTGGGACAGATCTTTGCAAAACAATTGACCCTGCGATTCTCATTAACCTTACACTGTGATGTATTTGATCTGGAAATTAAACAAATGTGACACTTCCTGTCTTCCTAGGGTCAGGGGACAGCCGGTTGGTTGGACACCACTGAAGTTTATCTTCACAACAAGATCATGAGGCAGGTCCTATTGTTGAACCTGTTTTGCAGATGAGAAAACAGAGCAGCAAGAACCTTGCCTCAAATCACTCAAGCGGCTGCATCCCAACGTGAGCCAAGAGCCCTCAACTCTTGGTCTAAAGTTCTTCTCTGCTGACAAATGAGTGGCTGATCAGAGGAAGCGTCCTTGGGGGAAGTTGAGGAAGCCTCTGTGCATTTGTTGGAAAGAGCTTCTTTCACAGCCTTGAGTCAGAGGTTCAGTGTGGTCCTCACATCAGCAGCATCAGCATCACTGGGTAACTTGTTAGAAATGCAGATTCTCGGGCCCCGCCATATATCTTCTAGGAGTGGCACCCAGTGACCTGTGTATTAATGAGCCTTCTGGGTGATTCTGATGTTCACTCAAGCTTGAGAACCACTGCTCCAGAGTTAAGAAGAGAGTTCCTAAACATCACACAGGAAATAGGAAGATGGGACCTCTTTCTCTCTCTCTCTCTCTCTCTCTCTCTCTCTGATCAGTGATTTCCGCCCTGCCTACTTCTAAAACAGATTAGAAGAAACACAGCGGGATTGGGGCAAACCACTAAAAAACATTCCTCCCAGCCCCCAGATTCAGTGATCCAGGGATCTGACAAGCACCAAGGGCCCTGTCACCTGCCTGACTTGAGTGTTCATCTCACACAGACACTTCACAGCTTCAGCCACTTACCAGGCCACCAGCCAGGGCAAGGGGCAAAATGTCTAAGAGCCCTCCTATTTCCAACACTCTCAGTGCTGGCCTACAGGGGTCCAGGTAGGTAAGTCGGCCTTGGGTAACCCCACTTCATGCCCCCAGACCTTGGCCTGGCTCCCTAACAAGTTGAGCAGGAATCCCCTCGAGCCCTCCAGTATTAGACACTCCCTCTATCCCTGTCTCTGCATTATGATGGCCTCTGGACCTTGAGTGTTCTGCAGATCCCAGGGAGGAGAGAACCATCTACGGAGACAGGCCTGCCAGGATCCACGGAGGACCTGATACATTGTGTGGGCCCTGAGAAGGGAGGATGTTTGCCTTTAGGACAGACTCACCAACTCAAATCGAAAACAGCATCGTTGAGTACAGTTCTAACTAAGGTTAGCAGGAAGAGACCCTAGTTTGAGTTGACCTGCAAAGAAGGAGATGTTATCAGGACAATGGGGGCTTCTAAAAATCCAGGAAAGGCAGGTAAGAGCAGTTGGGTTTGTGGGAGTCAGAAGGCCATGGAGACATGGAGAAGCTGGGGCTGGGGTGTGTGCCCCCCACTCCACCAGATGCCCTCGGCACACCTCACCAGGCTCACTTACCCCTGTGCCCAAGCCTAGCTGGCCACTGCTGTACAATGAGAAATTGGACTGGCTTTTGTCCCTGGTTCCTGGGAGGTGACCTCCAAGTCCTTAGAATTTTCCAAGTGATAGAGTATTGTTTTTATTCATGGTAGGCCCCCAAAAATGTACCCGAGTTTATGCTAACAAGATGGGGCTGGCCATGCCAGAATGAACCAACCATATGATTGGGCAGGTTCTGAACCTGGTGATAATATCCTGACCTCTGGGGAGAGACCTGGGGGTGAGGGGTGCTGGAGAATGAGTTCAGCTATGTGGCCAACAATTAAATCACTCTTGCCTAAGTAATGAAACCCCAATAAAAAGTCAGCACCGGGCTCAGGTGAATTTGCTGGCCGCTGGAGGAGGGTAAGGCATCCCTCACAAGCCCGATACATTTCTTTCTTTTGCTGGTTGGCTTCGTGTCCTTTTGCTCTGATAAAATTATAAATAAAGTGCTCTGAGTTCTGTGAGTCATTCTAGTGAATTATCATACCTGAGGGGGTGAGTGAGTCCCTGAGCTTGTAGCCAGTTTGTCAAAGATGGGTGTAGCCCGGAACACCCACATTTGCAGCCAGGGTCTGAAGGGAGGGCAGACTGTGGGACTGTGCCCCTCACCTGTGGCAGCTGTGCTAACTCCGGGATGGTGTCAGAAATGTATTCTAGGGGATCCCTGGGTGGCGCAGCGGTTTGGCGCCTGCCTTTGGCCCAGGGCGCGATCCTGGAGACCCGGGATCGAATCCCACATCGGGCTCCCGGTGCATGGAGCCTGCTTCTCCCTCTGCCTGTATCTCTGACTCTCTCTCTCTCTCTCTCTGACTATCATGAATAAATAAAATCTTAAAAATAAAAAAAATAAAATAAAATAAAATAAAAAATAAAAAAAAAAAGAAATGTATTCTAGCCATCAAGGACCCTCAGCCCCAGCTCACCACCTGCCTGCTGGAACCCTGATTCTAAAGTCCCAGGGAACAAATCTGATTGGCCAACTCGTCTCTTCTCTCCAGGCCACAAGCCATAGGCAAGCCCAGCAGCCCAGACTCTACACAATCCAATCAGTTCTGGCCTTTGCAGATGGGAGGCCTGGGGTAAGGAAGCAGGCCAAGTGAGCAGGGGCCTCCCTGGGCAGTGGCAGACATCACCAGACGCAGCAGGAGCAAGACCACAGAAACAACCACCCTTGCTTCTAGAACAGTTTGGGTGCGGCCGGCTGAAGGCATGGGATATGGAGGGAAGGGGCACAGTCTGTAAAGGTCCCAGGACTCTCACCTGGGCTTCCTCCTCCTGCTGCTTCAAGCTCCCCTCCACCACCCCACACAGAATAGCCTGTGGCTCTCCGGGGGCCTCAAGGCTCAGAAAAGTCAGCATCATGCTAATGCACAAGGAACCAAACTTGTTAGAAATCCAAATTATGTTGTAAAGCAGGTCTTTACAGCGCTCATGGGGTGCGGGGAGCATGGAAACTGGAAGGGCCTCTCTCAACGCACTTTGATCAAGGTCTGGGAAGTTCTCGAGTATCTTGGTGACTGTACGTGGGAAGGATTTCTCTCTGTGTTCCCAGCCACAAGGGGCTGATGACTCACCCGATCTTGGCCAGTCAAGTGGAAGGTAGTGTTACAATTTTGCCTGTGACGTCTGTGGGGCTAAGGAATCTGTTCAAGTCCCTTCTACCCAGGTGAGCTTTCAGGAGTCAGTTTCCAAAGCACTGCCAGCAGGGCTGGCTTTCCAGAAAATACCACCGTGGGGAGGCTGGGGGTGTTCTCAGAGGCGACAGGCAAAGCAGAGGAGGCCAGTTTCTTTAATGAGGTAGGTGACCCCTGTGTCTGCTGCTTCCAACCCTTGCCTTCCCACCACTGATATTTCTGTCCCACCCGCCTGGGCTTTGCCACCTTTGCCACCACCAGAGGGGCATGCCCGCTGAAGCTGATGAGGTAGGTGTGCAGCATCTCACTGGTTCAAAGACTCTCTTCATCAGGCCTGAACGGCAAGATTCCAATTATAGGACCCAGTTGGGACCGCAGCACTTGCATGGTCTCTGCCTCAGGGAACCCTCCTCTGTGAAGTTTCTAGATGCCTCTGAATCAAAACGACTCCTGCCCTCAGTTTCTCCATTACCACACACTGTCCCAAAGTGCTCGAGCTGGGAGGTCAGGACCTGGTGGGGCCCGGTGGACACACACTCATAACTATCCGCTGATTGAATGTTTAGGGGAAAACATAATGTGATGGGGCCACTGAAGGCATCCTGGCCCAGAACCTCCTGAGGTGGGAACTGTGCCACTCATGTGGGACCGAACAAGTCCGTGGTACCTCAGGGCAGGGAGCATCACGTAGCCTAGAGTCTTCAAGTGTGTTCAGTGCCTTCCTACCTGGCATAGGACCCCCAGGGTGGGCCAGAGAGGGAAGGGGTGGGGAGACACTGTATCTCTCCCCATCCAAGGCTGCCTGCTTTCCACAGCCTGACATAACCACCAACTTCACCACACGGTAGACACAGACCCATCTCATCACTGCAGAGACCTAAGGGACGGGACCAGAACACAGGATTAAGCCCAAGCTCTGTTCAAAACATTGCCAGGCTGGTGCAGGTGCAGCCAGGCCGTGGAGCCACCTGCCCAAAGTCAGTAAAATGAGGTGGCAGAGGAGGTGGGGAGGGCCCGAAGGCCTTTCCAGACCCTGTTAACCCTGCCTGGGAGCTGAACTCAGCTGTTTGGTTGGGGACTTCCGTTGTTCAAAGGGACCACTCCCCCCCAACAAGGCAGGCAAAAAACGTTTCAGTGCTGCTGCTGTCAGCCATGAGAACCTAAAACCTCCACTATGCTCACAAAAGGAAGTGCGGTGTTGAAGTGGTGTGAAGCATGGGGGGCGGCACTGGGCATGTGGGGCCTGTGGCCTGTGGGCAGGTCCCAGCACATGGCCCCCCTCCAGCCCCCCTCATGGCCTCACCACAGTCGGGTTTCCAGAGCAGAAGAACTTCAGCCACAACCAGAAGGATCCCGCAACCTCAAATTAGGAAAACCCAAACCAACACCAGGCCTGGTAAGTGGTCGCCATGGGGACAGGGAGACATGGCCCCTCTCCAGCACACTGAGCCCAAGAGCAGGGCAGAGAGGCTAGGGGACCGTCCCTCCTAGGAAACCTTGCTGTTGGAGGCAGTGCTAAACTGGACCACCTTGACCAAAGGCTGCTGCCCTTGAGTGACAGACAGCTGGGCTGCTTACTAGGGACTCTCCCGCACACGGCCTCGAGGCCTCTTCAGTGCAGTATAAGTGGGTAACCACAGCACTGTTTCTGAGCCACACAACACACCAGCTGTGTGGTCTTGCTAAGGCACGCACTGTTTTCTCCTGCAAAGGATGCTGCTGCTACCCAATTTGTTTTGCCAGGTTCAGAATTAGAGGCAAGTGTGCAGAGTTCTTAGCAACTAAGAATTAAATGTAGCCAGCAGCAGCAGCAGCAGCAGCATCACCATCGCCATCCCTACTACCGCCTCCATCACCATCACTACTGCCATCAGCGTCACCATCATCACCATCTGCACCAACTACCCTACCACCATCCTCCTAGCACCATCATCATCATCACCACCATCACCACCACCGTTACTATCACCATCCCCATTGCCACCATCCCAGCCACTACCATCATCACTATCAACATCACCACAATCACCATCACCACCACCACCTTCCTCACTACCATGATCACCACTAACAATACCGTCACCACTACCACCACCACCGCTGCCGCCACCACCACCACCACCATCACTCTCTACCACCAGTACCGCCACACGACTCTTATAGATGAGAGAACTGAGGCACAGAGCTGGCAAGGAACAGACAGGAGGTCTTAAGCCCAGATCTTCTGAATCCAAGTCCAGCCATCTCTCTATCTCTATCTCACCACTACTCCCCTCAACATGCACATATGCACGCTCACAGACCACTTCCCCATCAGCATGATGTCAGCCTCTGTCTGATGTTTGTCAGAGGGTGCCACAGGGAAGTCACGCAAGGGGCTACATGACTTGAACCCGTTACCTATCTAACCTCACTTGCCTTTACTCCCTTGCTTGCTCCCTCACTCCCACCACATTTGCCTCAAAGTCCTCAAACACCTGGGGCACCATCCCCCCTGACCTCTGCTCTAGCTCAGGAGTCTCCATGCATTTTCTAGAAGGGCCAGAGTCTTTCTACAAGAGACCCAGAGTCTTTGGGTCATAGACAATATGTAAACAAATGGGCAACAGTCCAATAAAACTTTATTACAAAAGCAGGCAGCAGGCTGGATTTGCCCCCACTGGTCTCAGTTTGCCTGAGTGTATCTGCCTGGAACCTGCTTCCCTCTCCTGAGGAGAAAATGTCCTCAGGGTTAACCCCTTTGCCTCCTTCAGGTTTTTGCACAGATCTCACTTTCTCCATGAGGTTGACCCTGACTGCCCCCTTTTTTTCTAATAAATAATTTGAAGTGAAATAAATGCAATAAGAAATTAACCAGTGTTAGGTGAACAATTAAGTGGAATTTAGAACAGTCACAATATTATGCTACCACCACCTCTATCTCATTCCAAAACATTTTTTCCCTCCAAAGTAACACCTACTGATCATCCTTTTTAATGCTACAGGCTGTGCCCACCTCTTCTGAAACCTTGTGCCTTTTTTTTACTTTTACTTTTTCGTTATACAGACTAACTTGTAACATTCTGTGTGGCTTATTTATTCTGCTCATCGCTTATTCCCTATCTCTGCTCTTCCCTCCATGAGAATGTAGGCTTCATGAGGGCAGGGATCTTGTTTTATTCCAAGCACCCAGAATGGTGCCCGGCACACAGTAAATGCTCAATACATCTTTGGTGAATAACGGATAAACAGATGGAGAGGAAGGCCCAGAAGAGAAGAGATGGTTTCCAAATGGACTTTAACACACACACACACACACACACACACACACACACACACAAGCACATCACACATCGTCTTTTCTGAGCCAAAATGGGAACACAACTGCCTTCTGTGGGAGAGGCAGGGTGCAGACAGCCTCCCCCGCCCTTGCCCTGGTCCTATCTCCTCCCATCCCTGTGTCAGCTATCCTAACCCTGATCCTAGAGCCCCTTCTTTCTGGGCAGCATGGAAAGAGAGGGTGGGGTGGGTCTCTCATAAAACAGGCGGGGTTGAACTTCTAACTCTTCTGTCCATAAGCTGAGTGACGACAGGCCACCTCACCAACCTCTCTGAGCCAGTTACCTGACTGGTGTCAATAATACCCAGATGCCCTCTGTAAGGGCAGACAGAGAATGTGGTTAAAGCCCTGGTGCTGTACCAGGCACTAACATGATTCAAACCCTGCTGTTCCCCAGCCTGGCTCCCCAAGGCACCCTTCCAGGGGCTTCCCATTGTTTTCTCTACTCTTCTGTGTCTCTTCAGTTTAGAGAAATCTCCTTCTGGGGAAAGCAGACATCTCATCCTCTTGCAAACACTGATGACCTTCTTTAAAATGTCCTTTCCAAGGAAAACCATATTTCCAATGTATTTTGGGGCTTACTACACTTTGTCCACACCGGTTTTCACAGTTGAGAAAGTTTGGCCACAAAAACTAACTTTTCACTGCAAAAGTAATCCTCTTCTCTCAGCAGAGCCCAAATTTGGTCACTTTTGTCTTCACTATGTTTTCTCTTGGTTAAAGAAGAGAAAGGCTGGGTGCAGGGAGGGGGGTGTGAACTGACCCCTGAGAAAAGCCACTGGTAGCTGTAAGCTGGCCCCTGTCGCCCAACTGTGGCTATTTTGTTGGAGAAATAAACAGGACTATTTGCTCATGAAAAAAATGCCCCAATTTTTCATAGGATATTCGTAAAAATATTTGCATTTCCCTGTGAGTAATAATTACTTCTGCTGCCCCCAGAATTTTTGCATCACCTACCCAAAAGAAGCTGAACAGACTCTTTAGAAATCCTTCCCAATCAAAATCCACCCAGTGACCTGGAGTTATGATGAAGATATGACTGCCCATGGAAGGACTGGGTGCTCTGAGATACAAAGAGGAAATGGAGACCCAGGCCCTGGCCTGAGTGCTTCAGCTCCATCTTCTCTGACCTTCAGGATACCACAGCAAAGTAGAGTCACTGTGCACATGAGGAAACAAGACCAGAGAGGCCAAGCATCTGGCCCAGGATCACACAGCCACTAAATGGCTAAGCTAGGATTTGAACCTAAGAATCCTTGGTTCATAACTCCCAGTCCACGAGGCTGACACATTATTAGTTCAAGGGACATGTGAGAACTTGGGCCCTCAGAAAGTTTCCCCAAAGCCTGAGACCACAAAGCCCAAAACCAGTGCAGCACAGAGGCAGCTACAGACAGAAGAGTTTCCAGCACAGAGGTGAAGTCTCCCAAACTAGGGTCCAGAAGAGAGTTCTTGATTCCCCTCTACCTACACCCAAACCATGTTTCTCCACCGGTCTCCCTTTCTCAGTAAATGCTACCATCATTCAGCCATCCAGCCACTTAGGCCAGAAACCTAGGTGTCATCCCTGATTCCATCCTCCTCCTGGCCTCTGTGGTAAGCAGCCTCCCAGAAGGCCCCGGGATTTTTGCCTTCTGGTCTTCATAGCCTCCATGGTCCCCTCCCACATTGAACCCATGTGACCAACAGGATGTGATAGAAGAAATGGAGTATGACTCTGAGGCTAGGTCACGAAAGTTGTTGTGCCTTCTGCCCTGCTTTCACTTGGAGCATTCGCTTGAAGGGCACTCATGCAGATCTGTGAAGAGGCTCAGGTAGGAAGGAGCTGAGACCTCCTGCAAACCACCGGCATTAACTTACCAACCATGTGAACGAGCCCCCTTGGAAGTGGAGCCTCCAGCCCCCAGTCAAGCCTTTGGATGATGGCAGCCTCAGCCAACCTCTTGACTGCAATCTCATGAAAGACCCTGAGTCAGAACCACCCAGCTAAGTTGCTCCTGAATTCCTGACCCATAAAAACCAGGAGACACCAGACATCTGCTGTCATTCTAAGCTGCTAAGTGTGGGGTAATTTGTTACACAGCAACAGCTAACGAACATGGCCTCCCACCTGCAACCATCCGTCAAGTCCTATGGATTCTACTCCTAAATGACATATTGACTCGGCCATCTCCCTTCTCTTTCATGGCCACTGTGCTGGGCCAAGCCACCATCACATCACATCTCACAGGATGATGGCAGCAGCCTCCTGACTGGCCTCCTTGCCTCCATCTGCTTCCTGCCAAAGCCCAACCCACTGTCCATTACAGCCCGTGGCATTCTACAAGTGCAAACTATTGCCAGTCCCTCCAATGGCTCCCCATGGCCTATGGGATGAAATCTGAACTCTTTGCCATGAGCGACAAGGCCCTACAGGCTGATGCCCACATGCCTCCCTCCCTGGCCTCATCTCCGGGTTCACTCTGCTCCAGCTGCACTGGGCTGCCTTTTGTTCCCCATATACACCAGCTCTTCCTACTCTGAGTCTATGTCTTGGCTGTTTCTTCTGCCTGAAACACTCTTCCCATGACTCTATCTTTGGTTTCCAGCTGAGAAGTCACCTCCTCAGAGAGGCCTTCACAGATCACTCTGTCTACTGGGTACCCTCATGATTCTCCATTGTCACAGCTCATAGATTCCTTTTATAAACTATAATGACCTGAAATTGTTTTATTCATTTATCTATTAATTCTGCTTCTTACCATCCACTCCTTTCTAACCTTTAGGTTACCTTTAGGTTATTTTTTGGAAGTTGGCACCATGACTGTACCCAGTGGTGGGCACCAAGCAAGTATGCAATAAAATGTTGTTAAACGAAGGAGTAAGTGAATTTCCTGTCTTAATGCGAGCCCAGAAAAATCCCCTATCATTTCTGACCTTGGAATTCCCATCAAGGAATCTTGGCCATATAAGCCTAGGTGGGCCTTCCCCTTTCTGAGCCTCAGTTTCTCCAGACAAGGAGCTAGGTGAAGGAGTTCTCAGGCTGTAGGGGTCCTTGTGATGGATCTGCAAGCAGTTTAGCCACATTCCAGGGAAGGTAAAGGAACCCCTTGCTGCGTGCTCCTGAAAGCAACTAGAGAGCCTCACCTTGGGTTCCAGAGTGCTGGCACTGTCCTTTAAGACCAGTTCAAGGCAGTATCTCTGCAGAAAGAACTGCTTCCTTTAAAGGTCCTGACCTAGTAAAGATCACAGGCTACTTCTACCATGAGCACACTGGTACCTGAGAATGAGCCATGGCACATGTGCTCCCTGCAGGGACCTGGGGAACAGCCCACCACCTGCTGCCTCAGACTCTGGCCCCAGCTACGCTTGCTTGGCCCACAAAGACACGCTGGGCACATAGTACGGACCGCACTGTGGGTGACCACTCAAAGACTAAAGACAATGTCTGGAGAAGTGGAGTGTCCAGCTGGGGACTTACAGAGGTGTGGTGTATACTGGGGTCCCAGTCCTCCCATGGCCATTTTCTCTCTGTACCTTCTCCTAATTCCATTATAGCAGAGTAGACGGGACGAGGCAGTTGGCCTCACAAAGTCTTCCTCTGAAATGCTTCCTTAATTGTCAAATGGCCAAGGAGAGCTCTATTTAGCAGATTAGATTTCCACCCTTAGGAATTCAGAATCAAATATGAATACAAAAAGCCAAGATCGCCACAAGGAGACAGTGAGTAGAACGTGGTTGTTTGAGCTTCCAATCGATGCTGTAACAAATTACCACAAACTTAGTAGCTTCGAATATCATGAATTCATGATACTAAAGTTCTGAAAGGGGGCACCTGGGTGGCTCAGTGGTCGAGCGTCTGCCTTTGCCTCAGAGCATGATCCTGGGGTCCTGGGATCAAGGTCTGCCTCGGGCTCCTCACAGGGAGCCTGCTTCTCCCTCTGCCTGTGTCTCTGCCTCTCTCTCTCTCTCTCTCTCATGAATAAATAAATAAAATCTTAAAAACAAAAATAAAGTTCTGGAAGTCAGAAGTCTGGGCTAAATTCACAGCATGTGGTGCAGGACCAGTTCCTTCTAGAAACTCTGCAGGAGACTCTGTCCCCTCAACCTTGTTCCGCTTCTAGAAGCTGCCCTCCATTCCTTGGTTCATGGTCCGTTCCTTGGTCTGCAAAGCCAACAGCCTCATCACTCTGTCCCCTTGCTTTGTAGTCAAATCTCCCTTGGCCTCCCTATTGTAAGGACCCTGTGATTACATTGGGCCCACCTGGAGAACCCAGCATAACCTCCCCCTCTCAAGGTCCCTGACTTCATCACCTCTGCAAAGTCCCTTTCACGATGTACATAACATACTCACAGATTCCGTGTGGATGTCACCATCCTTGAAGAACTCTTATTCAGCCTAGCACAGCAGTGATTAAAATCATATGTTCCAGGGGCACCTGGGGGGGCTCAGTCAGTTAAGTGTACAATTCTTGATTTCGGTTCTGGTCATGATCTCAGGGTCATGAGATCGAGCCTCTCATCAGGCTCCACGCCCAGCACAGACTCTGCTTGTCCCTTTCTCTCTGCCCCTCTTCCTGCTCGCATGCTCTCTCTCTCTTTCTCAAATAAATTAATTTAAAAATAAAAAAGACCATATGATTTCAGAGCCAGACTGCCTAGAATCAAATACCAGCCGTGTCCTTTCCTAGCTGTGCCACTCTGGACATATTACTCAACCTCTCTTTGCTTCAATTGTCTCCTCTATGCCTTACAGACAGAAGTCCTGAGATGATGCGTGTAAGGCATTTGGCACAGTGAAGACAGCTCTGTGAAAGAGGGCTGTAATTATCCCCTCTTCTCCACCAGACTCAGAACTAATGGATGTCAGAGCTGGGAGGGGCCTTGATGATCACCCAGCCCTGCCCCTCACTGAACAGCTAGGGACAAAGAGGCCCAGAGGGGAGGAGTGAGTCACACAGGTCATACAGCGTTTTCTCAGCTCCCCATTACCCTCTAGCCTCCACCTGGCACACATGAGCCTGAGGAGGGATTGGCAGGGTGGAGGTCATAGCCCCCAGCACCCTGTCCTGCTCCCAGTACATGCTGGAGGACACGGCAGCCAGAGTCACACAGAGGAGGACGGAAGTGCTCCCTAGCAGAACATCTGCAGGAAGCACCTGCAGGTGGTGGCCCCAGCCAGAACCTCACATGCCCAGTTCCCACCCCACCCACCAGGCTCAGGGGCCAGAGTCAGACACAACGCATCTTTCCCCAGAAGAGGTCAGCAGGACTCATCTTGGCCAGGGACACAGAGACTCACGATGAGGGTCAAGACAAAGCACTCTGGGGCGGCAGATGTGAGCCAGGTCCCTAGTTTCTCTACGTGACCTCAGATCAGATGCCTTCGGACCTCTATTTCCACCTCAGAAAAGGAAGGTGCTGGACAGATCTGTGGTTCTCTATCTGTAATCCAGGTTTCCAGAGTCCAGGAGCCCCTGCCCAACTTCAGTAAGTTCTAGAAGAGCCATACATACGTAGACACAAAGCTGAAGCACCTGCCAGCTTGCCCATTTAGGCTTCAAAGTTCACCAGTGTGTGCAGCTGAGGCTGAACAGACCTGCTCAGAGGTGTCTGTGATTAACAAAGAGGGAGAAACAGTGACTCACTTCACTCAGATGGCCTGTTTAGCAGGCAAATTCCTCCACAGGAGAGAGGAGTCACCATGGGTCCTTGGCAGAAGCTCAGTTAGGCTCTGTTTCTTCCAACCAGAGGGCTGACTCACCCCAAAGGCTTTCCCCTCCCATAAATCTGGCCGAGGCAGGCACTGCCCCAATGGTTCAATTTCTCCCACCATCACACTGTCCTGAACTGACAACAAGGACTCCTAGAAAGGCCTTCCTGAGGCTCTATACGGGCCTCTCCTGGGCTCAGGAGCAGCTGAGAGCAAACTTTTGAACAGAAAGACACCCAAAGTGGAGTGGCCTCCAGACCCAAAGCCAGGCCTTCACTTATTTACTCACTGAGAATGTTATTTCTTCCTGCCTCAGGGCCTTTGCAGATGCCATCCCTCTGCCAGCTATATACCCATTATCACTATTTTTAATGACATATTTCAAGCTCAAAGAGAATAACATTTTTTAATATGTATTCTCACAGGTTTTGTCAAAATAATTCACTCATTCTGCATTGAGAAACACATAGGTTATCATTTCCAAATTTCTACCATCACAAATAAGGCTGCTCTGAGCACTATGACACACATCACCCCCACTTCACTGGCCAAGTATTCACATCTCACCAAGTGTTGCATCATTACTGAACTCCCTTCCCATCAATCCAAGAGTTACATCTCCACTTTTCTCTCCCACTGCTCCCCAACCTTTCCTTCAAAACATTTCATAATTTGTGTCTTCATTAGGTTGCCACTCAAGAGGACAGGGACCACATCCCTTTTGTTCACCATTGACTAGTGCCTAGGACATTGACTGGCACCCAGCAGACTCCAGTAAATGTCTATAGTAAGTTAAGTGTTTGCATGAATGAGTGAGCAGAGGCATCACCCCAGAAAAAGGCTGTGCTGTGTTCCTATCCACTCAGGACTCAGAGATGAACCTGGCATATCTTCCATCTGCCCCCAACTCTGCTCTCAGGCTCCTGCTGCTTCTGAGAGCCCTGGGCCCTGAAGTAGGGAGCCCTGGGAGGCGGAAGGTCGGAGAGCTCTGGGCCAGGCCTTCAGTGTATTCTCACTCCTAAGATGAAGCTGAGAACCTCACCTGGCCCTTCCCACAGCTCCCCACAGCCAGGTACCAGGTGATGATCCACCACGGTAGGTTTGGAGAACACGCTTCCCATGGCCATGCCTGGCTGTGAGAAGCAGACGCTCAGGGAACTCAGAGCTGGGCCAGAGCCTGCACCTCATCTCTCACATGCCTGCATGACTGGAGTAGACCAGCCCCCACCTGCTGGCCACACCTGACCTTAGGGTCAGGCCAAGGAGCAGGTCTGGGCAACGCACCTTCACTCGTTCCCAATCACTTAAAGTCTCTGTTTCCAAAGCTTCAGGAGACAGTGCTAGATACAGAAAACTGGGGGATGGCCAAGAAAACAATACTAACAACAGCCATAAGCTGCTGTTCCTGAGCGACACTCTTTATAGGCAGACCTATCTCATCCCACAGCTCGATGAAGCAGGTCCAGCTCTGACAGAGGAGAGGCCTGAGGAATCGGAGCAGTGATTGTATCTTCCTTTTTATTTCACTCCCCTCCAGCTCATCATTGCAGACTGTAACGTAAGTCCCAGGAGCAGGGGTTCAGTCACTGCCTGGCCGAAACTCCCAGAAATCAGAGCCCGCCTCCTGAAGAAACATCTTGGGCCTACACTTCCTGTCTCCTTCCTTTAATTCCAACACCGGCTTGTGAGGCTTGACTGCCCAGCCCCATTTCAGAGGTGAAGTGGGGTCCTGTCTTTGGTGACAGTCAGGAACGGTACAGTCAGGATTCCAACCCAAATCTTTAAAAAAAAACAAACCCTTCGGCCGAAGCCCTGAAGCAGGCAGCCCTGAGAGCTGGAAGGTCAGAGGCTCCAAAGAAACACAAGGCAGGTCACGGGGACAATTTTAAACTGGCTGGCAGCCACAGTAGAAGGGAAAGTGAAACAAGTAAAATTAATTTTAATAACGTACTTTGTTTAACTCAATAAATCCAAAATATTACCGCTGCAACACATAATCCACATTAAAAAAAACTGTTAATGAGATACTTTACTTTTTCTCATAATAAGTCTTTGAGATCCAGTGTATATTATACACTTAGAGCACATCCTGGTTCAAACTGGCCACATTTCAAGGGCTCCTCAGCCACACGTGGTGAGTAGCTGCTGGTTTGGAGAGGGCCTGTCTAGAGCAAAAAGAAGCACGGAGGACCAGGGACGAGTCATTCGCTCCCTCGCCCCACCAACGCATACTTGTTGCGTGCCTGCAACGGGCCAGGCGGCAGAAGCAAGCCCCACGTCCATGGGTTTACACGGGGAGGGGGGCAGACACGGAAAGTCCAGCAATGAGGGGCACCACAGCCCCCTGGCTCAGTCCCAGGGTTTCACATCCTGCCCCGGTGAGGACACAGGTGGTCACCTTTCAGGCCAGAGCCCCCGAGCTAAGATTTGGGAAATGGAGGCATGTCACGCCCTCTTCTCCTGGATATCAGAATCGTGACCACTTCCCCAACTTGCTAAAAAAAAAACTTAGCATAACAACCTCCTGGTCTTGTGTTCATCCTCAGACCCTAAGGGAAGCCTCAGCTCCACTCCTCACCCACTGGCAGGCAGAGACAGGTGGTAGATGTAGTAGAAATGGCTCAGGTGTGTCCCTGCAGGTGGCAGCCTGAGGCAGCTGTGTTGGCCCAGCAGCCCTAAAAGGCGAGGCCCACAGAGCTCCTTCCCTGGGCCCAAAGGTCTCCTCTCCCTGTAACTGTCACCAGGCCTGAGCCTGGCAGCAAGTCTTCCTGGAAAGGAAGGGAGGGAAGAGAAGGGGAAGAGAGCTGCCCAAATGCCTCTCATTACAACAACTGCTCCGTCTGCAAATTCCCTGCAGTCTCATCCGCTCACACGGAGTAAGCATCTCAGTGGGGATGTGGGTTGTCAGGGCCCCAGGCCTCGACAGGGATGGAGCACGGAGCAGGCCCTCGGCAGGCAGCTGGCGACAAGACAGCAGGGATGCTGAGGACAGTGTCCAGTGCTGGTTAAAGACCCGATATCTGGTTATGTCAGGGGCAGATCACTGAGCTCGGCCACTTGCTAGCTCAGTGACCTTGAGCCAAGCCCTCTCCGAGCTCTGGGTGCTGCATCTATGGAGAGAATAAGGAGGAACAACCGAGAAAATACACCTCTAGCTCAGGGCACTGTGAGTGCTCGGTCCATAGCAGCTCTTGCTGTTGTCCCCGCCTTTTCACCAAGAACCAACCACTCAGCCTTATACCTTTCCTCTCCACATTCACCCCTCTACTGGCCTCATCTCACTCCCCAGGCAGGGCTGCCCAAGCCTGCCTCTCAAGCCATTCCCAGGCACTAAACACAGATCAATCCCCAAACTCCAGGTAATATCACACAGCCCAGCCCTTGGGATCCAGAAAGACAGTTGGAGTCAATCCCTCCAGGCGTGATCATGGACACTTGCAGGAGGCAGGCATCACACTAGCACTTCAGGGTAAGCCAGGAGCCTGGGTCTGCCGGGGGAAGGGGACGGCGTGCAACCCTAGGTGGTAAGAGGATGAAAGAAGCCCTGTCCAGCTTCAAACCCTGGAGACACCTCGGAACCTCATTCTCCCTCCCTGCCTTACTTTCCACACCGAGTCCATCCCTAAGTGTGTGGGGTTACCTCCCAATACATGCCTGTTCCTTCCATCCGTCTCCACTGCTACCACCTGGACCAGGTCAGCATCATCTCTTGCCACTCAACTGGACCAGCCTCCTTCCTGCTCCCATCCCTCTGTTCTCACCTCCTTCAAACCATCTCCATCCAGCTGCCAGAGTCGCCCAAAGCCAAATCAAATCATAGAATTCTCCCACTTAAAGTCCTCTGATGACCTCCAACATCCAACAGTCTTGCACGAGCTGCACCCACCTGCCTCTCTGCTTGGCCCCTGCCACGCTCCAGACCTGCACCACACTGGACAGCCCGACCTCCTCCCATTCCCAGCTCCAGCTGTGCCTCTGGCCACATCATCCCATGATGGCTCCTTTCTGACACCTGCTCATGCCCCCCATGGAAGCTCCCTGGGCCTGCTCTACGGTAACACCTCCCCTTGTACACACTGTCCCCCAGGCCTCATTGAATCCTGCTTTATCTCATCAACCCTACAGTATTCATCACTATCAGGAATTATTCCTGTTTCTGTATTTATAAATTGTTTCTTTCCACATGACACCATCTTGTTTGCTTCCTGGTTCGCTGCCAGTCTCCCATCTCCACCCAAGGGCAAGGATGGCATCTACCCTGTTTACTGCTGATCCTCAATCCAGACAAGGTGAAAAGCTGGCCCTCCATGCATGCATGTGACTGTCCTCCTCCTCCTTGCTGATCCATCTTGAGATGATCACATCAGAGCCCCTTTGAACCTTCAGTTCCTCCTTGTGAAATGCCACCTCCTGTCACTGACTCGGAGGGTGGGTGGAGAGGGGGAGGGGGCATCAGGAAAGGAGGAAGGGAGCTGATACTGCCACCACCACAACCTTTGCCCCAGTGACAGCATCCACAAGCAGCAGCAGGGCAGGTGGGGCGTTGGTCACCCCGGCGACTGTCAGCTCCTCCAGAGGCCCCTGAGGCCCCAGGGAACCCCAGATCCCTGTGTACAAGGAGCCTGACCGGCCTCATCCACTTCTTAAGTTCCTGAGCTCTGGTGCCTCTGTTCAAACACCTGGAAAGACCTGCTTTCTGGCCCCAAGAAATATTTACATTTTGATTAAGTCTGGTTTTAAACCACCAGGTAGGCTGGCTGGAGGCCGATGCACCCCAGCCAGTCCAGCTGTAATAACATAGTCCACAGGGGTTCAGTTGGGGCGGGGGGCAGATAACAAAGGCGGGACCAGGGGAGGAACTGCCAGGGTTCCAAGTGGCCCCCAACCCCACCCTCAGCCTAAGCTGCTTGCTATAGAAAAAGGACAACCAGCTCTTGTGAACAGAGGTGAGAAAAACTCCGGGGAGCCCTGAAGTTCTGCCTTGGAAATAAACACGCGGGGCAAGGAGCACAGGGCACCCAGACCAATCCCGGCCTCCTGATCGCTGCCCCTGCCCCCAGTAAGAGCCTCCCTTCCAGCAGGTGGTGTCTCAGAAACAGGAAGTGGGTCTATAAGCCAAACTGGGGACTCTGGTACCAGGTCACATTATCATCCTGTTGGATGCATTCTGAGGACTCTACTAACCATCTATGGTTATGAGAACCCAGGAGGCTGGGACTGAGCCCAGATATTGACATTACTATCTTCCCATCTCCCTGAAAGTATGATTTTGGAGGCAGTAAGTGACATCCCAAAGGAATGTATACTGCTGAATTCAAAATGCCCACTAGCCAAGGCCTGCCTGATCACCCACTCCCTGCCACCCCACCCCTGGAAAGGGAAAATGTCCAGGCAACTAACAAATGCTTCAAAAAGGTATCTCTCAGTCGTCTCTGGGCCCTTTCATGGGAATCAAGTTTTCTTGGTGGAAAGCAAGATTTCTGTGTGTACCACTTGGAGCTACAAAGGCAAAAAGATTTTGTTAAGTCTGGGAGCTCCAAACAGATAGCAGAGGCTGCCTGGAGTGCCAGGACTTAAGACGGGGTTCAGGCTCAGTGGACAGGAGTGCCATAATTGATTAGCAATGTCTGCCACTGGCACAGGCGAGGAAATAGTGCTAAGCGTGCTCTGTGTTTGCTTTTCAGGCTTAGCTAAGAAGCAAAATCAGAATGGGAATTCAGAAAAGCCAGGATTCACCTGGCAAGGAAACATGGTCAAAGTAACTCAAAAGGAGAGCCTAGGGCTTTTGGAAGACCAAAGAGCCACTGTCAATTTCTAGGGCAAAGGGACAAATCACTCCCAGAAAGTTCAAGTCACTTCCTCCTGTCAGAAAGTTCAAGTCACTTCCAGCTGTCATATGGGACATGTCTCAGGGCCACTCCCATCTAGGCTATCACTCAACCTACAATCCACTCTCAGTTCTTCGGAGGGACACCATTTCAGAGTTCTCCAGGAGATGAGAGGGTGTTTGGCCTTTAGGATCCAGACACAAATATCCAGAGTTATGAACACTGTTTGCTGCTCAACAGGGAGGCAGTGGTAGGGTGGGTCTCCCTGACAACAGACATCCCATTGAAAGACAAGTAACAAAGAGTAGCTGGGCACAGAATGTTCCACGAGCAGGCTTCCAGTAGTCAGGGCTGTGCAGGAGTGGGGTTTACAGCAGGAGAAGATGACAAGTCCTCCTGGCAGAGCACCATCCGTGTTTTTCTTAGGACAAAGAAGGCACTTCTGCCTCCGTTTCCAGCTCAACACAAGGCCCCAGGAAAAGGCTCCCAACACAATACCTTCCCAGGAAAGCCAACCCCCCAGAGGTTTTCAGCTGGATTCAGAGTTTGAGAATCATAACTAACTAAGGAACGGCTTGGAGGTGAGCAACACGGATAATTACAGGGTTGGAAGGAGGGTGAGTGCAAGGAGGCCGGCATCCCTCAGTCAGCCATCCAAGGGACTTCCAGGGAATGTGAGTTATTTCCCAGAGAAGCAAAGGACACTATCTCCATTTCTACAGAACAAAAGACTATGTAGAAATTAACTCCTATTGCAGCACAGAGGATTTACGTGAAGCTGGAGGAGAAAGTTCCAGAACATATTACATGAGATTGGAGGAGGCTCTTAACTGCACTGTCACAGGGTCTGGGGTATGGAGATCTATCGAGAGGAGCCCCAGCTCACCTCCAATGAACTACATGACCTCCCCAGGCCACTTCCCCTCCCCAGCTGTGGGCTTCCTTCTCTATAAGACAGGAAGAACATTCCCCACCCCGTGTCACTCGCAGGGTTGCCAAGAACTTCAGACGTGTATGGAAGACAGTGGGATGTTATACAGAAGAACAAACCAACTGCAGCTACATGTCACCACGTAGCTAAATCTGAAACACAGGTGTGAGTAAAAGAAGCCAGATGTGAAAGACCAAACATGATAGGATTCCACTCCTCCAGCATTCAAAGGTGGGCAAAATTGACCCGTGGCATCACTTTGGGGTGGATGGTGACCAGAGAAGGCTCCAGAGGGATCTGTTTCCAGGATGTGTGTGTCTTGTGAAAACCCATCCAGCAGTCCATTATGGCTTCTGTGCTTTTCTATATGGACAGTACATCTCAATGAAAAGCTTTCCCGGAAAAGTCATCTAGAAATCTTTTGTAAATCTCTAGGTCAATATAGTAATATAAGGGAGAATGCTCTAGAACACAGCTATGGGTCTCCTCAAGGCAGAAGGTAGGTGACACAGTCTCCTGATGTCCTATTTCGTTCTGCGATTGGAGGAAACTGAAGGAAACTTGTCCCCTTTCTGGGACTATGAGTTTCCTTTTTTTTTTTTTTTTAAGATTTTATTTATTTATTCATGAGAGACACAGAGAGAGAGAGAGGCAGAGACACAGGCAGAGGGAGAAGCAGGTTCCATGCAGGGAGCCCGACATGGGACTCGATCCTGGGACTCCAGGATGACGCCCTGGGCAGAAGGCGGTGCTAAACCGCTGAGCCACCCAGGCTGCCCCGGGATGAGTTTCTAAACTGAGCCATTATGTAGGTGGCAGCAGGGGCAACCAGACCAGGCTGCCCCTTCCTCTCCCCATCCCTAACAATACACATGTTGCTTGCTCTTCTTGGGCACAGGCTCCTGCCTCTTGTTGGAGCAATTGCTGGTGGTGCTAACCTCAGGTCGGGGGTCAAACTGTGTGGCTAGTTCTCTAGAAGGTAACACACTAGCCTCAATTAAATGTCAGTGGTGCATCCTACAAGAAAGAATATTTGTTTTCTCTCCCTCCTAGGCCCACTTCCTGCGCACCTCTCAATTTTAAAAACATAGCTGCCAGCTCACAGGCACTTGTGACGTGCTGGTGCCCAGGCTCAGAGGGAATGCAGATTTTTCCACTCCTTGGCAGCATTTTTCTTTAGGGAGAATGACACTTGAACTTGGAAGAAAAATCCAAAGTCCTGATGAGTGAGTATTTGCAACAGGCTTCTCAATGTCCCCAGAACTGAGTGCCCAGTGACGAGAAGGGGTTGCTTTAATGGGGGACACGGTAGCATGCTGGGAAGCACTCTGTCAATCTGAGATTGGAGGCACCTTCCCTCCTCCAACCTCACTGATAAATTAAGAGGTTGGCTGGACCATGGTTTTCAAATTGTTTCACGAGGGCCCCACAGGGTGTCCCTGGCATTTCTTAGGAACCATTCAAGTGGGCAATTTTGCCCAAACAGGTTTCTGAGATTTTTTTTTTTAAGATTGTATTTGTTTTTTCATGAGAGACAGAGAGAGAGGCAGAGACACAGGCAGAGGGAGAGGCAGGCTCCCTGCAGGGACCCCGATCTCAATCCCAGGACCCTGGGATCACGACCTGAACCAAAGGGAGACGTTCAACCACTGAGCAACCCAGGTGCCCCTTTCTGTGATATTTAAAAACAAGTTTGGAAACTACTGAATTGGATGAACCTAAAACCAGGACACTGTCTAAGGTGGCCTGAGAGATAATCCCCAGGATAGGCACCTCCACCTGTCAGAGTCACTCAGATCACCAGGGCAGTGGCCTGGGTAAGAAGTGGCAGCTCTCTGCTCCTTCTGCTGCCTCTCAATGACCCACTGGAATGTAAATTCCTGGGGGAAGAGTCTGTCTGCCTTACTCAGCACCTGAAGTCATGCCTGGGACACAGGAGGAACTCGATAGATGAACGGGTGAGTGACCAATAAGCAGAGCACTGTCCTAGGGGGCTGCATCATGAGGAGCAAACAAGATATCATGTGTACACAGTAGGTGCTCAACAAACGTCAGCTGAGATGCAAACTTGGGGCTGTGCGATGCTCTCTCACCACCATTAAGCCAATACAACTGGAGAGTCCCACCCTATCCTGGCAAACAGCATCCTTAAGTTTGTGCACGACTTCAAAAGTACTTAATCCCCGAGGGTAAGAACTAATTTTGGGGCTTATTTATTTTTTTAGAACTCTCAGAAAGACCCCCAGAATAGCGATCGGCCCAAGGCACAACCCAAAAACAATGAGCGGATAAGAGCTGAGCGAAGACACCAGGCAACTGTGAAAGCCAAGGAAGAGGTCCTCTAAGACTGTTCCTTCCTGGCTCCAGGAAGCAGCTCTGCACCCACCAGTGCCCCACGGTAGCTGTAGTCACACCCTCGGCGGCCGAGGCATTCAGGTCACACCCACTTACCCAGCCATGACCTGAATGGCTGATCCCAAAGGAGCCCACATCCAGACACCTGTCTTTCCGAGGATGCCAGGGATGTAGCTAAAAGGGTGGCACAGGCTTCACTGAGTTTCCTGCTGAATTTGGGGACACCTGTTAAGTCCAAAGGATCCCTCTTTTGCCTCTGATGCCAGCTCACAGAAGTGGAAGAAATGGATCCAAGGAAATGTAAAGATGATGGAGAAAAACTCTCCATCATATCTCCCACCGCCAAGTGTTGCTCACTACTGCAGCAGGGCCTCCTGGCCTCCACCTGCCCACAGCTGTTTCCAACAGCCTCCATCATGTTGTTCCCACCACCTGAGACCCTGCACCCCAAATCCACCCACCACTCGAATGTCTACTCATGCCTCAAGGCCAAATCAAGTCTCACTTCCAACAAAGCGTCTCCCTCTACCCGAGCCAGGGATCACCTTTCCTGTCCCTCTTGCTTTGCTACAACCCTCCCCATCTATCCCAGGTGCACTTGCTAAATAACACACTCCCGTCTTAGACTTGAACAGCATCGGGCTTGCTACCAGGAGGGGGATGATAGCCCCCTCCCTCTTTACAGGAGCCCAATCTAGAAAACAGGACTGACACCAGAGCACAGTCTTATGCCCAAGAAGGACATCTAAGGGACATATGTGAACAGAAGGCTACAGAAGCACAGAAGGGAACAAGAGGACCCAGAAGGACAAGCAGGTGTCCTCGAGCAGAGGGTGGGACAGCACTGCAAGCAGAGAGGGATCCTTGGGAATGGCTGGATCACAGGGTGCCTGGGACAGGAAAGGAGTCTAGGAAGAAGCTGAAGCCAGTCTATAGAAGGGAGGCAGGTCAGATGCAGATTTTAGAGCCATCACCACCTTGGCAAGATTAGGAGGCATTTCGGAGTTATTACTAAGGTCCAGGAGAGAGAAGGAATGAGACTGAACCAGCAGAGTGGCAGCAGAGGTGACAGGAAGGGATGGAGGCATGGAAGGGGCAGGAGACATTCTTCCAGAAGCTGTTCAGCACCTGGGTTGGGGGGGGGAGGGCTCTCATAATTCAAACTCCTCTGCCAAGCAGTTGTGCTCCCTGTGAGCAGAGACTAGCTTTTCTATTTTACTTGAACACAGAGTAGCCTCTCAGTAATTAATTATTGAAATAAGTTTTCAATTCTAGAAACCTCTCTAAAAGATGTCCATGACCTCTCTGACCCTGATGGTGGCTCAACAAAGAACACAGCTGTACAAACTGAAAACAAGAGAAGCACACCTAGGCTATCCCAGTCAGACCAGAGCTCATCCTGTGCTTCAAGCAAAATGCCTCCAGGAAGTCAATCAACAAACCACTGCTGGGCCACAGGGAGGATTGGGAATGGGAGGCATGTGGCACAAGGACCAAGGAAGCAGGGAAGCCACTCTAGTTCGGAGCTCCACTCATCACTGTCCGAGTGGCTGTGCGACCACGGCCAAGTCACCAACCCTCTCTGGAGAAAAGAATTCAGGGACTGCAGACATGCCCACGCGCTGCAGCCACCCTTGATGCCTGCAGTGGGAGCAGAGCCACAAGCCCCCACCCAGCCTAGAACACCAGCTCTCAAAGGCAAAGACACTGGGGCGCCTGGGTGGCTCCGTTGGTTAAGCATGTGCCTTCAACTCAGGTCATGACCCTGGAGTCCCAGAATTGAGCCCCACGTCCGGCTCCTCACTCAGCAGGGAGACTGCTTCTCCATCTCCCTCCACGACTCTCCCCATCTCGTGCTCATGTGCTCTCTCTCTCTCTCTCTCTCTCAAATAAATTAAAAAAAAAAAATCTTCAAAAAACAAATGCAAAGACATGAAGCACTTCCGGCCACAGGAGGGAAATGCTTGTTTACAGCTCTCAGCTGGTCCAGCCCCAGGCCCTCAGGAGAGGAAAGGTGCCCAGAAATCCTTGATCACAACAATGACAAAAACAGCTGCGGGTTCAACTTGCGGAGCTCAGAAGAGTCCTGAGCAGGGGCCTGGAGCAGGGGCCCCCTACGCCGAGCTCTGGCACAAAACAGCTGCAGGCACTCCCACACTGCCACCACCACCACCACCACCACAACCACCAAAACCCCACCTTACTCTCTCCACCCCCCAGAGCCTATTTTTTTTAACGAAAAAAAAAAAACACCAAACTTTCAAAATGAC
Organism: Canis lupus dingo; assembly: GCF_003254725.2. Classification (NCBI taxonomy): domain Eukaryota; kingdom Metazoa; phylum Chordata; class Mammalia; order Carnivora; family Canidae; genus Canis; species Canis lupus. The sequence continues at coordinate 29,657,933 of NC_064270.1, read as the reverse complement.
AGTTTTTGAAAAGAAAATATGCTCCCTTACCATATTTTCTCATGGAGTTAAAAATACAAGTAAGTGTTGGAGGAAAAAAGTTTTGTTTAAGGTCAAAGGGAAAAAAAAAAGAAGTCATGTTTTTTGAAATCTCGGAAAATAAACAGACTCAGCCCTGATGTGCAGGCTCTCTGGGAATGTGACCTGTGGTGCCGCTGGGGGTCGGAACACCATTTAAAGGAAAGCTCAAGGGTTTCGCCCGAGGCTGGGGATTAGTGGCTCGGACACTGTGTCCCCCTCTCCAGAGGACCTGGCCGCCGGCTGCTCGGGACAGGGGTGTCCAGGAGACCAGGAGACGAGAAGCCGAGGCGGGTGTGCAGAGAGGACAGCCCGGCCACCCTGGGAAGCAACACAGGGACCGGCACGGGCTCCAGGCCCCGGCCCGCAGGCCGCTTCGCCGGGCCAGCCAGGTTACGGGGACACGCTCCAGGCAGGCGGGAGCTGTGGCCCCAGGGAGGGGCGGTAGAGCTGCTGTCCACTCGGGGGACGGGTCGGCCCGGCCCACCCGCCTCCCAGCAGTAGCCGGAGAACCCACGACAGAGCCAGCCCCCGAGGAAGCCAGGAAGCAGGGCTCGGTGCTCACTCACACATTCGGTACCTACTTATTAATCCTACTTTGTGCTGGATCCTGCAGCAGGCACTGCAACTCTCACTCGACAGCTCAGCTAGACAAGGCCCCTTGTCTGCACAGAGCTGACATCTGGGCTCGGAGCCCTTCCACTCTTTCCTCCCCCCACCCAAACCCCGGAGGACCTGCCAGTCCCCCGGGGTACTGATACGTGCTGAGCCCTCTTACACACCGGCTGGAGTAAGCCATGCCCCTCCCCCACGGGGCTCATAAACTCCTGGAGGATTCTGCAGGCAGTCGGGGTGTGGACGAGAGAGGCCCCACAAAGCATCCATAGCATGGAGTGCTATTGGCTATCTGTCGTAGAGATGCACCCCCATTCGATTACTACACACCTCCCACGTCCCTAGCTCTGAGCCAACCCTGAGAGTCAGGGACACAGGCATGGGCTACATTCCTGCCCAGGAGAAGCACAAAGCCCAGAGAGGGAGAACCAAAAGCAAAGGACTAGGACGTACCCAGGAACCACAGGGAGGTAGGGCTCTGAGCAGGGCTCTGGAATTGGACAAGGCTCAGTTCGGATCTAAACCCCACCATTTACTGGCCGTGTCTACCTAGGAGAGTCATGTCACCTCTGAATCTCAGGGGCCCCTACGGCAATGTGGAAATGACAGTGCCAACCTTGTAGGCACACATCCGACGACCAGCTTGCCGCTGGCATTTACCAAAGCAGAACAATGACCCGTCCTCCTACCTGGGCCTCCCAGAAGCGTGAACCACGGTGTGGGAACCCAGGGGAGGGGGTTGTGGATTTTGCCAGAGAAAATCCAAAACATTATAATTAAAAGATGAAACATCACTGGAGAAAAATCTGGGATGAGAACATAATTTCTAGAAAAAGATAAAGTAGAGAAGGCATTCCAAGCCCACAAGAATCAGGCATTTTTTTCCTCGGGAACCTTTTAATGACATTTCCTTGTCCTGAAATGAAAGATTTATGATGAACAGAGAGATGAATGCAATTTCCTCCTTCCCTCTCTTTCTTTCTCCCTCCCTCTTTCCCTCCCTCCCTCCTATTCTTCAACATCAATGTATTGAACACTTAATATGTGCCAGATGTCGTTCTAGGCACAGAGGACAGATTAGTGAACTATACAGACAGGCATCTCCTGGAGCTTACATTTGACCCTCACAGCCACCCAGAGTCAGTCTGCCCAAGCACCTTGGAGTGTCACCAATCCCACTTTACAGACGAGAAAAGGAACCACAGGTTAAGAAGCCTGCATGACACACACAGGCGCTCTGAGCCAGAGTGGCCAAACGCAAGCTCAATCAGCCTTCACCCCCAACTCTCCATCTGCCAACCTCTCCCCACCAACGCCTTCACGCCCGGGCAGGGGAATGCGGGACTGTCCCCCAAAGTGACCACTTCCAGGGGGGCGCCTGCGTGTCGGGCTTATAGAGACGGCAGGCTTCCCAGCATCCTCATTACTCCTGCCAGCCACTCCCAGTTTCTCTTGTAAATAATCATTTAGACTCCAGAACAACCTTTTCCCTTTAAATTATAGCAAGTTGAAAAGCAGAGTCAACAGAGGCCCCCAGACTCCTGAGAGAACGGACCTTGTCCTCACGGTTTAAGGGAATGCAAGGGGGCCACGAGGTTGTCCAGGCCCCGAGTACGACTCCACACTGTCCACCAAACAATCAGATCAGCTGAAGAACCAATCACGGGTTGCAGTTAGTCCAAAAAACGTAACATACAAAACACTTTTTCCCAAGTGGGGGCAGATTTGGGGGCAATTTGTCCAGTGAGATTTTAGTTCAAAGGACTTCAAGCACTTTGGGAATTCAATTAATGAAAGGGATTATTATTAAATGAGCTCAAAATTGCCCTGACCAAATAATAAGAGTCGCTGAAGCGGGCTGAAGAGAACAGGGTTCAGCATTCTTTCCTCTCCATTTCTGAGTACCTCTGAAATGTATCATGATGAAATGTTTTAAAAGTCCTGAGAAACCAACAACATGATAACTTAAAGCTATGGAGTGAATAAAAAGAAAACACCCGCAAGGGGATTAATAAAAATAACAACCCCCCAATTTGTGGGGTGCTCTGCTTCACAATGTGCTTCCACATGTACAACATCTGATCTGAACTTTCAAGGAAGGTAGGGGTGGTCACTGGTCCCATTTTGCAGCCAGGGAAGAGGAGACTCAGGTTTGCCCTAGGATTTTCTACCAGGAAGACAAGCAGTGAGGACTTGAACCCAGCCACAGGGATGATACACAGACTTCATCTGACCCAGCCCCAGCCCATAGCAAGCCCAAGCCCCGGTACTCCTGCCTCCAGGCACGTGGCTCTTATCAAACAACCTTCTCAGGGTTTTTCCTAATGCTAAAATATTTGGCCTGCCACCACTCTGTTTCCCACGCCACCACCCTATTCCCCCGTCACCATGCAGGATTTTAAGAACTGCGTGATGGCCCCCACAAGCCATGCTGCCTTGACTATTCAGTGGCTCACTGGGTTCTCGGCCCAGCATCCATGTTTCCTGCTGGACCTTTCAACCAAACGCTTGTTTGGCCAGTGGATGGTCCTCAGTATAAAATGTTTCCAGCAACATAAATCAAGGAATCATAAGGAACGCTTCCCCTGGCCAGCCTTAACTGTTCCAAGCCCAACTCACCTTCTCAGAAACCCTGCGGGGGCAGAGACTGGTCACAAATTCCTCCAATCTCTGACCTCAAGGCAGGAATCAACCTGGGGGGAACTGGGCGTGTTAGGGGGTGGAGTGTTTCTTCTCACCATACCCTCTTCCTGCTGCACCTTAGGGCCGATCCAGAAAATGTTTTTAAGTGACAGTCCTAACCCCTTTCACTTGAAAGTGAAGATACTTTCACTTGAAACTTTCACTTGAAAGTTTGAGAAGATACTAGTTCACTAGTGACCCTCCACTCCCCTTCCAGGGTCAGTAATTTCTAGTGCTCCCTGCCACAGGTCCCCTCCAAGCCCTAAGTGCCCTAAATGTATCAGCCAAAGTTGACCCCATGATGTATGGGTCTGATGACTTCACTTCTGACACGGGACCTGAGACATCCTCTATTGGTATACTCAGAACCTCTGTTATGTCTGAAACCTCATAACCTTTTCTGAAGAACACATCGTACCTGTTCTGTGCTCCAGGAGTTTTGCAACTGCCTTTGGCCAAAAGCAACACTGTTCAGAGCCAGATCCCCACGTAGACTAGCAAGGCCTCTTCGCAGCTCAGAGGCTGGAAGCTTGGGATGTCTGCGTTCTGCAAAGCCCTGCCCCAGCCCTCCCAGAAAGTGGGCAGGATGCTTGGTTTTTCAGGGGCAGCCCCCAGGGAGACACTCCCTTGCCAAGGAGGGCAGCTTTCACCCAGCACTCACACTGGGGAGAGAGACCCAGCAAGTGCTCTCTGGAACCCACCACACATGCTCTGGTCTGCCATTCGATCTCTGTTCTCCCTTTTCACCACGTCCTCATGCTTTTCTCGGCTCCAAATGGCCACTCCCAGCATTCATTCATTGACTAGAAGAGTGGTCCAGAGCAGCACCATCCAACACAGAAGCCACTGGATGCAGATAGGTACTGAGCACTCAGAATGTGGTTAGTCCAAATTGAGATGTGCTGTAAGTTAACACCACACTGGATTTTGAACACTTCTCATAAAAAAAAAAAAAAAAAAAAAAAGAGGGATGCCTGGGTTGCTCAGCGGTTGAGCATCTATCTGCCTTTGGCTCAAGGCATGATCCTGGAGTCCCCACATCAGGCTCCCTGCAGGGAGCCTGCTTCTCCCTCTGCCTGTGTCTCTGCTTCTCTCTGTGTCCCTCATGAATAAATAAATAAAATCTTAAAAAAAAAAGAACCTAAACTATCTTATAATGTTATATTGACTATATGTTAAAATGATAATATTTTGCATATACTGGATTAAATAAAATACATCACTAAAGCAATTTCAGCTGTTTGTGACTTTTTCTTTAAAGTGACAACTAGAAATTTTAAAATTTCACAGGAGGCTCACATGATTTTTCTGTTGGGCAGCGCTGGTCTAGACCATCTCTCTGATCCACTACCTGGATCCAAGCCTCAGCTCTGTTTAGTGGTTGCTTGAGGTTGGGCAGGTTTCTATTCCTATGTGCACTCCAGCACACAGGAGATAAAGGTACTGCTGCCCCGAGCTAGAGGAGGATTCAATGAAATCACAGAGATTCGCAGCTGCCACGGTTCTGGCACTCAATAAATGTTGGCTGCTATTACTCATTCAACAAAGATTTCCTGATCTTCCTCTGACAGGTCAGAGTCTGTGCTAAGCCCTGGAAATGGAAAGATGAGCCTGAAACATGTTCCTGCCAGGCCACCCCCAACACAGGCTTTGGAGAAGGCAGGTTCACATGTGAGCTTTGCTACCGTGTGATCCTGAACTAGTCATGTTGCAGGGAAGGGGCCTCACAGTCCCGTCAGCAGAGGGAGAGGTGAAATGCCCAGCTCAGACAGATGTGTGAGGACTCAGAGACAGACCATCAGCACGACTGTGCCACAACAGAGCAGGTACTGTTTCCAGAAAGCAGGCGTCAGAGCTCAGAACAGCCACCCTGGATAATTGCATTTGCAACCCCAGCCCCATCAGCATTTGGCCAGGGAGCCCAGGGACGGGATTCCTGAAACCTGGCAACTCCCAGCCCTAGGAATGTGTGTGACTTGCTCCCTCTCCCAGGCTCCACCCCTATATCCTCATTTCCCAGCCTAGGAAAAGGACTTGAGGGCTGGGGGTAGGAGTGGAAAAGAGGGGTTGGGGATGGGAGGGGGGAGGGGGCTTGGCCTCACTTTCACAGAAGCCTCAAGGTCAAATATTTTATATCATCTCCAAATGTGACTATGCTCTCAGCCACAGGGATAGGGGACTCTTTGTCATCACAGCTCCACCCTGCCTAGAGCACATAATGAATCAGTAGTTCTTATAAATTTTGTCACGACCCTCTGACTAGAACTGCTGTGCAGTTTTTGTTTAAAAAACACCACCTTGGGGCACCTGGGTGGCTCAGTCCATTAAGTGGCCCACTCTTGGTTTCGGCTCAGGTCATGATCTCAGGGTCCTAGGACCGAGCCCCACGTCAGGCTCTGCACTCAGCACAGAATCTGCTTAAGATTCTCTCTCTCCCTCTCCCTCTGTCCCCCCACTTTTGTGTACTCTCTTTCTCTCTAAAATAAATAAATAAATCTTTACCAAAAAGGCACTATCTTAATGAAGGTAAACAGTTTAAATACCATAATGTTTGTAACCTTCTTATGGAATCATTTTTTTACTGGGAGACTCAGAACAAAACAAAAACTCAGAAGCAGGCCAGGCTTCTTGCCACCCTTGAGAGACCCAAGATGTGCCCCTCCTGGAGAAGGATCAGCTCTGGTGGGAATCTGTGACTGTCCAGGCCTAGAGGACGGATGGACCCAGGTCAGCAGCTTGGCTCAGCAGACCAGGCCAACTTGGAATAAATGCTGGCTCCTCCTAGCACACCCCCCACCCCCCTACCCCAGACCTGCCTGCTTACAAGAACTTGCCTTGAAGATTAGGCAGTCTTAGTTTGTTCAAGAGGTAGCAACCCAAATGCTTCTAGAAAGCCTCCTAAAAGCTTCAGGGCCTTGACCAACCCCAGACCCTGCATGGGAGAGCAGAAAACCATCACAGATCTTCTGAGCCCACCTTTCATGCTCCCAGGAGACATCTACACCCACAGAGGGCCTCAGCCCACCCGCCCAACAGCCCATCCACCCATCCATCTGTCTACCTCTCAGTTTGTCCACCCTCCGCACACATTTCTCCAACCCTCGCCATGCCCAGGCCCTGGCCTAGGAGCTGGGGACACAACGAGACTATTTGTGGTGAGGTTGGCGAGGGAGACAAAGGAGGAGGACAGACCATTATAAGACAGTGTGGTGGGGACACCTGGATGGCTCAGCAGTTGAGGTGTCTGCCTTCAGCCCAGGCCGTGATCCTGGGGTCCCGGGATCGAGTCCCACATCGGGCTGCCTGCATGGAGCCTGCTTCTCCCTCTGCCTATGTCTTTCATAAATAAATACTTAAAATCTTAAAAAAAAAAAGACAGTCTGGTGAGTAGGGCGTAGGGCTGCGAAGGAAAGTGGGTGCATAAGTTGTGGGGACAACAGAGCCAGGGTCAGGGACTGCCTCAGGACAGGAAGGCTTGTCTCAGGCCTGGGGAACAGCACGTGGGGAACGGGACAGGGAGAGGGAGAGCGGGGTGCACTCAGACAGCCCCACTGGGTCGGGGGCTGCCAGGGAGTGAATCAGCAGCCTGGAGGGTGCAGCTCAGGCTTGAACCCCGGGAAGGCTACGGCGTGGACGGGCGGCAGCAGTGGGAGCCAGGCCCACGGGCGGGAACCACGCGAAACCCCGGCGACCCCCGAAGCTGGCAGGTGAGCGAGAAGCTGGACGGGCTTGCAGGAGGACGCTGGGCTTCTGGCCTGGGTGAGAAGCCACGCAGGCTGCTCTCTGGGCGCCAGGAAGGACCCTGAGCATAAGCGCCCGCACCCCCCGGCTTGCTTCTCCGTCCCTGGCTGCCAGTGGGGCGTTCAGCCAGCCTCCGGCCACCAGAGTGGGGGTCGGGATGGCAGTGCCTGAGGGCAGGCTTCCAGATGGGCAGGGGCCCAGCAGGGGCGGCAGCCAGTCTGCGCCCTGGGAACCCGGGGCCGCCACGTGCCTCGGCGTGACGAGGACGCCACGTGAGGGAGGCCGGGGCGGCAGAGCTGTGGCCGGCACGCGGGCAGCAGTCACGGCCGGGCACGCGGGCATCGGGGCGAGCCAGGCACGGGCACGGCCCCAGGGCACAGCCGTGGTCGCTTCCGTGGGCCCGAGCCCTAACGGGAGCGGAGGAGCCAGGGGACCTCAGGGCGGAGCTCGCCACCCCCGCCAGTCAGCCAGCTGGCATCACAGGGCCCAGAACTGCCCTGGGGGCAGCGGGGAGGGACAAGTCTTTCCCCAGGAGGCAGGGAAGGCCGGGTGGGCCCTGGGCCCAGGAGGGAGAGGGAGAAGCAGGCCTGTGCAAGGAGCCCCCTGTGGGACTCGATCCCAGGACCGCGGGATCATGCCCTGAGCTGGAAGCAGATGTCCAACCCCAACACATTGAAAGTAGGAAGTCAGATACATGCACGCTCATGTTCATGGCAGTAGCATCACTCACAAGAGCCAAAAGGTGGAAATAAGCCAGGCGTCCATCAACAGATGAAGGGGTAAACAAAATGCGGCACATCACACAATGGAATGTTATTCAGCCATAAAAAGGAATAAAGTACACATACTTCCCTCCCCCTTCACTGCCCACCTAGAAGATGGTACAAGCTTCTCCAGCTTCCCTTCCCTTCACCACCACCTACAACATGGTGCTGTGAAACACCAAGTAGCAGCCGACGTGTGTCAGCACGGGCCCCTTGCCTGGAACACAACCCTGACCCTGCAGGGCTTCAGCTGGCCTCAGCTGCAGAGTGGCAGGGGGCTACAGGTCACCAGTGGTCATTCCTCAGGGTTCGTGGAGTGCTGTGAAGGGTATGCAGAGACAGGGATGAGAAGCCTTTGTTCCTGCCACCAGAGTCAAGCCTGGCTTAATCATCGCACCGCCGCTCCCACTGGTTAGCACCACACCTGCTCCCTTCTGGGCCCCCTTTCATCAGAAAATCTGCCCTTCCTGTCCTTTCTCCCAGGATGCTGAGCCCCACCAGGGACAAAGCTACCCTGCCCATCCTTCTGTGATGAGCACCTAGCTCCTGGTTTGGTACCTAAGGGGGCCAATTGGTCCTGGATGATGGTAGAAGCACAGGGAGGAGGCAGGAGAGGGGAAAGAAAGAGGAGCTCTCTGAAGAGCACCCATCTCTTCAGGCGTATCACTTAAAGACTGTCCCTTGAGTGGCTCCCATCCTTCTGGAAGTCAGCAGAGAAATGACCCCCGAGGGATCCAAGCATTCACAAGGAGGCCACAGAAGTTCTCTTCCTCCTTAAGACCTCCATATGACACACTATGGCAGTGGCAAAGGCCGTTCCTTGCCACACGGCTTGTCAACTCTGTGGAAAGTCAACATATCGTTGTGGTTTGGGTGGGTTGAAGGTATTGATGGGGACAGAGAGAGTCTGAGTTGCCCCCTTTGCTTCTCCAGCACTCCCATGCAGAGGGGCAGCCAAGCTGTCTGTCTCTGAGAGAACAGGGGGAAGAGACATGCTCACAAGACTTGTCGCTCCCCAGGGCCATCAGATAGGTGATCTCAGGAAGGAGAAAGCTATAGGAGAATCACTGGGGAAGCTTACTGAAAAAGCAGACTCCTTGCACAGTGCTATAAGTGCTTTAGAAAACAGTTTGCCAATTTCTGGAAAAGCTAAGCCTATACCTACCATATGATCCAGCCGGTGCCATCTTAGGTAACCAAGAGAAAAGGAAACACATGTTCATAGAAAGAATTATATACAATGTTCCCAACAGCTTCATTTATAATAACGAAAAAACCAGCAATAACCCAAATGTCCTAGCACGTGAGTGGATAAGCTGACTGTGGTGTATGCGTATGGTGGAGTACTACTCAGCAATGAAAGGGAATGGACCATCGATACACACAACAACATGGATGAATCTCAAAATACTTATGCTGAGTGAAAGAAGCCAGAAAAAAAAGAAGTACTTACTATATGATTACGTTTCTAGAAATTGCTAGAAAATATCAGAAATCAGGGCAATGAGGGGTGAGAGGGAGAGATTATAGGGGGCATCTGGAAACCTTTAGGGGTGATGGACATGTTCACTAACTTGTTTGTAGTGGTGGTTTCACAGCTGTGAAGATTTGCCCCATATTTCTCAAAATACTCAAACTCATGAATATGTAGGTTTTACCGTCAATTATACTTCAATGAAGTAGTAATTAAAAGAATACAAATTCCTGAATGCCAGTATGGAGAGTGGCAGTCAGTCATGGTGGGAGTGTTATGGAGGAGAGAGTGGGGTACAGTGAAAGCCTTCCCCAACACCCTGGAGCAGAGATGAGAACCAGCCACAGGGGCCCCAGGCTACCACCTTCCACATGTCACTCTTCATTTCCAGAATACACACAGAAATCAAATCTCAACTTCATCAATTATCCTCCCTGGGAAAGTGTATGGACATCATTATTTATATTTTCATGTCTGGCAACTCCTTCATGTCCTCTACAACTAGTTTGCAGAACCACTGGTAAGTGAAAAGTGCACCTAGTCAGCCACTGTTTGATTTCTACACTGTGGCACGGTGGTCTGGGAGCTCGCTCGTGGGTTTGGCTGAACTGATCCGGATGTCAGCAACCCATGGACAGCAAGAGGATTCTAACCAAACCACCTTCGAGACCCGTCACCACCTAATTGCTCACTTGAGGACATTTATTCACCAGATGAGGCTAAAACCTGATCGTATAATCCAGAGATTTGGCCAAGGAACATAAATTTTCCCAAGTCACAAGGACAAGGCAGGAAATATGGCCATCAGGAGACTCCAATTTCTAATAAACTTCCAGGTCATGCTAAATGATAGGTCTGATAATAGTAAAATTATATCTGCTTATATATTTACTTGGTGGGCTTTTCTGTTTCTTGCTCTTCTCACTCACTTGCTCAGGTACAAATAAAGACAGGAAAGAAACAGGCCAAAATACTAATGGTAGGTGGACTTTGCTCTTTGTAGAAAATTTTCTGTACTATGATTATGTCTCAATAAAAGCCCCACATCATACAGTATTAAGTTTATGTGCCAATAAAAATTGGAACAGAAATTATTAAGTAGCATAACAATAATTGATGACTGTAAAAATCTTGTGAACTACAACAAGCTATAGGCCATTCATGAAAGAATCCAAGATTACATCTTAAGACTTGAGTTCAGGTCTCAACTTGGCCCTAACTACCTGTGTGCTGTTAGGCCTTCCACTCACCCTCTCTGGGCCTTGGTTTTCTCACATGTAAAAGGAGAACTTCGCCTCCCAAAAGTCCTTCCCCTTGCTTTGACTTTGACAGTCTGGAGCTCATCTCACATCCCGCTGGATTCTTCTACCATGCTCTGCTAGCTCTGTTTCTAAAATGTCAAAGCCACTTCAAGAAAACCAAAACCACCCTCTGATTCCACTCTAAAAACTCATTCTCTACAACAGGATCTCGGCTGTACACCTTTCCAGCAAAAGCCCAGCCTATCCCACTTCTGGAGCTAAATGTGTCTGAAATTTAATCCAGCAAAGGGAGAAGGAAGGACACCAAGACTGCCTTCAAACTGCAACTAGGGGCATTCCCAACCAACTTCAATGCTGGGACAGCTGTGGACAATCCAATCCCTGTCTACATCTTAAGTACTGCCCAGCAATATGCCAGCAGCCGCGTCTTTTCTTATCTGATGTTGATACTAAGTGCATAAGACCCATTTTTACACACGCTCAGCCAGCCCTGTCCCCCAACAGATGTTGCATTTTTATTCCAGTGAGTAATTTCTGAATGCCTTCCAACGGCACCCATCTAATTTCTTGGCATCTCATTGGGATCAGCAGCCAGAAAGAACAGCAGCCAAAAGCACAGCACGTTGTGACTTTAAAACCACGGCAGCAAAGGAAAAAAAAAAAAAAAAATCTGCCTTGGAAAATGCAGACTTGACCCCAGTTCCAAAGATCATCATTTATCACCGGAAATAAAGGGTTCACCGCATGTTTTCTTCCTCTGTATCAAATCTCCTTCACAGGAAAGTTTAAATAAATGAAACACAAAATTGAAAGCACTGGCTGTCTCCAGGAAGTTGTAACATGATCAGTGGTCACAGATCCAATCCAGCCCAGTGTAAAGGAGCCAGCCTCTCCCAGGCTGCCCTGATCTGTTTGTAACAGATCGGCTGCAGGTCACATTACCACAACCGGTCCAGGTCACTACTTAGAGAAGAGAAACCAGAGATGTTGATCAACTGTGTGCCCTTATAACTTGGCTCTGGGTGCTTATCTGGGCTGTAACGTCAGTGACAATCAGGAACCTCACTCTCCAGTGAGTGACGGTAACACCCACGATGTTGATAATGGGAAGAGCCACCACCTGCTGAGTCTCACCAACACACCAGCAACTGTGCTCTCTTGTCCATCTGGGTTCATCTTCCCCAAACCCAGTGAGGTAGGGACCGTCATGAGCCCATTTTACAGGTGAGGAAACTGAGTGCCTCAGGAAGCTAGCATGTGGCCCAACCATACCTCAAATCCCAGGTTCACAACCACTTTGCAATACTGCTCTCTCCAAGAAGGCTTACATTAAAAGGGTCTTTCCATTTCTGAAGCAACTTCCTTGTAATGATAGGAACCTATAGCCCAAAGAAGTCAGGAGATTTGCCCAAGCTTACCTTGCAAGAGCTGGGTGCCAAGGCTTGAGAGCCGCAGGGGTGCTGACTCCTCTGTCCGTGTTCTTGGGGCTGCAGCCCAGGCCTCAGAGCCCACCCAGAGGGCACCAGCTCTTTTAAACGATGCAAGAGCCTGTCAGCCAAGGGGACAGAGAAACCTAAAACTGCAACTTCCTGTAACAGGCAACAATCTGGGGAGGACATACCCAGCCTGTGCTCAGGAGGCATGATGGTGTCACCGAAGGAAACACAGCCATCAGGGGATCCCTGGGTGGCTCAGCGGTTTAGCGCCTGCCTTTGGCCCAGGGCGCGATCCTGGAGTCCCGGGATCAAGTCCCACATTAGGCTCCCTGCATGGAGCCTGCTTCTCCCTCTGCCTGTGTCTCTGCCTCTTTCTCCCTCTATGTCTATCATGAATAAATAAGTAAAATCTTAAAAAAAAAAAAAAAAAAAAAAGGAAACACAGCCATCAAAGAACAGCTATGTAAGAGAGACCTGTCCTCAGTCTCTCAGGTTTCCAATGACCCAGGACACCACTTACAAAATCAATACACTGATCATTTTCTGAGGGAAGCACGGTGGGGTAAGTGCCTAATGAAGCCACGAAACCCACATTGTACCTGGAATATCTCTCCACATATGTGCTTTCCTCTTGATGTACAGCCCCACCCCGGAATGTTTATCACTTGACGGCTCATATCTTCCAGCCTTGTCAGGGTTGGATATCTCAAAGATAAATGTGGGTTATGTTCCTGTGCCCCAAGGGAAACCACTGGCCTCCAATGTCATTGCTATAATCTGGGTGCCAGCCAGTGCCTGCGACCTGCTCCTCAGAGCCATGACTGCACTGGAACCAGTCCCCGATCAGAAGCGAATGGCAAGGGCAGCCCGGGTGGCTCAGCAGCTTAGCACTGCCTTCAGCCCAGGGCGTGATCCTGGAGACCTGGGATCGAGTCCCACGTCGGCTCCCTGCATGGAGCCTGCTTCTCCCTCTGCCTGTGTCTCTGCCTCTCTCTCTCTCTCTCTCTCTCTCTCTCTCTTCTCTCTGTGTGTGTGTCTCTCATGTGTGTCTCTCATGAATAAATAAATAAAATCTTAAAAAAAAAAAAAAGAAGTAAATGGTAAACCAAGCTTCACATCAAACCAAGCACCTCAGGACTCTCTCACTGATGACATATACCCAGCTTGAGCTGAAAGAAAAGGGAATACATAGAATTGAGAGAAGACTATTCAACAATCTCAACCAGAGGAGCACCTGGCTGGCTCAGTGTTTGAGCATCTCCCTTGGCACAGGTCGTTATCCCAGGGTCCTGGGTTTCTCCTACAGGGACGCTGCTTCCCCCTCTGCCTCTGTCTCTGCCTCTCTCTCTCTGTGTCTCTCATGAATAAATGAATAAAATCCTTTTAAAAATCTCAACCAGAGATGATGGTGACACCAATGAAAACCTCTAGTATTAGAAGATAACACAGGAGAAAATCTAGGTGACCTTGTGTATGGTGATGGCTTTTGAGATACAATACCAAAGACCTGATCCATGAAAGAAAGAATTAATAAGCTAGACTTCGTTACAATTTGAAACTTATGCTCTGTGGGAGATCATATCAAGAGAATGAGAAGACAAGCCACAGACTAGGAGAAAATATTTTTAAAAGACACATCTGATAAAGAATCGTTATCCAAAATACACAAAAATTCTTAAAACTCAACAATAAAAAAACAATTTGATTAGAAACTGGGCCAAAACCTTAACAGACAAGTCACCGAAGAAGATAAACAGACGATAAGAAAACATATGAAAAGATGCTCCACGTCCTAAATCATCAGGGAGATGCAAATTAAAACAACGAGGTACTGCTATCCACCAATCGGAATTGCAGAAATCCAGAACCCTGACACCGCCAAATTCTGGTGAGAATGTGGAGCATCAGCAATTCTCATTCCTTGCTAGTGGGGACAGTCACTTGGGGAAAGCAGTTTCTTATAAAATTAATCATACTCTTACTAACCTATGATCCAACAATCATACTCTTTGAGACTTTGACATTTGCTTGAAGAAGCTGAAAACTTAAGTCCACACAAAACCCTGATGCAGATGTTTATAGAAACTTTATTCATAATTGCCAACTCAGAAGCAACCAAGATGTCCTTCAGGAGGGGAATGGACAAATAAACTGCTTTGTCCAGACAATGAAATATTAGCACTAAAAAGAAATGGGCTAGCAAACCATGAAAAGAAATGGAAGAAACTTAAATGCATATTACTAAGTGAAAGAAGCCAATATGAAAAAGCCTACACTTTTTGTGTGATTCCAATTATATGACATTCCAGACAAAGCAAAACTATGGACACAATGAAAAGATCAGTGGTTGCCAGCGGTTGGGGGAAGGGAGGGATGAATAGGTGGAGCATGGAGGATTTTTAGGGCAGTGAAAAATACCCTGTATGATACTATAATGATAGAGATACATCCTTATACATTTGTTCAAACCCATAGTATACACAATACCCAGGTTGAACCCTAATGTAAATGATGGATTCTGTATAATTATGATGTATCAATGTAGGTTCATCGACTTGCTAACAAATACACCACTCTGGTGGGGAATGTTGATAGAGGCTATGGACATTTGGGGGCAGAGGGTAGATGGGAACTCTACATTGCTTCCTTTCAAGTGGTGAACCTAAAACTACTCTCAAAAAATTAAGTCCTAAAAAAACAACAATGAAAAAAACCTAAGTATATTGCCCATTCACTTTTCTACCATTAAATAAACTCCAAAACCAGAGTCAAAACATAAGTGGCCAACAGGGACAAAACCTAGAGAACTAGGGGTATCTGGGTGGCTCAATCAGTGAAGCAACTGCCTTCAGCTCAGGTCATGATCCTGGGGTCCTGGGATCAAGCTCCACATCAGGTCCCTGCTCAGCAGGGAGTCTGTTCCCCTTCCCCTAACCCCTTCCCCTACTTGTGCACATGCTCTCTCTTTCCAATAAATAAAATATTAAAAAAACAACAACTAAGTCCCCGCCTGTGGATCCGAGCAGTGCCCCACCTGCATATGTGATCTGAGGTGCCAGCGCCTCAGGCATCCTGGGTATGGAGGCTGGCACTAACTTACCCCCCACATCCACTAAGGGCCACATTGATTCCTTATAGCTAAATTTACTTAAAATCTTTTCTGCACGGTTATGTGGAATCTGCATACTCTTGAGGTCACCTACTCCTGATATTTATACCTACTCCTGATATTTACAACCTGTAAAGGCAGGCCATAGAATCCCACAACGGAGCTCCAAATAGAAGGGGTCACATCAAAGTCCTCTTCTTTTTTTTTTTTTTAATTTTTTTTTTCAAAGTCCTCTTCATGCCATGGTGTCCACCATGGCACCTGATATTACTGGCCCCAGAACAGGTGCCAGTGGATGCATCTCAAAATAACCTCT
Organism: Canis lupus dingo; assembly: GCF_003254725.2. Taxonomy (NCBI): domain Eukaryota; kingdom Metazoa; phylum Chordata; class Mammalia; order Carnivora; family Canidae; genus Canis; species Canis lupus. Next base: position 29,642,477 of record NC_064270.1, on the reverse strand, counting down.
GAGCTTAAGGTGGAAGAGCCAAGGGCCCCTTCTAGAAATTCATATTAAGGGGCACCCGGGTGGCTCAGTCAATTAAGTGTCTGCCTTTGGCTCAGGTCATGATCACAGGGTCCTGGGATGGAGCCCTGCATTGGGCTCCCTGCTCCACAGAAAGTCTGCTTCTCCCTCGCCCTCTGCCTCTGCCCCTCCCCCTGCTTTTGTGCATTCTCCTTCTGTCTCTGTCAAATAAATAAATGAAATCTTAAAAAAAAAAAAAAAACAAACAGAAATTCACATTAAATCTTCCCAAGAGGGATCCCTGGGTGGCGCAGCGGTTTGGCGCCTGCCTTTGGCCCAGGGTGCGATCCTGGAGACCCGGGATCGAATCCCACATCGGGCTCCTGGTGCATGGAGCCTGCTTCTCCCTCTGCCCACGTCTCTGCCTCTCTCTCTCTCTGTGACTATCATAAATAAATTAAAATAAATAAATAAATAAATAAATAAATAAATAAATAAATAAATAAATAAATAAATCTTCCCAAGACCCCATGTGATCTCCTCTCCAACAAGGCCTTTAAAACTGGTGAGGGACACCTGGGTGGCTGGGAGCCTGCTTCTCCCTCTGCCTGCGTCTCTGCCCCTCTCTCTCTCTCTCTCTCTCTCATGAATAAATAAATAAAATATTTTTTAAAATGATGAAAATGATCCACAGTTTAGTTGCACACATGTACAGAGAGGTGGACTGACTGGCATGGATGTAGTATAGAAGAGGAGTATACTCTCTGGTTCTGTACAAGAAGCCCAGAATGACCAGATTGGAAAGGACTTTGAGGGTTGCCAGGATGGACTGCCGCATCCCTAACTCCACCCCAGGCCCATCTAGTTTCTGCTTGAAGCTCTCTAGGAATAGCAATCCACTCTAGCAGGGCAGCTCAGGTCCCTCCAGAAGGGTCTTGCCTCCTGCCATTCTGTCCTGTGAGCTAAAACACAAATGTCACAGATCATCTGATGGGTCAAGCCTTGAGAAGTTTTGGGATTTTTTTTTAAGATTTATTTATTTTAGAGAGAGAGCGAATGGACAGAGGAGCAGAGGAAGAGAGAATCTCAAGCAGACTCCATGGTGAGCATGGAGCCCAAAGTGGGGCTCGATCTCACGACCCTGAGATCATGACTTGAGCTGAAATCAAGAGTCAGATGCCCTGGGTGACTGAGCCACCCAGAAGCCCCGGGCCTTGAGAAGTTTAAAGATGGATCATCTCCTCTGTTACCCACTCCCATCACACCAGTTTCTTTAAGATTGTATTGTATTTCCAATGCCTTCTCTAAGGATGCTGAACACTGGCATCTTCAGGTATAGCTTGTGGGTCAGGGCAACCCCCCCCCAACCCTCACTGTGTGCTGACTCTGTGCCAGGCCCCCCTAAGCTGCTGATAAACAAGGGCACAGCTGACGCTCACAGTTCCGTTATGAATCAGCTCCAATGCTTAATCTCACGGATGAGTAACACTCAGAGAAGAGAAATAGCATGTCCAAGGTCACTCAGCTGGTAAGAACAGGAGTTGGGGTACACACCCAGGTGGGTCCCATTCAATACTGATGCCTTCAGCCACTGTCCTATTCAGCTGTGCATCCCATACAAGGTAGCAGTGCAGAGCACCCTAAACAATTTCTGGCAAACAGACCACTACCACAACATCCCGAAGGAAAACATCAGCCTGCATTGATGGACTCCTCGATTCCACTTCTAGGTCAAGTGGGTCTGCAGGAAGCCTTTCCACATAGGACCTCTGAGAAGAGTTCACAAAACACGGACCAACAGACCAACAAGCGTGGCTAGCACATAGTAGCACCAGGCTCTGCATCAGATGATTTCCAGACATTAACTTCCTTAAGCACCCCCCCCCCACCCCTCGGACAACCTTGAGATAGACACCATTTCCACATATGAGGAAGCACATGTGTTTGGGGGAGCAGCTTCCCCTGAGTCACACAACTGATGAAAGTGCTGGCACAGGGACTCCATCTTGACTAACCTAGTTGTCAAGCACAGGTTCCCCCCCAACTACTGAGAGACCCAGCATCCCCTCATCACCTCAGCTGGCTGGCAAACCTCCACACACATGGGCCAGCAGCGATGGTGTGAGTCATGCATGGGTTCTCGGACTCTCCAAGGTCCTCAGGCTCAAGGAGTGGTGAGTCAGTGGAGCCGCTGGTCTAGGACTGCAGATTTCTCTCTGTCAAGGGCAAATCTGTATATGCTAAATGTCTGTTTACCACAGCAACACAAACAACTCCATGCCAGCAAACAAAACCTGTAGGAAACACATTGTTTCAGCAAGTCACTGGGATGGCAAACAATAGAAGGGAATAGAAAGGAAAGACCGGGAATTGATCTCTGAAGAGAAACTGCCTTGCAGACCCTCTGCTTGTGCTAGCAGCTGAGGGCAAGAGGTTGACAAGCCTCCAGGAGGCGAGGCCAACGTCTGAGAGGCCTCAGGCCTCCAGGGCGCCTCTCTGAATGGCCAGCACCCCATAGGGCGTGGAGGATGTGGCCAGGGTGGGGCTTCCGGCCCAAACGCCATCCCTCACGGTGGTGTTAACTGAGTCGGCGCCTCCCCAGGGTCCACAGTCCTATCAGACAGCCCAAGCTCAGAATAGCGCCTATCAGCTACTCAGCAACTTCTAGGCGGGTCCTGTTATTATTATTAACAAAGATAAGATTACAACTAATAATAACACTTATGACATTTAAATGCATTTTGCCCTATCACTTCAGCCTTGCTCTCTGAAGGAGGGTAGAGTTCAAACTCCACATGTGTACTGCTCCAGAGGTCTAATGTACCCATTCGCCCAAACGTTGGTGAAATTTCCAGAGCCTTCTGAAGAACCGAGTGATTTTTTTTTCTTTGAACTCGTATGCCAGGCACACTGCTGGAAGGACAATGCCTCTGGTTTGACTTACAAAAACCAAACTTAACTCTCAACCTCACACCTCTCAGAAGACACCTCTGAAAAGTCTAGAGACCCCTGTCCCCACAAATTTGCCTTCACTCAACGGGCGCAGGCCTTCAGTGAGCCAGGCTGGTGCTGCAGGTGCAGCAGTGGGCAGCACGGACGGAGCAGCTCCCGGTCCCGTCGGGGAGGCAGACAACACACAAAGTAAAGCCACAGACACACAATAATACATGGTGCGGGCAGCAAAGAAATGAACACGGGCTGGGATTACGAATCGGTGATCCCAAAGGAGCTGGCTACCTAGGACAGCAGATGGGGCCTCCTGAGAAGGGGAGGTGCACGCAGAACTCCGAAGGTCAGTGAGGAACCCAAGGCAGGAAGCGCAGGGAGAGGAAGGAAGGGGTCTCAGGCAGTGGGACCCAGCACCCAGGAAGGCACACTCAAGGAACCAAAAGGAAAGGAAGTTGGTGTGAGACACAGCTGGCAGAGCGGGTGGGGCAGGGCAAGCCCCCTCCCCGCCAAAGGTCAAAGGTCAACATCCCAGGGCCTGCGCAGGCCAGCCTCCCTGAAGATGGCTCCCCCAGGAAGAGGCCAAGAGAGCAGAACTCAGCAACTCCCGTCAGGCCTCGTCACCGGTCCTGGGTGAAGGCGCGTGAAGTCTCAGGACAGGGCCTGCCCACGGGGCCCCCCGGCTACGGCGGCCCTGGTGCTCTCACTACAGGGCCAACAACGCACAGGGATCCCTGGCCACAGGGTAGGGGCTGCGGGAAGCTCTCAGGAAATCCCTTCCTTGGGCCCTGGGGCGTCCGGACCCCCACCTGTGCCCATTCTTCCTGCTTCCAGGAAGCAGGCCTCGACAATTGTCTATTGTTCTCAAGCAAGTCTAACGCATTGTCAAGAGACGAGGCCACGCGCCACAGCAAGCATGGAGAAGGTGTCAAGTCCACAAACTTCCTGCGAAAAGTCCCTCTTTGTCCGGAAATGATGCCAGCTTCTTTCTGTGTTTCCATTAGAGAACAAACAGAAACTTGCCGGAAGAGTGTGGAATGAGGTAACGTTGTGACCAAGGCCCTGCTTCTATCCTGAAGAGGGACCAGAACACCCTATCCCTCCGGAGGACGGTGTCCTGGGTCCAGGGGCTCAGCCCCCAGAGGAGAGCACCCACTTTGTTACCCACTCCAAGTCACCCAAGGCATGAGAACAACTGGGGCCCAGGCCTCTGCGGATAACTGATAAATCCCACCTTCGGGTCCAAGCCTGGAGAGAGACCCAGGAGAGCATTCCACAGGAGTCACAGAGACGGTGTGACCCATCCATTCTTCATCTCTCCTCCATGTCCTGAGATGCGGACATGATGCCAATGACAGCTGCTCACACTTCGCATTTATTATGTGCCATGCGTTAATGATTTAAATCTCAATAATCCTATTATTATCCCCATTTTACAGATGAAAACACAGAGAGGCTCGGAGTAATTAACCACATCACCTGAGGTCATGTCCTAATTGGCAGAAGAACGAGAATTCAGGCCAAGGCCACCTGGCCTTCTGACCACGAAATCACAACCCCTCTCAGGCAATGGAAGCAGCAATGGAACTGGGGTTAGCTCATTGATGGGGCTGTACAAACTGAGGCAGGCCCTCAGACATGGGGACCTTCAGTACCAGGGGTCTGCCTAAAGGTGGAGGGAAGCCAGGTTGGGCTTCCCCAAGAGTGAATTCACTTCTTTGCATAGAAAAATACTGCATCCAAAAAACTAGAAAAGCACTGCATTGGATTTTGTTTTTAAATAATCTAATTACTTCTACTTTTTTTTTTTAAGATTTTATTTATTTATTCATGAGAGACACACACAGAGAGAGAAAGAGAGAGAGAGAGAGAGAGTGGCAGAGACACAGGCAGAGGGAGAAGCAGGCTCCATGCAGGGAGCCCAACGTGGGACTCGATCCTGGGTCTTCAGGATCATGCCCTGGGCTGAAGGCGGTGTTAAACTGCTGAGCCACTGGGGCTGCCCTAAATACTTCTATCTAATTAAAACGAAGGTTATTTGGAAGTTGACTTTGCTTTAGGAGTAGGTGGGAGAAAAACAACTAGAGAATTCCTCCATCTGGGAAGGGACATGGGAGTGTGGGTGAGGCCGGTGAGTGGAATGGGGGCGGAGTTGGCACTGCTACCTCTGCCTGGTTCTTTGCCACCTAATTACACACCCTGCAGGTCCCAGAACCCAGGAGTTCAGAGAGGACAGTCCCTTGGGGGTTAGCACAAAAGAGGGCACCCTGTCCCCCTCTTCCTCACTGTCTGCAGAAATTCAGTTGCTTTTATCCATCATCACAGGGAACCTTGTTTCCAGCAAGGCCGCCTCTACAGTTTTGGACCTGGTTGGGGGCTTCTGATGCTCAAACAGCCTCCCTAGCCTCATGCTGCCATGTATGTGGCTGAGCCAAGGCAAAGCTCCCAGTCAAATCCATAGCTTTGAGAACATTGCCAGACGCCATGTGATCTGACCTCTTCATTTCATGGAGGATAAAACTCAGACACACACAAGTAGTTGCTGGACCTACTTGCTGTAGAACCCAAGTCAAATGCATTTTTTCCCTACACCATAAAGGCACCTTCTTAGAGCAGCACGATGAATTTAAAGGGTTCTGCCAAACAGCAGCTGAAAGACAATGGCCTGGGGCACCTGGGTGGCTCAGTGGTTGAGCATCTGCCTTAGACTCAGGTCGTGATCCCTGCAAGGAGCCTGCTTCTCCCTCTGCCTATCTCTCTGCCTCTCTCTCTGTGTCTCTCATGAATAAATAAAACCTTAAAAAAAAAAAAGGAAAGACCATGGCCTAAAAAATCCCCTCCTTATCCTCAGCTCTACTTCTACCCATCTTGATTTGTCACTTAGAAGTCCCAATCATGTGCCTACTTGGACAGGGATAGACACTTGACCCAAGAGATTTCTGCTGCCTGGACAAGACAGATGAGCTCTCTGTCCAGGAACTCTGAGAGCTCATGGTGCTCAGCTGTGGGGACATGAAAGCCACTGGATCACATGCCTGAGAAATGAGGCTGCTGTATTGGAGCAGATACGAAGACTGTAAGCAGCTCCTGAAATACGTAAAAACCCTCCCTTAGCTTCTCATTTTCTGGTCTATTTTGAGTCCTCGTGGAGCTTGTCTTGAGATATCTGTTGTACCTATGCAATAAATCCGGCCTGACTGGTTTGAGCTCTGATGGGGATTTCCCCCGGAGACTAGAGCAGCCAAAATGGAGCTCACTCATTCCATCCTGGTGCGTAAAAGCCCATAGGTGAGCTCAACATGGAGAGCAGAGTAGAAAGGCAAGTTGAAAAGGGCACACCCCAAGTGCAGCCGCTCTGGAGGAATCACCAACGAGGCAGTCTGGAGCACTGATGTTGTACCTAGACCCAGACTAGAGACGGTATGGAAGTTTGAGAAATGCTGAAATGAGAGCATTATGCCACAGAAAGAAATAAAAAGGCCAGCTCATTGTTTGCAGGGTGTCCCTTGCAGCCCGTAAAGCTACGTAGGGCCACAGGGTCAGCTTTCTGAACCACTAGTTGCTCCTACATTAAAACCTTCTATGGCTCCCTAGTGCTAAAGCCCTACTTCTTCACTGAGGTAGCCAGGTCCTGGCTTGAGTGTCCAGCTAAGTCAACTCCTCATTTCCCACCTGACACTAGCCCCACTGCGGCCTGAAGTTCAATCTTTCTCTTTCGCACCACAGCTACAAAGAGAGGGCATAAATAAAGGCCGCCCTTAGGTGACCTTGTTTAAGACTTTGCCTCTCAACTTACCACTATCCTCAATCCTAAATCAGAGAATAGCTCAGCCTCCAGCCCCTTGCAGCCTGTGGGGAGGGCTGTCCAGCCCCAAATGAGAATCCCTTGTCCGGCCAGGATGAGAAGGCCTGCAGCCAACTTCCCTGGCAATTATGAACCTAGCCCCCAGACTGGTAAGGTGGCAGAAGGGGCCATCTAAACCAGAACTAAGTAATAAAACACATCCTCCCACTCCTACCTCAACTTCCCTCACCAAACTGGCCAAATCCAGGCCTCATGGGAAAGTGGCAGAAAAGGCCTTCTGGTTTCTCAACCCACTGCCCAGTAAGAAACAGCAGCTAGGCCTCCTTGGCTCCTTGTATAGCCACCCACCCGGCTTCCTATCCCAGCAACAAGATTAGATAGTGTGTTCCCTTGGCTGACCCTACAGCGTTACTATTTAAACTTCCTTACCTTAAAAACATACAAGTTATGGAAGGGAAGGGAAGCTCATTGGATGGCGGCTGAGCATTTGGGAAGGGCGGCTGAGCATTTGGGAAGGGCTCTCCCTGATAAAAACAAGCAGCATTGTTTCTAAAAGTAGGTTAAGTCCTCAGGCTGCCCAAGCCCACAGCAAGCTCAAACAAACTTCCCCAAGACAATGGGCACAACCGGTCCGCCTCCCTCAGGATGTCCTCCTAGAAGAAGCCAGGGGTGCCCTGTGTCCAGGTGGTCCCAGGATCAGCTAGGGAGATAAGGGTGCTCAAAGCACCTCTCCATCTGTGGTACCTAGAGAGGGAACCAAGGTAGCTTGGTTGGTGGGCTGGGGACCACTTAGACCTGGCCTGAGCAGCCCCAGAGGCCATCCCAAAATTAAATGTGGCTCAGGGGAACCAGCCAGCAGTTCTAGGTTAGAACCAGCAAAGCCCAGGGATTTCCCAGTGGATCCATAATGCCTGGAAATACATTCATGCCTTTCTAGAGGAGGGACTCCTTACTTCTGTCACAGTGGAAAACCCAGGCTCTCTGATGGGAGTTGAACCCAACTGCCTCAGTAGCTCAGGTGGCCATGAAAAGTGCCACAGACTGGAGATTAACTTAAACAGCATGGATTTATTTCTCACAGTTCTGGAGGCTGGTGAGTCAGCTCCCATATCCGGGTGCCAACCAATGTGGTTCCCTGGTGAGGGTCTCTTCCCGGCTTGCAAACAACTGTCTTCTCACTATGTCCCCACATGGTAGAAAGAGAAAGCTCTGGTCTCTCTTCCTTTCCTGTAAGGGCTCTAAGTTCATCACACGATCCTATTTACATGACCTCATTTACACCGAATCGCCTCCCAAAGGCTCTCACTTCCTAATACCATCCCCTCGGAGGTTAGGGATTTTGGAGAATACAGATATTCAGTCCTAACACCAACTTTGGATCAAAGTCCTGCTCTACTGCTTATCGGCCTGGGAGCCTCAGCAAAGGCTTGCTGTATCCTGAGCCTCAATTTCCTCATCTGTAAAACAAAGCTGATGATGTCTGGCTCAGAGAGGAGTTAACAGGATGAGGGAACTAAGGAACAGAAAGCAGTGAGGGCAGAGCACATGAGAAGGGTAACCCTTATGGGCTGAAGGGGAGTGCTCTGAGACCAAACATGCATGCCCAACTCACCAAGAGAAGTCCTGGGGTCCTACCCTACAGGGAGGGTACGTCGAGTAAAGGCTGCTGTTTATCCTAAGAGGCAGCTGTGAGCCCTGCTAGGCCAACATGGAGTAGCACAAAAGGAGGGAAGGCATCTCAGTCTGCCTTCCCAACCAGACACTGGGCTCCCTAGGACGGATCTGTGCCTTCCTCTTTGGACCCTAGGATCCTGTACAGGTTATTGTTTATGGTCAGTAATAGCGACATTAATATCTAAGTGCTTGGCAGGGGCTAGACTCTAGGCCAAAGGCATCCCACGCCTCACCTCAATGGAACTCAATATTCTCCCCATTTTGCAGATGAGCCAACTGGGCAGAGTGGTTAAAGCAATGATTCAAGATCAGACAGCCAGTAAGTGGTGGGTGGAAATTCAAACCCTCCCAAAGGGACCTCAGCTTCCACTCCTGGCCTCCACTCAACCATCTGCTGGATGCATATGGTTCTCTTGCTTTATCTCTTTTCCTTTGATCCTCCTCTATTGTTCCTCTCAACAGCCCGAGCTATGAATATGATAACCTTTCCTAAACTTCCAGACAATCTTCCTGGTGGGCCTCACGCTGTGTTGTGCTGGACTTGGCTCACAGCGGCACATGCCAATTGTGAGCATCTTTTCGCATCTCCCTGTTGAGTGAGGTCAAGTTGGTAGTTTGAACTAGGCCACAGAGGGAATACTGACAGCCTAGAAATGGGCAAATGCTATAAATCAGGACATTTTTATTTCCAGAAAGCTGCTGTTAAATGTTTGATGCGCCAATGGCCTCACAGCTACTACACATGTGGTAGAGCTCTGGCCTCTCACAAGGGAGCAGGCTCAAACCTAAAGTCACTCGGTCTGTCTGATCAGGCTTTGAGTTCCAAAGCCCAACTGCAAAAAGAGAAGATCAAAGAGGCACACCACTGCACGGCTGCTCAGGGTACCCCTGGCTGTGGAGGAGAGTGGGCACTATTAGCAGCTGACTGTTGTTTTGATCCACCTAGCTCCCCTCTTGGCTAACCATTGTCCTGCCCCCTTCTTGCTATGCTACACTGCCAACCACTGCCCTGCCACCGCATAGAACCGTAAACCATGTTCATAATGATGAATTCCAGGTATGGACACAAAACCCAAGCAAAGCTGAGCAGCATGCTCTAAAGAAGATTAATACATGAGTGTTGGGACAGGGGGGTGGTCATTCTTTGGGGGATGGAGGCGTAGTGGCAAATCTTAAGGAGCACATAGCAGCTGGCTATCTTTCCCATGACGAAGAAAGAGATGAGCTAAGAAAGCAAAGAAAGATCTTCCGACTCTCAGAAAGAAAGAAGTAGAGCTTTGGAAGTGGGGAGACAGGAAACCGAGAAAAACAGTCACCAGATGACAGAACTTGAACCCCATCAGGGACTTAACTTCCCAAACGCATGTGCCAACAAATTCCCCGGGGTTTGTAATTAGTTGGTTGGTTTTGCTTAAGCTGGTTGGAGTTGAGCTGCTATCTCTTGTAATGGGAAGAGATGGACCTAACCACAGTCATCTTGCTAACATTCAGAAGATCCAAGCTGCACAATGACACAGAAACAAGTTAAAGTACCAATGGAGAGCACTCGAGGTGGCCTGCAAGCAGCTCAGTTTGATTTAAAAAAAAAACAAAAACAAAACAAAACAAAAATAGAGCCTCCTGGTCATGTCACATTTGAGAAAAGCAACACCATGAGTCTCTCCAATGAGCTGCCCACCATCTCTCTCAGAATGAGCATTATGAAAAAAGAAAAGACCAAATTGTTATGAAAAAAGACCAAATTACAATCAAATTGTAATTTGATTACAATTAGTAATCAATAAAGTTTTAATATTCAGGAGAAGAAGGGGTAGGGAAAGGAACAAGAGGTAAAGATTGGAAAAGAAATGCCAAGAGCATGATGGAAAAGACAACTTCTTCTTTAGCCAAAGGCTCAGACTTTAAGGCCAGTCAGGTTTAAGAATCACCTATTCCTGTTTCCTAAACTGATGCATCTATAGAACAGTATTTTAGCAGATGCCAAGAGATGGTCCACAAACATAAAACAACAACAAAAAGGTGGGCTTCCAGCTCAAATAATTTTGGAATACCAGATGTATACAGTGAAAAACAAAAATTTAATCCTCTGCAGGACTTGTCAGAGCCTTTAATATAAGATTGTGCATTGGGAATATCCAAAAAAGAGAAGAGTAAAGCAATATTTTTCAAAGACTTGACCATAGAACCCTAATTCTCAGATAGGCTTATTAACATTTCCTGCAGTGCTGTTCATGGAACATTTATAAAATGTAGATCTACTCAAAATTCTGTGTTTACAGATGAGGGAAGCAGTACTCAGAAAAATGCAGTTACTTGCTCAAGGACATAAAGCAAGCAGATCAGTTGTATAGCTTGAGTAAGAACCTTGGTTCCTTGGCTCCCTGTCCAGTGTTCCTTAAACCTCCAACTCACTGTAATGACTGCAAAAGAATTTAAATCAGCCATCTCCTGGTCATTTCCTGAAGCCAAGGCAGAGTCACACTAAAATGAAAGGTTAAGACACTCGTATATAATCTTCAAATGGTACAGAACCTAATTTGGCTCTGACTTCACAAATTCACACCTCAGATGCCATCAGGAATACAACTCAGGCTTCCGAATTCCAACAGACAACTTCAGCCCTACTTCCTGGTGGGTCTGATCAGCTGCCAAGTGCCTCCATGTGTGAGGGGGAATAATAGTCACACACATACGTTTGACAACACAAGTTAGGTAGTACACAAATGTCAGAGTGAGTTACAGAAATAAACTGAGCTTCTGGGAAGAAAATGTAAATATGTCAAAGGCAGCTTCATAACAGAATTCATGCCAACACATCGCTGGGTCAGTTCTAACTTCACCGCCTAAAATGATGGTATTCCCAATTTTTGAAGCAGATGGCAAAAAAAAAAAAAAAAAAAAAAGGATTTTAAAAGATTCGTAATCAGAATCATAAAGATTCCGAATGAGGTATTAATTGGCTCTTCAAAAAACTGATCTCAAGGGAATGTTGAATCACATTGTATGCTCAAGAGAAGAAGCCAACACCCCTTCTAGACCCATGTTGTAGAGCTCTGCTGCCCAATAGAGCGCTACCACTAGCCACTATATGAATTTAAATCTTAATTAATTAAAATTTAACTAAATGAAAAATTCTGTAGGACTAGCTGCATTTCGATAGCCACATATGGCTAGCAGCTCTAGGATACTGGACAGACATAGAAAATAATTTCCATCAGTGCAAGAGGTTATATTGGACAGGGCTACTCCAAACTCTCTGAGGCCCCTTCCTGGTCATAGCTGATTACCCAGACCCAGCTACCTGGCCCAAGGGCAGCCAATGGACAGCCAGAGTCTCCACAGCATCGCCTAAATGGAGGGTTTTGTCCAACAGAAAGGCAGTGACTAACTCACCAGTCAAACTCTCTCTTTAGGGATCCCTGGGTGGTTTGGTGCCTGCCTTTGGCCCAGAGCGCAATCCTGGAGACCCGGGATCGAATCCCACGTCCATGCTTCTCCCTCTGCCTGTGTCTCTGCCTCTCTCTCTCTCTCTCTGTGTGACTATCATAAATAAATAAAAATTTAAAAAAAAACTCTCTCTTTAGGGCTTGTGAGCTCAACAGAATTAGTTCTCAGTGAGAACCTGAGACACACAACATCAGAAGTTATGAGGCAGAGAAGGAAGCCTCGAGTGGACAAAGTCATGTTGAAAGAGGGAGCATGGGGAGCGTGCCTGGCCCTTTGGATGGAAGAGAACTCAGGCATGTTCTGTACTGTTTCTCAGAGTTCCCAGTGGGATGGAGAGTGAGCAGCCCCCAAATTTTAACTTGCTTGATTGGCATGCCCTCCATTGGCTTGCTTCCTTCCTTTTCCTTGCTTCTCCACTTCCCTGGTGTTTCCTGGGACCACTTCCCCCAAATAAAGCACTTATATCGGAATCACTGCCTCCGAGTCTACCTCTGGGGGAACCCAAACTAAAACAGGTAAAGTAAACATCCTTTATTCCATGCAACCTAAAAGCCAAGCACATACTAGCTCTGATCAATTTGGGAGAGTAGAACATAATAAAAGATAATGAATGTTATTATAGCACTGGTGAAAAATGCAAAATGCTACCACTCTTTGGGAAACAGCTTGGAAGTTTCTTATAAAGTTAAACATACACTTACCATATGACCCAGCAATCCCCCTCCTAGATATTTACCCAAGGGAAATAAAAACTTATGTTCACACAAAAAGCTGTTCATGGATGTTTATAGTGGCTTTATTCATAATTGCCAAAAATTGGAAACAACCCAAATGTCCTTCAACTGGGGAACAGATAAACAAACAATGGAATAATACTCAGAAATAAAAGGGAACTGATAAACATAGCAACACGGGTGACTCCAAATGCATCATGCCAAGTGAAAGAAGATGGACTCAGAAGACTGCATTCCATGTGATTCCATTTCTATAACATTCTTATAAAGATAAGACATAGGGACAGAAAACAAGTCACTGATTGCCAGGGGCTAAGGGTGGGGAAAGAAGTGACTAGAAAGGAGTCCAGGGTACTTTCAAGGGGGTAATAAAAAATATTCTTTTTTTTTTTTTTTTTTTTTTTTGTGAAGGGGGTAATAAAAAATATTCTTGATTATGGTAGCAGTTACACGACTGCTTACATTTGTTCAAATGTGCTCATCCGTGTATTTTAAAAGGGTGAATTTTACTGTACGTAAATTAAATTCTAATGAAAATAAGGTAAGTGGGGAAAATAATAGACAATGAAGGTGATAATTTCAGCAAGGGCCCCAAACACACTCTGGGACTGGATGTGCCACAGCACATCTTCCAGGTGGCACAGGTACCATGTAAATCGAGACTCACACCCAACTTGGTCAGATAGCATATCCCGTCCACAGCATCCTTTCCAGTGGACTTGGCCCTTGGCATATGACATCCTCCCAGGTTTACCCCAGGGCCCCCAGAGGTGTTCTATTAGATCTGGGGAGCTGGGGGAGAGGATATTCTCCTTCCTATTTCAGAATCACTGCTAATTTAGCTTCTCCTTAGGCCACTTGGGAAATGTATCCAACATAACCAGCTTATCAGGTGGAGGATGTTGACCAAAGTTTCCATTAGAGAAATTAGAAATGACTTCCAAACACTCACCAGAGAACCCAAGGAGACAGCAGGGGGCTGTGATTGGAATGATTCAAAGTTCAGTTTCATCTTCCTACAAAACAGGTCATTTGGCCAAGATGACCTTTCAGAGCCCCTTCCCCCTCAAACTCAAGCACTGCACAATCCTGAAAGCATTTTTCAAAGGCACTTAGAATTAAGAGAAAGCCATTGCAAGGGGGTGGTCACCAGCCCAGCAGGCTCATGTGTGGCTCATCCTCTCCAGCTGGGGTTTGGTTTGGTCCAAAGGCAAGAGTCAGAGGAGGCACGCCAGCCCCGCTGACGATGGCATAATATTTTCCATTAGGTGTCACAGCATTCTGCATTTTCTCCTTTTTCCCGAGGGACCCCCAGAAATGGTCCATGTGAGCATCTGAAAAATGTGTGCCCTGTGAAAAAGCACACACACCACATAGGCACACATCCCTGGGGCAAAGAACCACCAAGAGCCAGAACACAAAACACACTCCAGGCCCTCCTCCCCCAGGCAATGCTCCAGAAGTTGTATCCGGGAGATGCTGCATTTTTCCAGAATTGTGTCATTATTCACAGAGAAGTTCACTCTCAGGTCTCATATCCAGCCTGGAGCTGGGCTGGGCTGCCCAGAGCCACAGTGAAGAAAGAGCTGGCCATTTGCACCATTTTGATGGTGAGCTCTGACCTCCAAATGAGCTGGGTGTGTGCAGGGGATGGAGCCTGGGCTGCGGGTCCAGCCTTGGAGAGTCATGCCCTCTGTCCTCCATGTACAACAGGGAACAGGCCCAGGCAGGGCTTGAACTCAGTCAACTGGGCACGTACCATAGAGCAGTTGCACAGTACTCCAAACTTCTGATTAAAAGGGTGATGTAGGGGCAAGCTTGTCCCTCTTCTCCATAGTCCTCTCACAGACAGGGTTCAGGGTGCTCAGGAGACCACTGAGCCTGGAGAAGTAGACATCAAGGACCTGAGGTGACTTATTTTCTGAAGTCATGATGAACCTGAGATAGTTCATGGTTGCTCCAATCCCCTCCATCCTTTTCCTTGGAAATCTAGGGATTCCATCAAGGGTCAAATGTAATCTCTCTATAGATGAGCTCTACCACTGAGCTTAGAAGGCACTGGGTGCTGTGGACACCACTATGTCATCCCTGGGCTCAGAGGGACCTGGCAGCAGCGCTCTCTCGCTGGCAGGTTAGGACAGCCAGGGCTTGCAGCCAGCCTGTAGCAACAACGGACAATGTCAAGGAAAGGCAGGCCAACATTCTCTACTCAGCACGGGACAGGGCCTTTGCAGTCTACATTGACCTTGGCCCTTGCCCTCCATCATTGGTCACTTTCCCTAAGAATTTCTGGCCTTGGGGACACTTGATTTACTGGCCCCAGGGGAGGAAAATGATTTGCCTGATAAATAAATCTGGGCAAGCTCCAAGGCTCAAACCATTAGTCATTGCCTCATCTCTCAATTTGTTCAGGGTAGAGATATGCTATTTATTAGGGTCTCTAAGGCTCCATAAACATAAGGTAAAATCCAACAAACGACCCCCAAATCCCTCACTGACACCCACTTAATTAGGAACTCATAACTAAAAGCAAATTCAAGGGCACCTGGGTGGCTCTGTTGGTTAGGCATCCAACTCTTGGTTTTTGGCTCTGGTCATGATCTCAGAGTTGAGATTGAGCCCCACACTGGGCTCCGCACTCAGCTTGGAGTCTGCTGGAGATGCTCTCTCTCCCTGTCTTGCTGCCCCTCCCCCTGCTTGCAAGTGCACGGTATCTCAATCAATCAATCAATCAATCAATCAAATCCTTTTAAAAAATAAAAGCAAATTCAGGGAGGTCACAATTCCCATCTCTTAATAGTACCACCTTTGCCTATAAGAAGAAAAATAGAAATGTGGAATATACCACAGGAACAGAGGAAGGTGGCTTTATAGGACAGATGAAGACCAGAAGGGGGGCACTATTTGCACAAAGCCATGCTGCTACTTGGGATAGAATTGAAACCATATTCAGGCCTCAAGTTCTTGGTCCAATGGCCTTCCCCTGCTTTGCCAGTGGAGCCCAATGCACCAGATTTCGGTATTCTGGAGGCTTGAGGAGGCACACGTCCCAGGGAGAGACATTTCTAGAGCTTCCCTACTCCCCAGACCTGGGAAAGGGCTGTGCTCCTGCTCACTGAGATCCAGCCAAACCCCTCCTGCTCTTTACCATATCTGCCCTTCAGTTTCCAAAAGGGGAAATAGCAGGACAGCTGAAACCTGATGTTTCCCTTCTGTACACCTAACTGCAGAGCATCTCACTGCTCACACATCTGCTCCTGGCAGCACCCACACATGGTGCAGAGCAGTAGCAACAGGAGCCCCCATGAAGAATGCTTCCTGCACCCCAAGTCATATGCTTTACTTCGGTTACCTGGGCTTGAGATGAGCTTGGCTCCCTAGGTGTAGCAATATTTCCAGGCAGTGAGGGTGGGATAAGAAAAAGATAACAAAGTTCCCTCATGGGAGAGCTGAGAGTGGGAGGTACACAGGGCAAAGAAACAGGGTGCAAGTTCAAGACAACCAAGATCTAGGCCAGGAGCTTTCAACACTGCAACATTTGGCAACATCTGAAGACATTCTTGGTTATCATGATGGGGGTGCTCCCCCACCAACAGGTGCCAAGGAATGCCATTCACACCTCCATGCACCATGACAAAGGACTATCTAGCCACAAACGTCAGTGGAGTCAAGGCTGGCAAACCCTGCTTCGAGCACATACCTTCTGGAAGAAGGCTTTTCCTTTTATTTCCTTTCCCCCAGACCCTTTCATCATCACTACATCAGATAGCAAGGTAATAACTGGGGAATCTGACAATTACAACTTCAGATAAATGCTCACAGCCTATCAGGATGGAAGCTCTGGCTTTTCATCTGTCAAAATGACCATCGTAACTGGGCTGCAGAAAAGAACCCTGACTTTCATGAAAATAATTCAGAGTAAAGACAGGCTAAAGAGGAAGTTCTGAGTGTATTCTTTAAAAGTTTAAGTCAGGCAGCCCTAGTGGCTCAGCGGTTTAGCGCCGCTTTCAGCTCAGGATGTGATCCTGGAGACCCGGGATCGAGTCCGCGTCAGGTTCCCAGCATGGAGCCTGCTTCTCCCTCTGCCTGTATCTTTGCCTCTCTCTCTCTGTGTCTCTCATGAATAAAAAAATAAAATCTTTTTAAAAATAAAATTAAAAAATAAAAGTTTAAGCATCAAAGAAAGGCCTCCGTGAAGCCATAAACAACCATCTTGGGCTGCCTTTCTGATTAAATAAGAAGCACTCTTATGGGGTCTTTTGGATATAGTCTGCTTTTTGTTTTAATGTGGTTTTAATCATGGAATCATGGCCCTTTGTTCCTTCAGGAAATTCTGTCAAATGTTTCACATTCCTCATAGAGAACTACTGTCCATGCGAGTTAAGATCCCAAGTTCTACATTTTGGGGTGAGCCACGTTTTGTTGTTGTTTCTTAATGCCGACGTGAGAGAAAAAAACCATGCGGGGAGGAAAGAATGCAAATGTTCGTCATTGAAAACACACGCTAAACCAGAAACATCTCCCTAGCGCACAAGGTCAAGAATAAAAAAGTAAATCTGCCTCATGTTCTGCAGGCATGCTAATGGGTCATGAGAAATGCTGGGGCAAAGGCCCTTGACAGGAGTGCAGGGAAATGCCTAAAAATAGACACTTCACCCAAAGGAGGGTTATCTGTTAGAACTACATCATTCTCAACGTGACTGAGCAGCACAGACCCTGACATCAGAGCATGAAAAACACAGATGTGCTATTACCAGTTCTCTTCAGTTCTCTTCTTAGACTGAAAGGAGATGAACTCTGCCACCACTAAAGCACTCCCTTCAAGGCTCCCTGCGAATCTTTCTTGAAGCTCTTCCCCAGCTTTTGACATGCTGACTTGGAAAAGTGAGGAGAGAAGATGCAGTGCACCTGGCATCTCCTCATCTCTTCCTGGAAGTGGAGACATCGAGGAGAAAGTTTGGTGGAGTCCATACCTCCTACAACTGGGTTGCACTTCTGCATTAGCAGCTTTGGGACCTGGAGCAAATCATTTCATTTCCCGGAGCCCCCCAGCTTCTTGATCTGTGACACAGAGGCAGTAATGAGAACTAAACATGAGAATGTACAGGCCCAGGGCTCAGCACAAAAGAGGCCCTCACTCAATAAACTGTGAGCATGGAATGATTCGAAGAGACAGCTTTCCAGGGGTGATCACAGCCCAGAGGTCTGGACACAGTGCTCTGAGGGGCAAGTTGGCCTCCAAAGAGCCTATATGAAGCCCATCAGGTTCTTCTCAGACTCAGGTTTTTCATCTACTCCATGAGCCCCTATATCCAGCATTGTCAAGAATGTGGGAAGGCAGAGACTCCATTTGTAGGAGCAAAACTTGGTGAAGCATTCTGGACGGCAGTTAGGTAGCACTTATCACACACCCTTCAACCATCCAGCCCACTTCTGGGCATCTGGTCCGTCCCTGTATATGTGCATAGTTATGATAGTAACAATGACGCAAAATGGTAGCTGACCTTTACTGAGCACTTTAAAAAGTCCAAAGTATTTTACATGTGATTTATGTACATACATTTCCTACATGATACATCTGGTATAATGCTACATGTGATATTACTTTGATATATGTATTAAGTAACTTAGCCCTACAAGGTGAGTATTATTACTCTTATCTCCATCTTACAGAAAAGAAAGTTGAGACATGAAGTCATTAGTAATTTGCCCTAGGTCAAGGGTCAGCAAATGTTTTCTGTAAAAGGCCAGATGGTAAATATTTTAGGTGGGCCAGATGGTCTCTGTCACAACTACTCAACTCTGCTATTGTAGCATGAAAACAGCTCCAGACAATAGGTAAACAAATGTGCATGGCTGTATTCCAACAAAACTTTATTTATGGACACTGAACTGTGAATCTCATGTGATTTACATATATCAGGAAACATTATTTATTGATTTTTTTGATCATTTAAAGATAAGAAAATCACTCACGGCTTGCCGGCCATACAAAAAATGAGGGGGGTGCATTTGGCCCGAGGGCTGTGGTCTGCCAACCCCTGCCCTAGGTCATTTCCGCCGTCGATAAAATCCTGTGTCAAAGTCAGGCAGGCTAGCTCCAGAAGGCACATTCATGATCTCACGCTACCGTTACCTCATTTAGAAGCAAAAAGGAAGAGTAGACAAATGGTTCAATAAATTATGCATTCATATTATGGGATGCTCTGCAGCATTAAAAAGTCACACACATATATACTGACCAGAAGCAGCTCTGCGCATGTTAAGTGAAAAAAGCAAGTTGTGCATGAATACATACATCATGACCCAGCGTAGGTATAAAAAATAAAACTAGGTACGTACATGTTTATGTGTACATATATATACACACGTGTCCACAGACACATAGTGAACATAAGAAAAAGATCTAAAAAGAATAGGAAGTGTAAGCAGCCAGGGAGGGACAGTGGGGTGGAGGTGGTAAAGTGGAGCACTAAGCTTTCTTGTGTAGGTACACTGCTCCATACACGGTTCGAACCCTTCACATCCCAAATGCATCCTTCTATTACTTACATAATAAGAGAAAAAGTTGGGGGGCTAGTTACAAGGCATCACTTGCCAACATACTTTGAGCTCTCTGAGCAGTTTCCATGTACCCGGTCTCAACAAAAGCTGGTTAAATTAATGACGGCAGGACAAAGACTTTATTTCTAGAGGGAAAAACAAACAAGCAAACAAAGGTGGCCTAAAGTACAGTAAGTAAACACAGCTAGGTCTTTCTTTGACTATCAACAGTAATTTTCTTTTTAATTGCCTGTGTGTGTAACCCAACCTTCTCTAGACACCATTAACCTTCAAACCAAGGATGTCAGTTGTAAACAAAGGCTTCAAGGTTTTCCTCTGCCGTGCGATATTCCAGGCATAGTTTCTTGCCTGCATCAACTTTAATTTATGAAGTTATTTTGGTTTGCTCCACTGGCATGCGTGTAGCTGAGGGGGGAGTCATCGACTGGGAAAATGAGATTTCCCTCAGTGCCAATTTTTAAATCCAGCCTCCAGGTCATCTTATTTTTTTGGATGCTTCCCACAGTCACATTTTTTTGTTTGTTTGTTTTACATGAAAGAGTACATTCTCCTTCCTCAAGCCAGGTTTACCATTTTCCATTGCTTTTTATTAAAAATGCGTCTTACTCAAATGGAATGTTCTCAGAGTTTCCGCCTTGCATTGGCCTGGGTAAAGAAAGCCCTAGAGTAGATGCCTCAGGATGTTCACACAGACCCCGCACTCCAAGCTGCCTCCATGTACCATATAATCACATCTGAAGAAATAAGAGGGTCCGAAATCCCATCTCTGACGCCAGGACCCTAGACTCATTCTTAGATCTGGAGCAGACCCCAGTGGGTCCATCTACACCCATTAAAATGGCAGCTGGCTGGAGCAGAGTCTGAAGATGCTAAAATGCAAATCTGAGAAGGTTCCTGTCAGGTAACATTCCCATGAGAGCTGTGAGGGCCTTCTGTTGACCAAACAATGAATGTTTTCAATCCCAAGCAACACCTGGTTTGGAGGGTACAGGAGGGAGCTTTAAACTTCAACTATACACGCCACACTAATCCCAAATTCATGACATAATTGTATCCACTGCCAAGACTGGCAAGACAAAGCTACCCTAGCCAGTGTGTGAACCAAGCCATCTTGATGTGGCCTCTTAACTGCCCCGTCTTCCATGTGACCATGACTGACATCCTCAGTTACTTAATTTGCAATGGAACATTATTTACCCCCTTGGACAGGGGAATGCTAATCCTTTGTTTTTGTGATGGGATCAATGTTACACTTTCCAAATGCTCCCAGCCACATGAGGAACAAAAAATAAACTGTTAACACAATTTAGTTTATATACATTTTTGTAATTAAAAAAAAAAATAACATGAGGGACACCTGGGTGGCTCATTAGGCTAAGTATTTGCCTTTGGCTCAGGCCATGATCTCAGGATTCTGGGATAAAGCCCTGCATTGGGCTCCTTGATTGGCACTCTACTCAAAGATTCTCTCCCTCTCCCCTATGCCCCTCCCCGTGCTCATGCTTGCTCTCTCGCTGTCTCTCAAATAAATAAATATCTAAAAATAAATAAATAAATAAATGAGATCTACCCTCTTAACAATTTTTTAAGTGTACAGCCCATACTCTTAAATAGGTACAATATTGTAAAGATCTCTCTAGAACTTCTTCATATTGCATAACTGAAACTTTATACCAGTTGAACACCAGCCCCTAGTAACTACCAGTCTCCTTCCTGTTTCTATGAATTTGACTACTTTAGATTCCTCTTGTAAGTGGAATCATACAGTGTTTATTCTTCTATGACTGGCCTATTTCACTAAGCATAATGTCCTCAAAATCTAGCCAGGCTGTTACATGTGGCAATATTTCTTTCTTTTTTAAGGCTGAATAATATTCCATTGGATGTATGTGTATGTGTGTATATATATGTAACATTTTTTTAGGGGATCCCTGGGTGGCTCAGTAGTTTGGCACCTGCCTTTGGCCCAGTGCATGATCCTGGAGTCCCAGGATCAAGTCCTGAGTCAGGCTCCCAGCATGGAGCCTGCTTCTCCCTCTACCTGTGTCTCTGCCTCTCTCTCTCTCTCTCTGTCTATCATAAATAAATAAATATTTTTTAAAAACCCTTTTTTTAAAGATTTTATTCATTCATTTATTTATTAGAGAGAAGGGAGGGAGAGGAGCAGAGGAGAGGGACAAGCAGACTCCATGCTGAGCTTGGAATCCGACATGAGGCTTGATCTCAGGACGCTGAGATCATGACCCAAGCTGAAATCAAGAGTCAGATGCTTAACTGACTGAGCCACAAGGCGCCCCTCTATATATGACGTTTTCTTAATCCATTCATCTTTTGAAGAACATTTAGGTTGCTTCCATATCTTGGCTATTGTGAATAACACTGCAACAAATGTGGGAGTACAAATATCTCTTCAAGATCCTGATTTCAATCCTTTCAGATAAACACCCAGAAGTGGGATTGCTACATCATATGGTGATTCTAATTTTAATTTTTTGAAGAACTGCCACACTATTCTCCATAATGGCTGCACCAATTTACATTCCTACCACCAATTCATGAGTGTTCCAATTTTTCCACATTCTTGCAAACACTTGGTATTTTTTGTTTTTGATGATGGCCACCCCAACAGGTATGAAGTAACATACCACTGTGGTTTTGATTTGCATTTCCCTGATGATTAGTGATGTTGTGCATCTCTCCGTGTACCTGTTGTCCATCTGTATGTCTTTCTTTGGAGAAATGTCTATTCAAATCCTTTGTCTGGTTTTTAATCAGGTTATTTGGGTTTTTTCCCGTTGAGTTGTAGGAGTTCCTTCTATATTTTGGATATTAATCCCTTATCAGATATGTGGTTTGCAAATATTATACAGATTACAAGTGTCTTTTGGCCAAATAGAATATAAAATTTTCTAACATTTATATCAGGGTCAATAAGATAATGCCTATGGCAATCTGACCCAGTATCTGTTAAAAATAAAGTTATTGACACACAGCCTGGCCATTTGTTTAGGTATAGGCTATGGCTCCTTTCAACCTGCAATGGTTGAGATTAGTAATTGCAAGAGACTACATGGCCCATAAAGCTAAAATATTTACTACCTACTCTTTATAGAAAAAGTTTGCTAAACCCTGGATTATTGGATCAATGCTTAAAAGCATGTCTATTCTGGCCCCAGTCAAAACGTGACAGAAAGGACGATTCTCGGTCAGATTATTCTCCTTTAAACATTCTGATTTTTATCACTGAAGACAACTTTAAAATCCAAGCTCCTACTGCCAAGTACATAAGTTACTGTTGTGTCTTTAGTCCTACCAGAGGTACCTTATTCTTACGCAGTTGAGGGGGACAACTAAGACTTTCACTTACCAGGCACACCTTCTCTAACAGCCATTCTACGTGGCCCACACCATCTTTCCTTCATTTGCACTGAAGTTGCACAGAGAGCAGCTATGAGACCTCCTGACCAGCAGAGAACGAAGCAGAGGAGGGTCCAACACAGCTTAGATACGGGGACCGAAAACCCCCAGGGATATTGTTTGGCTCTTTGGATCCAGAAATCCAGGGGTACTCCTAGATTCCCAGGTTTGCATTTCTGTCACTCACCACCACAGATTTCTGAGATCTTTCCATGTTGTACTCTTTGTATTTAAGAGTTGATAGGTTAGGGGCACCTGGATGGCTCAGTTGGTTGAGCGTCCGATTCTTGATTTTGGCTCAGGTCATGATCTCCGGGGCATGAGATTGAGCCCTGCGTCAGGCTCTATGCTCACTGTAGAGTCTGCTTGTCCCCCCCCATCTGCTCCCCCCCACATACTGGTTCTTTCTCTCAAATAAATAACATCTTTAAAAAAAAGAGTTTATATGTTATTTTTCATGTTTCTACATTATCTTAATAATTTTCATCTTTAATAGGTACATTACCCATTATGTGGGACAAACCCCTCCCTGGCCACCCAATCTACTGACACCAGTGCAGAGCTCACTGGGAGCCGTAATACTGACTCAGCAAACTTCTCATGTGGCAGACACAACTAAGGGCCACGATGCCACGGGTGGTCCTTGTTACACACGGGACCACCTCCAGCTAACCACGTGCTCACCTAACTGACAAGCCCAGGTGCCACCAGCCAGGCACAAAGGCTCAGCGAGAGTACCTTCCCAGTGCCGATGAGGCACAGCTCCAGGGTGTTCAGCCATGGAAGACCTAAGCCATTGCTCTACCCACCTAGACCGCATCCCTCACAGCCAGGACTGTCTGCTGTCAGGCTCCCCAACCTGGAAGTAAAACTGTTTCACTTAGTGCACAATCGTATCGTTGGTCTCTTCGTCTTCATTTTTTCTTTTACAGGTTGTAAGTGACTTCTGTTATTTTTGCAGGTTGTCCTCTCAAGGAGGCAAGTTCCAGATCAAGGCAGATACCATGTGGGCCTAGCTGCCGTGCCTGGGACCAAAGCAGGTTCAGTGGCTTGTGAGGAGGGTGGGTGAATGGATGAAGATATTCTGTGCGCCAGGCTCTAGGTCATTTTTCACAATCATATATAACACTGCTTCTTTCTACAGCTCTTCCAGCTCCATTCTGGCAAAAGATGTTCCCAGCAAAGTTTGTGGTCGGCAGGGTGGGACAGAATTTGAAGAAAGACACATGTTAGGAAAAGCTACTTGAACATTCTGGCAAAGCCTCACTGAACCTGTCAGTTGCTGACAGGGCTGGGAAAAGAGCACACTAGAAGCCATCTGTCACATGTCCCTCTCATGAAGGTGGCTCAGGGTTACTACCCACCCCTTGCCCGTAGGAAACGCCAGTCCTTGTGACCAAACAAGGGCCACAGAGCCATCCTCTCACATTGGTGTGGCTGATCCCAGCTTCCTGATGCCTTCTGCCTTCCTCCATTCGGTTCTCACAGAAACCCAAGAGATAGGTGGCAGTACCATTGCCATTTTACAGATGAGGAAGCCGAGGTTAAAAGTGGAGAACCAGTTGCTATATAGGTGACTCCACCTAGGAAGTGTTAAATTAAGTAAACGAGGAGGCCATTAGGTTGAGTGGCAGTCTAGTAAGCCAACCAAAACCTAAGTCCATAAATGCCTCAAGGTTATGAAAAGAGTTATGAGTCTCTCATATTCTGTCTCCCTCTCTGATATTTCCCACTCATTTTCTCTCCTAACTCTGGGAAACGAACAAGGGCTGGTGGAAAGGGAGGTGGGTGGGGGGTGGGGGTGACTGGGTGATGGGCACTGAGGAGGGCACTTGATGGGATGAGCACTGGGTGTTATGCTATATGTTGGCAAATTGAACTCCAATTAAAAAAATGAATAAAAATAAAAATAAATCACAAATAAAATAAAATAAATAAATAAAGTAAAATAAAAATAAAAAATAAATAAATAAAATAAAATAAAATAAATAAAAGATGTTGTGGGGGCAGCCCAGGTTGCTCAGTGGATAGCGCTGCCTTCAGCCCAGGGCCTGATCCTGGAGACCCGAGATCGAGTCCCACTTCGGGCTCCCTGCATGGAGCCTGCTTCTCCCTCTGCCTGTGTCTCTGCCTCTCCCTCTCTGTGTCTCTCATGAATAAATAAATAAATAAAATCTTTAAATAAAAAATAAAAATAAATTTAAAAATTAAAAAGGTTATGAAAAGAAAATGCTAAGGACAACCAATCCTAAACAGCCAACTAGGTTTTAAGCTGTAGCCAATCAAGTAACTGTTTCCTGGTGCCTCCATACCTTCTCATGTGAGTCTCTGCCCTGGCTCCTTTCAGAGGACCTCTTCTGAACACTTCCCATCTGGCACTGCCTGCCTTGAACTGATTTTCAAACAAACTTAAAATCTGTCATATGCCTTTGGTTTCTCTTTTAACAAGAGCTTAGAAGTAACAAGAGCCTAGATTTTTTTCAATGCCTAATCCCCACTATTGCAATCAACCATGGTCAAGGATGGACTCAGTGGCTCCAGCAAAGGACTAAGAGGCCTGGCACCATCCAACTCCCTCTGACCTCCAGGCCCACAGGCTGGGATGTCTGCATTCCTGGATGTTCCAGCTGTACAGCATCAGGTCATGGACCTCTCTGCATCCTCTTTCCTTTCAAAGACATGCTTCTTGGGGGCCTACAGACAGAAGGCAGCTCCAAGCTTGCTTTCAGCCCCCACAGCCAACAGCACGGTTCGGTTGGAGCCCCTGACTGGGAAGCTCCTGGTTCTTTTTTTTTTTTTTTTTAATTTATTTATGATAGTCACAGAGAGAGAGAGAGGCAGAGACACAGGCAGAGGGAGAAGCAGGCTCCATGCACCGGGAGCCCGACGTGGGATTCGATCCCAGGTCTCCAGGATCGCGCCCTGGGCCAAAGGCAGGCGCCAAACCGCTACACCACCCAGGGATCCCTCCTGGTTCTTTTATTTCATTTTACTTAGGGTTTTGGGGGTTTGTTTTGTTTTGTTTTTTAATGAGCTTTCTCAATTACAAAACTTCCTTCCTCTCTTTCCAGCAAGAAGTCAGGCTTTGAATGCTATAATGTCATTTAGGTTACAAAAATGATTTATTTATTTATTCATTCATTCATTCATTTAAATGGAAAAATCACATATTTCATTTGCCTTAGTTTCAACGCACCCTCCCAAAACAGTTTTCTACTGAGCTTTTTTCTGCCCTTTCATGGTAGACTATGTGATTTATTGTCCAAACAGGGACCCTTTTAAGGATGAAAGAAGACACACTATTAATCCTGACACCAGCCATATGATTACCTTTCTTTGGGTGGAGGGGTGGTGAGGGGGGGTGGGAGGAGTCATCAGAGCCCAGAAGAATGTGGGGAACCACTTCCAGACAGCAAATTGAATTAGGGTATATTAATGTCAGGCCTTGAAAGAGTCAACAACCATGCAGTCCACTTTTAAATAAGAGTGAGACTCTTTGCTCTTCTCAGACACTGGAATTCAAATGCCTGATGCAGACTCTACAGGTCTAACAGAAGGTGGGTGATTTCCTGCTCACTGCCCAAGAAGCCAAAGGATCTAGCTTTAAGGGTCTTTATTTTCTAGCAGTAATTCTAATGTGCTGAGACCAAACCTTTCTAGTCCTAGAAATTTCATGGGGTGGGTGAGGGGTGGGGTGTCTAGTCTCGGAACAAAGAAGGCTGGGGAGATATTGGGTCCATCCCAGCCATCAGGCAGGGCCACACCCATCGTTCCAGATGGAACGGAATCTCTGCTCTTTATTTTAGACCTCCAAAGGAAATCATGCCACCTCCCTGGGTGAGCCAGTCCAAAGTTTAATTGAGATCTTCAGGGCCGGGCACCCCTCCTTCCGGACCATACTCCACCCAGGAAACCGGTAACATCTGACCCTCCCACCCATCATCTCCTCAGCCTCCAGGGCCTGCAAGGGGTATCTTCTCCACGGACCAAAAAACCCTCTCTGGACCCAGAAAATATTCAGAATGTGAAATAGACACACACACCTCCTCTCTCCTAGCTCAGCAGCCCCCTCCTCCTGGAGCCTTTTAATCCCCAAGCAGATTGTAAATGGAAAGACAGGAAATGCAAGAAGCAAAGCTTCAGAGTCACTCCATCTCCAGTACAGCCCCTCCCCGCCCCAGCCTCTCTCCCCTTGACAGACAGACAACCCATTAAAAGCCTGCCCCTAATAGTCTTTCCTGTAAGAACTTGTAAACAGCATCATTCAAGCTCAGACTTGGGTACTTCCCAGCTCACTTGCTTGCATTTCCTTTGTCATGGAATGTCCCCACGGCACACCTACCCCTCCGTATTCCCCTCCCCAGCTCCCTCTCCTTCCATCCCCCTGAAATTTAAGGGTCTTCCTCTTGAATGCTGCTTCTTTCACTTAGCACCATGCATTACTTTTCATTTCTTTAAAGGAAGCCCTTCCAATTAGTGGGCTGGAGACTCCAGATAGGCCTGCCCCGTCCTTCATTCTAACATCTTCCTACTGCTGGGTCTTCTCCAGGGTTCTTGCCAGGTCTCAACATTAAGTGAGCAAAATCTGGACCTGCAGAAATTGTGTTTTAAGTAAACCCTGTGCCTGCAAAACTGTTTTTGTTTTGTTTTCAAGAAGGGAACTTGTTATTATATAACTTCAAGTTTGCAAGACAAATACACCAAAAAGGACAGGGGCCCCAACCCAGGGGTTGGCCAGGTGACATAACTGGGTAAAAGGGGTTGACTGTGAGGCAAGAGGGAAAAGTGTGGTCTGTGGTGAAATGTAAAGCCTGGAACTTTGCCCCACAATAGACATTCAATACTGTAGACAAATGTTGCTATGCAAAAATTCTCCTCTAATGTTGTTAGAGCTTTCAATTCTCTAAAACAAATCTTTTTTAAGATTTTATTTATTTATTCATGAGAGACTCAGAGAGAGAGGCAGAGACATAGGCAGAGGGAGAAGCAGGCTCCCTAAGGGGAGCCCGATGCAGGACTTGATCCCAGGACTTTGGGATCACGACCTGAGCCAAAGGGAGATGCTCAACCACTGAGCCACTCAAGTGCCCCTAAAAGAAATCTTAAATCAAGGACTTTATGTGAAATTTTCTAACTTTTAAAAATATTCTGTGGACTGAACAAGCGGCCACCCCTAGGCTAGATGGTAAATAACTCCTGCTACAACCAGGGTCCCAGCACTATTGGGCACTGTTAACTATCATGCAAAAGAACACAGTGCTAGGAGCAGTACCCAGGGCCTAGGGGCTAGGCGAGAGCAGGCATGGGGGTGAACATGTGGCCAAAGGCAGATCTCAGACCCCCATCCTCCTGGGGACACTTTCTGGGAGTGATCTTATTTTATAGGAAGGAAATCAATCAGGAAATAGGATCCACTTTACTGTAATTCACTTTACATGAGCTCACTTTACAGAAATACACTTTACAGCCAGCTTTGCTGAAACAGATCTACGAGAGATATGATGGGCGGTGGCCTTTTCCCAATAAAAATATACAAGATATACCACACATAAAGCCCTTAACTAGCTCACAGGTCCCTGTGATTGAGCAAAAACCAGTAACTTGAATAAATAATCCTACAAAACAAAGGCCTATACCTTCCTTCCCAAACTCAAAGCAGGGGAGTCGGCCCCAGACCCAGCAGAGAAGAAAAACGAGTTTAAGAGTCACATTCCCTTGCTTGGTTTCCACAACCCAGAAGACACATGATGCTGGGCAAGTTACTTATCCTCGTAAGCCCCAATTTCCTCATCTGTGAAATGGGATCATGACAGCACAATCCCAATAAGATCCCTGTAAGGATGAGGAGATAAAGCTTTTTAAGCTGTAGACTGCGTGGAGGTGCTAACAGGTTTTGTTTAAAGAGAAGGAAGCAGTGAGAAAAGGACTGCTATAGGGAGAGGTACCTGGGGGGGCACATTCCGTTGAGTGTCCAACTGACTCTTGATTTTGGCTCAGGTCAAGATCTCAGGGTCCTGAGATTGAGCCCCAGGTCCAGCTCACTCTGTGCTGGACCTAGAGTCTGCTTAAGATTCTCTCTCTCCCTCTCCCTCCACCCCTCCTTGTGTTCTGTCTTTAACAAAAAGGGCTAAAGGGAAAACCAGTGAGAATAGTCAGTCATTAGCATAGGGAGCAGCACACCTTAGGTAATCAATACAAATTTAGCTCTTAATTAAGACAGCTCCCCAGATTGGAGGCTGGAGGCAACCTGGAGGTCCCAGAGGGTGGAAGTAGGGTCTCCTTGGGCAGTCACCACAATGCCCAACCTCACACCCTCTAGAAACAGCCAGGCCTGGAGTCCCTATCTGGCTGAGGCTTTAGCCAGCTCCAAGCCAGGCTCTGAGGCCTCCTGACTCTTTGCTTGCTGTCCGCTGGTTCCACCTCCTCCTTGTCCTGGTGGAGAGGGACTTTCACCGTTTCTGACGGGTGGTGACAGCTGAGATTGGGGCTGAACCTGAGGAGGAAGGGGGCTTTGGGATCCCAAACTGGGCCACCTCGTCTAGCTGTCCAGAGCTCCACCCTGGGCTCCCAAACCAGCAGGAACTTCACCATATGCTTCTATTAGCCGTTGGCCACCTGCCGGTCTAAGGAACCTCCCGAAGAGGAGTGGGCCTGGCATCCAGGTGTTACTAAATTCATCCTTCACTCAAAAAGTATTCATTGAGACCTACTGTGTACAGACACATGGCAAAGAGCAATAAGTAATAAGCACAGGCCCTGACTTCATGAAGCTTATAGGCCACCAGTCCCCAAATCACTTTTACTTCCAACAATAAATCCCAAATACATTTTCAAAAAGAAAAAAAAAAAAAAAAACAAGTGTCAGAAATTACTCAGGCAGATGTTCCTGCACCTTCATATTAAAATGATTCATGCTTTTTGTTATTGAACCAATTCATGAGTTTGGGGGAGTTTAAGCAGCCCAAGTGTGTCTTATAATGGGCCCTCAATGGAAAAAAAATTGTCACATACTCCCACTCCACAGCATTTGTAACACGTCCAGCCAGCCCACAAACAGTAGTACATTCGGTTTTTCCTTCACCAAGGAACTAATTTGCATAGATTTTGAAGGTGTGATCTTGTTTTTCAAAGCTTATTGCTTTGCTTTAACACTGTCCAATCACTTATATGCTAGTGAATTCCAGAATACAGTTTCCCAATGACAATAGGCAAATCAAGTTACTATTATTCTCTGTCCATGATGTTCACCCCCCTGATTTGTTTAATATAAATCTACACATGAAGAACATCACAATTGATGAGAGCCAGATTTAGAAATTACAGTTAGCACGCATTCTGGGCTTCCAAAATCATTTTAAGGCACATCAGCATTTCAAATCCATCTGAAAAAATAACCTCAAAATATATTTCTGCCTCCTACAGACTGTGGAACTTGGGCAGGATTCCTAAATCCTCTGTGCCTCACTTTCTCATTATAAATTGGGATTAACCAGTTGCACCCACCTCGTTGGTCTGTGGTCAGGACTCAATAAAATAAGACAAGTAAAATAAGTATTAAGTGCTTTTACTATAATTTTCGAACACCAATGTGAAGTAGCAGAATGTGGCTGTTGAAAGGGCATAGACTTTGGGGCCTGGGTGCAAGTCTCACCTTTTTTGTTAACATCCGTGATTTTGGGCAGGTTACAAGGAATCTCTCTCCATTTTTCTCATCTGTAGAATTGGGATAAAACTAGTCTCTAGCTCAGAGAGCAGCTGTGAGGAGAGCCCTGGTATGCATAAGCACTATATTAAGTTTATAGCTATTTTAATGATAATGAAACCATGGCTTATCAGAGGTGTTTCCCTCTCTGGGGAAAACTGTCTATATAACGAGTTTATAGATATGTCTGGGCTCCCACAGGGAAACAGATTTGGGATCAAACCAGCATCCACTTCCGGACTCACTTACAGCTATTGTTCCTAACACCTTGGGTTTCGATTTCCATGGTGACCAGTATGTTTGTTTACTTGTTTCCTGATTTTTTTTTTCCCTGCAGTTAGAGTCCCACAAAGGCAACCAGGCTGAGGATCGTATTGTTTATGGCAAATGTCAAAGGCACCTGCCCCTCTGCTCAGGCAAAGCCTGGGATAAATGCTCTCCAGCCTTCACTCAGGGCACCTTCTCTGGGTCCACATCCCACCCCTCCAGGCCTACCTTCTTGGGCCCTTTAAGGCAAGTATCCTATAAACACTAAACATGCGGCTTCTAACCCAGAGTGAGCCAGGACCCTTTGACTGGTAAGAGTCAAATTACTGGCTCACACAAACAGGAAGCCCAGGGTGGTACATTTCACTCTTAGGATAGAGGGAGACCAACCATCAAATAATGTGATAAGGAATCAATCTCAATCTCTCTCTCTCTCTCTCTCTCTATCTATCTATCTTTGTTATACTGCCTTTATTCTCAGGCAACGACCACACAAGTAGTTCCAGGCTTCCTTCCACCAGTGTGACAACCCCAGAAGCAGAAGAGCAGCCCTTTCTGGACCATGAATCACATCCTCATCTCTAAACCCGTGGAGAGGAGTCAAAGAAAGCAAGGCTCTGATTGGCCAGGGCTGGGTCATGCTCACCCATGGAGCCAATGAGAAGTCATCCCCACCTCATGGGATGGTACCCCAGAGCAAGAGGGAGCAGCTATTAGGAGAAGAGGGAGGCCGTGTTAGAGTAGGGAAAAAAACAAAGCCCTTTGCTCCCACATTCTTCAAAGCTGCTGCTATGCCTTTACCTCCCGAATCCTTGCCACCAGCCGTGAGGCCCCCTCTAGCCTCCATGGCTCCATGTTAGCCATCCCTCCACTCAGTGAGACCCAGACCATAGCTGAGTCTTTTCCCAAAGCCAGCAGCATCTCCTGGCTGCCCTACAGTGTTGCCTGGGTTCAAACTTAACAGTTTTGTCCTTCTTCCACACATCTTCATGTCCCATCTGGTGCTAAGTTCTGTAGAATCAGCCTCCCCAAAGCTGCTTACATCCACCCCACCCCTCTTTTTGCAGGACCACATACTACTCAGAACTTCTCAAGCCCATTTGGCCTCACAGCCTCTGCCACCAGATTCAGCGTTTTCCAGCTCAGCCAGTATCAGCCTCCTCTGCTCAAAAACTCTCAGTGGCCCCATTTTCCCTAAAAATGTAACTCCCAACATCTCAGCCTGCCATTCAGAGACCTCCCCATATGATGATCCAGCCTTCCTATCCCATGCACCGCTACAACTACTCCAACCTCCTGCTATTCCCCCTAGTCACCACCACTGTTTGGCTCTGCCCTCCCTACTGGTGGGAGTCTGTCTTCACCACACTCCATATAGTAACCTCATATGATACAACTCCCACAACCCTGGCTATAGGGTCAGATCCAAACGCCAACACTTACCTGCCTCTCAACCCTGAACAAGTACTTTAGCCTCTGCGGTTTGTCATGTGCAAACGACAGTGATACCTAACTTATCAAATTGTAATGAAAAATACATCTATAAAGCCCCATTCACAGACCTGGCACCCAGGAGGGGCTCTTAAAAGGTGGCTTTACACCAACAGCCAACAGCCTTCATGGCCCAGCCCAAATGCCACCTCTCTACAGTGGCTTTTATTGATCTTTCCCCAACATGACTATCTTTGTACTTAAATTCTACCTTGTAATGTAGTTGGCCATGCACCTGACCTTGCCCAACTAGATTGGAACTTCCTGAAAGGGAGGAGCAGTCTCTTTCATCCTTACATTACTGAAACACCTCTACTAGTGTCACATACCCAGGAGGTGCTTGAATCATATCAGTGAAAATGACTCCATTTTGCGCATCCCAAAGTATTCCTGCTCGTTAGTCATTAGGTCACTAGGCTGACAGAAATCCAGTAACCACTGAGCACATCCCTGGTTGCAGGATTCCAGACAGTCACACTGTTTCCCTCTTTACCAGTTGCCCAGCTTGTCACATAAGAATCAAAATGGTCACATCCCACGAACTGTTACATGAGGATAAAATAAGCAAATGACAGTGGTTACCATTAAAACAAACACACAGTGTCTGTGCAACTAGAAAAACCTAATCTGACAAAGTGAGTGGCCTGGGGGGTTTCAGATAAATCCCAATCCGAGCCAGGGAAGGGGAAGGTTCCCATTATGGACTCCCCACTTCCAAAACTGTCACCCAGGGGGCTATCTGCTTTATGCACCAAACCTGACAATAAAGGAACATAGGCTTTTCCCAAAAATCAAATTCATACTGGAAAGACAAAGATGCGTCACCATTTAGCAGAGTCAAAAATGATTCTTGAAATTTCTCCTTGAATCCAAAAAAAGCATGCTAGATGCACTAAGATATTTATTATAAATCAATCAAGCTAGTCAATCAACAAATGGATTCAAGGAGAAATTTCAAGAATCATTTAAACAAGATGGCTGGAGTAATCTTAGGACTTCTGATGGTGAAATGCTAAGTAGGATAACCCTTGGTGAGATCCAGAGGGCCTAATATGCTTTGGGTTTTTTTTTGCTTTTTTGGTTTTTTTTTAAGATCTTATTTCTTTATGATCCCAGCAAGCAGACTTATATTTACAAGGCACTGATTGCCATCCCCCTTCTCCCAATGAAAATATCTTGTTTTTCCAATTATAAATATATTGCACACTCACAATACAAAACCTAGGTTATCTCAACCTCCATTCACTACATCATGATCATTTCTCCACATCAATAAAAACAGATCTACACAGGGACGCCTGGGTGGCCCAGCAGTTGAGCATCTGCCTTCAGCTCAGGTCATGATCCCAGGGTTCAGGATCGAGTCCCACACATGGGGCTCCCTGTGAGGAGCCTGCTTCTCTCTCTTCCTGTGTCTCTGCCTCTCTGTGTGTCTCTCATGAATAAATAAATAAGGTCTTAAAAAAAAAAAAAAGAATAGATCTCCATAATTCTTAATGGTTACAGAGGAGTCCATTATTTGAATATGCCAAAATTTGTATTATCAATCCTCTACCAATGGTCACTTAAATTGTTTCCTATTTCTGTTATAAATACTCTCTACCATTTATAACACTCTGTATATCATTTGTGCACTGGGTTTCTTAAGATAAAATCCTAGAATTGGAATTTCAAGGCCAAAGGTTGCACAATTTCAGCCTTTGATGTATATATTGTCAGACTCCTTAAGAAAGATCTCAATTTGCACTCCTATCAGCAAAGGGAGTATTATGCTTGAAAGAACCTATCTCCCCACACTTCCTTATCAATGTGTTACATTTTTGCCATTCTAAGATTCTGCATATACACAAGATTCAGTTTACTGAAGCGTTGAGCATTTTTTCATGTATAGTAAATCCCTATGTAATGCCTCTCTTCTCCCCCTAGAAACTACTTCCCCACTAACTACTCCCACCCTCTCTAGCTGTAACCAGAGCCACCATGTTGTTACAATTTCACCCCCATAGGCTTCAATCTAAGAATCTAAGAATTGATGCCTGCAATCTACTTTCATTGTTCCAGAGCAATCCACCGACACAAGACAGGTCAATAGAAGTCATTCCTTAAAATTTTTCAAGTCGGAATTGGGGAGGAAACTACCAGTCTCTCTCAACTGGTGGAAGTTGTTGAATGTGAAACCGTGACACATTCCCCAGCATATGGAGAAAATAGTGAGAAAAACAGGAGGATAGGTAGATCAAGAAGCAGATAAAAGAGATGGAGAGCGCTAGGAATGTGCAAGTTCCAGGTGGTTCTGAGGCATCTGAGTCCCTGTACTTCCCACTCTTCCTCGACACACAAGATAACTCACTTTCCTCCCAAATGAGTTCCCATTTGCCTATACTAGTTCAAACTTGATTGCTTCGTTTGCAACCAAGACTCCTACTTAATTAATAGAGCTGCTTTTCTTGGCTATTCTTTCTTTTGTGAAATACCTCTTTGTGGTCTTTGGACATTTCTCTACTGGACATTTCCTCCCTCTGATTGATTTCTATGAGAGTATTTTATAAATTAAAGCTATTTTCCCAGTTTGTCACTCAACTGTCAACTCTTGTTATGATCTCTTTTATCAGAGATTATTTCTTTTTTGCATTGTCAACTGTTAGCTTTTTTTATGATTGTACCTCAAAACTGAAATATTCACCCATACTTTCTTCTAGAATGTTTATAGTTTCATTTTTTTCACAAATCTAAATCTTCAACGCATTTGTAATTTGTTTAGTTAGTGTAAGGTAGGAATCCAATGTTATGTCTTCCTCAGTGATTCATTAGCCATTATCTCAACACCATTTCCTAAGTCAGCCATTCTTTCCCTTTTTATTCGAAATGCTTCCATTATTATACTCTAAATTTTTACCTACACTTGGGTGTGTATCTGGATGTTTTCTTTTACTTATATTCTTCACTGGGTCTCCGTAATCATGAGGGCATTATCCCTCATGATTGCAATGAGATTGTGATGTGATGAGAAAGATACTGAGAAGCTAAATTACTGGCTTTGAGATCTCAGACAAATTACCAAATCGCCAACCTTTTGTCACTTACACCATGGAAATCCTAAGTGAAAGAGAACTGCCAATCCTCTCAGTGTTCCCCTAGACTGTGAAATCTGTGCAGCTGGTCAAAATAAGGCAGATGTCTAGAACAACGTTGCAACGGGCAAATGAAGAAGTGGGTCAGGATTTGCCTGGAGCCTAGGAGAATGCTCGGCAGTGCTCATTCCCATTCTAACCCTGTGGAGGACAACAGGGTCCTCAACCCAAGCCTTGAAAAGTAGGTAATTGCTTATTAACCTCTAATATCCTGTGGGATGTCTCCAAGTCCACATGACAATGTTGCCATCACTCGTGTCTAAATGGAAAATTCTCACATTTTCTCAACAATATTTACTTATTGTTTTCTCTGGCCAGACAGAGCACTGTGTATTTTTAAACTTTCCAGGAAGACTGTTTATTAAGATAATACAGTGAAGAGCAATCAAACTGTTTGTTTTTGACTTTTGATTTAATTTTCTTTTCTATAATCCACTAAAGAAAATACTAGAATCATGCATTTGTGTTTCTTAGATTGCAGGCATCAGTTAAATTAGCAGTGGTGGGGTTTTTTCCTGTTTGTTTCTAAGACACAAGGAACCCCTCCCAGCTCTAATTCTTTCCTTGGGGTAATTTTTGACTTTAATGTGTAATAGCTGCTCTTCAAATTAACATCAAATCTTATTATGAAGTACCCGCAGTTGAATTACCATCAGTGGAAAATGCACCAGCACATTCTCAGATCTGAAGGGTGAATAGAGCTCCAGAAATCACCTGGGCAAGGTGTACATTTATACAGCTCAGAGAGATCAAGCAATGTGCCAAAAACTCACACAGCATGTTGGTGGCACCATCTTCCTTCCTCATCAACCTCTTCACTGGAGGCATCAATAGGGCTTCCAGGGGAATTGAAACACTTTGGCTTAGGACACGTAAGAGCAGAAGAAGATACCACTATTACTTTGAAGAGAAAGAAAGTGTGTGTCTTGATCTCACCTCAGGAAGTTATTAAATTGGCTATGTCCTTGAACTTTGCCAGATGTTAGCAACACAATCTTCCCATCTGCTAACAGATTCTGATCCTAGGCTAAATGTGTCTGTTTCTTGAATGTGGAAGAAGAGCACCAAGCTGGGAGTCCAGAGCCTGGGATTCGGTTTCAATTTTATAGTGGGAAGCACAGTCATCTTCTGATATTAGAAGGGCCCCAGGGATCCCTGGGTGGCGCAGGGGTTTAGCGCCTGCCTTTGGCCCAGGGCGCGATCTTGGAGACCCGGGATCGAATCCCACATCGGGCTTCCTGTGCATGGAGCCTGCTTCTCCCTCTGCCTATGTCTCTGCCTCTCTCTCTCTGTGTGTGTGACTATCATAAATAAATAAAAAATTTAAAAAAAAAATAGAAGGGCCCCAGTCGCTCTTTCTGCCCACAGGTTCTGCCCCAGTGCTATAATAAAACACCTTTCTGCACTGGAAAAAAAAAAAAAAAAAAAAGGACACCCCCCACCCCCACCCCAGCAAAGTGTGGTACATTTATTCTGGATGCCTCCAAAGAGTAGAGCCAGGACTAATGGACCTGGGCTTGACTGCAGATTTAGGTTCCCCATCAGCACTTGGTGAGGCCCAGGAAAATACAAGCAAAGAAAAAAAATCCAAGTCCCAGCCCTCAGGGAGGTTGCAATTTAGTGGGTAGAGCAAGAAGCCTATCTAACAAATATTTTTCCTACTTCAGCAGTTCAAAACAGGATGAGCTGCTTGAGAGAGGGTGTGAGTTCCCCAAGCCTAGGAAGAGTGGAGCAGAGAACAGAAACCAGCTCTCAAGGATGGTGCAGAGTCCTAATTGGAGAGCAGGCTGGAGTAGAAACTCAACATCATCTCAGGAAACAGTCAAAAAGTCTTCAGAGCAGGAATTTCCATGCCTGGCTGATCCTCGGGAGTTTGGAAAATACAAATGCCTAGGTACTGTCCATGAGCTTCTTTTTTTTTTTTTTTTTTTAAGATTTTATTTATTTATTCATGAGAGACACAGAGACATAGGCAGAGGGAGAAGGAGGCTTCCTGTGGGGAACCCAATGCAGGACTTGATCCCAGGACCCCAGGATCATGATCTGAGCCAAAGGTAGACACTCAACCACTGAGCCACCCAAGTGCCCCTGCCCATGCACTTCTGATTCAGACTATGGGAAGGATTTTTTCTTATGGGTTGAATTGTGCCCCCACAAAAAAAAAAAAAAAAAAAAAAAAGAAGAAGGAAAGAAACCCTAACCTCAGAATATGACCTTATTTGGAAACAAGGTCTTCACAGAGTGATTTAGTTAAAATGAGGTCAGTTTGAAATGTACATAAATGTTGAATCACTATGTTGTACACTTGAAACTAATATAATATGGTATGTCAACTATACTTCAATTAAAAAAATGAAGTTAAAATGAGGTTGTTAGGCTGAGCCCTAATCCAGTTTGACTGGTGTCTTTATAAACAGGGGAAATTTGGACAAGGAGGCAGACAGGCACAGAGGGAAGAATGTGTGAAGAGAGATAAAAAGAAGACATCTACAAGCCCAGGAACGCCTGAAGCTCCCAGAAGCAAGGAGAGAGGCCTGGAACAGATCCGTCCCTAGCACCTCCAGGGGGAGTGTGGCTTGCCCACAACTTGATCTCAGACTTCTGGCCTCCAGAACTGTGAGACAATAAATTTCTGTGGTCCTAAGCTGCCCATGCTGTGGTACTCTGGAGCTCTGGGTAACAAATGCCGCCAGAGAATCGGTATCAGAGCCGCCAAACTGCCTCAGAGGACAATCCTGGCCTGGAGACCGGTCCTCCGTCACAGACTGCCTCAGCTCTGGCACCTCTCTCTGTGTGCCCTTCCTTTGGTCCTCGGACCCCTGCTTGGGGAAGAAAGGAGACAGCGGTGAGTCCACGGCCACGTTCAACTGATCACCCAAATAGCGGGCAGCCTTTCTCAGTTTGGTGACTCTGCGGCTTCCAGGCAGCAGTGAGCACTGGAGTGTGAGCCAACACATCTACAAATGCCTCCAGGAAGAAAATGCCACTCTCCCCTCCAACAGCTGCAAAAATACTGAAGGCTGAAAGCTTTGGACTCTACCCTCATGCCAAGCTTCTCTTGGAGGAAAAGAGAGATGGGAGATACCAGAGGGCCAGCGACCTGTTTTTACATGTGCTTTTGGTCCTCAAGGTGGGACTCCTAGAACCCTGACCTAGGGTAAATCACATTGCAAACCTTCAGGCAAAGTAGCTACTGGGCAAAGAAGCCACAGAATTCCACGGAGCAGAATGCCATACCAGACGAAAGCTAGGAATGTGAGAAATTAAGGGGAGCTCCCAACAGAAGCACACGCAACCCCTCTGAGAGAATCAGGAAAAAGCGTGCCCACCCCAAGATACATTCCCAAAGCCACTGCCTCAATGAGCTGAACTTGTACAGGTATGACCCAACGGGGAAGCGCACTGGGTCAGCACGAGGGAAGAGGGAGAAGTAGGTCCTTGCTGTGTGCCCTCGGAAAACCACTTCACCTCTCTGAGCCTGATTTCTTTCTTTCTCAAACTGAAAGAAAAAGATGAAGAAGGAGTGGCCAAGTCTGAGCTGTGGTAATGATCACAGGAGATAAATACCAGACTACTTTTATGAACCTGCAGGTTTGTTATCTGAGTCTGTGTTCCCTGCCCAGCCCACAGATGCAAAACCCAGGGTCAATGGACTTGTCACTGCCAGGTAAAAAATCTTTGATTTCCCTAATCCAAACCTTGAATACCACAGGAGAGATGACCGCTCTCAGAGGTGAAGGGCGTTACATCCCATGTTTTCAAAAACATCTTATCACACATGCCCCCATCGCAGAAGAAAATGTATCTGTACATCCCTAGGGCCACTGAACTCCACTTTAGAAATGATCACTATTCCTCCCAAAGCAGGCTGTGGGGAGAGGGTAGGGAAATGCTACTAGGCAGGTTCCACCCTAGGGGGAAAAAAACCCTAAGCCTTTAAAAATAAGTATATGAAGATGTTATACAACGTATACGATATTCCTACACTGGTTACGATATATATAAAACTTGTAAAACCTAGGTGCCTGGGTGGCTCGGTTGAGTGTCAGACTCCTGATCTCAGCTCAGGTCTCAATCTCAGGGTTGTAAGCTGGAGCCTCACATAGTCAGGCTCCATGCTGGGCATGAAACTTATGAAAGAATGAAAGGGAGGGAGGGAGGAATTGAAAACCTAAATGGGCCACTGTAAGGGCTTAGTTAAATAAATACACAATTAAACCAACCCAAGACAAATGAAAGACACCAGATAACCCCCCAGGGTCATACTAGAAAACACCCACCATTTCACTGAAACTTTTGGTTTCCAAAGGGCTTCACGATTTTTTCTCAACATCCATCCGTTTTAAAAGAAACTATAAACATAGATGTGGGAAAGCCCTACAACAGCTGCAAAACAGCACGTATACAGTCTGCCATTTGTGTAAAATGTACACTATGTTCACCCATGCACAGACACAGAGATCTGGAAAAATGTCCACCTAAATGCGGATGGTAACTATCTCTGAGGGATAGAACCAGGCAACCAGGACACATGGGAGAGAGATTTTGACTTTCCTCTTAACGTTCTGCATTGCTGTTTGAATCCTCTTGAGCAAACAGGTAGGTTGTCTGGAAAAAAAAATGTTTAATCTCAGACATTAGATAGAATGACTCCTATTCCGTTGTGAGTCACAGCTGCACACTCAATTCTTGTACAGATCTTGTACAGGTTAGTACTGACATTCTCAATAGCTAGTAAGGTTGTTGGGGGCAGCAGCTATGATGGAGCAGAAAGAGTATTGGGCGTGGAGATGGGACTTGGTGCTGGGTCCAAGTGCTGGAACAAGCAGAGTACTCTATGGTAAGTCATTCACCCTTTTGAGCCCCCAATTCTTCATCTACAAGAATGTGGGAGAAAAAAACCTACTCATAGGATTATAAAGATCAACTAAAACACTATACATAAAGGATCTTCTAATTTTTAAGTGATTCTTCTAGAAAGATCAGGGACTCCATTGTTCACCCCTTCCTCCTGTCAGAACCCACCATGGGTGCCAAGGACACAGTAAGTATGCACTAAATGCTGGATCTATGACACTGGGCAAGATGCAGAAGCCAAATCAGGGTGATTCCCATCAGAATTTTGCTTCCACAGAGCCCCCAAGCTCTCATATTTAAGGCAGATATTCAGAGCACAAAGGCCCACACTCTGGGGGAACGGAATTAGAAGCAGACACACGTTCACTTTTAAACACTTGTCCAAAAAGAACCTGACTCTCAAATCCCTGACCCCCTCACATTCTTTCCAGAGTTGTGTTTCAGTGGCCAAAGACTAGTGAGAATTCAGGCACCATCATATAAAACCATCAGCCACCCAGCAGTTACCAAAATGTAAACTGAGAAGTACACTTGAAGCGTACCCGGAAACTAACCCGCACCTTCGTAATCCATGGAACCACTGAGGAAATCAGGTTTGTCCTTCTTTAATTTATATTCTGTTATATGTTATAGAGAATTAAGCTTTAATTTTAAAAATCCCTCTAATTGGATACTACTGATGGGAAGACATCTGGGGCAAATATCTAGGCTCGGTGCATTCCATCCCAAGCAATGGTTAGTGGTCTGTAGAATGAGTGTGTGGCAAAATAACCAGTGGTTGCTAATTATTATATATCACAGGGTTTGGCATCATCCATAAAGCCCTGTCACGCTGGCCTCTTCCTCTCCAGAAAGGATTACAGAATTGACTGTTTAGAATTTTTTTTCTCCAAGTTAACATACGTTTTCCTTGTCTTAATTGGATCCAGCCCCTTTGTCCATAAGCAGAAAGGCAATTTCTCCATAACGATTGCATCCTTCACATGGCAGGCCAACAGCCTTTCCTAGGTCTGGAAGGATCATTGGCTTCCTATTTTCTTTCCATTTGCTCAGCCTCGTTCTAGTAGTGATGTGAAAAACATGTGAAGATTATGTCCTAAGGTGCCTTCGATTTGGCCAAAAAAGGTATGATGTTACCGGCATGAAACATCTCCTCCAACCCACACAGAGCCTCAGAATTCGGGAGAACTGTTTGCCCCAAATGTTTTGGCCTAATGCAAATATTTATTTCTTCCAAAACAAGTAAAACAAACCACTTCCAAATTGGGGATGGGGGTGGGGGAGTTCACCAGACATTTTTCACAGTTAAGACAAACATTTGGGAAACATTTTCCAATTTGCCCTATACCCTTAGTTAATCTTTCTTAACCACATTGAATCATTTCCTAATTTACCATCTACTGTGACATCAAGGCCATTTCTTGAAGATCTTACTGACTTTCTCTGCTCTCCTCCTTTCCTCCATGTCACAAGGATACAGCATCAATCAAGCGTTTCTCGAACACACCAGGCACCCTCCCTAATCTGTGACTTAGGGGCTTAGAGATAGGGACCCGCGGCAGCACTAACTTGAGAAAAGTTGGATCTTGAGACATCCTTTGCCAGTCAAGTCCTGGGCCCAATTCTTTGTCCCCACCCCACCCCCTATTTTTCCTAGAGCTTGGAGTTTCCTTCTTACAGATGTTATCCGAACATCCCAACAAGCTCTTCCTGAATGCATTAACAGACAACATTAAGATAAAGCAGAGCACGTTTCTGCATCAGCCATTACAAAGCTGTTTCCTGGGCCATTTGTTGACTCTCCAGCTTGTTTTTATTTCACAAGTGGTATAAAAACCTTGCCAAGACGAAATTCCATTTTCAAATGAGATTTCACAAGACCTTTTATCAGATATACAGACCAATTACGCTGGCTGGGTTCTCTCCTGTAGTTGGGTAACTCTATCCTTCACCCCCTTTCCCTTCCTGAAGTGGTTAAGTTAGGAGGTTCACCTTCTCTGCAGGAGCAGATCAAAGGCTTGAGTTCCTGTCCCCTCATGACCAGGCAGTGACATCATGCAGCCTCCTCTCCAGCATCTCAAGTTTGACAGGGGCCCCCAAGAAGAGACTCTTTTAGCTGGCAAAGATCCCTGAAAAGTGAAGCTGCTACATTAATGCAACACACACACACACACGTGCGCACACACACACACACACACAGGTTAATATGGCTTCTACATGCAAACATCTATAAGCTTACCACTAAAAAATGGAAAGAGGTTAATATTTAGAAGCTTTTCTGGGGAGGGGGGTTGCTTCACACACACACTCTCTCTCTCTGGGATGAGGGGGACGCCCTGCAGTCTGGCAGAGGAATCAGTCTGTCTCCCACCCCAACCCACTACTTTTTAATTATGTAAAGAAAACTGCAGGGGCAGCCATGGTGGCTCAGTGGTTTGGTGCCACCTTCAGCCCAGGGTGTGATCCTGGGGACCCAGGATCGAGTCCCACATCGGGCTCCCTGCATGAGCCTGCTTCTCCCTCTGCCTGTGTCTCTGCCTTGTTCTCGCTCTCTCTGTATCTGTCACAAATAAATAAATAAAATATTTTTTAAAAAAGAAGAAAAAGAAAACTGCAGAGATCTGAGCACACACCTAAGGTACCATCAAGCAGAGGTGCTTCAGGGCAAGGGTCTCCCAAGGGGGAACAAGCACCCAAGCAAGGGGGGTGTGGGGCAGATGTGACCCGCAAGTGGTAAGCCAATGCCAACAGGAACTGGCCTGCCCAGTGCCCATGTATTGGCTCTGCCAAGGAAAGGGAGTAGCATGCTGCCAATGACATGTCCCCACCACCACCCATCTGGTTTAATGCCCTGCCCTTCAGGGGCAATTCTGTGG
The DNA here is from genome assembly GCF_003254725.2 of Canis lupus dingo. NCBI lineage: Eukaryota > Metazoa > Chordata > Mammalia > Carnivora > Canidae > Canis > Canis lupus. The sequence goes on along the minus strand of NC_064270.1, from coordinate 29,599,569 downwards.
CTCCTCAAGATTCTCTCTAAGCCCTGCCAGGAGGAGATGCCAAAAGGCTGATCTTGCTCTTTTGATGTATTGGTATGTATGAGGGATGGGGCGGGGTGAGGATACAAATAGAAGAATACCAGTAATGGGGCTCCAGAAAGGATCACAGCCGCCATGTGTGCATGCACATATTCCCCCTCCTCAATCGCAGATTCATTTGAGTTGATAAACAGTTCTACTTTAAAAAAAAAAAAAAGATGTTATTTATTCATTTGAGAGAGTGTGAGCACACAAGCACAGTGCAGGAGGGGCAGAGGGAAAAGCCAACTCCCCGCTGAGCAGGAAGTCCAAGGCAGGGCTGGGCTCTGTCCCCAGGACCCCGGGATCATGGTCTGAGCCATCTTAACTGACTGGGCCATCCAGGTGCCCCAACAGTTCTACTTTAAAATGGAAACACCTAATAGGAGGATTCACCTATCAGTGGTCATTCACAACCTAGTAAGAATTACCGTATCCAAAGGCTCTCAAATTGGCATTGACCTGAAATCAGGATCCATGAGGACAAATATATTCCCATTATACCCTTTTCCCCAGGAAATCTGACAGAGACCCTCTTTCTTTTCCACAATTGCAATCTCATGGGCATTCACATTTAGAAACCATACTGCCCTGAGCAATAGGTTTGTTTTTTGGCTTACATTACGTGGAAGGGGAAAGATTTCCTTCGAAACATTGAAGGGCTCCAGGAAAGTCTACGGTTCAAGTGACTTCCTTTCATCTCCATCTCCCTATTTGTGAAACCAGGGAGCAAGTGGAGACCAGACCGGTAGACCCACTGACAAGGCTCGGGGCTGTGGGCCTCTACTGCCTCACAAAGTGGGATGATCTTATCTGTTCATCTCAGTTTCTTTCACTTTCTGCACATTCCCCGGAAGTTGTCCTTTGAGGTTCATTTCACTGTTGCCTTTTAAAAAGAGATTGATACTCAACAGCTTACAAATTCCTAGAGACAAGGCCCGCTGGATGGAAATTAGCCTAATTTATTACTGACTTCTGTCAAGAGGATGTTACCAGTTGACTCTTTGGCACAACTTCAAATAGAGTTCCTTGCTTCGGACACCGAAGAACAGCATCTAACTGTTTTATTGTTTCAAATGCTTAGCTGCTTTCTAAGTGTGCTCTCACTGGGTTATCCTTTAAATCTTTCAAATCTCACAGGAAACAGGCTTTTTTTTTTTTCTTTTTAAAGGTTTTATTTATTTATGAGAGACACAGAGAGAGGCAGAGACACAGGCAGAGGGAGAAGCAGGGTCCCTGGGGGGAGCCCAATGTGGGGCTCAATCCTGGGATATGGGATCATGCCCTGAGCCAAAGATAGATGCTCAACCACTGAGTCACCCAGACGCCCCTCATCGGAAACAGTTTTTAAGAAGAAATCATTTTAAAGTGGATACAAAGACGGTGTGTTTTTGACATTTTTCTTCATGATTTTATTTCAATCTGACCTGTTCAGAGGCGATGGAAAGCCCTGGGATGCCTGGGTGGCTTAGTGGTTGAGCATCTGCCTTCGGCTAAGGTCATGATCCTGGAGTCCTGGGAGATCGGGCTCACCACAGGGAGCTTGCTTCTCTGCCTGTGTCTCTGCCTCTCTCTCTGTTTCTCATAAATAAATAAATAAAATCTTTAAAAAAAAGAAATGGAAAGCCTTAAAATTGTTTTACCTATTTTCACCCTCATTTTAAAACACCTTTCTGAGGTCCACAGAAAGAGTTGGGGGTTGGGTTTTTTTTTTCCTTCTTCCATGGATTTTCTGTACACACAATGTTTTTATCTTAATAAAATGATTGTTTTAAAATATCCTCATGTCAGGAGTTTCAAGAAGGAACACAGGGCTCTGTCTGGATCTACAATACACAACTTAATTTGAATCAGGAAAGTCAGTTGCTCAATCTAGGCAAATTTCCCAACAAGATATGAAAAAAAGAGAAAATACAGCTGGCTCACCACCATCACCAATATCTCTGAGTGTCCCTGAACTAAATTTGTCTCCAAAGTGACTCAGTCCTAATCCCTCACCCCCCAGCTTCCCTCCCTGTCTCAGTCTCTTTCCCTCTCTCTTCCCCATACCCTCCCCATTTCTCTCTTCTCTTCTACTGCCTCCTCCCCTGTTTGGATGTCAGATGTAGGGGGTCATCACCCTCTTCTTCAACTGAATGTAGAATTCTAGAGCAGCTATAGTCAAATGAACTTCCTGCAATGGTGGGCATGTCCTGTATCTGTGCAGCTCAACATGGGAGCCACTTGCCATATGTGGCTACAGAGCACATGCAATGTGGTTAGCATGTCTAAGGAACTGAATTTTTTATTTTAGTTTATTTAAATGTAAATAGCACATACAGCTAGTAACTACCATGTTGGACAGACAGCATACCAATTTAGAGGATTAGATACCTTTAACCCTTTCAGGGCATTTCAGGTGACAGGCTACACCAGAGGACATGCTCAAACCAATCCCAACAAAAAGCCAGAGAGGAACAGTGGCCTCCGTCATCTTCACTCCAGAACTGTGGCCCATCAACCCCACCCAGGCCACTTCCTAGGAAGACTTCCAAAGTTCCACCTGGAAGGCACCCAGGCACACCAGTTTTCTTCTTAGATCTTGTCATTTCTCAACCAAATGGTCCTCTTGCCCTTAAATTTAGTGTTTTCCATTTGTAGGAAGTGACCTTCATAAAAACACAATGTCTTAGAAAATTAGCAGCCGTCTTCCACGTTTCAGGACTATCCCTCAAGTATGACCTTTGAATTATCTCCTTAGATCTTACTTTAGTCCCTCAGGCCATCTCCCAAGTTCTAGGAATGGCAAAGTCCATACAGTGACCCAGCTAAGCAGGTCACACCACCAGCAACTTCAGCATTTGGGGGGGGGGGGGGAATCTAGTTCTACTTATATCTGATTTAGCAGTTTAAAAGCCTGAGATGATAATGATGAGAGGCCCAGTTCCACCTGTGCACCCACCTCCAGCAGCATCTCTGTAAGGCTGACATCCTCCCACAGGGCCCTTCAACAACCAGATGTTGAATGAATGAATGAATGAATGAATGAGTTTACCCGTGTTAGAATCCCCAGAGACAATTTATAATAGTTTTCCCTAGGGACACCTGAGTGGCTCAGCGGTTGAGCACCTGCTTTCAGCTCGAGGCGTGATCCCAGAGTCCCCGGATCGAGTCCCACATCAGGGTCCCTGCATGGAGCCTGCTTCTCCTTCTACCTGTGTCTCTGCTTCTCTCTCTGTGTGTCTCTCATGAATAAATAAATAAAGTCTTAAAAAAAAAAAAAAAAAAAGAATGGTTTCCCCTAAATGAGACACTGAGGTGGGGATGGTATGGTCTAGTCAGGAGGTTAACTGCCTTCTTTTTAAAACATAGCATGTGGTATACAAAGTGAAGGGCATCCTCCAGTGTTTGGATGGTACTAAATGGAACATAGTCTTCACCCCAAAATGATCAATTTTGAGAAGCTTGATTTATTGGTTAAAATCTTTTCAGCCTTTAGGGTATTTTTAAATACAATTTTTCACTGAAGTAGTACAAAATGTGTTTTAAAGTAGAAACCACTCCTATTATCTAAGCCCGCATAATCCATTTTAATCATCTTAAAATCACATCTTAAAACTTTTTATCTTCACTATTCTATTTTGGTGTGAGGTGCGGGGGTGGGGAGAGCAGGACTGGAGAAACTCCTGGTTTCCTTTTTTTTTTTTTTTTTTCATAAGATTTATTTATTTGAGAGAGAGAGAACAGGAGTCAGAGGAGAGATAGAGGGAGAGAATCCCCAAAAGACTCCCAGCTGATACAAGGCTCAATGCCACGACCCTGAGATCCTGACCTGAGCCAAAACCAAGAGCCAGCTACTTAATTAACTGAGTCACCCAAGGCGCCCCTCCTGATTTCCTTTCCTATGGGGTCACCTGTTTGGGGTCATTGTCTATGGTGATCTTAAGTTTCTGCCCCATTGCATGGTTGACTGTGGTGATATCCTTTTGTGACCATAAGACTGTTTTTATTTCAAAATGTATCTAGATATTATAATGCTTTACCTTGAGCCACAAATATCTTGGCAACAAATATTAACTTTAAATATTGCCCACAGGGGCACCTGGTTGGCTCAATCGGTTAAGCATCTGACTCTTGGTCTCAGCTGAGGTCTTGATCTCAGGGTCCTGGGTTCAAGCTCCACTTTGGGAGCCCAGCATGGAGCCCACTTAAGAAATTAAGAAATAAAATGAAGTAAAAATAAATATTGCCCACAGTCCTGGATGGTTTCCCAAGAACACTGGAAGCTCCCAGGTACAGGCTGAATAGCCCTTGGAAAAGGTGAATTTGGCTGTATATTGGGCTCTTTCCTGAGTCCACTTAGTCATTTCTGAAGTCTTCAGCCCAGACCCAAAGGGTACCGTTTATCAAGCCACTACAACAGTTACAGCTTCTGAAGACATCATTTAAACAAGGATTCGTTTGGGCACTGCAAGAATCAAGCTTTTTGGAGTTTAGAATCTGACAAGAAGCCGCCAAGCTACTGACAGATAAGAGTCTTGTGGGCATTTATCTGATGATTTTTTAAAAAATAGGCCGCTCAATTAATTAAAATCATCACTTGAAATCTTTCTGTAAGAGAGCAAGGCCTTCTGAAAACATTGCTTTTGGTTTCTCTACCTCAAAGTCATCAGTACTTAAAAAGAAACTGTAGAAAAAATAAAAGGCAGTTTCATTTAATGGCATTGTAGGGCCAGGCAGCTCCCAGCCTGGGTGACCGCTGAAGCTCTCCCACACAGTGAGATTGGAGGGAGAAGTGCACGGGGCGGGAGAAGTATGCCTGCCGGTGGCAGTAAGGAGGCTGTAAGCTTCAGAGACATTCCAGGGTTCTAATAATGAAATACACTGACGTGTCATTTCATCATCGCGAGCTGAGGGTACAAGGGAAAGAGGGAAGGAAGCTCGGGCTTGGAGCCCTGCTGTGGAATGCTGAGTCTGTCCCAGCAGAGCCTGCCCCTCACGGGCTGGATGTAGGTTCCCTGCCTCCTACCATCCCTAGCCTCTGCCAGCACAGAGCTGCACCTTTTCCCAGGCCCCTAATTGCAATCATCAGAGAGCTCCAGGCACACAAGCCACAGAGTTATCCGAGAGAAAAGTTCCTATATTTGCTGCTTTTCGGCAATTGTGACCAATGGCAAAGTCATTACATTTCTGACTTCTGGGTTCCTGTGCTCGGTGCCTGCTAGGATGCTCAGGAAATGCCAAGGAAAATGTGATCAATACTTCCTCTGTCATCTCTATTGATCAGCTATGGCTATGACTGGCCTGTGAGGAAAGGTGAGCCCCTGCAAAATTGCTTCTCACCATGGTTCACTCAAGAGTGAGGCAAGAGATCTGGAATATGAGAAAAACATAAAAACCTTCACTGCAACAGTAAAACCCAAAAGAAACACACAAAAGACGCTCTGCAAACACTCTTTCTCACTATTATTTCAACACCAGCTTGCTTGCCAATTTTCTGGGATTCTAAAATGTAAATAGATAGATAGATATAGTTAATCTGGGTCTCTTTTCATTAAATGCTTAATCACTTAGCTCATTTCCATAAACTGGCATGAATTCAGTCTCCACTTCTTTTTTTTCCTGAACCACTTTTTAGGAGAGTAATCTAAAGTCCCTAAGAGTGATCAAGTCAGTGTTTTCTCATGAGACAAGGACAAATACACAGCCCACAAGATACATTTGGGTGGTTTAAAATTTTGAACCTAGATTATCTAGATCTATCTTTTCTTATTTCAAAACAACCTTCACAAAGGTTGTTTGCTATGTTTTATAATGATTAACAATGACTCATTTTACTCTAACCCACTTACAGATTTTTCTCTCTTACTGATATATTCATCTTTTCCCTTTATACGTACTTTATTATGGTAAAAATCTGAATTTACAGTGAACTAAGAAGCCATCTGCCTTTAAGAATGCATAATAATAATGAAATATCAGCCCCAAAATTACCCACCAACATGGACAACTACAATTTTGTTTATAGCATTTGCAAAGTGAGTCTGTCTTTCTTCAAGTCCTGTTCCTCTATTGTTGGGGACAAATGTGACTTGTACTTGAAAGCCTTATTTTAAATTGTTTACAGTGTATTTTGTTAAGTGAAGTAAATTAAATTTCACATACGCCCATTATATTTCTCATCTGTGACCTTTCATAAGAGTACGAAGTTAAGAAGGGCTTTTTAAACATTCTAAACAACTCAGATTATTCAAGATACCATAAATTTTACATTTGAGATTTCACTAAATTGACTGAATGTTTTCACTTCTGATTTTTTGGATGATATGATTTTTCTGGAGAATTCCTTAATTTAAATGAATAACTTCAACAATATGGTAACCGAGAAAAGAAAAAGAAAAGAAAAAGGTTTTCTTTTTTTTTATTTCTAAAAACTTCCACAGTAACTAGAATACATGTGCTGGAATCTCTAATAAAGACCCAAGAAGAAGAAAGTAGAAACATTTAAAACTGGGAATTCTTGGGCAGCCCCGGTGGCTCAGCGGTTTACTGCCACCTTTGGCCCAGGGTGTGATCCTGGAGACCCGGGATCGAGTCCTGTGTCAGGTTCCCTGCGTGGAGCCTGCTTCTCCCTCTGCGTGTGTCTCTGCCTCTCTCTTTCTCTCTCTGTCTCTCGTGAATAAATAAATTAAATCTTTTTTTTAAAAAATGGGGATTCTCTTTAATTGTAAGAAAGAAAGCTGGGGAGAAATGCAAATTTAAAGATGAAGTTTCCATGTCAGTGATTAATTTTTCTCATTCACATGTCAGTCTCTCCCTTTCCTTACAGACAAGGCCCTCTCCATTTCAAAGGCATCGTCCAAAGCTATTTCTTCACCATGAGATGACTACCAAACTCTCCAAGAGAAACTGAAAAGACTTTCAAAGGCAAAGGAAGTGAAAGGCACATTCTCCAGCACTTTTAATCACTGTAATTCAGTCATTCTATATAAGCTTCCAGCCTGCTGTTCTCTTCCCTAGTGTTCCGTAAAAAACAATTTGTTAACCTGCCAAGCAAACATATCAGGCAGTGGAAAAAAAAAAAAAAACAAAAAATAAAAACTAGAGAGACCAATTTGGGAGAGAAAATTGATTAACATTTTGCCAACTCCAAGCAAAACATTTTTTAAAAAGCAACCAAATGCTGAGGGCAGAAGAAAGCATGGCCCAAGCAAACGAACGTGTAGAGCACCAAATCTAAGGGAGAGGATTCCTCCTTAGAGGAGAAACCGGTGAAACTTGCAAAGCCTCCAGCACCATCGTATCCAGTGATTTCCCAAGAAATAATTTCAGAATGGAGGGAGGGTGGAAAACTTTCCCAGCCCTCAAGCCCTAAGCGATACAACCAAGTCCCGCCACTAGGTGGCGGTTGCAAAGGCTGCAAACAGGGGGCTGTTTTCTCCGCTTTCCCTCCCGGACGCACAGCCCAGTCCAGGGGAGAGCCCACTAGTCCCCACCTTGATCCAGCTCGCTAAAATGCCAGGTTAGGTCAAAAGAAAAAAAAAAAAAAAAACACAACAACAACTCAGGCCTTAGAAACCTGAAGTTCCCAAGTAACAGCCACTCCTACAAGTCTGTTCACACCAGAGCTGAGCAATGGGGGGTTGGGGGGGGGGGGGAGACACATGGTCGGACCTGCATATTTTAAACTCTGCTGGGGTTTGCAAAGCAAACCTTCCAGGCAGCTGCTTTAGGGCGACAAGTGACGACGAAATTACGACGCGAACGCTGGGTCGAGTTACTGGGCTGTGCATCACCCACCCACCCGCACAGCGTGTACAGAGCCACAAGGTGATGGAACTGGCTGGGTAAACATGAATCGTTTTATTGCTAGCCAGAAATTCTCCCTTCATTCATCAAAGTGAGTGAATGAAAATATTAAGTAGGTAAAGCATTTTCGTGGACTGCTTGCTCCCTGAGTATCCTTCTGAAGCCGAGACCTTACTTAGGCTGCCTTCTCACCTTGGGTGTCAAATAAAGCCTCCTCCCATGAAAGGGAAAAAACCACTTCCCCTTTTTGTAAAACGGCTGCACGCCAGAGCTCAAATCTTGGCAAAAGAGATGTTACATAAATTCCAGGTGTTCCTAAATATGTATATTTACACGCAATCATTTTTGGGAAGCATCTAAGTTTCCGGGCTACTTTTTTTTTTCTTTCTCTCTCTCTCTCTCTTCATCTCAAGAAGGAGTCAAAATGTGTGTTTACAGCTTTGACTTAGGCTCCTACCCACTTCGTTTTGACGATATTTCCTGCCAGCGAAATGCAGGAAATCTTAATAATTTGCACCCAAAACGCATCTAAGCACTCAGCACACTTACCTTTTTAACTGAACTCAGATCAGACAATTCAATTCCCATCATCAAGGCGGGAGGGGGTGGGGGGGGAGAGAACCCAACTCTGAAATTCTGAATTATTTTCTAGGTGATCCGTACAGCCATTCTCCGGTAATTCTACGAACAGGCTAATTCCTTAACATCTTACTTTGCCTTTAAAAGGCTTCCTTCCACACGACGGGATTTCCCTAAGAAACATTCCCAGCGGATGGTTTCCAGCAATAGCCTATATCAACTCAGCCTGCGCAAGCAAAGACTTGGCTTCTGCTAATTCCAACCCCCCCACACACACTCGCCCCAACACACACACCAGTTCACACTCACAGAAGCATCCCGGGCCGGCTCGAAAAGCTATTTCGCTTGCATGTTTGCCCGTCTCTTCCTGAATGAAGGCTTTTCCAACTGACCTTTCAACAGCTGCCGAGATGGCACGCACGGTCTGTAAGGTTAGAGCCGGAAACCACGGGAGATTTTAGCATCCGAATCCCTGCAACCTCTGCGTTTCTCCTTCTCTGCCCAAGTCCAGATTCTCGGAGCCCGAGGGCAGGGACCGCGAAGCGTCCGCCGGGCAGCGGGGCGGGGGGTCCTGCCGGCGACCAACTCCCCGCGGGCATCCCGCACGCGCACGGCCCCAGCCCGCGGCGAGCGCGCCAGCCACGCACCAGCCCTGCCTCTTACCTTCCCTGGCTTTCAGCAAGACCGTGTTGGCCACGATGTTTTCCAGCTCCATTGACAGTCGGCGGTCAGCGAGGGAGCCTGCCGGCGGGGCTGTCAGCTGCTGGGGGTGCTGCCGCTGCTGGGGGTGCTGCCGCTGCTGGGGCTGCCGCTGCTGCCGCCGGAGCCGGGGCCGGAGCCGGAGCCGGAGCCGGAGCCGGGAGCGAGCAGCCCGCCTCGCCTACCGCATTATTCTTGCTCTTATCCCTCGGAGTTTCCCCCTCTGCAAAGAGGAGCCGCCGCCGCCGCTTCTTCCTCCCTCTGTGTCCCCCCTCCCCCCTCCCTCAACACTCTCCCCCCCACCCCCCACCCTCCGCGTTTCTCTGTCACTCCATTCTCCACCCCTCCGGCTCCCTCGGATGCTTTAATGCCTCGGATGCTTCTGCCTCCCCTCCGTCCCTCCCGGGGGTGTGGTACTAGCGGGCTCGGGTGGTCGCACTGCGCAGGCGCCGGGAGGGCCGCGCCTCCTGCCTCGGCGCTCGTGGCGCGGGGCCTGCTGGGACTTGTAGTCCCGCGGGCGCGCCGCGCTGCAGCCGGAGCGGCGCTCGGAGGCGGGAGTCGGAAACCTGCCCCGGGACCCGCACCCCGACTGGAGGCGGGCGCGGCCCGGGGAGGCTGGGGGCGCCGGGCTACGAGGAGCAGCGGCCCCGCCGAGCCGGAGCCCCCCGTCCCGAGGCCGGGATCCCTCTGGCCCGTTTCCCGCCTTGCCGAGAGCGGGGAAAGCGAAGTCCGCAGGCCCCGGCGGCGGCGGCGGCGGCGGCGGGCGAAGCGCCGCGTTCCCGCAGGAGCCGGTGCGGGTCCCGCGCCCCCGGGCCGGGCTGTGCTGGAGGAAAGTCAGCCTGGCGGGCCACGCACGCTGAGGCCGGCCGGTGTGCGCCGCCTCACACGCACACACGCGCCGGGGCGCTGACAAAGGTGCACTTTGTTTCCTCCGAGGGCGCGAAGGGGTCTGCGAGTCGGCGGCGACCCGGCGCGGGGGCCCGCGTTGGCGGCCGCGCGGCGCGAGCGCCCCCTGGCGGCCGAGGGCTGGCGGCGCGGCGGCGGGTCCACGCGGACCGCGCCCCCCGGGGCTCGGGACCGCCCCCGCGCGCCTGGCGGGCCCCCGGGGCAGCGGGCGTGGGACGCGGCTCGCTGTGCTGACGCAGCGCCTTCCGGCAAGCGGGGCCCGCACCTTCGCAGCCCTCCTTGCGGTCCGACATCCCGACTTCCGAGAGCGCACGCGGAACCGCCCAAGTCAGCAGGGGGGAGCGGTAACGGGGGACCGCGCCGAGCCCGTGTTGGAAATACGTTTGCGAATCCGGGTGTATTGACCTGGGGGCTCCGAGCGCCTTTCCGCAGTGTGCTCTGAGCCCCAGACCTCAGGTCTACTCTCTGCCCCCCTTCCTGGCTTCCTTCGAAGGTCCCAGTCGTGGGCCCGGGCCCTGGGTGCCCCGGGGTGCGCGAGCCCTGCAGGCTGGGGGAGGGGCGGCCGCCCCAAGAACAATGAGGCCTTTGCCTCCTCCGCGTCCTGCGGGCCGGGCCGGGCCGGATATCCGCTCCCAGGCCGGCGCTGGGCCCGCTCGCTCGGCCGAAAAGGAGGAAACCTTGTGTCCCCAGGGCTGCCAGGAAGTGGCAGGGAGGTGCCGGCAGAAGCGAGGAACAATTACTACACGTTGGAGAACACACAGAAATCCGTGGACTTTCCAAGCCTTGCAAACCAGGACGGTTGCAGATTTTAGCAGCACAGAATGGTCTTGTTCCTGATGCCATATACCTACCACCACCACGACTTCCCGGGGTGTGGACTTGGGTCAGCGGGTCTCCCTGGGCCTCACTTCTCTTGTCTGCACCGTGGGGGCAACCACAGGTCGCCTGCCAGAAGGCAGGGAGCTGAGCAGATGACTTTTTAGGAACTTCCCCTCTAGGAATCATTGTCCTAAGCAACGCAGGCTTAGTCTTGGCTATATATCCACGTGCCCGGAGCCCTAACTTATAATGATAGGGTATTTCTGAAAGAATCCTAGAGCTCACCAACTACAATGGTCACTGGCCGCTAACTGGTGGCCTAAGGCCTGTTGCAGCCCAAAGTTTCTGTGGCCAAAGCAATGCAAAACCAACTAAAGTTGAATGCCTTTAGATGGTATGTGCTCCACAGCAGCCTTCTCAAACTTATATGCACACAGATCACCTAGGGACCTTGTTAAAACGCAGATTCTGTTTCACTACGTCGGTCCTGAGATTCTGCTGTTTCTAACAAACACCAAGGTTCTATCAATCCTGCTGGTCAGTGGACCACACTTTCAGTAGCAAAGGTCTACAGTTAACCACAGCCCCCCCCCCCCCCCCACCATTCTGTTACCTTATACCCAGCCCAAATCCTCAGTGATTGCCTCATTTTACCTAACTGGCCTCTACAGATAGACATTTGAGTTTGCAGCTCTGAAAAACCCCGCTTGTCCCCCCTCATTTAACAGATGTGAAACAGACCCAGATAGAATAAGTGGGTTCTGCATGGTCATTTAGCAAGTGAAAGCCTAGCTACTTTCTCTGCTATGTGGTAATACATCCTGCCTGCAAAATAAATGGTTGTACTTTAAGTATCTGCGCCTCTGCGAGGAAATTAGGACATTCCAATGGGAGGATGGAATGATAATGGCTTGATTTACTGGATCCGACTCTGGGCCAGGTCCTATGCTGAGTGCTTTACATGGATTATTTCATTGAACACAACATCCGGATGAGGTAGAGAGAACATAGCCCTGTTTTATAGATAAAGTCACCAGGTTAGGAGAAGTTTTATAAATTGCCTAAGGTCGCAGAACGAAGAAGTAGAAGATGTGGGATTTGAACCTAGCAGTCTGACTCAGAGTCTATGCACTTAATTTCTGGCTAGCTCAGGCTAGCCAGCAGAACTTGGCTGCAATTATCCTGTTTGGCTGCCAGAGTGAAGTTAAATTGTATTGTAAGAAAGCAAAGCAGGCAGTTGGCTAAGTGATTAAGACTTAAGGGGGTTTTCCATTGCATCATTATAGCTTCCTATAATTCCACCATTATAGCCCCATTCCTTTCAATTAACTGCATTAACAACTGCAGTCCTCTAGAGAAATGGGTTTGATTCAAGAAAGAGCATGCTATTAAATATCAATAGGTAAGAATCTTGCCGGCTGAAAGCAAGAATACAAATCCAAATGGAAAAGCCAGTGAGTTTGAGAGAGATGGGAATATGTCAAATAACTAACTTCCAGATCCACTCAAGATCAGCTGAACTGGAAATGCAAAAGAACCAGGGAATCTTACTCTTCTGATGCTGCTTGGTCACAGTTCTTGTAACTAGAAATCAACTATTCAGGAAAGTCACAAACTTATCTTTGTCCAGAAAATATAGATTGCTTTTGCCTAAATAATCAAACTGGCCTTCTGAATAGTACTGAATCTGGAGTTTTCAATCCTTCCCTGGTCTCACAGCTTTCTAATCATCAGGAAACAGCTGGAGAACTGTCTTTCATTCTCCTGTTTATTCTTTGCTTCTTCAGAGTTTACCTTTATGCGCCAACGCACTGTAGGGAATACAACAGCGATTTCCCAGGAGAACCTGCCACTGGGAAGGAAAGCAAACTGGAAGACTACCGAGATAAAAGGGAGTAAGAATAATCTTGGGCTCATGCACAAGGACTCTGGAAACAGAGAGGAAGAATGGTTTCAGGCACCAAGGAAGATTCCCAGAGAGGAGAAATGAGCGCTGACAGTGGGATTGGAAGTATGTAGTTGCCAGTTACACTCCCTCCTGAGAAGTCCCTTCATCCATGGTCTCAGTGGTTACCAAATTTGACATTAAAAATTTTGCCAAGCTCTTGACCACTGATTATTCTTCTGTTTACTTAATATTTTTCTTTAAAGTCAAGTCACTTAAAAAAAAAAAGACAGTTATTCATCCTAATCAGTAATATTTTTTAAATGAGGGTAGGAGTGGAAATATCACAATTTGGAAACAAGTGATCTCCAAGCAACACGTGAGGCCTGAGCAGCTGGCTCACGATAAACCACCTAATCTTCATAAATCTGCTGGGAGGCCTCACCCTCGTGTTGTCAGATGATCATGACCTTGAGACATCTAAACACCCACCTATTGGGTTCTGATACAAGTTCAGAAAAGAGGTTCTTGACAATACAAATCTCCTGGTGGTCCCAGCCACACATGGTCTCTGTGCTCCTGGCACTATAGCAGTTTAACACGGTCTTCTTTAGGGGAAAGAAAGGCTCCCTTCTTGGTGCCATGTTCTGTTAGGAACGTCTCCACAGTAGGCCGACTGGTGCCTTGAATAGATAGAAAGTTGTTGCCTCCATTGTATGTAGAGGAAACTGGGCCTCAGAGAACTAGGTCTGTTGTCCCAGGTCAACTGGTAAGTGAGCCAGTTTTTTAGGTGTCTGCCTTCCCTACTTGAAGGCCTGAAATGAGTCTGTCATCTTTCAATTCCCATCCCTATAGAACCTAGTAAGTGCCTTATACCTAGTGAGTATCGGGCAATATTTACTGGCTTAGAGCAAATATGGCATGACCTAGCCCCACCAAAGTCTCTGGGGTACTAGTTATCTCATTCCAGTTAACTATCAAAATCCCCACATCCCTGCAAGATCAGAGATTAAAAGGGAAAAGGAGGAGACTCCCCTCCTTGTATCAGAGGTCAGCATCACAGAAAGTCACTGGCAATCTCCATCCCTAGAACCTCCAAGCCCATCTGACTGTACCTCCATCCTCAAATCCAGTTGTCTTCTGCAATCAGCCCAGTTGTTAAACCAATCACCCAATTTTTTAAAAACACTAAGCAGACCAATTTTCATTCACTTTTCAGACTGAGTAAAACACAAGATATTCACTCCAAAAATGGCGCACAGAAAGGTGGACATTTTTTTATTTGGTTCAGTGCTGAGCACTCAGATTTAAATGGAGGAAAAATGTTTAAATTGGTAAGGAAATTACACAGCAAAAGTATAAAAGTTCATAGTGGGAGGAGGAAAAACAGCCTCTTTTCTAGTAATCTACTTAAAAGCCAATGATTTTCTGTTAATGCAGACAAGAAAAGAATCCAAACCATCATAAAAAAAATAAAAAAACCACTTCTGGTCTTTTTATGACTACCATCTATCAGGCAAAGACATGACCAAAGCCAAGTTCATTTGTTTGAGCACAAGCCTACAGTGGAACTGTGGATACAATCATGATGACAGAGATAGAATTGCTTCTTAAAGAGGAGGAGGAAGTAAGATGAATGCAATGGTAGGAGCCCTTAAAACCAGATGACTCATAGGTGAAAGGGGCTCCAGCAGTTTCGACCCTAATGCTGTAATAACATAAACTTTCTCTTGCTCCAGAGACTCTGGGCCTAATTATCTCTAAGACATTAGTACGAAGCTTTTACTGTCCTAAGAGAAGCCACTGCAGGTATCTGAATATTTAATTGACCCAATAAAAAGAGACATACTTGCTCCCTCCTTGAAGTCTCAGCTAGCTAGTTACATGCTAAATGGAATCTATCAAATACTCAAGAGTTTTTTTAAAATGTAATGCTTTGCACAGATTGCTTTTTGGACAATTATATAAAATAGAGTATAATATCTAACTTGGCCCAATTGATCTGGAGCAATTTGATCCCCTTCTGTAGAAACAAAGGCACAGGTTATCATGCTCTAAAAATGAGCTCCTGCAGGAACTAGCAGATTGGAAGCACTTAATCCATGAAGCTGTCATAGTCTTTTCCATCCATAGAGAGAGGATGCCATCTAGCATGAACTCTAGAGAGCTGCAGCCGGCCCCTAAATGGCAATAGTGAGCCTCAGATTCCACGTTTTGTGGCCTAAAATCTGTTCTTGAGTGTGCTAAGCCAGTTGGTATAGAATACAAACTGTTCCCATGTACTATAAAGGGAATTCTGCTCATGAAGTGATTATTGGGTCATAGAATGTTTCTGTTACTTACTTTCAAGCTCTATAACACTGACATCTTTAGGATCTAACAAGGATTCCAAGGAATCCCCTCCTCTCCAGACTGAATCTGGCTGGTCTCTGTGGGATGACGTTAACTTGTTTTAGTTAAGGACACAAGGATATTCATTTCATTGAATGATTGGACCAAAACTCATTTAATTTGTCATCCACGGATGGATGTATTTATTATTACCAATCTTTTCCCACAACAATGAAATGATTTTTTGTGAAGAGTCCATGAACATTTTCTTGTCATATACCTTTTAAACCTACAATGAAATGAAATTCACTTTTTTTGGCTTTCTGTTCTGTGAGTTTAGACAAATGCATATACTTGTATAACCACCTGCCCAATCAAGATATAGCATCACTCTATCACCCCTGATTTTGTTAAGATTCCTATTTTCCTTCCCTTAAAAAACCCTGAGTTCCTGAAAATCCTAAACAATTAATACATGGTCCAGCACGTATATCCATGTATATACCTGAAAGAAAGAAAATGCACATCCACACAAAAATTGAACACAGACATTCACAGCAGCACAATCACAATAGTTAAAAGGTGGAAACAACCCAAATGTTCACCAGAAGATGAATGGATAAGCAAACTGTTGCTCAGACAATGGGATGCTATTTAATCATAGAAAGGAATGATGATATACAAGGCTACATGGTAGATGAACCTCAAAAACATTTTGCTAAGCAAAAGAAGCCAGATGTAAAAAGACAAATATTGTATAACTCCATCTATGTGACATAGCCAGGAAATTCATAGAGACAGAAATATAGATTGGTGGTGGCAGGGCAAGGCTGGAGGGAATGGGAAACCTGCCTAATGGGTATGAGGTTTTATCTTGAGGTGATGAAAATGTTTTGGAACTAAATAAAAGTGTTGGTTCCCCAACACTGTGAATGTACTGAATTCCACTGAACTATTCACTTTATTTTTTAAGAGTTTTTATTTATTTATTTGAGAGAGCAAGAACAAGAGAGATCACAGAGGGAAAGGAAGAGGGAGAAGCAGATGCCCCATGGAGCAGGGAGCCCAATGTAGGACTCAATCTCAGGACTCCGGGATCATGACCTGAGCCGAAGGCAGATGCTTAACCAACTGACCCACCTGCACTCCTGAACTGTTCACTTTAAAATGATTAATTTTAGGGACACCTGGGTGGCTCAGTGGTTGAGCATCTGCCTTTGGCTCAGGTCATGATCCCAGGGTCCTGGGATTGAGACCCACATCAGGCTCCCTGCTCAGCAGAGTCTGCTTCTCCCTCTCTTCCACTCCCACTCATGCTCTCTCTCGTTCTCAATAAATAAATAAAATCTTTAAAATAAATAAATAAATAAATAAATAAATAAATAAATAAATAATCTTTTTTTTAAGATTTTATTTATTTATTCAGAGAGACAGAGAGAGAGAGAGGCAGAGACACAGGCAGAGGGAGAAGCAGGCTCCATGCAGGGAGCCCAACGTGGGACTTGATCCAGGGTGTCCAGGATCACACCCTGGGCTGCAGGCAGCGCTAAACCACTGCGCCACTGGGGCTGCCCAATAAATAATCTTTTTTTAAAAAGATTAATTTTTGAGGTGCCTGGCTGGCTTGATTGGTGGAGTATGCAACTCTTGGTTTAGGGATTGTGAGTTCAAGCCCCTCACTGAGTATAGAGATTACTTTAAAAAATACAACTTTAAGTAAATAAATAAATTTATTAACTGTACATTACATGAATTTTACCTGAATAAAAAAAATTTTTAATCCAAGTAATAGTGGAATACTTGGGTCAGAGCAAGTGATGAATAATATTAATGTGCTAAACAACAAGGTACAAACTACCTGAAAAGTGGGATATTATGAGTCCAATTTTAAGTATAAGGAAATTATAGGCCAGAGAAATAAAAGAACCCTAACCAGAAAATTGTCCAGGTGGGACTCAAACACTAGTCTCTGATTCCATATGCAGTGTTGCTTCGAGTCTACTGCATGGTTTTCCCAAATGGTAGGAAAATTGTATCATTTTTAACAAGTGGCTGTGATGCTATAACTTTGCCTTTATCTGAATTGTGACCCCCATCTGTTATCCTTACACTTTCATTTTAAAATAGTCACTTGTCAGGGCACCTGGGTAGCTCAGTGGTTGAGTGTCTGCCTTCAGCTCAGGTTACGATGCCAGGGTCCTGAGATCAAGTTCTGAATTGGAGTTGTCTCAGGGAGCCTGTTTCTCCTTCTGCCTATGTCTTTGCCTCTCTCTCTCTCTGTGTGTCTCTCATAAATAAATAATATCTTTCAAAAATAAATAAGTAATAATTAAATAATAAATAAAACAGTCACTTGTCTTAGCTGGCACTAGGGAATGGAAAGAAAAGCATGTGACTATACTGAGACCCAAGAAGACCAGCAGCAGCCCAGAGAAACTTCTGGAGCAAGGGCAAAAAGGAAGCTGAGCAGCCCAGAACAGGGGTGGATGCCTGAGGTGAAGAGCACGTCTGGGATCAACATGGACAAAATTTCAGATTCTCTGGGGCTCTGCAGAGGCCCAGGAATGGAAACTAGTAAAAGGTTGGACCAAAAAAAAAAAAAAAAAAAAGGCTGGACCACTTGCTAATCTACAGCTAGTAAGGGCTCAGACTTTGGGATGCCATTTTTGTTAGCCCAGCATGTCAGAGCAGAATCTAACAATCATACGGTGTCATCATTCGATCATTTGTTATTTCCTTCTTCTGACATTTATTGAGTGACTATTAAGCAAAAAGCCTAGTTAGGTACCATGGGAGACCCCCAAAGATGAATGAGACATTTGAGCCCTGCCTTTTTTTTTTTTTTTTTTAAGATTTTACTTATTTATTTGAGAGAGAGACAGAGACAGAGTTAGCTAAAGAGAGCATGAGCAGGGAGGAGAGGGAAAAACAGACTCTCTGCTGAGCAGGGAGCCCATTATGGGATCATGACCTGAGCCAAGGGCAGACGCTTAACCAACTGAACCACCTGGGCACCCCCCAAGCCCTTCCTTTAAACAGCTTCTAGGCTCTTGGGGCCACCAGTCACACATATAAGAAACTAGAATGGGGGACAGATCAACATGAGAAGCAGAGATTGCTGAAAGAAGGATGTTTTAAAACCATTTGGATCTGGTGTTGGCAAAATCTAGAAACCACCACATTCACTCACTGTGGAGGGAGTGTAAACTAGCACAGCCTTTCTGGAAGGCAATTTGGCAAAACATACCAAAAAACATAAATACACACAGAACCCTTAGTCATAATAGTTTCACTTCTGGAAATATGCCCTAAAGATATGGATAAGAATGTGCAAAAATTGGCTACAAGGATGTATAAAGATCATAATACAAGGAAAAATTTTGAAATGACACAAACCTCCACCAGTAGCAGATTGGTTAAGTACATTCTGGAACAACCACTGCAGAGGTATTCCTGTCAACAATGATGAACCCAAACCTAGTCATGAGGAAATACCAGACAAGCAAACTGAGGAACGTCCTACCAAAGAGCCAGGCTTTGTTCTTCAGTACTGTGAGGGATGAGGAAGATAGAAGACTGAGGAACCATTCCAAATTAAAGGAAACTAAAAAAACAAAACAAAAAAAACAGACAACAAGGTACAAAGTGTGATTTTGGATTGGATCATGGAGGGTCAGGGAAGTTTGTGTGGCTAGCTACAAAGGACGTTGTTGAGACAACTGATGACATTTGAATATGGCCTGGGGATTCAGTAATAGTGTGTCAATGTTAACATCCCTGATTTTGATCATTGCACATGGTTAATATGTCAGAGAATGTCCTTGTGGTGAACAGTCAGTCAATCTGCAACCACCAGAAATGATTAAGACACAAAATGTGATTCAAATAGTAGCTCAAGGCAGTGACAGGTTTGTGATAAAACACACAGGATTTATTGCCAAAGAATTACATTGATGATAGTGGCCAAAGGCAGTTAGGGGAAAGAAGTGTCAGCCAGGGAGGTCAGAAGTGCCTATGTATGTGAATTTTTAGCCAGATTCTTCTAAATTGGCTAGGTGTCTGTCATGCGCCAGGCCCTGTGCTAAGTGCTGAGGATAAAGTAATGAAGGAGATGGAAGTGGCCCTTGCCCTACTGGGTTTCTGCTCAAGAGGGAAGCCAGACAAATACCTAACAAACAGATAAAGTAATGGTAAATGTAAGTTTCTGAACAAAGGATACAAACAAGGGTCAAGACAAAATAACACACAGTCTTTAAGGAAGTCCTCTTGGTGAGGATGACCAAGAGGTCACTAAGCTGTGACCTTAGTAAGGAGAAGGAGCTTGCCACATGTGAGTGGAGAGCATTCCTGCCAAAGAGGATAGCCTGAGCCAGGGGGCAGGATGGGGGTTGGGGAAGTAGGAGTAGACCAGTATGGCCAGAGCAGGAATGGGGTGGGGGGGGGGAGGCTCCCAGTGCAAGCATGTGAGTTTTCTGAAAGGAGGCAGGGATTCAGACTGTGTCAGGCCCTTGTACAAATTTGGGTTTTACTCTAATGCAGTGGGGAGCCATTGGGGAGTTGTAAACAGGAGATGAAATGACCTGGTCAGTGTTTGAAGAAGAGCCACTGTTGCTACCAGATGGAGACTAAATGGGAAAGAGGCCAAGAGTGAAGGAAGAACGATGGGTTAGGAGGCTTCAGGGAATGGGAGAGGGCTGGGAGGCAGACAGGAGGGCCTCAAGCTTGGATGTCTGCAATGTCTCTAAACCAAGATCCATTTAGCATTATAGAGAGGAGCTGATGGGGACTGAAGAGGACGGCATTCATCCTCTACCAGCACTCCCCGCCTAGAGCATAAGACGAATAAATATTTCCACCTAAATCCTATAACCAGCCCGAGGATAGCGTCTTGTGTGACAATTTGTTTAGTGCTGTGCCCTACTTTGGGTTGGGTTCTCCTAGGCCCTGAGACGAGGGTTCAAATGAACGTAGCTTACATAGCTTACGTAGGAGGTACAGGAGATGCAGGTGAGGGAGGTGGAAGTAACTTCCCTGGGCAGCTAGAACTTAACGTGCGCAGACACTCTGGGAAACACAGCTCAGCTCATCCACCCAAGTGGTGGGGGACCTGGGGGAGCTCTTCTTCTTCTTCTTTTTTTTTTTTTAATTTATTCATGAGAGACACAGGCAGAGGGAGAAGCAGGCTTCCTGCAGGGAGCCTGATGCGGAACTCCATCCCAGGACCTTGGGATCACGACCTGAGCCAAAAGCAGATGCTCAACTGCTGTGCTGAGCCACCCAGGCATCCAGAGCTGGGGTTTCTCTACACCAAATCCCTTCCCCAGGGCCGCTGCAGGGCTGCAGGGCAGGGAGCTAATCATGCTCTCTCATTTCTGTCTTTCTGCAGGGATGGGCACACTGCCTCCCCCAATTCTGAAGAAAGGCCTCAGCACAGAGATACAAGTGTTGACAGCTGGAAACCTCTGGAGCCCAAAAAGTGGCAGGGTCTGAGAGATACCAGAGACACGTAACAGAGTGGCCTGGACTCGGTGTTGTGTTTTCTTTCACTTTTGAAATAGAGCTCAAATGATGAAAGGGACTAAGCCTCTTTGACCACCAAAAGCCCTTGAGAAGCAGGGAAAGAATTCCAGGGAGAACACAGAGTGTTCTTGGACAGAGGAGGTGGTTGTGGAGGCAGAGAGAAGTCAATGTCTCCTTTGGGTGCTGGGCGGGGTGGGGGAAGGCAGCAAAGAATAGATTTGAAGACAGAAAACAGGAGTTTGGTTTCATGTTTGTTAAGTTTGCAGTGTGTAAGGGACATCAAGGGGAGATGTTGGCAGGCAGGACTGGAGATGCAGCTCCGAAATGGGGATAGGTGGGGGCGCAGGGGTGGCTCAGTTGCTTAAGCGTCTGCCTTCGGCTCACGTAATGATCTCAGGGTCCTGGGATCAAGCCCTGCTTCAGTTGGCCAGGCTCCTCGCTCAGCAGAGAGTCTACTTGTCCTTCTGCTCCTCCCTCCTGCTTGTACACACTCTCTCTAATAAATAAATAAAATCTTGAAAAAGAAAATAAAATAAACAAAAAGGGGATAGGTGGCCAGAGAAGGAAGAACAGGGGGAGCAGAGGATGTTTAGGGCAGCAAAACTATTCCAGTAAAACTATTAATGGAAGTGTGTCCTTACATATGTGTCCAGACCCATAGAACATACAACATCAAGAATGAACCCTAAGGTAAGCGATGGCCTTGGTGATAATGACATCTCAGCGTAGGTTCACATACTGTACCAAACGTACCACACTGGCACGGGCAGTGGATGCTAGGTAGGCTGTGTGGACGTGGGGTCAGGGGACAGGTGCATGCTCTCTGAAAGCTCATGCAATTTTGCTGTGAATGTAAAACTGCTCTAAAAAATAAAATTCATTTTTAAAAAGCTGGGAGGGGAATAGGTGAAGGCGAAGCAACAAAGAAAAGGAGGGGAAAGGTTCCAAAGAAAGCAAAGATGCACTAGGGATGGGCAGAAGTGGGGCATTTGCGGGATAGGCAAACTCTTACTAACCACAGGCCCACTGTGTGGCGGGCACTCCCTCTCTACAGCTTCACAAGAAGCCTGGAGGTGGGTGTCCTCAGGTGGAGCCCTGGGACTCTGAAAGGTGAAATGATCCATGAGGATTTAAACTGAGGACAATGGACTCCTCCCATCTGCTGCCTGCCTTACAGAGACCATCCTGGGGCAGCAGAAGGCAGTGCAGGCGATGCTGGACAACAAGGGTGAGAGGAGAAACCTTTGCTAGGAGACATGGCTCTACTTTGAGGCTTCATCCTCGCTGAACCCAGGAGAAAGCTGAATTTGGGGCTCCTTGTCCATGAGAAAAGAAGAAAAAAAATTGAATGCTTTTTGCCTTGGAAAGAAGAGGAACTCAGCACAACCCAGAGTAATGTTTGCCATCTCTAATTGTAGCCCCAACTACCAGAATGTCACTTGTGGTTCCAGGGAGGTATTTTCCTAATCATCATAGAAAATAGCAAGTATCTGTTCATTTGCCTTTCCCTCAATGAGGTCCAAAAATTCTTCTCCCAAATTCAAAAGGGAGAAATGCAATTATTTTCTACTCTTTTGGTGATGTGGACAAGGTGTTTGTCTTCTTCCTTTAAGAGAACAATTTGTCTCCTTGTTGTGACAGCTAGAGAAAGCTGGATAAAAAGATGGTTTTTTTCCAGAATGAGTGTAGAAAGAATGTTTTGGCCACCATGCTGGTCACTGCTTATTTATTCGCTTGCCAGTTTTGAGCAGTTGCTATGAGCCAGGCACTAGCCTAGCCATCAGGACTACAAAGATGAATAAGACAGAAACTCTATTCTCAAGAATTCCACAGTATCATTAAGACACAGGGCAACAGAAGATTCTAATGTGATATGACAAGAGCAAGAAGAATGAGAAAGGCCTATGCACAACACTTTCTAGGCACTGGGAAATGGATGGGAGAGGCGGGCAGGGAAGGTTGGCAGGACAATGTTGATATTGATTTTTTTTTTAACACTTCATTTATGCATTCATGAGAGACACACAGAGAGAATCAGAGACATAGGCAGAGGGAGAAGCTGGTTCCCTCTGGGTAGCCTGATGCAGGACTCAACCCCAGGACCCCAGGATCATGCTCTGAGCCAAAGGCAGACACTCAACCACTGAGCCACCCAGGTGCCTCTTGATATTAATGGTTAAACACCAGTCATGGTTGTGTTTTCATGGAATGAACAACTGGAGGACTCTGCTTACCTTTCCAGGGTAAGTCTCTGGGTGCAGCCTGGGATGAGCTGAAGGCCACTCCTTTGTAGTTCTGAACCGACCATTGGAAGACTATTGTATAAAATTCCTTTTGGGCCTCTCCGGGCCTGAGATTCTAGAGTATTTCATTCCCTTTAGGATAAGGGAAATCAGGCTTTAGACAGAGATCAGCAGAACAGGCATGTCCACTGGAGTGTTCTGGGTTCTAATGGTCCCGAGCCAATGAATCCCTGTGTGACTTGAGGAAAGCTCGTTAACCACAGGCAGCCACCTCAGCTTCCTGTTTGGAAAAGAAGTGATAAGCAGTGGTACTTCCTCTCCAGTGGCCAAAAGCCTCGAAAATTGGGCTACTGTGTCGAACCTCCATTTGGTGTGAGGGAAACAGTAATGCTTTGTTTGAGCGTGCTTCAAATGCCAGTGTGAAGAATGACTTTTGGAACAACTGAGATTTATGGAGATACAAATAACAAAATGTCTTAGCTTGATTTACAGTAAAGGAAAAAGCAAAAAGACACCTAGAAGGCAGTACCTTCCAAAGATGAAAATTAAACCATGTATTAAAAAGAAAAAAAATAAAATAAATAAAAAATAAATAAATAAATAAATAAATAAATAAATTTAAAAATAAATAAATAAATAAATAAAAAGAAAACAAGGGGCAGCCCAGGTGGCTCAGAGGTTTAGCGCCGCCTTCGGCCCAGGGCCTGATCCTGGAGACCCAGGATCGAGTCCCACGTCGGGCTCCCTGCATGGAGCCTGCTTCTCCCTCTGCCTGTGTCTCTGCCTCTCTCTGTGTGTGTCTCTCATGAATAAATAAATAAAAATCTTTATTTACAAAAATAAATAAAAAGAAAACAAATTTAGACAAACACATATAAGATGTAGACACACAAGTCAATACAGTAGGAATTTATGCTTACCATCCGACAAAGAGAACTTTTTAAAATTGTACCAATCTATTGGACATCCAAAAAGTAAGAAACAGAAATCTGTATCAATCTTATTTTTTTAGATTTTATTTATTTATTCATGAGAGGGGGGTGGACACAGACAGAGGGAGAAGTAGGCTCCATGCAGGGAGCCCGACATGGGACTCAATCCTGGGTCTCCAGGATCACGCCCTGGGCTGCAGGCAGCGCTAAACCGCTGAGCCACCCGCGCTGCCCTGTATCAATCTTAGATATGGTCAAGATTTGTTTTTAATCATAGCTAAAACTCATCTCAGGTAGATGGGGGTCTGATAAGTGTCTTACCATTATGGTCACCCTTATTGCTCAGAGTTAGCTTTAAAAGAAAAGAAAAAATACCAGGTCCCTCAAGTAAGAGCCTAGTCCAAGAGCAGGGACTTTGTTAGGCTGAGAAGATTGAGCCACAGGGAACTGGTACACTACTGGACTTCTAATTTTCCTTGACTTCATGTCCTTCTAGCATCCAGAAGACCCTAATGTGAGACATTTGGGAGATCAGAGCTCGTGCAAAAGCCTCATTCTTCATTCCTGAATGAAAGGAGGAAAAGGAACTTCATCACTTTGAGAAAAACAAGATGTATTCAAAGTCTGTGCCTGCTGTTGGAAAATGTAGCATGTCTGCTTGTGGGCAAAATAATAACCCATGTCTATTTAACCCTGCTCTGGGCCAAGTATTGCCCCAAAGCATTTTTGCATGCCTGTCTCTCTCCACACAGCTAATGGTTTGAGGTAGATGTGATGCTTATTCTCATTTTACAGATGCAGAAACCAAGGTATAGAAAAGTTAAGCAGCTGATCTAGTCACGATGGATGATTGATGCCTAAGACACACACCCTACCCTCTAAGACCATAAATGACAAAAGGAGAATTTGACCCCATGTCCTGGTGGCTCGAAGAGCCTGTTCCATTAGCTATTTGAGCAGTGGTTTTTCAAATGGGGATGATTTTGTCCCCTGGGGGATATTTGGCAATGTCTGGAGACATTTTTGGTTGTCACATGTAAGTGGATGCCTTTCTCTCACAAGCTCTGCAAGAACACAGGAACAGAAAGAACCTAGCAAAGAAGAAAAAGGCTGAGAATAGAGTGGCAGGTCCCCACGGTGGCAAGCGTCAATTGCATGGGCAGAATCAACCAGAATTGCTCAGACAAAAGAACAGAGAGTACAGAACACAAAAAGGAGAACATCCCTGGCAGGCTCAGGAGCAGAGTATTTGGGGACATTTCACTGAAGGATAAATGGCCAATACTCCCATGCTCTGACACAGACTACCTTTTTATAAGTATCTCCTACTGAGCACCATCAAGCACTTTACACTTCAACAAATATGCCAGAGGTGAGACAACATTGTGTTAGGAAGGGGTTCGGCAGGCAGCTTTTGGAGTTTAAATCTGGTTCCTGCCCTTTTCAGTTGTGAGGATTTAGGCAAATTACTAAACCTCCCTAAGCCTCAGTATCCCCACCTATGAAATGGGGATGGTGAATTAAAAACAAAACCTATCTCACAGGGTCATGTAAAGATCATATAAGTTACTCTATTCAGCTCAGATGTTGGCCCCTTAAGTTCTCAATAAATGTTGGCTGACAATGATAACAAGCCAAAGGGACAAAGGTCACCAAATACTATCTGCCATCTTTCCCTTCATCTTCCCCTATTCCTCCCTTGAGGACGGAATCCATCTATTCTGACAAGACTTTTTTCTCTATGAGACCCTTCTTGATTTCTTTCTCTAAACTCTCATAGCTCTTTTCCTGGACTCTTTCATTTAATATAACAAACACAGTACTCACTATGTATGAGTCACAGTCACTGTATGTTGACTGTGTTAAATGCTTTAAAATTTAACTCACTTATTGCTCACAAGGACCCTTAGGGGAGGTATTAATATCATTCCCATTTCACAGATGAAAGAACAGGTAGGGAGTAACTTGCCCAAGGAAGCTGGTTTTTGAACCTCAGCTGTTCGCTCTCAATCATTATGCCTCATTTAGGCCCCTTAAAATTATGGATCTTGGATTTGGGTTTTTTACAATCTTTACTCAATGTTTCCTGGATGCACATGGAGTTCCTTGGCAGTAGGGCCTGTATAATCCACTCAGTACATACTTATATATACTTATTCACTGATTAAAATCACATTGCTAATTGACACAAATTCATCCAACACAGAAGGCTCTACCTGGAACCTAAATAGGAAAGAAAATGCATTATTCCAAAGGCTAAAATGAGCTTGGGGCATAGAGGATGCAGAAACTACACTCTAGGTTGAATGGCAGCATCAGGAGGATGGACAAAATGGAAGGTAGTGTCACCTTTATGCCTAAGCAGGTCCCATCCAAAGAAATAGTACTGACTAAAGTTTCTAAATTTTATTTATTTTTTTAATTATTATTATTTTAATTTTATTTATTCATGGGAGACACAGAGAGAGAGAGAGAGAGGCAGAGACACAGGGAGAGGGAGAAGCTGACTCCATGCAGGGAGCCCGATCTCCAGGATCAGGCCCTGGGCCGAAGGCGGTGCTAAACCGCTGAGCCACCTGGGCTGCCCCAAGTTTCTAAATTTTAAAACTAAAACCAAGAGGGGAAAAAATAAAAATAAAAAATAAAATAAAATATAGAAATAAAACCAAGAGAGGGAACTCCACTTGGTTCTGTTGTTTTGTTTGCACTGTGATTTATATTGCAGTTAAGTGTAGTTATGAACCAAACTGCCTATGTGTGGAAACTAAAGGACATGTGCATAAAATAGGAGAGAGAGGTGCCTCCAAAATGCTAGAGAAGGGCAGCCCGGGTGGCTCGGCGGTTTAGCGCTGCCTTTGGCCCGGGGCCTGATCCTTGAGACCCAGGATCGAGTCCCACGTCAGGCTCCCTGCATGGGGCCTGCTTCTCCCTCTGCCTATGTCTCTGCCTCTCTGTGTGTCTCGCATGAATAAATAAATAAAATCTTTTTTAAAAATGCTAGAGAAAAGGAGAAAAGGAGAGGTGGACA
The DNA here is from genome assembly GCF_003254725.2 of Canis lupus dingo. Taxonomy (NCBI): domain Eukaryota; kingdom Metazoa; phylum Chordata; class Mammalia; order Carnivora; family Canidae; genus Canis; species Canis lupus. The sequence continues at coordinate 29,572,782 of NC_064270.1, read as the reverse complement.
CCAAAGGGCTATGGGTCTAAGGAACATGGAAAGAGAAAAGCTACCTCTTGGCCTTTTCTCTGTCTCCCTGCCCCCTCACCTTTTCCAGCTCATATACTTGCTGGTCAGATATGAGGATGTTCTGGGTTCTAGTCCCATCTCTGCTTCCAACCACCTACATGACTTTGGGAATATCTCTCCATCTCTGAGTCTCCATTTTCTTGTCTATAAATAATCACTGGGCTAGACCATAGCATCCCTAGTTGTTTTTTTTTTTTTTTTTTTAATTTGAGGTAACGTTCACCTGATATAAAATTAACCATTTTAAAATGCACCATCCTGTGATATTAAGAACATTCATGGGCAGCCCCGGTGGCGCAGCAGTCGGGGGTGGCGCAGCAGTTTAGCACCACCTGCAGCCCAGGGCGTGATCCTGGAGACCCTGGATCAAGTCCCACATCGGGCTCTCTGCATGGGGCCTGCTTCTCCCTCTGCCTGTATCCCTGCCTCTCATTCTCTCTCTGTGTTTCTATGAATAAATAAATAAAATCTTTAAAAAAAAAAGAACATTCATAATGTTGTGCAATCACCACTTCTCTGTAGTTCCAAAACATTTTCATTACCCCGAAAAGAAAACCCTGTACTCATTAAGCAGTCAGTGCCCCTGCCTCCTCCTCCCCACACTTGGCAATTGTCAATTTGCTTTCTCCTTATATGGATTTCCTTATTCTCCATATTTCATATGAAAGGAATCATACAACATTTGGACTTTTGGATTTGGTTTCTATTAGTCAGCATAATGCTTCTTTCAGTTCATACATATTACAATATGTATAATCCTTCATTCCTTTTTATGGCTGAATAATATTCTATTACACACTACAGTATGATTTTGAGCTCTCAGGTTATGATCTCCCTTCCTTTTCAAACACCTGTCACAAACATGTTATGAACACCCACTAAACACAAGGCAGGTACTAAGGGGAAATGTATATACACACACACACACACATATATATATTTTATATATATACACACATATGTACACACACACGTGTGTGTGTGCATATATATAGATATATATATAAACTTTTAATTGGAGTGTGACATTGGGATGACTGGGTGGCTCAGCGGTTGAGCATCTGCCTTTGGCTCAGGGCATGATCCCCGAGTCCTGGGATCCAGTTCCACATCAGAATCCCCATGGGGAGCCTGCTTCTCCCTCTGCCTCTGTTTCTCATGAATAAATAAATAAAATATTTTTTAAAAATTGGAGTATGACATTTAAAACTGCCCAAATCATAAGTGTACAGCTTCATGAAAGCTCACAAAGTAAATACAACTATTAACTTTAAGCTAGGTCAAAAGATAAAATATTACTTGCTCCCCATTCTTGTCTTCTCATTACTCTCCCCCAATTCCCATTTTCTCAAGGTCAACACCATTCTGACTTCAAACACTATATATTAGTTGTTCCTGTTCTTGAATTTCATATAAATGGAACCATATTGTGTCTACTTTCTCATGTCTGGCTTCTTTCACTCAACATCATGTCTGTGAAACTCTCCCATCTTGTTGCATGTCACTGCCATGCATTCATTCTCAATATCATAATTTATTCATCCATTCTATGATTTTGATGGGCATTTGTGTAGTTTCATCTCTGTGTCATTATCATAGTGTTGCTATGAACTTTCTAGCCTATGTCTTTTGATAAACTGATACATACATTTTTGGGGCACAAGCCTATGACCGAAATTATTTGAGTCATATATTCAGTTTACTAAATACTGACACGGAATTTTCCAAACTGGTCAGATAGTTTTAGATTCTCATCTCTAGCTTCTAAGGCAGTCCATTCCAAAGCATGGGGCTGGTACCCACTGCAGTACTAGTGGTGCATACAAGTGCATTTATGTGAGGAGCAAAATAAATAACATTAAGGCCCAAAGTGAAAAAAATTATTACCCTTTTAATGCTCTTTAAATTCTTCGTATAACATAAAGAGAACCCCATGTGATACCAGGATGTTGCTAGCCATCTCTCCGTTTCCCTTTTTACAAAGTCTCAGATTTTCAGCAGGCAACTGTACCTACTTGATACTTAATAACATTTTGTTTTAATGTGTTTATTTTAATTACTTTCTATGCATAGCAAGTTATAAGGTTTTCCATTTAAGTTATTTAACATATTCTTTCAAATAAATTCATTTACGTTTTTCAAAATTGAGTCAACTTAAAGAAAATAGTAAATAATATGCAGATGATATGCAGATTCAAGAAACTATGTTGGTAGTGGAATGACTGATATCCGGAAAATACCTACTTAGAATCTGCATTTACCGAAAAGCCAACGTGTGATTTTTATCTGTGTTTGATGAGCTTGCTTCAAAGTACCATGATCACCACTGAGCACTTAGCTTTCTAATTGACAGAAAATAGAATTTAAATGTATCCCAGTTCTTCCAGTTTTGGGAAGAGAGGCCAATGGAAGTCCAGACAGCATCCCAAAAGTTTTCAGAACCCAAAAACTTGATGTGTCTGGCCCACTTGGCTCATTAACGGACAAAAATTGCATTAAAATTAATTCCGTTTCCTGCAGAATCCAGAAGGCTCTACCGAGGCCATTTGCAGGACGGGTAGAAACAGTTATCCACACAGGTTAGCCATATAAAGCAGAAGCTCCCCACCTGGATTAGTCCTTTTTAGGATGGGGCGACACTTAGAAGTAAGGTATTGTTTTCCTGAGCATTCCTTTACTTAGAAGCCGCGACGGGAATTTTCTCCTAGAATTTTCTCTTCGGAATTGGGGCTGAGGCACTTGACAGGTGAGTTGACCCAAGTAAGGTCCAAGCAAAAGGTGGGGAAGTAAGTCATCTTTCCCGCCCGGACTCCAGCCCCGCCCCCCAGCTCGGGCCTGGCCCCGCCCCCCGCTCGGGCCCCGCCCCCGCCGGAGGCCCCACCCCGGGCCCGCCCCCACAAGCCCCGCCCCCCACAAGCCCCGCCCCCTCCGCGTGCCCGCCAGTCCCGCGAATCCCGCGCGCACTGAAGATGGCGGCCGCGGTGGGAAGGTTCCTCCGGGCTTCGGTGAGTGCCTGCCGGCGGGGGACAGGCGCGGAGACACAACAGTGGCTCCGAGGACGTGCTTCCCACATAGGATCCTGCTCCCTGCGGCCGGGGGCGCCTTTCGCCCTGCTTGGAGGGCGCCAGCGGGTAACGGCCCCGGAGGCCTCGGCCGTAGGGAGTGCGCCTGCGCAGAACCGTCCCCCGCCCCGTTCCCGTCCGCTCCTCCAGCCCCTCCTCGCTCCGAGTCGAGGGTCCGCAGCCCTCCGTGCCCCTGAGCACCTCGCCCGGGAGGCAGGCGCGCTGGCCCCCGTTCCCTTTTCTGTAGCTACTCTGTGACCTTGGACACGTGACTTCCCCTTTCGGAACCTCGGTTTAGTGTCCTCGCCTTAAGGTAGAAAGAGCGATGCCAACATCAGGGCGTTGCAGCGAGTATCTACCAAATGGTGGATGGAAACCAAAGTGCTGAAGTACGGAGTGCTAAGGTGCAAAAGGCACTTTGCGCTTTGGCATTCCTCCCATCCCCTAGGTCTGTCCCCCTCCTCCCGGCAAAGCCTAGTACCCTTTTGGTAGCCCCCCTCCCCCTTCTCCTTGGCTTGGTTGAACTGCAAGGCTCTTCTTCCCTGAGTCATGCTAGACGCGATAGTTGAGCAAAAAAATAATCCCCTTGAGGCCTGTTCAAAATTTCCCAGAGTGTGAACTTTGCTCTACTTGTTTGCTTGTCTGTGGGGGCTTGGCCTTTTCTGGGAAAACCTTGACATGATAGAACATGCTTATTAGCAGGTCATGCTGGTAAAGGGCGTAAATACGCAGGGCCTGGCCAAGTCCCCTTGGTTTTTGAATCCTCTGTGTTCTTAAGAGCGTGGAGACTTTATCGTCTTATAATTCCCCTCTGCTTTGCAGGGTTTTTAAGAATTATGTATATATTTTAAAAATAAAAGTTATGTATATTTAAGATGTACGACAAGATGATTTGTATACATATACATAATGAAATGATTACTATAGACCAGCATCTCTTCACATAATTACCGTTTCTTGTGCTTGATGAGTGATGAGTGTGCCTGAAATCTACTCTCTTAGCAAATTCCGAGCACCCCGGGTGGCTCAGCGGTTTAGCGCCGCGTTCAGCCCAGGGCCTGATCCTGGAGTCCCGGGATCGAGTCCCATGTCAGGCTCCCTGCATGGCGGCTGCTTCTCCCTCTGCTTCTCTCTCTCTCTCTGTCTCTCATGAATAAGTAAATTAAAAAAAAAAAAAAATCTTAGCAAATTCCCAGTGTTCAGTACAGTATTAAGTATAGTCATCATTACCCTACATTAGATCTCTAGACTAATTCAGCCTACATAACTGCAACTTTGTACCCTTTGACCAGCATCTCCCCATCCCCCTCTTGCAGTCTTGAGAAAGAAGGAAGCGGAAAGGAATGTTAAAGAACATTGAGATTCATTCTACACTGTTACGGGGTTTGGTGTTTAGTTCACAGGAACAAGGATTGGTGAGGCCCAATGGCCTGGTGCTCTTTCAGCCGGGCCAGCCTTCAGGCTACTTTCTAATATAAAGTGTTTCTCTTTCCAGATTGCCCGACATGTGAGTGCTATTCCATGGGGCATCTCTGCCTCCGCAGCCCTTAGACCTGCTGCTTCCAGAAGAACATGCCTGACAAATGTATTGTGGTCTGGTTCTGGTCAAGCAAAATTCGCTTTTAGCACCAGTAAGTATTATGCCTTGGTTTGGCCCAGGCAGTATGAATCATCTCGCGCCATGGGCTCTGAAGCCTGGCTATGCATTAGACTCGGTTGGGGAGCTTTGGAAACTATACCACTACCCCAGTCCCACCCCTGACAAATTAAGTCAGTATCTGAGGTGAGACCAGGACATCATTTTGGTTTTTTGGTTTTTTAATCAGAATGTAGTTGACATAATACTGGTTTCATATGTACAGCATAGTGATTCAAGATTTATATGCGTTAGGTGGTGATGACAATGATAAATCTAGCTGCCATCTGTCACCATACAAAGTTGCTATGGTATTATTAACTATTCATTGTGCTGTCCATCCCCACCCCACCCCCCCGTCCATCTTTCTGTAGCTGGAAGTTCATATCTTTTAATTCCTTTATTAGTATATTCTAAAAGTTCACCGAATAATTCTAATGTCCAGTCAGGATTGAGAATTACCGAGGCACACTGCTCTTGTGTCACATTTCCTTGTTGGTCACCAGAGGTTTTTATGTTCTGTGTTGAGGAACACATAGGTTGGGGGAGTGGGGGGACTCAGATGCTTCCTGGGCCCTGTGTGTGAGGGGACATGAGATAATTGGCAGTGGCCGACAGTCTGTTAGAACCAAGGCTTTTAGATTCAGACCTGGCCATGTTAGAGCATGGATTCCTCCATTATCTGGTATTTCTTGAGATTTACACTGCATTTTCTAGAATGTGGGCTTTGCTAAGATCAGCCTCAGATAATGAGTGGTACTTGAAAATACCTCCTTTAGATTTGTCCCACACACCCCCCCCTTTTTTTTTTTTAAGATTTAGTTATTTGACAGAAAGAGAACACAAGTAGGGGGAGCTGCAGGCAGAGAGGGAGAAGCAGACTCCCCACTGAGTAGGGAGCCCTATGTGGGACTCAGTTCCAGGACTCTGGGACCATGACCTGAGCCGAAGGCAGATGCTTAACCTACTGAACCACTTTAGCAAAGCCTTCGTTTGTGGGCAAAACGTTCTGAAAAGTTTCACAGTTCCACAACCCTGGAGCTTTAAAAAAGATTTCTAGTAGTGATTTGATGACCCGCATTTAAAATTTTCCTTGTTCTCTGTCCCAAACCCCACACCAGCAGCTCCCACTGTTTCTGAAGACCAGACATTTTGATATTTTGTCCCAAGTTCCCAGGTGGAAGCGAGTCCCCTCCAGTTCTAATACATCTCTTGCATCCTTTCCTTCCCTCCTGTCCTTCTCAGGCACACCGCTCCCATCCATACGTCTTATTAAGATCACTGAAACCCCTTCTAATACAGTCTCCCTCCTGCTCTCCTTACCCTCCCCAGCCAGACTTAGCTTCCTAAAAACAGCTGATTTATCTTCTATGTCCTACATGGAAATCTCCAGTGAGGACTCTTTTAAGAACAAACTCTAGCCTGATATTTAAGGGCCCTCAGAGTGTGGCCTTCAACCTTTCTTGCTTTGTCTCCTACACTTCCTTCCAAACACACCTGCTCTCTGTGTTCTAATCAGACTGCCACGGGCTGTTCCCTACACATGCTCTATTCCCTCTTCCCTGTCCCTCCTGGGTATGGATGGCAACAGCTGAACCATATTTAGAATCTCTCCCTAGGCTCCTGTCCTCCTCAATTCTATCTTAATTCCATCCCCATCATTTTCTGACATCATCTTTTTAGTCTTTTCAGTCCCCATAGTATTTTTTTTTTTCCCCATAGTATTTTTGAATTGAATTTGGGTACGATCTAGAACTACAGAAGGGGGGACAAATTACCTAAGATATAGCGTTGAACTAAGATACAGAAGGGGGGACAAATTACCTAAGATATAGAGTTAATTGATTTATACTACTAATTAATTACCATGAGAGAGTTGAATAAAGTCAAATAAGTGTGTGATTTAGCAGATGATGAACTACGTGTATGTGTGGGCTTCCTTCAGGTTCCTCTTACCACGCTCCTGCCGTCACCCAGCACGCGCCCTACTTTAAGGGCACTGCCGTTGTCAACGGAGAGTTTAAAGACCTAACCCTCGATGACTTTAAGGGGAGATATTTGGTGCTTTTCTTCTATCCGTTGGACTTGTAAGTGTGATTTCTGTGGTGCTATAATGTCATTCTGAGAGCAAGCAAAGGTCCTTGACATTTCCTATCTCTGGTTGCTCTCCTGGTCAAGGAAGGGTTCTTTCAGGTCCTTTTATCACTAGTGGCCTTGCTGAGTACAGCTTGCATCTGCAGCTAATCTCATAAATTTAGAGGATGGGGTGGCATTCTTGTTAGTGGGGTAGGGTTTTAATACGGCTCTGTTCTATGTGCTCCCGAATGGTGGTTCCTGTAAGCCAGGCTGTAAGGAAGTTTTCCCTGGTCTGGAGGGAAAGGAGAAAGGTAAAGATAATAAAATGGGTTTTCTCACAAAGCTACTTTATTTAATTGTTTCTGTATTCTTAGAATATGCCTCTTTTCCCCTGCCTGACCCCATGTTTTTATATGATTCTTAAGAGAGGTGAGTACAGTGAGGGTGGTTAATTGTTTTTGCCTTTTTCACCTTTAAGCAAGTTGAACTAGTTTTTAGACTACCTGTGTTTAAATTTTAAATCCTTGTTTTTAAATTCTCTGATGGGAATTTCTGCCCTTTTTTTCTAGCACCTTTGTGTGTCCTACAGAAATTGTTGCTTTCAGTGACAAAGCCAAAGAATTTCACGACGTGAACTGTGATGTTGTTGCAGTGTCAGTGGATTCCCACTTCACCCATCTTGCCTGGATCAACACACCGCGGAAGGTATAAAGTGCAGTGGCCCTGCCTTTGCACTTAGGATCCCCTAAACTGAAAAGATCCTATGAAAGACTAACCTAGAAGTTGTTAAAGCATGAACTAGTCTGAAATGGGCTATTTGTGGGCTTGAAGCTTCTGGCAAGTTCTATGAAACTCTGTCCATATCTTGCCTAGCAATGCCTAAATTTACTGCCCACTACATGTGTGTTTTCCAAGGTACAAAGGGTTGGGGCACAGGGTTGTGGGGGTGCCCAGCTGGGGTTCACTGCCTCCTCTCTCAAGGGTACCTTGTAGATCCCACATACTCCGCGTGGCTTGTGGGTGGTAGTTAGGTTCTCTGATTTCACTCTTCTGCGTGATAACTTTTCTTGTCTAAAAATGCTTGGAGGAATCAAAATTTCTAGCCATTTTGCTGAACTATCAATACCAAATTATTCAGTCTTTTATTTATTTTTTTAAAATATTTATTTATTTGAGAAAAGCAAGAGAGAGAGCACAAAGGGAGAGGGAGAAGCAGACTCCCCGCTGTCCGGGGAGCTCTGTTCCAGGACCCCTGAGATCATGACCTGAGTTGAAGGCAGATGCTTAACCGACTGAGCCACTCAGGTGCCCTTATTCAGTCTTTTTATTACTCTTCCATTTTTTTGCTATAGAAACTAACCTTCAAGTAAAAGAATGCATCAAGAATTAGAAAAAGAAAGGTCTCTGGGTTTAAATCCTGCTTCTGTCCTGTTTTGTGCCCTGGAACAAGTTGCTTAACCTTTGTGTGCCTCAGTTTCCTCATGTGTAAAAAGGCAATGATAGTAGTGTCTGCTCCAGGGTGGTTATGGGGAGGGAGTGAGTTCACAGAGAAGAGCTAAGAGCAGTGCTCAGCCCGCTCTTGGTTCTCCATTGCTGCTGTCTGTTGCCTTTCTTGTTGGCCTCAGACATCACATTACGTGGCTGAGAACGGTGAGAACGAGTGCACTGTGTAACAGCCAGTCATGTTCGCATTTTTGTTAGAATGGCGGTTTGGGCCACATGAACATTGCACTCCTGTCAGATCTGACTAAACAGATTTCTCGAGACTATGGCGTGCTGTTAGAAGGCCCCGGTATTGCTCTAAGGTAAGATCTTGTTTCTTTTATGAACTTAAACTATTTCATGCTAAGCACCATCCCCCTTCTTAGAGAATTTATGGAGCCCTGCTTTCCTCTTGAGTTATACCTGGAATTGTAGTTCTGAGAGCCACGTTGGAGCTTCAGCCTCTTTTACTCCAGGGAGATTGTCTTCATTTAATAAACTAAGGCCTGGCTTTGACAAAGTTGGCAAGGGAAGAAGGAGGAGTGCTGGCTTTGTCCTCCAAGGATCCCCTTCCCTGTAGGGTCTTGCTAGTTTTGCCATTATTTCCCTTGCTATTAGGATTGACAAGGGAGTGTAGGGTGGTTTGAGTCTGGTTTGTAAGATAAGGCTTGCTTTCTGGAGTGTGGGCCCTGCTCCATCCTAGCCCTGCATCTACATCTATACCATGCATTCCAGCGTGGCTCCACTCTTGATTGAGGAGCTGGGGGCAGAACCCTTTGAGCTTCAAAGCCTAGACCTCCATGAGCCAGGCCCAGGGAGAAAGAAGTACCTTTTCACCTTGCCTTTTCTCTTGCTTGCTTTTTCCCTGCATGATTAACACTTGGAATGCCACACCCCTTTAAGAGAGACTGTTAAAACCTGTGGTTTAAACATATCTGCATATGTCACGGTAACACCAGCACTTGTACAGAAGATGAACACAGACCACAGGGCAGGTCATCTCGTTACACTGCTGCCAAGTGATAAAGAGTAAAGGTCTTGGGTTTTCCTTTAGATTTCTGCTCTGCCTAGACTTAAGGCCAGTAAATTCTTTCTGCTAAGATTTCCCCAGGGATTTTCCCCCATTTACCCAAGAATTCACTCATTTCGTCAGTATTTACTGAATATAGATAAAATCATCTGTCTCCTCCCATATGTCTCTGGTTTCTTGTCAAGATCTGATACAGCAGCCCAAAGAACACCTAGATCACTTATATGTTAAAGAAGTCTGTTCTCTGTGACTCTTCTCTGTGTGAAATCCTGCTCTTTTCCATGTTGGCCTGGTCCACTCACACCTTTGTGTGGCACATCATCAGTAAGATGATGATAAGCTTTTTGTGTAACAGTAAGAGGTGATAAGCTTTTTGTGTAACAGTGAAAACCCCATATTTAAGCATATGCTCAAGTTTAAAGCTTTATTGAAGAGAATTAAAGACAGAAGCAGGTAGAAGATAGACTTCGTAGTTGTTGTGCTGCTGAGGTACTAATGGGGCTAAATCCTGATGCAGAGGTCTTTTCATCATTGACCCCAATGGAGTCATCAAGCATTTGAGTGTCAATGATCTCCCTGTGGGCCGAAGTGTGGAAGAGACCCTCCGCTTGGTGAAGGCATTCCAGTTTGTGGAAACCCATGGAGAAGTCTGCCCAGCAAACTGGACCCCGGATTCTCCTACAGTAGGTTTCTTTTCCAAAAGCAGTGAGACCTCAGCAGAGGTTCCCAGGTCATCACTGCCCTCAGGGCTGCTGGCCTAGAGTACCTACAAAAGGAGCCCACCCTTGGAGCAAGGGTGCAGATAGTGTGCAAATGGGTGAGGCTGCTGAGGGGTGGGGGTTTGGTTGGGACCAAGGATTAGGCAGGCTGCTAATGTAACTTTCATCCATGTATTTTAAAGGAAACAGACCATGCTTTAAAAAATTAAAGAACTTTGGGTTAAAAACAGAGTTTTCCATTCACTTTTGAGGCTTTTATCATAAAGTCAGCCACCTAATTAAATGTTTTTGTATTTTCAGATCAAGCCACATCCAACTGCTTCCAAAGAATACTTTGAGAAGGTAAATCAGTAGGTCATCCTGTGTGTCCCCACCTCTTCTCACATGAGGGAAGAGCGCAGTTGGAACTCACCTTTAGCATTTCAAAAATGATTATTTATAGAAGATAAAACACCAATTATGCTTATATTCGTAAATAATCTAAATGTTTTGTTTTTGTAACACTGGCCAAGGCTTTTAAATGTACTCACATCCTTTAATTGGTAACCTCTTGATGGCTAGCTAGTTTGTAGGATGCTACTTCACCTAGTCCTTGCATTATGTCTTCATTGGAAAGAGGAAACATTCTTCTTTGTTGGCCTTACTTGAACCTTTATGTTCACCAGAGTAGTACAACAAGCACCGAAGGTTGTGATCAAAGGTCCTGAAACTTTGTTGAATTTCTTTGCGATAAACTAAATTTTCTTTTAAGGCAGCAAAGATCATACATAGTTTTAAGGTGTTAACATCAGTGTCTAATATAACTCTTGCAATGGCTGTATATGCACTTGAAACAAATGTGAATCATGTTTTTAAAAAAAACACGGTGGCAAAGTGACTTAAGTGATCATGTGTGTCTCTCCTCCCTGAGATTAACATAGTTATTTTACTTATTTGTTAGCTAACGTAGGGTCTACATACAACTCTAGATATTGATTGGATATAATTATAGAGGACATTTATTGAATCCAGGAATTGCATTGTGAAATCATTGTAATTATTTTCTTTTCTGAAGTGCTCAATGTAAAGTACATAATAAACATATTTTAAAATATTTGCTTGTTCAATACCATTAATTTTTGGTTCAGCTTATATTACAGAACTCTACTGTAGTTTTCCTTTTGATTATATCAACCAACACATGTGGAGCATTTAATGCAGGGCCCACAAAGATGAGTAAGATGCTAGCTCTACACCCGAAAAACTCAGGTTCAGGCAAGAGAGATATGGAAGTATTTATTTGTTTTTGGTGGTTTTTTTTTTTTTTTTTTTTGAAGTATTTGTTATTTCAGGAAATCCTGAGTGCCTCTCATATGCCAGGTGCTATTTTGCAGGCCCAAGGGTGAACAATGGAGTTACGTTCTTGAGGGGGAAACCCAATAAATATAATAAAAATACATAGAATGTCTGGAAGGGAAATAACTGGAGCAGGGGGCCAGAGCAGAGAATTGAGATGTTCGGGATAGGGTTGTTAGAAAGGCCTTAATAGAGTCAATATCCAGGTCTGTTTTCTCATCTGTAAAAAGAAAGCAATAATTGTCCTAACTTAGGGTTTTGAGGAGGATCAAGTGAGATAAAACATGTAGAAAGTAAGGGAGTTAGGAGGGTAAGAAAATGTTAGGCATAGGGTTTGGCAACTGCAAAGACCCTGAGGCAAGAGCATGCGTAGAGTGGTGCAGTGGTGAAGGAGGAGATTGGTAACAGGGAGGCCAGAGTGCCATTTGAACAAGTTAAGGACTTTGGATTCTTTTTTAAGATGGGAAGTGTAAGGAAGGTTTTGACGAGACTCCCATCAACTTGTTCTAGGAGGATCACTGTGGCTCCTTTGTTAAGAGTAGACTGTAACGGTCCTGAGAAGAGAAGCTGGCTGGATTTGTGATATACTTGAGGGCAGAGCCAGCAGAATGATACAGATGTGCTAAATACCATGGCACAATAGATGCATTCCTGGGGCATAAGGGGAACACTGAGGAGGGACACCCTACCCAGGGAGAATTTCCTGGAAGGAAAGGTGAACTCTTGAGGCTATAGAGAAGTGAGCCAGGTAGACTGAGCAAAAGAAGTTGCAAAGTTACGTCGGCCTGAAGAAAACCAGGAGCTGGTTTGGTGTCCCTGGAGGGGAAGGTAAGGCAAGGGATGGAATAGGCCTGCACATGTGGGCCACGTGAGAGGCCCAAACAGCATTTCCAGTGGACCCCATGTCGTATTAGGCTTTTCACGTTTTACCTCATTTGATCCTCAACAAAACCTCAAGTAGATACAATTACTGTTCTCATTTTACAAATGAGTACATAGACCCATTTATATTGACTTGACCAGGGCCATCCAACTAAGTAATTGGTGGTGCTGGGTCCTCAACCCAAGACTCACACCAGGATCCCTGAACTCCTTAAGCATCCAGGAACAACAACAACAACAAAACATCCAGGAACATACATTCAAGAAACACATAACCCCCACCTACACTAGTGCAGGGCGGGGCTAGGGGAGGCAGCAGCAGGAGGAGGGAGGTGCAGTTTTTCTCTACAACCAGCCCCTACTCCATCTGGCATTCAAAGAAGGAACTGGATCTGCCCCACTACAGTTTGCACTGTACCTGATGCCCCCTTCACAGGCTGGAGAAGGGCCCCACACTTAGAAGGGCGCTGGGCCTGGTTTAATGCTCTGACGTTGACTTTAAAATTCTCAACCTTGGGCAACCCCGGGTGGCTCAGCGGTTTAGTGCTGCCTTCGGCCCAGGGCGTGAGCATGGAGCTTGCTTCTCCCTCTGCCTGTGTCTCTTGCCTCTCTCTGTTTCTCGAATAAATAAATAAAATCTTAAATGAAATTCTCAACCTTTTTAAAATAAGGGGCGCTACATTTTCAGATTTCACTGTGAAATGTAAGTAACCAGTCCCGACTCTCCCCGGTGCCCTGCACACTAGACTTTAAGGGCAACTGAAGATTTTCCACGGTGATGTCCCAAGAGGTTGGTGCACCTGTCCTCCGGGTAAGACGCAGGTTCTTCTCAGTGGGGCTGTGATGCGGGGCTTCGCACGGGCGACCGCCCCGGCCTGGAAGGGCCTGGAAGGGCCTGGAAGCGGCGCAGCCACCCTAGCCGGTAGGTGAGGTTGGGAAGGCTCGGTGCGTGGGGGTGGCACGGGGACAGCAGGCAGCGGGAACACCGGGCCCGCCCCCGGCCACGCGGAGCCGCGGAGCCCCGGAGCCCCGGAGCCGCGGGCGCGCCGGGACCGGGCGGCGGGAACCGGGGACGCGCGCGCGCCCGGGGCGGGGCACGCTGCCGGCTGCTCCTCCTCCGCGCGGGCCCGGCGGCCGCTGCCTCTGCGGCCCGACGCGGGTCCCGGGGAGCGGAGCCGGAGGCGGGGAGGCGGGGGCCGGGCGGCGGCGCCCTCATGGAGCCCAACGTGCGCTTCTGGATCGCCGAGCGTCAAGTAGGGCCCGGGCCGGCGCGGCTGGGGGCGGGGTGGCCCTGGGCCCCGTGGGGGCGCCGCGTGCGCCCGACCGCCCGCCCGCCGGCCCGGGCGACCTTGGGCAGGCCACGTGGTCGCGCCACCCGCCTCCCCATCTCGGGTCCCGGGCGGGGACGACCGGGAGACCCAGAGTGCGGGGTGCCCACGGCCGCGGCGGGGCCCGCCTGTCACCCCTGCCCCAGGCCTGGCCCGCGAGGGTCGCCGCAAGGTCACCGCGCCCTGCGGAGTCACCCCTCCCCTCGGGTGCCTGCCTCTGCCGCCGTGGCTGCTGCTGGGCGTCAGCCTGGGGCGGACCCGGTGCCCCCGGAGCGCCCGGCCTCCAACCTCGGCGGGCTGGGCCGCTGGGGACGCGGGGACGCGGGGACACGGGGCTGCGGGCCGCCTCGGGGCGTGCCTGGGCGGCGCTGCCGGTGGAGGCGGGACGGGAGCCTGGGGGCCCTTTAAAGATGTTCTAGTGGCCGCATTCAAGGGGGTAGAAAGAAAGAGCTGAAATTAATTTTAATGGCATATTGTATTTAGCCCAACAAATCTAAAACACTAACATTTCAACATATAATCATTTATTAATGAGATATTTACACACTTTTTTTTTCTAGGAAGTTCTTTGAAATCTGGTGTATATTTTACACATACGGTTTGGCCTGGCTGCGTTTCAGGGGCTCCACAGCCACGTGCGGTTAACTGCACGGTGTAATCCTAGAGGGTTCTCTTTCAGCCTTACCTGAAGTAGGGCCCAAACCTGTTTTCTTAAGTGAGGAAGTTGAAAGGCAGAGGGAGCTCATGCTTCCTCAACTTTGCACCAAAACTGGTGCAAAGTTGAGGGGGGCGCGTTGGGAGCAAGCCATGCTTCCTCCATGTGGGAACCAAGCTGCCTTCACTGAAGCCTTGCTGGAGGTGTCTGGTTCTTTATGACGAAAGTTAAGCCTTATAACAATGATAAGAGGGTAAAGAAATTCTGAGACCCTTCATGGTATTAGCTTCAAGGTCATTTGTGGGATGTGGACTAGGCCCATCTGGCCCCAAAGTCTGGGCTTTTAACCCTTAAGCGTAATTTGATATTGGAGTAGTTAAGAGCATATGCTGCTGAGTCTTATCCTGGCTGGGTTTCCATGAGCTCTTCTACACCTCTTTCCTCACCTGTAAGATGGGGATGTTGCGAGGATTCCAGGAGGTGTTTCAGTTAGAAAACCCTGTTGGGGTCTCAAAAATAATGCTGTTATTATGACCATATATCTTTTTTTTTTTCCTGCCACCATTAACCTGGTGTTCTTCTCCCTCATAAGTTTTTTTTCTCTTAAGTCTTTTATTCAGAGATTTCTTCAGTGGACAGAATTGTTGGATCCTACAAATTTGGTCGTTTCAGTTGTAAGTATTTCCTTGTTTTCAGAGATAAGAAATTTCACATTTTATTCTGAAATGTAAAGACTTCGCTTCCCTATGACAGCAGTTGAAACCGAACCCATATATATTATCATGGTTTTATTCCTTCCAAATGAGCTTGTTAGATTGGAAGGTTAAGAGCAGACAGGTAACACCAAACTCTCAGCCAGGTGCTGGTGGTTGAAAAGGGATCAAAACAACAACCCCTGGTATGGAAGGAGGATTGACAAAGGTGGTCACTGACCTAGATCTCGGGATCTAAGGGAGGGATATGGCAGGAAACTGGGGGAGGGTGTTGAGGGAAGGCCGGGAGGCAGGCAGGAAGGGCCAGGTAGAGAGGACTGTAAGCAAAGCCCAGGGACAGAGCATGCTTCCAGTTTATCTTTTATTTTATTTATTTATTTATTTTTTTAAGATTTTATTTATTTATTCATGAGAGATACAGAGAGGCAGAGACATAGGCAGAGGGAGAAGCAGGCTCCCTGCAGGAAGCCTGATGCAGGACTGGATCCTAGAATCCCAGGATCATGACCTGAGCCAAAGGCAGGTGCTCAACCACTGAGACACCCTGGTGTCCCTCAGTGTGACTTTTAATGCAGGAAAGAAACCAGGCAGTTCCTGACCAGCCTTGTGTGCATTCAGAGGGGAGAGGTTTGCATTTAGCCTACAGGGTGAGGTGGGGAGGTTTGAGTTCCAGAGGGTCTCTTTGGTCACCATGTGGCGAGTAATCAGAGGGGACCAGATGGTAGGTAAGGTGATCTGTTCAGGGGATGGCTTGGCTGTCCAAGCGAAAGATGAGGGTTTGAAACAGGTGTGGCTGAGGGCTCAAGAGGAAGAGATACTGTATCACCAGCAATCATTCTTTAGGCCCAGACCCACAGGGACACTCCCATCCTTATGCTCAAGATGTCTCATGCAGCCTTGTTTATAATAGAGAAAAACAACCTGAATCCCCAATAGCAGGGAAATAGAGAAACATAATGTGGTATATTCATACAGTGGAATACTTTTATTAAAGTTAAAAGTGATGATCTAATTATCAATGTATAATATTAAGTGGAGACAATATATATGATGTTAAATGAAAAACATCTACAGTGTTGAGTGGAAAAAGCAGGATGCATAAAGTACAATATTTATGCAAATTGCAATATAAAGACCCAACACTACATCTTTCTTTACAGATACATGTATTCGTCGTGTATATCTAACTTAAAAAAGTGGGCTGGAAGTTAATACCTTGAACTCATAATAGTGGTTATCTCAGAGAATGGGGAGACGTGAAACTGGGGATGATGGCTTTTTGGGAAAAAAAAATTGGAAGCAAATATAACTGAATGTTTACAGTTATTAATTCTGGGTGAGGGGATTGTGCATATGTACTCATTTCTTTGTATTTTCTGTATTTAATTCTCTTTTCTCAAATTAAGAAATAAATGAAGAGAGGAAGTAAGCCTGAACCGATCAGATGTGGGAGTGAGAGAGAGAAGGGACTTCCAGGTTTCTAACTTTTAAAGCCAGGCGGCTGGCGGTAGCGCTCACAGAGACAGCTGACAACAGCTGTCTGGGGGGTGGGGGAGGGATGCCACCAGCGGGTTGAGCTTCCTGAGCTCGGAATCCGAGTGACACACAGGACTATCCTCTTGGAAACGCAGGGAGTAGAGAGCCTTGGCTACATGTTGCACTAAAATCAGGTGTGCATGAGCATGTGATTCCTAAATCTGTGGACAAAAAGAAACAAGGTTGAGATCATTGCTCGATTTCTTTCTGTCTGATTATAGGAAAAAATAGAAAAATCAAGGCAACTATTGTTAACAAATGAAGATGCATCCATCCGTGACTTGGAGGACCCAAGGGTATGTCTCCTATGCTTGGTTCAAGGTTGGATGTGGTTGCTTTCAGGAGATTTTGCTTTCATGGTCTGAAATCAGGTGGAGTTTTGTCATGGGAGACACTGCCCAGGGGATCTGCTTTCCAAAACTGGGTTAGGTTGTTTTTTTGTTTTTGTTTTTGTTTTTGTTTATATGTAATTAGAATCCATTCTCATAAACCAGATTATTAGTAGGAATAACTACTGTTAAGGAGAAAAAAAATCATAGGTCCTATGCTCAGATTATTAGTGGGGATTCTCTGTGGCTGATCCCTGGAGCCCCATGGCAAACTCCAGAATTCAGGCGGGCCTCTGAAGTCGGAATCTATTTCTCATTAGAGGTACTGTTTCGGGTCAGGGCTATATTCCTGCCCAAAGAATTAAACCAAGTATTTGTTATCTGTCTTGTGGTGTATGGGGCTTTCCAGAGCCCACAAACATCAGTCCTGTGAGGCAGCCTGTGGAAAGCTCACATATTTATTTATTTTTATTTATTTATTTTTAAGAACTTGGTGGGGCTTCTGGGCTCACAGCCTGGCTCTGAGGCAGGTGCCTTGGCCAATGGCATGGTGCGTCCCCTGCAAACAGCCTGCTCTTCTCTGAGCCAGGGGCAGGCTGGATTCAGGGACTCATCTGAGGGATAAGTTAGGTGTTGGCCATGAGTCCTCTCCAAGGTGAGACACTGAGGACCTTTTGTTTTTATTTTTAAAAAAGATTTTATTTATTCATAAGAGACACAGAAGACACAGGCAGAGACACAGGCAGAAGGACTCGATCCCAGGACCCCAGGATCACAACCTGAGCCAAAGGCAGATGCTCAACCGCTGAGCCATCCAGGAGTCCTGATACTGAGGACTGGGGTGGCTCAGCGGTTTGGCACCTGATACTGAGGACTTTTTAATGTTGTGGTCATTTTCTTTCTGTGGATCATCTCATTGCTTATTGTTCTTTTGTTTGTTTGATTCATTTATTTTTATTTGTTCCAGTCATGTGGCATGGAACCATTCTGGTCTTCCCTCTTGAAAAGGCAGAGTAAAGGTGGCCCCAGAAATGAGACTTGAGTTTTTTTTTTCTTCTTTGCTGCCAATTTGCCTTTCAAAGCTGTTGCTTGTTTTTTCTCTTTTTAGATAAAAGAAGCTTGGAAGAGAAGTCTTGTAAGTTTCAGTCCCTTCCTAATTTTTAGCTTCCTACGGAAACAAAACCAAACATCAGACTAACTGTTGTGTTTACCCTTGTGAAGTCAACAGTGCATCCTGACAGCAGCAAACTGATCCCTGTTCCTTTTCGACCTGCAGGTGAGCTGATTCTAATTTTTGGAAGTGGGTTGGGCAAACATGGTTTGTAACAGTTAAAAGAGCCTGGCCTGCCTTATTATTTATTTATCTATTTATTTATTTTTCCTAGAAGGATTTCTGACAGTGAGTCTGGAAACCACAGCTTAAAAAGGATGTTTGAAGAGTCTGGGGTTGGTAGAGGAATAGAGCAGGTTTGGGAGCAGAGCTGTGTCCAGTCCTGTGGAAAGATCTGGGGGCTGGTGGGGAGGGCACAGGCCTGGGTCTGCAGCCTGCTTTGCTCTGTCATTCCCCGAGGAACACAACCAGTCATTCCATTGATGGTTCCAGAACTTGTAACTCATAAGTGTTTTGGATTCCATGTAGTCTTCTCTCTCTCTTAACTATGAGGAGGGGAATAAAACCCATGATTGTACAGGGCCTTTTTAACTATAAAATTCTCTCTGTTAGAAACAAGAAACTGAAAACAATGTGAATATCCAGCAATTCAGACTATAGTTAAATAATTCATTAAAAAGAATGAAGTAAATCCTATGCACTAATGTAGAAGGATGAATCTTCAGGAACTAGTATTAAGGGGAAAAAAGGCAAAGTATAAAACAGTATATAGTGATCCTATTTGTATAAATAAGTACGGCAAGGATAAGAGAATGTGGGAGTTTGCATCTATCCTGATAGACATCTCGATGGAAAAATACTTGTTTCTCCTCTCAATCTTCACTTTTTTTTTTAAGCCCACACACGAGTTGGCATTTTTTTAAGTTTATTTATTGTTTTTAGTCATCTCTACACCCAACGTGGGGCTCAAACTCACAATCCCCAGATCAAGAGTTGTGTGCACTCCCAACTGAGGCAACCAAGTGCCACTGATGCTTTACTTCTGACATCAGATGTGCAGGCTTTTCCTATACCTTTCAGTTCTGTGGCAACAGCCAGGTGTCCTACAGTGTTTTTTTGTTTTGTTTTGTTTTTTTTGTTTTTTTTTTGTTTTAAGATTTATTTATTTATTAATGAGAAACAGAGAGAGAGAGAGAGAGAGGCAGAGACACAGGCAGAGGGAGAAGCAGGCTCCATGCAGAGAGCCTGATGTGGGACTCAATCCCAGGACTCCAGGATCACGCCCTAGGCTGAAGGCAGGCACTAAATCGCTGAGCCACCCAGGGATCCCTATCCTACAGTTTTAACTTGTTGTGCCCAAGATTGCGAATCCGAGAAACCACCAAGGAGCTGACACCGATGCAAGTACATGAGGGTTTATTTACAAGCTTGAGCTTGGGTCCAAGTGTACTCCAAACAGCAGAGCAGGGACTTGGACCCCAAAGCGGGTTACAGCTGGGTTTTTTATGGGCTGGTCTAGGGAATCTTCAGAAGGGGTGGAGGAATTTTTTCCATTCCAATATGGGGAAAAGGGTGGGGGAGTTTCTTAAAATCTGATACGGGATTCTCTGCCGAGGGCATTCTGAGCTTTATTGTCTTTCTGATATGGGATTACCTGCCTAGGACAATCTGCAGTTTTTCCTGTAAAGTTCAGCTCTTACTCCCAGGGACCTAAGATGGCTGTACTTGTGCTAATACTAAACTTGAGGTGGGATGGCCTTAATTTTTCTCGGCCTTCACAAACTCAGTTCTGACACTATCAACCTGGAGACAGCAACAGACCCCACGAGTTAAGGGCTCAGGCCCACAAGACCACCCCCCTACCTCAGATGCCAATTGAAAGTCCAGATTCCCACCTGTCCTTCTGACCAACCTGCTATAAACAACTCCCTCTTTAGGTTTGAAATTGCTAGAATGGCTCACAGAACTCAGGAAGACAGTTTACTTACTAGGTTTCCAGTTTATTATAAAAGCGAACAGATGGAAGAGATACAGAGAGCAAGGTGGGCTGGGGGCGGGGGGAGGGGGGGGCTTCCACACCCTCTCCAGGCCACCACCTGGCTGCATGCTCAGCAGCCCAGAAACAGTGTGAACCTGTGGCTCTACTAGTATGGTTGACTAAAATCCTTGGCATTGTGATTAGCCCTGCCTCCAGCCCCTTTCCTTGTCCCTGGAGATAGAGGTAGCAGGTAGGGCTGACAGGTCACCTGGGTGTTCCCCTGGCAACCAGCCCCCTCCCTAGGGGCTTTCCCTACATCCCCTTGTTGACATAAAGTCAGGTGAGGTGGAAGGGGGCTGGTTAGGGTAAAAAAAAAAAGACCCCCATTTCACCTTTTTTACTGCTGTTCTCAGGAAATTCCAAAGGTTTTAGGATCTCTGTGCTAGGAACAGGGACGAAGAGCAAATCCAGGTTTCTTCTTATAAATGACAGTATCACGGATGTGCTAAGTTTGTGTGGAAGGAGGAACAGGTTAACGCCGCTTGCCTTCTAAGTGGGCCTTCCCAGGGGGGAGGCCTTGTTCGGTCTCTCTGGGCTGTGCTAACTGAAATGCTTGCCATATGCACGTAGTTATTATTAGGAAAAATAAAAAATGAGTAAACACTGTCCTGCGGTGTCTGTGCCTTCAGGGTGCCCGAGGGGAGGTTCGCAGGGGGGTGGTGCCCCTCTGGGCCTCCCCCCTCATCCCCTCTCGGCCTGGGCAGCGGCAGCCACTGACCCCCTTTTCTTTATTGCCAGCTCTCCTACCGTTCACGGCACCCATGGTGAGTCAGCTACCTTTATGAGACCCCAGGTTTAGGAAGATGCACTTGGGAGTACATACTCCTCAGCCGCCCTGCCCTGGTACATCATATGTCCTGGAGGCAGGGACCACTCCCGGGTGTCCCCAGGTGTCCCCAAGTGTCCTGTCGGTGTTCCCTGAGCATCGCTCGCCCATCGCCTGCCTGGTAGCCTCATCCCAGCTTCTGGGGGTGGGGGGTGGGGGGCTCAGCGCAGCATCTTCCCTGGGAAGTTCTTTACCCTGGCAAGCTCCCTCTTCCCTCTGAACACTTAAAAGATATTTTCTTTATTTTTCTTTAAAGATATTTTTCTCCATGCTGTCAGTAAAAAGTCTGAAGTCCGTGATTTTACCTCAGGTAAAAACTATTTCTATGTCATGATGACCAAATTCTGTTGTGCCCGCATGATCCTAGTGTGTGATCTGTGTGCCTCTATCTTTCTGCAGATTTCCTTCTATACCTACACTACAGCGTTCAACATTGTCAATGGAAATGCAAGTTATGTGAGTATTAGGAGGCTGAGAGGATATATAATCCTGTGTGATTTCTTTGGGGTTTTTTGTTTGTTTGCATGTTTTAATTATCCTTCCTGGGTAAAACTGTGGTATTTGCTAAATACCTACTTTTGATTCTTCCTTAGAATCGTCACCTATACGAGAGTCTACTGCTAGGGACAGGAGTGATTGCCTCTTCATCCTTTTTTGGAGTGGGTATTTTAAAAATTTGTAAAATCTTTTTCTTTCTTCAGAAGAATAAAAACTATTCTGAATTACAAATTTGTTTCAATGTAAACAATTTAGAAAGTGTGGCTAAGACATAAGAAAGGAAGTGGTCACTTGTAATCCTGTCACCCCCTAAATAAGCATCTCCACATAAGCACATGCATATTATGCATATGTGCATAATAAGCATTTCCCAAATTTTTAGGCATATACTCAGTACTCTTTAACTTTTTAAAAAAAAATTACTTATGCTACATAAATGTGTTATACAAATTTTGTGTTGCTTTGGATGTCAGGACACTGTGATAGTTAAAAATATAGACATCAGAGTCGGATAAACCTGCATTGGCATCCTGCCTCAGATTCTTACAGGCTCAGAGACTCTGGACAAGTTACCTCCCTAAGCCTCCACGTGTTCCTCTGATGATTGGGAGAACACTTCAACTTTGCAAGAATTAAAAAATACACGGACAGCACTTGCCATGGCCTGACCTGTGCTATTGTGTATGTTGAGCCGATTTTCTGGTCCCATGCAATAATGATTTTTTTCTCTTATTTTTCTAGCTATTCCCCCGTCTGCTCCAGCTGCGGCTGAATAACGCTTTGTTGAAAAGAGCCCTTCCCATCATCTTTCTCAGTAAGCAGGAAGCATGTAACCTTGTGGTCTCTGAGCCTTCTTCCTACATCTTCAGGGGCAGCCACGTCCCACGCCCCATGGTGACGAATGACCGCTGCTGTTTTGCAGCTTCCCGGGGCCTCTGGGCCCAAATTAGGTCCTTGGGTTGAGAGGTGGCCCTTGCTCTGTAGCTGTGCTTCCCACTGTCAAGGAATGAACACAAACCCAGGGACACAAATTGCATCTGAAAGACTGTGCAAGCCCTCTGCATGCATTATTTCACTTACTCCTGACAAGACGTGTGGGTAGCAATGTTATTCCACTTACAGATGAAGAGGCTGAGGCAGGACTTTAAGCAACTGCCCAAGGGTCATACACAGACGAGGTGGCAGCATGGGGGATTCCAGCCTGGTGGGCTGACTCCAGTGGAAGTCAGGGGAAGGCAGAGATCTTAGCCTACCTGTTTTAAGTTTGCCAGCCCGCAAGTTCACTGGTTCACACTCCAAATTTGAGTTTGAAAATCCTAACAGTTTGAGAGTTGTCAGAATGATATCAGTGGTAAAATATGGGAAAATGTTATAGAAACCTGGCCAGACCTTTCACTTTTGAGGTTCATCCACCTGTACCATGTACCTACTAATAGTTTGTTGCTTTTTACTGCCGGGCAGCATTGTATCCTATGGAAGTACCTAGCACGTGTAATTCAAGGACCTAGGGACTTGTCCTGGAATCCTGTCAGGGGGCTGGACTGGACTTTCAGGGCTGTTGGAACCTGGTGCCAGGTTGTGGGCAGAATCCCAGAACGGGAGGCCAGCAGTTCAGACCCAGTTCCACAGCCCCCACGACAGAGCTTGGCTGGCCAGAGCATGCCAGGTGACTACCTGAGGGTTGGGGAAATGAAGCCATCGGAGAAAGAGGCTTGACACGAGAAAAGACGTTCCTTTGCTGGACCCAACCTACCCGCTGTTGTGCATTTTCTTCTTCACACCCACAGCCCACATCAGTGCAGTGAATGTTGTCGCAGTCCGAAGTCTTGAGCCCATTCGAGGGATTGAAGTCATGGACAAGGAAGGCCATGTCATGGGCTATTCCAGAAAAGCTGGGACAAAGGTAGGGTGACACTATGGAGTCTTAGCTGGCTTGCCTTTTGGGTGGAGCATGGAGTTTTCAGTTTGAGAGCCGGGAACAGAATCCTTTTTCCCTTCAACTTTTCCTTATCCGGTTTTCCCTCATTATGTGAAGGGGAGTAGTTTTACATTTTGCCCCACAGTGTTTGTTTGGTTTTGGTTTTGGTTTTGGTTTTTTTGCACCACAGTGTTTGAAAGATGGTGCATTAGTCTGGGTTCTCCAGAGAAACAGAACCAATAGGATATTGATTGATTGGTTGATTGATTGTAATTGGCTCATGCAATTGTAGGGCTCACAGGCAGGCTCGAAACTCAGGAGCCCATGCCATGGTCTTCAGGCAAAATTTCTCTTCTTTTTGGAAAACCTTATAGATTTTGCTCTCAGGCTTTCCAGCTGTTTGAACAAGGCCCATTCACACTATGGAAGGTAATCTTATTTAAAGTTAAATGAAAAAAAAAATAATAAAAAATAAAGTTAAATGATTGTAGACGTTAACCGCATCTAGGCGGCAGCACATCAGTTAGGGTTTGATTAAATTCCTGGGTGCTCTAGCCTAGCCAGGTTGATGTGTGTGACAGACCACCACGGATAGGCCTCTGCCAAACCCATGGCTGCTCTCTGAGGGTGAGACCTGGTGTTTCCAGTTCAGCATCCACCATACAGGCTGCTCTGTGCTTGAGGAAGTCAGCAGATTCCCTCTCTGGGTTTAAGAGAAGCATTTCTTCTCCACCTCACAACAGATTTTCTTATAGTCTTCATCTTGGAGGACCAGTTTGCTATAGAGAATGGCCTGAGGAGGGGCACCTGGGTGGCTCATTGGTTAAGTGTCTGCCTTTGGCTCAGGTCATTATCCCAGGGTCCTGGGATCGAACCCTGACCCTGCTCAGCAAGGGGAGTCTGCTTCTTCTTCCTCTGCACTTCTCCCCGCTCCCTGCTTGTCCTGTCTGCTCTCTCTCTCTAATAAATAAATAAAAATCTTTAAAAAAAAAATTGCCTGAGGAAATCTAGTGCTCTGACCAGAACTACTCTAAAAGGCCTCAATCTATAATAAGGTTTATTATTAAATAGTTTATTCTTTTGATCCATGCAGCACAGTGGCTTCTGTGTACATTCAGGTCGAAGAAACTGGAATGGCCTAGAGGGGTCTTATTTTGGGTGTGAACTTTTTAAAAAATGCTTTTTCAGCAGGTGAGTTGTTTTTTTTTTTAATGACTTCCATGAAGTGACATTAGCTAAAGAATGCAGTGTGAGATAGTTGTGTGCAAATGGCATGAGGAACAGCACAGAACAGCCCGATTCAAAGTGAAGGGAACAGTTTTTTATGGTGTGTGCGTCCGAGCGGACAACCTTCAGGACATCCTCCTGTCCCGTGTGTTAGCAGAAGAGGAGGTCAGAAAAGATAGCTGCCCGTTCGGTCAGTAAATACATCATTGTTTAGCTCACAAAGCACTCCTCTAAACCCTATCCATGAGTCACAGAGCTGAATTATAAACCATCAGATATGTGCCATCAGATTCCTGCCCGACCATTTCGTGGCATGTCTGAAAATAATGGCCACCTTTCTAAAGGAATTACAGCAGAGACTCAGTAATTACAGGTAACAAGGGGAGAATTGGCTGCCAGAAATAAAATACCTCATTTTTGAAATAAAGATTTTGTGCCCAAGAGCCACCCTAATGAGACCTTTTTAATAGCTTTATTGAGATATAATTTACATACTATAAAATTCACCTGTTGTGAGTGTAGTTTATGAATTGAGTAAATGTAAGCAGTTGCACAGCCATCACCACCACCAAAATGTCCAAATTTAGAACATTTTCGTTCTTTTTTTTTTTAATATTTTTTTTTTTATTATGATAGTCACAGAGAGAGAGAGAGAGAGAGAGAGGCAGAGACAGAGGGAGAAGCAGGCTCCATGCAGGGAGCCCGACGTGGGATTCGATCCCGGGTCTCCAGGATCACGCCCTGGGCCAAAGGCAGGCGCCAAATCGCTGCGCCACCCAGGGATCCCCATTTTCGTTCTAAAAATTTCCCTTATGCCCATTGAATCACTCCCTTCTCCCATCCCTGGCCCCAGAGAAACACCGATCTGCTTTATGCCTTCATAATTTTGACTTTTCAGAAATTTCACATTAGTAACTCCTACAATCGCTTCTTGGGTTTGACTTCTTTGATTTTCGAGCTTCATCCACCTGTACCGTGTACCTACTAACAGTTTGTTGCTTTTTACTGCGGGGCAGCATTGTATCCTATGGCTGTACCGACACATCTGCATATCCCTTCCCCCAGGCAGTGGGCATCTGGACTGTGTCCAGTCTCGGCAAGTCTGCATAATGCTGCTCTGAACCTGTGCAAGTCTTTAGGTGGAATCTATTTGCATTTCTCTCTCTCTCTCTTTAAGACTTTATTTATTTGAGAGAGAGGCAGAGACACGAGCAGGCTCCATGCAGGGAGCCTGACATGGGACTCGATCCTGGGTCTCCAGGATCACACCTTGGGCTGAAGGCGGCACCAGACCGCTGAGCCACCCCGGCTGCCCTGCATTTCTCTTCAGGTCCTTTACCTGCCGGGCATTAGGGCTGCTGTGAACTGTTCCCACAGCTGAAGAGAAGAGGGAGAGCCGGTGCACTTAGCCTGTGTGCCCGCCAGGTGTGGTGCTAGGCTCTGCTCCGCTTGGCCACGCTCTCGGCCACAAACTCCTTCTGTCTGGAAGCTGGGAGTGCTCAGCCTCCCAGGAGAGGCAGCCTCAGGCCCCGCCAGCTGTCTGGGTATCTAGTCCGCCTCTCCAGGAGGAACTTCATTTTTTGCATGAAGGCCGATTTAGAGTAAAAGAAAGACTTGATGGTCTGCTTCTTTTTTTTTTTTTTTTTTGAGTTTATCTTCCTCTTAAGAATAGAGTCTGCCACTGTGCGTAAGCATAAGCATTCTTTCATCATTTCCCTGTCACCAAAACGTTGATTGTCTTTGGCTAAAATTTCAGAAACTACGCAACTAGCAATATCTGATTGTAATAGGGCACCTTTGATCGGATTTCAGGGGCCAATCCATGCTGTTTTCCCTTGACTGGCCTTGGAAGCCGTTCAGCTGTGAACTGTGACATGTGTCCCGGTGCCCCTCAGGATGGGTGTCGGGTTCGCAGTGTCTTCCCCTGGCACACAGGCGGACTGAGGGGAGCCTTGCCCCACTGACGTCGAAACGCACCACCCTCAGCAGCCACTTTTCTCTTCCTGAAGTGGAGCAGTTTTATTTTATATTCCTGAAAGTTTATTTATTTTCCTATTTTAAAGATTTTATTTATTTATTTAGGAGTGAGAGCAAGAACAAGAGAGCAGCATAAAGAGGAGGGAGGGGCAGAGGGAGAGGGAGAAGCGGACTCCCTGATGTGGGGCTAGATCCTAGGACCCTGAGACCACGACCCAAGCCGAAGGCAGATGCTTAACTGACTGAGCCACCCAGGTGCCCCCTGAAAGTGTATGTTTGAAGAGCCACCCTCCTTGGCCCCCTCTGTCCTTGTTGGGGAAAGGCGTTCCCCACAGAGGAATCAGATGAGTAAGCGTCAGTGTAAGAAGCACTTGAGAGCAAGAGAAAGAGCCCAGAAGGCGGGCTGTAGTCACATCCTGAAGCCAAGAGTGGAAGAGACACGGTGGGAAGGGGGTGGTGGAGTGTGTGCCTATCCATCTTGTGCAGGGCAGTGCTGTATGGGGCGTTGTATCTTACCAGGAGTTGGCTTCTGTAGTTAGCATGCGAGTGTCACCTGTGGTCAGAATTCCCTTGAGAGTCTCTCTCTTACATTGCCCTTGAGTACGTGTGACTTTGTGCATGTAACCCATACGATGACATGTTTAAATGTTCAATATGTAGAGTGCATTATAGGAAAGATGACAGAATGTTATAAACTGTATATGTGCAAAGTGAGACTTTATAGCACACTTGATTACACAAGCGAAAGGCGGGTGCATACAGGTGGACTCGTGCGTGGCCCATGTGGGTATGATGCTATGCCAGTGCCCTCTGAGCTAGACTTCTGGAGGGTGCCCTCTGAGCTAGACTTCTGGAGGGTTCCTCACTGGAAAGGGTGGAAGTAGCTGGGGTGCTGCTCAGGATCGGGAGGCCAGTGGCAGCAGTCCTCAGTGGCAAATCCAGCATTTCCACTGAGGGGACTACCCTTTGGTTCTAGGAGACAATTTTTCTATAAGCTGCCTTTGCTGGTACTTAGTATTTTATTTGGGTGGTTAGCGGACTGATGGGGAGACAATAGTGAAGTTGCTGGGAGGTAAATCCCATCTCTAGTTACTCCTGGCACCAACCCCAGCCATCCTCCAGCCATGTGCACCAGAGGACCACAGCCTCTCTCCGCCTCTCTCCACGCACAGTTTTTTTCTAAGTGAGAGAGAGAGGAGTGCTGCTGTTTGCTTATCTCTGTCTTGAGTTGCAGGATCCCCAGAAATAGTCTCACCCCATGTGCTAAGATGCTTCCTTTCCATTTCCACCAGGCTGTTAGAGATACAGCATCATCCAGGGTAGTGCTGTATGGGACCTCAGCTTTTATTCCTGAAGTCTTCTCACACTATTTTGTAAGGTAAGAAGCATACTCAGCTCCCCGGGTAGGAATAAACATTCAACCCTCAAGATCCTTGAGTGTCAAACACTGAACCTGGTGGGAGGGATGGGAAGAAGTTGGTTCAGTCATCTTCTTAATCTCTCTTCATCCCAGCTGAGACAGTAGGACTGATTGGGGGCAGGTGTGGAAATCCAGAGGCGCACATTCCTTAACCCTGGACTCTCGCCCAGGCCCCCTCCTCAGTTAGCTTTGTGTTCTGAGGCATGTCCCAGCACCTGCTGAGGTCTTGAACGCTGAGTTGAGCTGATCTGCAGGTTTTCCAAGCTCTGTTGTGCTGTGAGTATTGCTCCAGCCTGTCTTCTTCCTTTATGGCAAATGTGCTAAGTCAGCCTAAGGGACTCCGATTCAGTGGACGGTCATCTCTTTGGAGAAGCAAAAAATGACCTATTAGGAGGAAGGCCTGGTGAGAAGCCCAGCATGCAGGAGCTTCAGCCAGAAGGCAGATGTGTTGCTTTAGATCCTGGGTCCGGGCAGGGGCGTAGGCTATGGCAGCTGAGCAGAAACTCTACTCCTCCTCCTCCTCATAGTGTCAGCTTCCTCCTGTCCTGCCACACATTGGCTCCTTCGTGTTGATGAGGGATGTGCCTGCCAATACCTCCCGGCTCATGTCCTCAAAGAGTTCTGACGAGGGACTAAAAACAGCAACCCCCAGGGAAGGCAGAGAATGTCTTCCACTCAGTTTACAAACTCCCAGGGAAGGGTTCGGTTGGCCAAATGAGGTCACCTGAACCAGTCTCCTCTGTCCAGCGTGGCGAGCTAGGAAGCCTTTGTTAGGGCCACGGAACAGCATATTTTCAAGAAGTAGCAGCATGCGGCTTCGAGCCAAGTGTTACCGTGGTCCATCGGCTGGGTCGGGGTGGAGACTTCTGCTGGCCCAGGCTCTTTCTAGAGCACTCTGGCTGGGTCAGAGCTGGGGCTCCCGTGAAAGCTGCGGCCCCTACCTGTCCTTAAAGCCCACATAGTGGCACCAGCTACCTGGGAGGAGAGATGGCGCTCATTTCCCACTGGCCTCTGCAGCCACAGTAATATCCAAGCCAGAGTGACCTTAGTGGCTCTTCTGGCTCAGCCCTTTCATTCTGCCTATGAAAAAAACCCAAGGCTCAGGAAGTGACTTGCTTGAGACCACCTCGGGCCTCTCCATGGCAGACACCGGCTGGACTCAGGACCTGGGGTCTCTGGCTCCCAGGCTGGGGTTCTTCGCATCCTCCTGCACTGTTTCTGACACCCTCAGAGGTCAGGGTCAGAATGTCCCGACCGTGTCAGCGGAGACCAGCATCTAGAGTCGGGCCTCTCACTTTTGAGCTGTGGGATTTTGGACAAGTGACTTAGCCAGCCAGTCAGTGGCTGTGTCCTCATTTGTGTGAAAGGGCCGATGATAACACAACCTCAGGGTTGCTCGGGATCAAATGGGCAACGCCCATGAAGTGCTTACCCCAGGCCTGACGTACCGTGAGCTCCGTCAGCATGCCTGCTGGTCTTGCGTGTTTGCTGGGGAGTGGGGACCAAACCATGGGCCAGCGGCTGGCTACACACGAGACATCAGAGCTGAGGGCCAGCCTCTAAAAAAAGCCTTGTAACCTTGTCTCTTACAGGACCCAGTTCTTCCGGCAACATCCATGGTCATTGTGGACCTTCAAGCTGGCCTGTACTGTTTTAGTAATGGGATTGATGGTGCCAGTTTCTTTTAGTATATTCCCACAAATTGAACGGGTAAGTGCCCTCTATTCAAATTTTTCTCAAAAAAAAAAAAAAAAAAACTTTTTCTTTTCCTCGTTATAAGAGTAAGATAAATAATTCTAAAATATCTGCAAAGTTTACAAAAGTGTAAAAATAACATTATTTAATCCCACCCCCCAGATCACTTGTGCAATTTGGGATTCTTTTTGTCTTAGCAGTATATCAGAAGCATTTTTCTGGGATATTTAAAAAAACCTTTGAGATATTTTTAATACCTCATAATATTCCATGGTGATGCCCCATCCGATGGGACTTTCTGCAGCGATGAAAATGTTTTATATCTGTGCTAATACAGCAGCCACTCTCCGTGTATGGCTGCTGAGCACTTATAGGGTGGCGACTGTGGCTGAGGCACTGAATGTTTATTTTTGTTTAGTTTTAAGTTACGTACTTATGTGCAGCTGGTGGCTACTGTATTAGTGCAGTTCTATAGCCCGGGATATATTATAATTCATGATGAGTCCAACTACCTGGATTCAAATTCCCAGCTCCTCTATGACCTTGATCAAGTTGCTTAAATTTTCTGAGATTGTTTCCATATCTATTTAAGAGAATTGAAGATAGTAGTATTTCTCAGAGGGCTGTTGCTGCTATCAGGGACGTTGTTGATATAATAGACATTACTGGTCTCTGGCATTTCTTCGCTGAAAATTTCAAATGCTTGTTTCTGTCACTGAAGTTAAAAATCAATGATGTCTTCAAAACTATTTAAATTTATGGAATGAGCTTGTTCAAAACCCAAATTACATTAATTGTAGGTTCACAGAATCATTAATTCAGGTGACTTTGCCGGCACATAACAGAGAAACTTTAAGTCATCTTAGATTAGATCATTGCGGTACGGCTCTAAGGGTGATAAATGACAGGATGGGATGGGCAGCTTCTCACTAAAATAAAATGTTAGAAGATTTTATTTTAAAGATTTTTTTGTTTATTTCTTCAAGAGAGATACAGAGAGAGAGGCAGAGACATGGGCAGAGGGAGAAGCAGGCTCCCTGTGGGGAGCCCAGTGTAGGACTTGATCCCAGGACCCCGGAATCATGACCTGAGCCAAAGGCAGACACCTAACCACTGAGATGTCCCGTTAGAAGATATTTTTAATTTTCACAGGCCCACCGATTAGACCATGGCTCGTCAAAATAAGATTGCAATAAAAGTGAATCCTTTGTAAAATTACTTCGGATTGCATTGGTACTCCGAGTGAAGCAGATGGCTGACCTGAAGGTTCGGTCATTTGCAGAAGTCTTTAAATCTTGGGGGACATCCTGCTGCCTTGGTCTGGTTTCCTCAGGGGGTCTTGTGTTCATCTTGCAAACACTTACAGAGGGCCTCCCCTGACCCACCAGCAGCTAGGTGTAAACGGGGTCTTGCCCTTGACTAGCTAAGAAAAAGCAATGATGTGTGGCTACCACGGGCTTTGATTTGGGGAAATAGGGGGACGAGGAGCCACAGAGCCCAGGAATCCTGACCTGGCTGAGGGTGGGGGGGTGGTGTGCTTTAAGAAGTCCAAGGGGAGAATCTTTCGCAGAGCTCCCTTTGCTGGCATAGGGGAGTCAGAATCTAGAACCAATGAGTTTTTGTTAGATAATCAAGCCTTTCTAGTTTGTCTCGTCCATGTCATCATGGGTCCTGGGATACATTTTTCCAGTGTTAGGAGTAACTTGGTTCCTTACTGTGATACCATTTCAGTCCTTGGCTAGTGGCTGCTTTCTTTTTTTGTTTGTTTTGTTTGTTTGTTTTTATTTATTTATTTATTTTTGAATTTTTATTTATTTATGATAGTCACAGAGAGAGAGAGAGAGAGAGAGAGAGAGGCAGAGACACAGGCAGAGGGAGGAGCAGGCTCCATGCACCGGGAGCCCGACGTGGGATTCGATCCCGGGTCTCCAGGATCGTGCCCTGGGCCAAAGGCAGGCGCCAAACTGCTGCGCCACCCAGGGATCCCTAGTGGCTGCTTTCTATGGCTGGGGCCTCTGGGGCATGAGGTTACCCTTCTTAAGGAAAGCCTAGATCCAGGACAGCCTGTCAGGGGTCTGAGCAACCATCTCCCCCTTTACCACCGCCATTCTCACTGGCCTTCTCAAGTCAGGCGGCCACCAGACTTAAAGTTACGGGGCCGAGTGGATGTGTTTGGGTCCTTGGGCCTGTGAGGGAGACTTCCCCACACAGGTGGCTGCAGACGCAGTGGGATTGCAGGGGAACACAGACACAGACGGGGTGGTATGGACATGACAGACGCAGCGTCAACGGTCAGGGGCTGGGGACAGTGGCAGGGGACACGCTGGGGAAAGGCAGCGTGGGCAGAGGGCACAGCTGGTACAAAAGCAGGGAGATGTGCTCTGGTGTGGTCCATCCCGGGCTCCCTGGACCCAGATGGCTTTGTCTGTGAGAGAGAAGAGGCTACAGGGTATTCCCACCCTTAACAAGTGTGACTTCTGGTTTATCCAGCACCTTCTGTGTCCTGGGGACTGTGCCACACAGTTAGTGTCTTGTCTTCAAGATAACTTTTCAAGGTAGTTTGTATTCTCATTTTATAGGTGAGGAGCCTGGGGCTCGGGAGAAACATGAAGTTCCCCTGTAGGTTATTCAGCTATGGAGTAGCGGGGCCAGCGGGTGAAGGGCCTCCCATGCCCCCCACGGTGATAGCATTTTATATGGAGACAATGAGGGAGATGTTTCAAGGAGGGAGTGGCATGGGGTGCCTGAGTGGCTCAGTCGGTTAAGCATCTGCCTTAAGCTCAGATCATGATCTCAGGGTCCTGGGATCAAGCCCTATATGGGGCTCCCTGCTGAGCAGGGAGTCTGCTTTTCCTTCTCCCTCTGCTCCTTCTCTCTCAAATAAATAGATCTTTAAAAAAATAAAATAAAAGAGAGTCTATGGTAAAAGTGAAAAAAAAAAAAGAATTACTTAAAACAGGTGTCAGGAAGCTATAACCATGGCAGCTGTCTGTGTTTTTTAAGTTATGTACTTACATGTTCATTTACATATGCACTGACTCTGGCAGTTGGTTGGTTGGGACAGAGATCCTATGGCCTACAAGCCTCAAATATTTACTGTCTAGCAAGGAAAAGTTCAAACTTCCTGCTCTAAAATATTCATATTTCATTTAAAGAATCTGCCTAGGACGCCTGGTGGCTCAGTTGATTGAGCGTCTGCCTTTGGTTCAGGTAGTGATCCTGGAGTCCCCATATCGAGCCCCGTGTCAGGCTCACTGCTAAGCAGGGAGCCTCTCCCTCTCTCCTTGCTCCTTCTCTCTCTCTCTCTCTCACTTTCTCTCAAATAAATAAATTTTTTAAAAAGATTTTACTTATTTATTCATGACAGAGAGAGAGAGAGGCAGAGGGAGAAGCAGGCTCCATACAGGGAGCCTGACACAGGATTCAATCCCAGGTCTCCAGGATCAGGCCTTGGGCTGAAGGTGGCGTTAAACTGCTGGGCCACCAGGGCTGCCCTCAAATAAATAATTTCTTTAAAAAAAATGGCACAGGAGTGGCTTAGGTTGTATTTTAGAAATAGCACTCTTTGGGTGCCATGCTGTAGGTGGGAGGACGCGTAGGGGGTTGTAGAAGTACTCTGGCTGGAGGTGATGGGCAGTTCGGAGTAAGTCCATGGTAGGAGGTAAGAGAGAAATATTTAAAATGGACAAGTTAGAACTTGGGAGCATTCAGATTGGGGGTGAAAATGAAGACCAAGGGATGCACGGAGGCACCCACATGTCTGGTTTTAGGTGTGATGCCAGTAGCCAGGGTGCAGGGAAGGAAGGGCTCTGTATTAACTAGGATTACATTTGGTCGTAACCGTGATCCAAGGCAACAGTGCCCTCAACAAGTTTATTTCTCCTTCACATAAAGCATGAGTGTCATAGGCACACTCCGCAGGTGCACACACAAGTTGTGTCTTTCCGCAGTGTCAGCTTTATTCAATCATAAAGCAAAGTAATCACAATTGTAAAGCAGGTTCGGGATTCCAAACTCATTGACATTTCACCATGCGAGTAAACTTGGCTTCTTACACAGCACACGGAACGGGACAGAAGGCAAGCCACAGGACAGGCAAGGTTAACGGGGCGGGGGGGGGGGGGGTGTAGGAAGTTAACGAACCAAACGCAAAGTCAGTCTGTGGGCGCGCCGTTGAGATGAGGCCTCAGTCTGGGCCGGGTCGGCTCTCAGCACCAGCACTTACTGCTCCTGTTCAGGCAGCTCTCGGTTCCGTTCGGAGGCCAAGCAGGCAGAGCCTTCGGCAGCAGCCGCCTTTCCGAAATGCTCAGAGGGAGGTCACGTTTGAAGAGCCTGACAAATTGCTGCAAAAATCTTTCCCTTTTGAAAGGGATTTAATTGGGGGGGGGCGCACCTGGGGGCTCAGTGGGTTAAGAGTCGTGACTCGTGAGATCAACCCTGCACAGGGCATGGAGCCTGCTTAAGATTCATTCTCTGCCTCTGGCCCTCCCCTCCTGTCACGCCTGTGTGCGCTGTCTCTCGGATGGATGGATGGATGGATGAATTTGGTCTTGGGCCCCTTGCAGATGTCCTGTGCTTCTACTTGTTACCAGTTCTGGGGGGTCAGCTGATGGGGGTCCCTGTGATACCTCATACCTTTAACTGCTTACATCATTGATTGACACAGGCTCCTGCTTGACATGGGATCTTCCATTTTGCTCTCTACGGCGAGGTAGCCAGCCCAGGAAGGCAGCTATGCATCATAGAGACCCCGGGGGTCTTATGCCTCCCAGCTCAGCATGCCACCATCCCTAGGCTTGGGCGCCATCTTCGAGGTGCAAGATGGCACCTTTCTCATTCCACTTGGCCAAGTGGCACTTCTGCTTCTGTCACATTGGCCAGTACTTAGTCATGTGGCCAAGCCTTGCTGCAAGGGAAGCTGGGAAATGAGGTCTTTATTCCGGACCTATTTAAGATTCTGCTGCTATAGAAGAGAGCAGGTGGGTGGGGCACATGGCCGTCTGTCACGGGCTTTTGCAGGAAGGGTGACGTGTCACATACGGAAAGAACGGGTTACCTGCTAGAAAGTAAGTATGACTGAAAGGCTGTGGGGAGATTAGGGAAAGAGGAGGTGCCAGCGGATCCTGGAAGGCTGCATGGAAGAGGTAGGCTTTGAACATGGATGGATTTGAACAGGCAGAGATGGGGAGGGAAGAGGGCATTCCAAGTGGGGGTGAGGGAAAGCTGAAGAGTCCACTGTAGCTGGGCACCTGTGGCTGAGTGACTGGCAAGACGCTTGGGGCCAGAGGGCGGGGCCTGCACGGCCAGACTGAGGAAGCAGGCTCTACTCTGAAGGCGGTGGGTGGGTTGTGCAAGACTTAAAGGGGCGGGACTCTCAGAGGCCAGAGAAGAGGCAGGAAAAGGAGTCCATCTCCCCTCTTGAGCCTCTCCCCACCAACACCCAAGGAAGTCTTGGCATTTGCTGGACCTTGAAAATGCCTTGTTGATTCGAGGTGGATCCAGAGGCATAGGAGGGTTCGTTATAGTCTTTCTGCGTTCGTTTATATTTGCAACTCCGTAACAGAGTTTTCCAGAAGTTACGTGTTTTGCTATCTATCACCGAAAAAGTTGGGACTGGGAAAGAGATGCTTTTCTGAAATTCTCCGCTAAGCTTTGAAGACGAGAAATTTCTTAATATAAATATGAAGGATTTTACTTTTTCAGATACAGTGCAGTGAGCTTGAGAAGGAAATTCAGTCTGCGACAGAAGACACAGAGCTCTTCTATCACAGAGGGGTATAGGGATGCGTGCCCGGGGAATTTGGTTCCTGCTCGAACACCTTCCTCTCAGCTTGAGGTGTCGGTTCCGAGAAGCCGGCCGGAGGTCTGGAACCGAGGCGTCGTGCCCACACGCTGGCTTACAGTTGCACAGGCCACGACCGTTTCAAGGCCGGGTGGAAGAAGAGAAGAGAACGGAGAGGCTGTCCTGCGTGACCCGCCCCCGCGGGACTGCTGATGTCTGGGTGTTCATCGGCCTCTGAAGGATACTGTGAAATGACTAATAAACTTGGCGAAGAGAGTTGAATGTTTGAAAAAGTAAAGGAGGAGGCTCCACGGAGCCCAGGGCCAGGTGTTCTGTTGACGGCCAGCCTCCAGGTAAACGTTCCCAGACCGGGGAACGGCTGGTGAGCACTGAAGGCCCGGAGCCCCAGAGCAGCCCTCTCCCTCCTCAGCTGCCCCCATGTTGGGCTGCTTAAACCCCTGCCCTCGGCCACCCGCCGCCTCTTCTCTCCTCACTGCCCGAGACCCTGCCTCCTGCGCGCCGAAAACCAGGACTACTGGGCCCCGCGGGACCGCCTGGCACCAGATCTGCAGACCCGCCCCCCGGCGAGGGCAGCTGGGCCCTGGGCCCCCCCTCCTGGGACCTTGGGGCGCCTCCTCTCCTCCAGCCTCCCCCCTCCTTCCCCGAGCACTTGAACTCCTTGAGTCACCAGCCTCCGAGAAAGCAAACATCCTTGAGAGCCAAACTTTTTCAAAGACTGCCTCCCCTCACCGTTTCCACCCGCCTTCCGCTCTGCCCTCCTCCGGCCGCACCCCGACGCCGCAAGGCCACGCTGCCGGGCGCTCAGACCCAGCGCTGGCCCTTGCTGCCCCGAGCCGTGGGCGCCCGTCCAGCTGCGCCAGGCCCTCCGCCACTCAGCCCCTGGACACCGTCCTTTCCTCCCGGCCTCAGGAAGTGGCACTGCCACTCACACCGTAGCATCACCCACCATCGCTGGCGTCAGCCTTACTCCTCCCTCCGATGGGGTCTCTAAGCACCGATCCCCCTGGGCCACTGCTAACAACCCGCCCAGGCCGACAGCATCCCCTGCTGGTGGTAGCGTCATGTCCTCTGGCTCCTCAGCCCACGCCCACGCCTGCTCCGGAAGCACCTGCCTAAAAGCCTCAAGTGGCTTCCCTGTGCATCGGATTCGGGTCCAAATTCCTTGCCAGGCAGGCAAGAGCCCTTACCTTACTCATCTCTTGCCCCTCCTTTTCCTCACTCTGGACCAATACTGGTTCCTCATCTCCGCTGTCTTTCCTTCCTGCATCTTCCTATCAGCTGTTCCCTGCCAGGCTAACTCTTGCTTATGCATCAGCTCTGACTTGGGCAGCACTCCCTCCAGGAAGCCTTCCGGGATTCACAATACTGAATTAGGTGCCCCCTCTTGTGCTCCCGTAGCACTCCTGCTGTATCCAGCGCTTGCCACACCGTCGTGGACTAGCCTGTCGGTTGTCCCCGAGCCCCCGTAAACGGAGGGCCTTGAGAGCAGGAAGTGTGTCTTGTGCATCAGGGAAGCCTCAGGATACAACACCATGCCTCGACACTGGCAGAGCAGGCGCCCAGACATCTGGAGGATTGTTTCCAACAGTCTGCCCCAGGTCTTCAAGGGTTAGGGTTAGATCTGTTCTTCAGTGTTCCTGAAGCCAGGATGATGGTTCTCTTCAACTCTGGTTAAAAGGGTTTCACAACAGCCTCCAAGGACACAAATGAGTAAAAAAAAAAAGTTCTACCAGGGGCACCTGGATGGCTCAGTCAATTAAGCTGACTTCAGCTAAGCTCAGTTCTGGATCTCAGGCTCGTGAGTTCAGGCCCCATGTTGGGCTCCATGCTGGGCATAGAGCCTACTTAAAAAAGTTGTACCGAGGCAGCCCGGGCGGCTCAGCGGCTTAGCGCCGCCTTCAGCCCATGGCGTGATCATGGAGACCTGGGATCGAGTCCCACATTGGGCTCCCTGCACGGAGCCTGCTTCTCCCTCTGCCCGTGTCTCTGCCTCTCTGAGTAAATAAATAAAATCTTTAAAAATAAAAAAAGTTATACCAGATGGCTCAGTATAGCCACAGGTGGACACTAAAAATTAAAGAGCACAACATACCAAGGCCCCAGGTGGAGACTTAGCCAGTAACAGGTGACAGTAGAAATGCGAGGGCATCTTTTCAAAAGAGAAGACGCTGAAGTGCCAGCCCTAGGAAGTGGGGGATGGAGAAGGTGAGGGCAGGGGCGTAGGAGGCAAGCCAGGGGTGGAGAAATGGAGCCCAACACCCTTAACTTTCCAACACATCTTTTTTTTTTTTTTTAAGATTTATTTATTCACAAGAGAGGCAGAGACACGGGCAGAGGGAGAAGCAGGCTCCATGCAGGGAGATGTACCATCGTGCTAGAACCCCACCAGCACATCTGCATTGGTTTTATCTTTTGTTCCGAGTTGGGGACAATTACAGAAAGAGAACACAATTCTTCAGCTGCCTAAAACTTTTGTTCCCGAGTATCATTCCCATTTTATTTCTGCATCATAAATCTGTAATTTTAACTCTGATCATTAGCTGATATAGTAATATAAAAAATGAGGGACATAAAAGATGTTCATACTCATTTTCATAAAGTGCAGATTTAACTTTCAATTGTTTGCTCTAGAAACATCACCTCATTTCACATCCTCCCCTGCCCCCACCTAGGGAAGGAGGAGAAAAGGCTTATTTTTTATTTTTACTCAACAAATGTCTGAACAAAGAATAAATGAAAATCTGATAAAGACAAGATTTTTTTGCAAACATTTTCTCCGGGCAAGATTTCTAAGGACAACAGTAGTGAGTGTAAAATAACCTTTCGTAACTAATTTGAATACATGGAATAAAGTAACAAATACATAATTTAGACCTCCATGCTTATTTTGCAATTTTTAGGTCTCCAACTATGAAAAAGACACATAACCTGAACAAGAACAGTTCCCTTCATAAGTGACTAAATTACTTTTACTAAAGTTTGAAGACACTCTCTGGTCTTGGCCTTTGCAATCACAGGAAGTTGCTGTTCACTCATACTTTTACATACAAAATGGGCTTCTTTTACTCTACCATAGGACGGGCATCTTTTTCAAAAGAACATTGCTAGCAACAGGTTAATTAACGAGGACTAGTGGCTTAAGTTTGCCAAATGCTCACCTCTGCAACAGTATAAATATGGATTATTAAAGTTGTCTACTCAAGTATAAAATCTATGCAAAATCCTCATAATATAGGCAAAAATGTTCAAAGGCCAAGAAAAAAAATTCTTTTACAAGAAAGTGCAACTGCAGGATCTGTTTTGAATGATCTTCTAGAGTGTTCTGCAGAAAACTTAGTAGTTTGGCTCAGAAAGTAGAGTTCCTCATGAGGAATAAAAGTTCTTCCTAGAAGAATATAAAGCAAAATTTCAGGCAGCTTTCTGAAAATAAACCATTAGTTTGTGGCTACACAATGAGACAACTGGAACTTAGAATAATGAAGGCTTTTGGGTTTGCTGTGATTTGTACAAGAACTTGGCAGAGCTTTTTCTCTCTTACTCCGGGACACCACGCCGTTGCTAACGTTATATATGGTAGTGACAGCACTTTGTCCAACACTGATCCCAGGCATGAAACCAATCAGGAGAAAATCAGAAGAATTTTCAAATCTGTTTCAGGGCCCTTTTGGGTCAAATCTCAATACTTGCAAATTAATCATTAAAAATATATAATTTCCTTTGTTATTTTCAGTATTTTACATAGTTAGTGGATAATCATGGTGAGAGCTTTCTATCATTCATCAGTGACGTTGTCACAGTCAGATTTTCAGCATTTGCTCGGCTGCTGCTAGATGGTAAAGGAAGTTTTCTGTTGCTGGTGGAAATCGTCTTTGCTTCAGAGCCTCAATATTGAGAACTAGCTTTTTTCCATCACCAGAAACTTCTGAAAATGGTTCCAGGTTGGTGAAGATTTCTCTCGTTTTTAGGGAAATATCCTTCAATGAAACAGGAAAATATGCCATACATTAGCATCCAAAAAGATGATTCGCTGTTGCATTCCAAGAGTTCTTCCTGCTATTTTTTAAGTTTATCAGACTATTTATAAATTAAGAAAAATGAAACTTAAAACAACTTAGAAAAACCGGCATCACGTTTTTGCCATTTTAGCTATGATTAAGTGTACAATTCAGCGGCATTAACCACATCAGCAGTGTTTTACCACTCCTATCCCACTTTCAGAACTTTTTCATCATCCCAAACTGAAATTTTGTACCCATTAAACAGTAACTCCCGATCCCAGTCTCCAGCCTTTGGTAACTTCCAGAGAAGTTACCAGAGGTACTTCCTGCCTCTATGAATGTGCCTGTTCTGGGTACCTTATGTAAGTATAATCACAAAATATTTGTCTTTTTGTGTCTGGCTTCTTTCACTTAGCATAATGTTTTTAAGGTTCATCCATCTTGTACCACATTCCTTTTTTAAGACTGAATAATTCATGTTCCACTCTATGCATATACCACATTTTGTTGCGAACCTGGGTGTACAAATACTTATTTGAGTCCCTGTTTTCAATTCTTTCTGATATATACCCAGTAGAATTGCTGGATCTATGGTAACCCTGCATTTAACTTTTTGAGGAACCCTGGTATTGATTTTAGAACAAATCTCTTCCCAGAGTCCTCTTCTGCCTGGGGTAAATAACCCCGCACCTGTCATGTGAGCTTTATTCTAATTTATTGACTGACAGTGCTTTGCACGGCTGAGGATTTACCAGAGGTCACGTTAAGTCATATTT
The DNA here is from genome assembly GCF_003254725.2 of Canis lupus dingo. NCBI lineage: Eukaryota > Metazoa > Chordata > Mammalia > Carnivora > Canidae > Canis > Canis lupus. The sequence continues at coordinate 29,532,652 of NC_064270.1, read as the reverse complement.
TTTTCTTGGTTTGCGGACATTCATTCATTCATTCAAATATTTTCAAACCCCTATGATATGCCAGGTATTTTCTTCATCCATTATACTATGTATCACTTTTAGTCCATGAAAAACACAATAATTCATATTTACGGGAGGCCAAAGTGGCTCAGTGGGTTAAACATCTGCCTTCGACTCAGGTCATGATCTCAGGGTCCTGGGATCGAGTCCCACATTGGGATCACTCCTGAGCAGGGAGTCTGCTTCTCCCTCTCCTTCCTCCCCCCCTCCCCACTACTCATGATCTCTCTCGATAAATAAAATCTTTGAAACCAAAAAAACAAAACAAAAAAATACTCATTTACATAGTTCACCAACATTGTAAAGAGTCAATGTTCTGGGGCGCCTGGTAGCTTAGTTGGTTAAGCACCTGGCTCTGGCTCTTGGTGTTAGCTCGGGTCGTGATCTCATGGATCTTGAGCTCATGGGTCTCATCAGGCTTCCTAATCAGCAGAGAGTTTGCCCCTCCTCCCGCTCACTTGCACTCTCTCTAAGTCTTTTTTAAGAAAAAGAGTCAATGTTTTTACTCCTATGTTGACAGAGAGATGGATGGGCATGACCACCCACATGGTAGGAAAGGAGAGGCTCAGGGATCAGGTCCTTAGGACAAGTTCCTGCCCACTCTTCCTGGTCAGCGCTGGATGGCCCCCCAGAAACAACAGGAACAACAGAGCTGGTGGGGGGTTCCTGTCAAAGCCGTGGCTCCTCTCATCCTTTAGCGCCCATGCTGCCTCCTAGAGAGTTGCTGACCCCTTCTTTAACATTCTTTACCTTGGCCTCTTGTTTCTATCACAGCATTCATCTATTATGGCTTACAATGATTTGGCATTTACACTATTTTCTATTGACCTACTCCACTAAATACAGGCCATGCAGGCAGGGACTTTGCTCCCCACAGTATCCCCCTTGCCCCGTGCCTGACATATAGTCAGTGCTCAATAAATATTTTCCGGGTGAATGAACGAATAGATGGAGAACAGAGCAAGGTCCAACCGGGGAACAGGATCTGCTTATCAGGACCCCCCAGGTGGCACAGGTGCAGACAGAGGGAGACAATCCTTCCAGGCCTCTGGCCCCCATAGGATGACACAGGGTCTAGATGAGCCAAGACCTGGGAGAGGCCAGGCTGGAAGCGTATCCCAGATGAGGAGAAAGGGCCTGGGAACAGGTACAATGCAGACATACAGACAGGAGAGGAGACTGGGCAGGCTGCAGCGCAAGGAGGGGCTTTATCACCTCACTGAGTGGCTTAAATAAACTCTTTGGCCATCCTAAGCTGGCGAGGGGGAGAGGTGGGCTCACATGGACACTGACTGTGGTCAGCTTCACAGGCAGACCCCACAGGCAGCCAGCCCTGCAGAGTGTGATCCCAGACTCTGCTAACTGTGGCAGGGATCTGATTATATGCTTACCGATGTTCTGAACATAGTACATCAAAGCTAGAGTAAGACACTCTCTCTAGAATCCACTGATATAAAGAGAGCAGCCTTCTCTTTATAATGCACTCTTCCATGGAAATTCTGCTAGGAGCACAGGATGCACTGGCTGGCCCAAAAGAGCATGCCTGACCACTCGGCGGGGTGTGTGTGTGTGTGTGTGTGTGTGTGTTACACTTCTTACTCTAGATGCTTGCCTTCAGCACCAGCTCCCATACATATCTGTCCCCAGAGCCTGCTAACTATTTGGCTCCAGTGCTCCCCACCTGCTCATCGTCACCAGGGCCACCCTGCAGACCCTGGTCTGAGTGTCTGCCCACGGCGCTCCCTGAGTCACGGGCACTCTACGCAGCTCTGCTGCACCCTGCCCAGCAGCACCATTTCAGGACTGTCAGTACATCAGGAGATTGAGGACTTACCTGTATAACCTGGCTGTCTGACTTCTCTGGATCTTCTGCAGACTGGACAATGAGCTGACCGATCTCTTTGTGCAGTTTGCCCATCGTCATGGCCTCTGGTGAGATCAAGCATACGCTACATGAATATTTAGAAGTTTACATAATAAAAACCATGCCAGCTTCTGGAAAAGTTGAACAATCACAGGAGGGAATTTTCAAAACAACCTGCTGACAACCTCCCGTTTCCATCTTAATATTGAGCACAAATAGGACGATGTGCTAGGAGGTAGGCACAGTCACGATTTATCCTTCATGTTCAAAATAAAAACACTTCTGTTTGTCACTCCAAGGAGCAAACTCCATTGGAATAATGCTGGCCGAGATGAGCCTGTGTGAGAGACTCGGAGCAATGGAAGGCAGCAGGGAGACGGCCACCCCTTCTGGGCCTGATGCTTTGGCAGTTTAAGTGGCCCTGGCCACAGCCAGTGTCCTGTCACTGTGGTTTTATAAAAAGCAATACTTCTCTCGTTCTCTTGTGCTTACTGACACATCATTCAAGATTTTCCATACAGGAGTCACAAGTCACTCCCCGCCTTGTGCAGAGCTAAATTTCTATACCTTTTTTGATACTCTTCCTTCACTTCCCCTCACTTAAGTGTGGACTGGACTTAGTGACTTCCTTCTAACAAACAGTATGAAGGAGCTCGTGTAGGACTTCTGAGACTGACTCATTAAAGGCGACATGGTCTTTCTGTCTCTTGGCTCATTCGCTCCTGGGGAGGCCAGCTGCCATGTTATGAGAACGCTCAAGCTGCTCTATAGAGAGGCCCAGGTGGTGAGGCCTCCTGCTAAAAGCCATGTGAGTTAACTCAGAAGTTGAGCCTCCGGAGGACAGAAGGATTGGCAATATTTTGATCGAACCCTCAGGACAGACCTTGAGCCAGAACCTCTCAGCTCAGTTAATCCTGAAATTGTGAGATAATAAATACCTGCTGTTTTAAATCACTAAGTTTAGAAGTGATTTGTTAATGCAGCAAGAGATAACAGGATACAGTGTGTTTAAACAGGGATGTGGAGAAACAAGACAGAGTATCTTATTAACTAACATACACAGTTCCCCATCAGCAGCCAGAACGTATTACTAGCATGGTGAGGCCTCTAAGAATAGACGCTGTGTTCTGGCCATAGAAAAATCCCTCCAGTTTCAGCACAGCAGGCTAAGCAGACCCTTGAATACTGGTTTTAGAGAATCAGCCTAACAAAATAGAACTGTGTAAGGTAGGCAGGGGGCACGGGTGAAACAGGTGAAGGGGATGAAGAGTACACTTATCCTGAGGAGCACCGAGTAACATATGGAAGTGTTCAATCTTTATCTTGTACACCTGAAACTACTGGGACACTGTAAGTACACTGGAGTTAAAATGTTTAAAAATTAATTAATTTTAAAAAGTACGACTTGCTTAGCTGACATTTTGTATCAACAACAGAACAGAGAACTAACCTTTTGCAAGCGGAGCAATGGTAATCTCACTATCTGCCAGGTTCACAAACACATCATAGAGGTCTGATCTGTTGCTCACCTCCAAGTCTACAAATCCGGCGATATAACCTGTGTTACAAAGACAACCAATTATTACCGGAGCAGGAACAAATCCTATTGTGAACATATCAAAAGCGAACAGAATCTAAAAGCTCGTCGGGTGCTTTTCTTCACTGCTTTATTCAGCTGTACCCTATGGCATTTCTTAAGATATCACTCTCGTCAGTTGCCTACAGAAACTCAGACAACTCAAAATGTCTCCAAACTAGCTTTTAGTGTCAAGGGAGAAGGCATTTTCAGTCACTGCTACACAGGTCAAGAATGACAGCTGAGGCAGAGGTAGAGTGTTCTCTGGACCAATGTTCCCCCTTTAGGTCACCCAGATTTACCAAGGACAGCATGCTGGGAACAGCACCAGTTGTCACCAGTGTCAGAACTGATGAAATAAATGCTCAAGGAATTATGGCAACTCGAGCATTAGCAGAACTTTGGAACTGATGCTAAGACAACAACTACCAGACTTCAGATTTCATACATCAGCACAACTCAAAACAATAAAAAAAAGTTTTGAGGACCAATGTGTCATTGCTAAAGTTTTGCTTTACTAAGAGAGAACATTTAAAAAACAATAGCGATAAAAACAAAAATTTAGCCATAGAACACCCAGACACAAACTCACATTAGAAATGTGACATATGACAGAAATGATATTGATTACTGGAGAAAAGAGGAGCCCATTCACTAAGCAGTCCTGGGCCAAGCGGCTTTCCAACTGGAAAAAAAAAAATTCCAAATTCACTAAAAAAAAAGTAATTCTAGGTACATTAAGTGGGGAAGAAAAAAAAAACCTTTTAAATGCTTACAAATTAGAATATGCTGCTACCCTTGGTAGAAAGATTTTCTTTAAAATCATAAAAGAAAAGTTTAATAAATTCCAACACATTAAAATTAGGATCTTTCTATTTTTTTAATTTTGGAAGTTGAAAGATTATTTCAGCATGTATTTTTTTTTAAGATTTTATTTATTTATTAATGAGTAACACACACAGATGCAGAGACACAGGCAGAGGAAGAAGCAGGCTCTGTGCAGGGAGACTGATGTGGGACTCGATCCTGAGCCTCCAGGATCAGGTCCTGGGCTGCAGGGGGTGCTAAACCGCTGAGCCACCTGGGCTGCCCTAAAATTAGGATTTCTAGAGTAAGGAGATGGACGAAATGGGTGAAGGAGATGAAGAGGCACAATTTCCAGTTATAAAATATATAAGTCACAGGGATGGGACACCTGGGTGGCTCAGCAATTGAGCGTCTGCCTTCGGCTCGGGGTGTGATCCCAAATCTGGGGATTGAGTCCCGCATTAGGCTCCCTGTGAGGAGCCTGCTTCTCCCTCTATGTCTCCGCCTCTCTCTGTGTGTCTCTCATGAATAAATAAAGTCTTAAAAAGTCACAGGGATGAAAAGTACAGCATGGGGAATATAGTTGATAATACTGTAATAACTTGAGTGACAGTAAATAGGGTGACAGACGGTGAGTAAATTTATTATGGTGAGTATTTCATAATGTATGTAATTGTCAAATCACTACTTTGTATATCTGAAACTAATATCATATGACAACTATACATCAGTTAACAACAAAAACCCAGGGGGAAAAAAAAAAAAAAAGCATGAGGAATACTAGGTAAAACAAGATTGTAGTATGTTCACAAATGTTGAAACTGGGTGACAAGCAGATGAAGCATATTAACTTTATAAAAAGTCTAAAAACAAAATAAATTTCTATTCATTGGGGTGCCTGGGTGGCTCAGTTGGTTGAGTCTGCCTTTGGCTCAGGTCATGATCCCACGGTCCTGGGATTGAGCCCCACATCAGGCTCCCTGCTAGTGGGGAGCCTACTTCTCCTTCTCCCTCTGTCTGTAGCTCCCCATGCTTATGCTCTCTTTCTCTGTGTCAAATAAATAAATAAAACCTTAAAATAAATTCTATTCATTACAAAGTACCATAAGAATAAAATCCACAAACTCAGATTTTTTTGTAACATATATAACCAACAATGGGTTCATATCCTGAATATATGATGAATTTCTATGAATCAATAAGAAAAACCACCCAGGGGGAAAAATATGTAAAAAATAGTTACTTTGCAGAAGAGGAAACACAAATGGCAAGAACAGAAATATGTTTAACCTCATTAAGAATCAATGAAAATTAAAAGCACATGAAATATCACTGTATACCCATCAAGTTGGCAAACATTTTAAAGTTTGACAGTAATCAAGTATTGTTGAGGACAGGAAGCAATGGGACCTCTCCTACACTGGCAGGAGGATAAATTGGTACAATTTCTGAGGAAAATATTTGCCATTACACAGCAGCTTGAGGATCTGCATGCCTTATAACCCAGAAATTCTACTTCTTGACATATAACCTACAGAAAGTCTTACATGTGTGCATTAAGAAACCCATAATAAGAATGCTTATATATAAAAAAAAGAATGCTTATAGCAGCACTGTTTTAAAAGTGAATAATGAGAGGGGCACCTAGGGTGGCTCAGTGAGTTGAGCGACTGACTCTTGATTTCAGCTCAGGTCATGATCTCAGAGTCCTAGGATCAAGCTCTGCATTAGGCTTGCACTCAGTGAGGAGTCTACTTGAGATTCTCTCCCTCTACCCCTTTCCACCCCCCCTTACTTATATGCATTCTCTTTGAAATAGATAAATAAATCTCATAAATAAATAAATAAATAAATAAATAAATAAATAAATAAATAAATAAATGTAAATAATAAGAGAAGTCCAAATGAATAAACTATGATATATCACTTAATGGGATACTATACAGCAGTGAACATGAATGGGACTACAAATACCCAGATGAAAATACATAAATCCTGTTAAGCAAAAATAAAAAACCAAAACACAGACCACAGAAGAATTCATGCATCATGAATCCTTACATATAAAGGTAGTTTAGTAAAACTAAATAATATCTTATTTAGAGCTATGTATTTCTGTGTATGGGGCCAGAGGAAGGGAGTAAGAAATGAGATGGGAAGGTACATGAGATGCTTCAAAGTACAAACCATATACTATTTTTTTTTTTTTATCTCTGGTAAGTCCATGAGTGTTCCTTTTATTTTTTTATAACTTGCACAAATATTGCACATGTTTATATGTAAGAAATTTTTCATAACTGAAAAATGCAAAAACAAAAGCCCCTATCATCTATCATCATCATTATCACTTTATTAAAGAATCTTTTATGACCATAAATCTTAGGGGGCGCCTGGGTGGCTCAGTAGGTTAAGTGCCTGCCTTCAGCTCAGGTCATGATCCCAGGATTCTGGGATTTAGCCTCACACTAGGCTCCCTGCTCAGCGGGAAACCTGATTCTCCCTCTCCCTCTGCCACTCCCCCTGCTTGTGTGTCTGTGCACTCTCTCTCTTTCAAATAAATAAAATCTTAAAAAAAAGAAAGATCATAAAAGTATAAAGGGAATGATAACCTTAAATTTAATGAAACAAAAACAAAAGACTATGTCACGACAATGTCAGGATTCCTACAGATATAAATAACAGTGCTATTAAATTATTCTTAGAATCTCATCATTAAAAAATTTTTTAAATATTTTATTTATTGGGCAGCCCAGGTGGCTCAGTGGTTTAGCGCCGCCTTCAGCCCGGGGTGTGATCCTGGAGACCCGGGATCGAGTCCCACGTCAGGCTCCCTGCATGGAGCCTGCTTCTCCCTCTGCCTGTGTCTCTGCCCTCCTCTCTCTGTGTCTCTCATGAATAAATAAATCTTTAAAAAAAATTTATTTTATTTATTTATTCATGAGACACACACACACACACAGAAGCAGAGACACAGGCAGAGGGAGAAGCAGGCTCCATGCAGGAAGAAAGAAATATTAAGAAATAATAAATCATCATTATTTCATTTAGGAATGCAGAAACAACCTTCCCCAAAATGGCAACAACCCTGGATAAAGCCAAGGCTTTCTTCCCCTGAGATCCTGTCGTCTACCTGGGCACATCTGCAGGGCTTCCAGCTCATCGGCATTCAGGTGCACATAGGAATGAAGTATGGTCCAGTCCTGTCGATGCCACACCAGGGCGGGCAGAGTCCTGAGGAATTAAGGCAAGAACTCAAAAGGTTGCTGGCCCACACCCGAATCAGCCCACCCTCCTTCCTCTTCTTCCCCCAAGAGGAAACTGGCTATCAGAGGCAGAGGCAGGAACATTAAACATGCCAATACCTCCTGGCTTCAAATTAAAGTAATACAATGTTTTAAATTCTGCCTTTTGGGGTCAGATTAGCTACAAAAGGCTCAAGGTCAAGTTTCAAAAGATGTCCGTGGTGGCAAGGAGTAACACTTCTAAAATTTTCCTACAAACACCTCACTCTGAAAACTGCTACGGAGGCAGCCAAAGGCTAAGATCCAAAATGGGGCCCTGCAAGCAACAAATTTTTCTGAAGTCTCTCATTTCATATTTAAAATTCTAATCAGGGGATCCCTGGGTGGCTCAGTGGTTTCGCGCCTGCCTTTGGCCCAGGGCACGATCCTGGAGTCCCAGGATCGAGTCCCACGTCGGGCTCCCTGCATGGAGCCTGCTTCTCCCTCTCCCTCTGCCTGTGTCTCTGCCTCTCTCTCTATGTCTATCATAAATAAATAAATAAAAATAAAAATCTTAAAAATAAAATTCTAATCAAACTTGTAAACTACTTTGGTTTGTTTTTATACTAGGTAAGTTTCCTTAAAAAACTTCCAATAATACAGCTACTAGAGAAAAAGATGCCAAATTTACCCATGATTTGGTGAACCCACTGGGGCCCTGCTGTATATTTCAGAAGCTGTGGACATCTCGGTTTCAGAAGCATCAATGGAGAAGGAAAGGGTAATTGGGTGGCAAAATAAAGACTTTGGGGGTCAAAGCAGGTGAAAGTCCTAGCCCTCTCGCCTAAAATCTGAGGCAATCATTATTGTAGCAATCATTTCTAAAGTGCATTCAATGAGCAAGACACAGGCCAAAGACTTTACAGAGTATCTCCCATCCTGACAACAAGCTTACAAAGTGGGCACTATAATCTTCATTTTTCAGATAAAGAAATGGAGGCTTAGAAAGTTTAAGTATCCTATATGTGATCAGAGAGCTAGTAAGGTGCCCTCCTAGGATTTTAACCCAGATCCTGGGATCCCTGGGTTGGCTCAGCAGTTTGGCGCCTGCCTTTGGCCCAGGGCGCGATCCTGGAGACCCGGGATCGAATCCCACGTCGGGCTCCCGGTGCATGGAGCCTGCTTCTCCCTCTGCCTGTGTCTCTGCCCCCCCCCCCCCCCCCGCTTCTCCCTCTCCCTCTGCCTGTGTCTCTGCCTCTCTCTCTCTCTCTCTGTGTGTGACTATCATAAATAAATAAAAATTAAAAAAAAAAATTTTAACCCAGATCCTATCAAGCTTTCTTTTTCCCATTTTCTAACCAGTTAGCCTCTCAGAGCCTCAATTTTCTCATTCATAAGAGAGGGCAAGAATATTGTAGACTTCATCATGAGTAAATTTAGTAATGTAAGGTGACTTACATGATACCTGACATACAGTAAGCACTAAAGCTAGGTCTTCTTGATTTTAAAAAAGAAATCTGGGGCGCCTGGGTGGCTCAGTGGTTGAGCGTCTGCCTTTGGCTCAGGGTGTGATCCAAGGATCCTGGGATCGAGTCTCGCATTGGGCTCCCCACAGGGAGCCTGCTTCTCCCTTGCCTGTGTCTCTGCCTCTGTCTCTCATGAATAAATAAATAAAATCTTAAAAAAAAATAAATCTATGAACAAGTTAGATTTGCTAAAGAAAAAAATTTTTTAAACTATAAAAATAATAATACTATGTTGGTGAATTGAATTTAAATTTTAAAAATTTTTAAATATTTTATTTAATGCTTAACAGATTTAACAGATGCTTAACTGATGAACCTCCCAGGAGTCCTGAATTTAAATAAAATTTTAAAAAATAAAATAAATAAGAGAGGGGTGTCTGGGCTTCTCAGTCAGTTAAGCATCCGACTCTTGATTTTGGCTTAGGTCATGAGCTCAAGCACAGCACCAGGTCCATGCTCAGCATGGAGTCTTGTCCCTCTTCCTCCACCTGTGCATGCTCTCTCTCTCTCAAATAATCTTTAAAAAAAAAAAAGAGAGAGAGTGAGTCTGTGGTAAAAGTGAAAAAAATAATTACTTAAACCTTTGGATGTTAAACCATGAGACCGTATTAAGTACTCGAAAATAAAACTGAAGGTTGACCAAGAAAAAAAAAATTACTTAAAACAGGTGTCAGAAAAATAAAAAAATAAAATAAAACAGGTGTCAGGGGGGATCCCTGGGTGGCTCAGCGGTTTAGCGCCTACCTTCGGCCCAGGGCGCGATCCTGGAGTCCCGGGATCAAGTCCCATGTCGGGCTCCCTGCATGGAGCCTGCTTCTCCCTCTGCCTGTGTCTCTGCCTCTCTTTCTATGTCTATCATAAATAAATAAATAAATAAATCTTGGGGATCCCTGGGTGGCTCAGCGGTTTAGCGCCTGCCTTCGGCCCACAGCGTGATCCTGGAGTCCCGGGATCAAGTCCCACATCAGGCTCTCTGAACGGAGCCTGCTTCTCCCTCTGCCTGTGTCTCTGCCTCTCTCTCGGTCTCTCTCATGAATAAATAAATATTAAAAAAAAAAAAAAAAAACAGGTGTCAGGAAGCTACAACTATGGATCAGCCCTCTGTGTTTGCACATGAAGTTTTACTAGAACACAGCCATGCCCATTCATTTACATATGCACTGACTCTGGCAGTTGGGTGGTTGAGTCAGAGACCCTATAGGCTACAAGCCTAAAATATTTATTGTCTGGCAAGGAAAAGTTCAAACTCCCTGCTTTATTCATATTTCTAAATTTAAAAAAGAATCTCCCTAGGGGTTCCTGGTGGCTCAGCTGAGCATTTGCCTTTGGCTTGGGTTGTGATCCTGGAATCCTGGGACTGAGCCAGATATCAGGCTCCCTGCTCAGCAGGAAGTCTGTTTCTCTGCCACCCCCTGCCCCAACCTCCCCACCACACACTCCCTCTCAAATAAATAAATACTTAAAAAAGAAAAAGAAAAGAATCTGCCTAAATTCAAGGACTTTGAAATACTAAATCTCACCTGAAACATTAGACCAAAATGACATTTCACCCACAGCCTAACACATTCTATTTATACCAAATGTGCAACAAAACAGAGCACACAGGAACACATATTGCCCCAAATTGGCTGTCAACAAAGCCTCCACTTTTTAATGACCAGAAACAATACCTGGTGAACTCCTGGACGGCTTCTATTTTGGGATGATAGACGACAATTCTTTTCTTTAGCATCAGCGCTGTGTGTAAGATAACCGTTTCCATTCCAAACTGAGACACAATGTCTTAAAACACAAGAAATTATGTTACTGCATTAAATAATATATAAGGAAACAAAATTTTTATTTCTTTCCAATAAACAGAGGTCATTTTCTATAGATAGAATACAGAAATATTTTCAAAACAGAATAAAGAAGCACCTTATACCCTTGACAGGCATATAAATCTATATCTGCTCCCTAGGACGGATGCTAGTGCTGCCTAAACCCGCTTCCTCCCTCCAAGGGACTCTGTGCTGGATGCACAGATGAAGCCAGAACGATAAGATAGGGAATGATATGAAGGGAACCCGCATTTTCTGTCATGAAAAATCCTTAATTTTTAAAGAGTTCACTGACACCCCCTCCCCAACACATATACATGTCATGACTGGGTCCTTTTGAGATAGCTGGACAAATCTAACACTTTAACAGGGATGCTTAGCAACGGTATAGGACAGGAGGATCAAGAGACACCCAGGTGGTTCAGTGGTTAAGCATGTGCCTTCAGCTCAAGGTGTGATCCTGGGATTAAGTCTCACACCTGGCTCCCCGTGGGGAGCCTACTTCTCCCTCTGCCTGTGTCTCTGCCTCTCTCTGTGTGTCTCTCATGAATAAATAAGATAAAATCTTTAAAAAATATAAAAAATAAAAAAGGACATGAGCATCAAGAGCAATAGATAGTGCTGTGGGAGGACAAGAATGAAAGCTAGCACAATCCTCAGAGTTCCTCTCTCTTCCCTTTTAAGGACCCTGAAGTCTGTGGCTTAGCCCCATACGGCCATTTTGGATGTTCCAGATAGGAGAGAAAGGCAGGGAGTTAAAAGAGGAACTCTGGGTCAGGAGCTTGAGCTCTCCAGATGGAAGAAATAACTGCTAAAAGTAAGGAGAGGAAAACTATGGAAGTCAGTGGAGACTCAAGCCATGAAATTCGGCTTAGCTGAGAAAGAACATTTCTATATAACTGTCAGAATCCTATGGAAAGGACCACCACAAAAATCTGCTTTCCAAAGACAGAATTCTAATCAAAGAAGGCAATGTAGAAGTTGAGCTTCCTTCCTGTTTCACAAATAAATATTACACAGATGAAAGTATGCAGAGGATGCCTGGGTGGCTCAACGGTTGAGCGTCTGCCTTCAGCTCAGGGCATGATCCCGGGGTCCTGGGATCAAGTCCTGCATCAGGCTTGGGCTCCCCATGGGGAGCCTGCTTCTCCCTATGTCTCTGCCCCTCTCTCTGTCTCTCACAAACAAATAAATAAAATCTTTATTTTTTAAATTTTTTTTAAGGATTTTATTTATTAGAGACACAGAGAATGAGAGAGAGAGGCAGAGACACAGGCAGAGGGAGAAGCAGGCTCCATGCAGAGAGCCTGACGTGGGACTCAATCCCAGGGATCCAGGATCACGCCCTGGGCTGAAGGTGGCACTAAACTGCTAAGCCACTGGGGCTGCCCTAAATAAAATCTTAAAAAAATAAAAATAAAAAAAAAATTTAAAAAACGAAAAGAAAGTATACAGGAAGACAGAATATCAGCGTCTAATGAGGATTGCCTTGGGCTTGGGGATATTATTGTTGTTGGGATGGAACCATCTGAGATGGGGTTTTATGTTTTTTTTTTCTTTTTTTCTTTTTTTTTTACCTTTGATGGAGCCTGCGAGATATGCCTTTCGGGCATCAAAATCCTTGCTAAGGAAAGAGCCATTTTCTTCACTCTGGCATATCCCCTTTGTGAGAACTGCAATATAACTCTCCATCATTTTAACTGGGCTGCCATGTTTCAGGTACATTCTGTAAGAAGAACAAAAAGCACCATCCTTTTATTCAGCATGAACCACATGGAGTAATGCAACCCAAGCCTACATACGGGTCCTTGCTAAGACTTGCTAATACACTTCTGAATGCCTGAATCTTTTCATGACACGACCACTTCCAGAATTTAATTTGAAAATGTATTTAAAAAAACCAAGTACTCGAGAGACTTCAACAATTCCTTGAAGGTGGCTTTCTCCTCACATCTGGGGAAGCCTGCTATCATCCACTTAGGCAAGAGAATGAGCTATGGACTTTCTGAGGCCCTATTATTCTTAAAAATATGGTATACTTAATCTATGTCTTACCTTCACAAATGGTGCTTCTAGTCCAAACAACTCTATTTATTACTGGGATTTCCTTTGACAAGGAAGAAGTTTTGCAATGTTTATGGAAAAAGCACTAATTATAGGACCTATATTTATTATCAGAGTTCCCAGAGGTAGCTATATTTAGATAATTAAGAAATCAAACTCCTTTAAGTTTCTAGTGATAAATGCACTCTAGATATATTCACCATCAAGTTCCAGAAAATGCTGACAGGACACCAGCTACATTTATAGCTCATATGTGAAATCAGTCCCCTCTCCTGAAATCTCTTCCTGTGAGTAACTAAATCTAAATTTTGCTTGAAAAGCAAGACTGGGCCTACTTGGGTCTGTAAGCAGCTAAGGGGATAGAAAACTGAAGGAAAATTAAATCATTGTTTAAAACAGATCAAACTGAAAACTATATTGTACATTAAGTGTAAAAAGCAAGTGTTTTAACTTCTAACCAAATTTTGTCAATCATCAATGTTTTAAAATTATTTTAATGTACAAATTGAGAAAAAAAGGTAGAGAACAATGAATATGGTAAGCTATCATAAATATAAAATAATCAAACCCATGAACTCATACACATGTTTCTATATGGAGAAAATGTCTCCATTTGGGAAGTTGGGAATCAGGGAAAGAAGGGACTTACTTTCACTGTATACCCTTCTGTATTGTTTTTACTATGTGCTTACATTACCACCACCAAATAAACAACATACCATTAAAACTGTAAAATAGATACAAAAAAATTGTAAAATAGATATACAGTAATAGAGAAGAGAAACATAGGAAGGGTAGTAGGATAAGGCCACTTTTTCCATGATAACCCTGAGCCATGAAATACTGAACAGAGGGAGGAATTCTCTGAAAATCATTCCACAGGAAAAACCTGAAAGTGTAACACACAGGAGCTTATTCAGATTGGAAGCTACAGGCTGTCAAACCTGGTATGGACAACTGACTCCAGGAGTGCATGAGACCTGGGTTCTCCACCATGGCCACTAGCTGGAGGGACTAGAAGATGAAGGGGGTCATGGCAAGTGACCTGAACCCCACATAGGGAATGGACTCCTTCATATGGGCTCTTCCACTGCTGCTGTGAGCAGCATGCTGTAGAAGGTATGCTTGTCTGCTCCTGTCCCCAGAAGTGGAAGGGAGCACCTCCATGGTAACCTCAAAATCATCGAAAAGTGCTGGTCTATGTGCATGTGCACACAGACACATTAGTGGGGAGTGTGTGCATGTGTGCATGCAGGAGCCTGTGGGTATGTACACACACAAAGGCAAGTGCAGTAAGTGGTAGGGGGCAGAGGAGGTGGCTGCCTTGAGTCCTCATTTCTCCTAAACCGTGATAGGTGAAGAGTCCAGAATGCAACAGTGCCATGGCCCTTCAGAAGCCAAGGAACCCTTCCTTTGGGCTTCCTCTTGGGCAAGAAGTGGGGTCTAAAGCAACCTTACATTCTGGGCCCCATAATATTTACCAGTGAATTCACTGGATAACCTAACCTCAACTCAGTCAAATGACATGGGAGTCCAATGTTTGTTCAAAAACAACTTTGCAGGGATCCCTGGGTGGCGCAGCGGTTTGGCGCCTGCCTTTGGCCCAGGGCGCGATCCTGGAGACCCGGGATCGAATCCCACATCGGGCTCCCGGTGCATGGAGCCTGCTTCTCCCTCTGCCTGTGTCTCTGCCTCGCTCTCCGTGTGACTATCACAAATAAATAAAAAATAAAATAAAAATAAAAATAAAAATAAATAAATAAATAAAAAACAAAAACAACTTTGCAGGGATCCCCGGGTGGCGCAGCAGTTTAGCGCCTGCCTTTGGCCCAGGGCGCGATCCTGGAGACCCGGGATCGAATCCCAGGTCGGGCTCCCGGTGCATGGAGCCTGCTTCTCCCTCTGCCTGTGTCTCTGCCTCTCTCTCTCACTGTGTGCCTATCATAAATAAATTTTAAAAAATTAAAAAAGAAAAACAAAAAACAAAAAACAACTTTGCAGTGTTTTTAGCTCATGGCTCCTAGATGGTGTCTCTTCTTATGATAATAATCTCCTTTGTGTCAGTGCCATAGTAGCAGACAAAATGAAGATATATTCCACAGTGAACTATATACCTGGAACTTATCTCACAAGAGCAAGAAGCCTCTCTTATCACAGCTGGCTGCAAAACCAGTAAAACTTCATTTTGTCAAAACACAACCTACCTGAAACTCTTAAGTAATGAGAAAGTAGATTTCCACTCTATGAGTGTGTGTACATAAAAATGGCAAAAAAAGCAACAATTTATCAGGTTATAGTAAGAAAAACAAAACAACTCCCTTTGCCCCTGCCCCCAAAACTACTTATTGGACACAAGCCTGAGGACTGAAGTTGTAATAGATAACATTAGAATTACAGGTCTATCTCATGACAGTATTAAAAAAAAAAAAAAATCAAAACCTGTCAAAGCCCTGATTAAGGAAAAACCAATGTCCCTAATATCTAAGAAACATTTCATTAACTCTAGTGCATGTACTTACCAAGGCAAGAGATCAGACTGGTATATTTTACACAATTTTTTTCAACAGCTAGGATGAAACTAAAGAAGTTTATCTGAGTCATGATTAACTAATTAATCAGATTCTCAGCTTCTCAGAATTCCAGCTAAGGAATATTGTCCCATGCTTTAGCATAATTCAAAATGCCAGTTAACTTTCCCCAAAATTACTCCCATACATAGACTTTGACACATACGGACCAGCTTATCATTTCACCAGCACTTAACTTATCCATCCTGTTAAGGAAAGTTCTAAATCACAAGTGAGTAGAAGCAGCAGACCAAAAGTGGCAAGTGACTCAAAATACCCAGGAACTACAATAGTTGTGTAAACTGCTTTTTCTCCTCCATCTACCATTTTCCCAAACAAGAGGAACAGTATCCTCAAAGCAGAAGAGAAAGTTCCTCTTTATAAAACAGTTTCTGGAGGACCAGTAAAGATTAAGTTGGGGAGGCAGAGGGCTGAAATTTGTTTCCTTGGTGTTGAAATCTGCTATATAACTATTGAGTAAGATCTTCATTTTTGTATGATAGCATTTAATACAGTTTTCATACAGACCTACACAATATCCTAGTGAAGGCGGCATATTTCTCTGGGTTAAAATCTTTGGCGGTCAGAACAATAGAAAAATGAGTCACCTGTCCAAAAGAAACAAAAAAGTATACTTTTTAAAGACACTTTCACAGATTTATTTTTTATTACTATATTCTAATAACCCTCTTGTACAAGACACACTGGCATTAAAAGGAAAAGATCAAAATGTAACCAAGTTTTCACTTTGTTTCTTTATACTTTTATGTTTATATACACACACATATACTTTTATATATATATATTATATTTAATTTCCTAGATAAGAATATAATACTTTCAGAGTTAAAATTTTTTCAAAATCACAAATATATTTCAAGTATCAAAAATGTGAGTTTTCATTTAAAGTCCCCTAACCTCATCAAAGCAAAATTAGAAATGCTGTATTAGACCTACCAATTGATCAACTATTAATTAATGAAATAGAAAAAATAATATTAATAATGAAACAGGATAGGAAACAAAAATACATACAGCAAAATCACAGTTCCTGAAATAGTCAATTCTCTGTAGAATGCCATATTATCTAAAGCACTGTTACAATAAGCTTCATTTATCTATATGACTCTATTATTATAAATATAAATTTCTGCTAATCGCATCTATTATTTCCATTGAGATAAAACAACTTTATAAAAAGCATTTCAGAAATATGTTTAGAAATCATATTTTGAAGTATAAGAACTATCTCTAAATCTTGCTATTGGTAGCCCGGGTGGCTCAGCAGTTTGGCGCCTTCAGTCCAGGTTGTGATCCTGGAAACCCGGGATCAAGTCCCACGTCACGCTCCCTGCATGGAGCCTGCTTCTCCCTCTGCCTGTGTCTCTGCCTCTCTCGTGTGCGCTCTGTATCTCTCATGAATAAATAAATAAAATCTTCCAAATAAATAAATAAATAAAATCTTGCTACTTTTCAAATCTGAAAAACAGATTTGAAATCAATGTTGCTATTGTTTGGCAGACTATAGGCAAAACATAGACAAATCTACTTGAAGATACATTAAGACTTTTCAGCAAGAACTTAATGAACCAAACCAAAGCTTTTATAACACACTGAAAAACACCTTTTTTGCAATTTGTATTTTCTAATTATGAATGTTTTATCTTAAATCTCTAGCAGTTGTATTATTCCTTAAAAGATTTTTTATTTATTTATTTTGAGAGAGAGATAGAGAAAGAGCACATGTGCAAGTGTGCATCTGGTGGAGGAGGTGGCAGAGGGAGAGAAGCTGACTCCCAGCTAAGTGTGGAGCCTGCCCTGGGGCTGGATCTCAGGATCCTGAGATCATGACCTGAGCAGAAATCAAGATTCAGACATTTAACCAACTGAGCGAGCCATCCAGGCGCCCCAAACTTCTAGCAGTTTTAAATAGTTGCCTTCCTGTTATTTTAAATGTAATTCCTTAAACTGGTATCTTGGACATGCTTCATATAGTCTGGCTATCAGCTAGAAAAGTAGCCCTAAAAAAAAAATAAAAAATTAAAAAAATTAAAAAGTAGCCCTAGAAGATAAAAGAAGTCCCCACTCAGGAACACACCAGGAGCTTAGCCACTTTCCAATATTTCTTTTCTTTGAAAAAAAAAAAACCTGCTGGTCGCTTGGGGTTAGAAAAATCCACAATGACCACATACTGGTTTTCAACATGTCTCACTGATACTGTTCATATCAAATGACACACACAAAAGCCTACTGAATACATGAGTTTCTTTACTCTTTCTATTCTTAATATACCCTTACCAATCACAAACAAATGAAAAAACTTTTCTTAATTATACCAAGGATAATTTTATCCTTTAAAATAGTTTTTAATTATAGGAAATGCTTCTTTCCACTTTTAATCAGAGTCTTATCTTTGAAAGTACGTCTACGTTTCTACTCCATCAGAGTATAACCTGGAAAAGGTTTCACTATACCAACCACAGGGTCAGGCATAGAATATACACCAACAAACATTTATAGAATAAATGAGAGTGAAACCTGAAAGGAAACATTCTCAATCAAAATCATATTCAACGTTTTTCAAAAGTGTGCTGTGAATGATAATGTCTAAAGCTAAGTGTTACTGGAATAATGTGATATCACTTTAAATATTTTTGGTTGTGTGACCTTTACGCAGTTATACCTTTATCAAAACTGAAGAATCTGGAACTTCAATTGTTGTGATATAAAACCACGTTCTTCTGTACTGACCAAAGACGAAGGGATGGAGAAGTTTGCTCTCATCTGTAAGGCAGCATTTTCTCAGCAGTAAATTCCTTAAAGTAGCTGTCGTGGAAGGATAACACCACACCCACAGAACTTCTCCATTTGTGTCCTTTTCTACGGTGGAAAGATGGTCACTGTGAGAATGTCAAACAGCAGCAAGGAAGTGAATTGATTGGTTACTCAGAAGCACTTAATGGAATCAGTTTTAACATCCCATTTCACAAAGCATCGCGGAGCACGGGTGACCCCATATTCCCACCTACCTCTACTGGTCAAATTTTCTAGCTCTCCTAGGCCTAGTTTTAGGCAACCTGAGTGAAAAGCTTTTATAACAAATTATGAATGAAAACTTAGCCTTACAGCTTTGGTAGAGGTCTTCCCTATCCCTTTCCACACAAATTCTCATAGACTCATCATTACATTTTCATCTAGTGAGAAGGATCTTCAAAAAATACATGGGAAGGGTTTGTTAAAAACAAAACTGGGAATGAAGAAAATGGTGAAATCTCAAATCACGCTACTGATTGTGCAAATTCTGTATTTAAAATTCTAATAGTGGGGCAGCGGGCGGGGGCTCAGCGGTTTAGCGCCACCTTCAGCCCAGGGCATGGTCCTGGAGACCCAGGATCAAGTCCCACGATGGGTTCCCTGCCAACCTGCCAACCAGAGGGAGCCTGCTGCTACTCCCTCTGCCTGTGTCTCTGCCTCTCTCTCTCTGTGTCTCTCATGAATAAATAAATAAAGTCTTTAAAAAAATAAATTGTAATAGTAATAACACTAATGGTTATCCCGTCACGTATGTAGTTTCATCATCAAAGTGAACACCTCAATAATATAGCCTAAACTTTAGAAAAACAGTTGCTGCACGTATAGCAGTAAGGAGGAAGATTTTTATCTATTCTATAAGTTAAAAAAAACACCTTTACTATGGAAAATATCAAGTATATAGAAGAGAGAATTTAAAAAATGAATTCCCCAGTCTCTATCATTCAGCTCCAGCACCTAGCTACATCTAGCCCCTCCATGTTTCATAAGGGAGAGAGATACCTCTCCCCCCATTATTTTGAACTAAATCCCTTTTAAATCTGTGTCTATATGAAAAATTGAAAACCTCTCTCTCTTTCTCTCTCTGTGACTATCATAAATAAAAAAAATTTAAAAAAAATTAAAAAAAAAATAAAAAGAAAAAGAAAAAAAAAGAAAAAGGGGATCCCTGGGTGGCGCAGCGGTTTGGCGCCTGCCTTTGGCCCAGGGTGCGATCCTGGAGTCCCGGGATCGAGTCCCGCGTCGGGCTTCCGGTGCATGGAGCCTGCTTCTCCCTCTGCCTGTGTCTCTGCCTCTCTCTCTTTCTCTCTCTGTGACTATCATAAATAAATAAAAATTTAAAAAAAAATCTCAATAGGATGTTATTTCAAAGGACGACGGCAGGCAGGGAACACGGCGGGGGGGGGGGGGGTTAGCTGCCACCTATAGGATGGATGAATGAATGGTTCCTGGAAACCCCTAACCCTGAAACATGCACACGGCACAGGCACACCCAAAGCTCCCAACGTACTTCCTCAACCACTAATTCCTCATCACTCAGGATCCCACCATACTGCAAGGAGCCGCCCACCCCCACCCCTGGCTCCACCGCTTCTTAGCGTGCCTCCCGGACCAATGCCACCCGGGGCCGGGGCCTCCATCTGCTTCTCCGAAATGTGCCCAGCAGACATTACGCACCCCCCACCCCCACCCCCGCCCCCGCCCCCGCCCCCGGGAGCCGTGGTAGAAGTTTAACAGGAGAGAACTCGTGCCTATAACGCCCAGCCCCCGGGCTGGCACAGTCGGCCACCGAGACTCGAGCCGCTCAAGCACAGAATCGGGGCCAGGCGCGCGCACGTCCCCCGCGTTCCGCCGTCGTCCCGGCCGCCTCCCAGCCGCGCGGCCCGCCACCGGCTCCCGGCCCAGCCCCCGCCCCCCTGCAGCCGCCGGAGCTCGGCCACCCTCGACGTCCCCCCGCCCCGCTGCCTGGCCCGGGCGGGTCCCACGCGAGGCCGCGGGCGGGCAGGCCCGGGGCGGGCGGCCGGGCCCCGCAGCCCCCCGCCCAGGCCCGGTAGGGAGGGGGCCGCGCCGGGAAGGGGCCGCCGGGGCGGACCACCCGGGCCCAGGCGGAGGCGGAGGCGGAGGCGGAACTGAAGCGCGGGCCTGCGGGGCGCGGCGCCTTCGTCCTCACCGATCAGCCCGACTCCGAGCATCAGCTGAGTGTCCACCGCCTCAGCCGCAGCCATTTTCCTCCGCCGCCGCCCCAGCGCGCCGCTCCCGACAGCCCGCTCGCAGGCCCCGCCCCTGCCCCGGGCACGCCCACCCCACGCAAGGCCCCGCCCACCCCACGCAAGGCCCCGCCCCGCCCCGGAGGCCCCGCCCCCGGCTCACCTCGGCTTCCAGCTCTCCTGCTCACCTTCAGCCCCGGGGCTCCTCGCCCTCAGGAAACTCCCTTGGCCTCCGCCAATTTCCCTCACTTCCTCTAATCCGGGTCTTCTTAAACCCCGTCCTCCACCTACTCCAATCTTGCTCCCCTCCTCACGCTTTTCTCATTCTACTTCTGCTCTCCAGACCGGCTGTAAAGAGGGGCCCTGAGTATGGAGGGTCTCCATTCATTCACTCATTCATTCATTCACACACAAACCCTGAAGATTTGCAAAGACTGTGGGAATACAGTGTTGAGCAAGACAGAGCATTCTAGTAGAAGGAGACAGGCAATGACCGAGTAAAATAATCCTAAAACAGCCTAGAGTGATAAACCCATTGCAATAGAATAGTGCAGTATTTTGGAGGGTGGAGACAGTATGGTGCTTTAAAACAGATTTGGAGGAGGCCCCTGGGGGGCTGTCAGTTAAGCCTCTGCCTTCAGCTCAGGTTGTGATCTCAGGGTCCTGGGATCGAGCCCCACGTGGGGCTCCCTGCTCAGTGGGGGAGCCTGGTTCTCAGTCTCCCTCTGCCTCTGCCCCTGCTCATGTTCTCGCTCTCAAATAAATAAATGATTAAAATCTTTTTTTAAAAAGATTTTATTTATTCATGAGAGACAGAGAGAGAGAAGCAGAGACACAGGCAGAGGGAGAAGCAGGCTCCATGCAGGGAGCCCAACGCAGGAATCGATCCTGGGTCTCCAGGATCACACCCTGGGCTGAAGGTGGCACTAAACCGCTGAGCCACCCGGGCTGCCCAAATAAATAAAATCCAAAAAAAAAAACAAACAAACAAACAAAAAAAAGGTTTGGAGGAAGGCTTTTCTGAGGAACAGATATTTAAACAGAGAACTAAATGAGAAAAAGGAGCCAGACAGTTTGGGTGACTGCAGGATCCCTCCTCATGGATCCTCTATGCCTCTAAACCCAAATCTCACAAAGCTAATTAATTAGGGAGGGTCTTTGGCTCATTTGATATGTTTTAAAGTCTTTAATATGAAATATTTCAGGGACGCCTGGGTGGCTCAACAGTTGAGCGCCTGCCTTCGGTTCAGGGCCTGATCCTGGAGACCCGGGATCAAGTCCCACGTCCAGCTCCCTGCATGGAGCCTGCTTTTTCCTCTGCCTGTGCCTCTGCCTCTCTCTCGTTCATGAATAAATAAATAAAATCTTTTGAAAAAAAAAGAAATATTTCATAAATATATACCAATCGAAGACAAACATGTAGTTTCCACCCAGCTTAAGAAATAAAGTATTACAGGGGTACCTGGGTGGTTCAGTGAGTTAAACATCTGCCTTTGACTTAGGTCGTGATCTCAGGGTCCTGGGATCAAGCCCCGCATTGGGCTCCCCACTCAGTGGGGAGTCTACTTCTACCTCTGCCTCTGCCTCCCCCACTCATGCTCTCTCTCTCTCAAATATTTAGAAAAAAAGAAATAAAGTATTACGAATGTAGTTGAAGCCCTTCCCCTCCCTGCCCTACAGAGGTAACCACTATTCTAAATGTGGTCATTGTCATTTTCCTATGTTTTTAAGTTTTGATTTATTTGTATGTTTCACTTAACAACATATTGTACTTTTTTTTTTTTTAAGATTTTATTTATTTATTCATAAGAGACACAGGCAGAGGGAGAAGCAGGCTCCATGCAGGGAGCCCAATGTAGGACTTGATCCCAGGACTCTGGGATCACGCCCTGAGCCAAAAGCAGGCCCTCAACCGCTGAGCCACCCAGGCGTCCCATACTCTTTCTTTTAAAACTCTACACCAAGGATGCCTGGGTGGCTCAGTGGTTGGTTGTCTGCCTTTGGGTGGGGTCATGATCCCAGACTCCTATGATAAAGCCCTGCATCGGGCTCCCCACAGGGAGCCTGCTTCTCCCTCTGCCTATGTTAAAAGGATTTAGGTTCCCTGATTAGACTCTCAATAAAAGACCAACCCTACAAGCCCTCAGTGGCATCCTTCTTGGGTCCCCTCCCACTCCTTAAGAGTTTTCTCTGTATCTTTACTTAATAAACTTCTATCCCTTTACTAACTCTCCTGTGTCCTCGAGATTCATTCTTCGACTCTATGAGAAAAGAACCAAGGTTTCCTTGATCACTATGAATAAATAAAATCTTTTTTTTTATTTATTTTTTATTGGTGTTCAATTTACTAACATACAGAATAACCCCCGTGCCCGTCACCCATTCACTCCCACCCCCCGCCCTCCTCCCCTTCTACCACCCCTAGTTCATTTCCCAGAGTTAGCAGTCTTTACGTTCTGTCTCCCTTTCTGATATTTCCCACACATTTCTTCTCCCTTCCCTTATATTCCCTTTCACTATTATTTATATTCCCCAAAAGAATGAGAACATATAATGTTTGTCCTTCTCCGACTGACTTACTTCACTCAGCATAATACCCTCCAGTTCCATCCACGTTGAAGCAAATGGTGGGTATTTGTCATTTCTAATGGCTGAGGAATATTCCATTGTATACATAAACCACATCTTCTGTATCCATTCATCTTTCGATGGACACCGAGGCTCCTAACACAGTTTGGCTATTGTGGACATTGCTGCTAGAAACATCGGGGTGCAGGTGTCCCGGCGTTTCATTGCATCTGCATCTTTGGGGTAAATCCCCAACAGTGCAATTGCTGGGTCGTAGGGCAGGTATATTTTTAACTGTTTGAGGAACCTCCACACAGTTTTCCAGAGTGGCTGCACCAGTTCACATTCCCACCAACAGTGTAAGAGGGTTCCCTTTTCTCCGCATCCTCTCCAATAAAACTTAGGGCAGCCCCAGTGGCTCAGCAGTTTGGCGCCGCCTTCAGCCTGGGGCGTGATCCTGGAGACCTGGGATTAAGTCCTGTGTCCGGCTTCCTGCATGGAGCCTGCTTCTCCCTCTGCCTGTCTTTCTCTCTCTGTGTCTCTCATGAATAAATAAAATCTTTAAAAAAAAAAAAAAAACTTAAAAAAAATAAAACTTTACACCAGTGCAACAGTAGCTAACATTTACCGAATGGCAGACATTGTTCTGAGTATTTTACTTGTATTATTTTCCTTACTCCTCACAATATCCCTGTGTATAAGTCCTATTAGGTTCCCCAATGTACAAGAAGACTGAAAAGTGGCACAATTTGCCCAGGATCACATAGCTTGCAAGTGGCGGTGCCAGGATGTAGACCCAAGCAAGGGAACTCCAACTACACAAGAGATCACTTGTGTACAAAGCTTCCCATTCTGTTGCATACTATTTGTATTCATTTGTGAGTTGCCTTTCTTGGCCCAACTTTGTTTTTTAAAATATTTATCCAAGTTAATACTCATAATTCTGGCTCAGTAATTTTAACTGAGTAATACTTTGAGTATGAAAATATGATTAGAGGGGATCCCTGGGTGGCTCAGCAGTTTGGTGCCTGCCTTTGGCCCAGGGTGTGATCCTGGAGTCCCGGGATCGAGTCCCACGTCGGGCTCCCGGCATGGAGCCTGTTTTTCCCTCCTCCTGTCTCTGCCCCTCTCTCTCTCTATGTCTATCATAAATAAATTAATTTAAAAAAAAAAAGAAAATATGATTAGTTCTATTAGCTATTAATGATAGTAAATGTTTCCTGCTTTTTACTGTATGATTACAGTGCTACTGTATTTTGAACAAGCCCTCCTGTTCTACTTGCTCTTTACATCAGAAAATTCTACATCTTCAAGGCTCAAATACCATATCTCCCCTAAACCCAGGCAAAACTAACTTCTTCTTCCAAGATCTAATAGCATTTGGCCATAAAACTGGAATTGGAGTATATAGGCTCTTCTGTTCTTTCATTAGACTGAATTTCTGGAGGGCAGTACTCTGAATTATGCCCCATGGAGTGATTCTTTGTGCTTACTATTGTAGTACATAGTTGCTAATGCTACTAGTTTCACAGAAAATACAAACTTATTAGGGGCTAAGGAGTGGGATGCAGATTCAGAATCAGTTTGGGAGCCAAGTAGATACTTACACTCCCATTTCATTGGCTTTTGCAATCTTGCAAGGTTCTATGGGTAAAATGTTGACAAGGAAAATAGATCCTCTTGTGGACTGCCTTTAACGTCAATAATACACCAATCTGCATCAAATCTGTACCTCAAATACCTGCTTTTGGTGAAGGTAACCATCATCCAATCAACTAGGATAATTATTAAAATCCTACCATATTTCAGCTACTGTTATGAGCTGATATAACTATATAGTATAGTCCCAAACCCACTACCTCAGATGTGATTGTCTGTAGAGACAGGGCCTTTAGAGAGGTTATTTAGTTAAAATGAGACTGTAAGGGTGAACTGCGATCCAATCGGACCTGTGTCCTTTGTAAGAAGAGGAAATTTGGACACACAAAGAAATACCAGGGATGTGCCTACACAGAGGAGAGGCATCTGCAAGCCAAGGAGAGAGGCCTTAAGAAATCAAACCTGCCAACACCTTGATCTTGGACTTTCAACCTGGAACTGTGAGATAATAAGTTTCTGTTGTTTAAGCCACCTAGTCTCTAGTATTTGTGGTGGCAGCCATAGGAAACCAAATATAACTACTCCTCAGCCACTTGTACTGGATGTACTATATTTCTGGATATATATTCTGGATATATATTATATATATATATATATTATATACTGGAGATTATATTTCTGAGGGGTTTCCCCCCTCCCTTCTCATGTAAATGAGAAGCTTGAAAAAACTGCCTTTGAATGACTAAGGTAACCCCCTCTTTTCTCCATAGTAAAGGTGTGGGGCCCCATGAGTTCACTTGCAGTCTTCCTTGGATGAGCAATTGCTCCTTTGTCTGGGCTTAGAATATATTAGGCATAGTCATGTCCTTTTGTGGTTGAGAAGTTTGTTTTTTTTTAAGATTTTATTTTTTATTCAGGAAAGAGAGGGAGAGAGAGAGAGAGAGAGAGGCAGAGACACAGGCAGAGGGAGAAGCAGGCTCCACGCAGGAAGCCTGACGCAGGACTCGATCCCGGGACTCGGGACTCCAGAACCATGCCCTAGGCCAAAGGCAGGCACTAAACCGCTGAGCCACCCGGGCTGCCTGGTTGAGAAGTTTTTAAGATGTGCCAGATGCACAAGGGACTCCCCATAGCTCCAAGGAGAGAAAGCAACAAAGGGTCTGTGTGCTTGGAGCAATGGACTGTAGAACAAGTCCTTGCCTGCTGCTCCTGAGGCAGCTGGTTGCCCCAGGGGCTGAAGCCAGAGTAAGAGTTCATCAGTGAATCAAAGAGAGCACTCCTCCTCCCCCTTAAAACCAGTACAAGGATCTGTGCCCCGAGGAACATCACAGATCTGTACAGTAGCCAGACACTGCAAGCTTAGTCTTCTAGAGTAATCTGTGAGGCTATGAGAGCCACAATCAGAAACAGAGTGCCCAGAACTACTTCATAATCTCCCTGGATTTGTTTGCTGGCCCATGAGTAAGCCTCTGGGTCTGGGACAATTGGAAAGAAACCTTGAATAAATACCAAATTCATGGGGGCTTGAGTGGCTCATTCTGTTAAGTGTCCTACTCTCCTTGATTTCGACTCAGGTCAGGATCTCAGGGTGGTGAGATCAGGCTCCGAGTTCAGTGTCGAGCCTGCTTGAGATTCTCTGCCCCTCCAACCCCCACCCCCCATGCTCTGTTTCTATCTCTCTCTAAAATAAAGAAAATCTTAAAAAAAAAAAAAGTACCAAATTTACTTGTAACAAGGCAGGTGGGGTACCCTAGAATTAAGAAAGATAAAAGCAATATGAGCATAATTGCTTATTCAGTTTGTGACAGTTTATACTGACTTCACTAGGAAACACCCTGTTTTGTTCAATATGGATTTTATGTATTTAAAGATGTATTAATGAATTGAAGCCTTTCTGGAAGGTAGTTTGGCAAATATTTAGAAATGTGATATAAGTCTATTAAATATATAAGTCTATTAAACATATGTCTATTAAATGTACTAATATAAGGTCTGTAATTGTAAAAATGTCATAGAACAGTATTGAAAAATATCCCAATGTTAGTAACAATGGTTTTCTTTAGATGGATAAGACTTCAGCTATTTTTTCCTCCTCTTACTTTCACTTCACAATTTAAACATTACTGTATTTATTGCCTGCAATAGTTCAAATTTAAAAATCTCTGAAGTTGGAATGCATCCTACAATTACAATTGAAAATATTTTCTTCTTTCTTAATGGTGTATAAAATAACAGGCTTAGTCTCTCATGGCACTTCTAGATTTGATGAAAGTTGGTAAACGGAAAAAATGAGAAAACACATGAAATCCATAGGCCCCAGATCGCCTGTCCTTCCCACTTCACCAAGGTTATTTGCTGAATCTTACAGAGACACATTTAGTTCAAAATACATAATAAACTTTTCTGTGGTATTTGGGCTTGGGAAATAATTTTCCATTAAATTGGCAGGAATGTAGGATCAGCAAAAGTCGACTTTCCTTAAACAGAGTGCAAACATTTGCAAACCAAACTGTGACATGGGCCAAAGGCTGGGAATATGGATTCACAAATAGCCCCAGCAGAATCCTTATAATCAGGTGGGAAAACAGAAAAGGGGAGAGGGAAGGCATGACTAGATCTATTGCTTCCGGGATTTCAGGCCTAGAGATCCAAGCTTGAGGAAAGAGAAGGAGGAGAAAATCTCAGAGGTGAAAGAGCATGAACGCATCTTCAGTGTATTGCCTCCCCTTGCTTGTGGTTGGGTAGCTCATGCTGTATTTCTGCGGTCCCTGACGCAGGCCAGGGACTCTCTTTTCTCAATGAATGAGTTAGGAAGTGGCCCCATGTGGCCAAGGTCCACAGGGCCCTCTTTGTCTCTGGCACTTAGGCAGCATGAAGAAAATAAATGAGGATGAAGAAAAAAAAAAAATGAGGATGAAGAGGATGATGGACAGATACTACTACAAAGGATTTGAGTTAGATGGTGGTGAGTGTACCAGGGAAGGATAATGATGGCTATGGCCAGGCTCAGGACACCGGGCAGTGGTGGAGAAGTTATCTATGAGAAGATGGGAGAAGAAAGGGATATCTCCTTCCCTTCTATTTCACTGCTGAGTGCTGTCACACCTGCCAGATAGACTCACAAGAGTAGAGTGGGTGGAGAAAGGGAAGGGAAGTATTCTCAACCTTTAGCAGTTAAGACTACTGCACTATCATAGATGGAAGTATCTGGGATGTGGAAACAGCTGAGCCTGAGTTCTAATCTCAGCCCTGCCCATTCTGGCTGTGAAACCTCACTCACGTTGCCTACCTTCTGTGTGTTTATTTCCTCAGTAACCAAATGGAGCTAATCATACTTTCTTCTGTGCCTCTCCCCAAGAAAAATCTTTTTTTTTTTTTAACAATTTTATCTTTTTAAAAGTCATCTCTACATCAAAAGTGTGACTCAAACTTACAACCCTGAAATCACAAGTGTCATGCTCTGCTGACTGTGCCAGCCAGGCGACTTTCAAGAAAAATCTTTATGTTAATGTTATAGATAAGGGAGCCCCAAGACCACTCCCAGATTCAAAGATTTCTTAGGGGGACCTGCAGGATTCAGCACATAGAGGTGCTCATGGCTAGGATTTATCAGTAAAGGGAAAAGGCACATGGGGTGATATCCAAAGGAAAGTAGGCCCAAGCTTCCAAGAGCCCCCTTCTGGTGGAGTCATATAGGACACATTTCATTTGTCCAGCAATAAACTGTGACAACGCAAGTGAAATATTATTGATGAGGGAAGCACATTAGAAAGAGGTTTTTATTGGGGGCCAGTCATGCAGCACCTTCTGCCTAGCATGCACATAAATTCCAGTCTCTCAAGAGGAAACAGATATTCGGCATGAACCCCATCATTTGTGCAAGTAGTCTAGATAGTCACTCTGATTGATTCCAAGAATGGTGGGAGCACTCCTGAAATCCAAGTTCACAGATAACAGCCAACTCTTTTCAATGAGAACTGGCTGAGACCTGCTACATCTTATTTGCACAGCCTGCTTGTTTTTTGCTTCCTGGGAAAAGAGTAAGAAGGTGTTGGCACTGACAAGGATTTGGAAAATGCCCAAACTGACTAGGTATGTGGATAAGTACAACATTTTCTACAGATGTTTTAATTCCCAGGTCCCTGTGAACCAAATTTGGCTCTTCTTTTCATCATTTTTCCTTAATCATTCTCAATCAAAGATTAGGTATATGTCAGCCAAGAGAGCACTGGGATATCAGCTCTCTTAAGGGATTCCAGGCTTGCTTGGGACCCAAGAAGTCACCTCTGAAAGGGGTATTAGTCAAATGCCTTGACACTCTGTCCTGGTGGCTCACATAGACAGGAAGCCAGTCTATGTGAGCCTTCTAGAACATTCCCCAGGGACAGTCATCCTTCCTATGTTCTCCACAGTTTCAGGAGTGCTGATAATGGAACTGAGTAGATCCCAGGCCCCAAGAAGCCCAGCTTTCAAACTGTGTTGTATTAAAAGAAACAGATAAGCAAGACAATGTAATTGAGATAAATTCTGATCTGTATTTGCATTTTTCAAAGGCTGTTAAAGATGATGGACTTCATTACCTACAGTGATATGTCTTAAAATCTTTTTCCCTTCATATTTTATAGACATCTTATTTATCTTTTATCATTTTTAATTTTTAATTTTTTTTGGTACAAACTCTAGGATAGATATTTTATTTTAGAATAGTTTTAGAGTTACAGAAAAGTTGCAAAGATAGTACAGAGAGTAACCTACCACATACCCTTCAACCAGATTCTTCTTTTATTAACATCTTACAACAATATGGTACATTTGTCACAACTAATGAACCAATACTGATACATTAGTAACTAAAGTTCACATTTTTTCCTTAGTTTTTACCTAACGTCCTTGTTCTGCTCCAGGATCCTATTTAGAATAATATTATATTTAGTCAAAATGTTTCCTTAGGCTCCTCTTGGCTGTGACAGTTTCTCAGACTTTCCTTTGTTTGATGACCTTGACAGTTTTGAGGAGTTCTGGCCAGGACTTTTATAGACCGTCCTTCATTTAGGATTTGTCTGATATTTTTCTCATGACTGATCATGTGTTTTGGGGAGGAAAGACCACAGAGGTGCTGCTGTCATCACATCATTTAAAGGGTACATCCAAGTGTTAACCTTGATTACCTGGCTGAGGTAGTATTTGTCAGGTTTCTCTCCTGTAAAGTTATTATTTTTCCCTTCCTTTTTTTTTTTTTTTTTTTTTTAAGATTTTGTTTATTAGAGAGAGCACGCACACGAAGGGGTAGGGGAGGGGGCAGAGGGCTGAGCAGACTCCCTGCTGAGCCCAGAGCCCCACATGGGACTCTATCCCAGGACCCTGAAATCATGACCTGATTCGAAGTCAGACACTTAACCAACTGAGCCACCCAAGTGCCCCTCTTCCCTGCTTTCCAGGCTGTCTGTCTTGGACAGAAGTCACTACACCTGGCCCACGCTCAAGCAGTGGGGCATGCTCCACCTCCTTCAAGGCAAAGCATCCACATAACTCTGAATTCTTCTCTCTGGGAAATTTGTCTATCCTCTCCCATTTACGTCCTTGTTCAATTGTTGTTCATATTGGCCTAGGCCCCCTCTGTGTTTTTGTGAACCATTAACTACCATTCATTTCAGATTCTGAAATCTCTCCCTGCTCTCACAAATGACTCTTCCTGTGCCATCTCCTCTCTCCTCTTTCCTTTTCTTCCCCACGAGTTTCCCCACCCCTCTATTCTCTCTCTCCCATCTCAGCCCTTCCCTGCTGGAATCTCTGGCCCAAGTTCAGCTGTCCTCCCAACTGATTACCTTATGTACCTGAGAAAGAATTGGTGGAGAAAAAGAGGAGAGCAAGGCGCAAATGCCATGAGTTAGTAGACTACTTTAGCAGTTGAGGGGACGGAAGGAGGCTGTGGATATTTCATGCCTTGATTATTTGGTTTCTCTTATATGTATATATGTGAAAATGATTTCTAAACAGCTTGTATGAGGGACTGTGCGAAGAATACTATGAGTATCTCATTCAAACCTCAAACTACTTATCTTTCCTATATCACAGATGAGAAAATGGAGGCTTGGTGAGATTACTTACCCAATATCATAGTGTTAATAAATGGCAAAGCTGGGGTTTGAAGCCATCTGGCTCCAAATGTGGCATGCTTATGGGCTGATCTGAGATGTATTTATAATCCTACATTCCCTAGGAAATGAAGCTTACCCCCTAGTTCTAAAAACACGAACGTGGGCAGTCCTGGTGGGCTAGCGGTTTAGCGCCGCCTTTGGCCCAGGGTGTGATCCTAGAGACCCGGGATCAAGTCCCACATCAGGCTCCCTGCATGGAGGCTGTTTCTCCCTCTGCCTATATCTCTGCCTCTCTGTCATGAATAAATAAAAATCTTAAAAAAAAAAAAAAAACATGAACATGGAGTACTATAACACATTTGTAGTCTCGGATTCCTTCTATAGGGCTTTTGCTTGAACAGCCTCGATTTGTGTATAGTTAAACCTTACACAGTCTTGCCCTTTTCTTCCACTGAGCTGTGTCTGTTTTCATTTCATGCAAAGCAAAGTCACTTTAGAATTTCAGGCTCTGGGATACCTGAGCGGCTCAGCAGTTGAGCATCTGCCTTCAGCTCAGAGCATGATCCCGGGGTCCCAGGATCGACTCTCCTCAAGGAGCCTGCTTCTCCTCTGCCCGCATCTCTGCCTCTCTGTAACTCTCATGAATAAATAAATTAAAACTTAAAAAAAAAAAAAAAAGAATTTCAGACTCCATTTGTATTTCATTCTTCTCTCTAGAAATTAATATGGAGAAAACTGTCTCTGTGTTAGTTTTCTATGTGCTATGTAACAAATTACCACAAACTTAGTGGCTTAAAACAACACCCATTGATCAGCTCACATCCCTATAGACTAGAGGTGCAAGCATGGCACGACTCTGCTCAGGCTGTTGCCAGGCTAAGGTCTGGGTGATGGTCAGGTTGCATTCCTTTCTGGAGGCTCTGCAGAAGAATCTCCCTCTAAACTCATCCCAGTTGTTGATGGAGTTCAGTTCCTTGCAGTTCTGGGACTGAGGCCTCCATGCACTAGTTGGCTTTGGGCCAGGGGCTGCCCTTGGCTACCAGAGTCACCTACAGTTCCTTGCTCTGCAGCTCCTTCCATTTACCCTCTCATGCTTTGTGTTTTTTTAAATTTATTTTTATTTTTTTAAATTTTTATTTATTTATGATAGTCACAGAGAGAGAGAGAGAGAGGCAGAGACACAGGCAGAGGGAGAAGCAGGCTCCATGCACCGGGAGCCCGATGTGGGATTCGATCCTGGGTCTCCAGGATCGCGCCCTGGGCCAAAGGCAGGCGCCAAACCACTGCGCCACCCAGAGATCCCCCCTCTCATGCTTTGAATCTTTTCCTTCCTCTGCCTAGGACCTCTAGACCTGGATTTGTAGGGTTCATGTGATTAGACTAACCCAGATAACCTCTTCTTAAAGTCAATGATGATACATAATAATATAACCTAATCACAGAAGTAACACCCCAACATGTTTATATTCTCAGGTATCAGACAGGGTGTGTACATTAGGGAGTGGAAATCTCATGGGCTTCTTAGAATCTGCCTATCACAGTCTCCATTCCTTTATTTATTCACATATTACATATTTACATGTGGAGCACCTCCCTGTGTCCACATAGCTCCAGGAGTTGGAGCTATAGTGGCTAACATGACAAACTTGGCCCCTTAAAGCTTACCATCTAGTGTGGTGAGACAGGGGGGTAACCAAGGAAACAATGAAATTTATCCATTAGTGATAAGTGCTCTGCTGAGAATGAAAATAGGGTGGTCTCAAGCATTAGATTGTGTGGTCAGGAAGGGGCTCTCTGAGGAGGTGCCATTTTAGCTGCTTTATGAGAAGATGACACAATGAAAAGGTCCATGTGATTATCTAATATCCACAAGCCCAAGATGAGAGACCACACCCTGTTGTTCCAGAGTTCCTTCTAATCATCTTTAACATATTCAACAAAGAAGCCAATTTTCAAACCACACCCTAAACCACTCTGCACAGTCTTACTCACCCTGCTTTGGGCCCTAGTTGCTTTGTGTAGCTTTCAGCATAGTCTCCTAAATTCCCAAGCAGGAGTTGGGCTGTGTGGCATGACAATGATGGCATGTGTGACTGCATACGCCAATTCCCACAAACATGCTTCTCTTCTTCTCCTCACACGTGTCCTGGAGTCTGGGAGAATATTCATGTGTGAAGACTCCTGAGTGTAAGATGCATTTCACCCAATAAATAACAAACGCTGCCAGGACATCTTTCTGCTTAAAATATACTCCACTGAATCTGCATTCCAGTTTCCTGCTTTACTGTATTTATTATTTTTATTTATTTATTTGAGAGAGAGTGCGTGAGCGCACAGAGGGAGAGGGAAAAGGGAAGCAGGCAGGTGCCCCTCCAATTTCCTGCTTTAAATTTGCACAACCTAGGGGTGCCTGCGTGGCTCAGCCAGTAAGTAGTCTGCCTTCGATTCAGGGGTCAGGATCCCAGGGTTCTGGGATTGAGCCCCAGGGCAGGCTCCCTGCTCAGCAGGGAGTCTGTTTCTCCCTCTCCTGGTGCCCCTCCCCACTGCTTGTGCTTTCTCACTCTCTCAAAAAAAAAAAAAAAAAAAGGGATCCCTGGGTGGTTCGGCGGTTTAGTGTCTGCCTTCAGCCCAGGGCGTGATCCTGGATACCCGGGCTCCCTGCAAGGAGCCTGCTTCTCCCACTGCCTGTGTCTCTGCCTTTTTCTCTCTCTCTGTGTCTCTCATGAATAAATAAATAAAATCTTAAATAAATAAACAAATAAATAAATTTGCACAACCTAAAGGTTCAGTGAGAACTCCCTGACCACAGCACAGTGCAGCCCATATCTGCTCTTGGTACATCATTGTTGAAAAGATATCTAACTCTCATTGGACACTTTTACAGTTAGGAATGGAGGAGTGGGGGTCCCTGGGTGGTGCAGCGGTTTGGTGCCTGCCTTTGGCCCAGGGCGCGATCCTGGAGACCTGGGATCGAATCCCACGTCGGGCTCCCGGTGCATGGAGCCTGCTTCTCCCTCTGCCTGTGTCTCTGCGCCGCCTCTCTCTCTCTGTGTGACTATCATAAATAAATACAAAAAATTAAAAAAAAAAAAGATGGTGATAGCTAAATCAATGCTGTGGAAGAAAATAAAGGAAAGGGTGCTTGGAAGTATGGTAGAAATGGAGGTTATTATATTACTTTAAAGAGCTAAGGGAAGACAGCAGTGTAAAGGTGACACTGGCATGTCATGGGAGGGATGGAGGAGGGGAAGGAGTTATGTAGGGTCTTGCGGCCCATTGTAAGGACTTTGACTTCGACTGCATGAGCTGGGCAGCCACAAAAGGGTCTTGATCGATCAGGGGACTGACATGATCATCTCTCTTTTGCTTAAAAGATCTCCCTGCTTGTTAGGGTAGAGGGTAAAAGAGAAGGGGGCCGAGGGGAAATAGACAAGTGAACAGATAATCACATATTCTGGGTGAGACATGATGGTGACCTGGACCAGAGTGATTGCTGTGGAGGTGGTAGAAACATGATTGGCTGATAGGCTGATTGGATGTGGGACTGTGGCAGAAAAAGTGAAGTCAGAGACGTCTCCAAAATTTTTGGTTTGAGCAACTGGAAGAAGGGAGTTGCCATTATTTACACGGGGAAGATGGTGGGAGGAGCACGTTGGAGGCCAGAAAGATCAAGAGTCTGGGTTGGGGCGGGTTGGGTGTATGCTCTATGTCAAACACTAAATAGATATGTCAATTACGCATCAGGGCGTGAGACTGGCTTTCAGGAGGGAGGTGGAGCACTGGTGATGTAATTTTATAACTTCTAAGCACAAAGATGATGTTTAAAGCCATGAGCTAGAATCAAAAGGTGGATGCAGTTAGAGGAGGGGAGAAGTCTAGGGGCTGAGCTCTGGGACTTTTCAACCTCAGAAGTCAGAGAGATGATGAAATGCCAGTCAAAGAGACTGAGGAGAAGTCAGAGAGGTGAGAGGAAAATCAGGAAAAGGTGATCCTGGAAGCCAAGTGAAGAAAGTGTTTCAGGGAGGCTAGAGTGAGAGGAGATGAGAAATCCAGTGCGCCAGTACAAAAGGCTAGCTTTAGACAGGAGTACAGTCTGCAGGGTAACAGGAGGGAGGCAGAGTGTTAAGTACAGAACCAGGTGGGTGGGTAGATGGCAGAAGGCAAAGCCAGTTCTCTCATGTGCCCTAGTGTTTATATTTTTTAAAGATTTAATTTATTTATTAGAGACACAGAGAGAGAGAGAGAGAGAGATTGAGAGAGAGAGAGACAGAGGCAGAGGGAGAAGCAGGCTCCATGCAGGGAGCCTGATGTGGGACTCGATCCCAG
This sequence comes from Canis lupus dingo, assembly GCF_003254725.2. Taxonomy (NCBI): domain Eukaryota; kingdom Metazoa; phylum Chordata; class Mammalia; order Carnivora; family Canidae; genus Canis; species Canis lupus. The sequence goes on along the minus strand of NC_064270.1, from coordinate 29,497,538 downwards.
GTCTTCAGGATCACACCCTGGGCCGAAGGCACACAAAAAAAGTGTGCTCTTAGTCTAGACTCTAGGGCATCACCATGTGTATGAGTGAGTGAGGTAAAGTAGAGGACACAATTGTGATGGCCAGGTGGCCAGGATATCAGCAGGATCATCTACATGGGTATAGAAACCACTAATAATTATGACGGTAGTGTTGGAGAGTGACAGAGAGTTATAAGAATCAAGGAATGAGGGGATCCCTGGGTGGCTCAGCGGTTTGGCGCCTGCCTTTGGCCCAGGGCACGATCCTGGAGTCCCGGAATTGAGTCCTGCGTCAGGCTCCTGGCACGGAGCCTGCTTCTCCCTCTGCCTGTGTCTCTGCCTCTCTCTTTCTCTCTCTCTCTATCATGAATAAATAAAATCTTTTAAAAAATTAAAAAAAAAAAAAGAATCAAGGAATGAGGGGTTGCAACCTGGCAATCTGTAGATGCCTATAGAGGACTGTCACATAGAGGAATCACAGGGGTCTCATCTGGTAGCAGGAACTTCAATATTCACAGCTTAAGGGAGGAGAGAATGGTCTAGAAGTAGCTAGCGGGGAGGAGCTAGTCAGTCATTGATCAACCTCCAGGCACCAGTGGTTTGAAGGAGGAATAGAGCCACCCCATGACAGAGCTGCTGGGGCAGCAGAGTGTCCAGAGATGGTGCCCGAGTAACAGTGGCTTGAGAAGAGAGCACAAGAGAAGGGGCAGTTAAGTCAGTCCCCCACTGGCTGAAAGGCTTGGCAGAGAAAGCCTTTGAGTTGAGGCTTGAAGTATTTGTAGGGGTTGGTCAGGTAACAATGGGTGGGATAGGAAGAAGAGAAGGGATATACAGGTATAGGAACACATGATATATTTGAACACTGAGAGAAAGTCACAAATGAACTTCAGTACAGTTGGTTCAAAACCAGTGCAATTAGCTTTGGGTGAAGAGCATTATTGTTTCTTCTTCAGCATCTGCATGTGGGGCCTTAAAGTAGATTGAGAGCCCCCATATAGATAGCTAGATGCTCTATAAATGAAAGAAGACACACATTGAACTTTCACACTTGTTACTTCCCCACAGGTATAGTAGAAACTGGTTTATATAAATCTTTATATGGGGATTCATTTATTCATCTTTCCAGCATTTTTTGAGAGTATCTCATCTGCCCAATGCTGTCGGTCATTGGGGATATAGTGTGAACAATACAAAAGCTTCCATTCTCTGAGCTTATAGTCTGTATATAATTACATTGAAGTATGATCAGTGCTAAGACAGGATGTTATTGGTGCTCCCTGCCTTGGCATCTAAACTAAGCTGGGGGCTAGGAAAGAATTCTGGAGATAGTGACGATGTGAGAAATAGGTTGTTGTTAGAACAAGGAATGGGTAGTGGTAGAGAATAATTCATCTGAAGTGATGGCATTCATTGGGTTGGAGGTGGGGGAAACTGCTGTTTAAGGCACTGAAAGACACTGAGTGTGGGGAGAGACGGATCTGGAAAGATGATGGGGGCCTGGAGTGGTGTTTCCATCTTCAAGAAGCTTCTGGCAAGTGTTTGAAGTCTTTCTTCTCTCCAGGCTGCAAAGTCCAAGAAGATAGGAACCAAGTCTGTCCTGTTCACTGCTGTCACCTACCTATCAGGTGCTTAATTCTTGTACCTGGCACATGGTATGTATTCCATAATGGTTTTTTTTTTTTTTTTTCTTCCCCATAATGGTTTGTTGAAGGAGTAACTGTGAGCCATAGTCTAACTCTCTGGAACTGTTAGTTTATCAGTGTAAATAACTTCATTACAGAATTTTTTTTTCATTACAGAATTCTTGTAAACAAAATGACTAACACGAAAACATTTTGTAAACTGTAAAACATGGTATTTGATTTAAAACTATATTATGTTGCAAATACGTATAATGTAGTACTTCTTTTGTGGCCCTAACAATTGTTTTTTTTTTTTTTTAGAGTCTTATTTGCTCCACCCAAAACTCCCATTGTGTTGGAAAAATTGTCATGCGTAGTACAAAAGAAACTTGATAGAGAAAAAATCTTCACCAGCCTGATCACTTTCTTTTACCACTTCCTAAAGTGGCTTCTAGCATATTCAGGTTGCTTGTTTTCTGTGAAGTATCAATCAACAAGTAATTATGCTTTGCTCCTGGTTCAGAATAGATCCTACCTTGTTCCTCATTGTGTACTCATCCATCTTCACCAGTGAAACATCAACTCCTTGAAAATAGGCAACCTGCATCTTTTGTGTCCAGTATTATGGCCTTTAGCTGGTACTTAATCCTATTGGCTGAATTTAATAAAATTTATTATTGAAGTTGAGACTATTCACAAATATAGTACAAGACACTGAATAATTGTACTCGATGCATTAAAATGATTATTGGCTATTACCAAATGCTTCATATACTTTAACTTGAAAGAGAAAAGAATGAAGATTCAGAAATATTGAATTCATTTTTTCTCCAAATTTTCTAGTATTTGTCTTGTTTTAGTTCTACTATGTAATGAGTAATAATAAGATCATTTTACCATCTTCTTTGAGATATGATAATGAAAAGAGTGAAAATGGTAGAAAGAGGGACGCCTGGGTGGCTCAGTGGTTGAGCACCTGCCTTTGGCTCAGGTCATGATCCCGGGGTCCTGGGATTGAGTCCTGTATCGGGCTCCCCGCAAAGAGCCTGCTTCTCCCTCTGCCTGTGTCTCTGCCTCTCTCTGTGTGTCTCTCATGAATAAATAAATAAAATCTTTAAAAAGAAAAAAAAGAATGCTGGAAAGCTTTCTCCGATATTTATTTAGGTCAGGTATCCTTTTATTTTATTGTTACATTTCTCTATGGCCTACTAAATAGTTTTCTATCTACAGCATTTAAAAGCTGTATTTGGGACGCCTGGGTGGCTCCGTGGTTGAGCGGCTGCCTTTGGTCTGGGGCGTGATCCCAGAATCCCAGGATCCAGTCCCCCCCACGTCAGGCTCCCTGCCTGGAGCCTGCTTCTCTTCTCTCTGCCTGTGTCTCTGCCTCTCTCTGTGTCTCTCATGAATAAATAAAATCTTAAAAAAAAAAAAAAAGCTGTTATTTGCTCTTATGTTTAGCTCTTTAATTTTGATTTAATTACCATATACACAAACGAGTCTCTTGATCCTGCCCCATAAAACAGTTCCCGCAGCTTCTTAGTACTTGTTGCTCCACTCTGCCTGGCTCTTAATCTTGGGGGAGTAAGTTCAGACATTTAGAGTGGCCCAACCATTTTGGAGGAAGAACTCTATGAAATTAATTTTTAAACAACCTTTTTTTTTTTTTTTAATTTCTAGAATTTGAGATGTATTTTGTTTTTTTTTTTTTTAAGATTTTATTTATTTTTTTTTTTTTTAATTTTTATTTATTTATGATAGTCACACACACAGAGAGAGAGAGAGAGGCAGAGACACAGGCAGAGGGAGAAGCAGGCTCCATGCACCGGGAGCCCGACGTGGGATTCGATCCCGCGTCTCCAGGATCGCGCCCTGGGCCAAAGGCAGGCGCTAAACCGCTGCGCCACCCAGGGATCCCTTGAGATGTATTTTGTATCTGTGTCTCCATGTCTCGAGTTTCCTTTCTTTTTTGGTGATAGATCTAAATAGAAAAACCTCTTTGCTGAGGCCTAAAGAACGAGGGGAAGATGCTTTTCGCGTGTGTGGACTGTGGGTTCCTTGTCCCCTCGTAGAGAACTCTGCCGTTCGTTCTCATGTCCCATCCATTACTACAAAATGGGTAAAAAATTTGCAACAATTTATTCCATTGACGCTTTCTTAATTTTTCTCCTGAACCCGCCTTAATTTCATAGGGCTTGAGTTAACTAAGATTCAGTTCAAATGGCTTTCAAGTTCTGGGTGTTAATAGTTAATGATCGAACATTAATTAAGATTGTTGATCAGTAACAAAGGGCTGTAGCAAAGGGCCTGAGAAATTGATCCCTCCTACCCCCCCAGGAACACTCATCATTATTATTTTTATGTTCAGCAGAACGTGAAGGCGACAACACTCCCATGTATCTTCCAACATGACGCACAGCCAGATTACCGTCCCCAGTTCGTCCCCATCTTTCAGGTCTCAGCTCAAAACTCACCTTCTCCGAGGGTCCCCATTCCCCAGGCAACCTTTGTGTCAGCGACTTTTTTTATTTCGCCCATAGGAAACAAGCTCACTGATTTATCTACTGCGTCCCTCCTGCCCCCGGGGGGCCGTCGAGGGCTGCTCACTACTAGGCCGCCGCGGCGCGCTGCATTTCCCATAAACGGACGGACCAGGCATTCTCGCGCAGCTCAGCTCGTTCCCGGGGCGGGTGGGACCCGACTGCAACTTTGCATGACTGCGCACAAAGCAGGTCCCAAACCGGTGCAGACGCCTTCCTCCTCGCCAGGCAGAGCCCCCGACCCACACCTCACGTCTCCCAGCTCGATTCTCGCTCGAGGAGCGAGGGGCCTGAGAACCTGCCCCGCAACGTGCCCGCCCCGCACGGAGGGCGCCCGCCGCCGCCGCCGCCGCCGCCGCCACCGCCACGTCAGCCGGCGCGCGCGACCACAGCGCGCCTGCGCGCGCAGGACCGCCCCCTACATCCGGGGCTTGGGCGGCGGCGGCGCCGCCGTGCGGGGGTCACGTGGCTCCTTCCTTTCCGTCTCTGGCCGGCTGGGCGCGGGCGACTGCTGGCGAGGCGCGTGGAGCCTCGCGCTGGTTCCCCTTCGTCTCCCCTCCCGGCCCGGGCCACTAAGGAGTTCGCTGACGCCGGGTGAGCCGAGCCTGCCGCCAAGATGCCGGCCTATTTCCAGAGGCCGGAAAATGCCCTCAAACGCGCCAACGGTGAGTCGGGAATCGGGGCGCGCCGGGCTGGGTCGGCCCGAGGCGCCTCGGAGGTCGAGGGACCCGGGCCTGCGTCTCTCCGCTCTGCTGCCCGGCTGCGGCCCGAGAGGTCGATGCGACCTGCCCGCCGCCGCCCTGGCCCGTGGTGGGCACGGTCTGCCTTCTCGCTCCGACCGACCGACCGGGGCGGGTGGGAGGCGCGGACCCGGGAACCGTCGCGGAGGGGGGGGGGGCTCTTCCTCCCCCCGCCCCCCCCCCCCGCCGCCTCCTGGTGCGTCTCGCGGGCCGCGGCCCCAAGACGGGCTTCCGAGGCCCGAGTTCCTTTGCCCCGCTTCTCCGCCTCCGCCCCGCGCCCCAGGCCGCCGGGCCCTCGGCTGCTGAGGCCCCGCGCCCCCAGCCGCCATCTGGGAGTGCCGGGGAGGAAGAAACATGGCTCCCTCCCGGGGACAATGCACGCGAGAACCTCGACTCCACCTCCTGCCGGCGCCGGGAGCCGGGCAGTCCCACCCCCGGCCCTCCCGCGGGCACCTCCGCCCCCCAAATCCAGCGCCGGGCTTTGCTGGGTCAGGGTCCACTCACCCTTTCCCCCAGTCCCCGGAGCTCTGCCGCGGAGACACTGACCCATTTAACCTGTTATCTGCTCTTCCTGGCATTGACTATCGGCCGCCCCGAAGCCTATTCTAAGCCGCATGAAGTTGGAACAGAGTTAATACCGTGAGAGAGAGACTTCAAGTTCTCTCTTAAAGATAACGAAATTGAGGCCTGGAGAGAGAGAGAGAGAGAGAGAGAGAGAGAATGTTTACCCAAGGTCACTCTGGGAGTTAGTAGTTGAGCCAGGAGACTGGAACCGAGGTCTCTAGACTTGCAGATCAGTCGTCTTCCCCCCCCCCCCCCCCCCCTCGCTGCAGCGGCTACTGCCTGCGATTTTTATTTCCATGTGGGTTAAAGCCACAGGCCCTTTAGGGAAAACTTGTGCCTGTGCGGGTCTGTTCAAGAGGCATTTATTACGTTGGCATTATGGGGCTGCAAATGTATCATGCATTGCTCTGGTCTTAAAAAAAAAACAAAAAAAACTTTCGTTTAGAGTTTTTTAAGCCCAACAATTTCTAAGTGTGTAGAGCGTCCATAGCTCTTATTTTCACCTTCCTCTACCTAAACAAGCTTTGGGTCTTAACCCATGCTGTAGGTTGTTACACTGTGTCTCTTAGAATTTTATGTTTATGAAGTTCTATTTGTTGACTTGTTTGAAAAATTCCTCTTGGGAAAAATTGGCCAATTTCAGTCAATACATAAAATGAATACTCCTGATAACCTATCAGGACTAAAGGTTACTTAAAAAATTTTTTTAATAACGTGTCTGCTATTTTAAAAGTAGCAATTTGGGGGTTAAGAGTGTGAAATTGGGTAATTCCATATTATTTGGATTCGAGTACAGCATCTGTCTTAAAATCATTTAAAACTACAACTTAGATCTGATGGCTAGTCATTTTAACCAGTGATCTAATAGTTAAAATAGGCAAGAATTAAGGACGTTAATTTCTAGGAAAGAAAATAGATTGAAGTGGAAATTCATCACTACAAAATGAACTGTAGTAAAGTTAATTTTTTTTCTTATGTTTAGAAACTTACGGTATATAGAGTGACTTGGATTCAGTTACTGTTCTAATTGCTATTGTAGATCTGCTTTACAGTCATTTGCTTTACTGACAAGTGTCTTTCCCATGCTAATAGGCTGAAGCACTGAAATCTTCATGGCCTAAATACTACACTTTTGATGTGTTCAGGCCTTGTTTCTTTCATCACTCCTCCCTCTGAATGGTCATATAAGCTTAGTATGTCAGTAATTTTTTTAAATTAGAAGGGTTTTTGGATGTGTAACATCTTAAATCTTTTTTCACATTTTCTAACTTGGGAGAAAGCATCTGAAATGAAAGTAGGCAACGTGAGCAAGGGGCACCCTGGCGGGGGTTGTGTCGGTTTTTTAAAAGGCTGTACTGACTCCTTGCTGCAGTCCTTTTAAAATGTAGGTTGGGTGTTTCTGTAGTAGAGGGCTTAGCATTCAACTAGTAATTTCTGTACCTTTGATCTTGTGAATGAGATTCTGTCTGTAAGTGTTAAAAGTGAGCAGAATGTGGATGACACACGGCACTGCTTACAAAACTAGGATTATAAAAGCATATTCCATTCGATAGAGATAATCTCATTTTATGTCAACATTTTATCTATACCATTTGTAGCATCAAACACATTTAGAATTAATCCATTGCATTGTCTTAATAAAATGTGAGTAAATTTAAGTTGAATAGTTCTCCAGGTAACTCTGAATCTGTAATTCAGAACAATATTTTTGGAGACGATTATAGTAATCATTCAGGAAGATGAGAACTTGGCCCAGCAGTTAGAGGCAAGAAATTCATACACTGAAATCATTTGGAAAAAGCCCCAGATTATGTTGTTAGTTCTTTGGAATTCATTGCTCCTGATCTTGTAACAGCCTTTTAATTTTGATTCTACTAGTGTTTTATCAAGTTGTTTAAACTCACAAATTGTGTAACACTGTAGCTTATCTACTTGGTCTGTTGTACAAGTAAGCTAGTAATATTGAAGGACAGACCTAAATTTTTTCGATACAGTTTGCCTTTGTGTTTGAAAGGAAAACTCAGAATGCCCATCCTTCTAGTAATAGCTTATAATTCTGGATTTTAATCTTTATTTCAAGAATATCAATTTGGAAATGAACTTTTTTTTTTAACATTGCAATGGAGCCTTTCTAGCCTCAAAACATTTTTTTCCCTTATTAGATAATTCAGAGGAACTACATTCTCCTCGTATGTAAATTAGGGTAAAGACAGGAACTCACCCTCATGGTTTATAATAACTTGCCATTGCATTCTTTTTCCTTTAAAATAAAAACATGGGCAGCCCTCAGCAGTTTAGTGCTGCCTTGAGCCCAGGGCCTGATCCTGGAGACCCAGGATCGAGTCCCACATCCAGCTCCCTGCATGGAACCTGCTTCTCCCTCTGCCTGTGTCTCTGCCTCTCTTCTCTCTCTCTCTGTGACTATCATAAATAAATAAAAAATTAAAAAAAAAAAAAGAAAATAAACTTGTGTATGTATGCTTCAGGAAGATAGGTTAGGTCCTCCCCTAGAACAGAAAAGGCTTATTATCCTAACAAAGTATCTAGTTGTGTTACGTTTTTGTTTCCTCTTGTAGGGTGGGTTTTTTTTTTTTTTTTTTTTTTTTTTTGTAATAAAATGGACTCAAATGAAAATGGACTTTTCCCTATAATGGCAGGATTAATGTTGACATTGACTTGAATTATTGAAGAGGGTTTTGTTTTCACTTGCACATGAAGAATATGATTTGATATGGGGTGACTTATAGGGTATTGTGTAAAGATACTTATTTCAGCATATTTTGTGATTTATCTTGTTGTAAACTTTTTAATATACCAGAGTTGGAATATTGTTTGTAGTTTTCCTGGAAGAAGTAATGTTCAGAAGCAACATTCCTGAAAGATGTGATCTTTGGGAGAAGAAATTAATAATTACTAAGTTATAGGCCTCGTATAACTCCCAAATAAGGGACTTTTCTGCCTGTTGTTTGCCTAGTACAGAGTTACATGGTTTATAATGCTGTATGGTGTTTATTCTTAAAAATAATTCTTTGCTAAAGATTTTTTTATTCAGAAAATAATGGTTTTTAACAATAGAAATACAGCATTTTAAGACCCTTTCATAGTGTAAACTAGTGTTTTGGTTCCCCAAATTATCTTTCAAATGTTCGGTGGAAAGATTTTTTTGTGTGTAAAATATGGCAGTTAACTGAATTTTAAGTTGAACATAACTAGATGACTTAGGTTAAATAAAATAGCTCTCCCCATTTTTAAGTTTTGTGCACAAGAAAATAAAAAGATGAGAAAAAAACATAAATTTTAACCTTTGTCAGAAATATGGTTATAGAGCAGTCTTTCCTTTTGACTGAATTTCAAAATGAGCAGTGTATACATAAACCTGAGATTAGAACTACATTTTGAAATACTGCCACATACAGACAGAATGCCTTCACGTTTAGGTGGTAGTAAATTCCCTAAGAATATAATTTTCTTTGGTATGTGTTCTAAAATTTTGTTTTTAAAAATAAAGTTAATTTTCGAAATTCAAGATTTACAGAATTACTGCATAGATAGTATACAGTGTTTCCATGTAAACCGTAACCTATTGATAATTTTATATCATTTTGGTACATTTGTCACAAGTAATGAACCAGTACGGATACATTATTGTTAACGAAAGTCCATATTTTGTTCATATTTCCCTAATGTCCTTTTTTGAATTCCAGAATCCCATCTAGGATATCATATTACATTTAGTCGTCCGGTCGTCTTAGATACTTCCACTTGTTATGACAGTTTCTTATATTTTCCTTGTTGATAACCTTGACAAGTTTCCTGGTATTTTGTGGAATGGTCCCTCATTTGGGGTTTGTCTTAATATATATTTTTCATGTTTAGACTGGAAAAATAAGTGGAGAGATATTCCATAGATTGGAAGACTATTGGGACGTCTGGGTGGTTCAGCGGTTAAGCCTCTGCCTTTGGCTCAGGTTGTGATCCCAGGGTCCTGGGATTGAATCCCACATCAGGCTCCCCGCAGGGAGCTTGCTTCTCCACTCTGCCTGTGTCTCTCTTTTTGTGTCTCATGAATAAATAAATAAAATCCTAAAAGGCTGAAAGACTACTGTTAAATTGCCCATTCTTTCAAATTTGATAATATAGATTCAGTAAAATTTGAATGAAAATTCCAGTGAGCTATTTTGTAGATATTACCTAATTCTGTATTTATATGGAAAGGTAAAAAATTTAGTAAGCTAAATAATGCTGAAGAACAAAATTGAAGCAGTCACACTACTTGGTTTGAAGCCTTTAAGTCTGTAGTAATCAAGACAGTGAAGTATTAGCAAAAGACTAGATACATTGCAATAGAGAGTGATCAGAACAGAGAATCCGAAAGTAGGCCCTTAAAGGAATAAGTGATAAAGTCAATCTAATTGTGTAATAATTGACAATCATGATTTTTCTGCCTGGAGTCTTAGTATAAACTAGGAAAAATTCCTTGGCCAGATCACTGTGACTGAAATGAAAGGTCATAGTTGACTTTACTGTGTTTGTTGGGGAAAGATTTTTTTCCTCCTGATAACCTCAATTTCTGGAACTTTCCAGTCACTTAAAAGGACACATTTGGTACAGTTTAATTGAGTGAAATCCAGTTTTATCGGTAGGCTGTATCTTGAGATAGTATCAGTTTTTCATTGTGTTAACATGGATAATTTTGGCATGGCTTTAGATTAAAAAATAAATGTGATCTAAAAAGAGATTGTAGTGAGTTCAGAAATTAAAATAGCCAATTTAAGCAAGATTTGGACTGCTGTATATAGCAAACATACCTGATTTTAATTGTCTTGATTTATTTTTCTAGAATTTCTTGAGGTTGGAAAAAAGCAGCCTGCTTTGGATGTTCTTTATGATGTTATGAAAAGTAAGAAACACAGAACATGGCAAAAGATACATGAGCCAATTATGTTGAAATACTTGGAACTTTGCGTGGATCTTCGCAAGAGCCATTTAGCTAAAGAGGGATTATACCAGTATAAGAACATTTGTCAACAGGTATGAAAAGAGATGGGTTTTATGTTTTTAGTAAAGGCTTTTTAGTAACTATCAGAGGACTTTGCTTTTCAAAATTAATATACTTTATATCCTAAAATTTGTTCTTAAAATATTTTATGGTTTGTTGAGACTGTATTTTCAGGTTCTCTCTCTTTTGTGTGTGTGTGTTAGGTGAACATCAAATCTCTAGAAGATGTTGTTAGGGCATATTTGAAATTGGCAGAGGAAAAAACTGAGGCTGCTAAAGAGGAGTCTCAGCAGATGGTTCTAGACATAGAAGATCTGGATAATATTCAGACACCTGAGAGGTATGTAAGTTAAATTGCTGATACATTTTCCTCAGTGTTTTTCTTTACATGTGTCTCCATCATCCTCATTTGAAGTTTAAGTGTTTATTAGAAAAAATGTTCCTCTTTGGAATTTTAAATGTATAGTAACAAAACCATACTATAGAACATTTATCAGTGGAAAGTCTCACCTTCAGATAGGAAGCAGATACTGATCTAAATGATGGTAATACGGGTTGAGGATTCAAATATTTGAACATGTAAGTGACAGCTTTAGTGTGTCCAAAAGCTGTAGAAAGAATTCGCACTTTTTTAATACTATTGTTGATTTGTTTTTTTTTTTTACTCCTATGACAAAGTACAAAATCATGTCTAAAATTATTGTAGACTTTTATTTTTTTAATTTAATTTTATTATTATTCTTTTTAGTGTTCTCCTAAGTGCTGTAAGTGGTGAAGACACTCAGGATCGTACCGACAGACTTCTTTTAACTCCATGGGTTAAATTCCTTTGGGAATCCTATAGACAGTGTTTGGACCTTCTTCGAAACAATTCTAGAGTAGAGCGCCTCTACCATGATATTGCTCAACAAGGTAAAATGAAAACTGATTTGAAAAATTGATTTTGAGGGAAAGATTTTGCAAAAGATGGACAAAGTTAACCTGTTTTTATCCATATTACTTATTTTATAGTTTTTATTCTTATTGAAAGATGTTTGGCGTTCATTTAAATAGTGACTATAAGACATTTGTTTTACTTATTAGGGTAATTCTATATGAAATCCATTTCATGGATATCTGAAAGGCAAAGTCATTTTTGGGATTTTCCAGGTGACTAAAAAAATAATTGGAACTTCTTGACGGCTTTCTGATAAACTTAGATCCTGCTTTTGACTGCATTTATGCATATTCTCCACCATGCCTTGGGGAGAATCCTAGAAGCTTTGAACTTCTAGGATTACTTTAAAAATACATATTTTTATATTCTTAAACAGTATCACTGAATATAGGACTAAGTTATCTTGATGACTCTGCATCATCATAAAAAGTATCCAGTTGTTGGGCAGCCCGGGTGGCTCAGCGGTTTAACGCTGCCTTCAGCCCAGGGCCTGATCCTGGAGACCTGGGATTGAGTCCCATGTCAGGCTCCTTGCATGGAGCCTGCTTCTTTGTCTGCCCCCCCCCCCCCCCCCGTCTCTTATGAATAAATAAATAAAATCTTTTTTTAAAAATCCAGTTGTTACAGTGCATATACCATTGATGCCTGAACAGCTTAGGGGTGTTAGAAGTGTTTGTGGGCACACCCCTTTGCTTCCACTTCTGCAGATGAAAGTCTGCCTATGACTTAACTACCCAAAAACTTAACTATTAATAGCCTCTTGTTGACCAGAACCTTAACTGGTAACATAAACAGTTGATTAACTGTTTATTTTGTATGTTATATATGTTATATACTGTATTTTTAAGAGGTAAGCTAAGAGAAAAGAAAGTGTTAAAATCATGAGAAAATAAACTTTACATATCTGTATTTATTGGGAATATCTGCATAAATAGACCCATGCAGTTCAAATCCTTGTTCAAAGGTTAACTACTTTGAATCTTGAACCGTATAATGTCCTTTCTCTTAATCCTGGATCTTTTCCTTACTGTTACTTACCTTGCTGTTATTGCAGCTTTTTAACTATATGTAAATAGGAGATATATATGACTTAAGAGTGGCTTTTGGCTTTTTCTTACTTTGGTTTTAATACAACCTTATATTGTCATTCTTTCCAGTATGAGGAATGATTGGCATTTGTTTATCAACTTGTGACTTCAAGAATATTTTACTGTATTAGAACCTGTTCTGTTTTGTTTACATGGCTAACATATGTGAATTTTCATTTAACACAAGTAAACTTTGAGTCTTTTGATATCTACTGATGTAAATGTTAACTTGAAGTTAAGCTGCGTCCTTTTGTTTTGGGCCTGTTGAAATACACACACACACACATATATTTTAAGAGCAAAGGTATTTTGAAACAATTGTTATTGCATATATGACAGCATAAAATTATTATTTTTTTAAAAAAAGATTAATTTATTTATGAGAGACAGAGAGAGAGAGAGGCAGAGACGCAGGCAGAGGGGGAGAAGCAGGCTCCATGCCAGGAGCCTGATGCGGGACTCGATCCAGAGACTCCAGGATCACACCATAGGCCAAAGGCAGGCGTCAAACCACTGAGCCACCCAGGGTTCCCAGCAGAAAATTATTTTAATGACAGAGCAAGTAGTTAGGGTACACATACAGTACACAGTTGAAATCAGGTTAACATAAGCCTACAATTTGTTAGATAGCAAGGCTATATTTTAGGCTAGGATTTTTTTGTTCTTTTAGGATTTGAAGTGGTTAAGTGTTTGAAAGGTGAGTCTCTCCTACACCTTAATTTGGATAGTTTTCCATTTGTAAATTTTTTTAGATCCCCAGAATCAAATTTTAGCTAGGCCAGGGCTATGTTCAAAAGATGGTCTGGATACATGATTAAGTGAGTGAGGACTCTGATCATTTTAAAGACTGATTGATTATAATTTTGGTAAATCTTATTAAAATAACTGATTTTAATATTTGAAATAAACCTTATTCACATACTTGATGTTGGAAAGTACCTAATATATCTTATAAACTATGTCTATAGCTTTCAAATTCTGCCTCCAGTACACTCGTAAGGCTGAATTCCGTAAGCTGTGTGACAATTTGAGAATGCACTTGTCACAGATTCAACGCCACCATAATCAAAGTACAGCAATCAATCTTAATAATCCAGAAAGCCAGTCCATGCATTTGGAAACCAGGCTTGTGCAGTTGGACAGTGCTATCAGTATGGAGTTATGGCAGGTATGTTGTGAACTGTTTGCTGTCTTTTGTAGTCCTAATAACCCAGAGTACTTTTATTTTCTTTAATAAGTATCTTCATCTTGATTATTATTGGATAATGTCAATTAGATAACTGAGAAATTTAAGATTGTCCAATGGATAACCAAGAGTTCTGGACAGGCAGTCTCAGGATATTTTGGTTCTAGTTGCCTGCTGTGAAATCTGGGCCAAATCAGGTAATCTTTTTTGGACCTGGTGGCTTTCCATATAAAATAATCCTCGTTGCTCAAAATATGGTTTAATGTTTAATGTTTGGTAGACCAAATATCTACTGGTCCAGGATGAAATGATTATAGTGGAGAATGTATGCATTTACTAAAGATGGGTTTTCTTTTTTAATTTACTTAATTTGTTTTTTGGGGTAACAATTTCATGGTAATTTTATGTTTACTCTGTTTAGAAAAACTGAGCTTGTCTTTTTTTTTTTCATAGTTTTGCTGTATTTCATAAAAGTAATGCTGGCAGTAGGTTGGAAATTAAAAAAAAAAAAAAACTTGTCGCCTTTACTGCGGATGTATGAGAAACCCTGCATTAGATTGTCTCCTAGATATCTTAGTGTTGCTTTGGCTTAGTAAATGCACAGAAAAGGGCCTACATTGGAGATCTCAGTGGTGTTGAGAGGTGTGTCCACTACTTGGGCTTTTTATGCCAAGAATTCCAAAAAGACGTTTTCATCCTGATTTGAACCTTTTTATATGTTTGGCCAAAAAAAAAAAAAAAAAAAACTAATGAAATTATAGAGGAAGAGGATTGGTTTTTTCCAGCTGAGTGAAAATGTGATTTCCTGCTCTCCAAAGTATTTTCCTTTCTGTAGGGACACCCTTAAAACACTACCTGATGAAATAATGAGGAAAAGGTTCTATAGAAGACAGACACACTCATTATATAACAAATGGTTAAGTAGAAAGAAAATATTCATCTGTTATCTTGTTACTCAAATAGCTCTATATTATGTATTATGTTTTTCCAGGTTTTTTCTATATATTCTGCTAAGTAGTGTGATGATAATAAACTTTAAAAAACTTTTTAAAGGGATCCCCGGGTGGCGCAGCTGTTTGGCGCCTGCCTTTGGCCCAGGGCGCGATCCTGGAGACCCGGGATCGAATCCCACATCGGGCTTCCGGTGCATGGAGCCTGCTTCTCCCTCTGCCTATGTCTCTGCCTCTCTCTCTTTCTCTCTCTGTGACTATCATAAATAAGTAAAAATTAAAAAAAAAATTAAAAAAAAAACTTTTTAAAGCCATGTTTATTAAAGTATAATTTGCATTCAGCAAAATTCATCCTAAAATTTGATAAATGCAGTCAGCACCATAATTAAGCTTTTCCTCAAAACTCCCTCGTGTTCCTTTGCAGTCAGCCCTTCTCTAATCCTTAAGAATGCATTGATCTGTTTTTTGTTAAAATGATCACATTTAATAATTAAAATGATCTGTTATGGAAAAATTTATAAGCGTATATAACTGAATTTCTAAAAGTATACTTTTTTTTTTTAAAGATTTCATTTATTCGGGATCCCTGGGTGGCGCAGCGGTTTGGTGCCTGCCTTTGGCCCAGGGCGCGATCCTGGAGACCCGGGATCGAATCCCACATCAGGCTCCCGGTGCATGGAGCCTGCTTCTCCCTCTGCCTGTGTCTCTGCCTCTCTCTCTCTCTCTCTGTGACTATCATAAATAAATAAAAAATAAATTAAAATAAAAATAAAAAAGATTTCATTTATTCACGAGAGACACAGACAGAGGCAGACACAATAGGCAGAGGGAGAAGCAGGCTCCCTGCAGGGAGCCTGATGTGGGACTCGATTGCAGGACCCTGGGATCACAACCTGAGCCAAAGGCAGACACTCAACCTCTGAGCCACCCAGGCATCCCTAAAAGTATACTTTGAAACATCTTTAGGACAGTCAAAAGAATGGGATTTAAAAATAACCTTTGCAAGTTAAAGCACCGTTGACAAAGCTGTCGAGATAGTTCCAGCTTATCTAATTATGTTATGTTTTAGGCTGGGGCTAGTTAACTAGTAGAAAGACTGAATAAATTGAATTTTACAAAATTCTCTATGGGACAGATATATATTCTTACAGATATCTGGCACCACCTCAAAATTCACCCTGCTACTACCATAAAAGGGACAAAGAAAGCAAAAGCCTCCATTTATATCAATTGGCACCTATTAATAAGGTGCCAATTGAATAAGGTTCAAATACACCTTATTTACTTGAAAAGCTTCTCTCAAGCATCAGTGCTGAAGTTCAGCATTTTGAACTGAGTGGAATCACACATTGTGGCAGAAAGGACAGTGCACTTTTGTTTTTTTTTAAGTCTGTTCTATCTAATTCTAAGAAATTTGAGGGTTTAGTATTTTTGTGATAAAGGCAATTTTCTGAAATATATCAGGTATTGTAGGTGAATAAAAGGAAGCACACAAAGGGATTTTACTTTGTGGTTTTTTTTTTTTTAGTCAATATTTTGTGTTTTAGCTTTCATAAAGAGATTTGGATTCGATAATTATCATTTAGAACACAGTGACTAACTTACATTACTGATTTTAGGAAGCATTCAAAGCTGTGGAAGATATTCATGGACTATTCACCTTGTCTAAAAAACCACCTAAACCTCAGTTGATGGCAAATTACTATAATAAAGTCTCAACTGTGTTTTGGAAATCTGGAAATGCTCTTTTTCATGCATCTACACTCCATCGTCTTTACCATCTATCCAGAGAAATGAGAAAGAATCTTACACAAGAAGAGATGCAAAGGTAAGAATGTTAGGTAATATTGAAATTATGAAACAACTTCTTAAATGGTATGGTTCCAAGTTAGTGTTTCTCAACCTCTGCACCACTGACATTTGGGGCCAGATAATTTACTTTTGTGGGGGACTCTACACTTAGGATGTTTCACAGCATTCCTAGTCTGCCCACTGGATGCTAGTAGCAATTCTTCCACTTCTGACTGTCAGAAATGTCTCCAGACATGGTAGTTCTCTGGTAGTATTCTTGGTCTTCAATAACTGTCATTTGATAACTACCTCTTCCAGAAACCTGATTGAGAAAAATCAGATTAGTGTTACGGTATGAGCTTTCTATCTGTATACAGTATTTAGAATCTAGTCTAAGGTTAAGTAAGAAAATTTTATTATTTTATTTTTATTTATTTATTTATTTTTTAAGTAAGAAAATTTTAAAAATAAATGCTATCAAGTCTTTTTTCCCCTCCTGATTATAAAATAAAACTGAGGGGATCCTGGGATGGCTCCGTGGTTTGGCACCTGCCTTCAGCCCAGGGCATGTTCCTGGAGACCTGGGATCAAGTCCCACATCATGCTCCCTGCATGAAGCCTGCTTCTCCCTCTGCCTGTGTCTCTGCCTCTCTCTCTATGTCTCTCATGAGTGAATAAATAAAATCTTAAAAAAAAAAAAACAAACAAACCTGAGTGTGTGTTTGAATACAGAAAAGGGGTCTATAACCTAGCAATCTAAAACCACTTTATTTTTTTTAATAAAACATGTAGGCTATTTCAGTCTTCTTTTTTTTTTTTTTTTTAGTAATTTTTTAAAGATTTGGGGCACTTAGATGGCTCAGTGATTGAGCCATCTGCCTTTGGCTCTGGTTGTGATCTCGGGGTCCTGGGATTGAGTATTGCATCAGGCTCCCCACAGGGAGCCTGCTTCTTCCTCCACCTATGTTTCTGCCTTCTCTCTGTCTCATGAATAAATATATTTGAGAAAGTGTGCACGTGAGCAGGGGGAGGGGCAGAGGGAGAAGCAGACTCCCCACTGAGCAGGGAGCCTGATGTGGGACTCGATCCCAGCTCCCTGGAATTATGACCTGAGTCGAAGGCAGATGTCTAACTGACTGAGCCACCCAGGCACCCATCGTGTTTGGTTTTTTAAATGTTTCAGTTGGATTCAGGAAGCTCATACATCACTCTTTTTTTCTCTTTGTAGACTATGTTATTTTGGCCTCTGGTAGAATTATATAGATGAAATTTTCTTTTAGCTTTATAGCAATGTATGGAACCAACTGAATGAATTTTCCTAGTATATTTTCTTTGAAACTCTAAGGACAGTGTTCATTATGTCACTCACTGTCCTTTATGTAATCCATGTCTGAGACTAAAAAACTTGGTTCCTTTAAGGTACTTCTGTACCATCCCTTTATTTTTTATCTATTTATTTATTTAAAAGATTTTATTTATTTATTCATGACAGACAGAGGCAGAGACACAGGCAGAGGGAGAAAAGCAGGCTCCATGCAGGGAACCTGACGAGACTTGATCCTGGGTCTCCAGGATCACATCCAGGGCTGAAGGCAGTGCTAAACTGCTAGGCCACCTGAGCAGCCCTCTACCATCCCTTTAGAAAGTGCTGTGATAACAGTATTATAACAATAAACATCAGGCTGTTTAGCTCTATGTACATTATGTTGCTTGATCTTTACAATAGCCTCCTGAAAATTAAGTATCTTATCTTAGGTGCCAGTCTTGGAAATGGTGAAGCTGAGATTCTAACTCTTGACCCTTGTGCTCCACAGCACACTCTCCTTAATGTCCTATGGTGCTCTGAATTCAACCTGACTTTCATCTTATGTTCTAGCTTTTTTTTTTTTTTTTAAGATATTATTTATTTATTCATGAGAGACAGAGAGGGAGGCAGAGAGACACAGGCAGAGGGAGAAGCAGGCTCCATGCAGGGAGCCCGACGTGGGACTCAGTCCTGGGTCTCCAGGATCACACCCTGGGCCAAAGGTGGCGCTAAACCGCTGAGCCACCCAGGCTGCCCTCCTCTTACGTTCTTTTTTTTTTTTTTCCCCTCTTATGTTCTAAGGAAGCTAAGGTTTAGTCTCACCACACATGCCCCCCCCCCATCGTATTCACTTAATGGTCCTTGTAAGTTTTTTCCCTTTCTTAACTGTCACTTTCTCCTCAATTTTATTTTATTTTATTTTATTTTTGTTTGTTTGTTTTTTCTCTCCTTAATTTTAAAAGCTGCCTGTTTTTCTAAGGAAAACAATAGAGGTATAAAATGTATCTATATTTTACATTTTAAATCCTGTCTTTTTCTATAGCTGAGAAATACTGACAATAGTAAATGGGTGGGTAAAGTTCTGATTCTCCCAAGTATTTTAGTACAGTCCATTTCTCTTCATCTAATGCTTTGATGAATAACATATATGAATATAGTCTGTCAAGGTGATATACATATTGTCACTGGTGTATTTTACCAGGCAGTTAAAGTGTTTTTATCAGGTGACAAATATTTATAAATTTAACAGATGCATAATTTTGTTTGCAGAATGTCTACCAGAGTCCTTTTGGCCACTCTTTCCATCCCTATTACCCCTGAGCGTACTGATATTGCTCGACTTTTGGATATGGATGGCATTATAGTAGAAAAACAACGTCGCCTTGCAACATTGCTCGGTCTTCAAGCCCCACCAACACGAATTGGCCTTATAAACGATATGGTTGGTATAAGTTCGAGCATTCTTCAAGCTCAGAATAGAAGGCTTTATGGTCAGGTTTTATTATTTGTGCCAGGCGGTTCTGATGGATGGACTAGTTTTAGAACTGCAGGTATAAGTCACCACAGTGTTCTTTTAAGGTGATTTCTCTGTGGTGAGTGGGCTGGAGTTAAATTCATTGTAGCAAATAAGAGTTGGACTACCTTTGAGGGATAATGTGGACCACTCAGAAAAAAAAGTTAGGGTGGGTAAGAAGGTTCAGGCCTTATTTCAGAGGGCTGCAGGAAAACTAATCGAGCTGACAAATGGTAGAAGTAGGGTGACCAGTATACGAAAGAGTGTGAGGTAAATTAAGCTTGATTCTGGACAGTGAAACGATTTCCAGTGTTTTCTTTTTTAAATATTCATTTTATGTTACTAATGTAGTGGCTCTTGATCTGTGCTATGCAATGAAATTGTGAAGTATTCTTTAAAATGCAGATTCCTACCTAGTAGCACTTGGCTGGCTCAGTCAGAGGAGCCTGTGACTTGATCTCATGGGGTTGTGAGTTTGAGTCCCATACTGGGTGTGGAGATTACTTAAAGCTTAAAAAAAAATATATATATATAGTTTCTAGATTGTACCCACTACATACAATAATTAGTTTTAGAATATAGAACCTAAAATTAGTGTACCTTTTTTTTAAACTTTATTTTTATTTATGATAGTCACACAGAGAGAGAGAGGCAGAGACATAGGCAGAGGGAGAAGCAGGCTCCATGCACCGGGAGCCTGACGTGGGATTCGATCCCGGGTCTCCAGGATCGCGCCCTGGGCCGAAGGCAGGTGCCAAACCGCTGCGCCACCCAGGGATCCCAAATTAGTGTACCTTTATGGTGTTTTATGCTGATGGACTTTTGCAGTTAGTGGAAGTTTATCATATGCTAGGCAAGTAACACCTAAAAGGATTTAGACTTTAGGGTGTCTGACTCGGTAATCTGACTTAGTAGTTATTGTAATATAAGACCTCCAGTAAACTACTTTGAGACCAGCAAAAAAAAAAAAGGGGACAGTTGCTAGAGAAAAGGCCTTACTTTTCTGGCAGATTTGGTTAAGAACTAAGTAGTTTTCTCCTATGATATTTTTCTATTATAGTAGTAAGGCAAATTCCCTTTGTGGTCATTTTTAAAAAACAACCTTATCTGTAAAACAGTATTTCTCTGTATGCCCCCAATTTCATTAGCAACTGGTTCTTAGTGCAGAAAGCCAATTATAAATTTTAGTGAGAAATATATTCTAACCAGTACATTAGGTTGGCCTTATGGGTTGTCTTTACAAATATTTTATTGATCATGATTTAGGAGTTTTTGTGTCTTTATTAAGCTCTTGGAGACCTTTTTACTCTAGGTAGATGCATAATTTGGGGTTAGAGATCCAAATGTAGTTTTCCTTTAAATTCCTCTGATAAATTTAAAGGGTTGAGGCTGGTTTTTCAGACATTTTCTAGATTTCCAATCTATTTCCAATCTTCCTTACTTACATTCAGTTCAACTGGAAATCTATTTGGAAAATTCCTTTCAGTTAATTAAACCTTTTATTTATTGTAGGTCAGATTCAACGTACTGCAGTATGTTGTCCCTGAAGTGAAAGACCTTTACAATTGGCTGGAAGTAGAATTTAACCCACTAAAACTCTGTGAGAGAGTCACAAAGGTAAGACTTTGTATTTTAGTTTTGTTTATGCTACCATATAGCTGGCCTTTTTGCTATTTCAGATTGTATTTATATTGAGAGAGAAGAATTTCCCTATATGTTTTAATTCAGTGCACATTTCATTGTCTTTTTTCTTTATGTCAAGAGAAAAGATATTTCTGATGTGCTAAATAAAATCTTTGGAGGTAAATTAGCAGCATGACTAATGTAGCCATTGCTGTCAGTCACCTTCAGACAAGTCTCGATATAGCTTTGTATTACATGTGTATTTCCCTTCTCTGTGGGATGCTTTTATATATTTAAAAAATGTTGGAAAATTTCACAAATGTTTGAGTGTTATTTAGAAAATGTAATTCTCTTTCAATGTAATGGATTTTACAGGTTCTAAATTGGGTTAGGGAACAACCCGAAAAGGAACCAGAGTTGCAACAGTATGTTCCACAGCTGCAAAACAATACCATACTCCGTCTTCTGCAGCAGGTAGACACTTTTAAATGAGTGTTTTATTTAGAACAGGAATTTCTCCCCTTGATTTTTTTTATCACAAAAATAAAAAGTTTTAGCATCACCTAAGAAGTGAACACTTCACCAAATTCTGTCCTTGCCAAAATTAGTCTGTCTTTGATTTGAAAAACAATTATTCTATGCAGTTTGCTTTTTCCTCCTTTATTGTATAACTTTGTACATCTCTCCTCTTTAGCCATTTAGGTCTTACTCCTTTTAATACTTACGTGGTTTAACATTGTCTAAAGGGTACTGTGATTTATGTATTCAGACTCTATTGATGGAAGTCTGTATTTCTAGGGGTTTTTTTGCTGTTAGAAAATGTTGCAGCAGTGAATATTTCCATACATGTATTCTTGCATACTTCTGTGGCTTTCTGTAGTCTAGGAAGTGGAATTAGTCACAGAGCTTACACATTTAAAGCTTTAATAGCTCTTTAAGATTGAATTAATGGGACAGCCCAGTGGCTCAGTGGTTTAGCACTGCCTTTGGCCCAGGGCATGATCCTGGAGACCTGGGATGGAGTCCCAGGTCGGGCTCCCTGCATGGAGTCTGTTTCTCCCTCTGCCTGTGTCTCTTCCTCTTCCTCTCTCTCTGTCTCTCTCTGTCTCTGTCTTTCATGAATAAATAAATAAAATCTTAGAAAAAAAGATTGAATTAATGAATACTACCAGTAGTGATTGGAGAACCTTTTCTTTTACACTACTTATTGTTAGTCAAAGGAAATACTGGTAAAAATATTTTAGTATGATTTATGTAAGTTTGAAGATTATGGTTTATGATACGGCTTCAATGTTCCTGTTTTGTCTTCCGTTTATTTCATTGGGAGGGGTCTTTTATGATATGTTCACTTGGAGTATTTGTGCACATTTCATTGACCTGCTTTTCTTGTATATGTGAGCAGTGTTATTTCTTACGTGCTATACAAATAGTTGAAGGTTAATTAGCAGTATAACTAAATGGTAATGCTGCCAGTCTCCTTCAGACACATAACAAATTTATTGAAAGTGTTCAGATGAATTAGGTAAGTAGCAAGTCTTTATCTACAAATATGTGGCCATTCAGGGCTTTTTGTTTTATAAAACTAGGATTTGAAAGTATTATGCTTCTGAGGAATGTTATACTGTGATGATTCAAAGCATAGCATTTGGGATTGGTAGCCTTGAATTGGAATTCCAGCTCCAGCAGTGTAGTGTTAACATTTACTCTGAGCTTCAGTTTCTTGTCTCTGAGAAATGGGCATAATTTCTATTTCTCATGCTTGTGTAAGACTGCGTGAAAAAATGTCAAATGATAGCTGTTGTTACTAACCTTGTGTTTCTTATGCAGGTGGCACAAATTTATCAGAGCATTGAATTTTCTCGTTTGACTTCTCTGGTTCCTTTTGTTGATGCTTTCCAACTGGAACGGGCTATAGTCGATGCAGCCAGGCATTGTGACCTGCAGGTATGTGCTGGAAGGGATACTAGGTGGAAGGCCTTTAAGGACTAAAAAACATATACCCTTTGTCAGCTTTTGGTTCAGTGACATCTTTTTAAAGTTGTACTGAATCAATTTTCTGGCTTTTGTAATTAACATTCTTAATTTTTGTCTCAGTTGAAATTTTTTTTTTATCAAAAGTCATTCATTTCTAGAGTATCTCATATTTATAGATACAACTATTGACGGTGTCCTTTAATTCTCAAAGGTTCGTATTGACCACACTTCTCGGACCCTTAGTTTTGGATCTGATTTGAATTATGCTACTCGAGAAGATGCTCCAATTGGTCCTCATTTGCAAAGCATGCCTTCGGAACAGATAAGAAATCAGCTAACAGCAATGTCCTCAGTACTTGCAAAGGCGCTTGAAGTCATTAAGCCAGCTCATATACTGGTATGCATCTTTGAGAAAAATTATCTACAGAATTTTTGAGGGGCCATTATGCTATGTCTTGTGCAAAAAGGTTTGTTTGAGATGATGTCTGAGAAAATTGGTTTATTATATATTTCCTATTCAGTTGTATTTGCTAGTATGGGTGTTACACCTGCTCTGCATATGATGGATTCCCTTACCCCCACCTCCATGCTCTTTAGGGAGTCCTGTGCTTCTTGGGCTTTTCCTTCTTGGTTAAGTTCTTATCTGTGTGCTCTGTTAGGATTTCTTCTTGGCTTGCTGACTTCATTCATTCATTCATTCATTCATTCATGGTAGACACACAGGGAGAGGCAGACACACAGACAGAGGGAGAAGCAGGCTCCCTGCAGGGAGTCTGACGCAGGACTCGATCCTGGAACTCCAGGATCACTCCCCAGGCTGAAGGCAGGCGTTAAACCGCTGAGCCACCCAGGGATCCCTGGCATGCTTTATTTTATTTTATTTTATTTTATTTTATTTTATTTTATTTTATTTTATTTTATTTTATTTTATTTTATTTTATTGCTTGCTTACTTTAAAGTAGATTTGTTGCAGAGAAAACTTGACTAACAAAGGTTCTTTAACTACATCACTCCTATTTTTTTTTTTTTTTTTCATCACTCCTATTAATAGAAGACTATATAGGTCATAGTTTTTGATGCTGGGAACTAGTAACTCGAATAACATCATCTCCTATTCTTAAAGCAGACACCTGTATGGGTAATGCATCAGGGTTATTTAGTAATTTATTGGATGCCTAATAACCATGATGTGTCACAGAAAAAAAATTTTTAAACGCATTTGTTTTTGAAGCAAGAGAAAGAAGAACAGCATCAGTTGGCTGTTACTGCGTACCTTAAAAATTCACGAAAAGAGCATCAGCGTATCCTGGCTCGCCGTCAGACAATTGAGGAAAGAAAAGAGCGCCTTGAAAGTCTGAATATTCAGCGTGAGAAGGAAGAACTGGAGCAGAGGGAAGCTGAGCTCCAGAAAGTACGGAAAGCTGAAGAAGAGAGGCTGCGACAGGAGGCAAAGGAGAGGGAGAAAGAGCGCATCTTACAGGAACATGAACAAATCAAAAAGAAAACTGTTCGTGAGCGTTTGGAGCAGATCAAGAAAACAGAACTGGGTGCCAAAGCATTCAAAGATATTGACATTGAAGTATGTAACACATTACTTCTTAACTTTGATCTACATCTCAGAAGCATAGTCATTTACTGTTTATTGATTACATTGGCTTGTCTGGTTATTTTCACTTCTTTGGTACGGCTGATTTTTTCATCTGTGAAGTAAAACATTTGTTTTTAATGGCTCTGCAGGTTTTAACATATATTGAAACAGAAATATGGCTATCGTAAAGCATTTTTATATTGCCCAAGTTTATCCATTGTGAGCATCTACTCATTGTATAAAAAGTAATTTACGTTTTGATTTTAGAAAATGTTATTCCATACACATTTCTTTTATATTCTTATTAGTGTGCATTTGTGATATTTTTCAGGATCTTGAAGAATTGGATCCAGATTTCATCATGGCTAAACAGGTTGAACAGCTGGAGAAAGAAAAGAAGGAACTTCAGGAGCGCCTGAAGAATCAAGAAAAGAAGGTAGATGAAAGAACCGGTTGGTAAACTTTTAACATGCCAGATTAACTGAAACAAATTTTTAAACTATATTTGTTTTCATGTCGTCCAGATTGACTATTTTGAAAGAGCTAAACGCTTGGAGGAAATCCCATTGATAAAGAGTGCTTATGAAGAACAGAGGATTAAAGACATGGATCTGTGGGAACAACAGGAAGAAGAAAGAGTAAGGTTTCTGATTACCTGTAACATTTGTAGCCTGTAAGCTATAATTAAATCCTCTGTCAGTAATGGGGCCACAGTTTCAAAATTTATTATTTTGTGTTCTCTTGCCAGGAATGGCGCTTTAGTGGCTGTATACTAACAGATTGATGGACAGATTGAAATTCACAAGAGATTAAACAATGAAACTTGTAAAATATAAAGGGCAGCTGAAATGTTTACTTAAAAAAACAGCTTTATGGGGATATAATTCACATGCCATACATACAGTTCACTTATTTAAACTGTACAGTTCAGTTCTATATGTATAGAATTGTACAGCTATCTAATTTTGGAACATATCCCAAAAGACCCCCTGTTTCCTCCCCCACCACCTTGGCCTTCTGCAGCCAGCAGTCACATTCTGTCTCTAGATTTGCCCTCCCCCCCCAAAAAGATTTTATTTATTCGAGAGAGAGGCAGAGACTAGGCAGAGGCAGGCTCCCCTGGGGGTGCCTGATGCGGACTTGACCTGGACTTCCAGGATTACAACTGGAGCCAAAGGCAGATGCTCAACCACTGAGCCACCCAGGCGTCCCATAGATTTGCCTATTTTTCAGACCTTTTATGTAAATGGGGTCGGATAGTACATGGTCTTTCATGACTAGGCAGTTCCTTTTGATGTTTTGCTAGTATACATAATATATTTATATAATGAAAGAAAAGCAAGGTTTTCAAGTGCTTATAGTGGCCACATTTGTGATTAAAAACTAGTGGCCCCATTCTGGTTAAAAAAAGAAAAGGAAAATAACTACAGGCAGCACAACTGTGGGGACTGTGGTATGAGAATGCAGCCTCTTGTTCCAATTAAGTTATCTTTCTGGGCTTCATTTGCCAGTTTCTCCCATTTTTTTCAGAAGTTAGAATTTTTGTGATAACATAGACAATTAGGGAAACAAGCATGCAGACCAGGTAAAATACTTGAGATGATCTGCTACAGACTATCCCGAAAGCTTCCTTTTCCCCCTTAAAGTGCAAAGGGAATAGCCTACTTAAATCAGTGGTGCACCCTATCTTAATCTCTAGTTTTCTTTTCTTTTTTTTTTTTTAAGGTTTTATTTATTTATTCATGAAAGAGATGGAGAGAGGCAGGGACACAGGCAGAGGGAGAAGCAGGCACCACGCAGGGAGCCTGACTGTGGGACTCCGATCCCAGGTCTCCAAGATCAGTCCCTGGGCTGAAGGCGGCGCTAAACCGCTGAGCCACCTGGGCTGCCCTTTAGTTTTCTTTAAGGGAGAAAATATTTTTTATAATTAAACCATAGTGATTATTACCATGAAGTCTTTTGTGTTACTGTCTACGTTATAGTTTTTCTTTAATAAAAAATTTCAGTATTTTGGGCCTAAATAAAAACAGTTCTTAACAGAGAAACTGCAGGGGTCCTTTATCCTTCTGTCTTCTGTCCCTGATTGCCTTCCTAGGAATATGTGTGGGCATAGATGATAGTAACCCTCCCATTTTTATGGCATGATAGAAGGGGCAGAGGAGCTGCTTGTCATTCTTCAGGAATATGTCAGGAATTAAGAGTAAATTACTAATCAGATAACAAATGCTTTGAAATTTAACTTTATATTACGTACTTGCAGATTACCACCATGCAACTAGAACGTGAAAAGGCTCTTGAACATAAGAATCGAATGTCACGGATGCTTGAAGACAGAGATTTATTTGTGATGCGACTCAAGGCTGCACGACAGTCTGTTTATGAGGTGAAATGACTGGTTTCAGGAAAACATTTATGAGCTTTTTAGTTTTGCCTTAAGGTGGTTCTTTAACACAGTTGGTACATTCTGTCTTGAGTTGACATTTTATAGTGATTGTTCAAATAATATTTTAATAGAAAGTTTCTGAAAATATTTTTTAGGCTATTAAGCAGTCAACCATTGCTGTAAACAAATTTTTCTGAAGGTGAAAGTGGACTGCATAAAATTTGCTTTTGTTTACTGTTTGATTTAGAAAGGAAAAAGGCAGATCAAAATGTCCTGCACTTAAATTCTAATTTAGTCCTTCAGTTTGTTTTGTATAAAAACCCACTGGGTGTAGAAAATAGCGATCAACAATTTAAAATTTAAAGCATTTGAGATATGAAGAAACTCCACAGTCATTTGGAAGTTTTTAAAGATTTCATTTCTTTATGGTGGGGATGGTCAGAGAGAATCTCAAGCAGGCCCCCCCACCCACACCAAAGCAGAGCCCAATGAGGGGGGTGGTGCTCAATCTCTTAACCCTAAGATCATGACCTGAGTTGAGACCAAGAAACAGATACCCAATGGACTGAGCCACTTTGGCGCCACCATGTGGAAATTTTTGTACTTGAAAGTTGATTCCTGTGGTTTCAAAAAACTTGTGCTTTTTTGTAAACTTTTGAATGTAAGTAGTGTGTATTTTTGCAGAATTTTGACTTTTGTTTTTTACCCATTCTATTAATAGGAAAAACTTAAACAGTTTGAGGAACGATTAGCAGAAGAAAGGCATAATCGCTTGGAAGAACGTAAAAGGCAACGTAAAGAAGAGCGCAGAATAACCTACCACAGAGAAAAAGAAGAGGAGGAACAGAGGAGGGCAGAAGAACAAATGCTAAAAGGTATTTATAGGCCAAGATTGGAGGTGTAGTATAAGGCAACCGGTTTGATACTCAGTTTATAGCAATCATGTTCAGAAAATACAGGAACAAGGAACCAGGATCTTTGGCTTCTTATCTGCAACTAACTAAAACCTAACTTTTAATTATCTGAAGTTTGTTGTAGATGAGGACGTTATATCCTTTACCAGCTTATTTCCAAATTTTTGGTGTTTTAAAAATAACACCTTTTAATTTTTATCACTTTCTTATGTAGTAGTAACATATATTGAGGAACATGTGCCAGCTGTAGTCTGTCAAATGATCCTTTATCTGGAAATCCCAGGTGCTAAGGAGTTGGGGAGGGATTTTGGTATCTTTTTGTCATTACAAAACTGTTCATGTTGGGTGATATAATTATACTTGTTTTACTTGAATATCTTTTGATTATAAAGTACTTAAAGTTTTTAAAAAGACTTTTCCTTTTACCTCATGCTGCACCAGCAAAGTAGACCTAGCACTAGGGAAAGATGCCAGTAGAATGCACACTAACCTGATAACCCTACTTCATTATACAGAGCGTGAAGAGAGAGAGCGTGCTGAACGGGCAAAACGTGAGGAAGAGCTACGAGAGTATCAGGAGCGAGTCAAGAAATTAGAAGAAGTAGAAAGGAAAAAACGCCAAAGAGAGCTGGAAATTGAAGAAAGGGAACGACGTAGAGAGGAAGAGAGAAGACTTGGTGATGATCCACTTTCTAGAAAGGTGAATATAGAAGTTACTCTGTTTTTGTGATGTATTTGTCACCTAGTTCTTTTGCATGATCCATATACCTCCGTACATGTGTCAGCGTCTGGGCTTGGTGTTTTGAATTGGTTGCATTCATCTCTTTTAAATTCTGGTATTACTTGGTCTTCCCAAAGATAGTTTCCTAAAGGGGGGATGATTAGACTTAAACGTTAGCAAAGCTGTGTTTTAGGCTTCTGTTTAGAATGCCTCTCAGTAAGAATGAATCTTCTAAGACCTCAGTATTTGACAAAAAAACACTCTTTAGTGAATGGAAGAGGGACTATTCTAGTTTCCTCGAAGGGGGTTGCTGTGAATTCAGAGGATGATATGAGTTCTCTTAAGTCCTTAGTATTCAAAAGATGGGTCTGGTGGACCAGCAGTGAATATTCACCAGACTGTTAGAGAATCTCTAGCCCACTGTCAAACCTGAACAGAATCTGCATTTTAACAGTATTCCCAAGTGATTCAAATGCTGCTCTGAATATTTAATTTTTAATTTTATTATTTTTTAAATATTTATCTTTAATAGACCTGTGTCCCCCCCACCCCATCTCCTTTGTCTCCAATCCCCGCTCCTGATTGGTGGCACCATTACCCACTTAATCATGGAGTTTTTTATTTTTTTATTTTATTTTAAGATTTTATTTATTCATGAGAGAGAGAGGCAGAGACACAGGCATAGGGAGAAGCAGGCTCCATGCAGGGAGCCCGATGTGGGACTATATCCCAGGACTCCAGGATCATGCCCTGGGCCAAAGGCAGGTGCTTAACCGCTGAGCCACCCAGGTGCCCCAATCATGGAGTTTTGTTTTGTTTTGTTTTGTTTTGTTTTTAATCATGGAGTTTTGAATCTCTTCCTCCCTGCCCTTTCTGTTAATTCAGAATTTCCTTTTGCCTGCATTATTTTTTGTTCTTCCCGATTATAACCTTTCCCCAGTTTCAGACCTTCTACATTATATCCTGTTTTTTTGTTTTTCATAATGCATATTTGATCATTATACCTGCTCTTGGGTTCCACACCTTCCTTTGATTAATACTCTGTACTTGCCAAAGGTAAAACCTGCTTTAGCAATCCAGACCTGTCTGGTTTGCTGTTTTCTATCACCTTCATCTGTTGCCATTTTCCTCTTAATCACCTGTAGTCTAGCCATTCTGAGCTAGTTTTATGCCTTACCGTGTTTCTGTGTGTTCGGTATCTTGGATGTGCTTATGCTCCCCCTTAAACAAGGTATTTATTTTCGAAGTTAAGAGGTGAGTATCAGGAGAATTTCTTGCCTGTCTTTTCCATTCATCTCTGCCACACCTGTGTCAGTTCTCTTTATTGGAGGACCTGTTCATTTAATTTCTGTTTAAGACATACATGGTTAGATTTCTTATTTTGCTACTCTGTTAATTTTTATTTTTCTCTGTTAACCAGTGAATGTGGCCTGTGTGGGTTTTTTTTTTTTTTTTTTTTTAAGATTTTATTTATTCATGAAAGACAGAGAGAGAGGCAGAGACACAGGCAGAGGGAGAAGCAGGCTCCATGCAGGGAGCCCGATTTGGGACTCAATCCCAGGACTCCGAGATCATGCCCTGGGCTGAAGGCAGATGCTTAACCGTTGAGCCACCCAGGCGTCCCATGTTTTTTTTTTTTTTTTTTTTTTTTTTTTTTTAATTAATTTATTTGAGAGAGAGAACGCCCTTGCCGGCGGGTGTGGAGGATCAGGCCATCTCCCTTCTGAGCCCCGTCTGGTGTGATCTCATCTCAGCCCTGAGATCACGACCTGAGTTGAAACAGAGAGTAAATGCTTAACCTACCGAGCTACCTAGGCACCCCTGGCCTGTATGATTTCTGATTTTTTGGAATTTAATACATTTTCCCTTTGTGTCCTAAAATATGATGTTATGTGTATTCTTTTTCTGTTGGGCACAAAGTTCTGTGTGTTTTATGTATGGACTCAGAACTGCTGTATTATTTTAATTCGCCACATTCCATTAGTTTATGGGAGCCTCATCTTCTGAAGAAAGGGAGGTAATTTAAACCTGGGATTATGGGTTTCTGTGTGTGTGTTTTGTTTTTGTTTTTTGCAAATCTATCTATTCATCATTTTCATTTTCAGCCTTTTGTGCCTCCCTTCCCTTTCAGTTGGAGTCTTTAGATTTATCTATTCGCATTTAACATGGCAGTGACTATTTGGTTTTATTCTTTTTTTTTTTATAATTTTTATTTATTTATGATAGTCACACAGAGAGAGAGAGAAAGAGAGAGGCACAGAGACATAGGCAGAGGGAGAAGCAGGCTCCATGCACCAGGAGCCCGATATGGGATTCGATCCCGGGTCTCCAGGATCGCGCCCTGGGCCAAAGGCAGGCGCTAAACCACTGCGCCACCCAGGGATCCCTGGTTTTATTCTTAACATTTAGTTTGGAGGTTTTTATTTCTATGTTTCTGCTACCTCTTTAAGCCAAATTTAAGAACTTTCTCAGTAGTTTTTATTATTTTATTTGTGATTACCATCTATTTTTTTTTCCTAAACTTAATCTAAACTTCACAGACTGTAGATTTTGAGAACTCTCTTCTCTGAACAAAAAATTTTGAGCATGCCTTTACTTTGTTTCATTGCAGTAAGCAGGGTATTTTTACTTCCAGCTCATTAAAACATGTTATCTGGGGATCCCTGGGTGGCGCAGCGGTTTGGCGCCTGCCTTTGGCCCAGGGCGCGATCCTGGAGACCTGGGATCGAATCCCACGTCGGGCTCCCGGTGCATGGAGCCTGCTTCTCCCTCTGCCTGTGTCTCTGCCTCTCTCTCTCTTTCTCTCTCTGTGACTATCATAAATAAATAAAAATTAAAAAAAAAAAATAAAACATGTTATCTATATAGGACTCAGGTAGCAGTTGTACAACCATACTGGCAAACACTATATTTACTTTCAAATGTTTATACTGTATCATCTTTTCTTTGTAGATATGTTTTTGTTTGTTCTGTGTATCCTTTCAGTTCCTTCCCCCTCCCCCAGGCTGTCTTTGTATCTGTGTCAAAAAGAGGTTTTAATTTTTTTCTCACAGTTGAAAAATTGTGCCATGGTTTGGTCAGTTCAGAATCTTCTCTCAAGTTTTGAGATCATGCTCTCAGGGATGGGAGAGGATCTTGATAATAGTCTTGGTTTTATTACTTTTGTAAATTCTGTTTTAATCTTTGGGAGCTTTCAGAATTTATTCTTGCAGTAAAGGGAGTGTGAAGATTTTACTGAAACTGTGTTTAGTCACCTAAGTATGTAGTCTTTATTATTAACCTTTTTTTGGCGCTTGTGCCTTTTTAGTCAGAGGGTGCAATTTACTTACCTTAGAGAAGATTTTTTTTTTTTAAGATTTTATTTATTTATTCATGAGAGACACAGGCTCAGGAGAAGCAGGCTCCACGCTGGGAGCCCCACATGGGACTCGATCCTGGGACCCTCAGGATCACGCCCTGGGCTGAAGGAGGTGCTAAACCGCTGAGCCACCCAGGGATTCCCCTCCCCCCCCTTTTAAGATTTTATTTATTTATTCGTGAGAGACACACAGAGAGAGAGGCAGAGACACAGGCTGAGGGAGAAGCAGGCTCCATGAGGGAGCCAGACATGGGACTCGATCCCGGGTCTCCAGGATCAGGCCCTGGGCTGAAGGTGGTGCTAAACCACTGAGCCACCAAGGCTGCCCCCCTTCACTGCTTTTTATGGTAGTTATTGGAGGGTTTTGTTTCCAAAACACTTAAATTTTAAAGATCCTCTTACTCTCTTACTTCAGATTGTTAGCTTTGTTAGATTATTCTCTTACTCCTTCCACCCCTGGCCTAGGTCTTGTTCCATATTTTCCAGAGTGTTCTCAATTGCTGATTGTAGCCTTGGTTATGTTTGTAGGAGCAATCGAGCTGTGTCAGAGGTGTTCGTGATTAACATTGTGTGCATTGCTCACTCCAAAGGTTGTACCCCATTTTACATTTCCACTTTAAGAGTGTTTATCTCCCCACACCCTTTCCATAATGTTTAATGACAACATAGTATTTTGAAATGGGAAGTAACTCTTTTTGGTTGTTGTTTGTTTTTTTGGGGGGGGGGGGAAGTAACTGTTAATTGAACCATCCCGCGTTTGACATTTCATGTGTTCCACCTCTGTTTAGGAGGCACTGTGATGTACATTTAGGACACAGGTTTTTTCACATAATCTCAAAAAGAAAATTTGAGGTCAGAGGATATCTTTAGATACTTCAATACTTTCAGGGGATGAGTGGGTGCCAGATTGTTTTTAGGTGGTATTTGGTTGATTTATAAAACCACTCAAAATACACGAGAATGCCAGTTTCAGTGTACTGTCACTCTGACTTAAGGTTAAAAAAAAAAAAAAAAAAAACAACTACTTTGAAACGTGTTTTTATTTAAGGAATAAGTGCAAAAACATTTGGTAATACCAGTAGTTGTAATAAGTGTTGCCAATTAGTGCCTCACATTAACTTTGGTGAATGTAGGACTCTCGTTGGGGAGATAGAGATTCAGAAGGCACATGGAGAAAAGGACCTGAAGTAGATTCCGAGTGGAGAAGAGGCCCACCAGAGAAGTAAGTAGAGTTAAGGAAAATAGTATCAATTAGTCATAGGTCCTATTAATACCATACTAGCAGTTTTTAAGTTTGGTTTATTTTGTGGAGATGGGGAAAGGACAACCATGAAGAGTTGTGTGCATGTCTGTTACTGAAATGTTTTTCATAGTTCAACAAGGCTGTAATTACTGATTTCTAAAAATTTTGACAAATATATGCTTCAGAACCTTTTTGTTCCCTAGTTGAGTGCTATTGAGATTATAATAAGAATGAACAGTTCTAGAACCTATTTTCATTTTCCTTTAAATTTGTTAAATAATTTGAACCATTCTTTGAAAGGGACTGCTCATGATAAGCAAAGTTGCTGGTCCTAAGTCCTATACGGAGTTTTGAAAGTTCATAGGTACTAGATTGAGAATTTGCCTAGATACTTCTTATATACAAGTCCAGTTAAGAGACTTGTTTAAGGAAGTTGTTTGCTTATTTAGCTATTGATGTAAGATTTTATGTTGTATTATTTTTTATTAATAGCATATATTCCTTCAGGACTAGGAATAATGATTTTAGGCTGAAGAGGTTTTTTAAAAGGGACTGAAGTAATTCCCAAAGATAGCATGTGCTTTTTAAGAAAGTGGACTCTTAAAGATGTTTGGCTTGTTGATCTGTAGGGAGTGGAGACGTGGAGAGGGGCGGGATGAGGAGAGGCCTCATAGAAGAGAAGAAGATCGACCAAGGCGCTTGGGGGATGAGGAAGAAAGAGAGTCTTCTCTTAGACCAGATGACGATCGCATTCCCCGGCGTGGCATGGATGATGACAGAGGTCCTAGACGTGGTCTTGATGAAGACCGGTTCTCTCGCCGTGGGGCAGACGATGACCGGCCTTCCTGGCGCAATGCAGATGATGATAGACCT
This sequence comes from Canis lupus dingo, assembly GCF_003254725.2. Lineage (NCBI taxonomy): Eukaryota > Metazoa > Chordata > Mammalia > Carnivora > Canidae > Canis > Canis lupus. The sequence continues at coordinate 29,463,610 of NC_064270.1, read as the reverse complement.
CCCAGACGAATTGGTGATGAAGATAGGGGGAGCTGGCGTCATGCGGATGATGATAGACCACCTAGACGAGGACTGGATGAGGACAGAGGAAGCTGGCGAACAGCTGATGAGGACAGAGGACCAAGACGTGGGATGGATGAGGACCGGGGGCCACGGCGAGGAGGTGCAGATGACGAGCGATCTTCCTGGCGTAATGCTGATGACGATCGGGGTCCCAGGCGGGGCATGGATGATGACCGGGGTCCCAGGCGTGGGCTGGATGATGATCGAGGACCTTGGAGGAGTACTGATGATGACAGAATTTCCAGGCGCGGTGCAGATGATGACCGGGGGCCTTGGAGAAACATGGATGATGATCGGATTCCCAGAAGGGGCGATGACTCAAGACCTGGTCCCTGGAGACCATTTGTCAAGCCAGGTAAAATTCTGGTATTCAGAAAACCAGCTTTAGATGTTTTATAAAATCTGCTTGATGTGTTTTATAACTAGAAAGTGAAATTTCATATGAGCTAATAACTTCTGTAGATTATTTCAAATGAGACATCTCAAATAATTATATTTTGATAATCTTAATAAAAAGTTCTTTGCTGGAAAAAATTAAATTTTAATGTAGGTATGACTTTGATGAGACTATTATTAGTTTCCAGATAAACTGGTCTTTTATCTTCCCTTTGATATCTGTGCAGTGATATTTATGTTAGGGGCTTGGCTTCCATATCCCACACACCAAAAGTTAAATAACTTCACCCCCTTTTCAGCTTTAGTGATGCGTGCTTTGTTTTCCTTCTGCCTGTTGACTGCTTCTTTGAGGGTTCTTGTTCCCATGCCCATTCCTTAAGTATGGGTATTCTTCAGGTTCTGTCCTAGACCAGCCTTCTCGTGTAGATAATGAAAAAATAGACTTAATGTTGTCTGTTCTTCCAACTGTGGGATTATGCTTATGGGAAGAGCTCAGTTTTTCCCCTCAGTCTTGGGCCTGCTCATGTTTTCATATTTTAGTTTTCTTGAGCAGTTGTATATAAGTTTGTGATTTCCATTACTGTCTTCTCCAGATGACCTCTTTCTTACCTTCAGAACCATGTTTCCAGCTGCATGTTGCACATAGCACATTTCTACCTAGAAGTGTCTGTCACATTCAACTTTTCGAAACAGTTCACACCCACATGCATCTCTCTGGGGACGCCACCATCTATCTGATCGTATAAGCTAGAGATCCTGAGTTCTCTTTTACCCTCTTTTGTTGTTTATGTTAAATCTTTCATTTAGTTCAGTTCTACCTCTTTAGTTCCTCAGATCCACCCATTTCTCTTTGTCCCCTGCATGCACTTGGGTCTGAGCCACCATCATTCTTTCCTTCAACTCTGGCTGCTGCTGGTCCCTGCAGGCTCTCCCACTCCCAGTTTTAGTCTTGGTGCAATAACCAGAGTAATGCATTCTAAACACAGATCTCAGCAAGTAGCCTCCTTTTCTTTGCCCTTTGTGTTTCTGTCCCATATTCTTTTCTTTTTTTTTTTTCTGTCCATATTTCTGTATCTTCTGGTCTCATTTCTCTCTCCGGCTCTGTGACTTTCTTTCGCCTTGTGTAAAATGGAGATAACAATGTCATGGATTCTCATTAATTCACAGTAGATGTTTTATGAAGTCGCTATGAGTACTGAACCATTGGTCCTAAGAGAAGGTAGTACAACGTTTGGTTCTCTAAGGCCTCTGGTCACAACATTTCTGTCAACCAATGAACACAGCCTTCTTTTGTACATTTCTGTTTTAAAGATACCGTATTTAATACATGTTGTTGATTCATTACTATTGAACTCCTGGCCAGTAGCGCTGTAACTGCTGAATGAAGCTTTTCTAACATGAGTATTTCTCTTATACGGCTGTCCATTGCCTTCTTGTGTGTGGTCCACTAGATAGCACTTTAGCATAGTGCTTGAAGGCCAACAAAGCACAAAAAGGTAAAAACCTATCAGTAAATAGACCACCAGAAAGGCACTTGTTTTAAAGTATCAGAGCCTCAGGAAGAAGACAATATTGCCCTGTTCGACCTCTACTGTGAACATGCTCTGCAGGTGACTCAAGTATTTGATCACTCTGCATGTGTCTGTGGGTGACTATAAAAGTGCCTGAGTGCTCGTGTTAGCAATTTATTTACAAATACATTTTAGCAAGTAGGTAAATTATCGAGTATGGAATCTACTTAGCTCAAAGCTATGGATAGGACTAGATGAGTTCATTACACAGAAGGTTTTATTTTTTTTTTTATTTTTTTTTTTTTATACAGAAGGTTTAGAATAGTGCTGTGGCACATGGTAATACAAATATTAACAATAATAGTTACTAAAAAAAACAATAATAGTTACTAACTTTGTAATAGGTTTTTTTTTTTTTTTTTTTTTTAATTTTTTTATTTATTATTTATGATAGTCACAGAGAGAGAGAGAGGCAGAGACACAGGCAGAGGGAGAAGCAGGCTCCATGCACTGGGAGCCCGATGTGGGATTCGATCCCGGGTCTCCAGGATCGCGCCCTAGGCCGAAGGCAGGCGCCAAACCGCTGCGCCACCCAGGGATCCCTGTAATAGGTTTTTATTTAAATCTGTTCCTTTGATCTATTTGTGCATATATATAATGTTTCTTTATTGGGGTGTCCTGTGGCTAACTGTGAGATACTGGTCAAAGGATTTATCCTTGTTCCATGATTGCATGGGTGGTAAATGGTAGAGGGCAAGAATTTGAAAAAGTTTTTGGTTATTAAAGATTTTGAAAATGTTGTAAGATAGGAATGAAATTAATTAAATTTAGATTGTCTCTCAGAGATCTAGCTCTTGCCTCAACTTTTACAAGTTTTTTGCTTAAAATGTGTTGTCTGTTTATTGTCAGAAGATTTTTATATCTGAAATCTCAGCATATGGAACACTCAACCCAGATTATATAAATTTCCTTTGTCTTACATGTTCCTCCCTTTAGGTTAGAAAAACAGTGATAGGTAGTCATAAATAGGACCTTGTGATTCTGCAAAATAAGATACATAGCTTTGATTTTTTAAAAATGAAGCTGGAGTGTCTTAAATGAGCATTGATAATGGTGATATTAATGTCAACATTTAGATCTGTTCATAGTTACCAATCTGTGTTTTTTTGAGAATTAAAAAAAAAATGTTGCTTCTTTAAAAAAAACAAAACAGGTGGATGGAGAGAGAAAGAAAAGGCCAGAGAAGAGAGTTGGGGTCCACCTCGAGAATCGAGACCATCAGAAGAACGTGAATGGGATAGGGAAAAAGAGAGAGAGAGAGAGAGAGAGAACCAAGATCGTGATGAAAATGACAAGGACCCAGAGAAAGAAAGAGACCGAGAGAGAGAGCGAGAGCGGGACAGAGAACGAGATGGGGATCGAGAGGACCGCTTCAGACGACCTAGGTTTGATGCTCTGATTGGAACTCTTTGTGGAATTACAGTTAGGATTCTCATTCTCTCTGGTGTTTTCCCAAAAGTCTTGAGAAATGGTATGCCTCATTCCTCAACTGAATGTCCCCTCTTAACAAAGTTGAGAAAGTGAGGCTGATACTGTGTGGCTGTCTGCAGGTTGTAGGACTCTTTAGTTCACAGGTATCTTCACCAGTCCATTGCCTTTCCCCTGTCATTTAGTTACTTAGGTTTATAGCCCTTATATTATTAAGAGCCCCTTGACTCTTTTTTTTTTTTTTTTTCCCCTTGATTCTTATTAGTGGTAACAGTTCTAACTTGGTGCTTCTGGCCTTGGTGGCTTTGTGGTGATTAATCTAGACCAGCACCATTTAATACAGTTTTGTGCAAGGATGAAAACATCTGTATCTACAATGTTCAGTATGGTAGCCAGCAAGCACATTTGGCTGTTGAACATTTGGAATGTGGTTAGTGCTACCGATGGAATGTTTTGTTTCTATTTCAGTTAATTTGTATTTAAGTAGCTACATGCACACAGTGGGCTGTGTTGGACAGCACAGATACAGATGTTCTCATTTGACCTCTGTACCTAAGGCATCAGATTGAGATCAAGTCATAAATTTAAAGGGTCATCCCTGTTGAATTTGTAAACTCTGAGCACCAACTTGGTTGTGCTCTCATGGAGTCTAATGACAGAAATTAACATGTCATTTTGAATGGCTCCAGGGATGAAGGAGGGTGGAGAAGAGGACCAGCGGAAGAATCTTCGAGCTGGAGAGATTCAAATCGCCGTGAAGATAGGGATCGGGATGACCGTCGTCGGGAGAGAGATGATCGCCGTGATCTAAGGGAAAGGCGAGATGACAGAGACCGAAGAGGACCTCCTCTCCGATCAGAACGTGAAGAAGGTAATGGATGGTCTGTGCGTTGCTGAACTATTGGAAAACAGTAATTTCTGGGGAAATTTTGGGCTTTATTACCTCACTCATTTGTGTATAAACATCAAAAGTAATCTAATGAATATTCAGTTTAGAATTCGCAGTTCTTGGGGTGCCTGGCTCAGTCAGTTAAGTGCCCCACTCTTGATTTGGTTCAGGTCATGATCCTTGGGGTCCTGAGATTGAGCCTTGAGTCAGAATCCATGCTCAGCAGGGAGTCCGCTTGAGATTCTCTCTCCCTTTCCCTCTGCCTGTGTCTCTGCCTTTCTCTCTCTATCTCTCATGAATGGATAAATAAAATCTTTTTTTTAAAAAAAAAGAGCTTCTCCCTCTGCCCCCTCCCCCAGCTCACTTTCTCTCTCCCTCCCTCTCTGTAAAATAATAAATTTAAAAAAAATCAGTTTTTATAAACTTAGTAGTCACTATGTGAAGTTAGTTTATATTTAAATTCACAGTATAGTAGTAGGCTAATTGGATGGTAAACATATATTGCTTTAAAAGTCTGTGTAGAGGATCCCTGGGTGGCGCAGCGGTTTGGCGCCTGCCTTTGGCCCAGGGCACGATCCTGGAGACCTGGGATCGAATCCCACATCGGGCTCCCGGTGCATGGAGCCTGCTTCTCCCTCTGCCTGTGTCTCTGCGCCTCTCTCTCTCTCTCTGTGACTATCATAAATAAAAATTAAAAAAAAAAAAAGTCTGTGTAATTAGGAAATAATTTGTCGGTTGTTTAAAAGTAAAGTCTTGGTAGGTAAGCACAGTGTAAAGCATTCTTTCTCTGAAATTGTGACAGTTGAAACTTTAGTAAAAAAATTTTTTTTAATGTTGAAAATGGCCAATGCACTTAACTAAGTACTTATCTCGAACTTTTTTTTATCTCAAACTTTAAATGTTTCTTTTCTTTTTTTTTTTTTTTTTTTTTTTTTTTAAATTTTTATTTATTTATGATAGTTACAGAGAGAGAGAGAGAGAGGCAGAGACACAGGCAGAGGGAGAAGCAGGCTCCATGCACCGGGAGCCCGATGTGGGACTCGATCCCGGGTCTCGAGGATCGCGCCCTGGGCCAAAGGCAGGCGCCAAACCGCTGCGCCACCCAGGGATCCCTCAAACTTTAAATGTTTCATTTGTACAATGGGATTATAAGGGTTTTTCATATATGATACCTGTAAAGTAAAGGTATAATGCAGTCCTTATGGCCATTTTTGCTTTTATGATTTACTCAACAAAAGCAAATTTTTTAATTAAAAAAAATTTTTTTGACATTTTATGTATTCATGAGAGACACAGAGAGAGAGAGTGACAGAGACTTAGGCAGATGGAGAAGCAGGCTCCATGCTGGGAGCCTGATGTGGGACTTTATCCCAGAACCCCGGGATCACAACCTGAACTAAAGGCAGATGCTCAACTGCTGAGCTACCCAGGTGTCCCTTTAAAATTTTTCATTCAGATTTTTGTCACTTTGTCTTAAATTATTTTAACCATTAGGATACTTCCCAGGCCAATGGTTTCAAATTTGAGTTCTCAAGTGTATTGCTATGAAGAATTTGCCAAAAATTGTATCAAAATGATTAAAATATATTTAGATTGTTTTTTTAAATGGGGATTCTCTGTGGTTACCTTTATATATAGGATTTCTGAGTAATTGGAAGCATTCCTTTTGTTGAAGTTCTGTTTAGTCTGAACCAGTACAATACAGTATAAATTTACTTTCTTTTTCTTTTAATTAAAATTTTTAGTAAGTTCTTGGAGACGTGCTGATGACAGGAAAGATGAGCGGGCCGAAGAGCGGGAAGCCCCTCGTCGTGTTCCTCCCCCTGCTCTTTCAAGAGACCGAGAAAGAGACCGAGACAGGGAAAGAGAAGGTGAAAAAGAGAAAGCCTCATGGAGAGCTGAGAAAGATAGGGAATCTCTTCGTCGTACTAAAAATGAGACTGATGAAGATGGATGGACCACGGTACGACGTTAAATCTCAAGATAATGGATTCAGACTTATGTCTCATATGTTTGATCACATTCAAGGATTATTATACTTGTGCTTCAACCAGTCTAAATTGGATTCTTTAATGTTGTCTCACCATAACACAAAAAGCATGAACTTGTATTAATCCTCTATAATAGATTGATCGTGCACCGTGTCCACAGGAGGTTGGACTGCCAGGCCATTTTCTGGAATTTAAGGTGTTGCATTATTTCATCAATCATTTGTTTACAAAAAAGAAAAACTAAAAAATAAATTTAAAATGTGAACCCGTCAGGTATGGAGTAACACCTGTATCTTGGTATAGAACTGATCTTTTTCTTTTGTTTTTGAAATACTATATTAATTTGGAATGAGGTATGATTCTGTTAAAGAAAATGTATTTGAAGACTCTTCAAAGCAGGGGCTGAAACGACTTCCACACCATTAGCGGTTGAGACATACCTCTAGATATTTTGAGGTATTTACTATATTAACTACATTTAGAAAGTTTTTAGGTTCGCTATAAGTGCAGTAAACATTACAGACATTGGATACAGTGGGATTTTCTGTAGATTTTACTTGAGAGGTGAGTATAAAGCAATTTGCAGTCACTGAAATGACAAGAATACTGCTCAAGTGTGAATCCAAAACAATTAAAGCTTTTAAATTTTAAAGCATTTGGTAAAACTGTTGCTGAGTTTTTTCTGTTGCCAATAGCAAACTGCTTTTCCATTAATGGAGAATTCATGCCTTTCAAGCATTTTAAATATGACAATATTTATAAATGTGTGGTTTGGAGGAATTGTTTAAATTCTTTTTCCTAATTTCCTTTCTCTTCAGGATAGATTCTTTCAACAAGTAATTTGTAGTAATGACTGTGTTGACTTCAATTTTGGAATGTCGTAGCTATGTCAGAGATTAACTAATTTGGTCTTATTGAAGCCAACACAGAACTTGCTGCTGTGTTTTTTCTTCAGTGATAAATAAAATACTTACAGAATTTGTTTTGGTGTTGATTTGTAGTTACAGCCAAAGTGTTTTTATTACTTACTAATGATGAGTTTTTGTATATTGTGTTGAATTTGAGTTTTTTTGGTTGACATTAAATGTCTCCGTATTTAGGAGCAAAAAATAACTCAAGTAGAAAACAAATGTGGCTAGGATGTTTCCTTCCTTAATTGAGGAACCCCTTAGTTTCCTTGTAACGCTGTCCTCTCTGTGAGCTTGTATATGTGGGTGGGTGGGTGGTTTACTCTTTCAGTATTCCTCTGAAATTAGAGAATATTAGTAGCAAATTGATAGTGGCTACAGACATGTGAATTACTTCCAAGATTGAGCGGAGGTGAGAACTCCTGTTGGCACAGCTATTTAATAAGGCCAGAAGAGGGAGTACTGAAGCTTTTTTTAAAAATAATCAGATGCAGCCTTTTCTGTTTGATGTTAACAGTGATGGAAACCACTTTTTTCAACATTTAATTTTCTTAATATCTAGTATTTCAAACAAGTGGAAATCTTAAAAGGTCTTTGGGGAGAGGGCCTTTTCTTTTTAACAAATTAAAGAGCTTGGGGCAGTAACCTGCTGCGTCTCCAGTCATTAGAACAGGACTATACCTGTGACAGCACTGATTGTCCCCAGGGGACCATTCATTTACACTGATTTGTTTACATGAGTTAATGGATGCATGTCTGATGCTTAGATTCCTAGGCTAGTCTGCAAACCTACCCTTTCCCAGATATGCTGCCCGAAAGTTCTTTGTCCTGGGAGTTGGAATCCCAAGCACAGAAAGGGGGCAGAAGAGTCTCCTGATGCTTTGTGGTCCTGCTCTTAAGTTTCTACTCAAGGCCTCATAGCCACCTCCTTCCTCAGGTATTCACAGGTATCAATGGAAAACTGAACATCTAACCCTACTCATTGTGTTTAGATTATCTTTATGTTCCCAGTGGCTTCTGCATTTTTAAACAAGAACACCATTGCTGTTAATATACATGGATCTGCAGATGGAGACAGTGGCCCAGAAAAGATTTTTTACATCCCCTTAGTTGCTTTGTAGTGGCTTCCAGGAAGAGGTTGGCATCTATGTGTTTGGATGCTTTTATGTGTCTTACCTGTGTTTCATTTCTTACCAAAGATTTTTTTTTTAAGTGTTCTCTGGTTCATTTTTTTTTTTTTAAGATTATTTATTTTTGAGAAACAGGGGAGAGAGGGAGAGAGAGAGGCAGAGACCCAGGCAGAGGGAGAAGCAGACTCCATGCAGGAAGCCCGACGTGGGACTTGATCCCAGGTCTCCAGGATCACACCCTGGGCTGAAGGCAGCACTAAACCGCCGAGCCACCTGGGCTGCCCACCAAAGATATTTTGACCGTAGATTTATTTCTAACTTTACAAGTCTGACATATTGGATACTGGAAAGTGAAGGAATTCGTCAGGTGGCTAAGCACAGACTAGAAGGTTAGGACTAACACTGAAACTTTGTTGCCCTTTCCTTTGAAGCATACATATTTGTAGTATAGTTTTAAAATAATTTTGGGTATTTACAATGTAGGCCAAAATTTTTTGTAATCAGAGTTACTCTGCAGCTTCCAAAAAGGACTGCATAGGAAAATTAAAATCCGAAGAAATAAAAAGCTACTCACTGCAAATGTGTCTACAGAAAAGGACAGGGTAAGGCAGTCTGCCTGTACAGCTGGTAAAACTTTTTGACGATTCTATACATTGTATTTAGCCAAATATATGGCATAGTCTTGTAAAAATGACAACTTTGTCACACTAATTGTATTTTTTAAACTTTAGAAGTTGGGTTTCTTTTACCCTGAATTTTTTATTAAACTCTACTTCTACTTGGCAATGTGGGGCTCAGATTCACAAACTCCCAAGATCAAGTCATGTGCCCTGTCACACTGAGCCAGCCAGGTGCCCCATACCCTAAATTTAATTTTGCAAGTATTTAAAGTTTTAGATTGAGAGTTCTGGGTTTGCTCTTAAGTGGATTAGAGTGTGGTTAGTATACTTTTCCTGAGATCTCTAGAAGATTAACCATAGTAATATTCTCTGTGTATGTTTTAACTCCCAATGTTTTGTTAGCTGGAAAAAGACAAATTTGAGAGGGGCTGATATGACTGTTTTAAATGAATTAACATGATGGCTGCCAGACTAGTTGTAGAAGGCCTTTCAGATATCTTTCTTGATACTCTCAAGACTTAAGTGAACTCTATGTTCAACATGTTCAGTTTTGGTAAAACAGGGATGGTGTCAGTATCAAATTCATAGTAGGCACATCTCACTTGGGATCCTTGTATTGAGTATGTCAAAGCCACATGCCTGAGACCTTAGAAACCGTGTTAACACTATTGTTCAAAGGACTGTTTGGTCCTTTGAAAGTACAAAGTACTTAGCCTGCCTACTCCGTCCAGAGAATACCTGGTTTCTGGGGTGATCTTTGAAAAGGTGTAGAAGGGGCAGTAGGAGAGGTAACAGGAATTCCTATTGACCTGACAACTCTCCAAGGCCAAAATTAAACTGGTACATTTTCTAGCACAACACGAGAATTACATGGTTTTATTAAGCTACTTAAGTTTGAGACCAGTCACATCTTAAGTTCTGTGGTCTGAGGCTAGACTAGCAGGAATGGATTTTCTCTTAGCCAGTGTACTTTTTGCATGAACCTCTCCCCCGTTGTTCTGACACCCCTTCCTTTGACCAAAAAGGCTCAAAGCCTTCCAGTCTTCACCTCGGCATCTTCTATACGCTCAAGGGAGTATTCAAGCCAGTCTGCCATGGAGGAAGCTGTTTGATGTAAAAGCAGTCTAACGTCTAATAAAGGAGCTGAATTCTCCTTGAATCTATATACTTGTGACTGTTTTCAGATAGATAGCCATGTATTTTGTATATTTCATGTACATTCATCCTAATTCACTTCCGTTTTTGCCTCCTGTATCTGTCCTGAGGGTAGTTACAAGCCACGGTGTGGCATCTGGCTTGGCTGTAAACAGGGGTGGGCAGTAAAGTAGGGTTTTGCCTAAGGTCTGATCTCCAATTGTGGATAAATGGCGGGATTCCAGAAACAGACTAGGGTCTTCAGGGAAAAAGGGAGCACGAGGGAGGCCGTGTTGCTTGTTTTCACCCCCCACTCCACAATCCATTCCTTCCGTGCTTGTTCTGGTTTGAGGACTGCCTGAGTGTAAAGCCAGACACAGCCCGTAGTGAAGCCTTCTTGAACACAGGTTATTACATTAACCTTCCGGAGCTCAAAGGACCGCATCTTTCATTTGAGTTTGAGAGGCAACAGCTGGAAAGAGCTTTACACTGCTTGGGAACTCTGAAATTGAGCAGCGTGAACTAATACTGCTCCCTTTTGATGTTAATGTTGCAAATGTTTTTAAAGAGCCGGGGAAATGGGGAGGTGGGTGTGCATGTACAAAAGGCCAGGTAGCAAAGTTCTAGGCAAGATAAATGAATTCATATATACGGTTACTGTATAAATACACAAATCAAGTTTTTAAACAGCACCAATTTCCAAGTGTATACACAATAGGATTATAACTTGGCACAATTTTTCAAGGTGGAAATGCTAGTTGCTAGTTCAGTCATAAAAAGATCTGGTACATGAAAGGATAAGGAGCCGTATTCTACTTGCTACAGATTGTGCATTTTTACACCTCCAGCCAAGACTGAAACAAGCCACAAGGAGGGAATTACCCACACAAAATTAATACTGGAAAGTTTACTAAACCTTCACTTCTCAAAAACGGTGATGCTGCCCCGGGGGGTGGGGGTGGGGGGCTTGCTTGCTTCACCTGGAATCCGAGTAACCGATTAAGGACAACTAAGAAATACGGTTTCCAAACAATAAAATAGTCATTTTGCCGACAGTTCCATAAAATCGCCAGGTTCCAGTTCAGTTATGAGGCTTTTAAAAAAATATTCTAGACCTAGTAAAGTGCCTCGGTAAAACTAACCATCCAGGGAGCAGATCGAGACCATGCATCCTGATGCGCATCTCAAACAGATCGGACGTCTACAGTAAATAAGCGGCGCCATCGAGCTGCCCTCTCAGGTAGCGGGATCCACACCCCGCCTCCTCCGTCCGGATGTGCACAAACTAGAAAGTAGAGAGCGACAAACGGGGATCGCAGCGTCCGGGCTCCCCGGCTCCCCGGCAGCCAAGTGTCGCGCGCGGCCGCCGGCTTTGGAAGGCGCCCGCACGCCCCCGGGCGGCCCGGCGGCGAGCTGCGCGGCTGTCCCCGGCGAGGGCGAGGGCGAGGGCGAGGGCGGCCCGGAGCCCGCGCGCTCAGCGCAGCTTCTTCCCGGGCGGGCAGTCCCTGGCGGGGCGCGGCGGCGGCGGCGGCGGCGGCGGCGGCTTGGAGAGCGGGCAGTACTTGATGGTGTGCGCGTTGTCGCCGCTGGCGCCGCACAGGGGGCACGTGTAGCGGCGCAGCACCGGGCACAGCACCCGCCCGTCGGGGCCCTTGAGGATGTGCGTGGTGTAGAGCGCCACCGCCTCCTTGTTGTTCCGGCAGAACACGCACACCTGCAGCTCGGGCTTGAGCAGTCGGGCGGCGGCCGCCCCGGAGGCGACGTGCAGCCGCGGCTCGGCCGCCCAGGCCGGGGCCCGCTCCTCGCGCGGCGCCACCTCGGCGGATGCGGATGCGGATGCGGCGGCGGCGGCGGCGGCGGCGGCGGGCGCGCAGCCCAGGAGCACGGCGGCCGCGCGACCCGCGAACGGGCTCAGCTCGGCGAAGCGCTCCTCCAGCAGCCCGGCCTCGGCGGGGCCCGCGCACAGCTCCAGCGCGCGCAGCTCCAGCGCGCCGCCCAGGTAGCGGCCCCGGGACCCCGGCTCGTCGCCGTCGCTGTCGTCGTCGTCGTCGGGCGGCCCCAGCGCCCCGGGCCCGGCCCCCGCCCCCGCGTGCGGGGAGCAGCAGGACGAGGAGGACGACGAGGGCGGGGAGGCGGAGGCGCCGCCGCCGCCCTCGCCGCCGAAGCGTGGCTCGCCGTCCACCGCCTTGGTGATGAGCGTGGCGAGCCCCAGGTAGTCGTTCCACGAGCTGAAGGGCTGCGGGTGCGCCGGGCCCTGGGCGCTCACGTAGCGGGCGCTGGGCACGAGCGCCATGGGCGGGGGGGCGCGGCCGCGGCTGGGCGAGCGGGGCGCCCAGGGGAAAGCCTCCATGGGCGGGCTGCGGGCCGCGGGCCGCGCGCGCCGCCTCCCCGCGGCCGGCGCGGGCCGCACGGAAGGGAAGCGCCGAGCCTGCCCGCCGGCCTGCCGCGGGGTGGGGCCGCCTCGCCGCCTTTTATCGGGCCCCGCTCCTCCCCCGGCCTCGCCGCCGCGGCCCTGCCCCCGCGCTACCCCGCCCCGGCCTCCCCGCCCGCGCCTCGGACGGAGGCGGAGCGGAGGCGGGCGCGCCAGCGGCGGGCGGGCGGGCGGGCGGGCGGTGCGCGCGCCCCGGTCCGGCCCGCGCGGCTCCCGCGCCCCTTGCGCTGCGCCAGCCTCGCCAGCTGCGGCGACTCTCACTCCGCGAGGGGGCGGGCTTAGCGCCGCCTCGGGCCCGGGCGCTCATTGGCTGCGGACCAGAGCCCCCTGCGCCGCGGGCGCCGCTCGGGACGCCGATTGGTCCATCTGCGGGAGGGGGCGTGTCCTGCCTGCGGGGCTGCGAGGGGAAGGGAAGGGAAGGGAAAGGAGAGCGGGGAACAGGAGGGGAGGGGAGGGGAGGGGAGGGGAGGGGAGGGCCGGCCGCCGCGGCCCATCTTCGCCCGAGCGCCGTGCTTTGGTTTGGAGCCGGTGGCCAGGCCTGGGTCTCCCTCCGCCCGGGGGTGAGAGTCGCGGAGCACACGGGCAGGCACGGGGATGGGGGGATGCCCCACGGTGCGCGCACCCACCTCCCGCCTTGAATGCCCCAGGTCAGCCTTCGGAGGAGCCCCCCCCCCCCCCCCCGCCGCGCCCCAGCATCAGCAGGAGAAGCTCCGGAGAGGCAGGATTTGGCGCGCGCTGGGGATGCGGTGGTGGAGACGGAGCTGCCCGACGCTCGAGGCACTCACTTCCCCTTGCGCAGCGCCCTGGAGAGCTGTCAGCCCGGGAAGGCTTCGCGCCGGCCTCGGAGGTTCAGAGAGGTTATGGTTCTTGCCTTAGGAAGCGGTGGAGGCATCAGGACTTCCCCAAGGCGCGCAGCCGACTCCCAACAGGTGTGCCGAGAGCCGGGGTGGCCGTGAGCCCCTGACTTAGGCAGGGAGGGGGTCGGGCCAGAAAATCTTCCACCCTCGGGCCGTGATTGGTGTGTGTGCGCGGAGCTCCACACCCCCGGGGTCGGGGAGGCTGTACGTGCAGCTTGAAAAAGAAAAGCATGCTCAGCGTCACAGTTAGATACTTTAAAATGAGTCCAATATTTTTGTGAAAACAATGGAAGATAAACTGGAAGTTTTTTGTTTTGTTTTGTTTTTTAGGAGGATGTGAGGTGGTCATGCCCTTCTCGGAAGAGACAACGCTTTTTACAAGATGGAGCGTAGGAAAGGTTTTGGGGACTGGGAAGAGTTGTTTTTTCCTTTTTTAAAGATTTTATTTATTTATTCATGAGAGAGACACAGAGAGAGGCAGAGACACAGGCAGAGGGAGAAGCAGGCTCCATGCAAGGAGCCCGACGCGGGACTCGATCCCAGGACTCCAGGATCACACCCTGGGCCAAAGGCAGGCGCCAAACCGCTGAGCCCCCCGGGGATCCCTTGGGAAGACTTCTTAAGGGTTCCGGGGGACTGGCGGGCGGATCAGGACTTTCCTTCCTCGCTCTGGCTGTGGGCTCCGGCTATTGAAACAGGGCTGCGGGGTGGGGGCAGCTGGTGCTGACGGCCCTCGTTTGGCAGGAGGCTATGCCCTTGGGTCTGGCCCCATCCAGCAGGTTTAGAATGGCCCAGAGGGGCTGCCCAGAACCTCATGCTGGCACCGGTTGCCATTAGAATGAACAAGAGAATCAATGTCAGCCGTGGAAGGGACCTGTGGGATCATTCAGTCCAACCTTACTTTATAGATGAAGAGAATGAGACCCAGAGAAGAGAAGGTTTTCTTAAGGTCACACAGTGCATACGTCACAGCCAGAACTAGAACTTAGGCCCTTTGACGAATGGCTGGGTGACCTTCCTGTTACACATGGACCCCGAAGGTATTTCAGACTCCAAGTCTGTGTGTGTGTGTGTGTGTGTGTGTGTGTGTGCATCAGCAGAAATCAAATGTGGAAGAAGAGAAATGAGATGGGACCATTTGCCTTTTGCTTGGACCCCTGCCCTCAGGGAGCAATCCAGAAGCCAGGTGGCAGGCACAGGGAAGGACTCGGGCAGTCACATGATGCCTGTTCTGGCCACCTGTCTGCGTTTAGGCTTGAAGATATGTTTCTCAGCCTCTTCCTCACCTCCTACTCGCTAACGGTTGATTTAAGTCATGAAACCAGGCAGTAATACTCTGCACTTGCCAACCCAGTTCCTTTCTCAAGTTTGTGTTGGCACTCAAGCTAAAAAGTCATTCCTTTTTTTCCCCCTCCCCCTCTCCCACCAAAAATAAATAAAAAGAGCCCGCAGAAGCGTGGCAGGTTTGCTGACACGGAGCTCTGAGCTCTTACCACGAGAACACCGGCCCCTAGAGTGGTATGAAGATTATTATTCTATAAATGGAAAATTCTACTCGGTTCGCACAGCCCTGCAGCTCGCATACTTTCAAGGTACACAGACTTTTCAGCTCTGAGGAGTGGGAGCCACTGTTCTCAGAAAAACTTGTGTAAGGAAGGTTGAAAACTGCCAGCTGCTGTGCCGGCTTCCCCTTGGTCGGGCCAAAGAGAGCATGGCTAGTCAGTGAGACCTTTCCTCTCCCACATGATTTTTAGCCCTTGGTGGGGGTTTCTTATTTGTTTGGTTTGGTTTACAAGGTGGAATTAAAACTTTTAAGTGAAGAAGGGTAAGAGCAAATGCCTTGCTATGGAGCTGCAGGCTGGGTGGGTAGGTCATGATGACAGCAAAGAGATGCCCCGGAAAGAGGTGGAAGGGAGCTCCTGTGTCCTAGGGGGCTCGCCCTTTCCCCAGGCTGCTCCCCTTATCTGCCATCTGCCTTGCCCACCGTAAGCTGTTTGGAAAACAATGTCTTTCCTGGAAAGAATGTCTGGAAGTGGAGGCAGAGTGCATGAAGGATTTTTTTTTTTAAGATTTTATTTGTGAGAGACACAGAGGCGGAGACATAGGCAGAGGGAGAAGCAGACTCCCTGCGAGGAGCCCGAGGCAGGACTTGATCCCAGAACCCTGGGATCACAACCTGAGCCGAAGGCAGGCGCTCAACCACTGAGTCACCAGGATGCCCCAGGATTTTTTTTT
The DNA here is from genome assembly GCF_003254725.2 of Canis lupus dingo. Lineage (NCBI taxonomy): Eukaryota > Metazoa > Chordata > Mammalia > Carnivora > Canidae > Canis > Canis lupus. Next base: position 29,447,957 of record NC_064270.1, on the reverse strand, counting down.
TTTTTCCTCCCCAGCACGTGTGGTCTCAGTGTCCTGGGACTTTCGCTGTTACCGCAGAAAGGCCAGAGCCGGTGCCAGGGCCCCCTGTGGCTTTAGTAAACCATTACTGCTCCCACTAAGCACAGATCTCGGCTGGGCAGGAGCTCCTCAGCTCTTCTTGGGGTGGCGGAACGGACTCCAGAGATGGTCTTAGCACCATGATGAAGTCTGCCCGTTTTTCGTTCCCCTTCAGAAGTCTGGAACAAAACGGACAGAAAATGCGTGAGTGTGAAAATTTCTTCAAGAGATACCCTCTGATTGGTGGAGCCAGGAAGGCAGGTTGGGACAGGCCTCATCCCGGAGGATAGAGGGTGTTGCTCAGTTTCTTCTGGAACGGGGCCTGCAAAACACAGGCAGACGGCCCTGGCAGGACAGGGGTGGGCGGTGGGGTGGGCTCTTGGATTCTACATTCCCACCTCTCTGCAGGGCTCCCAGCCCCCAGCCTGAGAGTCTTGAGGATCTTCAGAAATATGAGGTCAGCTCTGGGGAATGGGACGGCTTGGCAGGGGTCCAGGCCTCTACAGAGATGCTGTTGGTCAGGCTCTGGGTTCCTGCCCACTTGCCTGCCAAGCTCTTTCTGGGGCAGGAGGTGCTTTGGCTCCCCCAGCTTTGGGGCTTGTATGTGGGTTGGGCACATTTGGGTGCCCTGGGGGCTCTCTTCTCTAACAGGGTTGACTTTGGCCATATCATGCCTGTGGCCAAGCTCAGGGAGTCCTGGCGGTGGGGCTTCTGTCCTTCAGAGGCTTCGAGTGAGCTATAGTTAGTCGAGAGGCACTGTGCTGAAGTGGAAGAAGCTTCTTGAGCTGCTGGCCGTATTTTCATCCTTGCCCTTCTGCAAAGTCACATGTGGCCTTGGAGGAGGGACTTAACCACTCTGGGTTCCCACTCCTTCCTCTGATCCTCGAGGGGCTCATCATATAAAGTGGCAGGCACTTTACCCTTCTGCCTGTTACTCCAATTCCAGATGAGTCCCTCCCTTGGCCTCCGGGGTTGAGCTGTGACAGGTGTAATCCAGCCAGACATATCTCATTTCCCCTGGGCATGATTGGTTTAGGAGGGGGCTGGTGACCCAGTTCTGGTCCCTGAAATGTAAGGGGAGGTCTGTTCGACGACTCTGGGAGGGAATTTGCTCCTTCATTTAAAAAGAAAAAGAAACAGGGATGCCAGGGCAGCTCGTGGTTGAGCGTATGCCTTTGGCTCAGGGCCTGATGCTGGGGTCCTGGGATCAAGTCCCACATCGGGCTCCCCAGAGCGAGCCTGCTTCTCTCTCTGCCTGTGTCTCTCATGAATAAATAAATTTTTTTAAGAATTAAAAAAAGAAAAAGAAACAAAGACCATGGGCTTCCCTTTCTTTGAGCCACTGGCAGGTTATGGAGCCGAGGCAGCCCCGAGGTGATAAGTCCTGAGGACAAGAAGCTGGCACACTGGGGATGGCTGACCAGAAAAGCTATTTTATTTATTCATTAAGTAGACTCCACGTGTCGCCTCGCTGTGGGGCTCGAACTCGTGACTGTGAGATCAAGACCTGAGGTGACGGCAGCCCCGGTGGCGCAGTGGTTTGGCGCTGCCTGCAGCCCGGGGTGTGATCCTGGAGACCTGGGATCGAGTCCCACATCAGGCTCCTTGCATGGAGCCTGCTTCTCCCTCTGCCTGTGTCTCTGCCCCTTTCTCTCTGTTTCTCATGAATAAATAAATAAATAATTCTTAAAAAAAAAAAAAAAAGACCTGAGGCGAGATCAAGAGTCAGGCACTTAACTGAGCCACTCAGGTGCCCTCGGAAAAGTTGTTAAAAAAAAAAAGCCTCAAGGCCATTTCTGTGGATGATTTGGTGGCTTGTTACACAAAACAATCAAACAACTTTATTGTCTCAGTCATTGCCACTCAGGTATTTTACTTGCAGCTGAATTCATTCCATTTGAAACACGTAGTAAAGTGGAAAAAAAAAATGCATTTGATAATTCTGTCGAAAAGGTACGATTCGCTGCTCTGGCCACGTGGAGCTGACAGCCGTGTCAGAATTGTGGCATATGGGCAGGGGTGGGAAGAAACCAAAGGAACGGGGAGCAGGAGCTTTGCTTTGCAGTGTCTCTTCTGCCATCTGCCCTGTCTTGGGCCAAAGTCTCCCAGCTGAGACCAATGGGCTACCCCCTTCAGACCAGGTGCTTTACAGCATTGCCTCATGCAACCCCCCTCTCCACGTGCTGCACAACTGCCGCATGAGGCAGGGTCTGTGATTGCCCTCCTGGGGCAGATGAAGGGTTGTGTGACTCTTGACCAGCAGGGCTCAGCTCAGAACTTGTGTCCCTCTCACTCCAAAGCTGGGATTTGTCCCTACTTGGAAGTACCTGGTCGTACTCTGGCTGTGCGACTTTTAGGACCAAGGGGGTGGAGGAGGCCAGCTAGGAGAAGGCGGTGCAAGGAGCCGCCAGGGGTAAAACTGGGCTCATTCCGCTGCATGACAGAGATTGTCCCCCAAGAAAACTAACTCCAGTTGAAAGAGGTTAGACTTCTCTATTTATCCGGTAGCAAGTACTTTGGTACAGTGAGTAATGCTTTCTCTTTGTAACACTCCCCACCCCACTCCTCCCAGCCACATGGTCTCCTCTTAAAAACCCCCAGATTGTCCCAGTTTTGTTTAAAGCAGCAGACGCCTGGAAGACTGACAGCCCAGAGGGCAGATATCTCGGGCGGATGATGATGCCGGGAGTAATAGTACTAACAGCAGCTCACAGGTATGGAGCTCTTTCGAGGTACTAAGCATGAACTCCTGTCTTCCTTGGACCTTACCAGCAGTTCTGTGTTGTGCCCAAGATTGCGAATCCGAGAAACCACCAAGGAGCCGACACCGATGCAAACACACGAGGGTTTATTTACAAGCTCGAGCTTGGGTCCAAGTATACCCGACACAGCGGAGCAGCTTTGTAGGGGCCAGTGGCCCATGGGATACACACAAAGTTGCACAGTCGTGTCGGTCCACACGCAGGTGGCCTGATTGAATTACACCTTACCCTGTAGGATCCACTTGAGCTGGCCTATTACTTTGGTCAGAATCGGCCGCGCGGTTTTGACGGGCACTAAGCAGGGTTACATTGTTATGAGCCGATTTCCGATTAGGGTGTGCCCAGCGGCTTGACTAGGGTGGGGCCGCGCCTTAAGCCATAAGCAGGTCATGTGGGGGTCATAGGGGAGGTGGCAGGTGTAGCACAAAATGGAATCAGTCCTGCTCTGCTTGTCCAGGGGTAGGGGATTTTTGTTAAATTTCCTGGGTCCCACATTCTGCAGTGATACTCATTTCACAGAAAGGAAAATGAGGTTTGGGGGAGCTTAAAGAGTGTACTACTCAGCTTCTCCCAGCTAGTTAGTGGGTGGGATTTCTCTGTGTGCTGTGGGCCTCTACCATCTCCTGGCCCGTGGACATTCATTTGGTTAGAATTCACAAATCCTGCCTCCCATCTCAGGTGTTTCCCTCAATGGGACCTTCGGCCTTCTCTGGCTCATCTTCAACGCCTAGCGTCTGCAAAAGGGGAGGCGTAAAAGCTGGGGCCTCTAGTGGAGGAGTCATACATAAAACGATAAGCTATAAGGTCAAGATTGTCCTCCAGTGATGCATAAAACGGTGCATTAGAAGGTCAAGGTTGTTCTCTAGTGGGCCTCAGGGCTGGAGTGGGGGTGGGGGAAGATAAGGTCAGAGAAGGGGATGAGACCAGACTGCCAGGCAGAGCTACTGTGTCTGTTTCTGCAGGTTGTGCACTGCACAAGGGCTCCCCCTCCAAGGGGGTACCTTTTATTTCATAGATGTGGTAATATGTATCAGTGAATCTCAAATAGTTTTCTGGTAGATACAGAGTAAAGTATCTTTTTCTAATGGCATTGATATGACAATTTTCCTGACAGATGGGTAAAGATGTCTTGTGGAAGAAGTACCTTTTAATTTGCCCAAAGCCCAACACTTTGGCTCTAGGCAGAAACATGAAATGCTAAGCTTCTCGAATGCAGGCCTCAAGTTTGCCATTAGCTAGGTGCCCATGGGGCCTTTTGAAAGCTTCAGGTGAAAGCATCTCTCTAACTGAGCTGACCAGGTAGGTGTCTGGCACGGGTCTGCTCTTGGATTATAGGTGGATCAACATCTCTGTTGGGCTTAACGTTTTTAAGATTGCTCAAGTCATTTTAAACATCTTCTCCTGGTCACACCTGGCTTATACTTAATAATATTTTCCCAGCTGTCCCGAGTTCCCTAGGGATTGCTTGTGCCCTGACAATGCCCATCCATGATGAAGAGTTGGCAGTGGTGTCTGTCCTGGGGCGTCTCTGGCTTAGTAAGCAGAAAGTGGGGTGATGGCCTAGGATGGTATAAACTGAGTAGCCTTGAGCAAGTCATTTCCTTTCTCTGGACTTCAGTTTTCTCTCACTTGAGATAATTGGATGGCCTGCGTGGTTTCTTGGCCCTATCTAGCTCCAAAGTTTATGTGTTCACCAGCAAGGCCTGGGACTGAGTGGTGGATGAGACTGACATCCTTCTGATCTCAAGGAGCAGACACAGCAAACAGGTGGTGGTGATGCTTCGGTGGGAGGCCTATTAGCTTCCTATTGCTGCTGTAACAAAGTACCACCAACATAGAGGCTTGAAACAGCAAAGACTTCCTTTCTTACCGTCCTGGAGGTCAGAAGTCTGAAATGGGTCTCAGTGGGCTACGATCAAGGTATCTGCAGGGTTGGAAGCTCTCAGGAACAATCTGTTTCCTTGCCATTTCCAGAGGCTGCCTGCGTTCCTTGGGCTCAGGGCCTCCTTCCTTTTTCAAAGCCTTTTTCAACAGCAGGTTAAGTCCCTCTCACCAGCCATCTCAGTTTTTAATTCTGCCTCTGTCTTCCACTGTGTGATGACAGTGGACCCACCCCGATAATCCAGGCTAATCTCCCCATTTCAACACCATCTAATGAGCAACTTAATTCCCCCTTACCAGGTAAGATAACATATTCTCAGGGACTGGGAATTAGGATAGGACATTTTCTGGGGCCATTATTATACCCCCTCCCAGAGGGGCCCCTTAGCAGAGAATGTCATGAGTCCCCAGACCTTAGCATATCCGGAGGTCAGCTGAGCTGGTAAATTGAGGTTTCCTTTGACACTCAGGACCTGACAGACTGCAGGAGAAGCTGTGGCCTGTGGGGGGGCCCTACACAGGGTGGATGAGTGTGTGTGTGTGTGTGTGTGTGTGTGTTTGCGCGCCCCTCAGGCAGATGGAAAGGTCTGAATTACAGGAGAGAATGGTGAGCAAAGGAAGAAGTGTATGTCATGTACTCGAAACAAACTTAAAATAATAGTGATGATGATGTCACTTAATTTGCGGTTAAGTCAAGCAAAACAAACAGCCAAATACAACAAAAAAACCCAGCAGCAGCATCTATATCAGGGAGACCAACTGGAGCAAATGCCCTACAATCCTTGTCTTGCTCAGGAGGAGGGCAAAGATACTGACAACTGTGATATTCTTTAACTTATGGAAAATTTCAAGCGTTACAAAAGTAAAGGTCACAGTATAAAGGACTCTCACCCAATTTGCCTTTAATATATGACAAATCACATCTCCACACCGATTGTTCTGTCCGTCTCCCATGCCATGGACCATCTTGAAAAAATTCTGAACATCAGTGTTCATTAAATTTAGATTTTGATAGGTTAGGTGTATATATACATACATATATGTATATAGGGAGCCAGTTAAAAAGATAGAGGGTATAACAGTAGAGGTAAAGAAATGGGATGAGGAAAAATAATCATGACAGAAGAAAGCAGGACAGAAGGAAAATCATCATGGAAATGGTAGAACAAATTGGAAGTATACAGTAAGATGGTTGAAATAAATCCAAACATAAAATTACTTAAAGTAAATGGACGAAATATTAAAATACAAAATTCCAGACCGGAAAAAAAAAAACCACTATTAGGGGTGCCTGGGTGGCTCAGTTCGCTAGGTGTCCGCCGCCTCGATCTCAATTCAGGTCTCAATTTCACGGTCATGAGTTCAGGTCATGTTGGACTCCATGGTGGGCGTGAAACCTACTTAAAACAACAGCTATATATCCTCTGTAACAAACACAAATAAAATGTAAGGATGCAGAAAGCTTAAAGGTAAAAGGATAAGAAGAAGTTCCAAGAGATGCTGAAAAGGAAGCTGACATAGCTGTGCCAATAGCAGGCAAATAGGCTTTATGGCAAAAAGCTTTACTAGAGATAGGAGGGTGGCTATGTAATGTAAACAGTTCTATTTACCAGGAACATAGAACAATTCTAAACTAGCATATACTGGGATCCCTGGGTGGTGCAGCGGTTTAGCGCCTGCCTTTGGCCCAGGGCACGATCCTGGAGAACCGGGATCGAATCCCACGTCAGGCTCCCGGTGCATGGAGCCTGCTTCTCCCTCTGCCTATGTCTCTGCCTCTCTCTCTCTCTGTGACTATCATAAATAAATAAAAATTAAAAAAAAATAAACTAGCATATACCTAGTAATTTAACCTAAAAGCATATAAATGAAAAACTGATGAAATATCAATAAGGATATAGGAGATTTGAATGACAATTAACAAGCTTGACTTTGTATGTTTATAGGTACCTACATATATACATGTCATTCTATAAAATCGTATGTAAACACTGCTTTCAATAATTGCAGAATTTACATTCTTTTCCAGCACTCATAGCGCATTTATAAAAGTTGACCGGATTCTGGGCCATCAACCAAGTATTAACAAATTTGATAGGATTGGTGTCACATCGAATTTTCTGGCCACAGTTCCATTTCATTAGAAATCAACAGCAAACTATAACTAGGAGGGAATATAATACAGATAAGTGAAGGAATTGATGAAATGGGGGAATGAAGATATGATAGATGGCTGACAGAGCTAAGCAGTGGATTCTTTTTTTTTTTTAAGCAGTGGATTCTTATAAAAGACTAATACAATTAATTTGGCAGGATTTATCAAGAATAAAAGATGATGCAAATCAACAGTTTTGTGACTTGATGCTTCATAAATCTGAAAATACATGTGAAGTGGAAAAATTGGTGGAAAACAAGAACTCAAGAATAATGTATGTATCAAGAAGATACTATATTTGTGTATTAGAAAATTCACTATTATAAAGTCAGTTCTTCCAAATTCATCTATAGATTCAATACTATGTATGTATTTGAGGGGAGGAAGGACAGAGGGAAAGAGAGAATCTCAAGCACATTCTGCACTAAGCACAGAGCCCGACAGGGGGCTGGATCTTGCTCCCTGAAATCAAGACCTGAGCTGAAGTCAAGAATCAGATGCCTAACTGATTGAGCTACCTGGTCACCCCAAGAAGAATTTAAAAACCTCGATTGTTCCACAACATTTATATAAATTGAATCAGAATTTAAAAATATTCTCACATAATAACAGATCCAGTTGATTTATCTTTTTTTCTCCCATTGACTTTAAACATAAGTTCTGTTATTCAAGGAATAAATAATTTCACTTCTACACAAACCATCCTAGAGTGTAGAAAAAAATAACCATTTTCTAATTTATTTTACAAGGCTAGTGGAACCTGATATAAAACAAGCATAAGAAGGGAAAATGACAAGCCTCATTCAATTGTGAACATACATGCAAAAATCTGAAGCAAAATACCAGCTAACCCCATCCAGTAATGAAAAAAAAAGGTAATTTATCAGGTCCAAGATGGATTTACTTCAGAAATGAGATGTTGGTTTAAAGAAGTCATTCATGTAATTCACATTAACATATTAAAAGAGAAAAAATGTGACCACCAAAATAGATGCTGAAAAAGCATTTGATAAAATTTAACGTATGGTTATGATCCAAACTCTTGGAAAACTAGAATAAGATTTCCTTAAGTGATAAACCATGTCTACAAAAATGGAATAGCGAATATTGTACTTGAGTTTCTATCTCATATTGTATTGGAAGTCTCAGAGGCTCTAGCTGGTATAGTATGGTAAGAAACAGAATTAACATTATAAAGTTCAGGAAGGAAGAAATAAAACTACTATATTTACAGGTCACATGGTTTTTCTGTGTAGAAAAATACTGAAGGAGCTACAATAAATTGTTAGAATAAGAAACTTTAGTAAAGTTTGCTAGACACAAAATCAACTTACAAAAATTAATTACATTTTATTAGATGAACAGAAACAGAAATGTTGGCAGATTGCCAATAACATAAATGATAAAAGATCATTTATACTAGCACAAAGAACTCCCCCGTAAAGAAAACACAAGGTCTATATGACTTTACAGATAAGTTCTATTCAAGGAAAAAAAATAATTCTAGTAATCTAATAACGTATGTACAAGACCTCTATGGAGACAACTATAAATTTTATGAAAAGACCTTAAGGAAAACATAAATAGGGAAGAGAAGCTATGTTTGTGTATTAGAAAATTCACTATTATAAAGTCAGTTCTTCCAAATTCATCTATAGATTCAATACTATTCCTATCAAAATCCTAACTTTGTGTGTCAAATTTGAAAGCCAGTTCTAAAACTTCCATTGAGGGATCCCTGGGTGGCTCAGCCATTTAGCGCCTGCCTTTGGCCGTGGGGCGTGATCCTGGAGTCCAGGGATCTAGTCCCACATCGGGCTCCCTGCATGGAGCCTGCTTCTCTCTCTGCCTGTCTCTGCCTCTCTCTCTCTCTGTGTGTCTCTCATGAATAAATAAATAAAATCTTAAAAAGAAATAGGTCAGGCACAGACCAGAGAACATTAATGATGAAATTATCTCAAATACTCAAGTGGGGGCCACTTGATGGGATGAGCACTGGGTGTTATTCTGTATGTTGGCAAGTTGAACACCGATAAAAAGTAAATTTATTATTAAAAAATAAATTTATTTGTAATATTTTCATTGGAAAGTTACTTTTTTTTTTTTTTTTTTTTGAGAGCCATTTGGCATTATCTACTAAGAAGCCTCAAATAGGGGCGCCTGGCTGGTTCAGAAGAATGTGCGACTCTTGATCTCAGGGCTGGGAGTTTGAACCCTATATTGGGTGTAGTGATTACTTAAATAAATAAATAAAAACTTTAATGAAAAGAGAGCCTCAAATGTGTACCCATTGGATCAATGCTTTGACTTCTAGGAATCTATTCAAAGGAAACAACCTAAGATGTAGTCAGGAGTTCAAGCAAAGAGAAATGGTCTATAAAATGCCTGTAGTTCTTACCTCATAGCATAGCTGCGTCAGACTTAGACGGTGTGTGTAAAAGATTTCACACACTGGCAGGTACCTAACAAGGTCTCCCCAGGTGGTATAGATCTGTAGTTTACTTCTCTGTTTTTTCTTTTTCTTTTCTTTTTTTAAAAAATATTTTATTTAATCTCTACACCCAATGTGGGGCTCAAATTTAAAACCCGAGATCAAGAGTCTCAGCTCCACCGACCAAGCCAGTCAGGCACCCCTAGATCTTTTCTGAAATGCACAGTACTGTTCTAATAATTTAAACCAAACTTATCAAGGTGTTGGGTCTGCTTAATAGGAGGGCATTTTATGTAATGAGCACCAGGTGTTATAGACAACTCATGAATCACGAAATTATACCCATGAAACCAATAATACACTATATGTTAACTAAATTGAATTTTATTTTATTTTATTATTATTATTTTTTTAAAGATTTGATTATTTATTCATTAGAGACACACAGAGAGAGGCAGAGACACAGGCAGAGGAAGAAGCAGGCTCCACGCAGGGAGCCCAATGCGGGACTCGATCCTGGGACTTCAGGATCACACCCTGGGCTGAAGGCGGCGCTAAACCGCTGAGCCACCGGGGCTGCCCACTAAATTGAATTTTAATTCAAGAAAATAAATGAGCAAAACTTGTCAGAAACAAGCACTTAGCAGTTAGACAGTAGGCCCGAAGAATAAATACATCCAATGGCAAAAGGACCTTTTCGGTGAAAATCTTACAAACACAGCTTAGTTATTCAAATAGAGTTAATTCCTATTTTGAAAAACTCAGAACAGTATAAATAAGCAGATACTTTCCTTTGTCTCTCCAACTCCTACCCTCTGTCATTTTCATCCCAGAGGCAACCCCTGAATAGAAGTGTCATGAGACTAGGAACGTCATTTGTACTTTTTATTTTTATTTTTTATTTTTTTATTTTTTTATTTTTTTTTAAAGTAGGCTCCAGGGATCCCTGGGTGGGTCAGTGGCTTAGTGCCTGCCTTTGCCCCAGGGCATGATCCTGGAGTTCCAGAATCGAGTCCCACATCAGGCTCCCTGCATGGAGCCTGCTTCTCCCTCTGCCTGTGTCTCTGCCTCTCTCCCTCTCTGTGTCTTTCATGAATAAATAAATAAAATCTTAAAAAAAAAAATAAAGTAGGCTCCATACCCAAGGTGGGGCTCGAACTCAAGACCCTGAGATCAAGAGTTGCAAGCTCTACCGGCTGAGTCAGCCAAGGGCTCCAGTATTCTTCAACATTTTATCTCCAGAGTTCGAAGTAGTGTCAGGCACACAGTAGATGTTCAATTCATGTTGGTTGAATGAATGAATGAGTTTATGTGTATTATTTCAGTTCTTTTAGAAAATTTGCCTATGAATCTTGGTGGTGTTGTTATTATATCCCAGTTCCACAGTTGTTTTTTTTTTTTTTTTAAAGATTTTATTTATTCATGAGAGACAGAGAGACGCATAGGCAGAGGGAGAAGCAGGCTCCCTAGGAGCAGGGAGCCTGATGTGGGACTCGATCCTAACTGAGCCGAAGGCAGACACCCAGCTGCTTAGCCACCAGGTGCCCCAGACCCACAGTTTACTAGCCATATGGTCAAATTACCTAACCTCACAGAACTTAATTTCGTCTGCAAAATGGGGTTAATAATACTACTGCATGGGGTTGTTGGGAGGTATTGCAGCTCTTTGGCCATGCATTATATGGACACATGTACACCCTCTTTTAGATTTAGTGTATCTGTGATCCTATATATTGCTCTGCAATTTGCTTTTTTTAACATTTAATGTGTCTTAGGAGCTTTCCAGGTCAGTATATATAGAGTCACCTCACTCTTTTTAGCTGCTGAACAGACGAACCCTGGTTTATTTAAGGGATGGTGTCAAACTCCCGGCCCTCCTCCTGTGCCTGGCAGGTGCTCAGTGAACAAATATCTCTTGCTGAATCACTGATTGGGCAAAGTGCTCTGAGAGCTGGAACAGCCTGTTGATATTTTAGTTTTCATCAACTGTGCAAAGTCTTTGAGTCTTTTTGGTTTGAATGCGTCAGAGTCTGGTCTGGAAATCTACCCAAGATTATTTTTAGCCTATTTGGCCAGAGGATCAGCTGCTCTGTGGAAACGTGAACTCGGGGCTCGGAGCCTGTCCACACGTGCTGCCTCTAGCAGGTGGTCACAGACTCTGGAAGGTCTGCCTGGGTCTAGGGTGGACCTGGCTCAGAAGGAACGTTGAGTTCCTGAATCTTAAAGGAGGACCGAGGATTTCCTGGGATTGGCTCCAGCCAATAAGTAAGAGACCGAGGAGATTCCTGTGTCTTCTCCTGGTCCTGCTTGGACTGTGTCTGTGATGCTTGTTGGATGCTGGCCTCAGCCTCTGCCCCAGCTCTCCCTCAGCTCCACACAAGCTGTGAATGTTCACATCCCTGTGCCTTTTCTCAAGCTGTTTGCTCAACTGGGACCTCTCTTCCCTCCTATTTGGCATTCAAAGCTCAGCTCGAATGTCCCCACTTTGGTAAAGCTTCCCTCTTTCCTACAGGGGGAGAGCTGGTCACTTTCTTCTGAAGGCCCAAGGACTTTGTACCTGCTATATCCTGATCACATGGTAGGATTATTCTGCTACCTGTCTGCTCCCCTCGCCAGATGGAGGCTTCTGGAGGCAAGGACCCTGGTGCCCATCCTAGGGCCTGGCACAGTATGAACTTTGCAAATGTCGCTGGCTATAGGAAACTCCGTGAGTGCAGGATAAAGGCACTGAGGAGCAAGCCTGTGAACAGTGAGTGAGGAGCCGAGTGATGATCATGTGATTTGGAAACACAAGCTGTCTTGAAGAGGCCACTAGTTGGCTGGCTGTCCTTGGGATGACTTCCTCGTTGTCCTCAGAGTGTCCTTCTGGGCTGGAACAAGAAACCCAGCACATCAGAGGCTTTAGTTCAACTCGGATGAAATCTCTAATTTCTAGAAAAGTACTAAAGGAAGATGGCAGTCATTCCAGTGCTGATCATTACACACATATGTAAAACATCTTGAAGCACTCCCCATGTTAACAGTCACATTAGGGATCCCTGGGTGGTGCAGCGGTTTGGTGCCTGCCTTTGGCCCAGGGCGCGATCCTGGAGACCCGGGATCGAGTCCCACGTCGGGCTCCTGGTGCATGGAGCCTGCTTCTCCCTCTGCTTGTGTCTCTGCCTCTCTCTCTCTGTGTGTGTGACTATCATAAATGAATAAAAATTAAAAAAAAATAATAACAGTCACATCAGATGAGCATAAGAATGGTCACTTTGCTAGGGGTCTGACTCCCAAAACCTCAGCCATCCAGGATGAGGCCGAAGAGTGGGAATTGAGTAGGATGCCTTGGGTAACTATCTCAGAGTTCTACAAAAGCATTTTTGCTGTGCAGAAGAGTCGAGTCCTCTCTGAGAACCTATTAACTCGTACTTTACGCACATTTGTCACAAGCCCTTTTATCTGGTTTCTCAGCTCAGACCATAAGCTAGTGGTGATGGAGGAGGTAGTGATGTTGAAAACAGAGAACCTGACACTGAGGGAGGAGACCAGCAAACTGTAAAAAAAAGCTCATATGGGCACTGTTAGAATGGAGCCAGCTTGGATTGAGCCATTTAGCATTTGTACAAATAACCCAATGTGCATCCAGTCATCTCTATAGATATTACTACATGGGGGCAGGATATAATCATTTGGTGCCATTAATTCTGAATTATCTGTTTAAGAAGGCAAGCTATGTATGGTTTAAAAATGATTAACACATAGACTGGTTTGTGGTGTGTCTATCATGTGCCTATATTCACTTATGTGCTATCTTTCCTTTCTCAAAACCACCAGGTAAATAATGATTGATTATGAATAATGTGTCCAGCACTGTGCTAAGAGCTCTACCCTGTTACCTAATTTAATCTCCAACAGGTGTTGTGGATAATCTCATTTTATAGATATGGAGGGTGAGGCTCAGAGAGGGAATGAACACATCCAAGGTCACATGGCCAGTGAGGGCTGGAAGGGACTTTGATCCCAGGTTGATAGGTTCTAAAGCCAGTGCTCTCAGCACATGGGCCCTGACTCTCCTGAGGTTTTCCTCCCTGGTCTCAGTAGACTGCCTTCCTGCTGGGCATGTCATGCTGTCCTGTCATCTATACTTGCCCTAGCTCTGGGAAAGGTTCAGGGTGATGGAATTGCCTCCCTGGAGGCTGGATCCATGTCAGAGCCCCTGATGTTCACTGATGTGACATTTTGCTGATGAACAGCTCCCTTCCTAGAGTGAAGAGTATGCATTGTCCAACCACAGGAAAAACATACCACGAGTCCCCTGGCAGCCCAGAGATGAATCCTGACTGTCTGGACATGCTCAGGGTGTACCCATGGCCTCTGGTTGAACCAACTACACCTTGTCTCTAGACCAGAGGTCAATTCTAGGGCCATCTGTCTGCCTAGTGACTGGGTCCAGCTGGAGGTCGGGAAATGGCAGCTCCTGGGAGGCAAGGCCCAGAGTCCCGGCCAGGAAGTCATGAGGTTGCCCCGCAGGCTGCTGTGAGGTTGAGGGTGTTTGAGCTCTGGAATCTGCTGGGGGAGTCCAAGGCATGTTGAACACAAGTGTCATGTTCAGAAGGGAACTTGCCACACAGCAGTGGAACGGACAGGAAAGGGCCCTGAGTCAACCAGAGCTGGAGGAGCTTATTGACCCTCCTGTGTGTCAACAGCAAGTTTCCTTCCTCCTCTGGAGCTTGGATTCTTCACTGCTAAATAAAAGGGCAGGCAGGGCACCAGGGTGGCTCAGTGCCTGAGCGTCTGCCTGCAGCTCAGGGCGTGATCCCGGGGTCCTGAGATCGAGTTCCACATAGTGCTCCCTGCAGGGAGCCTGCATCACCCTCTGCCTGTGTCTCTGCCTCTCTCTCTCTGTGTCTCTCAGGAGTAAATAAATAAAATCTTTTTTAAAAAAATAAAAAATAAATAAAAAGATAGGCTATGGCATGGAAAAATGTTAATATATATCACTGTTAAACAAGATCATGAACAGTAGGACCCCTCCTCTCACTTTTTTGTTAAATAAACCAGTTGGTATGTATATTTGTCTCTACATATGTTGTATAAGAATATAGAAATTTGTAGGGGTACCTGGCTCAGTTGGTAGAGCACATGATTCTTTTTTTTTTTTTTAAGATTTTATTTATTCATTCATGAGAGACACAGAGAAAGAGGTAGAGACACAGGCAGAGGGAGAAGCAGGCTCCATACAGGGAGCCCGATGTGGGACTTGATCCCAGGACCTCAGGATCACGCCCTGGGCCAAAGGCAGAAGCTCAACCACTGAGCCACCCAGGGATTTTGAGCACATGATTCTTTTTTTTTTTTTTTTAAGATTTTTTAAAATTTATTTATTCATGAGACACACACACACACACACACACACACACACAGAGAGAGAGAGAGAGAGGCAGAGACACAGGCAGAGGGAAAAGCAGGCTCCCTGCAGGGAGCCCAGTGTGGAACTCGATCCCAGGTCTCCAGGATCACGCCCTAGGCTGAAGGTGACACTAAACCGCTGAGCCACCCGGGCTGCCCTGAGCACATGATTCTTGATCTTGGGGTGGTGAGTTCAAGTCCCATGTCGGGCATAGAGCTTATTTTTTAAAATATACATATATTATAATATGTATTTGTAAGAAAATATATGTAGTATAGAAGGATATACATAAAATTGCTATACAGGGACACCTGGGTGGCTCAGCAGTTGAGCATCTGCCTTCAGCTCAGGTCATGATCCTAGGGTTCCGGGATCGAGTCCCACATCGGGCTCCCCGCAGGGAGCCTGCTTCTCCCTCTGCCTCTGTCTCTCTCTGTGTGTCTCTCATGAATAAATAAAATCCTTAAAAAATAAATAAATAAATAAAATTACTATACAGTGGTCATCTCCAGGTGGTGGAATTATGAGTGATTTTTTTCGTATAGTTATACATTTACTTATTTTTGAAAAATACAAAAAAAATCAAATCCAGGATGTTAGATTCCAAACGCTGTGCTGCTTGTGCTATTCAAGCCCAACAGCGACTGTCTCTGCTTGGCCCTGGAGACTGCAGCCAGCTCACTGCAAGGACCAGGCACACCTGCCAGAGAGGTCTTAGGAGTTGTACTTGCTCATTCTGCTCTTTCTTCCCATTGGGTCCCTCATGCTGGAAATGAGTGTGCTTTCAGCTGGGATTTTGTGGTGCCAGATTCCATTTTCAAAGGATCCCAAGTGGAAGTCTGGGCCCTGTATGTTTCTTCACCTCTCACCACTGCATCCATGGCTCCCACTCCGAGATTCAAACATCCTGACGGCCCTGGGGAGATTAGCTAGGGTAGAGGGAGGTGGTGAATGGCATGTGATGTCTCCGCTGCTTTCCTCTATCTGGGCTCGGGCTGCTATGATAGCAAGATATCCTAGATTGGGTGACTTATAAACAACAGAAGTTTATTTTACCATTCTGAAGGCTGAAAATCCAAGATCAAAGCACCAACAGATTTGGTGTCTGGCAAGGGCCTGTTTCCTGGTCTATAGATGGCTATTTTCTCCCTGTGTCCTCACATGGCCTCTTTTATAAGGGCACTAATCCCATTTATGAAGTCCCCACCCTCAAAACCTAATCACCTCCCTAAGGCTCCACCTCCTAATACCATCACATTGAGGATTAGGTTTCAGTTTAGGAATTTAGGGAGAACACAGCTGTATATGACCATCTCCTTCTCAGCCACTCTCTGGGGTCACTCCTATCCCATACTTCTTCCCTCTGCTGTCCTCCATCTCCCCCAGTGAATCCTGCCCAGCCATCACGGCCAGCTCAGGTACGGCCTCCTCAGTGAGACCTTCAGCTCTTGACTGGGAAAGTGAGTTTCATCTGCCTACCATGCTTTCGCACACTCCTCCTTCCAGTTCCTCTGGAGAACTCCCTCATATTACATGGTTTGGTAGGGCTGTCGATCATAGCACTGCCCCTGCCAGAGGGGTGGGCATATGACACAAGCTGATCAATCAGAGGATCCGGGATCCCTGGGTGGCGCAGCGGTTTAGCGCCTGCCTTTGGCCCAGGGCGCGATCCTGGAGACCCGGGATCGAATCCCACGTCAGGCTCCCGGTGCATGGAGCCTGCTTCTCCCTCTGCCTATGTCTCTGCCTCTCTCTCTCTCTCTGTGTGACTATCATAAATAAATGAAAAAAAAAAAAAAAACAATCAGAGGATCCAACACCCCCTGGCACAGAGATTGTGTCAGTGATGGGCATGTGACTCAAACAGGACCAAACAGATTCCTCCCTGAGATTGATAGGAGAATATTCCAAGAGAGGAGCATTCTTTTTGCTGTCCCTGCTTACTCATGATGCTGTGAGTCTGCACCTGCTGGCCATTTTGCCTGCATAAAAAGAGTGCTTCTATGCAGAAGAAAGCCATATACAGACAGAGTCTGCATGACGTCATTGCTTCAGCCTCTGGATCCAGCTATACCTGAAGCAGATGCTCCTGACTTCCCAGTAAATCTACTTTTTATTTGAGTTGGTTTGAAATGGGGTTCTCCTCCTTGCATCTGGAGGACACCTGACACTTTCTGGTGTCAGGAAGTACAACTTCCCTGATACCCCTTGACACCCCCCACCACGGACCTCCTTGGAGTTCGTAACTCGTATTTCTGTGCCACACTGTTGCCACTTGCTACTGTCCTCCTCCGTAGGACCTTCCTGCTCCTTTTACAACCCACAGCTCTGAGACCATATCTCATTAAAATTAACGAAGGGTGATTGCACAGATCGGGGGTGGGATGAATACATATGGCCACCTTGAGACCCTTTCTGCAGCTGGTAACATTTCTATTCAAGGACAAGCTGGGTCTGAACTTATCTCACAAGGAGACTTCATGAAAACAAACAGACTTAGCCCCACCAGCCAACATTCCTACTTCAGGAATGAGGCTGGGCTTGGGCAGTGCCTTGACGATCCAGTTCTGACCTGCCAGGGACTGAGAGAACAGACAGACTGATTCTGCAGGAATAAGAGAGCCCGAAGCCATAGCCCTGGCACCCGTCAGGGACAGAGGTGACATCAGAGTGCTTTTTGGCCCCTTGGAGGGCAGCCAGGAGCTGGCTAGGAGGTCAGAGGCAGGTTCCCTTGTGGTATTGGGGCCAGGTTCCAGACAGGAGTCCATTTGAAATGGACGTGGAGAAAGCTGACTTCCTGCCAGGAATCTCAACCATGCACAGCCTCAGCTCCTGAGGAAGAGTTCAGATTTATTTCATGTGATGCAACCCTGGGACATAGCCACTGTTTTCAGTGTGGCTGCAAGAATAAAAGTTATGATGGATTTAAAAAAAAAAATAGAATCAAGTGATCAACATGTTTCCAGGTCTGCAACTTGTAGAAAGCTTGGTGGACAGTTGAAGAAAGGTTTTCCTAAAATAAATTAGAATATGTTTTATTTCCCTTCAGCTAACCTTTCATAAAAATTTCAATTGTGGTATGGTGGAGCAGGATTCTTTTAAATAATTTTTTCCCTGGATCGTAATATCTGCTGGTCTCAAATTGCCAGAAAGGACCCTTGATAAGTCTGAAATAGATGAAGAATAAATATTCTACAATTTGTCCATGTTTTATTTTCATTTGTGGATGGCACCCTCTCCTCCTTACACTAGGTTCTCAAATAAATACCATGATTGTGACTTGGGTATTCTGTAAGTCCATGGATGGTGGTTTTAGCAAAAGCGTGGACAGCAGGAAAGGCAAAGCTGTATTTAAATACTCCATTCCAGTGAGAAAAATTTGCTACTCCTTCCACGATGGAAGTGATCCAATGTAATCAATCTGCCACCAGATCACTAGCTGGTCCCCTTGGGGAATAGAGACATTGTCACCAGAGGAACCTTAAGGAGTAAAAGTCTGCGTTGTTGAGCTCATGTCTATTTTCCACTCATCAAAGTGCCATGGCCACTTGGGTTTGTGAGCCAGCATCCTGTAATCTCAAGAAGTCTTTTGAGACTTCCCCTTCTCAAAGCAAAACTGGGTAACCTGGTGGAAGGCTATTTTGGGGTAACAGAGTTCTTTCTCAAGGGGACTGTGGCAGATTGTACTTCTCAAACATAGCTCTGTTGAATGTAGTTCATCTCATATGTTCTTCTTTATGATATGACATTGAGATTCTTTCACTGAGTGGTAGGGCCTATGATCTCTTTGAATATGGCTGGTCCTAGTTTTAAAACACAGAACATGACTGTGATGGTAAATTTTATGTGCCAGGTGACTGGGCTAAGGAATGCCAGATACCTGGTAAAACATTATTTTTGGGTGTGTCTGTGAGGGTGTCTCTGGAAGAGATTAGCAATTGAATTGGTGAACTGAGTAAATCAGATGGTCCTCCCCAGTTTAGACGGGCAACATCCAATCTGCTGAAGGACTGAATAGAACAAATAGGAAGGACAAATTTGCTTTGCTTAAGCTGAGATGTTCTTTTTTTTTTCTTGCCCTCAGACACCAGCACTCCTGGTTCTTGGGCATTCAGACTCGTATGAGGGTTTACATCATTAGCTTTTTCCACTCCTTGCTGCCTCCAGTCTCAGGGCTTTGGACTCATATTGAATTACACCACTGGATTTCCTGGTTCTCCAGCTTGCAGATGGTAGATCACGGGACTTCTCAGCCTCCATAACCATGTGAGACAATCCAATAATAAATCTCCTCTTCTATCTATCTGTAGATAAAAGAACCAATATATCCTACTGGTTCTGTTTCTCTAGAGAACTCTGACCAATACAATGGCAGTAGTGATGGTTGGCGTGAGGCTAGGTTATAAAAAGCAATAGGTTTCCATATGGTTCTCTTTCTCTTTACACACACACACACACACACACACACACACTATACACACACACACACACACGCACACATATATGTGTGACATGTACCTTGGAAATTCTGAGCCAACATATAAGAAGTCTACCAGCTACCCTAAGGTTGCCATTCTGGAGAGAGCACCTGTGAAGACCACATCAAGATAGAGAGAGCTGGTTGAAGGACCCAGTTGTTCCAACCCTCAGCTGTTTATATGTTTACACCCTCTAAGCTTTAACAGCCAGACATCTGAATGAGACTTCAGATGATTTCCACTCTCAGCCTTTGAGTTGCCCAGTAGGATGCCAAGTAGAATAGAGATGAGCTATTTCCACTGAGCCCTGACCAAAATGCAGATGTATTAGCAGAATAAATGATGTTTTAAGCATTGAGTTCTGGTTGGGATATAGCATTATTTTCAGGAGCTCTGGGCCTCTGGGTTGGCTAAAGTTTGGGAAGAGTTGAGGGGCTTTGACTCTGTTGTGCTCTTTCAAGCCAAACCTTTGCTCACCTGACCTAGAGCTTTCCTCTTTATACAAATGAAGTCAGTAGCAGGGTACCCATCTCTTTCAGTTCTAGGGACGTCATGATCTTAGCCAATACCAAACATCTGTGCTTGTCAGACCTGTCACATTTGGTTCTGTTCCTCATTACAGAAACCATCCTAACCTTGTCTCTAGTGATTGAATACTATCCCTTAAAAAAAAAAAAAAAAGAATACTATCCCTTAGCCTCTGCTTCCTAGGATTTCAGCTTTCCTAATTGAACTCAGGAAATCGGGTTTGATGCCTCCATCATTCCTGGTCTACAGAGGGCAACCACTATAAAGACCTTCAAGGATGCCATGCAACTCCCATTAAAGTATTTCTCAGAGCCTTGGTGCAGGGAGTGTCCTCTGGATTTTCCCAAGGATCGTGGTTGTAGGGCAGGTGAGCAAGTGTCACACAGTAAACCCACTCCAGCATCCCAATCTACTCAAACCTTTGAACATCCTTCCCTACAGTGTACTAGGGAAGTTTTGGCACTTCAGCTTCATTCAACATAAACATGTTTGGGTCTAGGACTCATTCAACCCAACAAATCAATGAAAAATTGAAGCCCTATGCCTATGACAGCTTTCAGCATAGAGCTTGAACTTAAATATATGGTAGAGGACTTCCCAGCTGAGATATTGATGTAAAAATATAGTCCCTTGGGATGCCTGGGTGGCTCAGCAATTGAGCCTCTGTCTTTGGCTCAGGGCATGATCCTGGGATCTGGCACTGAGTCCTGCATCTGGCTCCCTGGAGGGAGTCTGCTTCTCCCTCTGCCTATGTCTCTGCCTTTCTTTCTGTGTCTCTCATGAATAAATAAATAAATCTTTAAAGAAAATAAAAATATAGTCCCTACTGGACACCTTGCAGAAGCAAATATGAAACTTTTCATAGAGATTCTTTCATAACTGACATCCATAGGACTGCTATAGATAAACTCAATCCAAAATTACAAAGGATATGATATCAAGAATCACCATGAGGAAGAGATAGCATATACGATTAGTATTTTAATAGCTGGAGAAAATGTAAATGTACTAAAGAAATAAGTAAAATGAAAAGAAGCAATAAGAAAAAACAGGATCCAATAATAAGAGAAAAAGCAGATTTGAAAAAGAACCACATTGAATTTATTTATATTTATAAAAGATAGCCATTGAACTAAAGATATTCAGTGGATGGGTTAAATAGGTCAGGCGGGGATCCCTGGGTGGCTCAGAGGTTTGGCTCCTGCCTTCGGCCCAGGGCGTGATCCTGGAGACCCGGGATCAAGTCCCACGTCCGGCTCCCTGCATGGAGCCTGCTTCTCCCTCTGCCTGTGTCTCTGCCTCTCTCTCTCTCTGTCTGTCTCTCATGAATAAATAAATAAAATCTTAAAAAAAATAGGTCAGGCACAGACCAGAGAACATGAGTGATGAAATTATCTCAAATACAATGCAAATGATAAAGAGATGGAAAATGAGAGAGATTAGGTAACATGCACGCTCAAATGAGAAAGTCCAACATGGATCTAGTAGCCATTCCAGGATGAATAACAGAAGGTAGAATAATGGAGCAGTAGTATTCAAAGAGAGATAATGGATGAGAGTTTTCTCAAATTAATAAAAGTGATGAATCTTCACATTGATAGCAAAGAGTCCTCTGAAGTTAAAAACCAATAAATCTACTCTTAGATATGATAATTAAATTGTAGAAAACCAAAAACAAAGAGAAATCTTAAAAACAACCATATGGCATTGATAAATTACCTGAAAAAGGACAATGATCAAGCTGATGGCAGACTTAGTAACAATGGAGACCAGAAGACAATGGGACTACATAATAAAGATACCACTATATTAGAATTGTCAATCAAAAATTCTATACCCAAGTAAGAATGACAGCAGAAGAACTGACTCATTCAGACAAAGAAAGTCTGAGACTCTATGGGTCACAGACCCTTCCTGAAAGGATTGCTAAAGGGTGTGCTTCGTTAGGATGGAGTTTAGCCCAGAAGGAAAAGGGAAGACCTAAGCAGTAATTTGGGACAATAATTTGGTAATTATGTATGTAAGTCTCAAGAAATACTGAATGTATGAAAACCAGTACTTAAATAACAACCAGTGTGGGGGACTCAAAAACAGTAGCATGGAACTCTCAGATCACAACCATTTGGTGAGATTGGAGGCAAAGTGTTCTGAGGTCTTTGTGTCATGGAGGTGGAGGACAGGGATGTTGCTTAACTGGGAATCTTGTTAAGTACTCATATTAAAATATGCTAGGAACTAGCTACAATAGTATGAATTGACTCTGTGACTTTGAAATCAGTAGAAAAAGAATCTTTAAAAAATACTCTGATTGGAGCACCTGGGTAGTTCAGTTGGTTAAGTGTCTGACTCTGGATTTAGGCTCACGTCATGATTTCAGGGTTGTGAGATAGAGCCTTACATCAGGCTCTGAGCTGGGCACGGGGCCTGCTTAAAATTCTTTCTCTCCCTTAGGGCGTGTGGGCTCAGTCAGTTGGGTGTCAGACTCTTGGTTTTGATGCAGGTTATGATCTCGGGGTAGTGGGATCCAGCTGCACATGAGGCTCTGTGTTCAGCAGGGAGTCTGCTTGAGATTCTTTGCCCTGCTCACTTTCTCTAAAACAAATATATAAATAAATAAATCTTAAAAAAAAAAAGATTCTCTCTCCCTCTGTCCCTCCCCATCTCTCCTTAAAAGAAAAGAAAAAAAGAAATCTTTTAATTTTATTTTATTTTTAAATTTTCAAAATTTTTTTCTTTTTTAGATTTTATTTATTTATTCATGAGAGACACACAGAGAGAGGCAGAGACATAGGCAGAGGGAGAAACAGGCTCCCCATAGGGAGCCTGATGCGGGACTTGATCCCAGGACCCCGGGATCATGCCCTGATTTGAAGGCAGATGCTTAACTGACTGAGCCACCCAGGTGCCCCAAAAGAAAAGAAATCTTTAAAAGAAACCCCTGGGGATCCCTGGGTGGCTCAGTGGTTTAGCACCTGCCTTCAGCCCAGGGCGTGATCCTGGAGTCCTGGATTGAGTCCTGCATCGGGCTCCCTTCATGGAGCCTGCTTCTCCCTCTGCCTCTGTCTCTCTCTCTCATGAATAAATAAATAAAATCCTTGGGGAAAAAAAAAAAAACCCTGATTAGGGGCATCTGCGTGGCTCAGTCGGTTAACTGTCTGCCTTTGGCTCAGGTCGTGATTCTGGGGTCCTGGGATTGAGCCCCACATAGGGCTCCCTGCTAGTGGGGAGCCTGCTTCTCCCTCTCTGTCTACCCCACTTCCACGCCTCCTTGTGCTCTCTATCTCAAATGAATAAATAAATCTTTTTTAAAAAGCCAAAACCAGTAAAAAGTAGGAAAAGAGAAAAAAAGCAGCGAAGAAAAAGCAGAGTAAATGGAAAACACAAAACAGTGTGATAGAGGGAATCTAAATACTTCAGTCATCACAATACATGGAAGTGGGTTGCACTGGATATCTAAAAGAACAGATTAAAAAAATGCAACACCACCAACCCTTCAAATCCAACTTTGTACAGTCAAAAGTGGTTCATTTAAAACAGTAGAAATATATGGAAGAAGATACATCCAACAATTACCAACCAAAAGAAAGCCAGTGCTCCAGTAGCATTGTTATTATCAGAAAAAATTAATGAGGAATAGGGTCTTCCATCAATAAAAGGAACAACTCACTAGGAAGATCTACTTGGACTTGTATCCCCTACCAACATTATTTCAAAGTACACAGAAAAGTACACAGAATTATGAGAAGAATGAAACATCTACAGTTTTAATGTGAGATTTTACCACAGCTCTCTGGAGCATGACAGCTCTTGTAGACAAATTAGTAAAGACACAGAAATTTTGAATAACAGCTTTATCAGTCTTGATAGGATGAAGACAGAGAGAGGCCTAGCCTTGCATTTATCATTTAAATAAATATTTTCAAGCATATGTGGAACACTAAAAAAAAAAAATTGATCACTTGTGAACCCAACGCTAGTCTCAACAAACACCAAAGAATGACTGTCATCTGTAGACTATATTCTAAAACCACAATACTAGGAAATTACAAAAGTAGTGAAAAGTTAGCCAACAAAGAAGAAAGCTTATTCTCAGGATTTCCTACCACACTCTTGACATCCTGACATGGGACTTGGGAGCCAGGCTGATGGTTGCCACTGTGGGCAGTTATCCTCTGTTGTTCCTGGCAAACCATCCCTCCCTGGGCCAGTGTGTGGGTCCAAGGACAGAGAGTGCATTGCCAGTGAAGTCAGCGGGCACGGTCACTGGTGTGTGAGTCCTTGAGGGTGACTCCCTAGTGCCAGCAGCTGAGTCAAGGAACAAATTGGGGATGACACCTCAGGACTCTTATCTTTCCTTTTCTCTCTGGTTCCCCACTGTCTCCAGATTCAAGTCTGGATGAAAGATCCACCTTCAGGCCCTAAGTAGCCTCTGCCCCAAGGGCTATGGGGTGCCTCTCTCTTTGACCTTTGCTTGTCTGTGGTCTGGACCCTGCTGGGTCTTGAGAGTGGGGTGGGGTACTGCTGCATGAACATCTCACTCCGTGTGTTGGCTTTAGGGTGGCTTTGGGTGTGGGCCAATGCTGGACCCCTGGGCAGAGGAGAAGGCCAAGTAGTGCATCCTAGGGAGCCTGAGTTCTGGTACGTACCTGAGGACCTGAGAGGTAGTGCAAGCCAGGCAGCCTACCTTCTGGTCTCTGCCCTCTCACGAAGCAGCTCCATGACCTCAAGCAAGTCACCACTGCCTTGTGTCCCATAGGATGTGCCCTTTTTAAGACCCTCACCCTTGAGGTAAGTCAGGAATCTGGGAGTTTTATCCAGGACTCGTGGTTGTGAGCAACAGAAACCCATCTCAGACTGGCTCAAACAAAAGGGGAGTTGATCGGCTGATGAAATCGGGGAGCTCAAGAGTGTCACTGGCTTTGGACATGGTCGGATCCAGGGCTTCAAACAAGATCATTAGGACTCTACCTTTCTCTCTGTTGCTTTGCACTGCTGTCCTCAGAGCCAGCTTTGTCCCGGGGGCTCACGGTCCCCCACCCCCCACAGCAGAGCTGGCCACCTGTGGATCTGGCTTCCACCCAGTCAGCTTCAGAGCCCCTGTGGGAAGGTAAGGCCTCTGTTCTGGCCATTGGAGCACAGATCCCAGGGCTGAGTCTCATTGGTCTGACTTAGGTCATGTGCCCATTTCTGAGCCCATCACTAGGGTCAGGCATCTGGATGCTCTGCCCAGGGCTTGGTCAGGGCCTTAGCACCCGAGCTGGGGGTAGGGGTAGTGATTTGCCAAGACCTCCAAGGTACCAGGGGAGTAGCAGGCAGCTTAGAGGGGGTTGGTTTGAGGAGGGTAGATATGCCCCAAGGAACCATTATACCAGCTGGACCCTCTCTGAGGCCGGCGTGACAGCCCACACCCACACGAAGTGCTCCAGAGCCCAACAGAGGCAGGAATTAATCGTGCCTGGGGGGTCGGGAGGGCTTCTCAGAGGAGGTGATCTCCATCTGCCCTGCATCTCTCTTTACTTTCTGCCTGCACTCAAAGGCAGCCGAGACGTGCAGTGACACAGGCCGACCCCGGAACAGGGACCTGAGCCTCCCTTCCACCTGCGGGAAGATGCTGAGAATCGGCTGCCGCGGCTGCAAATCTGATTATCGGGAACGGAGTGGCTTCTAAGGGCTCCTGAGGACCGTGGTTGCGCATGTCTGAATATGGAAATTTAATAACCATGCTCGTCCTAACCCTACATCTCCGTCTGTACCACTCCAGAGAGAAAATTAGTCTTGGTATTTGCAATTTTGCAGACATTAGGGAACCGGTGCACGAAACACTGGTTCCTGAGCTCGCAGGTCCAAGGTGACAGGAGGTTGGGTTACTGGTACAATCCTTCTGTGTGAGAGGGCAGGCCTGAGGGGGGGTCCCGGCCAGGGATTCTTCGTGTGGAATCTGGGAGGGCTCCTAAATTGGAGACAAAATGGTGCCTCTGTGTGTGTGTGAGTGTGTAAAAGCACACGTATGTGCCCTCAGGAGAGGACTTCGTTACATTTGTCAGCTTCACAAAGGGGTCTGTGAGCATCAAAATACTAAGAGCCCTGAACTGGGCCCAAAGCCCTCACATGGTGGTGGAAGGAAATGAAGCCTTGAGGAGAAATGATTCCCAACAGAGCCCTTCAGGTCAGTGTCTAAGTGCATCTGACCCTTCGATAGCCAGCTCCTGGGTGGGGGGCTCTTCCCCTAAACCAGGGGTTCCCAAGCCTGACAGGGCATCAGAACCCCCTGGGAGGCTTGTGAACCCCCAGTTTCCAGGGTTAGCTCCAGACCCACTGAGTAGAATAAGGCAAATGCCAGGAACCTGTGTGCTTAGCAGCCTCCCCAGGCAGGTCCAATGCAGGCCACTGAGGCCCAGGGCTGGGGCAGAGGTCTGGGTCCATAGCTTGGGGGAGACCATGGCCTGAATGAGTGAATGGTCAAAAGGGCATCTTTGATGGGGGTGGGGTGGGCCGGGGGGGGCAGGGTTTACAAGACCACCCAAAGGTCTGGTGATTCACTAGAAGGGCTCATGGGGCTCGGCAGATAGTCATGTCAGTGGCTAAGATTTATTAAAGCAAAAGGATACCAGGAGAAACAGCAAAGGAGAGGGGGCATGGGGCGAAGACCAGAGAAACCAGGCACAAGCTTCCAAGAGTCCTGACCCACGGAATCACACAGGACTAGCATGATTGTGACAGCAGGTGTGAGTGTTGCGTACCAGGGAAGCTTGTCTGAATCCAGGAGTCCAGGGTTTTACTGGGGGTCAGTTACACAGGTACCCTCTGCCTAGGATGTACCAAAACTCTAGACATTCAGGAGGAAAGGAGGTGTCAGCATAAGCCGCAGTGTTTGTACGGGCACCCCAGGCATTCCCTAACCTGACAAGCTGAGAAGCCCCTCTTTTCATTTAGGGCGTGTTAGGAATACTATGGAGGGACACCTGGGTGGCTCAGCGGTTGAGCATCTGCCTTCAGCTCAGGTCATGATCCTGGAGTTTCGGGATCGAGTCCCAAATCGGGGTCCCCGCGGGGAGCCTGTTTCTTCCTCTGCCTATGTCTCTGCCTCTCTCTGTGTCTCTCATGAATAAATAAACAAATAAAATCTTTTTTTTTTTTTCAAAGGAATACTATGGAAATCCAAGTTTCCGGAGGAGGCCTTTTTTAGGGCAGCAGCCCTGGGTCTGTTGTGGGAACTCTCTTCTGCCCAATGGGGACACCAGCTGACTTGACCTTGACAGACACCGTGTCCTCAGTGCTCTGGGAGAAGAGCCACAGGGTGGCCTGGTGCATCAACACACCTGTGTCCCTGTGGACAGGTGGTCACAGCAGCTGTGGTTCATGGCCCCCGGGAGTGTGGTGGTGTTCCTGTGACCTCACCAAACTTGATCCTCTGCTTCTCTGTATCAGCAGCCTCCACTTAAAGTCCCAGGGGATGCGTCGGTTTGACCAATCCTGGGGCAGTATCTGGTATATTTGGCTTCTGCTGTGGGTGTTGGTCTCTGTCTCTTGTCAAGGCTCACAAGGGGGGTATATTTGTCTGCTGGGGACAAATATGGGTGTATCTGCTTGTCTTTTTGACAAAGAAATTTACTGTCTCACAGTTCTGGAAGCTGGAATTCTGAGATTCAGCTGTGGGCAGATTTGATTTCTTCCGAGGTCCTTCATCTTGGCATGTAGACGCTGGTGTCCTCTGTGTGTTCTCGTGTGGTGTTCCGCCTGTGTGTGCTTGCATCCTGATTTCCTCTTCTTATAAGGACCCTAATCGTATTGGATTAGGGCCCACT
This sequence comes from Canis lupus dingo, assembly GCF_003254725.2. NCBI lineage: Eukaryota > Metazoa > Chordata > Mammalia > Carnivora > Canidae > Canis > Canis lupus. The sequence continues at coordinate 29,420,468 of NC_064270.1, read as the reverse complement.
CCAAAGACCTCATTTAACATTAATTACCTTTTTTCCAAACACAGTAGTAACATTCTGAGGTCCTGAGGGTTAGGACTTCGACATATGAGTTTGAGAGAGGGGGGCACAATTTAACTGACCACAGTAGAGAATTTTCCCAAAGATAGACCAGGGACTTGGAAGAAAGCTAGGCATCACCTCCTGAAGGACAGAACTGGGATTTTAATGACCAGGAGCTTCTGTGGCCATGGTTATCACGTTCTGAGCTCTTACCCCGCCTTTTTTTTTAATTTTAATTTTAATTTTAATTTTAATTTTTTTAAATTTTTATTTATTTGTGATAATCACAGAGAGGGAGAGGGAGAGAGAGAGAGAGAGAGAGAGAGAGAGAGAGAGAGAGGCAGAGACACAGGCAGAGGCAGAAGCAGGCTCCATGCACCGGGAGCCCGACGTGGGATTCGATCCGGGGTCTCCAGGATCGCGCCCTGGGCCAAAGGCAGGCGCCAAACCGCTGCGCCACCCAGGGATCCCTCCCCCTCCTTTTTTTAAAAGAGTTTTTAAAATTTATTTATTCATGAGAGACACACACACACACACAGAGGCAGAGACACAGGCATAGGGAGAAGCAGGGTCCATGCAGGGAGCCCGATGTGGGACTCGATCCCGGGACTCCAGGATCATGCCTTGAGCTGAAGGCAGACGCTGAAACCACTGAGCCACCCAGGCATTCCTAACCAGCCAGGTTTATAGGAAAAAAGGCAAACTGGTTTTGTGCCATGAAAACAAACCCATTATCTAAACCCAGCCAGTGAGCAGGTGCTGAGCCTGTGCGGCTGACCCCTGGAGCTGGCACGGGGTCCCAGCCTCACGGAGATGCGGGGGAAGTCACTGGAGCTCCAAGCACCAGGCTCACTGGCTGGCTGGCTCTGTCTGGTCCGGGTACCCTGGGCTCTGAATTGCAGGTAAAAGAAGGCGGAGCCCCCCCCCCCCCCCCCCACCCCTGCAGCATCCTTTCTTGGTTTCTTGAAGAAAGCCCCCTGGTTCCATAAATAAAGATCCTGGGAGTGGGCTGACAGCTAGAGACATTTTGGGAGCGGTGGCTGAGCTGCCACATTACTGGAGCGCAGGCCAGGGACCTCTGAGAGCCTTGTGGCTGGCGGGGGGTGTTGGGGAGCCATCAGGTGGCCACAGGCCTCCCCCTGTGCCTCCGGCTTTGATTCTGCTGCTCGAGGTCCCCTAAGGCCTGTGCTGACTGAGAGAGAAAGTGTCACCTCCTGCATAGAGGCAGAGCGGCAGGCAGAGGGCTCGCTGGGGGACCCAGGTGGGGTGATGGTGTCAAGGGAGAGTCATAGGACCTCCTGGGCCTCCATTTCCTTGTCTGCAAAATGGGAGCAATGGTCCCTGCTCAGCCTCCCCCACAGGATTGGGTGGGGATGGTCTACAGAAGGGAAAGCCACATTACCAGGGACCTCCCAGGTGTGAGGAGGCTGCATGGCCTCTTGGGGTCTATGGCAGGGAGGCCCAGATTTCACCCTGTGACTGCCCCAGGTGGGCTAATCACGGAAGGCCCTACCCACCGACCGGTCCTCAAGCCCTCCGGCAGCTCATAGTCAGAGGGCAAGTCTGGGCTGCTGTTGCTCCTGCTCTTGTTCCCACCCCACCTGCCATGAGCACAAGGCTGCTTTCAGACCTTACCTGACTTTGTCCCTTGAAATGGCAAAAAAATGCACGTTTCGGTTCTGAAGGGCAGAGGCTGCTGCTTTCCAGCTGGGGCGGCACGCCGTGGGGAGACCTGCACGGGACCTGCCGTGATGATTTGCTTGGAGTCTGCAGGGTGGGAAGGGGGGCGCGGGGCCCCCGCTCGTGCTGCCTCGTGCTGCGGGCACTTGAGATGCAATCTGGATGACAGTGGGTGGTTTTCGCTGGGAGAGAGCAGAAAGCAGCAAGGGGACAGGGGACAGCAGACAGCCCTGGGAATCCGGGGCCTGCCTCCCCAGGCTCTGCAGGCAGGGGCTGCCTGAGGCCTTTGTCCACTGCGAGTTCAGAGTGTGTTTTCTGTCATGCTGTGCTGGGCTCACTGGCCCTCGAGGGCATTGTCAAGCCACGGATCCCTTACACACTTGCTTCTCCGGAACCGATCTTCAAGTTTCCAGGTCCTTGGAAGCTCAGGTGAACTCCAGAACCTCAGGAAGGTCTGTTCTCAAGGGGTAGGCGTGGGGGGCAGAGGGAGCCAGAAACTCCCACCTCAACAGCAGGGGTGGCCATTGGAAGATTCTGGTGATTGAGCACTGGGGCCAGAAATAAGGCCTGGATCATTTTAAATTAAGTCTCCTGTCCCAGACAGGGGGCACCCGGGCAGCCAGGCCTTGGGGGGTTGGGCAGACTTGCCCTGGGATGTGTAAGGTCAAGAACTGCACCTACCGCCCTTAAGAGAATCCTCTTCCAGGAAGAGGAGACAAAACACATTTCAGTTCAGATGCATTTTAAGTCAGTTCCTGCATTGCTCCTTGTTTGGCTTCTAATACTTAAAGACTGTGATTATTTTTTATTAAGACTTTGAAAAAAGAGAGGTATTCGGTTCACAATAAAATTGAGGGGAGGGTACAGAGCGTGTCGTCTATGCCTGTCCCCACACATGCATGGCCTCCCCCTCGCCCCCACCCCACCAGAGCTGGTGCGTTTGTTAAAACGGATGAACCTCCATCCATGCAGCACCATCACCCAGAGTCCATAGCCTGTAAGACCATTCACCTCGGTGGTGTATATTCTGTGGCTTTGCCAGTGGATGTGACATGTGTCCATGATATAGCATCATGGCCACCCCCACCCCCAGCCCAGGCTTATATATTTTGCCCACACTTATGTCAGCAAACCATGTTTCCAAAGAACCTCTTGGCAGCTGGGATCTGTTGTCCGAGATGTGGCAGGAGGGGCCCCCTGGGGCCCCCTGGTTTAGGAGTCGGGCTTTGCTATCCACTTGCAGAGAGACCTCAGCCACGTCACTACAGTCTCGGGGAACCTCAGCCACACTGTCGGTGACATGGGGGCAGAAGCCCCTGACCAGGGGAGGCTAAGGTGAGGAGGTGGAGGCATGCTGTGAACTGAGGAGTGGGGGGAGGGGGGGTGCAGTGGTACTCGGCCTCTCCTCCTGGTTGCTGACCTCTGCAGGGAATCCTGATCCTTTGTCACCTCACTGCCAGAGTGTGTGTGTGTGTGGGGGGGGGTGATAGGGACAGCAGGGAAACAAGTGGACAATTTGCTCCAGCCAGAGCCGCCCGCCAGGGCTGGATGTGCTGTCTGAAGGGCGCCCCCTGGTGTCCAGCACCCGGGTGATGAGGCCTCGTTTGGCAGCAAGACAGGGACGGGTTCCCTCTTCCCTGAGTTTATAACCTTCTCTTTTCCTGATCCAGTTCCGAACTGAAATGTGAAGTAGAACTTCATGCGCTGAGCAAATTCTGCTGGGCCGCCCTCCCACTCTCCCCGTGTGCCAGGATAGACTCTGCATGGGAGTAAGTGGGCACGTAACACCCACCGCTTGTTCTGAAGTCCAGGAAGCTTGCAGTTTCTAGGTCCTGCTTATGCAATCTTTGTCTACCCCAAGGTCATGTACATATTCCAGTTACTTCCTAGAAGCCTTTGTGTTACTTCGCGTGGCCTTTGCTTAACAAACAAACTAAAATTTGCTTAAAGAATAGAGATGAGTTGGTGGCAGGGGTGGGGGGGGCGGGGTAGAGAAATTCAGTTTTGGGCAAAAATATGCAAGAACACCTAAGCTTTGGTTTCTTTAGCTGGGAAATTATTGGCCCAGGACGTTGTGATGTTAAACGAGATGATAAAGTGCTCAGAGTAGGGGCTGCCACGCAGTGAGGGAGCTCGATGGAGGCTATTATTGTTTAGGACCTAGCTAGTTGGTTTTGTTCTTTTTTCTAAGATTTTATTTATTTATTCATGAGAGACACAGAGAGAGGCAGAGACACAGGCAGAGGGAGAAGCAGGCTCCCTGCAGGGGGGCCCGATATGGGACTCAATGCCAGGATCCCGGGATCATGACTTGAGCCGAAGGCAGGCGCTCAACCATTGAGCCACCCAGGTGTCCCACTAGTTGGTTTTAAGGCTGGGGCGGGGGATCCCTGGGTGGCGCAGCGGTTTGGCGCCTGCCTTTGGCCCAGGGTGCGATCCTGGAGAACCGGGATCGAATCCCACATCGGGGTCCCGGTGCATGGAGCCTGCTTCTCCCTCTGCCTATGTCTCTGCCTCTCTCTCTCTCTCTGTGACTATCATAAAAAAAAGAAAAAAAAAAAAAAGGCTGGGGCGGGGTGCTCGAGTGCCTGGCTCCGGGGTCCCACACAGAGTTCAGCCACTCGCCACTGACAAAATCCAAAGACAGAGAAACAAGTGGCGGTGGACCAAGAAAGGAATTTTTTTCGGGGAGGCCAACACCAGGAAGACAGCAGACTCGAGTCCCAGAGACTGTTTTGAAAGTGCTGGAAATACTTCCAGGTTTATGTAAGGAAAATGTAAGGTGGGTGGGGAGGTGCAAGTGAGCAGTGAAGGTCAAATCCTCATTGTCTTGGAGTCAATCAAGGGGATGGGGCTTGCTGGCTCTGAGTGGTCCTGATGCTCGAGGGGTAGTTTTGGTTCCCATCAGGGGGTGCTTTGTCCTTAGGGTCTTCCCCCTGAGCCAAGAGACAAGCTGAGAAGAAGAAAGTTTGAGGTCAAAATGGAGGCAGCTGAAATCCTCTTTCATGGCTCTCCAGCATTCTCTTTGACAGTCCTGGTCACGGAGGTGGTTTCCATTTTTCCACTCTTACTATCCACACTGCGTAAATATGCTTGCAAACACAGGCATTTGAGAGTATTTCTGCAAGACAGATTGTATCTAGGTTTTTTTTTTTTTTTTTTTTCAGATTTTCTTTTTAGAGTAATCTCTACACCCAACACAAGGCTCAGACTTAAAACCCCAAGATCAGGTGCTGCTCGCCCTACCAACTGAGACAGCCGGGCACCCCAGATTGTGTCTATTCTTGATGATTCCTTATACCTCCCTTCAAATATCCCCACCAAGTGAACCGGAGGAAAGGACTGCGCAGGTCCCCCCACTCCTCACCCCCTGCCTGTGGGAAGGGGTGAGCGAGGAGCTGGCAGCTGAGAGGCTGCTGGAGGAAGGCCAGGAGGAAGACAAATCTATAAGATTTGCCCTCAGAAGGGGGAGAGTGGCCAGGATGCAGGTGTGGAAGGAGAGTGTTTGCTACAAACGGTGAGAAAATAGCTTGTGGGAGCCTTTGTTCCTTGCGAAGAGTGATTGCCTTTGATGGGCTGTTAATAGGAGTCATTACGTGGTTATTAAGAAGGGAATGCAATGAGCCCAGCTCTGAATTGCTAAGTTCAGCGGTCTTCTGGTTTAACCATTGTCTTTCCCTCTGCACAGGAGTACAGGCTCCGTCCTTAGAGCCCCCTAGGAAGGGGGTGGAGGTGGTTTGACATTTTAGCTCCACAGGACAGACGATGCCTGCAGGTGCCAGTTACCACCTGGGGTAGCTAATGGGAGGGCGGGGGTGGGGAAAGCAGTGGGAAGGAAGAGACTAGAAGGGAGGGTGGGGGTGGGCCACAGAGGCAGAGTGATGGAGAGATATGGGAAGAGGGAGAGGGAGACAGTGGGAGAGGAGTGAGCACAGAGAGGCAGAGAGCAAGAGGAAGAAGGCAGGGAGAGAGAGAGAAGGAGTGGGGAGAGGAAAGGAAAATGAGAAGAATAGTTGTCCTAAATTCTAGGGCCTGGATTCCAGCCCAGCGCCAGAATCATCAGCACCACCTGTAAACAAATGCAGAGTCCCAGGCCACCCAGCCCTACTGCTTTACTTTCCGCATTTCACAAGATCCCCCTGGTGATTACTCTGCATGTCCAAGCTTGACTGAGCCCTGGTTTGGGGCTCACCAGGGCAAGGGACCCACATCTGTCCACAGGCCTGGGGTTAGCGTTGGCCATGCCTGAGCCAGGAGGACTCTCCAGCGCAGAGTCAAGCTGGGTGTGACCTTGCTTGAGAAAAGTGCTCAGGACGGGAAGAAAGGAGGAGAGGGGGTTGGAGGGCTTGGGGAGGGGGCAAGTTTGGGGTGTGTGGTCAGAGGTGTTGCTAAGGTGACATTCACAGAAAGTGCTGGAGGGAGAAGCAGCCCATGCAGCTCCCACGGGCTGGATTCCGTCCTGAGACCTTCACTGAATTCTTTCATTTCCCCCTTATGCCCCCAGAGGAAGGTTCACACCTTCTGCATCCTCAGGTGTTCAGGCCAAGTTCACTCTGAAGCCAAAGCCAGGAAGGATTTGAGCAGTTCTGGCCCAGTTATCTGCCTGCCTGGCGCAAGGCCGTCACTGGGGCAGCTGGAAAGAAGCATCTCTGCCACCTCCTGCCCACCTCCCCCCACCCCACCTATGCTTTCCGGCCTGTGTCACCTGGGATCTGCCTCATGCCCATTCCTGGGAGCTCTGCTCTTCTTCCCAAAGCCAGAGGCCTTTATGCTTCCCCTAAAAAGGTGGCTAAAAATGCAGACGGTGGTGGTGAGGAGGGAGTGACAATGAGGGGTTGTTGGGGGACAGCTACAGGCCTCCAGTACAACCCCCTTTTCATGGGCTGTGGTCAGGATGGTGAGTGACTTACTGGAGACCCCTGGTCCCATAGCCAGAGCCTAAACCACCCTGGATGCTGGCCTGTCGGTGCCCCCACAGAGCACAGCAGTCTCCTGTCTGGGGATTGGTGGTGACAGGCCCCGGGAGTGGCTGAGTCATAGCAAAGGTGGGTGCAGCCGCAGACTCAGGATCCGGAGCCCAGGGTGCGATTCCTGCCAATGCCATTGGGCAAGTCCCTTTACCTGTCTGGGCTTCACTTTCCTTACCTGTAAAACGGAGGTAATAAAAATCGCACCTACCTGTCGGGCTGTTTAGAGCGTAACTGCTCCGAGCAGTCAGTGTAGTAATCCACTCTGTCCGTACCATATTGCTTCATTACTGCTCTGACTTCCTCCAGTTTGGCTGGGGGAGCCTTTCCTGCCTGTGGAGAGGAGTCGGGGCTGCATGCAGGGTGCTAGGGGAGAGAGGACACGCTGGGGAACACGTGGGTCACCCACGAGCCAGGGCGAGCCTGGGTCAGGGTTGAACAAGGCTCCACCTCAGGCCGTGAACGGAGCTCGAACAGGAGAACAAGACCTTGGAGCACAGTGGGGCCACCAGCGCCACCTCACCTGAATTTGAGGGGTTTGCAAAGTTGGCAGTGCCTGCGGGGACAGAAGGAGGACATTGGGCTCCTCCACACATTCCGATCCTCCGGAACACCCGCCCGGCCAGTTTTCCATTGGCTGCCCCACGTGTGTTTGGAAGGAGATGGCAGGCGTTGGGGGTGTTTTGCCCCAAAGGGCTCTTTACGCCTTCCATCCTGCAGCCACATCCTTGTGTGCAGGTGACAGTCATGGGGCGACCAACCAGGGGTTTGGTCCAAACTAGTTTTATATATTTTTTTAAGATTTTATTTATTTATTCACGAGAGACACACAGAGGGAGGCAGAGACACAGGCAGAGGAGAGAAGCAGGCTCCCTGCAGGAATCCCGATGTGCGACTCAATCCCAGGTCTCCAGGATCATGCCCTGGGCCGAAGGCAGGCTCTAAACCGCTGAGCCACCCAGGGATCCCCTAAACTAGTTTTAAATGCATTCAGGGTGCCATCTCAGCCTAAGTGTGGACCCAGGGAGAACTCAGAGCCTCTGCCACCTGCTGGGGGTCCAGCTGGCTCGGGCCAAGCCCGGCGCTCAAGGCCTCCGTGCCCTGGACTTGGGGCCCTCCTCTCCCTCATCTCACCTGAGCAGCTGGAAGCCAGGGTACACCTGAGCGAGCTGATCTCTCTGCCCAGGAGGCCAGACCCACTCCGTTCCCTGCTGACTCCACAGCAGGGCCCACAACTCTCAGGCACATTGTCCCGCCCCGTCCCTGACCTGGTGGACACTTTCCTCCTCCTGCAGGCTGTGGGGGGGCTCCTTGCTGGTTCAGCATCTCGTTTCCAGACTATCTGCTGACTCGGTGAGTGAAGGAGTGCTCTTCCTTCTCTCCAAGGAGGTCTCTATGTTTGCTTTCTAGAATTAAGGCTTTCTCATTACAGTCTCTGCTCCTGCTTCCCACCAAAATGTCAAGGAGTTCCCACTCTTCAGCATAGGGAATAGAAAGGAAACTAAATTTATCTGGCGTTTGTTTTGCATGAATAGCATGGAGCCAGCCTTTATCAGACCAAGTGTTTCAAAACGAGAAGGTCTGGCTGAAATACTGTTTTTCTCCTCCTGTCCTTTCCTTTCTCTCCTCATCTTTACAAGGCTGCTCCACTCCAGATCACATGAATCAGAGTCTCTGGGGGATGGAATGGGGCTTGAGGGTTTTTTTTTTTTTTTTCTTTTTCTTTTCTTTCTTTTAGGTGTCCTAGGTAATTCTAATGTGCAGCCAGGGCTTCAGGGTAATTGTTTTCATTAGGAACAGAAATCCCAGAGGCCATCGATATGGAAAGGAGCAGCAGTAGCTGTAGTAATACCACTGGGACCTGGTATGTTTCTCTCTCCTTTTTTTCTATTGTCCTTTATGTTGGCTCTTCTTTAGCCCTAACCTCTGAGTCACAAGATGGCTGCAGCAGCTCCTGGCTTTACATCCTCAACTTCAAGCCCTCCGGAAAGAATATCCAGCTGATGACTCCATCTCATTGGTGCTTGCTCTCCCCATCTCGGCTGGCTTGTTTCTGTTATTCATTTCTAAATGTAGGTTTTCTCCAGTAGAGGGACTGGTGCATTTTCAACTTAGGATGAGTGGGTAGTTGTAGTGGGGGATGTGTGAGTTGCTGGGGGAGCACAGAGTCGGGTTACTGGCCAGGAGAGGTTTGGTGACAGCTAAGGGGAGGCCTAGAGGAAAGAGTGTTCCCAGCAGAGCAACTAGAATGTACAAAAGCTAGAGGTGAACCTGGGAGGATTCGATCCTGTGGTCATCAGCAGCCCGCTGGGGAGGTGTGATATTGTGGTTTATAATAAGAAATATGTCTTTGGTCTTTATCCCATTTCTGGCACCTCCTAAAACCCTTGGAATTTACTAAGTGGTAAGAGGATAAATGTGCCTTAGGTTATTTGTAACAAGCCCCTTTCAGGGCACCTGGGTGGCTCAGTCAGTGAAGCATCTGCCTTCAGCGCAGGTCCTGATCCCAGGGTCCTGGGATGGAGCCTCACATGGAGCTCCCTGCTCAATGGGGAGTCTGCTTCTTCCTCTCCCTCTGCTGCTCCACACCCCCTCCCCTTGTACTCTGTCAAATAAATAAATAAAACCTTTGAAACAAGGCTTTTTTGATGGGACCTGAGTTTACATTAATGAGGGGCCTTTAGGAAAGCCCCCAAGGCTGGGGCTGGTTGCCAGGGCAACCAACCACGTAGTCAGAGGCTTGGCACTTTTAGCCCCCATCCCACTTTGGGGAAGGAGAGAGAGGAGCTGGAGGCTGGATCAGTCACCAGTGGCCAATGGTTTAATCAGTCCGGCCTACATAAGGAAGCCTCCATTAAAAACCTTAGACTTGGGGATTCCTGGGTGGCTCAGCGGTTTAGAGCCTGCCTTTGGCCCGGGGCATGATTCTGGAGACCTGGGATCCAGTCGCACATCGGGTTCCCTGCATGGAGCCTGCTTCTCCCTCTGCCTGTGTCTCTGCCTCTCTCTCTCTATGTCTATCATAAATAAATAAGACCTCTTTTTAAAAAAAAAACCCTAGACTTGTGGGTGCTCTCAGAACTTCCAGATGGGTGAACAAGAACACGACTCCGTGCTAGAACGGTGGCACACCCAACTCCGTGGGGACAGAAGCTCCTGTGCTGGGGACCCGTCCAGACCTGACCTTGCCCTATGTATCTCTATCTGGCCATTCCTTGGTGTCCGCCCGTATTCAAACTGGTTATCTAGGAAGTAAACTGTTTTCCTGGGTTCTGAGCCACTCTAGTACTTCTCTTTTATAGCCCGTGGGTCAGAAGTACAGGTAACAGCTTTTGGATTTGGGATTGGCATCTGAAGTGTGGCGGCCAATTTCGTGGGGTTGAGCGGGTGTCAGAATTGCTTTGTGGTCTGGGGAAACCTCCCCCTACGTTTTGGTGACCATAAGTGCTAGAAGTGTTGAGTACTGAGACTGAGCACAGGTGTTTCCCATGCTGGAGCTAATAGGTACATGCAGCCTAACAAGGCATATAGTTTAACAAATTAAAAATTAAATAGTGCCCTCCGAGGCTTATAATGCAAAAACCTGCAAAACCCTATTTCTTCCCCCCTTCTTGATGCTCAGTGGTAACAATTTTTTCTGCTTTTCTAGAAATGTGTTCTAGGGGCATGTGCGTGGCTCAGTCCGGTTAAGGGTTCGACTCAGGTCATGATCTCAGGGTCCTGAGATTGAGGCCTGTGCTGGGCATGGAGCCTGCTTAGGGTTTTCTCTCTCCCTCTGCCTCTCCTCCCACCTCTCTAAAAGGAAGAAAGAAAAGAGAGAAAGAAAGAAATGTCTTCTGGTTTCTGCATTTGTTCCAATGTTTACGCTGCTCTTGATGTTTCCATTTTAGACACTGATGACTTCCTACTCTGGAAGATGGGGATTTAAACCTATTTCAGCCTCCCCTGCCCCCCGCCCCCAGATGTCCATCCCTTAACCCCCTAAAACTGTGTTACCTTATATGGCAAAAGAGATTTTGCCGATGTGATTCAGGTTAAGAACCTGAATGTGGGCAGATTATCCTGGGGTACCTGGGTGGGCTCAATCGAATCACCTGAGTCCTTAAGAGTGAAAGGCAGCAGAATGGGTCAGCGATCTGACAAAGGAACGGGAGGCAGGAGAGAGTTGAAGTCCCCAAAGATGCAGGATGGGGGCCCAGAGTCAGGGACTTGTGGGCAGCCTCCAGAAGCAGGAACAGACCTCAGCTGAGAGCCAGCAAGGAAATGGGGACTTCAGCCCTACCCGTGTGGCAAGGAACTGAATTCCACCCACAACCTGAATGAGCAAGGAAATAGATTCTCTCCTAGAGCCTCCAGAAAGGACGCAGCCCTGCACGCACATTGATTTAGCCTAGTGAGACTCATTTCAGACTTTTGACATCCAGAATGGTAAGAAAATAAGTTGTTATTTTTGTAAACTACTATATTGGTTTGTTTGAACTACTAATTTGTTACAATAGCGATAGAAGACTAAAAGACCTCCTACCCTGACAGTGCATACTTGTGCCATCCCCTCTTCTGGTGTATTTACACATTTATGTGAGATTACAGTGTTTTCATTAATAAGGCTAAATATTGTTCCCAACTGATCCACCTAGTGAACCGTGATTATTTTTTTCTTATACATTTTGTTTACTTGAAATTAATAATTGCCTTTTTTTGGTTTACTTAATTTTTTGGCACGCTTATGAATTCAGCCCTAAATATTTGGTCACAGTTGATCCATCATGGGCTTAGCTGCAAAAGATTATACACTCTAGCTAGAGGAGGAATTCATTACAGGATGTTGACCAGCTCCAGGATTTTGGGTTTGGTGACATCATGTTCAGGGACCGTTAGCAGACCACAGGGCTAGTCAGGGATGCCCATCTTCCACTGCTCTTGTCCCTGAAAGTTGGATGGTTTCCCCCTCTTAGCTGCCCTTGAGAAGCAGGTGTTTTTCATTGACACCTGCTGCTTTTTCTCTTGGAATGAAATCTCACCTGCGTTCCGCCCTCCATTGGTGGGGCTGAGGTTACATGTTCACACCCCAGCTGCAAGGAACTCTGGGAGAGCTCCCCTTGCATCTGGATTAGTTGCTCTCCAGATCTGCTTTATGGAAGTCATTCTGGGAGCTCCCTTCAACATCTTTCCAGGTATTTTCTACCCCCCCCATCTCTGTGTTGGACCCTCCCATTTCCTGAATTCCTTGTCTTTCTTTTCCTCGTGTTAGTCTCCAGTAACAAGAGGAAGAACATTCTTGATTCTTGCAAGTCTGAAAATGCCTGTTCTATCAGCCCACTGACAGTTTAGCTAGAAACAGGGTTCTAGATTGAGAATACTCTTCAGAATTTTGAGTTCTATTGTGTCCTAGCTTCTGGGGAGAAACTCCATACCATTATAATTGTTGCTTTTTTGCGCGTAGATATTTTTTTCCTCTATCTCTCTGGACATCTGTAGAATCTTCTCCCTGGTTCAAATTTCCCTGTCACCAGTGCCTTCATGTAGGTTTGTTTTTACCCATAATGCTGGTACTTGGTAGGCCTTTTTTTTTTTTTTAATTTTATTTATTTATGATAGTCACACAGAGAGAGAGAGAGGCAGAGACACAGGCAGAGGGAGAAGCAGGCTCCATGCACCAGGAGCCTGACGTGGGATTCGATCCCGGGTCTCCAGGATCGTGCCCTGGGCCAAAGGCAGGCGCCAAACCGCTGCGCCACCCAGGGATCCCTTGGTAGGCCTTTTTGATTTGGAAGCTCAGGGCTTTTATTTTGAACTTTTTTTTTTTTTTTTGATGACTTCTCTGTTCTTTCTTACTGGGATGTCTCTTATTTTGATGCTGGATCTCTTAAAGTTCTCCACCCTTCTGTTTTTCTTCTATCTGCTCTTTTTGGGGAGGTTTTTTCCTTCCTTTTTTAAAAAAGATTTTATTTATTTATTCATGAGACACACACAGAGAGAGGCAGAGACACAGGCAGAGGGAGAAGCAGGCTCCATGCAGGGAACCTGATATGGGACTCAATCCCGGGACCCTGGGATCACGCCCTGGGCCGGAGGCAGACACTTAACCGACTATGCCACCCAGGTGCCTCTGGGGAGGTTATTTATTTATTTATTTATTTATTTATTTATTTATTTTTTTTTTTAATTTTTATTTATTTATGATAGTCACAGAGAGAGAGAGAGGCAGAGACACAGGCAGAGGGAGAAGCAGGCTCCATGCACTGGGAGCCCGACGTGGGATTCGATCCCGGGTCTCCAGGATCGCGCCCTGGGCCAAAGGCAGGCGCCAAACCGCTGCGCCACCCAGGGATCCCTATTTATTTTTTTTAAATATTTTTTTTCAACTTTTATTTATTTATGATAGTCACAGAGAGAGAGAGAGAGAGAGAGAGAGAGGCAGAGACACAGGCCGAGGGAGAAGCAGGCTCCATGCACCGGGAGCCCGATGTGGGATTCGATCCCGGGTCTCCAGGATCGCGCCCTGGGCCAAAGGCAGGCGCCAAACCGCTGCGCCACCCAGGGATCCCGAGGTTATTTTTTTTATCTTCAACTTCCAAACCTTTATAGGGGATGTCATTTCTACTGTCATAAGACTGTATTTAGTTCTAAGTATTAAAATGATAGTATCCTGTTCCGATTTTATGGATTTAATGTTTTTGTTAAGTCTTTGAGAATCTAAGATCTTAGAAATTAATGATTGTCTTTCCCCCCAAAAGATTTTTCTCTTCCTGCACTTTCCTCCGAATTATTTTATATACAGTTGACCCCTGAACAACATGAGGGTTAGGGGCACTGACCCACTGCACAGTTGAAAATCTGCATATACCTTTGAACTCCTCCAAAAAACTGAACTAATAGCCTACTGCTGACCACAAGTCTTACCGATAACAGCTGATTACTGCGTACTTTGTCTATATACTATATTCTGACAAATTGCAGCTAGAGAAAAGAAAAGTTATTAATCATAAGAGAGGGATGCCTGGGTGGCTCAGCGGTTGAGTGCCCTCAGCCCAGGACGTGATCCTGGAGACCCGGGATCGAGTCCCACATTGGGCTCGGAGCCTGCTTCTCCCTCTGCCTGTGTCTCTGCCTCTCTCTCTCTGTGTCTCTCATAAATAATAAAATATTTAAAAAAATCATAAGAGAAAATACATTTATGGTATTGTATCAAAAAAAATCTGCATCTAAGTGGACCCACACAGTTCAAGCCCATTTTTGTTCGAGGGTCAAATGTACTTGATTATTTTGGTCTGGCTTTCACGTTAGAGGTTTTGCTCCTATCTCTGGTGGCCATTGCTGGTCCAGCCATATAATTTCAAGGTAGGTATTAGTATGCTGATTGGATGCTCTGATTACACGAGTGGGCTTGCCACCTGCAGGCTTCACAGCTGGGCTGTGGTTTTCAACCCCTGCACATTAGAATCACCTGGGGAGCTTTTACAACTGGAGGCCTGACCCTCCCTGACTAATGAAATCGGAATCTCCGGAGGGCTGGGTTCTGGGATTGGTTGGTTTTTAAAATTCCCCAGGGTAATTCTAATGGCAGGTCAAATTGAGAACCTGCTGTAGGGTAATCTGGCTCAGCTCTCTTGGGAAACAGCAACAACAGCCAATATGTAAGTAGATTCCCTGCACCGGGAATCCTCCGCGTCAGACCCACTGTGCTATCTCCCTGCTCTAAAATAGAAACTACAGGAAATAATAGAGTAGGTGTAGGAAATTGTGTTTTCTTTGATGGAGTTTAATTCTAAATTAAGTTTTCCTGAAAGAAAAGCAGGGAAATTTTTTTTTTTTTTTAACTATCATTTGTTCTTAGAGGACACAAAACAAATGTGCTAGCACTTGGAGATCTTTTCTATTGAGAACTTCTCCCATGAATAGAGTTCCAGGAGCACCTGGGTGGCTCAGTCCCTCCAGCGTCACCTTTTGATTTGGGCTCAGGTCAGGATCTCAGGGTCCTGGGATTGAGCCCCGCCTTGGGCTCCCTGCTTGGCAGGGAGTCTGTCTCCCTCTCTCTCTCCTCCCTCTCTTCCTCCTCCTTCTCCCCCTGCCTGCCTCCCACCCCCACTCTCGTGTGTGTGTGTGTGTGTGTGTGTGTGTGTGTGTGTGTACCCAGTACTCTCTAAAATCTTAAATTTTTTCCCCCAATTTCCTTTTTTGCTAGCATTCTGAGATCTGAGTGGTGAAAGAAGACTGGGATTCTCAATATCTAAGTTTTGACTTTAAATGTCCTGTTTTTGGCGCAGGTTCCCCACCCTCCCTGGGTTCCTGGATGTCCCCCAGCATAGCGATCCTGCTTCCTGTCTCCAGTGAATCAGCCTCCAGTCCTCCACGGGGGGGTGCGGGTGGCAGGTGGCAGAAGGGGTTTGGCCCAATTACAGGAGTGGAAGGAGTCACCAGGGTCTAACCTCTGCGTAGTAGTTTGTAGTTCGCTTTCAGTGAATTGACGTTGTTTTCAACCCTGTTCTCTCTCTTTCTGCCAGGGGTACCCTGATCTGGTGTAAATCTTTTTCCCTTCTGTTCTATCCGTGACAATTTATCCATCTGCTCTCCAGGTTCCAAAATCTTGTTATTGCTCTTTCTCCTTTTTTTCTTTTCTTTTTTTTTTTTTGCTCACCCTTATGTGTTTTGTTCCTTTACCAAAGGTGGTAATGGGATTCGGGGAGGACTCCCCGGTGAACGTGTTCGATCCATCCTCATCCATCAGTCGTTTTCACCATGTCAATGGTGAAAAAAGTTCAGTTCATTTTCACCAATGAACTCGTAGTAGGAGTTAGTAGGAGTTCATTGTGCTGCTCGGTGTGGACACGTGAGTGATTTCAACTTTAGCGAGTGGCTGCGTTCACAGTTTCACAGTTAACTCTTCAGGTGTAATTTATTCTCCCATGAGGCACAGATTTCACTGCGAACAAAATGGTCTTTTGGAACCTTCCAGCGTGATGGGCTGTGGGGGTGGAAAGGCTCTGTGTAGAACACTGATGGCACAAACTTTTTTTCTTTTCTTGAGACCATTTGGTGTCCTTTGTGCACAGAAATGTCACGGAGCGGATCATCGATGCCGCTGAGTGGCGAGCTGGGGGATATTTGCCACACTTCTGGCTTCACGTGGGTTTCTGTTCACAACTGCTGCTGGAATGAGGCCCATGGGCTTGCTTTCCCAGAGAGTGAGAGCTGCACATCTCATTTTTTTGTTTGGACATAAACATTCCTTCCCTTGTTGCCAAACGACTGGATTTGTAACGTTGAGCTCTGCACCCTGGACTGAGAAATGCATTTCCTGGAAAGAAAAGAAGTCGGGTTCCTGGGGATTTGACTTTCCAGGGAGGTGTCTTGAGCTAGTAGGGATCCATGTGGTTCTCTTTTTGACCAAGTGGTGGAGGCAGGGGTTAGAGGGGTGAGGGGTCCCCAGGAGAAGCTGTTGTCCGTGGCCCCTGTCTGCTGCCTGGGGTGGAGGCAGGCGTGGCTGTGGCCAGGGGGAGGACCAGGTTCCTTGAGAAAGCCCCCAGATGGCAGGTGGGGAAGGAGGCGTCCAGAATCCGGACTCTTGGCTGCAGGCAGGCTGCCAACTCCGGTGAACTTTTGACAACCCATTTCGATATTTTATCCTCCCCACGGTGGAGGCAGCTCTGGGGGAGTAGAAAGAGGCCATACTGCAAGATCTTGCTGGTTAGAGAGCCTCCTCCCCTCCACCTCTCGATGAGGGTCTGCAAACTTTTTCTGTATGGGGCCAGATAGCTAACATTACAGGCTTTGTGGGCTGTGCAGTCTCAGTTGCACATATTTTTGTTTCGTTTGGTACAACCCTTTAAAAATGTTAAAGTGTTCTCAGCTGGCTGGCATCCGAGGAGGCTGAGGGCAGGAGTTGGCTGGAGGGTCGTGCTTTGCCAAACCCTGCATCATGTCCCTCCAAGTATTTCTCTCCTAAAGCCTCCCACAATCTGAATGATTTTATTGTGCTTGTTTTCTGCTTCCTCTGTGAACTTCACAAGGGCAAGAGCCTTGGCTGCTTTATCCTCTGCTCTGTCTTTAAGGCCCAGGGCAGTGCCTGGCACAGAGGGGCCTTCCAGGATGAGCTGAGTGATTGAATGTGTTATTAGTTCTAATTTCATCTCTGGTAACTCATCTGTGAAACAAGGGACATGACCTGGGTGGTCTCCGGAGGGACCTTCCAGAGCTTAAGTTCTGAGATTCTAATTCACGGAGCAGCGTGGGACTTGGGTTCATATTACAGCTGTGTGTGGACTCTCCAGACCTCCCAGCCCACGTCTGAGTGCAGAGTGGGGGTGAAGCAAACAGCCCTAGGAGCAGAGGGCTGCCTCTGGCCTCTCACCTACATCCTTCTGACATATTGGCCCATGCTGCCTGTGCTCTAAGGGGGAGTTTTCTTTCAAAAACAACATTGGATCCTATCCATGCTCTGCTGATAGTTTGCTGCTCCAGCCCCTGCAAGCAGGTCAGGTAGTCAAATTGTACAACTGGTCTGAGCACAGGGTCTGACCAGTCAGGACAGGTGGCTGCCTGCAAACCACTGGAGCTGCCATGGTGATGCCCACAGCTGTCCTGCCTGTGTCCTCTACTTCTTCAACCTTACCCAGCCTGTCACCTGGGTGTGAGCATTCCCATACCTCCTTTCTTTATTCCTGCTGATTCTTCCAGCTGGAATGGCCTGCCCAAAACTGCTTTTTTTTTTTTTTTTGCCTAGCAAATTCCTTTGCATCCTTTATTTTATTTTTTTAATTTTTATTTATTTATGATAGTCACACGCACACACAGAGAGAGGCAGAGACACAGGCAGAGGGAGAAGCAGGCTCCATGCACCGGGAGCCCGACGTGGGATTCGATCCCGGGTCTCCAGGATTGCGCCCTGAGCCAAAGGCAGGCGCTAAACCGTTGCGCCACCCAGGGATCCCCCTTTGCATCCTTTAAAACCCAGCTTAGCTATCAGTGTCTCCGTCCCCCAGGCACACTTAACTGCTCCCTTACCTGTGTTCCCATAGTACTTTAAGTCTTCTGGGTCATTACGCTTCTATGGTATTATTATTATTTTAAGATCTTATTTATTTATTTGAGAGAGACATGGAGACAGAGATAGAGAGAGAGAGCATGAATGGGGAGGAGACGTAGAAGCAGGCTCCCCCCTGAGCAGAGAGCCTGAGATCCCTGCGAAGGCAGATGCTTAACCAGACTGAGCCACCCAGGAGCCCCTTGTATGGTATCAGTGTCATTGCCTCAGGTTTGTCTCCCCTCTGGACTTGGTCCTTAAAGCCTGGCTCCTAAAAGCCTCAGTAAATGTTTACAGAATGAAAGGGATTTAAATCAGATGAATGAGGCGCACACGGCTGATTTCAGGGACGATGAGTCTGGCATCAGGATGACATTTCCTCTCCTGGGTTTGATACTTGGCTTCATCACAGTGGTAAGTAGGCATTTTTGTGAGGCTCTTGCATGTTGAGAGAATTGGATGGCAGCACCGGGCAGCTGGTCCTTTAAGAACTGGCACCTGTTCTAATGGTACCGCAGGCCACTTGGGCCACCTGCGGGGAGTTACCTCATTGCTGGGGCCCTGGTTGCCTTTTCCTCTGGAGGGATTGCAGCATTGCCTCTGAGGTCCCTTCTGGAACTAAAGTGTCAGTTGATTCCACAAAAGAAGTGTTGTGTTATTAAATCGTCTTTTTTATCTGCTGATCAAATACTACCCAGTATTTAAAGATTTATTTAGGGATCCCTGGGTGGCACAGCGGTTTGGCGCCTGCCTTTGGCCCAGGGCGCGATCCTGGAGACCCGGGATTGAATCCCACATCGGGCTCCAGATGCATGGAGCCTGCTTCTCCCTCTGCCTGTGTCTCTGCCTCTCTCTCTCTCTCTATCTGTGACTATCATAAAAAAAAAAAAAAAAAAGATTTATTTATTTATGAGAGACCATGAAAGAATGAGAGCAAGAGCCAGAGAGAGAGAGAGAGAGAATCTCAAGCCAACTCCATGCTGAGCAGGGAGCCCGAGGCAGGGCTTATCTCACGACCCACCGACCGACCGTGGGATCACAACCCGAGCCAAAACCAAGAGTTGGCCACTCAACCAGTTGCACCATATAGGTGGCCCAAATGCTACCCAGTCTTTTTAAATGCCTCCCTTGGGAAACTCCCAGGTACCAAACTGGAATCCCTCTGTAGGACCTCCATGCTCCTTAGCACATGTGCACATGGCACCTGTAATTCTGGAATGTCAAGGCTGTCTGTATGGAGCCCGCATCCAGCACTGCACAGAGAACGCACCTGTCACCTACTGCTCAGCCTTCCTGACACTTGTGCCCCTTCCTCAGTGAGGCTCAGAGGGGTGCAGGGAATGGCTGAGGGTGTGCTCTCCAGCCCACCCCTGAAGTCACCTAGAGATTAGTCCCTGCACACTGGGGACATCCTTTCCGAGGCTGTTCTTGGGGCAGATGCTGGCCTGTGTGCATGGCTAGTCTGAAGTGCTAGGGAATCATTAAGGCCTTGGCAGGGAATAGAATGGACACCCGAGTGGGATCCCTGATATCCCTGTGCTTAGGGACTGCTCACAGAGGGGAGGGGAGAAAGGAATGCCCCTGGGATGGGGGCCTGACCATTCCTGATGAGAAGGGCAAGGCCAGCTGGTGGTGTGACTCAATTCTCCTACTCCCCTGTCCTGCCACCCTCACCCTCTTGCTGGGACCTCCATTGGATGAGCCCAGCCAGAAGTTGAGACACCCAGGGCAGGGTGGGGGAGGCCAGGAAGGCATCCAGCTAGCGGGGCTTCCATGCTCCTAGCCTGCAGTTGCATCTGAGTAATCTCTGGTACAAAACACAGCATCCTGTTTTCGTGATCCTACTGCTCCTGTTCAATCAGAAAATGTGCCAGTCCCGGAACTCAGTGTGTGGCTTTATTTCCGACTGGATGCCTCCCTTTCTCTAAATGTGAAGCATTTGAACAGTCCCGCATTTGGTGTAATTGCTCCTTCTGTTCCTTTGCTTGTACCTCCCTGACCTTGAAAGAGCCATTTTCCAGGACTGCTGCTAATGGACCTTCACACGATGACAATAAAATATCCTGGCGCTCGGAGAAGAGAAAGGAGAAGCCGTCTTGAATGATTCTTCGTGTTATCCAATGTCTTATGAATCGGCCAAGGTGACAGATTCCCTCTGCGCTTTGGCCTCATTCGTCTGGCCCCCCCTGGTGCTGGGAATGATGCCGTGTTTTAAAATACTTTACCATTTTTGCAAAACCCACCTTGAGTAATGTCATGGCCCGCTGCTGACCCTCGGGGCGGCCTCTCCAACCTACCGAGTGGGGCGGGTCCTGTGAGTGGATGCGTTGGAAATGTTCAGTGAGTTTTCTGAGACTCAAAAGATGCCTGTAGCTGGGAAGCTGAATCTTTAGGCTTTTGTACTTGTCATCTCTGTCCACTTCCAGAATACAGCCGACCTCCAACGTGGGGAATGAGGGGTCAAAGGTCTGCGGCCTGTCCTGAAGGTCTGATACACAGATCCCCAGCTGCACCTGCTTATGCCCTCCTGGCCAGAGGGTGGAAATGAATCCTTGCAGGACACGCCTCTGCAATTCTCCCTGGGAGTGAGTGACCATGTGGTTGGAGACCTTGGCAGTTTGTCTAGCACTGTCTGGCAGCTGCCGGAGGCTTCCATGGGATGGAGGGGTACCCAGTGGGGCGGTGAGCTGCCTCTGCACCCAGGTCCCCAGAGGGTGTGAGTGCAGGATACGGAGTTCTTATAGGGCCTGAGATCCACGGTTCAGATCCATCCTCATTCAGAAAGCCTGGCTGTGATGCTGGGAGCCTCAGCTGAGGGTTGTAGTGGTCCCTACCTGCTGGCCTGGATGGCAGGAGAACTGGGTTCTCCTCCGGCTCTGGCCTCTAACTTCCTAGGGACCCTAGACGGGTGTCCTTTCTCCTTTATGTTTCTCATTAGCAAGGTGAGGAGTGGAGGGGTGAGGTGGGGTCCCTTCTGGACCTGACAGCCCCGCTTTGCTGTCATCGGGGGTCCCTTTGCTCCTGTCCCAGCCCCAGACCAGGAACCGCGGCTCAGAGTGCCTCTCCTGCTGTGAGCTCAGTACTCCAGCAGTCCTGCAGTGTGGCTGTGGTGAGCTCCTCACTCACTGGAGGGGACCCAATGAGGACCTTTGACCCTGTGTAAGGTCCCCACATTGGAGGGTGAGGCCCGAGGTCAGCACCTCTGATGGTAAACTCTGTGCTGACTTCACATCTTTAGACCACTGCCTAAGCCCCTACCCTTCTGGCGGGGGTGGGGTGGGCGTGGGTGGGTGTTGGGGGCAGAGTGTATAATCCCACCCATTTGAGCTTTCTGGTGCTGCCACCCACTGTGAGCTTTGTGGCTTAAAACCTCACAGATTTATTTTCTTACGATTCTGTGGGTCCCAGTTTGACACAAGTCTCACTGGGCTAAAATCAAGGTGTGGGCAGGACGGTGTTCCTTCATTTCCTTGCCTTGTCCAGCTGCTAGAGGTTGCCTGCATTCTTTAGTTTGTGGTCCCTTCCTCCCCCTTCAAAACCAGTGGGTATGGGTCTCCCACTTTGTACCCCCCCTCTTTTTAAAAGATTTTATTTATTCATTCATGAGAGGCACAGAGGGGCAGAGGGAGAAGCAGGGTCTGTGCAGGGAGCCCGAGGCAGGACTCGATCCCGGGACTCCAGGATCACACCCTGGGCTGAAGGCAGACGCCAAACTGCTGAGCCACCCAAGGGATCCCCTATACCTCCCCTTCCTTTCTCCCTTCTCTGACTCACCCCACCACTTCTTTTAAGGCCTCCTGGGGCTCGATTGGGCCCATGCAGGGAATCCGATAGTCTCCCCATCTGAAGATCCTTAGTCTTATG
This sequence comes from Canis lupus dingo, assembly GCF_003254725.2. Classification (NCBI taxonomy): domain Eukaryota; kingdom Metazoa; phylum Chordata; class Mammalia; order Carnivora; family Canidae; genus Canis; species Canis lupus. The sequence continues at coordinate 29,398,895 of NC_064270.1, read as the reverse complement.
CACATCTGTAAATCCTGTGGCCACATAAGGTAACCACAGCTTCTGGGGGATTAGGTTGTGGACATTTTAGGGGGGCAGCACGATTTTGTCTGCCATCCTACGCCACTCTGAGGCTTGAGCCATAATAGGTTTCCTTTGGTGTCTCAGTTCAGGTGCTGGAGAGGAGTCCTCCCCAGTCGTAGCAGCTGAGGTAGCTGGTCTGTACGCCACACTCTTATGGCCCTTTATCATCCATATCACCGTGGCAGTGGCCTGGACTCTTGGAGGTGATAGAGCAGAAGTCTAACCGGGGCCTCCTCTCAGCCACTGTCCCCCTGCATCTCGCTCTGTTACTCTTCTCAGACTGCCTCTTGGGGGCTGAATTGTGGCCCCCACAAATTTACATAGATGTTCCAAGTCCTGGTCATCAGTGCCTCAGATTATGACCCTAGCCCTCAGGGGTAAAGCCTGGCTGAGCTGTGTCTCAGCCTTCAGCCTCCTCGCCTGTCCCTTCGTCAGCTCCGGCCACACTGGCCTTCCACATACTCATTTCTTAACAGCCTTTTTTGGGTCATTGTAATGGACCTAGAGTAAGCTGGATGTTGTGCAATCTGATGGGTTTAAAAAGATTTTTTTTTTAAATCTGATGAGTTTTTTTTTTTTTTTTAATCTGATGAGTTTTGACATATGTATACACCTGCATAGCCGTCACCACTGTCAAGATGATGAACAGGTCACTGACCCTTGGGAATCTCTCCCCCCTGCCCTACTTCCCAGCTCAGGCAACCCCTGCCACCAAAGATTACCTTTGCTAGAATTTTATATAATTGGAATCTTCCAGGAAGTGTTTTTGTTTTGTACAGTGGCCTCTTTCTAGGTTCTTGGAACTCCTGCTGCCCTCCTGCCGTGGGATCTGACCCTCCTCTTTCCATACTCTCCCTCACCTCTGTTTAGCATCCCTGAGCTCTCCTTGGTTCCTCAGAGAAACCTTCCCAGAGCCCCCAGACCAAAAGGGCCCCTACTTAATGTCCCATGCTGGCCCCACATCCTCTCCCAGCCACCTTCCGCAGGTACATTTCACATTGTCTTTGTTTTTTATTTTATTTATTTTGTTTTTATTGACGTTCGATTTGCCAACATCTAGTATAACACCCACATCCATCAAGTGCCCCCCTCAGAGCCCGTCACCCAGTCACCCCACCCCACCCACCCACCTCCTCTTCCACTACCCTTTGTTTGTTCCCCAGAGTCAGGAGTCCTCGTGGTTTGTCTCCCTCTCTGATTTTTCCCCACTCAGTTCCCCTCCTTTCCTTATAATCCCTTTCACTATTTCTTATATTCCCCATATGAATGAAACCATATGATGATAGTCCTCCAATTTTCACATTGTCTTTGTGACAAATGCTGTTTCACCCACCAGTCTCCACTGGTGGCAGGTGCTCTGTGAGCCCTGGCACCTGGCAAATGGGTGATACAGAGGAGGCACCGGACAGACAAATGCATCCCTGCCACACGGGGCTCAAGAGCTGGTCTGTGCAGTCAGCCTGCCTGATGGTCTTGGGCAAGATCATCCAGCCTTCTTTACACCTTTGGTTCCCCATCTTTAAAATGGGCACAGCAACTGTGCTCACCTCACCATGTTGTGGTAAAGTCTAAGGGAGGCAATGCATGGGAGGAATTTCAGAGAGCCCCTGACACATAGTTAGCACTGAGCTGCTGAAGGTCCTTTCGGGGGCTATCGAGGATTAGAAGATAGTTCTGTGGCTCAAAGCTAAATTTTTCTTCTTCCAAATGATGGGCCTGCAGGGCTAGTTTTTTTTTTTTTTCTTCCCCTTTTGCTAACAAGCCCGTAGTTACAGGTTTCTTGTTGGATTGGTAATGTGGGAGAATTAACCGAGCGGGGATAAATCACTGTGCGAGCCTGGGTCCAGTCCAGGGTTGGGATTTCATTAGCTGTTGGCAGCACTGGCCTCTCCTCGAGTCCTCTTCCTGGGGACTCAGGCTGGATTTATTCGGTGCATATGTTTATGTCGTGGACCCCGAAAAATGGCCCTGTGGGGTGCGTTGGAAAGTAAAGCCGACAGGCGGGCAGGGAAGCTGTAACTGTGGCTGTGGAGAGTGGATTTCCCATCATGCTGACATCAGTAAAGCCCCACAGGCTTCTCAAGCCAGTCCTCATGGGTTGTGCCCTGGCCTCAGGTAGAGCTTGCTTTAGAGAATATGCTGGGATCAGTAGGCTTTTGAATGCGATGGTCTCTCCAGGCTGATGAGGTCATGCCCAACTGAAGGAGCCCTGAAGACCGGGGTTGGAGGCATTGGGCTCTGTGTAATTGGGCAAGATGCTGGGCCAGGCCTGTGTGGGTCTGGGTTCAGACACAACTCTGGACAGTGTACTCCAGGTGAATGGGACTCGCTGGAGTTGCACAGTAGACAACCTGTGCAGCTGTATGTGGTTGCTCTGTCCAGGGTACTGGTTTGTAGATTAATATTTCAAGGCAAGCGCTCAGACCCTTAGGAACATTGAGGAAAGCAGTAAGGAGTGGAAGAGAAAGCTGGCAATCTGTGGGAGGGCAGATGGCAAAGCCCTTAGAGCCTCTGCTGTTGCATCTGTAACACAAGGATCATCTCTCATGCCTCACTCACTGCACGGGGTTATTGGGAGGATGATGTGAGCTGGGGCATGCAGAATCTTTGTACGCTGCTGAGTAGGATGGGCAAGTATTGCTTAGCTCTTTGTGCTCTGGTCCAAGGGTGAGCTCTGGGCTCTCCAAATTACAGTTGTCCCCAAGAGAAGCACTAGCACCGTCGCTGCCTTGACATGAGATTTTGGTTTTCTGGGAGAGAGCCAGAGCCCACACTGGTGGGTGTTGGGAGGCAGAAGAGGGAACCAAAGGGGCCACAGAGCAGAGCTTCCTCCCACATGGCCTCCTGCTTGCTGAAGGTGCCAGGGAAGAACGGACAAAGCAGGCTCTTAGCACCCGGGGCTTGACGTTCCACCTGACAGGTGCTTCTGAGGCCAAGGCACTGCTCTGCTCAGTGTCCCCACATGGCATCAGTGCACACTGGCAGCAGGACACAGTCCTGAGTGACCTGGAGCAGCCTTCCTCCTGTCTCCTGTGGTATCAAGTAGTAAGTGTGTGGGCTCTAGAGCAAGCTGGAATGTGGTTTGAGTCTCCTATAGTGCTCTGGCTTTGGGAGAACTGGTCTACCTCCCTGCCAACCCCCCCACCCCCCAGCTTCTCTTCCTGTCAAGCGAAGGTAGCAATAGCACCTCTCAGAGTCTGCTGTGAGAATTTAGTGAGCCCAGTGCCAAGGTGCTCCAGAGGGACTTGGCTCTCAGGGGAGGCAAGAAACAAAAAGTGCCAAGGGATGGCACCTGTTTCCCCTGGGAGTCACCAGTTTTTGCAAGCGGAGAACTGGGAGTGGCTCCCTTTATGTCTGGGGGTTTTGGGCTGGTGGGCTGCCTCCTTGTGTGGGGCATGTTCCCAACCGGGTTGGGAAGTAGGGGGTGACCTTGTCTGCTCCGAGCCCCGGAACTGCCAGGATATTTTTTGGAGGGAAAAATCCCAGCACTAAAAGTCCCTAGCACAAAACCCAATAAATCTCAAAGACTCATAAATGAGATGGTCCCAATATACTGATCTGCCTTCCTAGACCCCCAGGACAGACCTATGCAAAGAAAGTCCCAGATAATATAGGTCACCCCACAGTATTACAAGCTCCTGATGGTTCTGCTTCTTTCTTCTGAATACTCAAGGCAGCCCCCATGGAGGAAACAGATAGCATTTCTCTGAACTATCAGCAGCTGGTCCGGGCTTTCTCCAGGTTATTTGGAGAAATAGGGTGGCAAGCGCTCAAAGGCAACTCTGCTTCCTGGGATGAATCCTATGGCTTGAGGCTATACCTGGACTCCTAACAGATGAGAGTTGGGCTCCATCCATCAGCATTCTGGAACTTTCCCTGCTGCCCAGGGCTCACATGCACCAGGGGTCTATGGGGCTGTTCATTTGTGGGTGTTGTGGCCTGACCGGGAGGCACCTTTCTCTGTGGGTATCTTGACTCCAGGTACCTGGAAGCTCAAGGAAAAGCAACAAGCATAGGCTGAGTTGGGTTTCCATGTAGGGAAGGAGACTAGGGACCCAGGGCTTTTGAGGCTTATATTTGGGGATCTCCCTCCTCAGATCAAACAGTCCAAGTGAATTATTAATAGTCGTCAAAAGAAAGACCACTTATTGAGCATGCACTGTTTCAGACACTGAGTTCGAGGTAACTGGGTTATCACTGGGTCCCCTGTGTCCTGGTCTCTGTGAGGAGCCACTTTCAAGGAATATAGAGTGGCACCTCCGAGGCAATTAAAGGTAGTTCACATGCTGACTCCATCTCTTGAGGAGGATCAAAGGCAGGAACCTATTCTCCGTGTGGTGTGTAACACGTTACACTTGTGCTTTCTGATGCTGTTCACATGGTTGCTCTCCCCAAACTTGCTTGTGTTGGGTGGGGGGTGGTCAGAGGCCAGAGTCGGGGGGTCGGGGCTCAGTCCTCATGGCCTTCTTGGGAACTTGCTCACCTTTACCCCAGCGGCCCTATCCTTCTCTTCTGACAGACAAGGCATCAGTCCAAAATGGCAAAATGTAGTTGGTGGCATCCATGAGTTGATGAGTCGTTTTAGTTTTTTTTTTTTTTTTTTTTTAAATAAATGAGATTAAAACTTTTTTTCCCCAAACAGGGCAAAGTTTCTTCTGTATGATTTATTATAACTGGAGTTATTTTTAAAGAATGGGTGTTCAGAGGTGCCTGGGAGGCTTAATCAGTTGAGCATCTGACTCTTGATTTTGGCTTAGGTCATGATCTCAGGGTCAAGAGATCAAGCCCCGCATCAGGCTCCAAGCTCAGTGGGGCATCTGCTTGGGATTCTCTCTCCTTCTCCCTCTGCCCATCACCACCCCCCCCCCCCCCACTCATCAGGTATGTGCTTTCTCTCTCTCTCTCTCTCAAAATAAATCTTAAAATGTAGAGAATGGTTGTTGGAAGCTGAAACACCGGAGTGTTGTATAAATCAGAATAAGATGTGCTTTCTCCCGTGGTGGCCCGTGCTCACCTGAAAGCCATGAAAGACAGTCTCAAGGCTGGGAGAACAGTGAGGTCAAAGGTCAAGAAGCCGTCTCTCCAGCATTAGACTCAGGTTGGCAGAAAATCAGCTTTGGGGTCCCGTTTCAGAGGATTCAGGCCTGGGAGAGCCAAATGAGCATTTGAAAAGTTTCCTAGGAAGACGCCCATGCCCCTTCGAGGGAAATGATCCAGGTACAGGTAGCCCTAGCTTGTGGATCTGTCTGGCTATTTTTAAATTTTAATTTTTTAAATTTTCTGTTAGATTTTATTTATTTAACAGCACACAAGCAGGGGGAGTGGCAGGCGGAGGGAGAGGGAGACGCAGGCTCACGGCTGAGCAAGGAGCCCGATGCTGTCTGCTTATCTTTAATAGGCTAAGTCAACTGCATCCCTTCAAATTCCCAAGCCGTGGGGAGAGGATGCCACTTGTCACAGCTCCTTCTGCCTCCTGCCAGTGCAACCTGCTGTCCCCATGGCTGGGAGCCCCCCGTGGGCACCTTCTGCCATCTTGCCCAGGGCCACACCTGACCTCCTGAGGAGACAGGTGTCACGGTGTTCCCCACGCGAGGCCGGCTTCGTCACGGGGTGAACAGAAACAAGCTCCAGGCTCTCCTCTGTGCTGTGAGTTTCTGTTCAGGACTGGGGGAGACTCCAAGTGAACTCGGGTGGAATTTCAGGGCAATCTCGGCAGAGCCTTATCTTGGGATGGAGGTGGCGACCTGAAGGCTTGGCTCAGTCGTGGGAGGGTGGGTTTCCTGGGGTCTCTGACTTAACGACTCCTTCCTCTCCTTCATGGAAGTCCCAGGCCACCTCTGTGCTTCGGTGGACCCTGTCCACAGGGCTGAATGTCACCTTGTGCTGGGCTGACATTGTACGATGACGGTGACGATACCTGGTGCCCGCGCCTCGGACAGGCCAAGGGCTCGGTGCGCAGTAGCTCCCCTACATGAGCCCCCTGGAAGCTGCTGTTCTAGACGTGGGACCTGTCTGTTCTAGATGTGGGACGTATCTGTTCTAGACGTGGGACGCTGAGGCCCGGAGGGGTGGTTTGCCCAGGGTCACCCAGCTAGAAACAGGTGGAGTCAGAATTCAAATCCGGATTTTCCAGCTTGGAGCGTGGCTGTGGGTCAGAGCTCTTCCTTGGTTGGAGCTGGCTTTAGTTTCTCGTTGCCCCACCTTTTCCTTCAAAGGCCCTCGCTGTCTTCTGGTTTCTCATCTGCCACCCGTTCGCCTCCTTGGCTGGATCGCCTTCCTACTTGGCCAACTCCCACTCATTTCCAGGACCTGGCTCAGTGACTGTGACCTCCCCGCTCCCCCGCCCCAGTCCTGCCTGGGTGCCTCTCCTGGTGCTCGCCTAGCATCCTGGGCTTCCTCCCAGCAGCCTGGGGACCACTCACTGTTATAACTGGGTGCTTCTTGTCCATCTCCCCCGTCCATGCAAGCATCTTGAGAGTAGGGCCTGCTCACTGAATGTTTGATGAATGAATGAGTGAGCGAAGGATTAACTCCTGTCTCTTGCTGCCATGTCTGGGATTATCAACTCCATGTTTCTGGTCAGTGGTGCAGCCTGGTTGCTGGGCTTCCATCCCGTCTCTGCACCCTTGGGTTTCCCATCTGGAAGATGGGGAGGTTCACTGATCATCCTTGTAGGGTTGTAGTGTAGCTGACATGAGTGTGAACTCACGCCCGGAGCACTCAGAACAGCCCTGGCTGCCTGTGAGCCATCCTTACTTTGCCAGGTGCTTGGCATCCTGGGGGTGAGAGAGGCTTTGCCCTGGGCTGACCTACTTCTCCCTCAGGCGCTGCTCCCTGGGGTGAATGACTCAGCATTTGCAAGTTGGGTTTTCTTTTTTAAGGAGCCAGGTCATTTCCCCCATCAGAGCAAAGCTAGTAGGTGGGGTTAAATGCCAACTGATGGGGTGGGAGGGGGTGTTTGGGGGTGGGCAGGCGTTATAGGGGTGTGGTTGGAGGTTGGGGGATGGAAAACAAAGGAAATCATCCAGATAAAAAAACCAAGAGACTATTTGCTGCAGGGGACAGCAAATACAGTGTGAGCGTGTGAGAGTGTGTGTGTGTGTGTGTGTGTGTGTGTGTGTGTGTGTGTAGGGCATGAGAGGAACGAGCCAGGAGATGTCTGGAACACGGCTGTACTGGAACACGGCTGTAAGATGAGATTCGAAGTAGTACTTAAATGTCCCCAGATCTGTAGCTGCAACAGCCTGCGGTCTACCTCCTAACTCGACCCTGAGGTGACGCCCCAGGGAGGCAAATGTGTGTGTGTGTGTGTGTGGGGGGCAGTATATTCCCTCCATTACCTCTGTATTCTCTCTTGCAGTTTTCTAAACTGTATTCTGTAGAAACAAGTCCTGCCAGAGGCTCTTGGAGGAGGGTTCTCCGGTCACACAAATGGAGGAGACCACTCCTGTGTCTCTTCTGGGCATTCACAAGGCATTTTGCACTGGAAAGGCTCTGAGAAGGCCTGCAGTAAAGAAGTCCTTGTAATTTTGTTCAGGCCAGTGTTTCCCTGATTCCTTGACCAGGGAACCCCTTTTCTCATGTTACACCCATCCACATCTTGTGGTTCCAGAAAACTATAAGGGGACTAAAACCAGGGAACCTGCCCCTCTACCAAAAAGACTGGCACACAGTTTGTAACAGTATGACATTTGGAAACTTAAACATGAAAAATGAGTTAAAATCATTAGTTTAAATCATTAGTATTATGATTATAATATAATAATACATATATTATGTATTATATATGTAATACATATATACATATAATATATTAATATATATTATATAATACAATACATAATATAATATATATTATAATATATATTACATAATATATTATAATATATAATATAATACATAATATATAATACATATAATATATACATATAATACATGATATATAATTTAATTATAAAAATTAGTTAAAATCATTAGTATTAGTTTCTTAGAGCTGCTGTAACAAAGTATAAACCGGGTGAGTCAAAACAATGGACATTTCTTGTCTCCTAGTCCCTGAGGCCAGAAGCCTGCCATCAGGGTGTTGGCAGGGTCATGCTCCCTCTGCTGCCTGGAGAAGGGGGTCCCTCCTCTCCTCTCAGAGCTTCTGGTGGGTGCAGGCCTGTGGCAGCCTCACTCCAGGCTCTGCCTCTGTTTTCACGTGACCATCTTCCATCTGTGTGGAAGATGTCCTACGTCTTCCTACGTCTCTCTCTCCTTGCTGTGTTGGTTTAGGGTCTCCACCCTACACCAGTATGACTCCTCTTAACTAATTATATCTGCAACAACCCAACGAATGCAAGATCACGTTTTGAGGTTGTGGGGTTTAAGAGTTCAACATGTCTCTGTGGGGGACACCATTCAACCCCTAACCGAGACCCTTCCATGCAGGTGGTTCTGGGTTGGGAGTGAACTGTAACCATCCAGAAAGGTACCTTCTCTACCTTCAGAGACCCGGCAATGACGTTTGCCATGCACAGTAGTTCGTATGTGCTGAGGGTTTGCTGTCTGAGGGTGTTAGGATAGCTTTCCTTGAAACCTCCCGCAGGCATGAATGCTGGGTTCCACTGTTACTATGGGCCTAGGGACAGGCAGGTTCACTGAGGGGACACAGCTCGTCAGAGAACTGGAGTTTGGAACTTGGGCTGTGTGTCTGCACGGCCCTGGCTTTTATGTTCTGTGCTGTGGGACTTCAGGTGGAGATGAGTAGCTGGCTTCAGATAAGTTCCCGTCCTCCTTGTCACATGCATTTTTCACTCCCTCACTTTTTTCTTTTTGGTCTTCATATATTTATTAGCCACTTAGATTGGATTTTCAGTGAATTTATGTCCATATCCTTTACCGACTTCTTGGTTGCTTTTCTTTTTTTTTTTTTTTTTTCTTGGTTGCTTTTCTATTATCAATTCATGAGAACTCTCTCTACAAAGCAGGTAGTAACTCTCTCAAATGTAAATATTTTTCCCACCCAGCAATTTTTCCATTGGAAAGTATATAAGTATATATATCCATTGGAAAATATATAAGATATACTTATATCTTTTGCTATTCAAGAATGTTTAATATTTTTGGTTAAAATATCTTTTCTTTTTTTTTTTTTAAAGATTTTATTTATTCATGAGAGACACAGGGAAAGAGAGGCAGAGACACAAGCAGAGAGAGAAGCAGGGTCCATGCAGTGAGCCCGACGTGGGACTCGATCCCAGGTCTCCAGGATCAGGCCCTGGGCTGAAGGCGGCACTAAACCACTGAGCCACCCGGGCTGCCCTAAAATATCTTTTCTTTCATAAACTTCAAATTTTCTCTCTCCATTAAAAATTCCCCCCGATGCCTAACTTATATTGTCTCCTACATTGTGTGATTTTTATTGTTTTACTTTTGGCATGTGAGCCTTCATTCCATCTAGAACTTATTTTTGCGAATACTTTCAGGAAGGCATCCCGTGGTACTTTCCTCCAGAAAGAGAACCCCTTGGGCTGGCACCGTTTATAAGTAAATTGTCCTTTCCAGTCGAATTGCCAATTATTTGCTTTTCTCCAGGGAGGAAAAAACTGGGCAAGTGTCATGGAGGAGATGGGATTTCAGGAACTGCAGGAATGTGGGGAGGAGGGATCTCGTGAAGGGGTAGGGGTCCTAGAAAGAAGAAAGGGGGGCTGGCTGGGGATTGAGGGGTCCGACTGAGGAGACAGGGCAGGTGCCATGGGGTCAGAGAGCTAGGCAACACCAGGTTAGCTCTTACAGGGCAGGGCACCCCTCCTCTTCCAGTGTGTGTGGGGCCGGGGGTGCTGGAACACGGAGTCCCTGGCCAGAGTGACAGTGTGCCCGTGTCCACGGGTGTGGTCCTAAGTGATTGTCACTGGAGATCTGAGGTGTTGACAGGAAGGCAGTGCCCAGGTCTGGGAAGTGGGGAGGGGGGTCAGGGGGTACCTCAGAGGCTGGAAAACTGAGCAGGAGCCCAGTCCCCCTGCTATGGCCGGCAGATGTAGCAGCTGCCGTGCCTCCCACCCCGTCTCCTGGGCACTCACATGTCCATGAGCGCTGATGAGCCTGCCCTGGAAGCACCTGCTGCTCTGCCTGAGCGTACTCGCCCTGCACGTGGGCAGGCCAGACATGCTAATTAGTTAGCCAACGTCTCCAGGAGCAGCCCTCAACCCAGGGAGGCTGGAATTTGGTGTGTAAACCCTTGGCTTCCTTGGCCCTCTCTCAGAAGTCCTCAGCTTACTGATGGCCCCAGTTACCAAAGGCCATAACCTTCCCTGTCCCATCTCACAGCACTCCCCTACCTGTGCTTCCTTGTCTCGGGATCTGCTTCTGGGGAAACCCAAACACAGATGTTAGGTCAGGCCCCAGAGGGCTGGCTGGGACCTATCCCATCTCTCCTGCACCACACACAGTTGGTGCTCCGGCTTGGTGGGGGGTGGGGTGGGGTGGGAGCCTATGGGGAAGGGAAGAGGGACTTGCTGAGTTCACCTCCAGAGAAGGTGCAGCTTTGGAGGTTGTGAGTCAGCGAAGCTCACTTTCACTAGTTCAAACAACGCGGAGGAAACGTTGGTCCATGGAGCTGAGAAGTTCTGGTGGTGACACTAATTGGAGGCACGGCTGGGTCCATCTCATCTGCTTTCCTTGAGCATCTGCCTTTGGTTCAGGTTGTGATCCTAGGGTCCTGGGATCGAGTCCTGCATCAGGCTCCTCATAGGGAGCCTGCTTCTCCTTCTCTGTGTCTCTTATGAAACAGGAAACACCTGGCGCTCTCCATGTGGTTTCCCCTACCCTGGCCCCAGGTTTATATTCTTCCAGCTGAGCAATCCCAATAGAAAGACTGCCTCTTTTCAGATAATTTTGGGAAAAGTCTCAGCCTTGACCCTACTGAGTAAAGGACCTGATGTCTGACCCAGTCCCTGTGGCCAGGGGAGGGAGACAGGAGGAGGAGCTGGGAGCTGACTGGCCAGGCCTGGTCCTGGGCTGCCCACCCCGCGAATGGGCTCAGCCTCCCAAGAACTAAATGGTCTGATGCTGGGTCTGACATCCTCTCTTCTCCCAAAGATGGGCTCTGTTCCCTGTGGAAGAGGGACAGGGAAGTGAGAGCGACAGATGAGGGTGGGTGGGTGGGGCTGACGGAACAGTGGATAACAGAGAGACAAAGGCAAGAGGCCAGGGGCACGGGGAGAGGAAGGACCATTTTGATGAGTCTCTTGGGGAGCCCAGGCTGACAGATGTCTGCCCAGAAGCACTGTGAAGAGAAGGCAAGGCTTTAAATATATATATATATACACACACACCCACATTTTTTTGGGGGGGAGGGTTTGTTTTCAAACTTCTTGTTTTGAAATAATTTTAGGTTTAGCTGAGCGTTGCAGAGATAATGCAACTCTCCTGGAGGCCCTGATCTGGTTTCATGATAACAGCTTACATGCTCATCACACATTTATCAAAATTAATAAGTTGGGACACCTGGGTGGCTCAGTGGTTGAGCGTCTGCCTTTGGTTCAGGTCGTGATCCTGGGGTCCTGGGATCGAGTCCCGCATCAGGTTCCCCCTAGGGAGCCTGCTTCTTCCTCCATGTCTCTACCTCTCTCTGTGTCTTTCATGAATAAATAAATAAAATCTTTAAAAAAAAACCTAACAAGTTAACATTGCCGTTTCTATTAACTGCAGACTGTATCCAGATCTCCCTGTTTTCCCCCACTGATGCCCATTTTCTCTTCCAGGATTGATTTCAAGATCCTCCTTTGCTTTTAGTTGTCATGTGTCCTTATCTTATTTTTGTAAAAATATTTTATTTATTAGAGTGAGCATGAGCAGGGAGGGGCAGAGGGAAAGGGCGAGAGACTCTCAAACAGATGCTCCATGGAGCGTGGAGCCTGTCTTGGGGCTCGATCCTGTGTTTGCAAATCAAAACCTGAGCTAAAACCAGGAGTTGGATGCTTAACTGACTGAGCCACCCAGGTGCCTCATCCTTGTCTTATTTTTTAATCATCACATGGCTCTGATTGGTGACCACTTTCCTCATCTTTCCCTGCCTTTCCTTACCTGGACACTTTGGAAGAGAAGTGGTCAGATATTTCATCGACTGTCCCTCGATTTGGGTTTACCTGATATTTTCTTAGGCGCAGACTGAGGTGATGGGTTTGGGGAAGAAAAGCACAGGGGGAAGCCTTCTCAGTGCCTGTCTTCAGAGGGCACAGGTCACCAGCATGACTTATTGCTGCTGCTGTTGCCCAGGCAGTCACAAGAGCTCCTCTGCTGTCAAGTTCATGGTTTTCCTTTCCACGCTCCATTGGGATACAGGGGGCTTGGGACCAGATTGGCCCCAGGAAGGGAGAACTGGCACCGCTTCTGCCCTCCCAGGTCCCCGCTCTCTCTGGCCAGGCCTCCTCTTACATCTGCTGCCAAGTGCTGGAGCAGACACCAGGCCTCCTTTTGCTGTCACCCGGGGAAGGATGGCTGTGGCTTCTCCCCCAGGGCCTGAATTTTAGGGTCATCCCATCTGCTAGTTCACAGAACCATTGTGTTTCAGGTACGTCTGGTGGGGGGCTATGGTTGCCCACCTCTGGATTCTAACCGGGAAGCCTGCGCCAAAGGCAGGATGCAGTTTGTCCCGGTTCCCAGAGAAAGCTGGAATTTCCTCAGGGGTGAAGAGGATTTATTGAGGGCAAGGAGGGGCAGTTTCTCCCAGGAACTGGGGGGACCGACTTTCCGAGGAGGACACTTGCTGGGCAGAGGTAGGGAGCTCACACTGCGGGAAGGGGCTCAGGGACAGGGCTCATGTTGGTGTTGGTGACAGCCTGTTTGGCGGTGTACCCGTTGACCTGTGGCTGCTCTCTGAACATGCAACAGTTTGCAGATCCATTCGTTAGACTCCTGTTTGCAGTTACGTTCTGAAGGCTAATCAATTGTCAGAGTGAGTAAGACCTTGTGCTTTATTATTTATTTATTTTTTTAAAGTGTATTTTTAAGAAAGATTTTACTTATTTATGTGACAAGGAGTGTGAGCACAAGTAGGCAGAGAAGCAGGCTCCTTGCCAAGCAGAGAACCCAATGTGGGGCTCCATTCCAGGACCCCGGGATCGTGACCTGAGTCCCAAGCAGATGCCCAACCACCGAGCCATCCAGACACTCCAGACCTTGTGCTTTAAAAGGAAACCAAGAGGGGATCCCTGGGTGGCTCAGCGGTTTAGCGCCTGCCTTTGGCCCAGAGCACGATCCTGGAGTCCCGGGATCGAGTCCCACGTCGGGCTCCTGGCATGGAGCCTGCTTCTCCCTCCTCCTGTGTCTCTGCCTCTCTCTCTCTCTCTTTCTCTCTCTCTCTCTCTCTCTATGTCTATCGTAAATAAGTAAATAAATAAATCTTTAAAAAAAAATAAAAGGAAACCAAGGGGTGCCTGGTTGGCTCGGTCAGTAGAGCTTGCGACTCTTGATCTTGAGGTCGTGAGTTCGAGCCTGACATTGGATGGAAAGTTTACTTAAAAAAATAAATAAAAGGAAACCAAGACTAAAAGTAACTGTGGTTGGTAACTGAAAAACTTGGAGGTTTGTAGCATTCCTGTGCTCCTGTGGAATTCACATACTTTAGCTCTTACTGGAACTGAGGGACAGGCCGGGAAGACCTTGGATTTGAGTTTGGTGTCAGCCCTGTGAGGCTCAGGCTGTGGCCTTACACTTTATTGGTTTGGTGTGACCTCTGGCAAGCCTGAGGCCAGTGTCTCCTTTGAGAAATGGGGATAGTAATAGTCCAGCCATCTAGTCTTGCAGTGCAAGGGACTGTTTGCATTTGAGGTCATTAGGCAGGCCAGAAATTAAACCATAGGTGTGAAGGAGATTTTCTATTTGGCTCAAGAAGGAGGAGCAAGATTTGGGCGCAGTGTGCCTGGGGCTGAGAGGGCCTGTAGGGAGGGAGTACAGGGTCTGTTTGTCTTCATCCTTGGCTCCAAGGATTGGCTTTGGGCCTCTCGAGCAGCAGGAAAAGGAGTAATTGCTTTTGCAAGACGCTGGGCTCAGACAATGCTGCTTCGGGTCCTGGGGACACCGTGGGACCCTCACAGGGAGGCCCCTCTACCATTTGAGCCTGGAATGCCGAGAGGGAAGGGAACACAGCTGGCTGGCACCTTGTGGGCTTTGTGCTCTGGGAGACGGTGTCTGAACCCCAGCACAGGGGGCTGCATAAGACACGGTCCCTGAATGGTGTGTGCGCAGCCCAGAGGAGGCCGGAGTGGAGGAAGGTGACAGATTGTGGCTGAGCCCATGGTAGCCCAGGGGGTCCCAGAGAGGCCCCTGTGGGCAGAGGTTCGAGGTGGAGCCAAGACTCTGAGGTTGGTGTCTGTGACCTGGCACGATGCCCATGGGCCCACAGATGGTCCCCACCTGCAGGGGTGGCTGAAGACACCCGGGTCACTGTGATACCTGGCTCGAAGTCAGGGAGCCGAGTGCAAGCACGTAGGGGACGCACCGGCAGCTCATGGTGCTGTGACCGACTCTGGGCGCCCCACTCAGCCACCTGTTCACTGCTGGGAGCCTCAGCTCAACATTTGTGAGATGAGGATCATGAGAAGGACCTCCTTTGTCAGGGGGTGTTACAAGGATCCGATAAAGATGACTTCTGGGCAGCCCCGGTGGCGTAGTGGTTTAGCACCGCCTGCAGCCCAGGGTGTGATCCTGGAGACCCAGGATCGAGTCCCACGTCGGGCTCCCTGCATGGGGCCTGCTTCCCCCTCTGCCTGTGTCTCTGTCCCTCTCTCTCTGTGTATCTCTCATGAATAAATAAAATCTTAAAAAAAAAAAAAAAAAGATGACCTCTTCTCAGAGATGGAGAGACACGTACGAAGTCCTCGCAGCTGAGGGCGTCGGTGCCAGCTTCAGTTTGACCTTGAGGTCAGCATCGTGTCCCTGCTCAGTGGATGTGCCCAAAGGAACAGGTGAACACTGTTTCTCTACTCCGTAGCATCCCGTTAGAGCTCAGACGCACTACCTGGGGAAGTCCTGTTGTGAACACGCTGCTATGGAAATAGAACACAGAGCCTGAACCCTCGCCAGTGAAGGCAGCTAGTGGTCACGGGGGGACTGGGTCCCCCCAGCTACTGCACGTCGCTGTCTGATCTCACAGTGATCCTATGCAATGGGTCCTATCCTGGGACCCAGTTCCCATTGGGTAGAACTGCCATTGTGCAGAAAAGAAAACCAAGTCTTGGAGGTAGCCTGCCCCAGGAGGTAGAAGGCAAGCCCAGGATTTGAACCAGGTGGTTTTCTCCAGAGCCCCAAGTCTCCAGTCCTTGGCCATTTTGCAGTGGATGAAGCATAGAACTTGGTCTCCATTACTGGGGGGCCGTGCCTACAGCCCATTTCTGGTTCACTAACCCTGACCCCCCTGTACCACACCACAAATGAGCGGCTTGCGGGGGCTTGCTGCCAGGGTATGAAAGACCCCAGGCTTCCTCCAGGAATGACGTTAGGGGATTCAGAGGCAGAGATGGTTTCCGAAGAGCTATTGGAGCCAACGGTTATTATTTTTTTGGTACAATGGGTAAAATTTTCCTCTCCGTTCCTACTCCCCTGCTAAAAGACTCAATTGAATAAGTAAGAGAAACAGCAGCATGTGTTATTTGAAAACTGTTTAGTGCAATTACTGCTGCAGACTTTACTGAATTTGAGAATGATAGACGGCAGATCTTAATTTTCCAAGCTCTCCATTCCGGCGAGCAGTTTGTTAAAGACTAGCGGTGCGGCTAATCGCCGGTGCATAATGCCCACAAATACACGTTTTTCCTTTTTATATAACACATTATGCTAATCACCCTGTATTCCATTTTTCAATAAAAGGTCAGCAGAGCACTGTTTGTTCAGAATGTGCAATTTAAACTTCATGTCTGTCATTAGAGATAATCTAGGTTTGCTGTATCAAGTGGGGTTGTCATAGAAACCAGACCCGCAAGCTCTGTTTACGGCCTTTGGAGAATAAACACTTTGCATTTATTTCTCTGGAAAGGGGGAAAAAAAAAAAAAAACATCAGAAATCATCGAACAATTAAGTAAGGTTTGAAAACAAAGCAGTAATAGCCCAGAAGAGAGAGCTATGTCATTCATCAAAAATCAATAACTGTCACACAGTTGGTATGCCCGGGCATTCAAGCAGGTGACTGACGGAAGTGGTCAAGTATTTCCCCTGGGAAGAACAAGTGAGGGAGAGTGGATGTGTTATTATGCCGAGTACAGAATTAATTTAAGTGTGCTAATGGGTTTTATCCAAGCTATTATACCCTTGAAAAGCATTTTGTGTAAGTTGCATTGAGTGTCTGATCAGGCTTTTTATGCCACGTATTTGGTTATTTGTGAACCCCAAATAACTGAGATAATTCTATATTACGGTTTCTCTGGTCTCCCTATCATTTAGAAGGACCCTCTCTTGGGGCGCCTGGATGGCTCAGTCGGTTAAGCATCAGCCTTTGGCTCAGGTCATGATCCCTGGGGGAGGAGGGTGGTGCTTGCTTGGTGGGGAGTCTGCTTCTCCCTCTGCCTCTCCTCCTGGCTTGTGCTCGCTCTCTCAAATAAATAAAACCTTAAAAAAAAAAAAAAATAGAAGGACTCTCTCTGGAAGCAGTTCAGGAGTCCTGGGCCTTGGATTTTTTTTCCTTTAAGATCCTGCCTGAGAAGTATGATATTGACAGCTAGTTCAATTTGAAACCTCAGAAATCACCAAATATTTTGGAGCATAAGGATATCTCAAGTAGTGCATGGGACATACTTATTTGAAAATGATTTATTGCTTATCTGAAATTCAAATTTAACTGGATGTCCTGTATTATATCTGTCACTTTGTGTTTCAGGGGTTCAAGAAGATGAGGAGGTAATTCTCTGATCTCTCCTACCAGCCTCAGGCCTGTGCTTTCTTTAAGAGGGGAATGAGAAGTGTGTGCACAGGATGTGTGCATGATTCATCCTGTTAAATTACAGTGTAATTGTGGCTCTTATTTGCTGGAGACACCAGCAAAGTCAAGTTAAAAAAAATGTCACCTGTTTGCCAATGACCAAACAACCCTTTGGCATTGCCACTCGGTAAGGGGAAAGCTCCTGTTTTTTGTTTTGTTTTGTTTCCCCATTTGAAAGAGAGTTGTTGGGCCTTCTTTCCTGGGGGAGGAGCTAACCAGTCTTGATTGTTTTTAGATCTGGTCCCTAGTTATTTTTTGGAGCTGGGCCAGGGGAAGGACCCAAGTTTATCTGTTGCATATAATGTTCAACCTGGGGATGAAAGTGTGGGCTTCTATGGACTGTGGCCCTGTCCAAGGACCACCTCATTGTTGTAATCTCTACCCGTGCAACACAATTCACAGAAATCTGGTAATTGGGTAATATGGGAGGAGAAGAAATGAATTTCATCTGGGGAATCCAGGGATCCTTCTTAGAGGAGGGGGATTCTCAGCTGATCTTTGAAGTGGCCATTTATTAAATCAGGCTAGTTAACACTAGGCAAGTATATCTCTTACAAGGACACTCTCACTGGATTTGGGGGCCACTTCAATTGAGTATGATCTTATCTCGATCCTTATATACATCTGCAAAGACCCTCTTTCCAGAGATGGTCACATTCTGAGTTTCCAGGTGGACATGAATTTTTGGAGGATACTATTCAACCCATTCCAGTTGCCAATGATCAAAACTTGGTAAATGTCACAAAATTTAGGGATTTCTCTTGAACAGTCTAGCTTGCCCCAAAAGGCCTGCAATAGACTAGGGCAGAGGGGCAGCTGGCCCTTTCCCCAAGCATGCCTTCTCCAGGCACCTGGGTACTCTGCCCAGGCCCTGATTTAGTTTAGGTGGAGCAATTATGGTTCATTAATTTGGAAAGATACTCGAATATAAAAGTTTCTTTTTACTGCAGGATGCTATGCGGTGTGACTTTCCTAAATTAGAAGAGAGCACAGAGTATTTCCCAAATATATATAGCCATAGGAAATGCCCCCTTACCATCCCAGTTGTTGGAACTTGCATGGCATGGAACACAACACTGGGAAAAGACGTCATGATTTTTGATGAATGGCTGTCCCCCACCAAATGCTAGGCATTCTTAGAGCTTTTAGGAGGCCTCTAATTCTGGATAAAACTGCCTGGCTGCACAGTCCTGTGATTTTGGTTATTTAAAGGACAGGCTGGTCAAGGAGCTTTGGGCGATAAGGAAAGCCACCAGACACTGAGATCGTTGACAGAGGTCACCTCAAGGGAACCAGGGAGAGACTCCTGCAGGCTACCTGCACACTACCCAAAGAGGAAGAGCTGGGGAGAACCAGGACTGGGTCCTGCTGCCCCAAACAGGCTCTCCTCTCCTTGTCCGCTTTCAGGTTCTTTGGCACCAAGTCTAATCTTTGGAGGAGCTTCTGGCAGCACTTCCTATAGTGTCTGAGCCCAGATGAGTCTCCTGGAGGCCAGGGATGGTCTGTTCCCTGAGCTGTCACCTTTAGTCTCCTCTCTCTGCCACCAAATCCTACCACCAGCTCTACCCAGCAACCCCTTTTCCATGTGGGCCTGAAGAGCCAGGCAAAACCATTAACCTTAAATACTTTTACTTGGAAGTCACCTAGTATAATTTCTTCACTCATGTTTCTTGGTAATTCCATCCGGTGACTCCTAGCTGCAAGGGAGGCTGGGAACTAGGTGTTCTTATGCCCATCTCAAAATCAAGCCGCTCTTAAGGAAGACAGGGACACTGGGGTGTAACTAGCAGTCTGCTATAATATCCCTTACTTTGGACGAGACACTATTGATTTATTCTTTTTTATTTTTTTATTTTTTTTGACTTATTTTTTAAATGAAAAATTCCATACATGTTCATTGATGAAAATCTGCAAAATATTGACAATTGTCAAGAAGAGAAGAGCAATCAGTGGCCACTAATACTGCTTCCTTGAGATAACCATTGTTAGTACTGTATATAGACATTCCCTTGCCTCTCAACTTATTAAGATTTATTTACTTTTTAGAGAGAACAAGGCAGAGTGGGAGGGACAGAGGGGGAGGGAGAGAGAATCTCAAACAGACTCCTCACTAAGCTCAGAACCCAATGTGGAGCTCGATCCCATGACCTTGAGATCATGACCTGAGCTGAAACCAAAAGTTGGACACATAACTGACTGTGCCACTCAGGTGCCCCCTCTGTCCCCCAATTTTGAGGTCATCTCTTACATTTGATTTTATATCCTGTGTTTTCACATTTTCGCATGTCATTGAACTCTTCACAAATATTTTTACTGATGAAATGAGATTCGATCATAGGACTGTAATTATATGTACCATAATTTACTTAGTCGTTCCTCTAATGGATACCGAAATTGCTAGCAATTTTTTATTATTAACAATCAAGAACATTTCCTGGGCTTTGACCTCATTTTGGATTATTTCCTCAGGCTTGATTCTTGGAAGTGGAGTTACTGGTTCACGTGGGCTGATATTTCAGAGTTTCTTGATATGCAATGCCAAATAGCTTTCGTGAAAGCTGATTCACATCACTCTCTCCAGGACTAAGAAGAAATATAAATTTAAAGTCATCTGGGCCTTTACCTTTATGATATTAGTGGTCAATTGATTGTTGAAACTTTCTCTTCTGTGCCCCTTTAGCTAACTGGTGTCCTACCACACAGCTAATGTCATCATGTTTTTGGGAGGCTGGAAGCCAGGAGCATGGTAGCCCCCAGACTGGGCAGTCATTAGGTTTCACTGATGTTCCAGAGACATCTTCAGCTGCAGTTCTGTGCCTCTTGTGTTGGGCATTGCTGACCATCTCATCAGTAATGATGTTTCCAGGCTTCTTTATGTTTTCCTGCTTCTCTCTGTCCATGGCTGGTTCTTTGAGGGCTCTGATGATCAGAGAAGGGGTAAAAAGTACCATTATAGTCCAGTCTGACCATTATGGAGGGTCAGTTTCATTGTTGTCCTTAGCTCCTTCCATCACCAGAGCTCTTAGCCTTACCTTAAAAACAAACAAACAAACAAAAAACAAAAAAAACCCCCACCTTTTTAAGGGGCATCTGGGTGGCTCAGTCAGTTAAGCATCTGCCTTCAGCTCAGGGCATGATCTCAGGGTCCTGGGATTGAGCCCCACACCAGGCTCCCTACTTAGTGGGGAGCTTGCTTCTCCCTCTCCCTCTGCTGTTCCCCCTGCTTGTTCTCTCTGCCCCCCACCCCTCTCTGTTAAATAAAATCTTACAAATTTAAACCTCCTTTTATTTTAGAACAGTTTAGAATTTATAGTAAAATTGCAAAGATAGTACAGACAGTTCCCACATACACCTCACCCAGTTTCCCCTATTATTGTTTTACATTAGTGTACCACACTCTTATCATGGATGAACAAATAGCATTATTATTAATTCCATACCTTATTCATATTTCCTTAGTTGTTTTTTTTTGAAGATTTTATTTTTAAAAAGATTTTATTTATTTATTTATTCATGAGAGACAGAGAGAGGCAGAGACATAGGCAGAAGGAGAAGCAGGCTCCATGCAGGGAGTCCAATGTGGGACTCGATCCCAGGACTCCAGGATCACACCCTGAGCTGAAGGCAGATGCTCAACGGCTAAGCCACCCAGGTGTCTCTAAAGATTGTATTTATTCATGAGAGACAGAGGGAGAAGCAGGCTCTCTCTGGGGAGCCTGTTGTAGAACTCTATCCCAGGACCCCGGGATCACAACCTAAGTGGAAGGCAAATGTTCAACCACTGAGCCACCCAGGTGTCCCTGGATTTCCTTAGTTTTTAACCAAATGTCCTTTTTCTGTTCCAGAATCCCACACAGGATATCACATTATGTTAGTTGTCATATCTCCTTAGGCTCCTCTTGGCTGTGACAGTTTCTCAGACTTCCCTTGTTTTTTATGAATTTGTCGGTTTCTGAGGTATTCTGATTGGATATTTTATACTGTCGCTCAATTGGAATTTGTCTGCTCATCCCACCCCTCCTTGGTTTTTGGGAGGAAGACCTCAGAGCATTTAGCCATTCTAGATGCCCTATGTAGCAAATAGCCATTTGTAGATACCCTATATCCTATCAAGGGTCTATACTATCAACACGATTCATCACTATTGGTGTTGATCGTTTGGTCTAGGTGGTGGTTGTCAGTTTTCTTCCCTGTAAAGTGATTTTTTTTTCCTCCCTCCTTTCTATGCTGTGCTCTTTGGATGGAAGTCACTCTGTGTAGCCCATAGTTAAGGACTGGAGGGTTATATTTCACTTTCCTGAGGGCAAAGTGTTTACATAAATTATTTGGGATTCTTTTTGTATATTTTTTTTAATTTTTATTTATTTATGATAGTCACAGGAGAGAAAGAGAGGCAGAGACACAGGCAGAGAGAAGCAGGCTCCATGCACCGGGAGCCCGACGTGGGAATCGATCCTGGGTCTCCAGGATCACGCCCTAGGCCAAAGGCAGGCGCTAAACCACTGCGCCACCCAGGGATCCCAGAAATACAATTGATTTTTATATGTTTATCTCATATCCTACATCCTAGCTGAGATCATTTTTTAGTTTTAAGTTTTTATAGATTCTTTTAGATTTGCTATGTAAATATGTCATCTGTAAATAGGAATTTATTTCTCTCTTTCCTGTCTGTCGTTTCCTCTTCTTGCTTTATTGCTCTGGCTAAAACATCTAGCAGTATGTTGAATGAAAGTGGTAAGAGTGAATATTTTTTCCTCATTCCTAGTTTAGAAAGAAAACATTTGTCTTTCACTGTTAAGCATGATATTAGCTGTACGTGTTTATAGATGCTCTTTATCAAATTAAGGAAGTTCTTCCGTTCCTATTTCACTGAGAGTTTTTAACATCAAAGTGCTTTGAATTTTGTAAAATTATTTTTGTTTTTGCATCAGTTGAGATGATTATGTGCTTGTTCTTTTTAGCTTGTTAATATGGTAGATTACATTGATTGATTTTTCAATATTGAGCCAGTATTGCATCCAAGGAGTAAACTTGGTCTTAGAGTGTAATTCTTATTATTAATTGCTGAATTCTATTTGTTAGCATATTGCTAAGGACTGTTATGTTTATATTCATGAGGGATGTTGGTCTGTAGTTTTCTCTTTTTGTATTGTTTTTATCTGGCTTTGGTATCAAGGTAATAATACCTTCATAAAATGGATGAGGAAGCTGTTACCTCCTCTTCTATAGTCTTGCAGGGATTGTGCAGAATCAGTGTTAATTCCTCTTTAAACAATTTATAGAATCCTGCAGTGAAACTATCAGAATGTAGAAATCTCTGCTTTTGTTTTGTTTTGTTTTTTGAAGATGGCTTAAATCGTAAATTAAGTTTCCTTAATAGTTCTAGATCTACCTGAAAGATCTCTTCCACATTGGATGAGTCGTTTTTTGACTACTTCATCTAAGTGGTCAAATTTTTGTGTGTAGAGTTGTTCATAGTATTCCCTTTTTATCCTCTTGATGTTTGCAGGGTCTATGGTAATATCCTCTCTTTCATTCCTGATATTGATAATTTCTGTCTTTTTTTTGGTCAGTCTTGCCAGTGGTTTGTCAGATTTAATGTTTTTTTCAAAGCAGCAGCTTTTTGTTTTTTTTTTTTCCCTATTGAAAATCTATTTTTTTTTCAATTTCACTTATTTCTACTCACAGCTTATTATTCTCTTTGTTTTGCTTGTTTTGGGTTTGTTTTGCTCTTTTTGTCTAGGTTCTTGAAGTAGGAGTTTAGATGATTCACACTTTACTTTTTTTTTTTTTTTTAGATTTTATTTATTTGAGAGAGAAAGAGTGAGACAGAGCATGAGCAGTGGGGAAGGGCAGAAGGAGAGAGACAAGCCGTCCTCGCTGAGCAGAAGGCCTGATGCGGGACTCAATCCCAGGACTCTAAGATCATGACTCGAGCCAAAGGCAAACACTTAACTGAATGAGCCAAGCAGGTACCCTGATGCTTTACCTTTTTTCTAATATATATATATATATATATATATATAGTACTAATTTTCTAATGTATATGTATATAAATTATATATATATATATATATTTAGTACTATAAATTTCCCTTTCAATACTGCTTTTGCTGTGTGTCCAAATTTTTATACATTGTATTTTCATTTTCATTCAGTTCAGTCTATATTTTTTATTTCTCTTGAGATTTCCTCTTTTGCCTATGAGTGAGTGAGTTATTTATTTATTGCCTATGAGTTATTTAGAAGTGTGCTGTTTAGTTTTCAAGCATTTGGAATCTTTCCTGTTATCTTTTTTGTTATTGATTTCTTGTTTGATTCCATTGTGATTGGAAAGTACATCCTATATGATTTCAATTCTTTCAAATTTGTTGAGGTTTGTTTTATGGCTCAAAGTATGGTCTATCTTGATATATGTTCTGTAGACACTAGAAAATAATGTATATTCAGTTTTTGTTAGGGAGAGGATTCCATAAATGCCAGTTAGATTCTGTTGGTTGATATTGTTGAGTTCTTCTGTATTCTTGTTGACTTTGTCCAGGTGTTCAATCAATTGTTGAGAAGGGGGTTCTGAAATCTATAACTAGTTGTGGATTTGTCCATTTCTCCATCCACTTTATCAGTTTTTGCTTCATATATTTTGTAGCAAAAACTGTATTTTCTATTGGGTGATATATACACATTTAGAACTGCTATGTCCTCTTGGTCATTATAAAATGTTGTTGTCTGTGGTAATTTTCTGTGCTCTGATGTCTACCTTGTCTAATAGCAATAGAGCCACTCCCATTTCCTTTTGATTAATATTTACATGTTATCTTTTCCATCATCTTACTTTCAACCTGCCTATATTGTTATGCTTGAAGTGAATTTCATGTAGACAGAAGATAGTTGGATAATACTTTTAATCTACTCTCCCAATTTCTATCTTTTAATTGATATATCATTTATATTTAATATAATTATTGATATGCTAGGGCTGTCTGTCATTTAATTTGTTTTCTGTTTATTTTCTTTTTTTTCTCTATTTTCTTTTTTCCTACATTCCTATGAGTTACTTGACCATTCTTTAGAATTCCATTTTTATTTATTTGTAGTATTGAACATATCTTTTTATTTAGCTTTTTTATTGGTTGTTCTATCCATAGGTATTAGATTATATGTATGTGTGTGTGTGTGTATATATATCTATATATCTATATATCTATATCTATCTGTAACATATCACAGTATACCAGTATTGTCATTTTACCAATTCAAGTGAGATACCGAAACCTCACTTCCTTTATGTCCCTTTATCCTCTTTCGTTTATTATATAACTATCTTTAATATTTCTTCTACATACATTCAGAACTATACTGACAATGTTAAAACTTTTGCTTGATCTTCAAAAGGAATTTAGATAACTCAAGAGAAGGAAAGTTTATTTACCCCTATTTTTGCTTATCATGTCCTTTTCTCTTGATTTCTAAGGTTTTGTTTTCTTGTTTGTTTGTTTTTAATGTTTTTCTGTTTAGAGAACTTCCTTTAGCTATTCATTTAGAGTAGGTGTGCTGGGGACAAATTCTTAGTTTTTCTTAATCTGAGAATACCTTTACTTCCCCTTCATTCCTGAAGGATATTTTTGCTGGGTATAGGATTCTAGGTTAAGTCCTTTCTTTCACTACCTGAAAATTATTGTGCCACTTTCTGCTGGCCTCCATGGTTTCTGATGAGAGATCCACTGTCATTTTAATTGTTTTCCCCTAAAGAAAAGCTGTCATATTTTCTCTGGTTGATTTTTTTGTATATTTTTTATTGAAGTTTGATTTGCCAACATATAGCATAACACCCAGTGCTCATCCCGTCAAGTGCCCCCGTCAGTGCCTGACACCCAGTCACCCCATCCCCCCGCCCACCTCCCTTTCCACTACCCCTTGTTCATTTCCCAGAGTTAGGTGTCTCTTATGTTCTGTCACCCTTACTGACTGATATTTCCCACTCATTTTCTCTCCTTTCCCTTTTATTCCCCTTTACTATTTTTTATATTCCCCAAATGAATGAGACCATATAATGTTTGTCTTTCTCCAATTGACTTACTTCACTCAGCATAATACCCTCCATTTCTATCCATGTTGAAGCAAATGGTGGGTATTTGTCATTTCTAATGGCTGAGTAATATTCCGTTGTGTATATAGGCCACATCTTTATCCATTCATCTGTCGATGGACACCGAGGCTCGTTCCACAGTTTGGCTATTGTGGACATTGCTGCTATAAACATTGGGGTGCAGGTGTCCTGCCATTTCACTGCATCTGTATCTTTGGGGTAAATCCCCAGCAGTGCAATTGCTGGGTCATAGGGCAGGTCTATTTTTAACTCTTTGAGGAACCTCCACACAGTTTTCCATAGTGGCTGTACCAGTTCACATTCCCACCAACCATGCAAGAGGCTTCCCCTTTATCTACATCCTCTCCAACATTTATTGTTTCCTGTCTTGTTAATTTTCCCCATTCTCACTGGTGTGAGGTGGTATCTCATTGTGGTTTTGATTTGTATTTCCCTGATGGCAAGTGATGGAGAACATTTTCTCATGTGCTTGTTGGCTATGTCTATGTCTTCTTTGGTGAAATTTCTGTACATGTCTTTTGCTCATTTTATGATTGGATTGTTTGTTTCTTTGCTGTTGAATTTAATAAGTTCTTTATAGATCTTGGACACTAGCCCTTTATCTGATATGGCATTTGCAAATATTTTCTCCCATTCTGTAGGTTGTCTTTTAGTTTTGTTGACTGTTTCTTTTGCTGTGCAGAAGCTTTTTACTTGATTAAGTCCCAATAATTCATTTTTGCTTTTGTTTCCCTTGCCTTCATAGATGTATCTTTTTTTTTTTTTTCATAGATGTATCTTGCAAGAAGTTGCTGTGGCCAAGTTCAAAAAGGGTGTTGCCTGTGTTCTCCTCTAGGATTTTGATGGATTTTTGTCTCACATTTAGATCTTTCATCCATTTTGAGTTTATCTTTGTGTATGGTATAAGAGAATGGTCTAGTTTCATACTCTGATTTTAAGAATTTTTCTTTGTCTTTAGTTTAAAATTTTTAATTATAATGTATCTTTTTGTGAATTTATTTGGGCTTATCCTGTATGAGGTTTTATTAATCTTCTTAAATTGGTAGATTTATACCTCTTGCCAAACTTGATAAGTTTTCAGCTATTATTTCTTTGGGTACCTTTTCAGCCTCCTCCCCTTTCTCCACTCTTCTGGGACTCTGTTCTTTTTTGTTTATTTTTGTTTTTGTTTATTTTATTTGTTGTTTAGATTGGGTAATTTCTATTGTTCTGTCATCCAGTTCACTGATTCTTTCCTCTGTCTCCCATTTGGTTATTGAGGCCATTGACTGAGCTTTTATTTCAGTTACTGTATTTTTCAGTTCCAAAATTTCTCATCCTTCTTTATATACATTCTTTTTCTTTCCTGAGGCTTTCTATCTTTTCATTGACTTCAGGTGCATTTGTAATTGCTTGCTTAAGCATTTTTATCATGGCTGCTTTTAAATCTTAAGTGACATAATTCTTACATTCTTCTTGGTGTTGATGTCTATTGATTGTATTTTTTCATGTAGTTTGAGATCTTCCTGGATTGTGCTATGATGAGTGATTTTTTGCCTGAAACCTGGACATTTTTGTATTATGAGGTTATTTAATTTGTTTTGGCTGGATTTCTCTGACACCACTTCAGCAAGGAAGTTGTAGTGCTGCCTTGTTACTGTCAGGTGGAAGTAGAAGTCTAGGTTTCCTATGTGGCATTTGTTGACACCTGATTGGGGGGGGGGTGTTCCTTGTTACTGCTGGTTAGGATTCTGGCTACCCATGTAGTCTTCACTGACGTGGCAGGGATGGGGTTGCATTACCACTCTGCAGGGATGGAATAAAAGCCCTGCCTCCCGACTTGGTCTTTTCCGATACTGACTGGATATGGGTGTTGGGACACCTTGTTAAAGCCTCATGAGGATGGAAATCTAGGCTCCCCACTTTGGCCTTTGCTGGCATCAGTAGAGGTGGGATCACAATTTTTATTATAGTATTTGATTGAAGTAGAATGATTATTGGCTAAAAGTGTTCTGTCTTGCTAGACTGGTTCTTTTCAGACCCTTTGGCTAGAGAGAGCAGGTTTTCCTTTTCTTCCCTTTTTTCTCCCTGTGTGTGTTGGCATTTCTGGGTTGTTGGCTTCTTCATTCCATGTATGGGATATATGAAGCAAAAAGAAAACCCAGGGAGCTCAAAATATCATTTCTTGGATACTGAGGTCCCTAGCTGATCTATTGCCTTTTACCTTTTAGTCTACTTGCATTTTATATGTCATGTTATAAGTTTAGGGTTTTTAGTTGTATATACTGGAAGAAATAGGGAAAAACATGTCTATCCCATCTTCCTGGAATTGGAAGTATCTTCTGGACTCATGGATATTTATTTTCTACTTTAGGTTCTAATCTTTTTTTTTTAATTTTTATTTATTTATGATAGTCACAGAGAGAGAGAGAGAGAGAGAGAGAGAGGCAGAGACACAGGCAGAGGGAGAAGCAGGCTCCATGCACCGGGAGCCCGATGTGGGACTCGATCCCAGGTCTCCAGGATCGCGCCCTGGGCCAAAGGCAGGCGCCAAACCGCTGCACCACCCAGGGATCCCTATTTTCTACTTTAGGTTCTAATCTAATACTATTTTCTTTTTTGCTTAGAGTTTTCCAGCTATATTGGGAATGGAATCTCCTTTTTGCACCAGAATTCACCTGGGTTGCTTCAAGGATCAAGGAAGGAAGGAACCTCATCTCATGGAAGGACCAGAACTCCATTTCAATGTAGAAGGAGAGACTTGGCTTCTTTCAAGCCCTTCCCATCTGACAGCTTGAGTAGAGGCCTTACTTGTAGCCATTTCTGTGGCTCCCCCAAGAGTTTTCCTATATAAATTGGAGGTAGGCTGTTAACTGGTTGCAGGGCAAAGGCACCAGACTCCTGTCTGTCCTCCTTGGAGCCTTAATCTTGCCCATTTGATTGCGACCATTCTTCCTCCCATCTTACCTTGTGAGGAAATGGGATACAGCCAAGGTGATCACTTATCTGGGGTGACAGCAAGTAAACATGAAAAATGTGCTGAGGAACACAAGAGGACAGTGATCAGAAAGGCTTTTTCTTTCAACCTAAATCATGATGTTTTGGGCGTCGGCTAGAGTTTTCTAAGTTATTTATAACTGTCCATCCCTGTTAGGGGATATATGTTTTATCTAAAAATAGGTAATCTTTCCTAATCAAATGATAAATGTGTGTGTCCCAAATGGAAGCCCCATAGTTACCCACCTCATTACAGAAGTTCAGGTGAATAATGGAAATATTACCAGCATGACACTGGATCAGATGCTTCAAGATTCTCAGTATTTGGAAGTTAGGGCTCTTTAAGTTTTTTGGTGGAAGGTCCTTCATGCTAGTAGAGGTAGCCCTTACAAGTCAAGTCCTTTTAGAATGATATTCAAAGTACTTCTTATTCCTAGCAGCTAATGATTGTGTGCGTAGGAGGTTATGTTGTGTTCCTTTGGAGTTTATGTCACATACAGACAGCATCTGGCTCTTTATCTCCAATCCTTCTTGAGGGATCCCAGTGGGGCATCTCAGTCCCAGACTTAGTGGGTGTCTAATACTCATTTCCTCGTTACACAAAGGGAAATTCACAGAGTGTTAGAGCTGGCAGGAAGCTAATTATTGCTTCTCAACTCTGGTTGCTATTTAAAAATTTCTGGAAAAATAAAAACACTAATGCCTGGGCCCAGTCTCTAGAGATTCTGACTTTTTACACCAGCCCAATAAAGTAGGTAGTGTTATTATTTCTTCTTAATAGATATAGGCCCTGAGACCTGGACTAAGTTTCCCTCAGACCCCATAGTTACTCATGGAGGAGCAGGATTTAAGCCCAAGTGGTTCGAGTTTGGAATCCCAGATTATAGTAACCCACTACCTGGAGGTGGGCCTTGACACACATGGTTTCCTTCTCCTATGCCAGGGATTCTCCAGTTAGAATCACCTGGGGAGATTTTGACAAATATGGACACTAAGATCCCAACCTTATATTCTGGTCTGGGATGAGGCCAGTGCATCGATGGGTTTTTAGATATCTCCAGGTGATTTGAGTGAGCATCCAGGATCAAGAACCACTGTCTATGTTTGATCATATAAACCACCTGCCACTTTTTAGAAACAGACCTCAATGCCCAGAGGTGGAAGTGAGCCAGAGGTAGTGCTAGGACTCAGATGCGGCCCAATTTTCTATCCAGAAGAGGCATCTGGCTGAATAAGGCCCTTGATCTTTTTATTTATTTATTTTTGGGGGTTATATTTTTATTAAAATATTTTTAACCCATTGAGGACATTGCAAGATTGGGGAAATTTCATATAGAGGTCCGGATTTTAGAATTCACTAGAAATGTTAGAGTATCTGGTAATACTTGGCTGGAGCTGAGCAGTAGCTGATGCCTTGTGGCAGGATTGTCCTTACCACTTAGACCTATTCCACTGCCTTCCTGGCATTCCCATTGCTGTTTCCCAAAGGTGCTGGAGTTTACAACCACCATATTTCTCCCATGCTATCCATCATAAAAAGTTGTGTAGTTGTCTTAGTTGCTCTTCTAGATTGCAAACATGGTAAGATTTTCAACCTGGGGACAATTCTCTTCCCTAGAGAACATATGGCAATGTCTGGAGATCTGTTTGGTTGTCATACTGATAGGGGGTATTGTGAGAGGACAGCATTGCTGACTTCTCATGGGTAGAGGTCAGAAAGGCTGCTAAACATCCCACAAACAAACATCCCTGCAACTAAGAATTAACTGGCCCCGAACGTCAGCAGTACAGAGGTTGAGAAACTGCCTTAAGTGTACTGTCTGTGTCTCTTGCTCACCTCTGAGTCCCCAGCCTGGCTGGTGGCACATAGTAGACAGTCAATTAAATGTCAGCTGGCGGCCTGACGGATGTCAGACTGTTGGCTTTTCCCCTGCTCCCGCTGGGCTTCTGCCTAACGCATCGTTGCTTTGCTCTGTGTGCACCATATGGCCCTGAAATAAGTGAGTGAGTCAATAAAAAGCCTGCCATATGCGAAGTAAGTGATCTTATGAATGAAATCCAGAGCAGGGACACAATTATTTCTTCTGAAGAAAGAGACTAATTAAACACACAATTGCAGCAAGCACATTTGCTGGGAGAACTGAAGGCGTTCTGCTGTAGGAAGAAGTATTGCTCATTCCTAAGGAAGGGTAATAGGGAGGAAGTCTTAATCATGCTTTTAATGATCAAAGGTGTCTTTAAAATCAATCCTTTCATTAACTGGGTGAAGAATGATACTGACCTAGTGGGACATTTCAGGCAGTATAAATTAACTATAAATTGCTGCGAACGATCTGCCTGGTATCTAGCTCCCATACTTTTGCTGGAAGGGGTAGAAGGAAATTCAGTTAAGGCTGATATTAAATAACCCAAGCTAGGGGGGACCCCTGGGTAGCTTCTCCAGGTAAGTGTCTGCTTTCAGGTCATGATCCCAGGGTCCTGGGATTGAGTCCTACATCGGGCTTCCTGCTTAATAAAATCTATTAATCTGTCTATCTTAAAAAAAAAAACAAACAAACCCCAAACCCAAACTCGGGTATGCTGAATTAAGGCTTCATGTCACCCTTTTGGTGACCACTTGGGATTGGGGTCCATGCTGGACTTAGCCTGGCTACCACTGTGTCTAGCCTTGCAGCTATGTCCAAAATGAGGTGGCAAATTTAGGGTGACCAGCCATCTGGGTTTGTCTGGGACTGTCTCAGTTTTAGTACTGGAAATCCTGTGTTCTGGAAAATTCCTCTGTGAAAAGTTCTGGATTTCAGTGAGGAGTGTAGTAGATCATGGGACAAGTACAAAAACCATACTGTGATCCAAAATATAGTGCTAAAAGCAATACTGTTCTAGTGTTAAATGGATGTGAAAGAGGTGGTCATTTGCCTTCTATATTTGCTGTGGCTGTTCTTGCCACTGTTCTTGCCACTGCTGATGTTGGCAACCATGGGCAGCCTTTGGAAGGCGCCCTTTGTTCATCCTTGCTCATCTAAGACTCCTCTTCCTTGTTTATTCAACACAGAGAGAGGGTTGTAATGAGTGCCAAGTGAAATAAGGCCATCAAATGCCCACTGAAGAGCTTGGTTCAGAGCAAGTGCCCAATAAATGTTAAATGACACTACTAAAATAATTGTACCACAATGATTATTATTACTGTTAGTGTAAACCTCTCAGTGGATGTGATCAGCCAAGAAAGGGCAGCACAGGTCTTTAACCTGAACATCTTTCTTGTAAGCACCAGCTCTTCTTGGATGATGGGGACTCCCATTCTATGTGGCAGGGAGATGGGGTGATTGCCTTGGACCATGTTCTTTGAGCTCCAGTCACTTGGACAGGGATTTGGGGAGTGGATGTGGGAAATAGGGAGGAGACCAGTTGGGGCCCCCAGAGACCCAAGTTTAGAGTGATGATGGACTCACTCATCCTTTTCCCTAGAGAAGTCCCTTCTATAAGTTGTTATTTTGGTGTCATATACACTGGGAAGCTATTACCACAATCAAGAAAATGAATGTATCCTTCATGCTCACAAGCTTGTAATGTCTTATTCCCTAACCTAAGGCCACAAATATTTTCTCTGTTTTCATCTAGAAGTTTATTGCCTAACCTTTTACATTTAGGCCTATGGTCCATTTTGAATTGAACTTCAAGGTGCAGATCAAGGGACATATTTCTGCACCATTTATTGATAGTGTTGCCCATATACATGTGGCCATTTTCTCAACTCTCTATTCTGTTCCATCGATATCTTTGTCTATTTTGGTGCCCTCACAACGCTGTCTGGACTATTGTAGCTTTATGATCAGTCTCCAGTGTTCCTTCTTTTCAACATACCCTCTAATACAACGTTAAATAGAAGTGATGAGTGCGCATCCTTGCCTTGTTCCTTTTTTTTTTTCCTTGCCTTGTTCCTGATGTCAGGGAGAAAGGCATTCAATTTTTTAAAAATCAAGGATGATGTTGGCTCTAGGCTTTTTGTAGATATCTTTTATAAGGTTGAGGAGATTCCCTCTATTCCTAGTTTTCCGAGAGTTTTTATGAAGAATGGATATTGGATTTTATCAAATGCTTCTTCTGAGTCTGTTGACATAATTACATGGTTTTCCCATTTTGAATTTATTAATATATATTCAATTATATTGATTGGTTTTGAATGTGAAACCAATCTTACATTTCTAGGATGAATCCCACTTGGTTACAGTGTATCTTATTTTTATATATGGTTGGATTTGATTTGATAAAATTCTGTTTAGAATTTTTGTATCTATGTTCATGAGGGATATTGCTTTTTTTTTTTTAATTTATTTTTTATTGGTGTTCAATTTACTAACATACAGAATAACCCCCAGTGCCCGTCACCCATTCACTCCCACCCCCCGCCCAGGGATATTGCTTTTTTTGTTTGTTTGTTTGTTGTTGTTTTTTTTTTTTGTAATACCTGTCAGGCTTTGGTATTGATTCTGGCCTCAGAGAATAAGTTGGGAAGTATTCTCTCCTCTTCAATTTTCTAAAAAACTTATATAGTATTGGTATTATGGCTTCCTTAAATGTTTAGTAGAATTCACCAGTAAAACTATTTGGGCCAGGAGTTTTCTTTGAGTTAGTAAAAAAAAAGACTTTTTTTAAACATTTTATTTTATTATTTTATTTTTTATTTATTTTTATTTATTTAAGATTTTATTTTTAAGTAATCTCTACACTCAACATGGGGCTTGAACTCATGACCCAGAGATTGGGAGTTGCAAGCTCTACCAACTGAGCCAGTCAGGTACCCTTCTTTGGGTATAGTTTTTAAACTATAAATTAAATTTCTTTAATAAATAAAGGGCTATTCAGGTATTTACTACTTCTTGAGTGAGCTTTGGTAGTTTGTGTTATTCAAGGAATTTTTCCATTTTATTTAAGTTGCCAAGTTTATTGGCATAAAGTTGATCATAATATTCAGTTTGTTTTCCTTTTATTATCTGTAGAATCTATAACGATATTCTCATTCTTAATGTTGATAATTTGTCTCTGCTTTCTTTTTTTTTCCGAGCAGTCTTACTTAGATTTATCAATTTCATTAATGTTCTTGAAGAATCAGATTTGAGTTTTATTGATTTTCTCTGTTGTTTTTCTGTTTTTTCTTTCATTGATTTCTGATTTCTGATACTTTTATTTACTTTGGGTTTGGTTTGCTTTTCTTTCTTAAGGTGGAAGTTGAGGCCATTGATTTGAGACCTTTCTTCTTTTCTAATATGCTTTTTAGTGCTGTAAATTTCCCCCTACACATGGCTTTAGTGGCATCTAACAAATTTTTACATGTATATTTCATTTAAATTAATTTCAAAATACTTTCTATTTCTCTTTTGGTATTTTCTTTGACCTATGAGTTATTTAGAAATGTATCAATTAGTCTCTAAACATTTGAAGACTTTCCAGAGATCTGGTATTGATTTTTTAATTAAATTCTGCTGTCGAAGGAGAATATATTTTGTATGACTTGAATTTTTAATTTATTGAAAGTTGCTTTATGGACAGAATCTTGGTAAATGTTCTGTATACACATGAAAAAAATATGGGTTCTGCATTATGAAGTCTTCTATAAATATCAATTAGGTCAAGTTGATTGATGGTGTTCAGTTTTTTATATCTTTACTGAATTTTTCCCTACTTGTTCTATCAATCATTGAGAAAGGGGTATTGAAATATCTCATTATATTTGTGGATTTTCCTATTTCTCCTCTCAGTTCTTTTTATTCATGTATTCTAAAACCCTATTTTTAGGGCCATAAACATTTAAGATTGTTATATCAACTCGATGGATCTATTTATTATTATGAATTTGTGTTCTTCATTCCTGGTGATACATTCTTTGTCCTTAAATGAAGTTTGATGTGAATATAGCCAACCTGATCCATGGAAACTGTGAGATATAATTTAATACTCCAAGTTTATGATAGTTATATAGCAATAGAAAACAAATACCCTGGGTATGGAGTTCTGGGTTGGAGATTTTTGTCTCCGTACTTTATTTTTTTATTTTTAATTTTTTAATTTATTTATGATAGTCACAGAGAGAGAGAAAGAGAGGCAGAGACACAGGCAGAGGGAGAAGCAGGCTCCATGCACCGGGAGCCCGACGTGGGATTCGATCCCGGGTCTCCAGGATCGCGCCCTGGGCCAAAGGCAGGCGCTAAACCGCTGCACCACCCAGGGATCCCTGTCTCCGTACTTTAAAGATGTAATCCCACTCTTCTTGATTGCATTATTTCTGATAAAAAGTCTGCTGTGACCTTTGTTTCCCCCCCCCCCCCACTGCCCGCCCCCGTGTATGTAATGTGTCTTAAAAAAAAAAAAAATTCTGGGGATGCCTTGGTGGCTCGTCGTTTGGGTGTCTGCCTTTGGCTCAGGGTATGGTTCAGGAGTACAGGGATGGAGTCCCATATCAGGCTTCCTGCGGGGCACCCTTTTCCCCTCTGCCTATGTCTGTGCCTCTCTCTCTGTGTCTCTCATGAATAAATAAATAAATCGTTTAAGAATAATTCTGGCTACCTCTAGGGTTTTTTTTTTTTTTTTTTTTTTTTAATGATTTTGAGTAACTTGACTACAATGTGTCTTGGGATAATTTCTTCAAATGTCCTCTGTTGAAGTGTATTAAGCTTCCTGATCTGTGGGTTTATAGTTTTCATTAAATTTGGAAAAGTTTCAGGGGATCCCTGGGTGGCTCCGCGGTTTAGCGCCTTCCTTTGGCCCAGGGCGCGATCCTGGAGTCCCGTGTTGAGCTCCCGGCATGGAGCCTGCTTCTCCCTCTGCCTGTGTCTCTGCCCCCCCACTCTCTATCATAAATAAATAAAATCTTTAAAATTTGGAAAAGTTTCAGCCATGATTTCTTCAAATATTCTTTTCAGTGATCCTTGCCCTCCTGTGTCTTCTCCTTTGGGGACTCAATTACACATATATTAGGTTGCTCAAAGTTGTCCCACAGCTCAATGACATTTTACTTTGTTTATTGAAATAATTTTTCTCTAGATTTTAATATTGGAGAGATTTTATTGCTATATCTTCAAGTTTACAAAACTCCTTCTGTGATGTTTAGTTTTCCTTTTTTTTTTTCCTAAAGATTTTATTTATTCAGGAGAGACACACACAGAGAAAGATAGAGACATAGGCGGAGGGAGAAGCAAGCTCCCTGTGGGGAACCCCGTGCAGGACTTGATCCCAGGATCTTGGGATCATGATCTGAGCCAAAGGCAGATGCTCAACCATGCAGGGAGCCTGACGAGGGACTCGATCCTGAGTCTCCAGGCCCGGGCTGCCCTCAGTGTATTTTTAAATCTCAGACATTATAGTTTTAATCTCTTGGTTTCAATCTTTTTTTCTTTTTCTTTTTTTTCATCTTCCATTGCTCTACTTAACTTTTCAGATATATGGGGAACGTCAGGGCATGATCCCTGCACGGAGCCTGGGTCTCTGCCTCTTTCTCTGTGTGTCTCTTATGAATAAATAAATAAAATCTTTTTAAAGCCTTTTCAAACATATGAAATACAGTGTAATACTATTTTTTTTAAAGATTTTATTTAT
Organism: Canis lupus dingo; assembly: GCF_003254725.2. Lineage (NCBI taxonomy): Eukaryota > Metazoa > Chordata > Mammalia > Carnivora > Canidae > Canis > Canis lupus. The sequence goes on along the minus strand of NC_064270.1, from coordinate 29,363,204 downwards.
TTATTCATAGAGACAGAGAGAGGTGGGGTCGGGAGTGGGCAGAAGCACAGCCAGAGGTAGAAGCAGGCTCCATGCAGGGAGCCTGATGTGGGACTGGATCCAGGGTCCCCAGGATCACACCCCAGGCTGCAGGCGGTGCTAAACCGCTCTGCCACCGGGGCTGCCCAGTTTAATACTATTTTAATATTCTTTTTTGATAGTTCTAATACCTGTGTCAGGGTAAGTTTCAACTGAGTAACTTTTTTCCTCATCATGGCTGTTACTTTTCTGTTTTTTTGCATGCCTGGTAATTTTTCACTGGATTCCAGAATTTGACTTTTACCTTTTTTATGCTGGATGTTTTTGTTTTCCTGTAAATATTTTTGAGCATTGTTCTGAGATGTACTTACATTGGTTGGAAATATTTGATCCTTTTGAGTCTTGTTTTTAAGATCCATTGGGTTGGACCAGAGCTGTATTTAGTTTGGGGTTAATTATTGCCCACACTACTGAAACGAGGCTCTTGCTCTGTGAATTATGAGGTTTTACAGTCCTCTTGAGTGCTGTATATTATTTCCTCTTATACTTTTGACTTATTCATTCTCCATTCTTGAGTAGTTTCCTCACACTGCTAATCCGTACTCTGCTGAATGTTCCTAGAGGACCCTCTGCAGGTCTCTAGAGTTTTCTCTCTGTAAGGTCTCTCCTTTGTGATACTCTGTCCTATGAATCCTAGCTCTTCCATTTCTCTGGACTCTCAGTTTTGTCTCCTCAACTCAGGGCTTCTCCTGCGGGCTGCCCAGATTTTCCTTCTTAGTGCTGTAATCTGGAAACTCTGCCAAGACAGCGAGCTGGACACTGGGGGTTCATCTGGTCTGTTTCCTCACTCTCTGGGGCCACTGTCTTTCACCCTAATAATTAGTTTATTGAAAATTGTTCTTTCAAAGATTTTTGTATAGTATTTTAGTTATTTCAGATAATAGGGTAAATCAGATCCTTCTTTTTTCCACGTGGGCTGGAAGCAGAAGTCCAAACCTGTTTTATTGGCCAATTTCTAGCTATATTCTGGTTTAAACTCACTGTTGTGACTGTATGAATTAGAACATTTTGCTATCTTCCCTGTTGTTGTTGTAGTCATCGTCATCGTCGTCTTTTTTTAAAGATCTTAAGTAATTCCTACACCCAGTGTAGGGCTTGAACTTACACCCCTAGATCAAGAAGAGTCACATACTCTACCAACGGAGCCAGCTAGCTGCCCCACTCTCTTCCTCTTATTATCTAGTCTGCTTTCGACAATGTTTTGATGATCTCTATGCTTTCCCCCTGAATTCTGTGACTTAATAAATTCTATTTTTATTCACTTACTAATCTTAATTGACTTTCATCCTCTAATGCAGTAAATTTCTTTCCTGACCAATACGATCTGACATACACACAATGCATTTCTTCTTCACTTTCATATTCATCAACAAAAGAATGGCAGTACTGCCTTGCTACCATCAATTGAATCATCGTGTCCCTCTAACATCATATATTCAAGCCCTAATCTCTAGTGCAATGGTATTTAGAGGTGGGATCTTTGGAAGGTAATTAGATTTAAATGAGGTCATGAAAGTGGGACCCTTATGATGGGATTAGCATCCTTGTTGTGTGTGTTAAACTTAAAGCCCAGTACAGAGCCCAACACAGTATGTGAACTCATGACCCTGAGATCAAGACCTGAGCTGAGATTAAGAATCAGATGATTAACCAACTAAGCCACCTGGGTGCCCCAGGATTAGTGTCTTTTTTTTTTTTTTTTTTTTTTTTTTTTTTTTTTTTTAGGATTAGTGTCTTTATAACAAGAGCTCCCTCTCTCCAGATGCACACACCAAAGAAAGGCTATATGAGGACATACTGAGAAGGATGTTGGCTTGGCTGTCTACAAGCCTGAAGGAGTTCTCACAAACCAAACCCTGCTGAGCCTTGATCTTGGACCTTCCAGGCTCCAGAACTGTGAGAAAATAAATTTCTGTTGTCTAAGTTGCTTATTCTCTGGTGTTTTGTTATGATCACTAAAGAGGATTAATAGACCTGCCATCTTTATGAAACATTTGCTTTCTCTCTTCTTGTCATCTTTCTCAGGCTGCCATCTTGGAGTTTTTCTCCCATTTAAGTTATTTTATAACCTGTAGTCTAGGTTGTTTCTTCCTCTCCTTCCCTTTTTAACCCCTGCACTATTCTAGGCTAAGCTTTCCTGGTTTATAATAGCCTTTGCCTTTCTGGTCCTCTACCCCATACATGATGCCATGGTATTTCTATAAACCATGGCTCTGGTCATGGCACACCATACACCTTCATTGACTCCACTGTTATCAGAGATGGTATTCAAAATTTTTGAGTTCTTTCCTTTAGAATGCTATTTTTAATCTGCCAGTTGGATGGATATAATTTCTCCTTTGTGCCCCCATAGGGGGTTTCTTTTCTTTTGCAGTCTTTGCACATATCAGTTTTCTCCTGGTAATCAGCTGTGAACTGGCGTCTCCTTACTAGTCTGCAAACTCCCTGATAGTACACCAGGATCAGGACACTTCAGAGAGCTTTGAACATATTAGGTGCTCACCAAATACCTGCATCACAATCTCCATGATCTTGATTTCATGGTCTAGATTTTTTTTAAAGATTTTATTTATTCATGACAGAGAGAAAGAGGGAGAGACATAGGCAGAGGGAGAAGCGGGCCCAATGTGGGACTCAATCCCTGAATCTGGGATCATGACCTGAACAAAAGGCAGATGCTTAACTGCTGAGCCACCCACGCGTCCCTCATGGTTTAGATTTTAACGTGATCTTAAGATTTCTTTTAAAAGAAATGTTTAGGGGCATCTGAGTGGCGTAGTCAGTTGAGCATGTGACTCTTGGTTTCAGCTCAGGTCATGATCTCAGGGTCCTGGGATTGAGCCCTGAGCCAGCTCCATGTTCAGTATGGAGTCTGCTTGAGATTCTCCCTTTCTCTCTGCCCCTCCTGCTCATGTTGTCTCATTCTCTCTCTCTCAAATAAATGAATAAAATCTTTTATAAAAATAAATGTTTAGAAAAGAGTAGAAAACCACCATAACATACCTACCCTAACACAACTCATATTTGTTCTTCACCTCTCAGACTTTGTGTCTGCATTTCAAAGCTATATTCACAGTGAACATTCAAATCAAAGTTCTTTTTTTAAAACATACTACCTTGCACATTTCCCCCTGTATTTAGCTTTATCATTTTAAGTAACTGTAATATTCCATTAAGTAGAAGTACCATAACTTACTAGATTGTATTAAGATTTATTGGATTCAAACCTGTAGAAATGTAACCTGATATCAGGTTTATCCTATTAATATAGCATAGCCCCTTCACTAGTTTCCATGAGAAATACAGGCAGACCAAGTACTTTTTAGCCCTGTTTACTAAAGATCTAAGGGCCTAGGCAGGGATCACATTTCACAGACCAGAGCCTTTACTTAAGAGGTTATGGTTAATGCAGATTTTTTTTTATCTATAGAGAACCCCCCCTCCAACTCCCACTCTGCCCCATCCCATACCCAGTGTTCAACCTGCCTTCTCAGTTTCCCTGCAAATTTCTCATCATGTTATTCAGAGCATGTTACTTTGCCCTAGTAAATTCTTTCAATGAATAGAACCAAAAACTCAGTAAAGTAGAGTCCTCCAGGTATGGGACTCACCCTCCTGGGTGTACATAGGGGGTTACACATATCATCCCTCAAACCACTCTCCCCTCCAGGCTATATAAGGGATAGAAAGAAAAGTGATGAGCAAAGCACAGGGCTTGCTATGGGCTCCCCACCTGTCTTTTGGGGTGAAGCTTAGTCTGAGTCTCCCTGGGATGCCCTGTCCATGAGTACCAGTGGTGCTCAACCCAACCGAGGTCTGTCAAGGTAGGGTGCTGACTTTTCTTTGAAGGTGTTGGCAGGGGTTGGCTTGGGCATATGGGAAGAGGAAATGTGGATGAGTGGATGCTTTCCTGGCAATGCATACTCTTGGAATAGGATTCATGGTGCCACAATATCACTGAGGCAAGTGTGTCTCTCACCTCAGGGAAGCTGAGATGTCTGCTTGTCTTAGAGGGGCATCTGCTGTAGACTGACTGTATCTCCTTCTTTATTTCTACCTTCTGGGGAAACCAGTGTATTAATGGTGCTAGACTCCTACTTTTCATGGCCAGTTATTGGGATTCTCTGGGTTGAAGTAACCCCAGGTCAGACTGACCCAAGCAAGAGTTTATGGGTCACACTGCTGGGAAGGCCTCTGTAACAACTCATGGCATTGGTAAAGAAGCTACAGCAAACAGATTTGGGGCTGAAATTTTACTCAAACCAGCTGTGACTTGCTCTCTCTCATGTATGTCTCCATTTTATCTCATGCTTGGTAAATTCTCTTCAATTGAAAACAGACCCCTTTCTCCATGTTTCAGGGTGGGCAGCCAATGGTAGTCACCTCTCATCTCCCTGTTTTTCTAGCACCAGAAACTTCAGCTCCAAATTAGTCTCCAGGGGAAACTTTTCAGTTCACCCTGAGGATCCTCTGGACCAATCCCACTCTGGAGAATTGGGTGCCATGATGGGTCTCAAGTCCCATATGTGGAGGTAAATAGCAGAAGATGGGAGATTGGAAAGGTTATATGTAAGATAAACAATCCTGTGCTATAGCAACTGGGGCCTACCCCTTCCTTCATCCAGGCAGTGGCTGCCCATACTGGTGACTCAGTTTTGAATTGATGACTCTATAGACCCCGTACCCAATTCCAGATCATTGAATTTCACTTACCTTGCTTAATTTAAGCTCAGGTGTGATTCTAGCCATTTGAAAACACTCTTCTAGGAGTTATATTGAAATGAATTGATCATATTATCCAACACACAGTAATACAGATGAGCACCTTTCTACTCCCTCATATAAAGGTGTTAAATCTCTGGGTATTCATTTCATACAATGCCTGTGTATATGATCAAACATGTCTAATTTGAACTACTTGTGGGAAGAGCAGTCTGGATTAGAAAAACATCTGAATCCTAACTTAATTTTTAAATAATTCAAGCTCCTGAGCTACTGATTAGGGTGCTAACTGCAGACAAATGCTACCACTCTGGGTGGTTTGGGTAGAAATGATTCACTGGGAAATCTAAGTAGCCCACAGAATGGTTGGAATTGCTGAAGAGACAGTTTTGAGTCTATATTCCAAGAACGACTTCCAAAAACCACACTGCAGAACTCATCTGTCAAGTTGCTGCTGCCTCTCCATGGTCAGAGAGCTGCTGAACAGGGATGCCACCTGCCCCAGCTCCTGCCCCAGAACTGTACCATTTCTGGTAGGACCTGTCAGCAAGATAGATGTGTTGCGCCTCTCTCTCCTCATATAACCCCTTCCCATGTCAAGACTTCATGCAAGCACCTTTTCCTCTATGCAACTTAGTTCTCAATCAAGATCTTGTGCAAATACACATGACTATTAGACCTAAATCCCACCTGGAACTCTAGCTGCCATGGAATTTAGGAAAGCCTTTGTATAAGTTTCCTGTGAGTATTCCTCTGTGCAACACAAGGGGGTCGGTGATTGGAACGGATGTTGAATGAGCATCTTCTTGGTTTAGATTCCCCATAATGCCCTATATAGAGAAGGTGCTTGATGAATGGTATGTGTGCATGTGTGGGTGTGCCAACATGCTCATTATAGACTCAATGTTTGTGCCCACCCAAAATTCCTATGTTAAATCCTAATGCCCACTGTGATGTTATCTGGAGGTCAGGCCTTTGGGTGGTGACTAGGTCATGAGGGTGGACCTACATGCATAGCATAAGAGCCTTATAAAAGAGACCTGGAGGGCTCCCTTGCTCCTTCCACTACATGGGACCACAGTAAGAAGATGGTCATTTTTGAACCATAGAGCAAGCTCTCACCACACACTGGATCTGCTGGCACCTTGATCTTGGACTTTGTGGTATTTTGTGGACACCAATCTGTGGTATTTTTGAATAGCCTGAATGGAGTAAGAGAATGTGTGAATGATAACCGGAAGCGCAAGACTGGGGGTCAACTGACCCTAATTCTGAGAAGTTCCCTTTCCCATCTGGACAGCACTTTATCACCCAGGTTATGGGATTTGTTTGTTTGTTTGTTTGTTTGTTTGTTTTCAGGTTATGGGATTTGACTAAAGAGTCTCAAAGGTCCCTTCCAGTTTGAATGGTCCATGATCCTCTGAATTTTTTCATGATAATTGAGATCCAGTGAAGGAAATCAGTGAAGTCAATGGGAAAGCTTTGGTTTTTGATTTATCGATGCCTATTTCCCTAAAAGGATGTGAGGAAATGAGTAATCTTGAGGTAATTCCACCTTATATATACATGTCCAATGCACATCTTTACCGAAGGGAGAGTGGTTATTCTTTAAAAAACATAAACTCATTAGTGCCAAAGGAAAGCCAGGGAAATTCCCTTCTGTCACTGCTGTTTCCTATTGCAGAACAGCTCTGGTTTTGGGGATCAGAACATTTCGTGCCTGTAAGCTGGATAAAATATGTAAAGAAAATAAGACTTAGGGGCATGGTGTAACACGTGCCTCGGGTGATCTTGCGGTAGAAATTTAATTTTGTTTCTAGTTATTTAGGGTTATAGATAGGATTATATCTCTCAGGCAGAGAAAGTCATTAATCAAGAAAGGGGTTTCTTAATCCTTCTCCCAATTTTAATGAGACACTGTAAAATTCCTTCCGATGGCAAATGGCAAGTATCAACCGGGTGTGATTAGCAGCATCCATGGCAGGTTGGCCATGGTACTGTGTACCCAGTTATCCACCAGCATAATCCCATCTGACTATCCTGGGGCGGCGGGTGGGGAGGGGCAGAAATGGGCAGAGGCTTAATGGTTTCCCTCAAACAATAGACTGACAAGTGAGGACCTGGACATGGCATATGGGATAGTCCTTAGGCATCAGCCTCAAAACAGTACAGTAGTCCCTACGGGGAATTTCCAAGGTGTGTATTATATACCAGGAACAGAGCTTCACCATCAGCATATGGGTACATCCCTCATTTATTGAGGTCAGAGCTTCAAACCTGCTAGAGTGGTGTGTGAGAACCATTCCCTGCTCCTTCTGCATGCCAGTAGCTGTGCTAGTCACTGGGGAGAATGGCAGTGCATAAGATGCAGCGCCTATCTGCAAGAAGCCCAAAGAAGAAGAGTGACAGATGGGTTGCACTGGTCAGTTACTGGGGTGAAACGACAACCTTAAGATCTCAGTTTCAGAGTGCTTATGAAGCTCACGCATCTGTGAGTTGGCTGGAAGTTGGTCGATCTAGGCTGAGCACACATGTCCTCCCCATGACATGGGGCACAGCTCACCAGGGCAAGCAGAAACACACCAGGTACTTAAGGCTGGGGCTTGGACTGGGCGTGCTCTCACTTCGATCTGATTCTATTGATCAAAGCGAGTCACATGACTCAGCTTTGGAAAAAAAAAAAAATCAAAGGATGGGTAAATATGCTCAGCTTTGATGGGGAAGGTAAGTTAGAAAGCCGGGGACAAAAATGCGATCAATCACAGTGAACCAATTGGAAAGATAAGGCATCTGTAATAGTGCCCTTTCTGTTGCAAGTATCAGAAACGCTCTGCAAATAAGCCGGAGCTCACGTAGCTGGCAAGAGCAGGAGCTTTCTCTCTGTGCATGGCTGGGTCCAGAGGCTCAGATGGTGTTGTCAGGGCTCTGTCTTTCATCCTCTTGGCCTGGCTTTCGGGTGTGTTGGCTTCATCTTGCAGATGGCATCTTTAATGCAGTTGGATACGATGGCTCCAGCAGTTCCAGGCTTTCTCCGTCTTTATTGGTGCCACTGGAGGAAGAGAGACACCTCTCCCACCTACTGAATATAGATCGAAGTCTTTGAGAAGGCCTGGATTGGCCCACATTAGGTCGTGTGCTCATTTCTGGATTCAGTGATGCTACAGAGAGGGAGAGAGAGAGAGAGAGAGAGAGAGAGAAGGAGGGTGGGAGGGGGGGGAGAGAGAGAGAGAGAGAGAGAGCGAGCATCCTGATTGGCTGGTCTGTGTCACATGTCCTGATCTACGTTAAAGGGAATGAAGCACCTGTGATAGGCAAGCCACAGGCACAGATAAAGTGGGGAGAGGTAGTTTTCTCAAAAGAATAGGGTGTTTATATCAGATGGCAGAGGAAGGGCTGCTAGGCACAAGGGAGCACCAGATGTCATTTTGGCACAGGGTCCAATGGGGGCAAGAAGGAAGGAATGAGGGGCTCAGTCAGTTAGGTGGCTGCCTTTTCGGTTTAGGTCATGATCTCAGCCTCCTGGGATGGAGCCCACGTCAGGATCCCTGCTCAGCGGGGAGTCTGCTTCTGCCTCTGTCCCTCCCTCTGCTCATGCTCTCCTCTCTCTCTCTTTCTCTCTCTCTCTCTCTCTCTTTCTCCCTCAAATAAATAAATAAATAAATAAAATCTTTTTTTTTTCTTTGTTTAAAGGAAGGAATGAAATAACACTACTGTTATTGATGGCAGACCTATCCCATTGCCATTAGAAGGTGTTAAGGAATAGCACAAGAGCCAGTGATGTGTTTGGGGCAAGAGGTCATCACCAGGAAAGAACATTGGTCTGGCAGACAAAAGGGCTTTATGACCCAGCTCCACCTCCCTGTTAGGGTTAACAATGGACAGTGCCAGTCAGGTAGGTCACTAGGTGATCTGGAAGGTCTCTTCTTGTTCATGTGCTTCGTGACTCCATCAGAACCCTGACCACAGGACGAGCTGGGACATCTCAAGGGTGACTTTCTCACGTGCACCACATGGATAGAGATCAGATACAGGGCTGCCAAGATACAAGATGGTACCTGTATTACTGCCCAGTATCAGTGCCCATTCTGATGCAGCTTTTTTGGCTTTGAGAGTAGGCAGTAGGCTTTAGTGGGGGACCAGTGGGATACAAATGCTTTAGCTCTACATTTTTTTTTTTTTAGCTCTACATTTTTGGGTGTTTTTTTTGCATGTTTGATGGTTTTAAAGTACACTCCATGCCCAGCATGGAGCCCAGTGCAGGCTCAGGACCCTGAAATCAAGACCTGAGCTGAGATCAAGCATCGAATGCTTAACTGACTGAGCCACCCAGGTGCCCTGCTTTAGCTCTAAGTTTTATTGAGCATCACAGACACACAGGTGTCTGGCACCGGGCAGAGGGATTGGCATCGCAAGTTCATAAACCAAGCATGGCATGTGCTTTCAGAAAGAAGTCCAGAGTTTCAGGCTTGGGTGGTCACTTTGCCTCTTTGAGTCTGAGTCTTCTCATCTGTAAAATGGGGCTGGAATCCATCCTGTTTACATTACAGGGGAGCTATTAGCATCAGATTATAGAAAAGCAAATGTGTGGCAGTATTTTGTAAAGGCATCATACACCTGTGAGGGATTGTATGAAGACAGGAAAATTACCTAATTGGGAGCAGTGAATCCATCTGTTCCTTAGTGTCACTCTCAGGGTTGCTGGAAAGCACCCACCAAGTGACTGACATGGGGAGACCAGGGGTACAGGGAATCAGTGTGACAGAGGCCACATGGCATGTCCACGAGAGGACTCATGATCTCAGGTCTGTGATCCTTACCTGGAGCCTTGTTAGTGGAAAACCTTTGGTCCAATGGTAAGATTAGGCCCCTGAGAGGGGTTTGAAGGCATTCCTGGCATCTCTTGGGCATAGGCCACCTTAGCCCTCCTGTGAGGAGTGTGTGATGAGGGAGGAGGGGCCATGGTATGATGATGATTCTCTGCTAGGATCTCTAGGCCCTCAGCCTCTTCCCCACCTTTTATCTCTTGCATGACATTTCCTTTTCTGCTTCTGCCTTTTGTTAAAATCCTAAATATCTGGCCCTTTAAATAGCACCCTTGCCCCACAGGAGGGCGAGATACAAGTGCCTTGGATCACCTTGGCCAGACTAAGTTTATCAGGGCCACTCATGTCCTTGAGCCTTATCCCTGGCTAGGAGTGGAGCAGGAAGCTTTTGCCTGCATCGTGGGGCTCTAGGGTAGAAGGACTGGGGGGCAGGACAAGGGTGCTGGCCCCTCTTGGGTTAGGCTGGAAGACAAAGCCATGCAGTGCAGAACCTGCATTCCACCTACTTCCATGAAGGACTTGGAAGCATTTCTTTCTGCTTCCATGAGGGACTTGGAGGAGTTATGGTAAAAACACATATGTGGGTAGACAGGGGCATATAAATTAAAGATTAAAAAGAAAAAACTGTGGGTAAGGAGAGATAGTAGCAGAAACAGACATTAAGTGATTACTTGTGGTTGAGGTCTAAATTTGGCCCTGAACCTCCTGGCAGACAGGACAAAGACAGAAATACAATGGGTTTCCGTCTCTTCATGGAAAGAAATGAAAGTGTTTAGAGAAAGCATCTTCTCCTCTTTGGAGGATTTTGTCACCTGGGTCCTTATATAAAGGATATTGAGTCACAGAAATGCAGCACATATGTACCCTTGATCTTGACCTCATGAGCAGATGCCTCATGAGCTGATACATTTGTGGACTTTGTTGTTTTAATATCTGTGTCTTCTAGACTGTAGACTCTGCAGCCAGCGGTCTGGTTTGTCTTGTTGATTGCTGGGTCTCTGCATGAGACTGAGGTCTCCAAGTGTGTCATTAGGATTTAATAAGTAGTATTGGGAACCCTGGGTGGCGCAGCTGGTTTAGCGCCTGCCTTTGGCCCAGGGCGCGATCCTAGAGACCCGGGATCGAATCCCACATCGGGCTCCCGGTGCATGGAGCCTGCTTGTCCCTCTGCCTATGTCTCTGCCTCTCTCTCTCTCTCTGTGTGACTATCATAAATAAATAAAAATTAAAAAAATAATAAGTAGTATTTTAGGGGTAAACCAAATATTTAGTGAGTAATCAGAAGAATGGCCAAGCCCGACCTGTGTTGTCGATGCAAGAGGGCAGATGGTTTCCTGGGTAAAGCCACATCTTAGTGGAGACCTGAAGGACTAGTAGGATTAGGTGGGAGGGTGGGGGGGGGGGAGTTGGTCAGTAAGAGAGCAATATAGCTCTCTTCCTATAGCAAATGGGAAGATCTGAGAGAGAATGCCACCTCGTGAAAGACGTCAGTCATGGGCTCCGCGTAGAGAAAAGGTGGAGAGTGGGGAAGAAGTTTGGAGAGAAAAGCAGGAGCCTTTAAACAACAGGCAGGATGTGGGCTCTTCCCCTCAGGCAATGGGAACCCCTGAAGGGTGGGACATGGTTACCTGGCCACGTATCCCTCTGGGCCTCTGGCTCTGGCCTCTTGAGACTCAGAAGGAGAGGGTCAGGATGGCAGGCACCCCAGGATCGACACCTCCGGTGAGACCCTCAAATGCACATTCTGGCCTGACTGCCAGCTCCAAGAGGTCAGGCACACTGGCTGTCATATGCACCACATGCTATAGTTACACAGAAAGCCTGGTGGCACTCTGGCCCCCCGCCTGAGGTCTGATCCTCTTGAGAAAGAGTTCAGGAGAGTCAGCAGGTGGAAGCCAAAATATTCTCTTTATTCCTGTGTGAAGGTGGTGTTTGCCAATGTGGCTTGGGCTGATTTCCCCGAGGCAGGTGGCACTGGTGTTGCGGAGTGGGGACCAGGCCCCTTGGGACCTGTCACACGGGAGGGATCCGAGCAGGCAACTCAGGTAGAGGCATGGCCTGTTTCTCCAAACTCACAAATAGGGTCGTTCACGGCCTGTTTCTCCAAACTCACAAATAGGGTCAGTTTCTTCCTCTCTGGGGGAGCAGTGGGAAGGCACAGGAGAGTTTGCTCACGGAGCACCGTCCCCAGGGAAGGAGACACTGGGAGTAGGAAAAGCCCTGGCCTAGCGCCCAGCATGGTCCCTAACAGTAGTAGCTCTCAGGAAATTCTTACTGCTGAACCGGATGGCTACATTGGGAACACCGTGGATTGAAACAATCTTGTTCCTTACCTGCCCCATTATCAGAAGGTGGTCTTGCCCTCTGTGTTGAAAACTACTACGCCCACCAGACCCATGCGTGGTGTCCATTCTTTCCCCAAGGAAAGCCATCTGCCCTCCACCCCTCGCTCAGGAGCTCTTTATTCCTGGTCCTTAGCCCCTCTGGGCTCCCCTGTCCAGCCCACTTCCTTGGAGCTGGTGGATGCCAGTGCCTGTATTGCTGTCCCTCTGTGCACCAGTTGGCTTGGTGTGACCCATGTGTCACCTGCCTTGCCATCTCATAGGTGCATGTGTATGTGCGCGTGCGTGCTGCGGGCTGTCCAAGCTGGCCAAAGGGATCCATGTGAGCCTGATAGGAAGGGAACTTAGGCCAGCTCAGGTTTGAGGGGCTAGAAAATAACCCATGGCCTGCAGATTTGCAGAAGGAGGGAGTGGACTCATCAATATTCATGTCCTTGAATTAATCCCTGAATTGAAATCTCTAAACCCAATCCAAAGTTTTCCTTTCCGGCCTCTCCAAAGCCGAAGGGAGAAGGGAGAAGGGAGAAAGATGGAGAAAAACCCACAAATCAATAAATGAGGATTAAGTTTCTGGGTGTGTGTATATGTGTGAAAGCTCTTGTGTCTCAGGGACTTGGGGGGACAAGCTTGGGGAAGGGCCCGAGTCAATGGCCTGTGGCTGGGAGCTGAGCAGCCCCCGGCTCTTCCTGGGTTCAGGGTGGTTGCTGCAGGAGTTGCTCCCCCTGGCCCCTTTTGAGGAGGGATGGAGCAGCTCCAGTTAGATGGGTTCTGATGCCACCTTCCCTACTGATGAGTCAGAGGGAGAGGAGAGGGGCTGAGGCTGGGGGAAATTCTCTCCACCTCACTTCTATCCCCGCAGCACTGCAGAATGTATTTGTTTCCTCTTGCTGCTGCAGTGAATCACCCCAACCTAGAGGCTGAAAGCAGCCCAGTTTTGTTCTCCTGCTGTCCTGGGGATCAGCAGTCCTAATACCAAGGTGTGGGCAGGGCTGCATTCCTTTCAGAAGCTCTAGGGGACAGTGTGCCTCCCTGCCCTTTCCAGCTTCTAGGGGCCACCTGTGTTCCTAGGCTCCCTGCTCCTTCCGGCACCCTACCGCCTTCTCTTTGAGCGCTCTCCTGCCTCCTCCTTAAGAGGATCCTTGGGAGGATGTCAGGCCCATCTAGAAAAATCTCCCCACCTCAGGATCCTTAACTTTTTTTTTTTTTTGTAAGATTTATTTATTTATGAGAGAGAAGCAGAGACATAGGCAGAGGGAGGAGCTGACTCCCTACAGGGAGTCTGATGCAGGACTCCATCCGAGGACCCTGGGATCACGACCTGAGCCAAACAAAGGCAGACGCTCAACCACTGAGCCACCCAGGTGCCCCCAGGATCCTTAACTTAATCACATCTGCAAAGTCCCTTTTTCCATGTAAGGCAACATAGTCCTAGATGCTGGGAGGAGGACACGGACCTCTTTGGGGGAGCCCTTATTTCTCCTACCACAGTGGGTACCTGGATCAGTGTTTTCCAAGGGAGTGATCCCTAGTTCCAGCACTCTGGTGGCTCACAGGGCGGGTAGGAGGGGCCAGCTCTGATGCTCGCTGACCTTCAATCACGGGAAGCTGTATTTTTCTCTCTGGTACCTACTGGGGCTCCATGGAAGATTTCGTTTGAAGAAAAATTTTGAGAACCACTGACTTACTCAGATCTTTTTATTTTATTGTGTTTTTTAGGGTATATGTCTAGGATTTTTTTTTTTTTTTTTTTTTTTTTTAGTTTTAGGTAGTTGACACCCAGCACAATATCGGTTTCTGGAGTAGAATTCAGTGATTGATCACTTACATACAACACCCGGTGCTCATCACAAGCACCCTCCTGGATCCCCGTTACCCATCTAGCCCATCCCCTACCCAGTTCCCCTCCGTCAACCCTGAGTTTTTTCTCTATGTTAAGAGTCTCTTATGACTTCAGTCTGATCTTTTTAGAATGAGGCCCAGAGAGAGAAGGTGAATTACCCAATAATGAACAGTTAAAAAATGGCAGATTCAGTGCTAAACTCTGGTCCCCTGACTCCCAGGCAAGTGCTCTTTCTACTTGGTCCTTCTCAGAGGGGAAACTTAAGGAGGGATGTGTGTGTGTGTGTGTGTGTGTGTCCTCATTTATTGGCACAATGATCCTGAGTGAAAAGCAGAGGGACACTGGTTTGTGTGTGTGTGTGTGTGTGTGTGTGTGTGTTTCTCCATTTATAGTGAGAAAGGCCCTGTCTGGTGCCAACAGGTAGAGTTCCTGGATTGTCACCAGGAGGAGACCCGAGCCTGGCCGCGGCCTTCAGACAGGCCCCTTTCCCATGCTCGCCTTCCCCTGCAATTCCCTCCTGCCCCCATCCCCGCTCTGGCTAATTGAAATTGGTGGCGAGTCAGACACTCAGCCGCATCCCTGCTCTGGGGCTTCTGGACCACAGATTGTCATTAAATTAAGTGTGAAGATTTTCTGCGTGCGCTGGGAGGCAGTGATGCAGGGGGCACGGTGGGACTCGGGGGCTGTCATTTGCTCTCTTGCCTCCGCTCAGAGCTGCGGCTCCGAGCACCTCGAGACGCGATAATTCAGTGGGGGGAGCACTGCCTCCCCCAGCCTGGGCCGGGCCCAGACACACTGGTCCAACCGACCAGCAGCCAGACGGATTTGCGAAATGGAACAATTAAATCTAAAGCGAGCTGTCTGAACTGATTTTTCCCCTTCATCCTCAGCCAGTTCTGCAAACCCCTTCCCGGCATTGTCTTCATTAGTGGCCAGGACAGCCTGGACAGGACTCAAACGGCTCGCTCCAAACTGCGTGCTCTGTGCCCTGAAAATCAGGCTTCTGTTCCGCTCACCACCTGCCTGCATGGTTTAGATGTCCCCCTCCTGGCTTCCCGAAAGTCAAAACTCCAGGGCATGCCCTATGATTTCTGGGGCTGGGCAGCTGTGACCACCCCCGCCCCCCAGCTGTGCAGTCCCCAGCTCCTGGGGGCCGGGTCTACTGTGAGTCCTATTTGAATGGTGCCTCCTGGAACTATGCAGGCAGTGCCCCTTTTCCAGGCTCCGCTCAGGCCCGAAAGGAGGGATCATTCATGTGGTTGGTGTTTCTGTTCTGACTCTTTTGTGTCTGGTGCTCAGTGGTGATGAGGTGGAAGGAGGAAGGGCTTTTCTCTCCACTAGATGAAAAAGCCCCATTTCATTGCCCACTTTCCATCTGACCTCATAAACGGACACAGGGTTGGTGCCCCTCTCATCGGGGGGATTACATTTGTCTGGGTCGAAAGCCCAGGGGCAGAAAGAATAGGGGAAAGAGAGGAGCCTGCCAGAGGCTCTGGGCAACATTCTGATGTGGCTTCTTAGATCACATGTGAGTACTCAAGATGGGGAAACAGGCTCAGAGAGGCACGAGCAGGGCTCCCAAGCACAGTGTGGAGGGAGGTGGATCAAGCCTAGCTTCTTTGTTGTTCCATGTGACGCTGGGCACAGAGTTCCTAGGTCCAAGCACAGTATCTGGCACCACTGTTGGTTGGATGACTGAGATAATGGGAGTAACAATGATGTATTAAAGAAGAAATGGCAAATAGACCCTCAACCAGGGTATTGTTGTTTTCATCTCTACTTTCCCAGAGCCCAGAACAGCCAGGTGTGAGTAGATAGTCAGTAAGAATACATTAAAGGCGGGGTGCCTGGATGGCTCAGTCAGTTAAGTGTCTGCCTTTGGCTCAGGTCATGATCGCAGAGTCCTGGGATGGGGCTCCCTCTCAGTGGGCAGTCTGCTTCTCCCTTCGTGCCTCCCCACTGCTCGAGCTCTCGCTCGTGCTCTCTGTCTCTCCCAAATGAATAAACGAAAAATCTTTTTTAAAAAAAGATTTTATTTATTTATTCATGAGAGACACAGGCAGAGGGAGAAGCAGGCTCCATGCAAGGAGACCAATGAGGGACTCAATCCCGGGACTCCAGAATCACACCCTGGGCTGAAGGCAGGCCTAAACTGCTGAGCTACCCAGGGATTTCCCTAAATAAAAAATCTTAAGAAAAAAGAATGCATTAAAGTCAAGGTAATTGAGAGCAAGATGACTGGGTCTTGAAACAAAGAGGCCAGTCCTCCCCCATCTAGAAGTTTTTTTGGGGAAATTAAAGGGAGCTGTCCTCACTGAGACTTTTTTTTTTTTTTTTAAGATTTTATTTATTTATTCATGAGAGACACAGAAAGGCAGAGACACAGGCAGAGGGAGAAGCAGGCTCCCTACTGGGACCCCGATGTGGAACTTGATCCTGGGTCTCCAGGATCACGCCCCAGGCTGAAGGCTCAGCTAAACCACTGAGCCACTGGGGCTGCCCCTCACTGAGACTTTTGGCCAGCTGTGGGAAGTTCTAGAGTGAGGCGCATTCTTTAACAAAATTGGGCTCTGGTCCCCATGATGTGTTGATGGCCGAGTCCCTTCTCTTCTCTGGGCCTATGTCTTCTCTTTAGTGAAAGGAGGAGGTCAGGTGGAGTGTTCCCCACCCAGCTCCAACGTCTTGAGAAAGCCTAGGGGGTTCTAATGTAGCCTAGGACCCAGGGCTCACGAGATTTCTTGTCCTGATGACCTGGGAGACATGGACAATATCTTCTTCCCCAACACTTCCAGGCAACAGAGTGGAGCAGCCTGGGTCTCAGGGCCAGGAATCTGGAGAGAAGTGAAGTCAGGCTCTAGTCTTTGGAATAGAGAGGGACCAAGTCCCTCTCTGCCCAAGGAAGGAGGGCCTCTGGGAGGAGACAGGACCAAGCCATCAACTGGACCTTGAGAGCCCTGAGGCCATTGATACCCCAGCTCCACGTGGGGCTTGCTGCTGACCTTGGGACATCACATGACCAAGTTGCCATTTCAAATGCCATATGGCTGGTGCTGTGGCAGGAGCTCTTCTGGGGACATAGGCATGCCCTAGATGACATGGATGGGCTGTTTAGTGCTTATCATGGGCCTTAGAAGGCCTTGGGTTTCTTGGGATTCCTGAGAGAACCCCAGACTGCTCTGCGAGAGCGGAAAAAAGACAGGTAGTCCCCGTAGTAACCTCAAGGTTTAGTTCTGGGATTGCTGAGTGACCCAGATGATCTGCTACTGAATCAGGTCACATGCGATGACTCTTATCTCTTCCCCAGCACTTAGGGTTGGGTTTTCTCCTTTAATTCATTCTTTGGCTGCATTTCAACACTTGGCATGTTACACCTTATCCAGCATCTCTCGATAGTATGATCTCAATAGCTGCAAACGCCCCAATTTAATTATTGTAGCAAACACACACGTACAAATATATACACACACACTCACACAAGAAGAATACGCCAAGCTCTCAATGCTCACATGAATTTCTGAAGTCATACAGGCCAGTGCTTTGAAGAAGCTCAGGTAATCTTCAGTGAGGCTGCCCCTCCTCCTCTGTTCTCTGCTCTGAACAGCACAGCAATTCACCGAGAAATCCAGAGTCCTTTGTCCCTTCCTCGTACATGTAATTCACCACTAAACCCCATTGTTTCCATTGTCCAAGTGGCTCTGGAATCCTGCCCACCATCTCTTGCTCCCTGTGGTTTTCTGGGCCATCAGCCCTTGCTCTCTGACTCAGCCACAGCTCTGCTCCCCTCTGGTCTTCTCGGCTCAACCATTCCCAGGCCGCTGGTTCCTTGAATAGTCAAGGCTCCTTCCTTTGTCTGCCTTCCTCTGCTTGGAACACGCTCCTACACCTCTAGAGCCCCCAAGTGTTTCCATGGCCAAAAGTGGATTATTTTTACTGATTCCTCTGGATTCAGCCTAGACATCTATTTCTCCTGCTGCCTTTTACATTCCCTCATGTTGCCATGTAGTCTTCATTATGATCAGCTTTATGCCTTCATTCGATTCTATCTGCTGGCATTTCCACCATCACATACTACTGGGCATAAAATGTGTTTCCTCCATTCCAGCATGAGAGGTAGTGCTGTATTTTCTTGATCTTTGGGGGGCACTGTAGGGTAGTAATTAAGAAGACTGCCTCTAGATTTGGCTCCTGGATCTACGGCTTTATAAAGAGTTGTCAAACTCTTACTGCCCTAGTGTTATCATCTACAAAATGGGCATAACATAGTATCTGTTTCGTAGAATTGTGAGAATTAAAGGAGCAAACACATATAGAAAGTGTTTAATATAGCATCTGGCACAGTTACTATAACCTATTATTTTCTTTCTTGTGGTTTTGATTTGCTCCTTACAGATATATTCCCAGAAGTAAGATTATCGGATCAAAGGTTAGAAGGTTTTTATGGCTCTTGAAATGTTTTGACAAATTGCTTTGGAAAAAATTATGCTTCTTTCACTCACATCAGCAACAGCTGGTTGCTTTCTCCTGTCTACATGTAATTCAAAGTGCAGATCTTAGAATGATGAAAACCATGGTGGATTCTACGTCTGCACTTCTGGATGTGTTACCTGTTTGCTTCCATTCAGCTCAATCCTCTGCTACTAGCCTAGAGGGTTCTCTCTTGCCTTGGGCGTGTTCTGCGCTGCTTGGCACTGCATTTTTCGGTAATATTTTGGTGCTATAATGATTTACTGAGATATTAATTTATGTTTTGCTTTTCTCTCCCATTAGTGGGTTTGTGTTACAAGGCATTGTGGGACCCATATGCAGCATGGGGGTGGGCAGGGCAAGAGCCAGGAGATGATAGGCACTAACAGGACCACTGGGGCTGCCTGTCAGGATTCAAGCTTCAGCTGTTGAACCACTTACAGATGGGACTAGGTAGGCAGGTGGTAATATGGAGTCATGTAGAGCTGCTTTGGGGACCTGGGAGGGCAGGGACTTTATCTGTCTCATTCCTTGTTGGATCCTGAGCACTGGTAAATGTTTAAAAATACTTGTCAAATGAGTGGATATATATATTGAGGGCAAGCTCTCTGTGAGTGGCTGCAAGCATGAAGCCAGGGTCCTGGTCAAAGACCCTGGGCCTGCTTTGGAGGGAGCAGGGAACCAGGCAGATTTCAGAGTAGAGGTTAGAGCAGAAACCTAGGGGAGGTGTTCCCTAAAGTCATGGGAAGAGGGGAAGATGGAATTTGGGACCAAGAACAGTCCTGCCTCAGCTCCTGGCTCTGGCAGACTCGCAAGCTGTCATTCCAAGTCATGCTGGATGGTAGCCTAGAGTCACCCCCAGTCACGGTCATGGTAGTTCTGGCCTTTACCCTCAAGTGTAAGGAGTAGTGGCATGACTGGAGAAGGCATACGCTCCAAAGCCATCAGTCAAGACCAGTAAGTGTTGTGGGTATGACTGCTACCCTGACAAGCTTGAGTCAGAAATGCCCCAGCCTCTGTTCAAACCATTGTGGCTCTTACTCTATGCCCTTCATGTGCCAGTCTGGTGATGTCTTCTGATCTGATCGAGTCTCCTTACCCTGGTCCAGGGGTATATGCAGGTCTCAGGGTCTTGTGCTGAGCAAAGGCTTCTGCAGCATCTACAGCTGCCGGAGCTTGGCCTCAGGAGTCCGGGTGCCTCAACGAGCCCCTAGGGGGTCTCCAACATCACCTCCTCCAGAGGTCCTCTGGGCGACTTTGGGTCTGCATCTGATACCTGCAGACTTCTATCTTCCTGATCTCCCAGACAAGCAACCTTACCTCCCCCCCATTCCCTGCTGTTCCTGTTCTGCCCCTCCTCAAAGAGACTGTTCTTCCTTCTCATGGCCTGGATCATCTAGCTCAGCCACTAATGAGCCAGTGCTCTCATAGAAGCCAGGAGATTTTCTGCAAGCAGCCTCTCTTTCAGGCCCTGGGTAAGCTAGCTGCCTTTGAGCCAAGGGGCCCTGGCCACTTTCTTGGAGGGTGGGGTGAGGGTGTGAGAAAAGTGCAACCAGAACAAAATGCAGATGGAGATTACAACAGATGACCTGTCACCCCAGCATCAGCCATGCTGGGCATACAGCAGGAGCAGGAGATTCATAAATTTGTGCCTGTTGATTGATAATTCAGGTCAAGAAAAAAAAATCCCCTGATGTTACAGAAAAAGGGAGCCTTTTGTGTGCGTGTGTGTGGGTTTGTCTTGGTGAGCAGAAGACCTGAGAGAGTCTGAAGCATGATTTGCAGGGATTGAATTCAATGTGTGCTACCCAGAACTTCTTGGAGACTGTGGGTTGGAGAAAAGGTTTATAATTAAGTTAATGTTGCATTTGCCATTTCAGGTTCCAAACTGGAAGATCTTTAACCCCTCTCACTGCCCCCCTCCCCAGAAAAACTCTCAAATCCACCACTGAATTACAGTCAACACAGGGTTGATTTAAAAGAACGGCATGAGGGATCCCTGGGTGGCGCAGCAGTTTGGCGCCTGCCTTTGGCCCAGGGCGCGATCCTGGAGACCTGGGATCGAATGCCACGTCGGGCTCCCGGTGCATGGAGCCTGCTTCTCCCTCTGCCTGTGTCTCTGCCCCCCTCTCTCTCTGTGTGTGACTATCATAAATAAATAAAATTAAAATAAATAAATAAACTTAAATGTCTTAAAAAAAAAAAAAAAGAACGGCATGAAATTATTCATCAGGCATCAGGTCCAACAAATCTAAGTTGGTTTTCCTAAGTCATTTAATAGCTAATTACATGCTACAGGATGTAAAAATGCAGAAAGGCCTCATTAAGGATAAATCCAATTGTTTGCAAGGCACATTATCGAAATTCCAGTTTAGCCTGCTCCTACCTTCAGTGACTGCATACAGTGTACAGTGGCTTTTGGCAAATGAAAGACCCGGAAATAGAACTGCTGTTTTTATAACAACCCTGTTACCTTTAATGACCATTTTCTTCCCTTAAGTGCAGCAAAGTATGAAAATATTGCCATGCTCTTTGGTGCAATTTTCCTAGTGCGATTTTTTTTTCTTTTTTCTTTTTTTTTTTTTTTTTTTTTTTTTTTGCCATTAAGAGCCCTGAGAGAGTGCATTTCTCTACCTACTTATTTGCTACTGTCAAAAGATAGCAAAATTCATGAAAATACTCAACTGTCAATCCCCAACAAATATGCAATTATTTCAGGCTGGTGTTTTAAGCAAAAATGGCAGAGATTTGCTTCTATTTTCTGAACTGGGATGAGGGGATGTTTTTGCTTCTAGCTGTTCCACTTTCTCTGGGCATCTCCCAGGAACACCTGTTCTAACACGCAGAGGTGAATTTCCACTAGCAGGGCCCTGACATTCGGCTGTGAATTAAATGCCAGTTTGGGTGCCCTTTTGTGCATCTGTTGGGGAGGGGAGAGCACGAAGTAATTTCTCTTCCAGCCTCACAAAGCCCATCATTCCAGGACGTTACACCGGGATGCTGGGCAGTAAATGACAAGAAAGGCTTGGAATGGAGGCGAAAATAGACGATCTTGTCCCTACAATAATACAGGGAAGATATATAAAGGCAAGTAAGTGGTAATGTTCTTGAAAGATAAACAATTGACTGCCTGTCACAAATAATTGATGACTGAGATCCCGAAGAGTATGGCCATGATAAAAAATACATAGAGGAGTGTACACACACCATATTCTCCTGACATATCATTGCTTTCCTCTTTGTGGGAATCTTTGCAGGATCAAATTAGAAGTACTATTTGCTGAGAGGCAATATTCTGCACTCTGAAAGCAGAGCTCCTTGTCTCCCGGGGAGCCTTCATTTGACTTTCATCTTGATATTGAATTTAAGCCTCGCATTTTAGGATAAATGCATGTAGCCCTTGGCCCACCTGGCAATAACTACTGCCCTACAGAGGAAATTCCGTTCACCAGAAGGCCTGGGAATGGACTTGTCTGATTACTTGCACTTTTTTGTATTAATTAATGAAAATCTTTCTCTGGTTTCAACAGCCCTTTGTGGGATTTTTCCCCAAGTGCACTTGTTTGCTTTGCTGTCTTGCCTTGAGTTAAGAATACCATCGTGAATGGAATTGAATTCCTGGAGGAAAGAGCCTTCCTGTGGTTCTGCATGGCTCAGAGGGCAATGCTAAGACCAGCAGGTGGAAGCTGCAGGGACCCTAATATCAGTTCCCCGGGGGGCAGGGGTGAACTTCTCCCCCGGAAGGCTCTCCGGAACAGAAATGCTGGGCTGCCTTGGGAGGTGGGTAATGAGTCCCTTACTACTGGAGGAGATTGTCGGTAGAAGAACTCTTGGAAGCTTTACTTACCCATTGGCATCACTGGATCATACAACCTTTACATTTGGTGACACCATGATCCACCCGTATGCCTTTATCCTTACTGAGTCAGTGCAGGAAAACCCAACTTCTAACCCTCAGCATTTTTAAGGCATTCCAATCATTTTGCTTACCTGTGCTGCTCATGCTAGAAACACGGAGGGATTAGGGCCCCCTCTCCCTGTGACCATCAGCCAGTGACTGGTGGGTATGGATACCTCAGCACCTTCACCCCTCAGGGCTTTGTGTCTGCACACATTAGCTTCTGTTGCCCACAGCCATAACTGGCTTGATGAAGCACCGTTAACTGGATAATGAGGGTGAAGGGTGGCTTCCCTTCTCTGCCTCTCATCTTTACTCTTCTGCACATCTGTTCTTCACCTCCCAAATGGACCACGTTATCCTTATCTCTGGGTCTGCTTCTAGGGGAGTCCCGGTTAAGATAATGACTGTCTTTTCCTGATAACACGGTAGCCCAGGGCCTGACAATAGGGCATATTTGAAGTTAGGACTGGTGACCATGGTGCAGGACTCCCAGGTACCATATTGTGAGAGGCTTCCTCAGCCCTGATGAAAACAGAACTAATTCTATGATAATCCCATTGGGTCCAGTGCCTGCTCCACTGTGGTTATACCGAGATAATGCCCTGGCTTTGTTTCTTATGCTCCACTTCTACCTTGTACCCCTATTTCTTCAGAATTGAGGACCCTCCCCATTTGGTACTATACTCGCTCCTGGTGCCCTGGGCCCATTTCCTGCTCCTGAGCATTCCTGAGAATGGCTCATTGCCCGCTCGGGCTTTCTCTTGCCTATTGCCGAGACAGCTGTTAGTTCTGGCATCTTCTGTTTAGTTGCCAGGTATCAGGGAGTGATACTCAGGAGATTGTAAGGCCAAAGTGGCACCATTCTGACTATTGAATTTTATTGTAGATTTAAAGGCAGAAACAGCAAGAGACTGAGGAGACCAGACTGAATGTGTCCGGCCTCAACTGGATATGCAAGCGTTTAGATTTCCTGGTGTTTGCCTCCTTGTATTAAAAGCTCAGGGCATGAGTCTTGGAGTTCTGGTGAATTGAAGCCCCCAGTGCTGAACGAGTGTTTCCGAGTTCTATGCTTGATAAAAATCGTGGGTGATGCTCATCTTTGGGTGTTTTCATAGCATGAACAGTCTTGAGTCAGCTTCTTGTTTAAGGGCCCAGGGAGAAACACTTGAATCAAACACCATTAACTCAACCCTAAATGCCACGCTAAGTCCACAGACAGCTTTCAGGGCCTCACCATTACCCTGTTTGGGTGGCACACTTCTGGCTGATTTGGCTTCTGTCTGCGGTACCCAGAGAGGGCCTTGTCCATCCGAATGGTGCATCCGAATGGGAGGACCTAGCCTGTTTGTCTTGTCATGATTTATAGCCCCTTAAATGAGGTTAAATGTTCTAGTCTCATTCTAGACTAGACAGGTCTGATTTTTCCCGCTAATTAGTCTCTCTGATATTACTTGCCTCATCTGTCTCAGGTAGTCTTCACCACATCAACACTCTTCTAGTGAGGAGGGAGACCTTGATTTCCATTAGTTTGGACAAGAGTTTTCTTTAGCTTCCAGTTATTCGCTAGAAGGTGCCCAGTAGGCTGCTCATTTTAAATCTGTAAAAAGAGCATAGCATTAAAATGACCACCAAGAACATTGGGGCATCCGGTGGCTCAGTCAGTTGAGCATCTAGCTCTTGATTTCAGCTCAGGTCATGATCTCAGGGTTGTGAGTCTGCTTAAGATTCTCCCCCCCCACCTCCCTCTACCCCTCCCCCTGCTTGCTAGCTCACTCTCTCTCTCTCTCTCTCTCAAAAAAAAAAAAAAAAAAAGGGATGTCTGGGTGGCTCAGTCAGTTAAGTGTCTGACTTCAGCTCAGGTCATGATTCCAGGGTCCTCGGGGTTGACCCCTGCATCGGGCTCCCTGCTCAGCAGGAAGTCTGCTTCTCTCTCCCCATCTACCCTTCGCCCCTGCTTGTGCTCTCTCTTTCTCAAATAAATAAAATCTTAAAAACAAAGAAATAAACCCAACAAACACCAAAAACATAAAATTCTCTGACCTTCCCTCTTCCCAAGGCAACTCGATTTTTGTGTGTCAGGCTCCCCTCTTGTCAAACAAGGCCTTTTCTCTTCAGGTTCTATCAGAATGTTTTCCCATGTTCCTACAGAGGCTTTACAGTGATTCTTTTAATGGCTACGAAATCACAGTACGCTGATTTACCAAACTGCTCCCTCATTGTCAGTAATTGAGAGGGTTTCCAGTCTTGGGTTATGGTACTGGACATTCTCACAAAGAAAATTTTTTGTTTTCATTTAAGTACTTCCTTAGCATATAGTCCACAAGTGGAATTCTTGGGCCAGAGGGTGGAGATGTTTTCCTGGCTTTTGGGAAATATTTCTACGTTGGTTTCCAAAAGGGTGAGTCAATGTACTCCGCTGTACCAGTGGGCTTTATGAAGCCTGTTAGATCCACATGTGAAGAAAACACTTTGTAAGGGTTCCTAGCTTTCTCTCTCCTGTTCAGAACTTCAGTCATCCCCAAGTCATCCCCATCTGCAAGAAGAAGAGTTAGAAATAACATCTTTAATAAAAACAAAAACAACCACAAAAAACCCCCCAAACCCCCAAAACCCTGGCATTACACACTATCTAACAAACACACGGTGTCCCCAGAAGGTTGATGATGATGGTCGTAATGTGTCCTTGTGTGCTAGGCAATGGCTTGCTATCCTTCTTGCATTATTTTCCTTAGTTCTTAAAATAGCTCTCTAAAATGTATTCATTATCCCCGTTTAAAGATGAGAAAATTGAGTCTCGGAGAAGTGAAGTAACTTACTTCAGGTACATGACTACCATCAGAGCCATTTTGGTCTACCTTGCTTTATGGAAACAAAAATTGTGATGTTGAGGTATTTAAATGTGGAGATGAAAGAAGGACCATGAAGATCATCGTCAGCCTCAGTGCATCTTAAAGAACAAGAATAGTGACCACAGCTGTGGGGGTGAGGCCAACTGAGGGTCAGCTTGAACCTGATTCAGTCCAGACCTCCAGGCCAAGGTGATGATGAGATTCACGAGTCCTGTCACGGGGTATGGTGGAGCAGGCGGCCCAGTATCTGCTTATAATCAGCAAATGCTTAGTGCTAAGTGAACCTCTAACTGGGGAAGTTGATCTTGTCTGGGGAGTTAGGGAAGGCTTCCTGGAATAGGTGTTGTTTGAGCTGCAATTCAAAGGATAACATTAACTTAAGGGGGTGGTCGATGATGAGGTAGGGAGGCCATTCTAGCACAGTGGATAGTATGTGCAAAAGCCCTGGGGCTGGGGAGAACTTGGCACTTTTGAGAAAATGAGAGAAGGCTCCTGTGGCTGCATCAAACATTGGTACCAGCTTCCAAGGGTAGTCAGAGTAGGGGCCTCAGGTGTGCTCCCCCTCTGAGAAGCTCTGGATGGTGGTGAAAGTACACGCTACTGGTGAGTTATTCAGGAGTATGATAGACAAGGCACATTGGCTTCCCCAAACCTCTTTCCACCCTCCTTTCTGTTTGGGATTTAGAAAGCTGAATGCCACATTTCCCAGACTATCTGACAGCTAGCACTCTGGATGTGAATTGAGTCCTGTCACTGAGACACAGGCATACAAGACTTGGACAGGGGAAATACGGCAGAGGCCTTCTTCCTGCCCCCTTAGGCTGCTGTCTAATGATTTGGGTCATGGAAAGTGTGAGGATTTCTGCAGTCATGTTGTGAAGCCCATGCTGGAGGCTCCTGGCTGTGGAGAGATTGTCATGGTGTCAACCACCAACAGCAGTGCTGACCTCACAGGGTAAAGGTCCCCTGGAGGGTCAGTACTTTTTGTCTGGGAGTCAGTCCTGGAGACCAGCCTAGAAAGGCTCCTCTGGCCCTTCCAGTGAATATCTGATTCCTGTTAAAATGCCATACAGGATGCTGTTCCAGCTCTACCCCCTGCCACCTATGCTTCTGCAAGCTGTGGCCCAGAGTTCCCAGCTTCCCTTCTGAAGTGACTGAGCCAAACTTGTTTTCTGATTCAGGGCTTTTCATCTACCTCAAATTCACACTGCTAGATGCAGGGCCAATCTGGAGGGTGAAGGTGTTAATGCTCTGGGGCAAATATCAGCCAATGGGGAATGGGATTTGGCAGGTAAGAGCCCAGCTTTCAGTCCCAGTGGGAAAATTCTGGAACACGGCCCTCAGTGAGAGTGAGCCCCACTTGCCTATAGTGGTAACCACTCATTTTTACACCTTTTATTGATTTTTTTTTCTTCCTCTCCTGTCTCACCCTCCCCCTACTTCCTCCCTTGCACTTTATGAGATCACCTACTGAATAAACCGCATGCATCTCAATCCACCCTTATTCCAAGGTCTGTTTTAGGGGGGAGCTCAACCTATAGAACTTTTTAATTTTGGGGTTCCAAATCTGACTAAGGTAGAGAGGCACAAAAGACTAATTCAAAGACACAGATTATTGCTAATTTTTAACCAAGTCGAACAGATTCCAGGCAATCATATCACTGTGTTTTGAACTTCTGTCCCCAGGCTTTCAGCCTCTCAGTAACAAGACTGCTATCTTAACATGTTCAAATAAACTGCCAAAGTTGTCATACTCATCCCCACCCAACCATTTGTCCATCTGTCCATCCATCCAACCAGCAGTCACTTATTAAGTCTCTGCTGTGTCCAGCATTGTGCCAGGGGCTGAGGTTGGAGAAACCAATTAGACTTTCTGCCTGCAAGTTATTCATGGTGTGATTAGATCCAATGGCAGATGTGGCTCTGCCATTTTGAATGCCACTCTGATTTCTGTGCGTAATGCAGTTAGCATGTCCACATAAACTCAACCCTAACGCCAGCCAGTGGTCTTAGTATATAAACATACTACTAACATTTCCATCTGCCCTAAGAAGTGCCTCCAACACTCAGACTGTGTCTCTGTCTCTATTTTATTTAAAAAAGTCCTGTATTAAGACACTGCTTCTAAGGAACTAAATTTAGTTTGAGAAACTGCTCTGAACTTTGGAGTCATTAAATGTAGCCTGTGTGTGTGTGTGCGGATGACAGAGAAAAATTACAGCCAGCAGTGTCTATATTGAAAATCCTGCATTAGATTGCCATCGGTTGCTAATAATACATCATAATTATTCTTATAGGGTTAAGCTTTTCTCTTTCCTCTTCCACCTGCCTTGCTGAGATAACCTCTAAGGATGTCCTGGAAGACGGTAGGGCTGGAATTCAAAAGCTTTCATGACAGCTGAGCTCTCCATGCAATTCATTATGTTGAAAAGATGGGGAGGAGAGGGTTGTCTGCAAAGATAATGACTGTGCAATTTCCAGTCCATTCTCCTTGCAGCCAGATCTTGGAGGCAGCCCATGGACCAATTTCAGCAAGCAGACCCTGCTCATCTCTCATCCATCTGTATTGGAAAAGAGGTTGTGTCTCACTTAAGCAGGAGCGTGGGCCAGTGTGTGTGTGTGTGTGTGTGTGTGTGTGTGTGTGTATGGGGGGGAATGGGTTAAGGAGATGGCTGGGGAAATAGAATGGGGCTCATCCCCAGAGTGCTTGGTACTGGGGATCTTAGGCATGGTTCTGGCTGACATCAGTGTCAAAGGGGCTCAGTTGAGAGCATGGGCTGAGATCAAGAGACTGACTCCCAGCCTAGGCTACTGTTCTGAGCTTTCTCTGTTTTCCCAGCTTGGAGCCCAGAGCCAGGCATAGCAGGAGCTCAATAAATGTTGTCTCACTGAGAAAGCACTGGTACAGGTTTACATGCAGCAAGGAAATCAGTTGTGCGTGGTTCCAATGGGAAATAAGGTCAGGGTTTTCTCCGGGTTCTGCCTATGGAATGAGAGTCTCTGGAGGAAAATTCTAGCCCAGTAGCAATGTCAACATTGGACTATTGCAAGGAAGATCTCCTGTGTCTCTGGCAGACATCCCTACTGCTTCAGTCCCCGGCATGGACCCAAGACTTCCAGGGCTGGGACTGCTGTTGTTGTTGTATCTCTCATTATAGGCTAAAACCAGCAAGTCCTGTGTGGCCCTCAAAGGAAGCCAAGTCAAGCTTTAAACACAAAGGAGCTGGTTTCTTTTAACTGGAAGGTGGCAAATGTCACACATGCCGAGTCTGCGGTGCAGGTTTTCATTCACACTTTCAAGGCTGTTTCATTTTCCTTTCCAGCCCTGCTACCCTCCTTGCTTTGTCGCCCTCTCCATTTGTCACCAGTGTGCCCTTGGCAGATTCTCAAGGTTATGGTCATTGCTGAGTGGCCTTGCCTGATTAGAGTAGGAAAAGGAAACAATGAAAAATTACAGAAACTAGCATGACAGCAAAAATTAGAAGAATTATTAAATTAAAAGTGTCTGAAATCTTCCTTGAGGTGCCATCCGCCCCTCCCCCCCAAGAAGAATCATTTATTTGCTTGATTGACCAATAGCAGAGACCATTAGTTATCCCTCTGAATCAAGTTTCTGTTTCTACAGTCGAAATGCCCTAAATTTTAACTGAGCATAGAGCTACTGGGAGTAATGCCTGGAGTTCCTAGTCTTTCTTACAACTAAGCATGGCCGTATGACTAAATTCTAGTCTTTGGGATCCAAGCAGCAGTTGTGTGTTCAACTTTTTTTCCCCTTTTTCTTTCATTATTACAAAAAAAAAAAAAAAGTGCAGTAGGGGCACCTGAGTGGTGCAATCAGTTGAGCATCTGACTCTTGGTGTCTGATCTCAGGGTTGTAAGATGGAGCCCCGAGTTGGGCTCCATGCTGCTTGTATTTCCCTCTCCCTCTCTCTCTGCTCCTCACCCCCCACCCCACACATACACACACACTCTCTCAAATAAATAAAAACAAATCTTTTGTAAAAATGCAGTATAATTTACATACAGATCTTAAGTGTACTGTTCAATGAAATTTGACCAATGTATACACTCCAGTCAAGATAAAGGACATTTCTAATACCCATGAAAGTTCCCTACATCCCCTTTCCAACTAATCCTCTCTTCATGCCCCAGTCCAGACAATCCTCCACCCTCTGCTAACCACTGTCCTGATCCCTAACAGGTTGGTTAGTTTTGTCTGTTCTTGAACTTCGTATGAATGGAATTACACAGTGTGTACCCCCTGTCGTATCTGGCTTATTTCTCTCTAGCACTGCCTCTATGAGTTCCATCCTTGTTATTACGTGTATCAGTTGTTCATTCCTTTTATTTCTGAGTAGTGTTCTATTGCAGTGGATGTATCACATTTTACTTGTCCATCTCCTTTTGATAGACATTTGGGAGGTTTCTGGGTATGGATTATAAGATTAAAGCTGCTGTGAACATTCTTACACAAACCTTTTTTTTTTTTTTTTAAGATTTTATTTATTCATGACAGAGAGAGAGAGAGGGAGGCAGAGGGAGAGAGAAGCAGGCTCCATGCAGGGAGCCCGATGTGGGACTCGATCCTCGGTCTCCAGGATCACATCCTGGGCTGAAGGCGGCGCTAAACCGCTGAGCCACCGGGGCTGCCCCAAGCCTTTTTGTGGGCATATGTTTTCATTTGTCGTAGGAATAGGATTGCTGGGTCAGTAGGTAGGAATATGTTTAACTTTATAAGAAATTGCAAGAGAGTTTTCCAAACTGGTTGTCCTATTTTATAACTTCCACCAGCAATGTATGAGACTTCTACTTGTTTTATGTTCTCGCCAGCATTTGGTAGGCTCAGTCTTTTTAATTTTAGCCATTCTAATGGGCAAAAATTGGTATCTTATAGTTTTCATTTGCAGACTAACGAAAGTCAATCCTGTTGACAAATGATATTGAATATCTTTTTATGTGCTTATTGCCAACTCGTGTGTGTTTTTTGTTTGTTTTTTTATTTTTATTTTATTTTATTTTTATTTTTTTAATTTTTATTTATTTATGATAGTCACACAGAGAGAGAGAGAGAGGCAGAGACACCGGCAGAGGGAGAAGCAGGCTCCATGCACTGGGAGCCCGATGTGGGATTCGATCCCGAGTCTCCAGGATCTCGCCCTGGGCCAAAGGCAGGCGCCAAACTGCTGCGCCACCCAGGGATCCCTGTTTGTTTTTTTAATGATGTGTCTATTTAAGGTTTTTTTTTTTTTTTTTAAGATTTTATTTATTTATTCATGAGAGACACACACACACACACACAGAGGCAGAGACACAGTCAGAGGGAGAAGCAGACTCCGTGCAGGGAGCCCGACGTGGGACTTGATCCTGGGTCTCCAGGATCACGCCCTGGGCTGAAGGCGGTGCTAAACCGCTGAGCTACTGGCGCTGCCCTATTTAAGGGTTTTAAAGTGAGTGAGTGAATAACCTGAGGGGAAGAAGGGAGAGAGTCTCAAGCAGATGCTGTGCTGAACCCAGAGCCTGATGTGGGGCTCGATCTCACCGCCCTGAGATCATGACCCAAGCTGAAACCAAGCTCAAGTGGCTGCCTAACCACCTGAGCCATCCAGAAGCCCCATTAAAAAACCTAATTTATTGCATGCAATAAGATGCATCCAGTTCTAGTGTAGAGCTCAATGAATTCTCACAAATGCATGTACCTTTAAACCACCAGCACAAGCAAGATACAGAGTATTTACATCATTTCACAAAGTTCTCCAAATGCCTCATTGCAGCCAATTTCAAATGAATGGAATCATATGATATGTACTCTTTTGTGCTCCACATTTTTTGCGGCATACTATTTTTGAGTTATACCCATGTAATTGCATGTATCAATGTTTTTCTTTTTATAGCTGGGTAACATTTTACTATATGGACATGTCACGATTTGTTCATATGTTCACTAGCTGATATGATAGATCAGCTGGTGGGTTGGTTCTCAGTTTGGGGCTATTATGATAAAGCTTCTATGAACGCTTGTATATAAGATTTTATGTGGATATATGTTTTCATTTCTTTTGTATAAACAAACACCTAGGAATTGAATTACTAGGTTGTACGCTTAACTGTGTAAGAACCTACCATACTTTTCCCAAAGTCATTGTACCATTTTACATTCCTAGCATCAATGTCTGAGAGTTCTAGTTGCCCATAGTCTCACCATCATGTGGTATTGTCATCTGTTTTAATTTTAGCCACTTTAGTGGGTGTAGAGTGTTATCTAATTGTAGCTTTAAGTCACATTTTCCTGTGACTGATAATGTTGTTCACATTCTCATGTGTTTATTTGCCATTCAATAACTTATTTTGTGAAATATCTTTTCAAATCTTTGCCCCTTCCTTTTTTTTTTTTTTTTTTTTTGCCCCTTCCTTTTTTATTTGGTTGTCTTCTTATTGAGTTGAAAGGGTAATTTATGATTCTAAACATTGGTCCTTTATTATGTACATATTTTGCACATCTTTTCCTCAGTGATGAACACTGTTTTTTTAAAAGGCAGGAGTTTTTGATGAAATGGAAGTTATCAATTTCTTTTATTATGGTTTATGCTTTTTTTGTGCTCTTTGAGACATTTTTGTCTGCCTTACATTTGTAAGGTTATTCTCAAATGATTTCTCCTAGAAGCTTAATAAATAATGTTAGCTTTGGGGCCACCTGGGTGGCTCAGTTGGTTAAGTGTCTGCCTTTGGCTCAGATCATAATCCTGGGGTTCTGGGATTGAGCCCTGCGTCAGGTTCCCCGCTCACTGGGGAGTCTGCTTCTCCCTCTCACTCTATCCCTGCTCATGCTCTCTCTCTCTCTCAAATAGATAATTAATATCTTAAAAAATAATGTAATGTTAGCTTTTACACTATGGTCTGTGACCCATTCCAAATTGAATTGTATATATGGAATGAGGTAGAGGTTGAGATTCATTTTTTTCCCACATGGATGTCTAGTATATTCCATCATGATTTCTTGAAAAGATCCCCTCTGTGCATTGAACTGCCTTACGGTCTTGTCAAAAATAAGTTATCAGTATGTATTTGGATCTAG
The DNA here is from genome assembly GCF_003254725.2 of Canis lupus dingo. Lineage (NCBI taxonomy): Eukaryota > Metazoa > Chordata > Mammalia > Carnivora > Canidae > Canis > Canis lupus. The sequence continues at coordinate 29,331,113 of NC_064270.1, read as the reverse complement.
ATCTGGACTCTGTTCCATTCATAATTTTGTCCTTATGTAAGTACCACACTGTTTTGATTATTGTGGCTTTATGGTAAGTTTTGGAATCAAGTAGTATGAGTTTTCAAAATTTCTTTTCCAAAATTGCTTTGGCTAGTCTTGGTCCTTTGCACTTATTTCTGTAGAAGTGTTGGAATCTGTTTTTCGATTTCTATAGAAATGAAGTATTTATTGGGGTTGTTTTGAATCTGGAAAGAATTGACATAACAATACTGAGATAAACATGGTATATCATTGTATTTTTTAGGTAGTAATTTCTCTCAGCAGTATGTGTAATTTTCAATGTAGAAGTTTTGCATGTCTTCTGTTAAGTGTGCCTGTAAGTATTTTTAAAATGCTACTATAGGTAGATATTATTCTTTTAAAATTTTTATTTTGCAATTATTTGCTTCTATTATATAGAAATTCAACTGATTTTTTATATTGTCCTTGTATCCTATGATGTTGCTAAATCCACTTATTGATTTTAGTAATTTTTAAAAGAGATTTATTTCTTAGATATATTTATGTAAACAATCACATCCTCCACAAATAAAGGTAAATTTACTTCTTTCTTTTCAAACTTTATTATTATTTTTACATTATTTCACTGTCTGGGACCTACAGTACAATATTGAATAGAAATGACAAGAACAGATATCTTTACCTTGCTCCTGATCTCAAAAAGAGAACATCAGTATGTCATCATTAAGTCTGATGTAAGCTGTAAGATTTTCATAACCATCCTTTATAAGATTATTTTTTTTTGTTTTTTTTTTTTAAAAAAGGTTTTATTTATTTATTCATGAAAGAGACACACAGAGAGAAAGGCAGACACGTAGGCAGAGGGAGAAGCAGGCTCCAGAGAGGGAGCCTGATGTGGGACTCCATCCTGAGACCACGGATCACGCCCTGGGCCAGGGGCAGGTGCTCAACCGCTGAGACAACCAGGCGTCCCTCTTTATAAGATTGAGGAAGTTTTCTTCTGTTTCTATTTTGCTAAGCAGTATTTTTTGTTTTTGTTATTTTAAATATGAATGAGTGTCAGATTTGCCACATGCTTTATCTGCAACTACTGTGATGATTATTTAACTTTTTTTATTCAGTTAATGTGATGAAATGTATTGGTTGATTATTTTTGCATGTTGAGTTAATCTTGAATCTCTTAAATTAATTTTAGTCATGATGTGTTATCCTTTTCATATACTACTGGAATTTTTTGAGGATTCTTATGTCTATGTTCATGAGAGACATTAGTCTGTAATTGTCTTGTGATATCTTTGTTTCAGTAATAAGGTTAAACAGGCTTCATAGAAATAATTTAGCAAATGTTCTTTCCTCTTCTACTTTATGCAAGAGTTTTGATAAGATTAATATTTCTTCCTTAAATAGGATTCACCAGGGAAGACATCTGGGCCTGGAGTTTTCTTTGTGGGAGGCTTTTAATTATAACTTCATTGTTTCTTTTGGACAGATAGGGCTCTTCAGATTTTCTATTTTTTCTTATGTCAATTTTGGGAAGTTACATCTTATAAGGCATTTGTCTTTTTAATCTAGGAAGTCAACTTTATTGGCATAGGTTATTCGTATTCCCTTATTATCCTTTTGGTATATATATGATCTATAGTGATGCCCCATTTTTATTCCTAAGACTGATAATTGTTTTTTCTTGATTAACTTTGTGAGGGTTTATCAGTTTTATTAATCTATTCAAAGAATTAACTTCTGGATTTATTATTTCTATTTTTTGTATGTTTTCTATTTCGTGGATTTTTATTTATTTTCTTCTGCTTATTTTGTGTTTTTATTCTTATTTTTCTAGCTTCTTAAAATGGAGGCTTAGGTTATTGATTTTAAATCTTTTTTCTAATATAAGCATTTAAGGATATAAATTTCCCTGTAAGTGCTCCTTCAGCTGCATCCCACAAATTTTGATAAATTTGTTTTCATTATCATTCTATTGGAAATATTGTCTAATTTCTCTTGTGATTTCTTCATTGACTCATGGATTGCTTAAAAGAGTGTTGCTCAATTTCCAGATATTCAGGGATTTTCTATACTTTTATTATTCATTTCTAATTTAATTAAATTTGGTCAGAGAATCATACTCTGAATTATTTTGACCATATATAAATTTTTAAGGGGAGCCTAGGTGGCTCAGTTCGTTGGGCCTCTGACTCTTGGTTTTGGCTCAGGTCATGATCTCGGGATCCTGGGATCAAGCCCTGCATCAGCCGTCACACTCAGCGAGGAGTCTGCTTCTTTGCCTCTCTCTCTCCCTCTCCCTTAAATCCCTGGGTGGTTCAGTTGTTAAGCCTCTGCCTTTGGATTAGGTCATGATTCCAGTATCCTGGGATCAAATCCCATGTTGGGGTCCCTCATGGTGGTGAGCCTGCTTCTTCTCCCTCTGTTGCTCCCCCTGCTTGTGCTTTCTCTCTCTCTGTCAAATAAATAAATAAAATCTTAAAAAAATTTTTTAAGACTTGTATCATGGCTTATTATATTTGGTAAACACCAATTAGGTAAAGTTGGCTGATAGTGTTATTCAGATTTGCTATATTCCTAATATTTTGTCTGTTTCTTTTATGAATTTCTGAGATGGTAATGTTAAAATATACTTTTTGGTTATGGATCTATTTCTCCCTTTTTTGTTTGTTTTTGTATATTTTTTATTGGAGTTTGATATTTCTCCCTTTTTGTCAATTTCTTGCCACATGCATTTTGAAGTTATGTTTTTAGTTACATATGCATTGAAGATTGTTATGTCTTTTTAATTAATTGATACTTTTATCATTATAAATTCTCCCTTTTATCTCTAGTAATATTTTTTATCATAAAGTTTACTTTGTCTAATAGTAGTATAGCCTCTCTAGCTTCTGTATGATTAGTTTTCACATGGGATATTTTTTTCATCCTTTTACTTTAATCTTTGTGGTTAAAAGTATGTCTTTTGTAGACAGAATATAGTTTGGCCTACCTTTTGTATCTAGTCTGACAATTTCTCTCCTCTCTCTGCCTTTTTTCTCCCTTCTTAAAAAAGATTTTGTTTTGGGGATGCCTGGGTGGCTCAGCGGTTTGGCGCCTGCCTTCAGCCCAGGGTGTGATCCTGGAGACATGGGATCGAGTCCCACGTCAGGCTCCCTGCATGGAGCCTGCTTCTCTCTCTGCCTCTCTCTCTCTGTATCTCTCATTCATAAATAAATAAAATATTTTTAAAAAAGATTTTGTTTTGTTTTTAAGTAATCTTTCCTACTCAATGTGGGACTCAAACTTACAGCCCCGACATCAAGAGTTGCATGCTCTACTGACAGAGCTAACCAGGTGTTCTTATGAGTTCTCTCTCTTTTTTTTTTTTAGGATTTTATTTATTTATTCATGAGAGATAGATAGATAGATAGAGAGAGAGAGAGAAGCAGGCTCCATGCAAGGAGCCCGACGTGGGACTTGATCCCAGGTCTCCAGGATCAGGCCCTGGGCTGAAGGCAGCGCTAAACCGCTGAGCCACCAGGGCTGCCTAATTTCTCTTTTTAATAACAATGTTTAATCCATTTACATGTGATATAATTATTTTTATAATTGTATTTCAATTTACCTTCCTGTTGTTTTCATTTTGTTCTATCTGTTCTTGTTTCTTCTTTCCTACCTTTTTTGGGATTAAGCCAGTACTTATTTCATATTTTATTTTAAATATTCTCCTGGATTTTTAGCTATATCTTTTTTTTTTTTTTACCTTTGCAATGGTTTCTCTAGAGATTAAACATGTATCCTTTTTTTTTTTTTTTTCAAGATTTTATTTAGGGATCCCTGGGTGGCGCAGTGGTTTAGCGCCTGCCTTTGGCCCAGGGCGCGATCCTGGAGACCCGGGATCGAATCCCACATTGGGCTCCAGGTGCATGGAGCCTGCTTCTCCCTCTGCCTGTGTCTCTGCCTCTCTCTCTCTGTGTGACTATCATAAATAAATAAAAATTAAAGAAAGATTTTATTTATTTATTCATGGGAGACACAGAGAGAGAGAGAGAGAGAGAGAGGCAGAGACACAGGCAGAGGGAGAAGCAAGCTCCTCGCAGGGAGCCCGACGTGGGACTCGATCCCGGGTCTCCAGGATCATGTCCTGGACTGAAGGTGGCGCTAAACCGCTGAGCCACCGGGGCTGCCCCTAAACATGTATCCTTAATTTATCATAATCTACCTTGAATTCATGAATATTGTAAGAACTCTCCTCCATCTTTGGTGCTATGGTGTCGTATTTTATTCTAACATACATTATAAATCCTACAGTATATAGTTATTTTGCAGTTCTAGAGTTTCTATTTTTTCCAATTTTTCTTTTTTTAAAGATTTTATTTATTTGAGAGAGAGAGTGAGTGAGAGAGCATGAGTTGGGGAGGAGCAGAGGGAGAGGGAAAAGCAGACTCTGCTAAGCCAGGAGCCAAATATGGGCCTTGATCTTCAGACCCTGGGATCCTGACCTGAGCCAAAGGTAGGTGCTTAACCTACTGAGCCACCCAGGTGCCCCTCTTTTTTCTTGAAATAACCCTTATGTTTAGCCATTATATTCATCTTTTCCTATAACTTATCTAACATATTTATAAAACTTGATTTACATTTCTTATCAGTTAATTCCAACTAATTTGTCTGTGAATCTCTCTACTGACTGTGATTTTGCTGACTTTTGGTTAGATGTTCCTGCTCCCTTCGTTTCATAATCTTTTGTGGAGGGGAAAATATAATTTTTGGTTGTTTGTTTCCTGGAACATGCAAACCTACTCTCTGTCTTACAGATAGAGTGCAGGGCTAATTGGTCAGAATCTTCTTTGAGTCTGGTTGGGCTGCAGCCTTAATGAGATTGAGCTTGCTGGTGATAGTCTACCTTGCGTCCCACCCTGCAGTAGTTGTCTTGGGAGGTGGTTAGATTACAGTTTGGATATTTTTGGTTCCCCCCACATTGCATTCAAGTCCTCGGGGCCCCCAAATCCAGTCCCCAAGATCATGATGAGCTGAGCAGGACTAGGTGGTTTGTCCCTGCTCACCTGCCCTTTCTTCATGACTCCTTCCTTGGCAAAATTTTTGGTGGGGGGGGCAACATTGTTGAACTGAGTAATTTATTTTTGCACTTGGAGCTCTTCCAGATGGTACCCCATCCTGCCAGCCCACACAGTCTATGGTAACTCTATATTTTGTCAGTTTCACTGAACAGGGAACACATTTCCTAGAATTTCCCTCCCTGTGCTTCTGGGTTAGTTTAGGCCACAAGAAACATTTTGCACAAGGCTTGAAAAATAGAAGAGAAACTGCTGCTGTACTATTTTGCATTCTGGAGGTCAGCAGGGACACCAGGAAGGTTTGCCTGCTTGGCATGGGACACCTGATCCCTGGCTCATCTCGCTCCCATCAGATGTGGGTCAACCGCATGTGTACCTCTGAGGCAAAGGTTGTTAGCTTTTCCTACAGATGATTCACAGCTTTAAGTTTGGAAACTGTGAGCAACAGATGTGGATTTTAGTTTGTCCCCATAAGTCCCAGTACATCCTATGATTGCAATTTGTCCTGGCCTTCATCCACATTCAGTTTTCCTTTCTGACTGCCAGGCTAGCTTGCCTCTAGTGATTTGGGGCAACACCATATTGCATAAGGTCAAACCCATGAGATGAATCCCTGATTTTTGTACCACAGGTAGTAGTTCTGTTTCTCTGTTTGGCCCTGACTGATAGGCAGTCAGCTAAGGCTAGGCTGGTTCCTCGTCGTTCTTGGGAAATCTCTCCCCTCATGGAATGCCACATGTACCCAGAGCAGCTTCCCATTCCTTCTCAGGTTGGGAAGCTATTTGGCCTTCTGCTTACCTAGGACTGGTGGTTTCTTTCTGGAATTCAGTTCCTCAAGGTTTCCTGGCATCTTTCACTCCACCAGACTCATAGAAAAGTATGATTTTAATTTTTGTCCACATTTTTCTTGTTATTACCACAGGATCAGGTCTCGTACATCCTTTTAAATCATAAGCAGTACCAAAACTGGGAAGTGTCCCGATAGGGTGTGTGTGTGCCCTTCTCATCCCTGTTTCTCCGTTCTGGGCCTAGGAACACACGTTTCTCCGTTCTGGGCCTAGGGACCACAGCAGCTGTCCTCGACCTGGCAACAGAGAGCACTCCCAGCTGTGGCACAGGGCAGAGTGGAAGGTAGAAGGGGATTGTTATACAAGCTCTGGACTGCTGGCTGCCAGAATTTTGATGTGGGAAGCTAAGACCTTGAGTGTTTAAGCCAGCAATACTTTTCGTTTTCTCATTTATGCAGCCAAACTGAGGATATAACCAGCTACTGGGATTTTGTAGGGCTATGTAGAGTGGGTAGCAGAGAGGAGAATGATAGAAACCGGGAACAAAGCCAGAAGGCTCTACAAAAGACAAGCTTGTTGAGGAGGAGTGCTAAGGTTGGGATGGCTGTGGCAGAGGGGACCTAGGAGGTGTGTTGAAGAGAGGGTTTGCAAGGAGAAAAGAAATTATTTTTAGGCAGTCTTGCTATGTGTCCTATGGTGTAGCTACTTCCATTTTGCTACTTCCTTAAGAGTTCTCCTATATGGACCTGCGTTTCTTTCCAAAGCCGTGAGGAATTGGATTTAGATTACTTTGGATGCAGCCCTGTGTTGAGATGGGTTCAGTTTTATTTAGGTTCCAGCAAATTATTTGAAGAGAGCCCTAGGACTGGGAGCGGTTTGGTTACTGAGTGTCCTCTGGGGACGGGTGGTTCAACAGCCTTAGAGACATAGAATGTCCAGTCGTCCAATCTGGAAGTCTTGGGCATCCATCCTTCCACATGCCTCTGTTGCAGATAAAGACAATACCTGCCTTGATTGAAACTTGCTCTCATTGGCCATTTTCTCCTTTGGATCAAATTATTTAATGGTGAGACTTCCCACCTAGGTTTCTTGGTCCTAACGGGGATACATCTCCTCTTAGCCTAGCTAGGAACTGACAATCAACAGATTCAATCTTGTTTCTATCTATGTTTCTGAAATGGGAATTCAGCTTTGTGAAGTTGGTGAGTATAGCTTTTATCATTTCTAGGATCTTCATTGGATGACTGAAATGGAGGTTAAATCCTTTGGCTAACCCAGAAGAGGAAACTGAGGCACATGGAGGGGAAGTGACTCATCTAAAGGCCTATAGCTAATAGGATCTGAGCTGGCATTAGAACCTATGTCTCGTAGCTCATGGTCTAGAGCACTTCCTGGTCCCCCTGGCTTGGGGTAGCAATGGTGCAATGGAAATAACATGAGCTTAGAAGCCTGATAGACTGGCTTTGTATCCTGGCTTCCCTCTACGTTGTTGTTGACCTTCCTTCCATCCCTGTGAAGGCTTTCTTCTCTTTAGTGGCAGCAGAGAATGGGATATAATTGCAGCAGCAAAATCACCCTGACCACAAAAACAAACACTACCATTTCCCTGTTTTCCTTCTTTTCTTTTGGTTTTTCTTCATGTACTGATGGTCCCAGGTTGAATAGATGAGGCAACATGAATTTGTAAAAATGCTTTCTCTATCCCTCCAGTTCTCAATGAAGGGGTACATACTTCCTCCCCTCTGTCTGCCTGGGAATATTTGGCGATGCCTGGAGACAATTTGGGTTATCACAGCTCATGGGTCTGGGAGGGATTGGAGAACATTACTGGCATTTAGTGGGTAGAGGCCAGGGATGCTGCTAAACATCCTACAGTGCACAAGACAGCCCCCACCCCTTGCAACAAAGAATTACTCAGGTTAAATTGACACTACCCTGATCAAAGCAGCGGGAACTAGAGCAGGTCTGTGGTCCCAAGTACCCCGCATGCAGGCTCAGCACCAGCCCTTTTATGTACAGCCTGAATTCACCTTTGTCTGGTTTCATCCTTCACACACACCCTGATCCTTTCCCCAGCTCCCCCATTCCCAAGTATGGAACTATGAAGACCAGAGCTTTCCGAGGGCTGACGTGCATAGGAATCAGCCAAGGATATTGTTAACCTTCTGAGTAGATGAGTCTGGGATGGCATCTGAGAGTCTGCATTTCTAACAAGCTCCCGGGTGATGCCCATGCTGCTGGTCCACAGACCAGACTCCGAGTAGCAGGGAATAAGACCACATGTTGCTCTTTCTCTAATTACTGTTTACTTCTTGCCTGTGGCTTTCCTCCTCAGATCACTAACATGCTGGGGGCGGCATGTTTTATAACTGGGGTACCCCGGAGAGAGGGCTGCCGAATTCGGTCTCAGCTGAACCCTCTGCTCCACTGGCCACATTCCAACTTGGCTGGCCTCCTCTCAAGACTGTAAGGATGTAAATAAAAAGCTCAGGAGGTTTGATGTATTAATCCTGGCAGGCTCCTCAGAGTTATTTTGTTAGTTTTCCACGATATCTTCTCTGGGTAGACTCATTTACCATTTTTCACTCCCACTAAGTAAAGCTAATACATTTCCTCCTAAAATAAAGCTTCCTGTCATTTTCATGAATAGTGCCCACCATATCCCAATATCTTTAACACTGGTTATATCTCGATTAAAGAAGTCCATTATAGCACCCGTAGCTCAAGATGAATATTCCCTGTCAACCACCATCAGCCAGGTACTCAGCTCTCTGAGCTTCATTTTCTTCACTTGCAAGATGGAGCTGATTGTACCTACTTTGTGGGAATAGTGGGGTAGACATTACCCAAGACAATGCTATCTTCCTCTATCTAACCTGTTTTGATTAGGTTTGGTAAGGTGACAGAGAGACAACTGCCTTGAAAGAAGAATTTATTACTTGTAATTCCTAATGAGAGGAAGTGTTCCATGCCTTGCAAGGCCACATGGGAAAGCAGCCACGTGGGTCAGGAGGCACAAGGAGTGGGAGCTAGAGAACCAGGGAAGAGCCCGAGTCTGAAGCCCATCTGGAAGAGAATTTCTTCTTCCTTGGGGAACTTTGGACTTCTTCTATTAATGCCTTCAACTGATGGGATGAGGCCCACCCACATTGTAGAGGGTAGTGTGCTTTATTCAAAGACCACTGATTAAAATGTTAATTACATACAATGTCTTAACTTAAGGGTAAGGGAAAAAATGTTAATCTCCTCTGAAAAATCCCCTGACAGCAACATGGGGACTGATGTGTTGACCAACCATCTGGGCACCATAGTCTAGCCAAGTTGACACTTAGAGATAACCATGACCATTCTTTATTCAATTATCCCTATGTTGGATAATTTAAAAAATAGGTGTTATGCTCTTTAATTGCTCTTACCTCTGTATTTCCTCTGCTGTATTATGATAATCTCAAGGCTTGCTTCATGCCAGCAATTTGATTTTCATCTGTGTCTATTTTGTTCTTAGCTTTGTCTAACCTATTTATTATATCTGAAATAGTGAACAGAAATATTTTGGAACTCTGTTGCTTCAGTTCTGGGCCTCCTCCCCTTCTCTTCTCCCAAACCCTTATTGAATGTACACATTCTTTTTTTTTTTTCTTTAAAGATGTATGTATGTATGTTTGTATTTATTTATTTATTTGAAAGAGAGAAAACATGAGAGGGAGGGGGAGAGAGAATCTCAAGCAGACTCTGTGCTGAGCATGAAACTGGATGCAGGACTTGATCTCATGACCCTGAGATCAAGACCTGAGTTGAAACCAAGAGTCCTGTGCTTAACCAACTGAGCTACCCAGGTGCCCCTTGAATATACATTCTTATTAAGTTTCTGTCATGGCAGAAAACACTTGGAGAATTTTTCTGTTTATCTTTTCTTCCAGACTGGGTTCATCTTTTATCTTCTTCTATCTTTTGTGCGTGCTTGATTGATTGATTTTTAAAAAGATTTTATTTATTTATTCATGAGAAATACACAGAGAGAGGCAGAGACATAGGTGGAGGGAGAAGCAGGCTCCCCGTGGGGAGCCTGATGTGGGACTCCATCCCAGGACTCCGGGATCACGTCCTGAGCTGAAGGCAGATGCTCAAACGCTGAGCCACCCAGGTGTCCCTATTTATTTATTTTTTTAAGAGAGAGAGTGGGTGTGTGCGTGTGAGTGGCAGGGAGGGGCAGAGGGAGAGGGAGAGAAAAGCAGGCTCCGTGCTCAGTGTGTGTGTAGTCCAACATGGGGCTCAGTCTCCCTACCCAGAGGTCATGACTTGAGCCTAAATCAATAATTGGTCACTCAAACCTACTGAGCCATCCAGGAGCCCCAATCTAGTATGGTTTTTTTTAATAATTTATTATTACTTTTTCAAATCTAGTATGTTTTGAATACTCTCTCTGCCCTGCTTCTCCCTCTCTCTCTCATCTTCCTCCTTTCTTCATTTTCTCCTTTTCCTTCTCTTCTTCCTTCTTTCCTTTCTTTTTCTTTTCCTATTTTTTCTTCATCTTGCTAAAGCTTCGCATGGGTTGCCCTTATCTCACTTTCTATTGCTTTGACATAGAGAGGGGGACGTCTCCTTGTGATCCTCTTACCTGAGCTGGTGTGAGGGCGGGCATGCTTTCTCTTTATCCTGCTCGGGTGCTGGAGTTGGTGACTGCGGAAACCAGACTGAAGCAGAATGCAGCTCTTGAAAGACTCAGCTCAGCTCCTGGCTGGGTTCTGTTAAACATTCTGACTAGAGTCCCCTCACCCAGCCAGGGTGCATCCCACAGTCATGAACTTCCAGAGGCTTTGGCTGGTTTCATCCAAGAAATGTTCTCAAATGCCATTCTGAGCCTTTCTTGTACTTTGGATTTGATCAGGGGACTTGACTTCTCTTTCAGTGGCTCTACTTTTCAATTTCCGGTTATCTGACTTAAAAAAAAATGTACCTGTTTTGTTTCAGATTTGGTCTGATTTCATTTTGTGATTTCTTATTCTTTTTCATGAATGCTATCTCTTTGAGGATTATGAAATTACTTATTTTCCAGTCATTTTCAGGTTGCTCTGTTGTTTTTCTTTTGTCTAGGGTGAACATTTCTCCAGATTAAATTTATTATGTTAGTTTTTATTTTCTTCATTGTTTTGGAATTTGGATTCTTTTCTCTTTCTAGTTTTCCAGAAAAAATTCCTAGTTCCCTCTGGCTTAAGTTCACAGCCATATCTCTAGACCTTGCCTCCACTTTCTGTAGCTCTCAGCACCTCCACAAGTGGGTATTCAGGAGCCCACCTTGGCAGGCAGAGGAGTGGTTGAAGGGGGGGAACCTCATAGGATCCCCCCTACAATCTACTTAAATAAAATGTTTAAGGTGTTTCTGACTGTTCCAACATTTCTGCTCCCCTATTTTAAAATTTGATAACTCTTGGGGTGCCTGGGTGCTCAGTTGGTGAAGTGTCTGCCTTCGGCTCAGGTCCTGATCCCAGGGTCCTGGGATCCAGCATCCCTTGCATTGGGCTCCCTGCTCAGAGGGGAGCCTGCTTCTCCCTTTAGCCTGCCTGCGTCTCCCCCTGCTTGCTCTCTCTCTCTTTCTCAAATAAATAAAATCTTATCAAATTTTATTTGATAACTCTCTCTTTAAAAGTTTTTCTTTTGCATGTGGTTTTTAAACTGTGAGAGTGTGTGTGTGTGTGTGTGTGTGTGTGTGTGTGTGTGTGAGTGACAAGCTTATCTCAAATGGAGGGTTTTCTCTTTCTCCTTGGAGGCCCAGTTCAACACCAGGTCTCATAGTCAAGGGTCACATCTTTTTGGTAGAGAGGCACTAGGACATCACAGACCCAGTCACCATCACAGCACGCTGCGTGGTCCACGTGTTGCTGGAGAAGCCTTACCCGCTCCTTCTGACCACTCAACTCTCTCTACTTAAACAGGCCCATATGTTTTGTAGCTCCTGGAAGGGGGGAGTGGCAGATATTTTTTTCAGCCACTGTTCCAGCCTAAATCAAAGAGCCTGATTCCTATCACTGGTTTAAATGGGGCACTTTTGGTTCTCATACAGTATCCTGGGTAACTAAACTCTTGATCAACTCTGCCTCCTTCCAGACCTGCAGGCAAATAGCCCCAAGCTTCAGCCCGGTTCCCATTTTTTTCCTCTTGGGTTTTGGTCCATGGAGATCTTTATCTTGTTTTGAATGAGGATGTATCTTTTTAATTTTCTCCTTTTGTATTTTATTTGTCATTGCCTTGAGTTTGGAGTCAGAGTGTGAGGCTCGATATAGGTACCTGAATGATATCTTGTCTGGATTCTATAAAAACAGTGGAGGGGAGGGGCACCTGGGGGCTCAGTCAGTTAAGGGGCTGCCTTTGCCTTTGGCTCAAGTCATGATCTCAGGGTCCTGGGATGGAGCCTTGAGTTGGGATCCCTGCTCAGCGGGGAGTCTGTTTCTGTCTCTGCCTCTGCCCCTCCCTCCACTCCCATCCACCCCCTCCCATCCCCGGCCTCATGCTCTCTCTTTCTCAATCTTTCAAATAAATAAAATCTTTAAAAAAAGAAAATAAAAGAAACAAAACAAAACAAAACAACAGAGGGGAGTGCTGCCCAGAGGGCTGCTTGACCAACAAAAAACAGTGTCCTAATTTAGCCACATGTGCCAGCGTGGCAGTAGAGGAATGACAAATGGGCCACTGGGCAGGGATTCAAGAAACCTGGGTCTTGTTTCCTTCAATACCCTCCACCTATTAACTTGCTGTGTGACTTTGGACAAATCACTTGACGTCTCTGGGCCTCAATGCCCTCCCTTGAGAAACAGTGATGTTGGACTACTTAACCTCCAAGGTCTAGAGTTATGGGAGTCTACAGGGGGATTGTTTAAAACAATGTTCTCTGTTGCAGTTAGAAGGGCTGCTGAGACTATTTGTTCAGTTCAGGCAAATGGTAAATGTGTCGGCCACTCTAATGAAATGAGTACATTTTTGCTCTAAATGTCATGGATGTTTATTATCAGATTAAACTACAGCAGGCCTAATTTTAGCTCTTCCAATTCAAGTGGAGCAGTGAAGATTAAATGTTAGGCATAATTAAAGATGCAGATGTAGTTATATTGAATTATAAACCTCATTAAGCGCAACGTCCCAGGAAGGCCCCTGAGACCAGCTACAAAGGACTTCCAGTCGCAATGCTGCAGTTATTAAAATATTGTAAAGTAAATCTCACTCCAAAAATATTATGACTTGGGTGGAAGGATTTAAAAAAAAAAAAAAAAAAAACATGGCTGGAGTTGGTTCTGTGGGTAATTTCTTTGCTCTGTTTGCACAAGGTTGGGAAGGGAAGCTTTTCCTTGGCCTCTCCAAAGAAAGCCTCCCTGGGACTGTGGTGCTTTCCCCTCCATCCCCCCCACAGTGGGTTCTATTCTCCTGGGCCAGCAGGAAAGACAACCTCAAGGTCAGTCGGATTCTGTAGAAGTTGGTGGCAAGGGGAGCTGGGGGAGAGGGCAGAGGTTTTCTAAGGACTGGAAGCCGGTGTTTTTATATATATAGAGAAAGATTTTCTTAGTGACATTTCCATTTCTTCCCCTTTGTGTAAAGATAACACATTGTCATTTTGCAAATTCATACAATATTGGAATAGGATAAGGAAGTAAAAAATCCAACTACTCCAAGATAATCACTGTTAATATTTTGATGCATCTCTCTCTCTCTCTCTTTCTCTCTCTGAATTTGACAGAAATAACAGATCTTACCTTAAAAGCTGTTTTTCTATTTTTAAAAATGTAACCTGAAAAAAAAATGTAACCTGAGGCAAGTGTGTTTCCATGTCAATAAATATTGATATACATGACCTTTTCTTTTTTTAAATAGATTTTATTTGAGAGAGAGCGCGCGCACACACACACACACACACACACACACACACACACACACACACACGAGTGGGGCGGGAAGGGGCAGAGGGAGAAGTAGACTCCCCCCTGAGTAGGAAGCCCTGACTCAGGGCTGGATCCCAGGACCCCAAGATCATGACCTAAGCCACACGGATGCCCCTACATGACCTTTTTAAATGGCTAATGACATTGCATCATATGGATTTTATTTTATTTTTTTGTATAAATTTGATTTAAAAAAACCAACCCCTCATTATTGAGCATTCAGATCATTTTTTTAAAAATTAGTCTTTTAGGGAGCGCCTGTGTAGCTCAGTTGGTTAAGTGTCTGCCTTCGGCTTAGGCCATGATCCCAGGGTCCTGGGATCGAGCCCCAAGTCATGCTCCCTGCTCTGCAAGGCGTCTGCTTCTCTCTCTCCTTCTGCCTCTCCCCCCCCCCGCTCATGCTCTTGCTTGCTCTCTTTGTCTCAAATGAATAAATACAATCGTTTAAAAAGATAAAAGTGGTTTTTTAAAATTATTGGAAACAGCGCCATAAAGGATATCCTGTTCACACATCTTTGCATGATTGTCCGATTAGCTCTATGACAAGTTCCTAGAAAAAGAGCAGGTGGTTATGTGTTTGCACAACAAAGCTGTGTAGCGGGCAACCCCACACTCAGTAGCTTCAGACAATAAGCATTTATTTACCTTCTGTATTTATGGGTTGGCAGTTTGGTGGGGCTCACCAGGGCCGTTCTGGGCTCACTCACATGCCCGTAGGTCAGCTGCAGGTCGGATGATCTGGGACAGCCTCAGCAGGGACAGTGAAGATGGCTCAGCTTAGGATGGCCTCAGTTCTCAGGGCAGAAGCAGAAGAACAAGAGAAAATGCAGAAACACGCAAAGGCTTTTTCAGGTCTCTGCTTGAGTCAAGCCTACTAACATCCCAACCATCAAATCAAGTGGCTGAACTCAGTTATATTTTAAAAGGCTTAGATCCGGGGTGGGGTGCAGACTAGGTGGGATGGGGGGCCAATGCAATCACTGTCTCATCAGCAGTCATAGCACAGGCACATTTAACATGTTGATACATGTTTGCAAGCTGACCAGCGGGTGGGACCAGTTTACACTGCCACCAACAAAGCGTGAGCATATCCTCCGCATTTTTGGTTAGTGGACCTACCTCTAGCTTCCCACCAACACTCGCCGCTCAAGGGGACCTCTCCCTCTCCTCACTGGGATGTCCACAGACATCCCAGTCTGGTTTTCTTCCAGTCTCCTGCTGGTCCTCCCATCTTGAATGCTTTTCTCCATCCACCTTACCCATGTCCCAGCCACCATATGTCCAAATCCTACATGTTTTTCAAGGCCCACCTGTTTCAACTCTGCAACTCGCATGGATCTGACCTTCCTCTGAATTTCTCTAGAGCAGGTAGGGAGACCGACTTGTCCCAGTCTGCCCAGGATTTTACTGGTTTTAAAACTAAGTCTTTCATCTCAGGTACTCCTTCAGTGCTGGGAAAACCCAGCCATCTGGTCACCATAAGAGAGGGTTTGGCAAGCTTTAAAGGGTCAGATGGTGAGTGTTTTAGGTTTTGTGGACCACATGGTCTCTGTCACAACTACTCAGCTCTGTCATTGCCACGTGAAAGCAGCCATAGAGAATACGGAACAAATGGGTGTGGCCGTGTTCCAATAAAACTTTATTTACAAAAACAGGCAGTAGGCTGTTTTGTCCATGTGCTACAGTTTTCTGGTGCCTGCTTTAGAGCTTGCCATTTGGACTGCACAATTTAACCTTAGCTCATATTTTCCTCTTACGTTGTTTCCTGTGGATTAGTCTTGTCTCCTTGGTTGGAATGTAAGGTCACTTTGTTATTTGACATCCTGTTCAGTCGCTTAAAAGTTTTGACTTGGGAAAGTTACTTAAACTCTTTGTTTCCTCATCTGTCAGATGGAGATAATAATGGTTCTGACCCCGTGGGTATTTTTGAAGATTAAATTAGTCTCTGTATGGCACCTGGCACATAATGTATGTTCAGTCAGTGTTAGCTGCTGTCAATCATCATTATCATCATGGTCATCATCATCCCACATGTCTTTTTCAGAAGCTAGCCTAGTTCTGTTACAGAAGAGCCTCAATGAGTAGAATCATAAAGTTGTTAAAGCGGGAAGGACCCTTTAAAAATGTTTAATTCAACACTTATTTTAGAGGTGAACATCATAGAGTTACCCCCTATATTACGAGGATTGGATGCTGTCAATCACACCTGACAGTGCCCTTCCTCAGGTGTTGCCCATCCACATTCCTGTGGTTACCTGTCAGGCCCTTTATAACCAGAGACTAAGTCCCAGCTTCCATATCATGAGCAGTCTGTCCTTGGAGAAGGCCGGATTTGTCTCATTTTCCATCTTCTGCTCTTATTCTTAGGATGGTGTCCAACTACCTGGGCTGTGTAGGTGAGGCTCAGATAAAGGACCAGCCTGAGATTGTGGCTAGAAGGTCCAAAGCAGCTGGAATCAGGTGTAATCAGGTACTCAAGGAGTACCTTGAGTTCAGACTAACACAGTAGGTGTACAGGTGTTCTGGGCTTGCCTCTAGTTGGGGCCTGGCATGTGCTGTGTGGGCAGATACTCTAGCAGGCCACGCAGGTCCTGGACTGTACTCTTAGAGTGGGAGGGGAGGAAGGGATGACCACATGGGAGATACTGGTCCAGTGACCTCTCTGGTTTGGACCCCACTACCTGGTTCATCTTCAAGTGCATCTCATCAGGATGCTTCTTCCATCTTGGTCCTGGCTGAGCTTTGATCTGGGAAAATGAAAGGCCAGGCTGCTGGGTCCCCTGCTGCCAACTTTTGCAGCAAGAGTGAGACTTCATGATCCTGCTGGCTCAGGCGCACTTCATTTCCCGGTAATTAAACAAGTGGAGATGAAAGCTGACAAATCTCCCCCATCTCTCAGCACAGTAGATGAAAGGTAAATATTTCCAGCAACAGTTTTTTTTCTTCATTAAAAGTGAGATGTGAAATGTCTTCTCCTTACTTTGAAGAATACTGATAAGTTCAAGGTCACTTCAGATAAGATATCTGGTCTCACTACCTCTATTATTCCACATCAATTTTTATCTTATATATATTAGGCTAACTTAAGTGGATTTCAGAGGGTAAATCATATCAAATAAGTCAGAAGACAAAGGAAAGTAAAGAAAGACACCAAAATGTAACTGGTCAGTGCTGTGGAAGCCTATACCTCACACATGGCTGTCCCGGACAGGAATTTCTCTTTGCTGGGCAGATCTAAGGGCTTCTGAGGACAATATCTAAAATAGGTCCTGGAGTCCTACATGTAGACTCTCAGACAGGCGTCCAGTGCTTTCTCTGCTGGGCTTCTGAAGAGGTCATTTGAGATCTGCTATTTTCTTTGTAAGGAATGGTTCACCAAAGAACCCATCCTTAAGGCCATGGTCTACTCAACCTGCTGAGTGTTGTCATCAGGTTCCTTTTAGTGCAAAGACTAGACCTCACTCAGATGAGCTCAGGTGAAGGGCATGTGGTTACTGTGACGATACCACAGGGACCCATGAGAATCTGAAAAGAAATTTGAGTGCATCTCAAGGAGGCTGCGGAGGAGGGGCACCCTTTCTGCTACCCACTCTCTCTGCTCTCCTCTGACTGCCCTCCTTGGCTTTTATATCATTGCTGCTCCCTCCTGACTTCTGCCCTCTTGCCTGCTCCAGTGGCTGCTCTGAACATAGATCTCCCTCATGCCCTCTCTGCTCGTTGCGCATGGGCTTCACTCTTCTGTGCCTTGTTCTCTTGGTTCCAGATTCCAGAGAGATCTGACTGATGTAAGCTGTCATCTCCAGCCAGGCTGTTGAAGTCACAGGTTTCTGGGCAGGCTATGGGTGTTCCAGTCCCCACCCCCGGACCTCCTCCCACATGGATCCGGTTAGCTGTAAGGGTGGTGCCCCTCTCTAGAGTCACGTGGTAAAACAATGTCCCCTCAGCAACAGATGTGAGTAGTAGCAAAATGCCCCTCATGAGGGACTCTGGTTGTGTCAGGCTGCAGTGGACATTGTGAGTGATCTTGGAGCAGGTCATGGGAGGACAATTTCTTGGGTGACTTTTCATCAGCTGGGCTTTTTTTTTTTTTTTTTTGAGATATAATTCACATATGATCTATTCATTGTTTTAAAGTACACAATTCAGGAGTTCTAACTATATTCACAAGGTTTTGCAACAAGCACCTATCTAATACCAGAACATTTTTATCACTCCCTGGAAAAATTCGGTATCCATAGCAGACACTTCTCCTTCCCTGTCCCCCCAGTCCCAGACAGCCACTGATTTGTTTTTGTCTCTAGGGATTTGCCTATTCTGGACACTTCACAGAAATGGAGTAATAGGACATGTAGCCTTTTATGTTTGTCTTAAAAAAAAAAAAGATTTATTTACTTATTTGGGAGGGGAAGGGGCAGAGGGAGAAGTGAGAATCTTTTTTTTTTTTAAAGATTGATTGATTGATTGATTGATTTATGATACACAGAGAGAGGCAGAGACATAGGCAGAGGGAGAAGCAGGATCCCTGCGGGGAACCTGATGTGGGACTCGATCCCAGGACCCCAGGATCATGACCTGAGCCAAAGGCAGATGCTCAACCACTGAGCCACCCAGGTTCCCAGGAGGAGAGAATCTTAAGCAGACTGTGCTGAGCATAGAGCCTGATGCAGGGCTCTCTATCCCAGGACCCTGAGATTGTGACTGCCTAAATCAAGAGTTGGCCGCTTAACCAACTGAACCACCCAGCACTCCTATGTTTGTCTTCTTTTACTTATTATGTTTTCAAGGCTCATCCGTGTTGAAGCATGAATCAGTACTTCATTCCTTTTTATGCCTGGATAATTTCATTTTATGGGTGAACCACATTTTATTTTTCCACTCATCAGTTGATGGATATGTGTATGTGTAAGAAAAACCTACAGTTTTTTCTTCCTATTTGGGAAAAAGCCAGTTCTTCCCTATCGTGTTTTTCTTTCCTATGAGTCTCCATTACTGTTCACAAAGAACAGTTCACTTCTGATACTTCTGGCTTATGGAACCAATGGGAAGTGGAGGGTTAAGTCATCTTTTTATCCCTTCATTTGAGCCAGAGAATAGCCCTGGGGGTCTAGGGTTTGTCAAGGGCCCTGGTTCTCCAAGACCAACCCAGAAAAGACTGGGGTGGTGCATGTCCCAGAATCTGTTTTTTGTTGTTACTTGTTTGTTTTACCACTAATGCTCTATATTTAAGAGTCCTTTTTTTTTTTTTTTGGGTCACTTTTTTCTTTGTTTTGTTTCTTAAATTCACATATGAGTGAAATCATATGGTATTTGTCTTTTTTGACGGACTTATTCCACTCAGCCTTATATTCTCTAGCTCTATCCATGTTGTTGCAAATGGAAGATTTCATTCTTTTTTATGGTTGAATAGTATTTGATTGTATATATATATACACATACCACATTTTCTTTATTCATTTATCTATGGATAGAGACTTGGTTTGCTTCCATAATTTGGCTGCTGTAAATAATGCTACAATAAACATAGGGGTGCATGTATCTTTTCAAATTAGTGTTTTGTATTTTGGGGGTAAATATCCAGCAGTGGAATTACTGGATCACATGGTAATTCATTTTGTAAAAGATTATTTATTTATTCATGACAGATACAGAGAGAGACGGGCAGAGACACAGGCAGAGGGAGAAGCAGGCTCCATGAAGGAAGCCCAATGTGGGACTCAGTCCCAGGACTCCAGGATCACGCCCTGGGCCGAAGGCAGGCTCTCAACCACTGAGCCACCCAGTTATCCCCATAATTCTTTTTTTTTTTAATTTATTTATTTATTTTATGATGGTCACACACACACACACAGAGAGGCAGAGACATAGGCAGAGGGAGAAGCAGGCTCCATGCACCGGGAGCCCGACGTGGGATTCGATCCCGGGTCTCCAGGATCGCGCCCTGGGCCAAAGGCAGGCGCCAAACCGCTGCGCCACCCAGGGATCCCTATCCCCATAATTCTATTTTTAATTTTTTGAGGAAGCTCCACACTGTCTTCCACAGTGGCTGCATCAGTTTAAGTTCCCACCAACAGTGCATGGATGTTCTTTTTTCTCCATATCCTCACCAACACTTGTTGTTTCTTGTGTTATTGATACTAGCCTTCTGACAGATATGAAGTGATATCCTGTTGTGGTTTTGATTTGTATTTCCCTGGTAATTAGTGATGCTGAGCATCTTTTCATGTGTCTGTTGGCCATCTGCAGGTCTTCTTTGGAGAAATGTCTGTTCGTATCTTCTGTCAATTTTTAATTGGATTATTTGTTTTTTTGGTTTAAGTTGTGTAAGTTCTTTATGTATTTTGGATACTAACCCCTTATCAGATATGTCATTTGCAAATATCTTCTCCCATTCGGTAGGTTGTCTTTTTGTTTTGTTGATTGCTTCCTTTGCTGTGCAGAAGCTTTTTATTTTCATGTAGTACCAATAGTTTGATTTTGCTTTTGTTTCCCTTACTTTGGGAGACATATCTATAAAAAGGTTACTATGGCTGATGGCAGAGAAATTACTGCCTGTGCTCTGTTCTAGGATTTGTATGGTTTCAGGTTTCATAGTTAGGTCCTTAATTCATTTTGAATTTATTTCTATGTATAGTGCCAGAAGGTGGTCTAATTTCATTCTTTTGCATGTAGCTGTCTTTTGCATGTTCCTAATACCATTTATTGAAAAGACTGTCTTTTTCCCATTGCATATTCTTGCCCACTTTGTTGAAGATAAATTGAATCATGGGTCTATTTCTGGACTCTCTGTTCTGTTCTATTGATCTGTGTGTTTATTTTTGTGCCAGTACAATACTGTTTTGATTACTACAGCTTTGTAGTATATCTTGAAATCTGGGATAGTGATAACTTCCAGTTTTGTTCTTTTTCAAGATTGCTTTGGCTGTTTGGGGCCTTTTGTGGTTCCATACAAATTTTAGGATTATCTGCTCTAGTTCTGTGAAAAATGGTATTAGTATTTTGATAGAGATTGCATTAAATCTGTAGATTGCTTTGGGTAGTATGGACATTTTAACATTTGTTCTCTCAATCCATGAGCAGAATATCTTACCATTTGTTTGTGTCATCTTCAGTTCCTTTCATCATCAATGTTTTATAGCTTATTCCTCAGTATTTTGTTATTTTTGGTGGAGTTGTAAGTGGTATTTTCTGAATTTGTCCTTCTACTACATTATTAGTATATAGAAATGCAATGGATTTCTGTATATTGATTTTATATCCTGTGGTCATCCTGGACTCATTTATTAGATCTAGCAGTTTTTGGTAGAATCTTTAGGGCTTTCTATATAGAACATCATGTCATCTGTAAATAATGAGAATCTTACTTCTTCCTCACCAATTTGGATGCATTTTATTTCTTTTTCTTGTCTGATTGCTGTGGCTGGGACTTCCAGTATTATATTGAATACAGTGGTGAGAGTAGACATCCTTGTCTTGTTTTTTATGTTAGGGGAAAAGCTCTTAGTTTTTCACTATTGAATATGGTATTAGCTGAGGGTTTTTCACATATGGACTTGATTTTGTTGAGGTATATTCCCTCGAAACCTACTTTTTGAGGGCTTTTTATCACGAATGGATGTTGTGCTTTATCAAATGATTTTTTTAATGGTTTTTATCCTTTCTCTAATTGACATGATGTATCATGTTGACTGATTTGCAAATACTGAGTCACGCTTGCACGTTAGAAATAAATCCCAATTTATTGTGGTGAATGGTTTTTAAAATGTATTATTGGGTTCAATTTGCCTACATTTTGTTGAAGATTTTTGTGTCTCTGTTCACTAAATATTGGCCTGTAGTTCTCTTTTTTGTAGTGTCTTTATCTGGTTTTCGTATTAGGATAATGCTGGCTTCATAGAATAAATTGGGAAGCTTTCCTTCTTCTATTTTTTGGAATAATTTGAGAAGAATAGGTATTAATTCTTCTTTAAATGTTTGGTAGAATTCACTTATGAATCCATCTGTTCCTGGATTTTTATTTGTTGGGACTTTTTTTTTGAAAGAAATTGTATTTTTAACAAGTGAGTATGATGCCTTCCAAAGTTTGAGCATTACTGGTTTGGGAGAAATTTGCTAAGGAAAAAGAAAGTCTATGTGTTTAAATCCAAATACAGGGATGCTTGGGTGGCTCAGTGGTTGAGTGTCTCCCTTTGGCTTAGGTTATGATCCGGGGTCCTGGGATTGAATCCCGCATCAGGCTCCCTGCAGAGAGCCTGCTTCGGTCTCTGCCTGTGTCTCCGCCTCTCTCTCTGTGTCTCTCATGAATAAATAAAATCTTAAAAAAACAAAACAAACCCAAATATATTAGGACTTATATGACCTTGAGTAGAAGAAACCACCGTGTTCTTTCTTCTGTAAGAAACTACCAAAAAATTTTAATATCTAGAAAAAGTCCTTCAGGTTTGTGTAAGAAATTGTTACCTTTTAAAAGTTTAAGTCATCTGACACTCTGTAGACCTTAGTAGCCTATGCATATAGAAGAGTCATATTACAAGTAATACTTCCAATTAACTTGACTCTACCCCAGCTATACACACAGGATCGCTGCCCCTGAAGCCCAAAAATTTAGGAAGGTCCCATGAACTAACTTAAACATGCTGAGGATCAAATCCTCTTCCACCAGGTGGAGCCATGGGCTTCCCAAGGTTCTGCTAGGCCACCACTATCTTTGACCAGGCATCTCCTGGGTACCCCAGTACCACCCAAGCACCATCTCCCCCACTGAAGCCTAGGCTCTCAGGTCTTCCAATGACCCATACTCTTCAGAGTTCAACTACAGAATCATTTTAAATATTTCAGGATGCATCTGAGATAAGAATACATCAGATAAAGACTCTATTTGTAAAACGCATTATCTGTAATAGAATTATCACCTCTGAAATAAATTAATAATGATTCTTAAAATATTACCAAATATCAAATCAGTATTCAAATTTCCAGTTACCTAATTGGTATCATATACTTTGTCTTCCTCAGTGAGTCTTGATTTGACCTGAGAGGTTACTTGAGTTTGATATGAAGGCTGAGGTATGAGAGTATTTCAGGATGTTGAGGGTCCTATCACTGCGGCCTAATGAAAAGAGCACAGGATTCAGAACCAGCTAACTTTATTTCCATCCCTTGCTCTGCCTCGATAACCTCCCTGAGCCTCAATTTTCTCCACTGTAAAATGGGATTCTATGTGTAAGGGTGGAGTAATGATAAAACCTCCTTGCTGAGTGATTGAGGATTAGATGGGATTATAATATAGGAAGTAGGGCTGTGACTTAGATCTGTTGACCAGTTGTTTCCCAGAAGACAGGGCTGGGAAGGGCTTTAGGTCCCAAACGTCATTTGTTGCTGGTGGCAATTCAGGACCAGAGCATCTGGCCTGCCAAGGCTGTCAGGGAATTTATTTTGCCTCTAACTACCTCAGTAACCCAGCAGCCTGCATGGTCCCCCTGCACAGTGGGTGTCCTGAGATAATTGCTCAAGTACTTTGTTAAAAGAGAAAAGCTCTCCACGTTTCCATTAACTCCCTGCGTGGGGCAGTTACAGCTCACTGCTCCAGGTACCATTTACAGTTCAATTTCTCAGTCACGATGGGCTGAAATACCTGAGACTCGCTTCTGCTTCTCTCTGTGAACAACGTGCATTCACAAACAGTAGATTCATCAGCTTGCTCTTCACCCATCCCTTCTTATAATCATCTCCTTCTCCTGATCTCTCTCCCCATCCTCTTCAACTGATAGAGCCTTGAATGCAGTTCA
This sequence comes from Canis lupus dingo, assembly GCF_003254725.2. Taxonomy (NCBI): domain Eukaryota; kingdom Metazoa; phylum Chordata; class Mammalia; order Carnivora; family Canidae; genus Canis; species Canis lupus. The sequence continues at coordinate 29,307,552 of NC_064270.1, read as the reverse complement.
CTTTGAATTTCAAATGTCCCAAGAAGTGCTTTCATCCACAGTGGGGACTGATGAGTTAGTTGCTTAGGAAATAAACTGAGCACAGGGGAGCGGTTATAATTCCCTGCCCAATGCCAACATCACAAAGAATAGCACAGTAGCACATAAATCTACGACTCGCATATGTTTACTTAATCACATTGGAATTCTCTTTGAACTTGGCCGCAGGGGATAAAGATTACAGAACTGGCTGGTAGCTAAAATAATCCACTGAAAAAGTTCAGCATCACACAAGAACTTCAGGATAAAATGCAAGAGGGGCTGCTTGGGAAAAGCACCCAGCCAGGGTGACTTCTGACCACAGGCTTACCCAGAGCTGTGTATGCCTCTCCACCGTAGGCTGTGGGTTGCAAACTGGCTGAGAGGGTATGATTTTTCTCTAAAAGTATATGTGCCCAACCTCGAATGTCCATGTAATGTGCCGATTAATCACTGGGTCTCTCTGAAGTGGGATGGTCAATAGGATTGTGGGCTAGGCTTGATAAGGTGGAGTGAGGTGGTGGGTAGTGCTGACTCTGTTCAGGCACAAGTGGTGAGTGCAGATCTGAAAAAAGAAATCAGGCTGGGCAGGTGTACGGACAAGCAAGAAGGATCATGCGTGGGAGTGGGTGGTGGGTGGGAGGGGTAGTGAAGTGAAAAGTCCCAGACCAAAACTGCCCACGGGGTCCACTCCACTCACTGCTATGGAGAGTTGCTTGGCTGTTGCAGATGGACTGGTACAGGGGTTGGGAAACTATGGTCTGAGGGGAAGTCTGACCTGACATCTGTTTTTGTATGGCCTGTGAGCTAAGAATTTTTTAAAAAAATTTTTAAGTAATTGGGGGAAAAAATCAAAAGAAGAAAAATATTCTGTGACTTAAAACATAGGAAATTCACATTTCAATATCTGTGAAGTTTTATGGGTACACAACCATACTCACTCATGCAGTGTCTAAGGCGTGGGGCCATCACGGCAGAGTTGAGGACCTGCAACAGGGGCTGTGTAGACCACCGTGCCTAAAATATTTACTGTTTGGCACTTTACAGAAAAAGTCTGCTGACCTGTGGATTAATGTCCATTAGAAGCACAGATCTGAGACAGTTTGGGTTCTGGATGTCATTAAAGCCAAGCAAAATGAGCCATGGACTAGCTGGTCTCACAGGGGACCAGTTTTCCTAGTCTGAGAAATGGGCATATTAACATTACCTGTCTCAGAGGTGGCTGCCTGCTAAGAACCTGCTCAAGGAAGTCCCATGTATGTTTAAGGTATTGGTGTGGTTTGGAGAAACCTCAGAAATTGGCTGGAGAATGTTCTCAGGCCTGGGTCATCATCTGAACCACTTGCTGAGCTTTTAAAAACAGAGTCCTGGGCCACCGTTCCTTGCAGAGACTAATTTGATAGGTCTGGGATGGGGTAAGAGTCTGTATTGTCACCCACCTGGGGTGGCGAAGCTATGATCTGGCCCACGAACTTTGAGCCACAATGAAGAGACACTGGTTTGATCAGTCCTTCTGGATCCATCTTCAGTGGCTCTTTGCCTGTGTCCTTCCTACTGAGACCTCATGGCTGCATGTTTCTTCTCTTGTCCTGTGGAATCATGGCTTGTGGATGCCATTTTCTGCTGCTCAAGGCAGAAAGCTTTCTGAGGCCAGGCTCAGAGACACACATTCGTCTCCCCGCCGAAGCCCTAGGATAAGGCCATACCTGGTTCCACAGGACTGGATGTGGGAGTTTCCTTCCTAGCTGGGAGCCCTCAGGCAAACCATTTGACAGTGACTCTTGCCATCCCAAGTCTTAATTTCCTCATCTGTCATACATGGCTGATCCTCCTTATTTCATGAGGCTGTTGTGGGGCCCAGAAGGATGATAGTCACAGAAGCACTCTGTAAGTGGAGAAAGTTGCAAGTGGAGATGGGGCTCTTAGATGCTCAATAAATGTGTTCCAGTTGGCTCAGAACCTGGAGCGTGAGCTTTCAGCTCTCTCTGGACATTGGGATTTACGCTTTCCAGGCTACCTTCCAAGGCTGTTGGACCTCCACCACCCAAGGAGATATTGGGCCTACGCTGACCAGCACGGAAAGTCCTGCATCCTGGGAAACCCTTTCAGTTTTGGGTGAACAGGACAATGGGTCACCCTGGTGGTGCCTGACCCAGGAACCGAGCCTTTGTGCACTGGCACAAGGCAGGTCAGCTGATTGCAAGGGAAAGCCCTGGAAGTGTGTGAAATGGGGGAGTGGGGCTTTGGCATCCTGTTGAGGCCCCTTCCCTCCTGGCCAGGACCCCAATGCCACTCCTAAGACCTCTCTTCTGGGCCCCCTCTGAGCTGACATGGGGCCTAAGCTAAGGCTATAGTTTAGAGTTTGTCCACTTTTCTCTATCTCCTCCTCCCTCCAAGCCTGGGCCACCTTCACTTTTTGCCTGGAAGCAGTTTCCGAAATTATTCACCTGTTTGCACTCTGGCTCTCATCAAATGCACCCTCACACACATCTACACAATCAACTAACACACCTATTGTGTCAAAATGCTGGTATAATCGCATAGTCTACCCTTAAGTTTTCCATGGCTACCCCACTTCTCTTAGGACAAAGGCCAAACTACTTACCTGGCCTGCAGGGTGGGCCCCTGGTCCCTCCTCCTCTTTAGGCTCAGCTGCTGCCCCTCCCCTTCACTCATTCTGCTTGCTCAGCTCCCTATCTGATTCTTGGAAGGCTCTTCCTCCTGCCTCACCTGATCCATGCCACCCTTTTCAGGCCCCAGTTCCAACATCATTTCCTCAGAGAAGCTTTCTTTAGCCTTCCTGATGGGACTGGTTTTACCTGTACTTCCTCATAGCGCCTAACACAAATGTCATTCTGATTTGTATTTGTGTGTAATCACTCATTGTCTGTCTTCCCTCCAAGGCTGTAAACCTCATAAGGGCAGGGACAGCATCCTTGTTCCTACTGCATCTCCAGCAAGTAGCACAGTGCTCAGTAAACATTCTTTTGATGAATGGATGGTTCAATGAATTACCCAATGGATAGATGGGTAATAGCTGAAGCAGGGTGGGTGGATGATAGAAGAAGGTTGGATGGTAGCTGGAAATATCCATAGAATGTGTGGATGGTTGGAAGAATAAGTGGCTAGATGGCTGGACTGATAGAAGGATGGATGAGATGGCTGGCTGGTTGGATGTACAGGTGGATAGGGGCGCCTGAGGCCCTGTACTCCTTGTCCTTGGGCTGCCCTAATAGAAAAAATGACTTCCTGTTCCAGTTTCATTCCATCCATTGGTTTTTCCTCCTCAACAGTAATAGCTTCCAACATTCCTGGCAGAGGGAACATAGCTTTCCTCATCTCTCTGGAAGATGGTTGTTTGCAAGGTAGCAGCAGAGTGGTTCCAACAGGCCCCAGCGAAGATGGGGTCCAATGCCCTGACCTCATTTCCACCAAATTCTACCACATGTTACCACCTATTCTACTTGGACATATCACCTGGGAAACTAACTCTCAGCAGCAGCTTCCTCTGTGCTGGGCCCTCTTGAGTCAGTTCTGCATTGTGAGTGGCAGTAGTCAGCTGCTGGTGCTTTGGCTGTAAACACTTAGAGCCCTACTTTATCACCTAAAGCGGGGGAGCAAAACTATTTTGTACAGGACCCAATAGTAAATACTTTAGGCTTTCCAGACCTAACGGTCTCTGTTGCAACTACTCTGTTTTTATAGCATGAAAGAAGTCATAGAGAATATGTAAATAATATGGCTGTGTTCCAGTAAAACTTTATAGAAGAGGTAGGTTTAGCCCACAGGCTATAGTTTGCCAATTCCTGTTTTAGAGCAAGAGCTCTTAAAGTGTGGTTTTTGGGCCAAAAGCTTTAGCAGTACCTGGGAACTTGTTAGCAATGCAGGTTCTTGGGCCTTGCCCTAGACCTACTAAATCAGCAGCAGATATTTTCTATTCATATTCCCACTTCCTTCTGAGACTCCAATCACACATATATTAGGTTGCTGGAAGTTGTCTCAGCTTTTCATTTATTTTTTCAGGATTATTTATTTGTTTATTTATCTGAGAGAGAGCACAAGCACAGGGGAGGGAGCTGAATTTGAGACTCGATCCCAGGACTTGGGGATCATGACCTGAGCTGAAGTCAGATGCTTAACAGACTGAGCCACTCAGGTGTCCCTGATGCACTTTTAATTAAAAAAAAAATCTTTACTTTCCTTCTCTGTTTCATTCTGGATAATTTCTACTCCTGTCTTTAAATTTATAATCTTTTCTTTTGCAATATCTAATCTGCTAGTCCCATGCAGGATTGTTTTTTATTTGAGACATAGTAGCATTCATTACTAGAAGTTTGGTTATGGTCTTTTAAAAATATCTTTCATAAAAAGAAAAACTTCCATTCTTTTTTTTTTTTTGATAGAGAGGGGCACAAGTGTTGGGGAGGAGCAGAGGGAGATGGGGAGAAGACAGATTCTTAAGCAGACTCCCCACTGAGCACAGAGCCCAATCTAGGGCTTGACCCCATGACCCTGACATTGTGACCTGAGCTGAAATCAAGAGTTGGATGTTTAACCAAATAATCTTTGATTGGATGTCACATATTGTGATTTTACCTTGTTGGGTGCTGGATTTTTGAATTCTTGAGCTTTTTTCTGACATGCAGTTAAATTACATTTTGACTCTTCTGAGTTTTAAGATTTGGCAGGCAGGGCCAGAGCAGTGCTATCCGGGGTTAACTATTCTCTATTACTAAGGCAAGAGCTTTCTGAATACTCAAAGCCCATGAAGTTTTCCAAACTGGTTGGTGGGAATAGCTACTATTTGTGGTCCTCCTTTTGGGAGGTTCTTTCCATGACCTATGGTAGTTTCCTTGTCTATATGTGCTGATCAATCTCTGCTAAGTACTCAAGCTCTGCAGAACTCTCTCCTCTCTAGCACTCTATCCTTCAACCTGAAGCATCCTGAGCCTCCCCAAACTCTTAAATTTGTTTCTTCAATTCAGGGAGTCCACTGGGCTCCTCTTGGGTTTCCCTTTCCTGTACCTTGTCTGGAAATGTTCTGAAGGCAGCAAACTAGCCAATCATAGGTCTTATCTTGTTTATTCCCTTGGGGTCACTATCTATCATTCTTTGATGCCCAGTGGTATTGAAAATCATTACTCCATCTTGGTTGAATGTGATTCTGTAAGCAAATGTGTTGATCTCTGATATTTTGATTGATCAAAGTAGTAACTCAGACTTTATAAATTAGAGTACATTAATTTTTCAGAAACTGCAATGAATGATTTATTTTGGGGGCACCTGGGTGGCTCAGTTAGTTGAGCCTCCAACTCTTGATTTTTGCTCAGGTCATGATCTCAAGGTCGTGAGATTGAGCCCCAAGTCGGGCTCCATGCCCAGCTCCCAGCATGGAGCCTGCTTAAGATTCTCTCTCTCCCTCTCTCTCTCTCTGCCCCTCCCATCTCCCTGCTTCCACACACTCTCTCTCTCTCAAATAAATCTCTTTAAAAAATTTATTTTCATTTTACAGCTAAGGAAACCAAGGCACAGACAAGTCAAGTGACCACTCATTTGACACCCAAGCTCTCATACATTCTTTATTTGATGCTGTTCCTTTGTGCACCTCCTAACCCCTGCTGGGATGTCTCCTCTTCAAGCCACAGTACATGCTAGGAGGGCAGTTGATGAGTCAGATCCTCCTCACTACTCAGAGTGCAGGTTGGGAGTCAGAGTCATCAGCATCACCAGGAAATTGTTAGGTGAGCAGGGGCTTGGCCCCGCCCTAGACCTGCTGAATCAGACCCTGCATATTGTTAGCAAGATCTCAGGTGACTTTTTGTAACATGTTATACCTTGGGACACATTAAGTTAGAAAATAGTTTCTGGGCCCTGATCCCCTGACCCAGTCCTGGTTCCCTGGGAGCAGAGACTGAGCTGAACAGAGAGGAGGAGGCATGGCCCGACTCTGGGTTGACCCTACAGGTCCCCACTTCTCCAACCTTGGCTGTTGGTGTGCCTACAACAGTCTACCCTGGACAAGCTTCCTGGAGAAGCCAGTGTGCAAGGTCCCTGGACAAACACAGGCATAGCTTTCTTGATAAGAAAAGTCATTTTAGGGGCGCCTGGGTGGCTCAGTTGGTTGAGCAGCTGCTGTCGACTCAGGTCACAATCCCAGGGTCCTGGGATGGAGCCCTCCATGGGGCTTCCTGCTCAGTTGGGGGTCTGCTTCTCCCTCTGCCCCTTACCCTGCTTGTGCATGTGTGCTCTCAAATAAAATCTTTAAAAAAGAAAAAAGAGAGAGGGAGAGAAAAGAAAATTCCTTTTAGGCTCTGGCCACCTTGTGAAAGGGTAGAAGAACCACCAGCCCCTAGCTGGTCAGCAGGCAGCCTAATCCTATCAAAGACAATGAACCAGTGTTCATTGCGCTGATTCAAAAGTGAAGATTGACACCCTCGAGTTATCTTTGTGGGACCTAAACCCCTCGAGCACTCAGTTACCAGACCAGCTAGAGCCAAAGAATTGATGACACCGCCCCTTGCTGGCCCTCAGGACTTTGACCTGGACTCAGTCACCTGCATGACTTTTGCCCCAATTCCCTGCTGTATTCCCCATTGTGCAAGCCCTTGGTGGAGGGTATGCATCCTTAGCTTAAACCCCAGTGTTACAGTGTGAGGATCTGCCCGGTGGGAAGTTTCCCTGGTGTTCTCCTTGTTACATAAAAACCCTTCCTTTTCCTATTCTTTGGCTGGGTCGAGTCTTTTGTCTTGACACCCACCTGCCCTCTGGGAGTTCGTCTAGACCACAGTTTTCCAGGAAGCTGTGACTCACCCTGCCTTTATCTACCTGCCAGGTGCACAGGGCCAGAGGCCAGTCTCTGGGAGAAGGAGCCAGGAAGGCCTCTATGTTGGGGGTGGGAGGGTGGTGAGCAGAGGGGTGTGGAGACAGGTTGCAGGCCTCAGGTGCCTTCCCTGCAGGACCTGCCTGGGCTGGCTAGGGGGCTGACCCTGGCGGAGGCAGGGCATCAAAAGGCTGCCCAGGCCACCTTAGCTTTTAACTTTGGAGGCTTTGTCTCTGCATTTCAAGGAGAACATTTCCAAAAAAGCCTCTGGATTCCTCCTCATTAGAATGGAAAAAATGTGGCACCTTGAGGTCCAAATTGCTGGGAGACGGTTAACAAAATTCTAGACCAGCCTCCTCTTGCCAGGGAAGCATGCTCTTTGTATAGAGAGTGAGCTCCAGACGCAAATAGCATTTTTCTCCTGAGCAAGAGACTCTGCAACCCCTCTTGAGACATGGGGTGCCCAGACTACTGTACCCACTGGCCACACATGCGCGGCGTTTAGGCCCATACTGCAGCCAGATGCCAGAGGAAGGTGAACAGCCCTCTGTGAAGTCACGGCGACCTGGCTTCGGATCTGGAGTGCACTGTACGTTAGCTGTGAGGCTTCTGGCGGGCTTAGAAGCTTCGGGCCTCACATTCTCTTATCTAGGCAATGGGGTGATGATGAGACCCACCTGAAAGTGTTCCAGTAAAGTGAGTTAATATATGGACCAGGTGAAATGGTTAATCTTACCTGTCAACTTGACGGGGTCATGGGGTGCCCAGACATTTGGCTAAACAGTACTTCTGGGTGTGTCTATGAGGGTGTTTCCAGATGCAATTAGCATTTGAATCGGGGAGTTCAAATAGCTAACTGATCCAGGCTGCAAAACCACCTAATTAAACTACGAATGCGTGTCTGATTTATCTGGCATTTTGTTTCAAATCCCTGCTTTTGTTGTCTAGATGCACCTCACTGTTAACCCGACCCTGCATCTTATTACAGTAACTGAAGCCACTTAGAAATAACTCCGCTGTGATATTTAGCAAATTATTTTTAATCTGATGAGTAAACTCCCATTAGTGCAGCTGTTCACGTCAAAGAGAAAGGAACAGAGTGAGGGGTGTTTGGGGCGCCTGCTGGGCTGGCTTCCTAAAAGGGGGCTTGTTATCTTGCATTCTGTCTCTGGTCGTGCTATTTCTGCTGGGGTACGCTGTCACCGACTTGTCGCCGGTGGCAGGTATGACACTTGAAGAATGGGGCAAATGTTCTAATTCAGTAAGAAGGCCCTAAGCAAGTGAGGCAGTTTTCCAGATGAAGGAGGATCCTGGCCACAATCCCCGGTTCCTCAGCCTTGTGCTAGGCAGGCTTTCTGCACAGCCACCTCTTCTTGGGGTTTTCTTTCTTTCTTTCTTTTTTTTTTTTCCTGGAGATCTCACTCCCAAGGCAGGGAGCATCAGCTGCCTTGTTCACCGGCCAGTTGGGTCCACCTGCCCACGGGACTTACTAGATCTTCCAAGCAGAGGTCCTTCTCGAATCATAGCCTTCATAATCGCTGTTTTCTCAGCTGGAAGCAGGCTGCCCCCAGGCATGTGCATGGCTGTCCCCTTCGCATTCAGGCTGCAGCTAAAATGTCACCTCCTCAGAGAAGTCCTCCCTGACCACCTGCCCAAAGGAGTCCCCACCCCTGCCAGCAGTCTCATCCACTGCCGGCCATGTGAGTGAGCTGCTTCAGGCACCCGGCTCAGCTAGGCCCTCAGATGGCCGCAGCTCTAGCTGATGGCCTTGTAGTGACTGCAAGGACAGGGAACGTCCAGTGAGAACCACCTAGCTGAGCCTCGTCAACTCACTGACCACGAGGGAGGTAAACTGTTGTAAGCCAGAGTGTTAGCTAATTTTACCTCACTAGGAGGAGGGACAACCTTTTTTTTTTTTCTTTTTAAGTTTTTATTTTAATCCCCTGGTGCTCATCACAACAAATGCACTGTGTGATCCCCATCAGCTGTACATACCTCTGCCCCACCCCCGGACCTCGCCCCACCTCCCCCCTGGTAGCCAACCATTTGTTCTCTATAGTGAAGAGTCTGTTTCTTGGTTTGTCTCTTTCTTTCTCTCCCCCCACCTCTTTGCTCATTTGTTTTGTTCCTTAAACTCCCCATAGGAGTAAAATCCTATGGTATTTGTCTTTCTCTGATTGACTTATTTCACTGAGCACAATACTCTCTAGCTCCATACATGTGGTTGCAAATGGCAAGATCTCAATTCTTTTTATGGCTGAGTAGTAGTCCATTGTGTATATATACATACCCCACATCTTTTCTTTATCCATTCATCCATCGATGAAGACTTGAGCTGTTTCCATAATTTGGCTGTTGTAAATAGTGCTGCTATAAACATAGGGGTGCATGTATCTCTGAGCTCGTGTTTTTGTATTCTTTGGGTAAATACCCAGTAGTGCGATTGTGGGATTGTAGGGTACTTCTATTTTTAACTTTTGAGGAGCTGAGGAGGGACATTCTTATCTAATTTATTTTTATTTTTTTAAAGATTTAAAAAATTTATTCATGAGAGACATAGAGGCAGAGAGAGAAGCAGGCTCCTCGCAGGGAGCTTGATGTGGGACTGGATCCCAGGATCACACCCTGAGCCCAAGGCAGATGCTCAACCACTGAGCCACCCAGGTGTCCCTCTTATTCCATTTAGAAAGGAGGAAATGAAGCCACGGAGAGACTATTTTATCCGTGCAGCCTGGATGCTATGAGACATTACTAGCCTCATTCCGTAGAGGATAAAGTGAAGTCCTCAGGGGTTAGAAAGGCTGCCTGGAAGTCGCTGCCGATGGTTTTGGGATTGTTAAGGGATCCAAAGACCTCAATGCCTGAGCCACCAGCCTCCACCCTCGTCACTTCCCAGCCCTACAGTCACATGAGAGCTGTTTTCCAGCTGCACATCTGCATTTCTCACCTTTCCAGGGAGCCCCACCCTCCCCAAGCAAGCACCAGGGGCTGACATTTTGTGAGCTGTGCTAGGAACAGTGCTGGGCAAAAATAAACTCCAGATGGAGCAAAGAGCTAAACAAACAAAAAACTAGAATAGAATATTTGCAGACTATATAGCAGAATATTTTTGTAATCTTGGGGAGCGTACGCCTTCCTCGCCAAGTCATCAAACCCAGATGCTACCAAGGAAAAGAGGGACACACTTGACTGCATAAAAACAAAAGAATCTCAGATCAACAAAAGGCACAGTAAACAGAATGAAGCGCAATCACAGACCAGAGAAAACTTTTTCTTCAGGTCTCACAAAGAGTTAATAATAAAAATATTCAATGAGAAAAAGTTAAAGTTCCCAATTTAAAAAATGGGCAAAGGATCCAAAACACTTCACAGAAGACATTGGAACTGGCAATCAACCTATAAAAATGTCCTTGACCACTTCTCGCCTGGTCAGGAGAAGGCAAACTAAAACAAAGATATTTTGTTAAAAATTTTTTAAAAAATTGATGATATCAAGTGGTTGGGGACAGGACAAAAGGCATTCTCAGACCCGACTGATATTTATCAGTGCATATTTGTGTTTACAAGGTGCTTTGTCCTTTAAAGAATGTGAAGTTTTCCGCTAATTTTCTAGAACTCTGCTTTTCTATATGGCAGCCACTTACCACCTGTGGCCACTGAGCGCTTGACGTATGTCTAGTCTGAACTACGGTGTGCGAAAGTGCAAGATACACACCCAATTTTAAAGAATTGGTATGAAAAACTAATGTAAAATACCTCATTAGTGATTTAATACTACTAACAGGTTGAAATGATAATCTCTGGATATATTGAATCGGATAAAATATTATTAAAGTTGATCTTATGTGTTTCCGTGTTCTTTAATGTGGCTACTAGGAAAGTTAAAATTACGTATGTGCCATGCATTTACTTCAGGTGGACAGCACTGTTTCAGAATAGGGCTAAGTTAATGCTTTCTTTGGGCTGTATGAAAGTGTGGTTTGGCTCAGCCTGGGTTAGTAACCCCCAGTCCGGAATGAATGGGGCCACAGGACTGAAAGCTTCCATCTTCCCAGCCTGGCATGGGTGAAGTGGGTGAAGGTGGCAGGAGGGGCCGCTGTTGATCTCTGTATCCGTCAGACTGGATGTTGGGAACGTGTGTCGCTGCCTCTCCTAACCTTGGTTTTCCTCTTGTACATGTCATGGAGGAATGAGACCCCCTTCAGGGTCTCTACTGCCTTGAGGGAGGGAGACTGGATGGCTTCCAGCCTTCCACACCATGGTGGGTGTGGGGTACTCCTGACAGCAGCCATTCCGGGCCGGACTCTCTCAGAGTCAGATGGACAGACTCCTGGGGCTTTGAAGGAGGCCAAGTCCCTGCTCAGTGGCCTCAGAGGGGGAGCTGCTAAGCAGAGCTGGATGTGGATGAGGTAGAGGAAGCAAGGGCCCTGGCAGCCCAACACACACTCAACCCCAACCCCAAGCCTACGTTGGCCCCATTTATCTGAACACATGGGTGGAATGAGTTTGAACCTCAGAGGAACTGGAATATTCTGAGCTAGTGAGAGGAAAGAGCAGAGTGAGTGTGCTTAGCAAGTGAGTGTGTGTGTGTGTGTGTGTGTGTGAGAGAGAGAGACACCATGGCCCGATCTCCACTCCCCCATTTCACAAGGGGTTCCTCTTCATAAATACCATTTCTTTTCCCAGCCTGACAAACTGAGTGAATCAAACCTTTGGGGTCACCCACTGCCGATGCTGAAATGGCCACAATCCTTATTGTGTGAGTTAGAGATAAAGAGCCTCCCCACACCTCCCAATAAAAACCATAGCACAAACACACCACCTCAGGTGTTTTCTGTTTTTTTCTCCCACGTAGAAGTCCAGAGGCAGGTGTTTCAGGGCTGGGGTGATGCCCCACCGTAATCAGGGACCCAGGCGGCTTCCGTCTTTCCTGCCCCACATTTGTTAGTGAGTAGCTTTCATGCTTAAGTTTGCCTCTGCTTCAGAAGCACTGTTGGAGCTCCGGCCATCACACCTGCAGGGCAGGCAGGGAAAGGAAGAAGAGAGAAGAGCAAACACGTGCCTCCCAGCTTTCTGTTCTCTTCACATATCATACCCGGTAACCTCAGCTCGCATTTCCTTGACCAGATTGCATTCCTCAGGTGCAGGGAGAATCTGGGAAATGTGGTTTTTCCTAGCTGGATGCATTGCCCCCTTGACTTAAATGAATTTTTTTTTTTTAAGATTTATTCATGAGGGACACAGAATGAGTTCTTCTAAGGAAGAACAGGAGGATGAATCTTGGTGGGCAGCTAGCGATTTCTGCCTCGCATAGTGTGGCCTGCAAAGCCCTGGATGAACCTTCACATTGGGAGCCCGTCCTGTTCCTTCTTTCTGTCCTGCAGGTGTGGCTCGCAGATGGCTCGGGTTGGAAAGTCCATCCTTTGGCAGTTAGGCTTGTCTCCCCTGACTCTGATATGCAAGGCCTGAGCAAGCCTGAGCTTTCTGCCTTCCAGCTCAGCACTGCTGCTGCTTCCAAGGAAGCATCTGGAAACCCACGTGGAGGGCAGAGCCACTAATGGTTCCTACTCTGTTCCCCCTCGAGTAGGGCAGTTGCCATCCCGCTGCGTTGCCCACTGAGAAGACATCGGGTTTGCATCTGCATATGTACGCACACCTCCAGTTCTCCCAGCAACCCCTGCCCACCTCTCGCTCTCTCTCACGCCCCCCTCAAGGAAAGATGCCTCTTCTAGTGTTAATACCTTTTCACCTGGAGCAGATAACACAGGTAAGCTCTCCCATAACATGGGCAGATCTCCGTAGGACCCGACCACAGGGGAGGGTGGGGGTGGTGGCCTGTGATCCAGAGTCCAGCAGCATCCTTCTGGCTACACAACCCCACAAATCACATATCACGCCTAATTTTTAAAGCTGTTTTCCTGACAGTGGTTTCCCATTTAATCCCTCAGAGCTAACAATATGTAATCAGTTTTCCTTAACAAATAACCTCCTTTAACTTCATTAGTTCATAATTAATTTGCTAGCATGTAACCAAGATAATTAACACTGCAGATTAGGGACAGGCGAAAGAAGCAACCTCTTTCCTCCTGGCCGAAGCAAATATTGATTAAAATCTGAGCTGCTACCTAATTTTCCTTGCAACTCAATTCATTGATGGTGGTGGTTGGGGGATTGGTGGGTTTTGTTTAAAAAATTAAAGTGGAGGTGAGACGAAGAGGTCTTGCTACAGAGCACTGTGTGGCTGACTCCTGTTTTGGGTAATTTTGCTTTCTTGTCCTCAGATCCAGAGATACGGAGCCAGACAATCAAATGGCAACTGGACAAGGTTAATGGAGACTTTAAATACCTGGAGAGACCTTCCACTCCGTAGGCGGGGAGGTGGGGCAGGAGAGGTGCTGAGCTGCAGGACAAGGATTGATGGATGGATGGTGATCCGAGCATCCTCGCCAGTGACCCACCAAGCCCCCTCCCTGCCTTCTCTTGTTTGCTCCCCACGCAGCTCCGGGATGGGCATAGTGAAGGGCCACCGTGCTGGCCTCAGCATTTTGGATGTGGAAACAGCCCCAGAGAAGTGAGAGAGGCTGCACCCTGCATCTCCCTCCCTCCCTGCCCGCTCTGAGTGTCGATGCAGATGTTGGCTGGTGCCCTGCACATACTGCCAGCGAGGTAAGCGAGGTGCCAGCCCATGAACTTTAAGGAGCCCTTGTTCTCAGGCACCTACATCTTGTGCCCTTGCTACTCGCTGGTTTTGCTCTGGCCCCGACCCTGCATCCCAGCTCGCTAACCTCTGTTTCAAGCTTACTCCCTGCCAGGCCCTGCACTACTCATTTTTAAACGTGTTAGCTCATTTAATTCAGCGTCCTGGTAATATGGGTATTATCGGTATCTGCATTCTTGCTGATGAGGACGATGGGACTTAGAGCGGGGAGAGTGACCTGTCCAAAGTCACAAGGCGGGGAAGGCAATTTGGTTAGAATCCTAGCTGGCTGGCTGGCTCCGGGCCCTACGTCTGCTAGCAGGACCCCGGAATTCCCAGGGAGAGAAACGGGTGGATCTGGACATTATCTCCCCATGGGCTGCTTGCTCAGCTTGCAATAGCTGGGGGTTCCCTGGAGAGAGGCTTAGGAACACCACGGCCCCAGGGGTGTGTTTGGTGGTGGGGAGGGTGCATGGGCACAGGAAGGAAGCAAGGAATCACCCTCAGTCTGCTCGGCAGGCCTTGCTGATAAAGACAGGGCTGCTTGCACCTTGGCCTCCTGCAGCCTCCCAATCTTAAACACATGATTCCTCTGCATTTGGCTCCTCCTCTGGCTCTCTAGAGAGGGAGCCCTTCCCTGGGGATGGAGGATGGAGTGGGCATGCTCAGTGGGGCTGGGGCTCAGGCTGTGGCCAGCTCCAAGTCTTGGAGGCTGATGGGAGGGGAGCAAGCCCAGCCCAAGGGGCACTTGCTCTTTGGGGGAAGGGAAGCTGGGGGCAGGCTTTCTGCAGGGGCAGCAGGGATCCCCTGGGCCATGAACAGTGCTCTGAGGGAGCCTGCCCATTCTCCCCCACCCCCTCTCCACCCGTAGTGAGGCGAGAACCAGAACTGCAGCTGATCTGAAAGATTGTGATCTATAATTTATACCCAGCTCCTTCCAGAAAGGACCGGCGGCTGCCTGCCAGGGGATTTGTAACTGTGGGTTTTGCTTTGATGAAGCTAAGGGGATTTCAGGTGGTCCCTCAGGTCAGGTGGTGCTGAATTAAGACCATCTGTGAAGCAGATGCCCACGTACTAACTTCTCTATCTTCCCAGCACGCCTTCTGAGAGTAATTTTCTCCATGTGACAAATGGAAACTGAGGCTCAGAGGGTGACATGACTTGCTCAAGGTCCCACACCTGGGAAAGGCAGGATTTAAATCCCAGTCTCTTTGATTAGGGCAGCATCAAAACTATTCCCTAGGAAGCAGATGTCGATACCATTTAAAATCTCTGACTGAAATCTCTGGTGCCTACAGGCATGACCCAGCTCTGTGTGTTACCCAGACAGTTCTAGGCACCCATGGAATTCTGGCCCCAATTTTCCTGGGACCATTTCCACCCAAAACCTGGGTCTTGGAGAATCTCAAATAGAGTGTATTTTGTTATGTAGAGTAAGGAGGGAAGGGGGTAAGATTTGACATCTGAGTACTTTGTACACGCAGACCTGGCCAAAAGGAGATCTACTCCCCACCTCTCCAATCAAAGAATTGAATTGTAGACAATGACGTTCTTAAGAATATGGCTTTGAGAGGCATTTGGGGGCTTGGTCGGTTAAGCATCTGCCTTTGACTCAGATCATGATCCTGGCATGGAACCCTATGTTGGGCTCCCTGCTCAGTGGGGAGTCTGCTTCTCCCTCTGCACCATCTCCCCCAACCCTGACTCATGTTTGTGCATGCTCATACACA
Source organism: Canis lupus dingo (assembly GCF_003254725.2). Classification (NCBI taxonomy): domain Eukaryota; kingdom Metazoa; phylum Chordata; class Mammalia; order Carnivora; family Canidae; genus Canis; species Canis lupus. The sequence goes on along the minus strand of NC_064270.1, from coordinate 29,292,287 downwards.
TTCACAATAATTTTTTAAAATAAATTTTTAATAAAATAAAAATAAAAATAATAAAATAATAAAATAAATAATAATAAAAAAAAATTTTTTTAAAGCGTATGGCTCCGTAGTCAGATTGCCTGGTTCCCATGTTGGCTCTATCACTGGGTGATGTGTTTGTCAGCCTGGGCAGCCGTAACAAAACACAGACTGGGTGGCTTCAATGACAGAAATGTATTCTCTCACAGTTCTGGAGGCTGGAAGTTTGAGATCAAATGTGAGCAGGATTGGTTTCTTCTGAGGCCCCTGTCCTTGGCCTGCAGATGACCACCTTCTCACTGTGTCCTCTCGTGGTCTCTCCTCTGTGCATCCTTCCTGTCCCTTCTTCTTCGTATGAAGACACCAATCCTATTGGATTGGGGTTCCATCCTTAGGACTTCATTTAACCTTAGTTATCCCTTTAAAGACCCTGTCTCCAACCATGGTCACACTGCGGGTTAGGGCTTCACATATGCATTTAGAGGATCACCAGTTTAGTCCATCAGAGGTGAATATGGGCAGGAGCTGCCTCGGGCCTCAGTTACATGAGGTTAATAAAAGTAGCAATTCCGTGGAGCTGTTGAGGGAGTGAAATGAGGCAACACACGGGGGCAGCATGTGGCATAGAGCCAGCACCCTCGCCTTCATCATCATCCCAGCATCACCACGGCATTGTCTCTGCCCGTCTGGAGGAGGGAATTACAAGGACCCAGGGGGCTGCTGGATTTCAGACTAGTCCCAAATAGTCCTGCTTGTCATTTTTGACTCAAGATTGCAGCCACAGAGGACCTAAGCCACAAGGATCTTGACCTTTGATACCAAATGCTGGTTTTTACAAATGAAGAGACCGAGGCTGAGCAAGTGCTCAGCTTGGGTCAGAATGTTGGTACCTTGGCTCCTGTCCTGGTGTTCCCATGGCTTTTTGAACCATTTCAGTGACCACTGGGGGCCAGGAGGATCCTCTCCTTATTGGAGCCACCATGGTGTATCTGGACAACTCAATTAGTTTTTTTCCCTTTAATGTTTTAATGCCTATTTTGCTCCCCTCTGGACGGAGTGCCTGTCATACAGTGAATGCCTAAAAGCCATTAATTACCAGCTCCCCGCACATGGGTGCCCAGCCCAGCCCCTGGTGTGAGGACATTAAACCCTTCCAAGGGCAGCCTGACATCTCCTTGCCTTATCCCATCCAGGCATCTGTGTCTCCCCAGGAATTTGGATGGAAGTATTAATAATCCACCAGGTTTTAGTGAGAAGGGCATGGTGACTCACTTGTTTTGACAGTCTTACATCTCCAGTTAAAAATAATGCAGATGCTAAAAAACGAAGTCTCAATAAGCCCTGGCGGCTTGGTTGATTTCTGACCAAATGTCCAGTCCTGCTCTCTTCCTTTCCAGCAGAACCCCCAATTGGTGCTCAGGTCTGGGGTGCAGCGTACTCAGCGGGGTCAGCCTGGAGCCCAGCTCTCTCCTGTCCTGTGTTAGGGCTGGGCATGTGACCCAGTTCTGGCCAATGGGACTTGAGGGAAGTCTCCTGCCCCCCAACTTTGGTTTGGGGGGTGCAGTTCGGCGAACTGATGGTCACAGCAGCTCCCCTACAACCAGGAGGGGAAGGCCAGAACAGATGCTCAGAGGATGGACCAGAAGCCCGGATGTCACAAAGCTGTGAACCGCCCCCCCCAGCCCAGAACTTCCTGCCTCCAGCTGTGTCTTAACTGAGGTATAAGCCAATTTGCGGGGGTCACTTGCAGCCAAAGCCATCCCACCCAAAGCTAGGTTAGAGGTGAAACCTTTGGGCAGGTGAAGCTAAGGGAAGGTGTCTCTTCTTACCCAAGGGTAGAGGAGGGGTGCCTGGGTGGCTCAGGCCAGGCAGTTGGTTAAGCACCTGACTTCGGCTCAGGTCATAGTCTCAGGGTCCTGGGATCGAGCTCCACGCCAGGCTCCCTGCTCAGCGGGGAGTCTGCTTCTCCCTCTGCCCCTTCACCTCTCCTTCTCTTTCTCTCAAAATCTTAAAAAAAAAAAAAAAAAAAAAAAAAAGTGGAGGAGATTATAAGGATAATTCTCTGTCCTGATGTCTCGCTTGTGACAGGTGCCCACCCCTTCCCCTCTTTCCCGTCTCCCTCCCCACCTTCGTGCAGTGGGCACTGCCCTGAGAGACGAGGTGGGCTCCTCTGCCCCTTCTCAGCTTCAGATCAGCCACCTCCGCCTTCCCATGCCTGTTTCTCCGCCACCGTCTCCTCAGCTCATCCTGGTTCTGGACCTCAATTTTACACACAGATCCAAGAAGCAGCTACTGAGAACACGCACGTTCCAGGCCACAGATGCCCTACACTGGACCTTCCACGTCCAGTATCTGATTCATGGGCACCCAAGCTGGGCACAGTGTTCACCCTATTTTGCAGATGGGAAGGTGGAGCCGCATGAGGTTCCAAGGTTCTGTGGCCACACATGACACCTAGGCCTCTTTTTGCTACTTTTTCCCTGCGAGATGGGGGCAGGATTGGTAATATAATGTAGTTGGCGAAGGTTCCAGCATGAGGCTAAGTGGATTCAGATGTGGCTGGGCATGGCTATGGGGGCTCACTGGAGGTGCATTTGTCTGATGGCCTAAGGAATTTGCTGGGATGAGAAGTCACCCAAGGGAGAGAGAGTCAGCAAGACCAGCTCAGCCCGGGCCTGACCATGGGGGGCTGGCGTGTAGGGACTGCCCTGAGCCTGGATGCAGTTTGAGGCCTCAGCTACCTGCTATCTATGGAGGGTGGCATTGCGAGTCAGGACCGTGAGATGTCAGGATGGCCAACCTGCAGCTCGGGTACCTGTGGGATCTGAGTGGGGAGAGAGGCCTGGGCGTGACCTGGTGGCCAGCCAGTACTGGAGAGAGACTGACCCACACATGGGCAGGTCCAGGCCCCAGGTAGGGTAGGTGTGCATGCGGGCTGTGTGATCCCCCAGACGTTTGTGGCCTCCACATTTGAGGGCTTTGCCTTGTAGGAAGGCTATAGACAGCCTCTCCTGCTGGCTTCCTTGCCTAAGGGACTGTAGTCTAGGAGTTGGCAAATCTGGCCCACCACCTGTTTTTGTGTGGCTTATGAAATAAAAATGTCTTTTAAATTTTTAAGTGGTTAAATTTTAAATATTTATGCAAGTACCTATATAATATACACAGTCTTGCCTCTTGGCCTACAAAGCCTAAACTATTTACTGTCTCGGCCTTTACAAAGTTTTCTGGCCCATGATGTGGTTTGTTTTTAGAGTCCAGGCTCAGGGCCAGTTGGCTGCCAGTGGAGAGACCTGGCTTTGCCCGTGTCTTAGAATTGGGGAGGGTGGGATGCTGGGCTTCCTTGGCCTTCAGCTCATTGTACCAACATGCTCCCCCCCACGTTTTCCCTGAGGCTCCCCAAGTATAGAGGGGTAGGTCTCCAAGCTCCAAGAGCAAGCCCATGGCTCCAGCCTTCCCATCAAAGTCTTCCCAGGGCCATCGGTGCTTCTGGCGGCCACTCTTGCTGGGGGCAGGTGTGTTCCTGCCAACCGAGCAGCATCTTGCTGATAAAACCTAATGAGCAGCATTTAACAACAACATGGCCCTGCCATGTGGCTCCCCCCCCGCCCCCCCAGGGCTGCCCATCTGTCGGCCTTGGGAGACCACTCTGTGTGCCACTGGAACGTCCCCCACCGTTGAATCAGGAGAGGGCTGAGGTCCCCAGAGCCAGGCCCAGCACACAGGCCAGCAAATCTCTGCACTCTGCCTGCACCAGCCCCTGGCCACCTTCCAGGCTCTCAACGACACCGCCAGATGGTGGCTAACGAAGGGTGAAAAGCTCCCGGGGAAGGCCTGGGCACAGAGCAGTGTGGGAAGGCCAGCCAAACAGAAGGCACCCTGACCCCGGCTGTGGGGAGGGCTCCAGGTGTGGCCTGCCTCTGCTTGTGCCAACCAACTTTTATTCCTGACCCCTTGTCAACTGTCCTTCCTTTTCTTTCCTTGTCACTGTCTCCAGGGACCTGCCAGTTGGACACCAAGCAAAGGCAAGGTGTTACAGGGTGTGCGTGGTCTACAGGCCCAGGCCAGCGGGTTCTGGGAGGGCACCTGCTCTACTACGGTCCTCTGAACTGCAGATGTCCTGGCAGACCGAGCCCTTCCTTTCTCCTGGGGTGAAGGGCAGGCATCACATGTCTGGGATCTGGGTGGTTCATCGTGCACCCCTCCAAGACCACACACTGGTCTGTTCAGGTGAAATAGTTCGACATAACTTAGAGCTATGACTGGCCTTCACTGCATCCCCATTGTGCTAGAGAGGCCGGTTCATGACAAGTCCTGTCCCCACCTGGGCCAGTGTCTTCTTCTCCCACCTGGGATCCCCAGAGGGCCAGGTGGGCGAGACCACATGGGAGATCAGGGCTGGGTCAGGGCAGATCCAGCTCCACATCATGGAGAAAATCTTAGAAAATAGTCCAGGCCAACTCCAGGATGCCTGTGTTTCTGGGGGGGGGGGGGGGGGGGGCGTGTGGCAAGCTTCCCCTGGGTGTGAGGGAGTGAATGTGGGCTGGAGGAAGGAGGCCACCACAGGCCGTGGGGGGCTGTTATGAAAACATGCCATGGTGGACGTGTCGGGGGCTTCTGGGCTGCTAGGAGGCTGGAGCTGGAGGAGGCTGAGGTGTTCTGCGCAATAGGTTGGGGGTCTTTTTGGGGTTGCAGGGGTGCCCGTAATAAAAAAGAACCCGAGAAGCCTGGTAGATGTTGGCTGTTGAAATGTCTGGGGTTCTTTTTGAGAGCAGCCACATCCGAGATTTAAGTTTAAGCTTGTTCTGTGGCTCCATCTGCCCTTCCTCTTTGCCCCCATTGCCCATGCAAACTGCTGCCTCCTCAAGGCCTGGGGATGGGTCCGTGCCCTGGGGTGGGACAGGGCCATGGGAGCACAAAGAGCCAGCCAGGGCACATCGAGCAGGAAACAGGAACTCGGAGGAGGCAGGGATCAGGACGGGAGTGACCACGGGGATGTATGTAATGCTCTGGGGAGACACGGGGTTGGGATGCAGGACGGGGTCTAAGGCAGTGGTGTCTAGATCATAAGGGGCAGAGAAACCCCAGGTGACACATGGGTTACAGCCACTCCTGAAAAGTGAAATGAGCCCTTGAGCCCCGGTGGGTGGACAGTGGCTTCACTCTGCTGTGCGCTGACCCACTTTCCTGGCAGCTTGCCAGCCACATGCCCGTGTCTACTTCTCTGGCTTTGAGGGTAAGGATAGGAGTCTGCAGCCCAGGGCTCTGTCAGGTGGGGCAGAGCTTTAAAAGGACACCAGCTGTCCCTCTGGGCAAGAGAAGGAACAGGGGCATTTGAATATTTCAATTCTCTGTATTTTGTCTTACAGGAGTAAGGTGGGGAGTAAATGGCAGGAATTAAAAACCCAAAGAATCTTAAAGCTTTACACCAGTGGGGCTGAGAATCTGCCCGTGTGTCCTTGACCCAAGACCCCTGCAGAGGTGGCAATGGTTCTGGAGAAGATCTTCCCTAGGACTTGCCCTGGCCCTGCTTAGCCATGCTGTAGCAGAGGAGGCTGGGAGGGAGGCAGGCCCCAGAGGCTCTTACCTGCTGCCGCCTTGGTGCTTTCTGGCTGGTGAAGGTCATGCTTGACCAGGGCCTCCGGAGCCAAAGCAGGTGGAGCATAAAGCCCGGATGCACTTTTGGCTGGAGAAGGAGCCAGGCTTGCTGGTGAGCCCAGACTGCTGCAGTGTTTGTCACCAGGCTCCGTCTGGGCCTCTGGGGAGGCAGGCATTAGCACAAAGCATGCTGAGTGGGGCATGGAGCAGACTGTATTTTGCAAAGGTGGCCGTACCGACAGGCCCCCCACCTCATTCTCTTCTTACACTGTGACATTGGCCTCCAGCATGCAGTGAAGCCTATGTTCCCTGGATGGGCACTGGGGACTGTCTCCACCAATGAAGTGTGGTGATGTGGCTTCTGAGGCTAGTCATAAAGGGTAATCCAGCTTCTGCCCGGTTCTCTCTTTTGGGACATGTACCTGTGGAGTCCTGAGCCCCCAGGTGAGAGGTTTTAGTTACATCGAAGACACCATGTGTCTTCATGTGGGAGAGCATGTGGCGAGACCATATACAGATAGAGAAGCTCAAGGAGCCCGAGCTGCCACCACAGCCCAGTGGAGCATCAGACCTGAGAGAGAGTGAGCCTTCAGCCCCATCATTCATGTCGCCCCCACCGGACGTCAAATGCAGCAGGTGAGCTCCCTGCCGAGCCCTGCCAACACGGTAGCTTCATGTGCATAAGAAACGTGGCTATTTTCAGTGACAAAGCTTTAGGCTCTTTGCTATGCAGCCATAACTGACTGATACAGGGATGGGAAGAGGATGTTACTACATATTAAGCAGCTGTTTTGCCAAAAACTTCACAGGCATGAACTCATTCAATTCCTACGACAGAGAGGTAAGCACTCCTGCTGGCCTGCCTTTAAAGATGCAGACACTGGGAGTCATAAGAACTAAGTAGCTCGACAAAGGACACACGTCTGTGGGCGACAGGATCAGGACTGGAATCCCGAGCTGACCCAGAGCCAAAGCTCTTTCCCATGGTGCTGCCTCCCTGTTCTGGAACTCTCCCCCTAGCTCTGCTGTGAGTGGACTGAGCAGCCCAGGACAAGCCTGCCTCCTCATTCCCACCTTGTACCTGTGACCTTGCCCGACCTCTTCCTTGGGACCTGTGAGGCTGGCCCCTGTGGACAAACTGAGGCCTCTTGAGGCCAGTGGAGCTGGACACATAGACACGCCTGAGGGGTGGCTTTCCAGCAACATTGGCGATGGGAGGAAAGTGTGCTCTGGAGTATGGAGCTTTTTGCGAGGGAACCAAGAAAGAATCTCTGTCGGGGCACCTGGCTCAGCAGTTAAGTGCCTGACTCTTGGTTTCGGCTCAGATCGTGATCCCAGGGTGGTGAGACCGAGCCCAGGGTCAGGCTCTGTGCTGGGCATGGAGCCCATTTAAGATTCTCTCTCTCTCCCTCTCCTCTGCCTCTAAAAAAGAAAGGGAGAGAGAGAGAAGGAAAGAAAGAAAGAGAGGGAGGAAGAGAGAGAGGAAGAAAGAAAGAGGAAGGAAGAAAGAATCTCTTTAAAAAAATAAAATTAAAAATCTCTTTTTATGTTTAGTATTTACCCTGGGCTCTAAGGGTTTTTATAAGTAATAACTCATTAATTGGTCACAGCAGCCCTGTGGGATGGATGCCTGGTTGTACAGATCAGGAAATTGAGACACAGAGAGGTTATTGAATTTGCCCAAAGTTACGTGGCTAGTGAGGGCTGGAACTGGTATTTGAATCCGTCAGTTTGGCACAAGAATCTCATGTGGAGAGACGTTAAAACAGCTCTATTGTCACACTGGTCCAGAAAGATTCTCTGCTGTGTTTTCTTTCCTCTTCAATCCATTGTTCCTTGATCGGAGTCTCTTGGAGAGAGAAAACAGGGAGGTCCGGCTGGTGCCGAGAAGGGGAGTTGGGGCGCTCTGGGCCTCTCTCTGTCCCCCGGGATGCAGCCAGTGGCTAGCCTGCTCCTGCACGACGAGGAGACGGAGGGCTGCAATGTCCCCGGAGGGATATTCCCATCTGAGCAGGCTCAGAGCCTCTGCAGTGCCTGTTGCCATGGCAAACAGCCATTACCGAGAGCCAAGCGGATCATTCCAGAGCCCCCCCTTCCCCCCCTACCTTGTGACCCAGCACAGTGAATGGGCTATGCTTGGAAGATGTGAGGTCTCTAACCTGAGTGTGAGCTGGGTGTTTGGCCTCACCTCGGAGAGGCACATGCCCACGCTCCTGCTCTGGACTCCGAGGTTGCTTTCCTCTCACCCCCCAGTTCTGGGGGAAGACGGTGCAATGTTCAGATGCTCACAACCTCTCAGCCTTAGAAAAGCACAGCAACGCTTCCGGCTGATGAGACTGAGTCCTTGCATTGGAGCTGTTGCTGATTGATGCCCACCGTCCTGAGCCGATTTCCCTTCGGGGCCTTGTAGGTCCCCACCTCAAACCCTCAGGAGCCATTCACTGGTCAGTGACTGAGGCTGGGTTATTGTTTTATTGGATTAATCAGAATGTCTTTTTTTTTTTTTTTTGCTGCTGGCTGGTTAGGATGAAGTATATAGTATATCAAGGATTTTGCAAGGGGCCTGGACCCAAGGAGGGGGCAAAATGCATGCTTCCTCCTGGCCTTGCCTGTTTGGCCCCCCTGCTCCCCAGTATACCCTCTTCTGTCCTTTCTTTCCCTGAAAAGTATTCCAGAAACTTGAAAGAAAGCCTAGAGGGCCTCCTGGAGGTGATATTCCTATACCCAAAGCAGGATATCTATTTTCCAATAAAACAATGGTCCCTATTTCTAGAGGATCTGCTCTGTGTCATGCTCTGTATGCCGTCTTACTTGATTCTTATCATAGCCCTTCAAGGTTTCATTATCCCCATTTTTCAGATGAGGAGGTCAGATGAGATGCAGAGAAGTTAAGTAACTCACCCAAGACCATAGAGGCTCTTTGAACCTGGGAAGTGTGATACCAGAGCTTGGGCATTGAACCCCCACGAAATACTTTTTTGTGTCCTATTTGTGTTTGTATTTGCATCAGGCCTCTTCCCAACAGCCCTTCCTACCCCTCTTTCCCCTCTGGCTCCTCAGAGCAGCTGTGCCTGCCTCCCTGGGTAGGTAGGGACTGGGTACTTCTTGCCTCTGCCCCCTTTTGGATTCTTTACACCTTCAGTTAGCCCACGGCCATTTGTCTGGCCCCTGGACCACACCTTCCAGTTCACTGGATGAACGTGGAAAGAGAAGAGAAAGGAAGGAGACAAGCTCAAGTGTGAGACTGACTTGGGCCACTGGTTGGTAGGCTCATGGGAAAAGGCTCCAGGAATGGGGCAGGTGTGGTCCTGGCAAAGCCAACTGAATGGTCATTGTCCAGGGTCCATAGCAAGCTTTGGGCAGCCTGGAAAGCAGGCTCCTACCTCGAGAGAAAAGTATAGAAAAATTCAAGCAGTGTTAGGTTCCCAGCTAAGCAGAGCTGGGCTCCCTGTCTGTGGGGCAACACAGTGCTGGGCAGGGAAACTGAGGCCTCCATGCTGGGCCAACCCAGGGGTCTACATACAGGTGCTGACTCCCAGCATGACTGGGCCATGAAGCCTTAGGCCTATGGGCAGTAGTAGGTCTTCATCCCAGCCCCAGAGGCTGGTATTACTAAGACTGTTGAGACATTTGCTGCCTGTTAGGGTGATCGCAGACCTGGGTAGTGCTGGGTCTGCAGGTGGGCACGGGCATTCCAGCTCAGGGGGTCGGCAGAGAAAATCAGGTAAGAAGAGGTAAAGGTGGCACCTCTCTGCACCCCATCTCTCCTACCATAGGATCCTGAGTGCACAGGGTTCAGAGTCCTCAGACCCCCAGGGTTTGCTCTCCAAGGACCCTTAGGATTGGTGTCACGTAGGACTTAGGAGCAAAGGACCTGAGAATCTGATTGTAGAACTTATACGAAAGTGTTGATGACTACTTATTTTTTAAAACTATTTATTTATTTACTTATTTTAAAAAACTGAGGATCTCAAAGAGGCCCCTTGTCGGTATGATATAGGAGTGGTGGTGTTGACTGAGCTGGGGGATGCCATATATACCAGTAGCCTAATGAAAGGCTACCTTTCTCCTTCCACAGCCCTATTCTCTGCTCTTTACAGATGTTCTAGGTCCTTGAATTTCCCTTTCTCACTCCTCTTATGACCCTCTATGTTCTCGTTCTTCCCTGTCTCTCACTTAATCACAGTGAGAACCAGTCCCACATTTTGTCTCTGGCACCTTACCTGGGATGTGACTTCTGGTATTTGCTCCCTACCCCAAACCTGTGTTGGAAGGACCAGCAAGAGATGTCTCATCTTTGGTCCATGATGCAAATCAGCTGCACCCAACATGTCCAGCCTCCCCTCCTGGACCTCTGTGGGGTAGGAGGGACAGAGGAGGAAGTGATGAAGACTGTGTGGTCCTTTGGGATCCAGGAAGACTCCTCTTCCTCCCAGCTGACTGCTCCTTCTTTGGAAGAGGCAAAGGCCCCACCTGATAGTACAAAGTGACCCATGTAGGTAGGCCACCCTGCTCCCTGGGGTCGGGAACCCTCATCACCTCCTTGGTGCTTGTCCTATGGTCCTGGCCTATTGTGAATTCTGACACTGTGATCTGGCTATCCCAAATGGAGAGGCCAGCCACAAAAAAAGCCATGGGGAGAGATGAGGGGGGCCACTCCTCAGTGGCTCTCACATGTGGTGTTTATTATTCCCAAACCCCAGTGCTGGGGTCAGCCATGCTGGGGGTCGGCCGTGTTGGGGGGTGACCGTGCTGGCCTCTGCCTGCAGCTGTGGCTGCCTATCTCTGTTCCACCAGCTTCATTCCGCCTAATGACTGCTGGCCACCTGCATGGGAAGATAGATGGCTGCTGTCACTCAGGCAGGTGTGCGATGCAGAGGCACAGACTGTGGGCCACAAGGGCAAAGGTGGCAGTTGCAGTGAGGTTGGGAGCTGGCTTGGGGCTTCGGCGAGGACAGAGGCTCTAGCATGCCCGTCTGGTGGAATGCAGTTGTCACTCTGGCCCTCTCGCTTTTTCCTCTTCACTTCCTTCCTGGAAGCCAGCCAGCTCCCCCTGTCCGGACCAGGGAGCCAATGAGGCAGAGGCATCGTGGGCTGTCCACAGTTCCTCTACTTACCCACTTCCTTCTTCCCAGGGGTGAGAGGGGAGGCCCCCCCCCCAGTCTCATGTGACCCAAGTGCTGGCTCTGGCCTTCCGTCTTTAGCCTGTTGCCAGCATTACAGTGTCCTCCCTGGCTGTTACCAGGAGGGGAGGAGGAGGAATAAGAGAAGGAAGAGGGGAAGGAGGAGGAGCAGGAGGAAAAAGAAGGGGATGGAGGAGGAGGAGGAGGAGGAGGAGGAGGAAGGAGGAAGAGAAGGGGTCATTGACTCCCAGGAAGCACTGTGGTGGGAGAAATCCCCCCACTCCTTGAGTGACCAGCAGGTTAAATTTGCCTGGGACCAAGGGGGTGCCAGGAGGTGGGACTTTGAGGTTTAAAACTGAGAAAGTTCCTGGTAAGCTAGGATGAGTTGGTCACCCTGAATGGAAAGTGAGGTTGGATGGGGCTGGAGACAGTACCTTGTTACCCCAGAAAAAATACCTGCTTTCCCTATTCCCTGGACTCTCTCCAGGAATGCAGCTTTTGGGTCACCTGGCTATGTGAGCCCAGGTATGGCTCCTGTAGTGGAGGCCGGGGTGGGGCGGGGGGTGGGGGGTGGTTGGTGATGAGGTCTTGTCTTTAGTTGCCTCCACATTGGATAACTCTCTGGTGAATTCCATATTCCAAGAACTGATGCTCTTGGAATCTTGGCAATGCCCCGAGAATGAGATTGCCCCATTTCACTGGCACCTTCCCACCCGGGGTGGTGGCCCAGAGCCTGTCCCTGAGACCTAAAGTTCCGATGCACTGTCAAGTCCAAGATTAAGGGTGGGAGACGAAAGAGTCAGGACTTCTGAGAACATGAGACAAAGCCAGGGTCAGGACTGTATTTGAGACTTATGTTGGTGACCGTCTGGTTTATGAAAGTCATTGTCACCTCCCCAAAACATCAGAGTGTCTATGGAGTAGGTGCTAGCACAGAGGACAGGGAAGAGTGGGCTGAGCAGTGCCTTTGACACTGGCTTTGCAGAGGATGCAGCCAGGCATCCAAGCTGGGCTCTGCGCAGTGTGGTCAGCTGGGGTGGCCTGCTGTGGCCTTTGTTTCTGCGAATCAGCTCCCTGCTCACCTGAAGCTGAGATGAGGATTTCCACCTCTGATGCTTGCCCACTGTGGGTGCTGTTCTGGATGACTCCGTCTAGCCACCCTCCCCCAAATTAGCACGCCTGGTCATTCTGTCACAGGGAACATGAAAAGAAAGTCCAAGACCTCAGGCAGAGATGTTACCAGCTACACAAACAAGCTTCAACTTTACTCACTAAAAAAAACAAAAAACAAAACAAAACAAAAAAGCAGATTTCCGGTTTGCTTCAGTGAAGAGGAAGTTGCAACTTCTCAAATCTTTTAGGCCCTAGGGCTGGCTCTTCTCCCCATGAGGCACCTGCAGCCTCAGCCCCGGGTTAAGATGTTCCTTTATACAGTGGGCATCAGCCACATTCAACCTCTTCATATATAAGAAATATATATATTTCTGAGAACATGAAATGGGAATGTATATCCACACAAAGCTTGTACCCAAATGTTCCTAACAGCCAAAAAGTAGAAATAACCCAAATGTCCATCAGTCAATAACTGGGACAAAATCTGGTAGGTCCATACAGTAGATTATTCAGCAATAAAAAGGAATGAAGTACTGACAAATGCTACAGTAAGGAGGAGCCTCGAGCACTTTATGCTAAGTGAAAGCAGCCAGTCAAAAAGAGCCACATATTCTGTGATTCCATTTATATGAAATGTCCAGAGTAGGGAAACCTATATAGACAGAGAGGAGATCAGTAGTTGCCTGGGAAGAGGTAGAGGAGAATGGGGAGTGATTGCTAGTGGGGTTACAGCTTTTTCTTTAAGGGTAATTAAAATGTTCTAAAATTGACCATGGTGATGGTTGCACAACACTGGGAATATACTATAAGCCACTGAATTTTATGCTTTAAATGGGTGACTTATATGGTATGTGAGTCATATCTCAATAAAGCTGCTTTCAAATGTCTTCCAGCAAGACACATATCAAAGACAAATGTCTTCCTGGCACATATCAAGCACTAAATAAGAGTGAGCTAGTATTATTTGGAGCTAGGAAAATAGGAATGCAAAAGATGAGCAGATTCTCTGCTTTGTGAAGCTTGCACTCTAGAACTCACCTCTGTGTCCCATGTATCCTGGAGCGTAGGGCTGGCACATGGCTCACACTTGCCATTGTTAGGCTGTGTGCATTCCGTAAAGTCTCATCATCTTACTTTATGTGAAGATGTGACTTTTAATGTCTGACTAACACTATCTGTTCCTTCTTGTCCCTTAATAAAGCTAACCACCCTCTCATGGCCCACACAGCTGACTTGCCAGTTTTGCTTCTAGATTTTCTCTACTCTTGACCTGGTTTTGTCCTCTTCTGTAAAGCAAGCTCCAGGAACTCAACGTTTCCTATAGCCTTGCTATTCGAAGTGTAATTCTGGGACCAGCAGCCTCTGCAACACCATGGAACTTGTAAGAAACGCACCCAAAGCTCAGGCATTGCCCTAGAACTACTGAATCAAAACCTGTGTTTTGACAGGATTCCCAGGTGATTCATTTGTACATCGAAGGTTGAGAAGAAACTCTGAAGCCCCTTCTGGCTATAAAGCTTTATGATTCTGTGGGAAGGCATCCAGTAACACCAGCCAAAATACATGGAGCCTTTTCCTCTGTGCCAGGGCCTCTCCCAAGATTCCATCTCATTTCCACACAAGCTCAAAGCAGGGGCAATCAAACTGCTATATTGCAGGAGAGGGAGCTGAGGCCTGGCTCAAGAAAGCTGAGCTTTTCTGCTGAGGTCACCTAGCTAATTGGGGACAGAGCTGGATCCCAGATTATGTGGGCCTGACTTCAACTACCCTTCATGCTGCGTTGCCTCTGGGGTCCGAGTGATGCTTCAGAGAGGCATTAGACATTAGAATTTTGCATTGCCAGATGATGAGGAGTTTGGCGGGCAGTTTGCCAGTTTGCCATGATGGGAGACAGCCATTCCAGGGGAAGACAAGAGCAAGGGCAGTGGTCCAGGGCCAGGAGAGAGTCTGGCAAATCCAAAGAGCAGCCTGAAGTTTTGTTTTAATAAAATGAATGATAATTTGGCAAGAGCTGGTTTCTGCTGAGCACAGCATGGGAGGAGGGGGAGACAGTCAAGTTACCTAAATTATCAGCAAGTTTCAATAAAGTCTAATGACATTTTAATGTGTTTTCTGAAGATGCTATTTACTGAGGTGAACTGCATCATAGTGAGCAAATGTATCATGCTCACTGTGCTGGAGAACGAGCTTGTGGACTGAATTTGCTTTTTATAATTTAGCTGCTACTCCTTAAAAAGGGTCAACTTCACTATAACCAGGTAAAGCATCACCAGGGTCACAGGCCCAGGAGTCTCTCCTTGGGTGAGGAACCATCACCCAGGAATGCCAGGCTTGTTGGAATACTCCCTGTTTTTGCTCTATCTGCCCAAGGTTCTGAAGTTCTCCTCAAGGGGTCCCCACATCCCTGGGCGAAGCATCATAGAGTTACAGTGGTGAGGCCAGAAGTCATTTCATAATGGATTGTAGCATGGTGAAAACCCTCAAAATCAAATCTCAGAGGCATCCATTGGAATGAACATTTTAAAGCCCACCTTTAACGATTTTGTTAGTCTTTGCTCCAGTGGTGAATCACTTGGCAAAACCAAAAGAAAGAAAAGATAATCAACACATCCTTTTCTTAACTTGGATTTTCTTCTAAAGAAGTAACTGAATCAGGAAGAATTGAGCTGTAAGGCATAGAAACTGCAAGGAAATGTGGTCTAAACAGGAAAGGGTTGTGACAAGTAGCTCCAAATTAGGGCTGCTCCAAGGGCTTGCAATGGGATGGCTTCTCAACAATACCCTAGCCTCAGGCTCTTCCCAATGTCTGCCTCAGAATATTGGTTTGTTCTCTTGTGGCTTCCCTCGTGGTTCCAAGATGGTAGCAGTGGTTCCAAAAATCTAGTGATAAAAAAAAAAAAAAAGGAAACATCACTTTATGGGTTTGTTTTAAAAAGGATTGAAGCCTTTCTAGAAAACCTCTCATCAGGCTTCTAACATTTCACCGGCCATAACTGTGTTATATGCTCTTTCTCAAACCAATCACCAGCAAACTACAATTGGCTTTGATCAGTGGAGATTTATCCCCTGGGAATGCACAGAACACTTTCTCTGATCACTTGTCTGGGCTGGGCAAGGGTGAGATCTTGGAGAAAAACAAAACAAACCAAAACAAACCAAAACAAACAAAACAAAACAAAACACCCAAAGCTCTACCAGGAGGAAAGAATAGCAGGGGTCATGGACTTGGGTGGGCAATCAATAGGATTTGCTAATCACTCATTCATGGCAATGAAACATTTCTTGAAATTCTGACAAGGGATGTGATACTCAACTACTGATACAAATGTGCTGTATAACCACAAAATTCCAGATGCTATCAGAAAATAACCATTTATTTAACTCACTGGTCTGTTGTCGAATCTAGCCTGTGTTTGGCTAGGGTGGCTCCTCTATACCTGACACTTACCTTCCTCCTGTGACCAGTGACTAGCTTGAGCACATTCTTCTCATGGAGGTGGCAGGGGTATGAGAGCCCAAGCCCCAGTGTGTAAGCCTGTTTCAAACCTCTACTTGCATCATGCCAGCTAATGTCCCATTGGGCAAAGCGGGTCACTTGGCCAAGTGCAACCTCAAGGGGGGTTGCTTAGTGGGAGGTGCTTCAGAGTCAGATGGCTGAGGGCTGGGATGCATACAAGGGGACAAATTGGAGTCAATGATGCGATCTTTTTTTTTTTTAAGATTTTTTTTTTTTTTTTTTTTTTTTTTTAATGATAGGCACACAGTGAGAGAGAGAGAGAGGCAGAGACACAGGCAGAGGGAGAAGCAGGCTCCATGCACCGGGAGCCCGACGTGGGATTCGATCCCGGGTCTCCAGGATCACACCCTGGGCCAAAGGCAGGCACTAAACCGCTGCGCCACCCAGGGATCCCAATGATGTGATCTCTAATGGGGAAATAAAATATTAAATCAAAAAGGAAACAAAGGGTAACTTTAACAATATTTTTGCTTTTAAACTGCACTTTATTTTTAAGATTTTATTTATTTTTTTGACAGAGAGATGTGAGTGGACAAACTGGGGAAGAAGAGGAGGAGAAGCAGGCTTCTCACTGAGCAGGGATCCTGACGTGGGGCTGGATCCCAGAACCCTGGGATCATGACCTAAGCTGAAGGCAGAAGCTTAAACGACTGAGCCACCCAGGTGCCCCTAAACTACACTTTAAAGATTCAAAGTTTTCTTTTCAGAATATAAAGGAATTTAAGGATATTCAAGTGAACATAAACGTTAAAAAAATTATGTGTGTGTAGATAGCAAAGAGTCTCAAAAAGCATATTTTTCTAGCTCTGAATATCAGCTTCTGTGGTTGTATTAACATCATATCTGAGAGTACTAGTTTCCTCAGAGCTAACTACTCTCATTGCCCCATCCTTCTCTTAAAAAGTGGTACCTAGGGACACCTGGGGGGCTCAGTGGTTGAGCGTCTGCCTTCGGCTCAGGTCACGATCCCAGGGAGCCTGCTTCTCCCTCTGCCTGTGTCTCTGCCTCTCTCTCTCTGTGTCTTCCCTGAATAAATAAAATCTTAAAGAAAAAAAAAGCAGTACCTATGGCCTATACTGAGGAAATAAATGCAGACCACATATATGAGAGCAAACAAGCCATGTACTTAGAGCAGACACGCAAAAGCAGGCAGGGGAATGGGAAAGCTTTATAGTGAGGAAGAAGGAAGGCTCAGAGTGCCCCCAGTTGGAGATTGTTCAGGGAGCTGGAGGTCGGTAGCTGGAAATGAGGTCTTTTGTGCCATTGATCCTGAGCTGGAAGCATTGGCAAAAAAAAAAAATAGGGAAGCTGGCAGGCATCGACTGAGCCACTGGCCTTCCTGGCTGGATTGCTGCAGAGGCTGTGCTCTGGCTTCCTGGGCAGGTTGCTGCAGAGGTCATGGTCTGGCCATCGTCTAGCTGTATATTAGTTTCTTGGGACCAATGATGGGAGATAGCCCCAGCGCCTCAGCATGGTGAAAAGAGTCCTTCACTCCAGACTCCAGACTTTTTCTGTGCTGCCTTCGGACGTCGGCACCAATCAGCACCCCCAGAGATATGCACAGCTTGCACCTCTCCTACCTGGCCACAGGGGCAGCTCCATGGTCCCAGAGTACAGTATGTTCTCCATACCATGACCGCTTTACGTCTGTCCATTCAGGTTGTGCTGAAGAGCCTGACCCCTGCACCTCTCCAAAGCTTTTTTCCTCTTTCCCCCCCAAGAAAGAATGAATTGTTCTGCTTTTGTGTCACCCAAACAGTTTGTGGGAACATTTATTAGAACGGGGATGGATCACACTGTGTGAAAGGCATTTGTGTAACAGTTTGTCTCCTTCCCTATGCTGTGAAGAATACCTTGGAAGAGAGTGTCCAGTTTTATTTGTGTCTAGTAAAGGACTTTCCAGTGAGTAGACTCAAAACAAAGTTTTTTTGGAAGGAAGGGTAGGAGAGAAGGCCATAGAGAGAGTTGACAGATAAAATGCAGGATGCTCAGTTAAATTTGAAGTTCAGATAAACAATTTTAAAAATATATGTTCCAAATATTGTATTATGGGGCACTTGGGTGGCTCAGTTGGCCAAGTATCTGCTTTTGGCTCAGGTCATGATCCCAAGGTCCTGGGATCTAGCCCCACAGGAGGCTCCCTGCTCAATGGGGAGTCTGCTTCTGTCTCCCTCTGCCCTTGCCCCTGCTCATGGGCACATGTACTCTCTCTCTCTCTCTCAAACAAATACAATCTTTAATAAAAATTTGGGGTGCCTTGGTGGCTCAGTGGATGAGTGTCAGCCTTTGGCTCAGGTTGTGATCCCGGGGTCCTGGGATTGAGTCTCACATTGGGTTCCCCACAGGGAGCCTGTTTCTTCCTCTCCCTATGTCTCTGCCTCTCTCTTTGTGTTTCTCATGAATAAATAAATAAAATCTTTAAAAATTAAAAAAAATATGGCATTATATGTTGATCGAAAAAAATGGATGGGGGCATACTTATACTAAAAAAACCTACTCATTGCTTATCGGAAACACAAATTCAACTGGGCATCCTGCTTTCTTATTTGCTAAATATAGCAGCCCTGACCACAGGGCAAATGTCTAGTTAAACTTCAAAATGGTTTGACTTTGAGGCCAAGAGGAAATCTCCCCAGTCCAACTCTTCCCTTCCCTGTGGGACCAGAACTCTGCCCCTGGGGTTGGCCAGGCTGTGCTCCTATTGTGCCCACTGATAAAGCCCCAAATGGCTGGCTCCTTCCCCAGAGATCAGAAGCCAGGCTGCTAGTTTTCTGGAAAATGCTTTGACGATTCCTAGAGGAGAAGAAATGCATGGAAATGGTAGTGGAAAGACAGGAGGAAGGAGCCTTATGATCCTTAAAGGGCAAGAAATCGCTTCACATTTCCTTCACGTGGGAAAACAGAGGCGTTAATCCTGAACAATGATGAGGAAGTATTTCTTTGCATGGGGAAGTCTTCTGTGGTGAAGCATGGTGTTCAGAGGAGCCCTGCCTGGTCCTGAGAGAGGAAAAGGCAGAAGCTGGTCCACACTGTACCTTTGACTCTCGTTCCGGGATCCACTTTATCTGTAAAAATTGTGGGGAGGATGTGCACAGTGGGTTGAACGGTGACCCTCAAAACCTGCAAATGTGACCTTATTTGGCAATGGGGTGTTTGCAGATGTAACTAAGTTAAGGATTTTGAGATGAGAAGATCATCCTGAATTATCGGGGTAGACCCCAAATCCAACGACAAATGTCCTGATCAAGAAGACAGAGAGGAGAAGAGAGACCCGTGGAGGAAAAGGCAATGTGAAGGCAGAGCCAGGTGACACAAGCCCAGGAATGCTGCTGCCACCAGAGGCTGGGCAGAGTCAAGGCGGGGGATTCTCTCCAAGGGGCCCCCAGAGGAGGCGTGGCCCTGCAGACACCATGATTTCTGACTTTTAGCCTCCAGAACTGTGAGAGACTAAGTTTCTGTTGTTTTAAGCCATCAAGCTTATGGTCTTTGTTATGATAGCTGCTGGAAACTAATACAACATAGGACTAGAGTCCTAAAGCCTGGTGCATGGAGTTAAGGCTGGAGGTAAGCCTGGTGGGCTGGAGTTAAGGAAGTCCTCCAAGAGGGCCACACACTGATGCTAACAGGAAGCCTTTCTTGGTTTCTTAGGAGCAAATGGCCTATGATCCCACAGACTTCCAATTTTATCTAAGACCAAGCCCTTCTTAACCAGATACTTTATATGAGCTATTCAGTTGTTACAAATATTGGTTATAAGGCATTGTTTTAAATTTGAACATCATGTGAAAAATTTCAGATGTATATTTTTAAAAAGATTTATTTATTTATTTTAGAGAGACGGGGAAGGGGCAGAGGGAGAGAAGAATCCCGACCAGACTTCCCGCTGAGCGTGGAGCCCGACAGAGGGCTCCATCTCACAGCCTTGAGATTATGACCTGCATCAGATGCTCAACCAACTGGACCACCCAGGCCCCCCTCACATGTACATTTTTAAAATCAAGTTTAAATATGTGTCTATGGGGAATCCACATGAACATGAGATTCTCATGTTGGTTTTTGACAAAGCAAATCAGTGGTCTCCAAGTCGGGGAGTTCAGCACAATCCACTGTTGCAGGAAAAATAGTAGAGCTTTAGGTCAAAGAAAAAAGAAAGCAATTATACCTTCCCAGTCTTTTATATTGAAGCCCTAACCCCCAATGTGATTATATTTGGAGATAAGACCTTTAAAGAGGTAATAAATGTTAAATGAGGTCATGAGCATGGGGTCCTAATCTCATAGAATTGATGGCCATATATGAAGAGAGAGATGGATCTCTTGTAAGCCTACATTGAGAAGGCAACTGTCTATAACCCAGGAGGAGAGCTCTCACCAGAACCTGATCACGTTGGCACCCTAATCTTAGACTTCCAGCCTCTAGAACTATGAGAAATAAGTTTCTGTTGTGGAAGCTTCCCCGTCTATGGTATTCTTACAGTGGCCTAAGCTCACTAACATGGGGATGTGTTATCAGAAATAGCTGGGGACTCCTGAAGTACACAATATGGGGTTCCTATATATTCCTTCTCTAATTCTTCCCAAATTCTTTTCCCTCTGGAAAGTGGAAATGGCTTAGAAAGGTTGACAGTGGCGGTGATGGCTCCTGTTTGATCTTGTTTCCTTTGTTCATTACCTGTGGATGGTCCCCTCCCATACAGACTTTGGCCTTGGCCTTGTGACTTCCTCTGGCCAATACAACGATACGTAATATGTCATAAGAGGCTTGGAAAATGCTTGTGAATTGGAGCTTGCTTCCTTTCTTACGTGGGACCTTCCACCACTTAGTGAACAAGCCTTCTGTAGTCTCAGGAGCCTGAGAGACCACGAGGAGGGTGGCTGTGGACATCCCTGCCGAGGCCTGGGGACTGTGCATGGGGCCACCCTGGACTACCCCAGTTCTGACCAGCTGGACCTTATCAGAAGAACTGCCCAGAGAACCCACAGAGTCATGAAAAAGAGGTTTGTCATTAGAAGTCACTACGTTTTAGGGTGGTTTGTCACATGGCAAAAGCTACGTGATACATAAGGTAGGTAGACCCTATAGATTATAGGGTCTTCACCCAGTTTAGAAGAATTGCAGTCCAAAATATGGATGGTCACCGGATGGGATCATTTCTAAGTCTTTCCAGCTTTGTTATTTGTCTCTGCAGATGTTAGCGCATATTGAGCACATATTAGATGCTCAACAACAGTTGTTGAGTGAAGATGGATCTTAGCAAACACGCATCAAGCATTTCCTAAAGATGCTTACATGGATGATTTTACTTAATCCTTCACCCCAAATATGCAGTAGGTACTATGATTACCACACTCATTTTAAGATGGGGCAACCAAGGCTTAGGGAGGTTAAATAACTTGCCCAAGACCAGACCATTGAAAGCAGCCACATTGGGATACGATCTCTCCCATATGTCTGCCTTCACAGTACCCACTTCGGTCCCATGCAACACTGCAGATTCTAAACTGCCTATCCTTGTACACTGGGTGAATTCTGATGAAAGCTAGAAACAGAAGTTTCAGAGTCCCTCTGTTGCTTATGTTGTGTTCACTACACACATCCTGCCCCTGCAGGCATACAGTGGTGGATGGGGTCTGATCACTTAGCTCCGAGAACCCCGTTTCTCATGACGGTGCAGCTGTGGGCCTGGTGGGCCCTGCCTGATTGAGAAGAGGTCACCAATGGAGGTTGTAGGGGGAGATGACACACAGCCCAGGAGCTGGCAGGTTCCAGCACCACTACCTGGGAGGAGAGCCAGGGTGCCCCTGCAGCTTGGGCTCACTGAAAACTAATTGATGCCAACTGCCTTCCCTGGGACCCAGGTGGTACCCATTATGCAAAGAGACAAAGCCAGCTTGGTGGAAGGTCTGTGCCAGGCAGGGTCTGCAGCCAACAGCTTTCCCTACTGGTGGTCTGTGTGAGGCCTTCTGTCTGTCCATCCTCTTGCCATCCATCCTCAGATGGACAAAGCACAGATTGAGTTACTCTGGTTGGAGCTGTGCACAAGCTGCATGGTGGGAGGGTGGAGGCACTTGGGCTCTGTGAATGGCGGTTGTCCCTTTAAAGGGAGTAGGGCAGCTCCTGGGCAAGGGCTGTGATAGTAACTGGAAAGTGTGGTCAGAGCTTTAACATGAGGTTATTCTTTTAGTCCTTACAGGGGATGATTTCCCAGATTCCTGCGCCCCTGCACCGTGTTATTCTCCATCACGATGAACTGTTTACTATGATTATTTTGTTTGCTTATTCATTTGCTTTTTAAATCTATTCTTCCTTGTTGGATATGAAGCCCCATGAAGGTTGAGGCCTTGTCTTTTTCTCCATGGCATCTCCAGCATAATGGCACATAGGTAGCAGATGCACAATAAAAATGTGTTGGGTGGGCTCTTCAAGACAGACATTATTCTTTTTTTTTTTAATACAGACATTATTCTTATTAAATAAAACCGAAGACTAAAGCTCAGAAATGCTGAGTAACTTGATTGAGATTACACAATAATGAATCTTATAAACCAAATTCTAACCTGGGCTTGCCTGACTTTGAAGCCTGTGAGGTTTCTCTGAAACATGAGGCAGGTACCACCTGTGGTAGGAGAAAGACTTTAGTGCCCAAACACATTTAAATGATATTGAGTCATAATGTGAAATTCATTTCCTTTCCATGTATTTTTCAATCCTGATTATCTCAGATAATTTTTCCAAAAAAAAGAGCAGACCCCAAGCTTAGAGCCAGACTATCAGCATGCTGTTTGGCTGTGAGAAGCAGAAAGTTTGAAAAGATTGAACAAATAAGGTATGTTTCTCTTTCACGTAAATGAACCATAGGCAAGTAGCCCAGAGTGGGAAAGGTGGTTCTATGATTGTCAGGAACGCAGATCTCTACTCTGTGGTTCTGGCACTTTTATCACGTATAGTATACTTTATAGTCTAAAGTAGTTGCTGTGGCTCCAGCCATCACGTTCACCTTCTAGCCATCAGAAGGATGGGAAGATCCTGCCCCATCCATTAAGGGCCAAATTCCTGGAAGTCATGTGCAACAATTCATTTTTTTATTCCTTGGCTACCGAAGAATTTTATTTCTGGTGCTATGTGAGGAGCCTGGCTTTCACAAGGTCCAGGGGCTCATCACCTTTGGCAGAGCCTCCAAGCTTTGATAAGGGGATCAAGAAGTGCTCTGTTGTTGGACAGGCTCTAAAGTAGGACTTGCTCCATGGCTCTGCGCCCAAGACTGGTGAGGACAGGGAGCCGATCTGTATGGGGCTGTGTGAGGGAGGGCTGTGAGGGGCGATTTCCTTTCCTTCCCAAGGTCTATGTGGGTGCGGGGGGCGGGGAGCTGTTCCACTGTGTTGCTCCCCTCATTGTGCTACTGAGCCCAATGAAGGGGAAAGGTTTCAAAAGAATCCATTATGGGGACTAGGGTGCCTGCGGGAGGGGGAGCCTGGCACTGCCTCCCGATCAGATTGTGCTCAGGCCCTGGACATGCTGATCTCCAGATGAGCCTCATTGAACAAGGGGGAAGAGGGCTAAAGAGACACCTGTCTACCAATGTGTGCTCTGAACACCCACGTGTATGAATTTCTCAGGAGTCCAGGGGACGTGGTGGGAGGTGGCTGCCTCTGGGAAAAAGGACTCCAGAAGTAAAAGGCTGTGGGTATAAATGCCAGTGGGGGCAGCATAGGTGCGTGGTGGAGTGGAACTGAATCACTTAGAGAACTGCCAAAGCAGACGACCCCACTGGATCCAGGAGAACTCAAGCCTACACCCGCGCACTAGCATCTACAAGCTGCCCCCAGTAAGGATTAGCCAGGCAAGCAGCACCTACTGATCCAGAGAAGACTGCAATGTGCCAGCGACAGCAGGAGGCCTCTGTCCTCTCCCCTGAATTACCGAGTCCCAGCCCCCAGGCCCAGACAAGCTGGAAAAGGGAAGGGTTTTTTCAAAGGCACATCAAGTTCCCCTTCACTCCTAGGTGTGGGGAGGAGGAGAAAATAGACTGCCTGTCTTCACTCTCGTCCCCAGATCCCAAGCCCAGTTTTGACCAGGGAAGGGGTGGCCTTGGAATCACACAAGAAAATAGCATTCTAAATCAGACTGGGCTGTTTTATTTTTTAATTTAATTTAATTTTTTTTTGCTCAGACTGGGCTGTTTTAATAAGGAAAGGGATCTGAAAGCTCTGAAATATGCCCAAGATCTCATTAAGGGATGGGGAAGGGGCACTCAGCAGAGGCTAGTTCATTCTTTTATCTGCCTTATGTACTTACCACCTATTTACTATCTGCTAGCCATTGCCAGGTGCATAGGTCCTTGCACTCACTAGGGGTTGTGGGAGACAGGTGATGGAAGATAAAGCCACACTGCTGGGCTATGGGGGACTTTGGAAGGAGATAGAGGGAGGTAGCAGGCTCTTTGGAGGCAATCTTGAGCAAGGGCTTGAATGAGCAATGGAGGAACACCTGTGACTGTTGGGGGTTGAGATCTGAATTTTTCTCCCTGTTTTCTACTGGAGAAAGTCTAGCCAGCCTGGTGGGGTCTCCCCAAGGGTGTCAAAGCTGGTGACATTGGAGATGGGCCAGAACTGTCCTGAAAGCTTCTCATCTGATTCTGATCATCCGAAGGTCTGAGAACCAGATGAACTCAATGATCACATCAGCTGCTCACCATGTACCTGTGGGGTTGAGGAGGCAGCTGGAACCATAAGAATTGAGAGCTCTCACTGTGTCTCAGGAACCCCGCTAAGCACTTGGCTTGTAGTATCTTTTATATGTATATATCTATGTAGATATAGATATAATATTTGCAAGAACTCGGAGGTAGGTACTATCATTCTACCCATTTTGCAGATGGGGAAACTGAGGCTCATTGATGTTAAGTCACTTGCTTGAGATCACAAGATGGCACGTGGGGGTGCCAGCTTGTGACCCTGGCTTGAAACTGTGGTAATGCCTTCTCTCTGCAGAGATGAGATAAACACTAAAACAGGACCCAGCCACACAAGGTGGTAATTCCAAGAGACTGATAGAAATGGACCATTAAAACTTTGAAGGTGACAAAGAAGCCAGTGAGGTCTGGATTTGGAGGAATAAGGGCTGGACTGTCCCCAGTGGGGAGCTAAGTCTGGGAGAAGGGAAACAAGCAGAAAGCAGTGTCTGCAGTGCAGAGCATGGACATTGCCCAGAGAAAGGAGAGACACTACATGGGCCCTGGATGGGAAGTGGAGATAGTACTGGCCTTGGTGATTTATGGCAATTTGGACCCTCAACCCAGCTTAGAAGGAGATAAATGGAGCCTAAGGGCCAGAGTTTGCTGAAAACAAATATCAAATAGTGTAAAACTAGAGGTTTCATGTTCAATATATGTAAAAATAATAACTCAGAATAAAACTGAAACAGGAAAAGTTGTCTACCTGTGTCTTTGTAACTCTCTCACTGACTGGCACTCAGGAATCTGTGTCCTTCTGCCCTCCTTCCCTGCCATGCCTCTGATTGTCTGCATGATGCTTGGATATACTTTT
Source organism: Canis lupus dingo (assembly GCF_003254725.2). NCBI lineage: Eukaryota > Metazoa > Chordata > Mammalia > Carnivora > Canidae > Canis > Canis lupus. Next base: position 29,267,376 of record NC_064270.1, on the reverse strand, counting down.
TCTGTTCCCAGAGTCCATGAGATCCCAGTAGTCTCTTGACAAATGCTTCTGCTAGTTTGAGTGGTTTCTGATCCCGGCCATCAACATATTCTTGTCTAGAATAGAAATGATGAATCTGGTGTCCGGTACAGGCCAGTTGAGATGTTGGGGAGGGATCATGCAGGGCGACCTCTATTAGGAAGCTGGAGATCAAGAGATGGAATTTGAGCAATATATTGAAGATAGTGCCTGCTGCTGTGACAGACAAACCCTGAAACCTTAGTGGCTTAACACGATAGAAGTTTATTGCTTTACTTACACCATTGTGTGTGCATGTTCCTGGTCAGGCAGGCTTTGTCCAGGGACCCAGATTCCTCCCTGCTGTGACTCCTCCCTCCCGTACAACACTGGAGTCTCCAGTGCTCAGCCAGGACTGCGCCCAGCCTGTGGGAAGCACCCCTGCCCAGACATGATGATGATCCCTTCTACTCACTTGCCATTGGTGAAAATGAGTCATCAGTTACACCATCTCACCAAAGTGCAAGGGGGCTGATGCTGTGGAAGACGGTCTGGCAGTTCCTCAAAAAGTCAAACACAGAATTACCAAATGACCCAGCAATTCCACTCCTGGGTATGTACCCAGAAGAACTGAACACAAATGTTCACACAAATGCTTATACATGAGTGTTCACAGCAGCACTGTGAACTTGGCAATAGCCCAAAGGTGGAAAACAGCCCATGTGTCCATCAACAGATGAATGGATCAGCAAATTGTACAGATATCCAAACAACAGAATATTATTCAGTCACAAAAAGGGATGAAATGGTTATACGCTATACAACATGGGGAACCTGGAAAACTTAGGTTAGGTGAAGGAAGCCAAGCATACTGGACAATTCCTCTTGTTATAAGAAATATCCAGAATAGGTAAATCTATAAAGAAAGCAAATAAGTGGTTTCAAGAGGTTGAGGAGAGGTTACATCCTTGAGGAGTAATTGCTTAATAGGTATGGAGTTTTCTTTTGAGACGATGAAATGTTTTGGAACTTGGTCTAGGAGGTGGGTGTACAACACCGTGAGTGTTTGAAGCCCTGCTGAATGGTACATTTCAACATATTAATTTCATGTTAATGTGATTTTCACTTCAATTTAAAAAAATGCAAAGGGGCTGGGAAATGTCATCCCAGGGACAGCTCCACACCCACGAAGGGTGTCGGTGTCCTTGCTGACGGGCTAAGCATCTGTGTGCATCTTTCTCCATCCCTCCCCTAGGACCCATCTCCTACCCAAGACCTCCCAGGTCACCATCTCCAGCTTCAAGCTGAGGAAGTCCAGTCCTCTCTTGAGTTTAGGTGCGGCTTCCCTTGCTTTGGTGACATATAGACTAAAAGGACAAGGAGTCTGAATCCCCTACCTTCACAGCCAATATGCGGAGCAGGAAGAACAGACTACGATACAAACAGACGCAGAAAGGGGAAGACTGGCAGAGCAGCCCCTGGCCCCTGGCACTGCAGGACTGGGGAGGCTAGGCCGGTGGGAGGGACCGTGGGTGGAGGATTTCCCTGATTAGACCCTATTCTAATTCCTGGGAGGAGCTCTCTGGGCCATTGTTCTTTGTGGCCCTGACTCCATCCTCTGGGAGATTTTGCCTTGATCATTATCTCCTGGGCCACAACTGAAGTGAACGTTGGAGAGTTTGCCCTACTTTGCAACTGTGCAGCTTGCACAAGCCGACTTCCTGCCTGTGCAATCTCAGGGCCCCAGGGGTTGTTTAGTGCTTGAATGGTCAAAATATTTGCTGGTTTGGCCTCGTCAATTCTTTGGCAATAAAACATATAAAAATTGTAGCAGGCTTCTTACCAGACACAGAAAAAGTACATTGCGTTGTACGATGTCCCAGACAGGCAAAACGAATCCACCTTGTGTTTGATTGGAATCTCAGGGACAGGAAGACTCAGAGGGGCTGAGTGGTTTGCCTAAAGTCACACAGCCAGTTTGAGCAGAGGTGGGACAAGAACCCAGGTCTCCAAATGTACAGCCCGGGAAGCCCCCTCTCTTGCTTGGTTCACACAGGGAGTGAATAGACACAGCAGTTTCCGAACGCAGCTTTTTCTTTTGGTGCTTTTAATTAGCATATATGAAATACACTGCCAATCTAATTTAATTATAATTAGGTAACCAGAAGGCTGATTATGTTGTAAATTTAGATTAAAGAGCTGTTGTTTTCAATTAGGTTTGATTGTAAAGTGCTTTGACACTTTTCCTGGCCTCATGGAAAGTTCATTATATAACTTCCCACTCATTCACTTGCCTTTTGTCCACAGGTCTGGGGTGGTATTAACTGGACTAAAGTTCCCAGGACACCCCAGCCTGGTGAAGATTTGGACCTGGTAGCTACCCATTGGTGGCAAGGACCACCAGCTGCTACTGGGCTGCTGTATCAGGGTGCTTTCGGCTGCCTATAATACAGGGTCCAACTGGAAAAGCTCACACCTCCAGGGGACTTACAGTCTCACACGATAAGACATATGGAGGCCCGCAGGTCCAGGGTTGGTTAATTTGCTTTCAAAACATCCTTGAGGACTCAGGCTCATTTCACGTCCCTGCTCTACCAACTTCAGCATGCTGGCTTCTGTTCTCAGGCTTGTCGCTAAGTGGCTATGTGATGGTTGCTACAGCCCCAAGCAAAAATTTCCCATGGCCTCAGAAGGGGACATTCCTTCCTTGCATCCCTTGAGACTCCAGCAGCCCTCTCATGGCTCCTTGGCCAGGACTCCAGCACAGATCCATCCCAAGGTTAACCATCATTCCTGAGGAGTCATCCTGACAGGCACGGGCAAATCCAGATTCATTCTGTAGAGCTTTTCCTGGAGTCCATGGTTCCTGATGCCTCCCAGCGAATTAGTAGAGGCTGTGGGACAGGGAGTGGCTGTTGGCTGGGCTACCAATGGTCCTTGCTGGAAGCCTGTGTGGCCACACCCTAGGCAGATCTGACAGAACTCAGCGTGGGTTCTTGACTCTCCATCAGATATTTGCTTTCTCTCCATTCCTTAGGGCTAAGCTTTGGCATCGCTTGTAGGTGGTTTTGGCAGTACGAGGTGTAGTTAAGCAAGAATAAAGATGAAAGAGAGAGGATATTTTAGAAGATGCTGCAAGCCAACTAGAAGATGAAAGAGAAGTGCACATCATTGTGGGAGTGGCCAAATTGTCCCAGTTGTCTCTGGGGAACATGGAGAGCTCTGCCTTGGAAAGACAGCATCAGGGAGAATGGGTTTGACCTTCAACACCTCAGGTAATGCTCTCAGCAGTCCTCTGAGGTATTATCTGACCCAGACTCTACTGTTCTGTTGTACCAGGCTGCCTCCAGAAGTGACCATCCTCTTGCTGGTGGGTCACCTGAAGCTCCTACTTCCCTCTGCTGCCATGCATGGCCCACTCGTGGACAATGGAGTGTGGAGGACATATGGATAGGTCCTAGAGTCAGACTCCTTGTGCTCACATTCCAGTTCCTCTCATCCCTAACCTTGGGAGTTTAAGCTCTCTTAGCCTCAGCTGCTTCATCTGTAAAAACTCAATAGGGTTTGTTCTTGTGAGGATTAAATGAGGTAATACATAGAAAATGCCTTAGCACAGAGTCTGGCACCTAGTTAATGGGCAATGAATATTTGCTATTTTTATTACTGCTATTAGTAGCCTTAATATTACTCTTATTATTATTCATGGCATTCTGGGCCATGTGGAAAAGATGGTTAATGCTCTCACCATCATGACCCCCATAATCCTTTTCAGATTTGGTGTTAAGGGGAGTTCTGAGCACAGAGAAAAGGCAGCCCATGTGGATGGAAAAAGCCCTTGATATGGGCCTGGCACATAGTAGGTACACAATAACCATTAGTTGCTGTTTCTGTCTTAAAATTATACAAACAGCTCAATGGCCTTCCCATTCTCTCCTGTCAAGCCTCCAGAGTGATGCTTAAACAGTCGCCTTGGAGACAATGTGCTCCAGGAGAGAGGTTTCCATTTTGAATCTCTAATGACTGCTCAGGCAACTTCCATTTTTTAAAAAATCGTGTTCCTCAAAATGTTGGGGGCATTTGAATACATCAAAGTTGAACAATGGATCGCCATAGTTGTAAAAGGTTGTTCCATTCTCAGAAAGGTAGAAATATAAAATCCTCGATCATAACTGTCTGTTTCGACTGTCCTTAATGGTATTTTGTTGCCTTCTGAAATGAATTTTGTTCTTTTATTTTGCAATTAAACACACGAGTAACTGGCTGAAGTCCAGTGAATGGCCAATAGAGATTAGAGTCTCTGCAGCACTCCTAATGGTTTCCATCTGTGTCTAAACGGGATTAACTTTACAGCTTTTTAAAAATCACTGGTATCAGTTCATCCAGTTTTCCATTTTCCCATTTTTACAAAACAATAAGGCAAAAACATGCAATTTTCATAAACATATACCGTTGACCAGATAATGAAAGGGACCTGCCAAAACTGACCTGGATGGCTGGCAGGATGCACCAATCTTGCCAAAGCTGGAAATGTTTGGGTTGAGTATGAAAGGCAGTTTGGGGTATAATGTATGAAAGTGCAGATTATGTGTGAAAAAAATGGAGTCGAGACCCATTTGTATCTGCCCCTTCTTAAATATGACAAGATAGCTATTAACTCCTACCAGATGATCAGCATGGTCTCTAAAAGGCCCTGGCCTTTGCCCATAGCTAATCCACTGAGGATGCTGGCCCCATGATCATGATGCATCTTGGTCCAACCACCTGGAATGCCAATGAGAATTGCCCAGATTGACTGGCCATGAAGAACCAGGTGTTTCGTGCTCATTGCTGCCAACCACAGACATGCCCACGGCACCTGCCAGTGCTGGCTGATGGCGGAGGGCCAGTCCTGAATGTCAACCACAGGAAGGGTCTCACTTCCAGGCCACAGCTGAACTATGTTGGGCCCAGGTGTTCCCTTCCCTCAGGGCTCCACTGGGGTTGGATGCACTGGATCTTTCAAAGCTGTTTCATCACTCAATGCGCAAACCATGACTTTTAATAAACTTCTGAATTTTCATCTCCAAAGTTCCCTTTAACCTGCTCCCCTCACACAGTCCTTTACCTCACGTCTCCTTCACAAACCTCTTTCACTGCTACATGGTTAGCACATTCTCTTATATATTTTTTTCTTCAACTGTTCCCTTCAAGTCTCTGCTTTAAACCAACATAGCTGTTTTCGGAGTACAGCTTCTCTGCGACCTCTTAAGGAGACAGGTTTCTCATACTTTGTATTTCTCTGATGGTGAGGTGGTGCTAGCACTCTTCTTCTTCCTTCTATCCCCCTTTGTGAGCTCACCTGGTAAGGCACATAGCATTGGAGTTTCCCACTCTGCTCCTGCATGGCGACCATCTCCTGGTTATTAGCATCCCTCACTGTTGTTTCTGGATGACCTTTATCTCCACGTCAACTCCTGCCATCATTCCCATGAGGGAAACTTCAACACACATGCGGGTGGCTCTTCCAGTCTTCTGAACTTTTACATCCCTAGCCCCCCAACCAGGCTGGATTCTAATATTTGCAGCAGGAGTACAAATGGAGGCTCATCTGTATGTCCCAATATTTAAACGATATATATCCAGGTAACCAACTGTGTGTGTTTTTTTTTTTAACACATATCCTTTTCCCTTTCTTGATACAAAAAAAGATACATGTAAAGTTATGATAAAATATCAAAGATGACTGAATTGAGCTGCATTTGTATATGTCTGGGCACTCTTTTGAGGAGCTTATAATTTGGATAAGTGATAAAATAAAGTCATACATAATTCATAGATTATATTTATTCCATAAAAGTTAATTTTCTTGCCTTCATTTAAGTAAATTACTAATTATGTTGTTATAATAAAGAGTTTCACATAATTTGTGTTCTATTGAGAGTAATGACTAATTAGACAACTTTCTGAGGACATTGTGGTTCTTAGGGTGTTTTTCATTGATTTCAAAGTGGAGAAACTATGTTTGGCTGAGGTTGAAGCAGCTAGAATTGTCAATTAAATTCTTAAGGCAATACTCGGGTTGGCAGGGGACCATGAGTTTAATATATTACACTTGTATGATCATGATATATCATGAATTTGATATATATAACATTTTTGGTGGGGTTAATTTGTATATGAGCAATTATTGTCACTGATAATAGTACAAAATATTTTGATCTCATTATATAAATCACTAACCACCAATATCACAAGATTCATTGTCTCTTGAAAGAAATATCAAGGTCCATACAGTATTTTAAAGTATTTTCCTTATGAATTCTTCAGGACTGCCAACAGCACCATGTTTTTAATGTGTTAAAATTTTTCTCCAGATTACAGTTAGAACTGTAATGGCCCAAAATAGTCTCAAAAGAAATTCGCTTGGGGGAAGTTTTGTATGAATTTCCTTCATAATCATGTCAACTTCTTTGTTTCCATAAAAATTTTAAAAATTAATGCTTTAAAAAGTGAAATAGACAAACTTAACTCTGGTTTTCTTTTGTAAGCAACAGCGCAGAACAGATAGCAGTGGGTAGTGCAAATATACTTTCTACAAACACATTTTCTACTGAAGACTATACTTCACTCATAGATAAGGATCTTCTGTTTCACTTAACTCTTCATGTGCATCTTAAATATCTTGTCTAAATTACATCAAATTTCTTTAACACAGCGAATAGCTCTAAGACCGTGAATAAGAGCATGAAAATGGACAGTTGGCACAACTGGGAAATGTTACTTCGTTATGCAAGAATCCATTGTATTAATGCCAAGTGGAAAGGATTTCAGAAGTTAATTAATTTGTCTTCTCTTTCAGTTAAGTGCTTCTGTTGCTCAAATCCTCCCTGCATCCTGATATATCTCTGTCTTGTATGTAAGTGGTGGACATCACCCAAAAGCCGCAGGCATCCAGGAGTGGTCACTTGTTTTGAGGACATAGGGTGTAGAGAAGCAATACCAAATTGCTAATTCAAACATTCTACCTTTTGGTTATGACCTATCCTGCTGGTTTCTTAATTAAGGACAGACATCCTTGCAGTAGCTCTTCAACCTCACAGAGACTTCTCATCCATAAAAAACTTTACCTTCTCTCTAGCCATCTGCCCCATCTGGTCTTTATTTTCTCATCCAGCTTGAAGTCTCTGGCTGATTCATCATTTCTATCACTCACTCAATTCTCCTTCCATTGCATGCATCTGATAAAACCCCAGCTATGGATGAGCATGATCACCTACCAAGGTCTGTATCAGAGTGGCTGAATCTTCCTTAAAACCTTTCCTTCCCTCCCTTCAGCATTTAATGCATCGAGTTCTGTCCAGCCTAACTCCAAAATCAATCTGCCGTCCACCACCTCTCTCCATGCCCATTGATATCCCCCTGGTCCAAGACAGCATCATGACTTGCCTGAAGTATTGCCATAACTCTGTAATTGGTCTCTCTGTTCACTCTTTCCTTTCCTATAAGCCCACTCCCCATCATCATTATAAAATGTAAAACACATCACAGCACTTCCCTACCCCTTTTCCACTCAAGCAGAAACACAAAATCCTCAATAGGACTTGTATTACCTAGCTATTACATCCTCTCCTTTACCTTTTCTCCATATGCCATATCCCCTTCCCTCTCCCTCACTCCACTTGAGTCTCATTACTTTAAGTTCCTAGATGATGACAAATGCCTTTTCTCACATTGATTCTTCTATCTGGAATGTTCTTTCCCTAAATTGCTGATTTATGAACTTCCACCCTCCTGTCATCTTAGCAGAAATATGCTTTCTCAGAAAAATTCTCCTGATCAAAGTAAAATAATTTTGTTATGTCTTCTCATTGCATCTAGTATTTTCCTTGTCATGCTTTGGGTCATGTGGTTAATTGTTTAATACTTGACATCTTGGTGGAATGAAAACTCCATGGGAGGCAGACACACTTTTTGCCTGTTTACTCTCCTAGCCCCAGCATGTGCCTGGACATGGAAAGATTTGTGAATGACTGAGTGAAAGGCAGAGGCCTGCAACAAGGTGCTGATATGAAGGACTTTAATTCTGCAGCCTCCTTCAGCCTAAGCCATTTTCTTCAGCTTCTAAATTCACCATGTTTACAGGGAGAATCTGTATCACTATCTGTTTCCCTGCCAAGATGAAATTTAGGATTCAGATGCTAAGATGTAAAAGGAAGGAACAAAATTCAACATGGAAAGAAATACTGAATAGTGAATACTCCCCCGAGTGGCTACACATTTTCACTGTAAGCAGTAATCTCAGTGAAACTATTAAGGCTTGAGTTATTTTCTATGTCTCTAATCCTCTTGCCTTCTAATCAAGATCATTCCAATAGCTTTATACATTTAGACTTCCAATTGCATTATACATCACAAGTCATTTCTTTGTCAAATGCTGTATTGGTCCATTATAATCTCCTAGGGATTAAAAAGAGCATTCTTCTTTATCCTGATATAGGTTATCTCTATCAAAGTCATGTTTTTAAGTTTTCCATGCTAATGTTTTCATGAAATTAATAGTAAATTTAAAGTAAAACAGCAATTAAAAGAACTCATTTATATGCTCTGTGTTGTCTACTACATCTTCTTTGATTCAATTAGTTCTTGGCTACCTAGATGAGGCATGTCTTTGGATTTTTTCACATATTTTTTTCTTGTCTTCTTTCCTCTTCTTGTTCACCTCTGAGCAATGTCTTCCTCCACTAACAATGCAAGAATTAGGAGGGTAGAATAGATAAAAAGATGTAAAAATGGCAATAATAAACTTTGCTTTCTCTTAGGGAAAATATATCTTACCTTACAGATAATATTTTAAGAGCTGACTAAAGAAAGAAGAACTGTTAATATGAATAAGATTTCAGGTAACTTCAGCTAGTCACGCATGTATTTATTCAAAAGTACTGAACAATCACAATGAACTATTCCACGAGAAAAGTGACATGAATGTATTTAAAACCGAACAAAGACTAATTCTTAATGACAAAGTCTCTGTGCTCCACCCTCTCCAAGTTTTAACTATTTTAGACAATTAGCCATATTTTTATCTAATTAGTTTGTACACAAGTTTGCATACATATATTGATTAGGGAGGTACTAATGGAGGGGGCAGAGTGGAGAGGCTTGGATGAGGTTATGTAGTGGATAGGCTCCAGGAGCTCAGGTACTTGGGCCTCTAATGGGCACTGTTGCATACCCAGCATCTATTTAAACCTCTCCACTTGGCCCCAAATTTTGTTCTGGTATCCATTCTTCATTTCTCAGCCAATGTACTTAAGGAGAAGCCGATTCCACTCTAGGATCCAGGTGTGGGCCTTGTTTTCTAGGAATAAATCCATACCCTTTCCAGTAAATGGCTCTGGAATATGTCTACATGTCATGTGAATCAGTTGTGGAAGAGGAGCCAGTTCAGCACTAGAGGAAGTTTGCAGGGGGCTTCTGGGGAAGAACTTGCTTGCTCAGAATAGACCGCTAACAGAAGTTATGGGTCCTCTTATTTTTTTAAAAGATCTTATATATTTATTCATTTATTTTGAGAGAGAAAGAGATAGAGTGCAAGTGGGGGGTGGGGCAGAGGGAGAGAGAAAATCTCAAGCAGACTACAAGTGGGAGCGCAGAGCTGGACTCAGGGCCAAAATCACGAGCCAGTCGCTCAACTGACTGATCTACCCACGTGCTCCAGGCCCTCTTCTTCTTGGCATTTTATCCATGTTGAAGAGGCCCGGGGCTGTGACGGTCATTTTACCAATAGCCTGAGGATGGAACTAATGAAAGAGGAGAGCAAGACAAAGACCATGGCAGAAAATGGAGCTGGAGCCCTGGCTGAACTACACTTTTCCTTTGCCCTGCTTAGACCTTGTCAGTCTGGTAGTCAATGAATAATAGCCTTGATTTTTACACAATTTTTACTTGAGAATTGTGTTTCTGGGAGCCAAAAGGTACATTTTAATGTATAGAATCCCGATTTATACACCCCCCCCAATATATACTTTTAAAATGTTGTGTATTTACTATTTATTTTCTAAAATAATTTACTTTTTTGAGAGAGTGAAAGCACAAGCAGGGGAAGGGGCATGGGGAGAGGGAGAAGCAGAATCCCTGCTGAGTGGAGAGCCTGATGCAGGGCTCAATCCCAGGCCCCTGGGATCGTGACTTGAGCTGAAGGCAGATGCTTAACTGACTAAGCCACATAGGTGCTCCTGTTGTGTTTATTTTTTAAACTTAAAGGTTTAGAATTTTTTCTGATTATAAAAATACACATTCATTATAGAGAATGTAGAAAACATTGAAAGATACAAAGAAGATTAAATCCACCCATAAACCCATTATCCTAGATAACTGCTATTAGTATTTTGAATCAGCCTTCTCTTTGTGTATACAAACTTATGATGTAGGTTGGCCAGGTCAGAGGACCCAGAGCAGGTCCCACATGACCAGCCAAGGGGTCCTTGGCTTTGCACAGGATGGAAATCAAGTGCAAGCCAAGAAGAAAAGCAGAGTTTATTGAAGACATAGAACAGACACAGAGTGTTCAGAAGACTTAGAAAGTAAAGGGAGCAGGAGTCTTGTCTTTGCTCAGGGTTCTGGAGTTTTTATTAAGGCTGGTGATGTGGTGTACATGTGCTCCTAGGCATCCAGAACAGGAACTGGTAGATCAAGGATGAGTACTCAGGTGTCCTCTATAAATCACTTATGCCCTGGAACCAGGGGTCTTGGCATTAAAGGTGTTTGGAGTCAGTGGTCTTGGAGAAGTTTATAACCCTGCCCTGTTACCCCTTAGATGTTATGTATTGTGGTGAAGATTCCAAAGAAATCATTAACTCCTTGACCTTTACAAGAAGGACCTACATTAAGGCTTGTATAAGGCAGGGGTACAGGCCCTAGCAAGAATAGAAGCAGGAAAAGGAGCGAAGAAAAAGACGGCTTTTTTTCCCATGGGGTCCTTTTATGTATATATTTATAAATGTACATACATATATATGTATATATATAATTAATATATTTTTATTTATATATATGAATACATATATTGGCTTTTTTCCATGAGGTCCCATATATATACATATATATATATATAATAATATATATCACATCAGGATATATACATATCCTGGTTTAATGAAACTGATAACCTAGTGGGAAATAGAAATCAACCAACCAGGAATCCCTGGGTGGCTCAGCAGTTTAGTGCCTGCTTTCAGCCCAGGGTGTGATCCTGAGACCCGGGATCGAGTCTCACATCAGGCTTCCTGCATGGAGCCTGCTTCTCCCTCTTCCTGTGTCTCTGCCTCTCTTTCTCTCATGAATAAATAAATAAAATCTAAAAAAAAAATCAACCAACCTAAAAGCCAAACGAATAGATTAATACCTGCAACTATGGGAGCTTGTAGTAATTATTAACCTGTGTTATAACTGTCCATTGTTGGGTCAGTGGCTGCTAGTAATGTTATTCCCTATCTTCATATCCTAGAACAAATTATCTAAGATTTGAAGTTAATAACTATTAAAATACAATATGCTTTTATGTGTAATTTAATAATGTCTCATAATGTCCATAAAAACAACCAGTTATCAATATATTCATTTGGTTTCTCTTTGGTAGGTGGTATTTCTTCTTATTTATGGCAAATTGCACCCTGTTAGTGATTGCTTAGCTCCAATCATCATTAGATTTTCCCCCAATGGTGCATTTAATTACAACTAAAATGAATGTCTTATACTGGTCATTTTGGCAGTATACATACAAAGGGTTCAGTGTTCAACAGTGTGCTGGGTAAAAACCTCTGGAGTAGGGCCTTGCTATGATGGAAGCTACTTTCCTAAGAGAGTACCAATCCCTTAAATTCTAAATGTTTTCCAATTTCCGTTATGATTTTTCTGACCCATGAGTTGATTGGAAGAAAGAGTAGAAATATGAAGGTTTACTAGCTGCCTGTTGGTTATTGATTTCTACTTTAAATACATACTGGTCAGAGAATGTGGTTGCTATGATACCAATCCTTAGACGTTGTAGAGAGACCTGCTTTATGACCCAGTATGTTCAATTTTTGTCAACTTTTCACATATTCTTGTGTATTTCTGTTCTACGGTTGTTGAGTGCAATGTTCTGTTTGTACTCATTAAATCAAGCTTGGTAATTGTGTTATTCAGCTCTTCTAGCTCCTTAAAGACTTTTTGTCCCCTTGATCTACCTATTAGTTTCCTGCGGTACTGTAACAAATTACCACAAGTGGTATGGTAAACAACAGAAATGTACTCTCTCACAGTTCTGGAAGCTAGAAGTCTGGAATCAAGGCGTTGGTAGGATGGAATTCTCTGGAAACTCTAGAGGGAGAATCCATTCTTTGCCTCCTCCAGATTGGGGTGGCTGTTGACATTTGAGTGGGAATGTGGCTCTATCACTCCAATCTCTGCTTCTAGGGTCACATTATCTCCTGTTTTGTCTTCTCACATCTCCCACTGCCTTTCTCTTAGGACACTTGTCATTGGTTTTATGGCCTACTTTGCTAATCCAGGAAGATCTCATCTCAAGAGCTTTAATTTCATCCTCAAAGACCCTGTTTCTAAAATACGGTAAAATTCACGGGCTCTAGGGATAAGGACAGGGACATATCTTTTGGGGTGCTATTCAAACCAAACCACTGCAATCCAAAGAGATGTGAAAATAACCTACCGTGATGGTAGATTTTTTTCTTCTTGTGCTCCTGTCAACTTTTGCTTCATATATTTTGTGACTGTCTTATTAGAGATATATTTATGATTTGTATTTTCCTTGTGTATTGAATATTACGTAGAGACCTCTATCTCCAGTCCACTAAGCCACTCCCCTAAATAGAAAGTCTCTTGATGATAAATGATCAGTTGCTGTTTGTCTGCAAAAGATTATGTTTGCCTTTTTCCATCCTCTTTTTTGCTGTGCACAGAATTCTAGGGTTACATTTTTTCCCACCCTTAGCATTTTACTCAATTATCTTTCACTTAAAAAAAATATTCTCCAAATTTCCCAGGGCCAGAAAATCAGTATAGTTCCAGGCCCAGGGAATTAAAAACAGGCACTGCTTCAAAAAAAATATGTGCCATTAGTATGTGGGAAGCACTGTCTAAAATTAAATCATCGTTAAGTGATTGGTAAACAGTTCCACTAAGTATAGCACAGAATATAGTGGGAAAACATATGCAGAGAAGCCGAAATAAATGTGGACATTGAAATACATCCGAGACCATGATTTCTCAGTGGCTGAAGTGATTCTTCACACTCATTACACATCTGTGGAAATACAGATTCATCACCTGCTAGAGAAAAATGTAACAACAGGCTTTTCTGACAACTTTATCAGCCAGTAGCCAGGACGAGCTCCGCAATAAACAATTATAACGTTTAACCTCATATAATATACTGCTATTGCTATAGCTCGGGAATGCAGAGAAATTCAAGAAATTATAGTTACATAACCTCTCCTTTTTTGCCCCTCAGGACTCTCATACGTAATCTCAAATTTGTAGTCACATTTGTTGAACACTGTGTGAAGCTTGGCATTTAAAAATTCAAAATTCCTGGCCTCAGTGTATGGAGAAGTTAAGGAACTTAAAAAAAAAAAAAATCCACAAATAGCTCTAACGCCTTTTTTTTTTTTTAGTCACCTTGCTATGTTTCGGTTTTTATTCTTGGTTTTGAGAGTTTCGGTAGTGTGGGCTGAAGCCCACGAGCTAGAGCATCAAGGGCCACCCAGAGCATCCCTCCCATTTGTCATGTGCGGACCCAGGCCTCTCGGGAGCCCCGTCGCCAACCAAAGGCCCGGCCGGCGAGACCCTTCGCGCATGTGGTGTGCGAAGACCCGGTAAACCCGGCGGGCGGTAAGAAAAACCCCACCGAGACGGGGGCCGGCGCCGCCGCGAACGCCAGCGGGTTCGGGGCGCATCTTCAGCTGCCGACCAGACTCCGGTCGTCCTGGCAACCGGGCAGAGGACGCGCGTGCGCAAACTCTCTTGTCACGTGGGTCCGGCCTGGGCGGGGGATCGACGTCGGCGCCTCCGGACCCGGGGCCCCTCCCCTCTCAGCGCGGGGCCAGCCGAGGCGGGCCAAACCTCTGCCCTTTTGCGTGGGGGTGACTCACAAGCTCCTGCCCCTTTTCTGCTTTCTCCTGGCTCGGTCCTCGCACCACGTGCCCTCCTGGCCGCGCCCCCAGCTGCCCTTTCCAACTGCCTGTTGGACGTTGCTGTAAAATGTCGTGAGGGGCGCTGCGCTTTACGGCTGCCTCTCCCAGGCTAGAGCCCGGGAGCGCCCACCGCCGTCAGCCGTGTCTCTGTAGAGTCGGCCCGGCGGACGCGGGGAGCCCCGGCGCGCCGCTGCCTGCCCCGCCGCGCCCGCGCCGGCCGCCGGCGATGTGAGCTCGCGGAGGCCGCGGTGCCCCCTGGCCCGGGGTTGCGACGGGCGGCAGGTGCCTGTGCGGCGGGCGGGTGCTGGGGGCCTGCAGGATGGAGGAAAGCATGGAAGAGGAGGAGTGGGGCAGCTACGTGGCGATGATGGACGACCAGAACCACAACAACTGGGAGGCCGCGGTGGACGGCTTCCGGCAGCCCCCGCCGCCCCCGCCGCCCCCCTCGTCCATCTCGGCCCCCGCGCGAGAGCCGCCGGGGGGGCCGCTGCTGGCGGTGCCCGCGGCCTCGGTGGACAGGAAAGGCCCCAAGGAGGGGCTCTCGATGGGGCCGCCGCCCCCGCCCGAGGCCAACGGGGTGATCATGATGTTGAAGAGCTGCGACACGGCCGCCGCCGTGGCCAAGGCGGCCCCCGCCCCCACCCCCAGCTCCACCATCAACATCAACACCTCCACCTCCAAGTTCTGTGAGTCCAGCCTCTCCCCAGCAGCCTTGGCTTTTCTCCTCCCCGCCCGGACGCCGAATCCACCCTTGTCGGCCAGCCCTCCTGCTTCCTTTGTTTCAGGCCTGGGGCTCCCCTCCCCTCCCCTCCCCTCCCCGCCCCCCCCCCCCCTCCCGGGTGTCTGCGGCCAGCGCCGGAGCGGCCCTGGCTCCTTGTGTTACCTGGCCTAGAGAGGCGGCCTGGTGCGCACGCAGCCCCAAGCTCTCCCGCAAATGCGAGCCTTAGCACAGCTGGCTAGCTCGCGAACATTAAGGAGCTCTTTTCTTCTCCGTTCCCCCTTGAAAGTTTCGCCCTGAACGTAAGGGGGAAAACCAGGCCCTCTGAGCTTCGTTAGCAAGAGTCCTTTTTTTTTTTTTTTTTTTTTTTTTTGTGGTAGCCGGAGAGAAATCTGGCAATTGTATTCTTGTGCTTTTAGCCAGTCTGCGTTAAACAACTCAGGAATCGGAGACCTGAGCAATGTCTACACCTCGTTCTTTTTCCTTCTTCGGTGTGCCCCTTCTGTGTCCTGATAGGGGAAAAAATGTAGGAGGTGCTTCTTGGGGGTGGGGGGGACACACCAGTGTGGTTGGGAGCGACATCCGTTTTGAAGCCAATAACGTATAAAATCAGTCTTGAAAGCCTACACTCCTAAGAAAAAGCCATTTTTAGCGTGTGTCCCAAGTCCAGGATCATGTTGAGGGTTGAACTTTATGTTAGTGAGCTGTCTTAGCTGTTCAGTTGCCAGCAGGAAGATTGAAGACCAAAATCTTGTTTTGTAATCCGAAACTGCCCCTGAGAGGTAGGCTTCTATAGCTAGGGGGAAAAAGTGCCTTTTTTTTTTTCTTTTCTTTTTTTGCTTTGAGTGGGTTTTCTGGAGGTGCTGGTAGTGGTGAAGAGTGACCATGGCAGCCAGATTTTTACTCTCCTATTAATAACTGCAGGTTTTGAATGGCATCTGGTAAAGCAACTGGAGATTTCATTTCTAGTTACTAATTTTATCAAGCAGTACCAGTAATTGTCCAATTAGCTGTGCAGAGAAAATATCTGCCTTGATTCAGATATACAATTACAGCTTTACACTTTTAGTTTTTTTGGTGGGAACAGCACATAACCTAATTTATTTGCCTTCAGGATAAAGCTTTGGTCAAAGACATTTGTGTGGACGTATGGTTGGTAAGATTCGGATAGGCTTTTTTTTTTTTTGTATTATGCATTTGTGAGAATAATACATAGCTTGTGTATTGAAGTCTATATAAGTGAAACCAGGCCTTAAGTGGCCTGGTGACTTATCTAAATGCTGACGGAAGCTTGTTTTAGTGCTTAAAGGGTTCAGTTAAAGAGTTCAGAAAACACCATCAAGTTGAGAGCAGAAACCAATGAAATTAGGAACAAAAGAAAGATTTGCTAAACCAAAGGATTGTTCTTTGGAGATTAATAAGCTAGATAGACTTCTGATAAGATGGATCAAGAAAAGAAGACGCAAATATAAAAAATGGGGAATAACTACGAGCATGAGAATTTTTCAGAAAAACTTAATGAACTCCTATAGGTTAATAAATGTGAGAGCCTAGATGAAAAGTGTAAATTCTTAGAAAAATACAAACTGAAAGTTGGTATCAGAAGGAGTGGATAGCTTGAACTAATAAATATTTAGCAAACTGAAATGGTAAAGACCTCCCCTTTTGAAAACTGGACAGAGGTCAGCGAGTTGCATTGAATGTTAAGTAACAATTCCTTTTTACAAGTCCTTCTAGGAAATAGGGAAATAAAAAGATGCCTAGCTCAGTTTACAAGGTTAGCGAAATCTTGATTTTAAAACTAGGTAAGGACAATATGAGAAAATTATAGATCTGCTTCGGTTATTAGCATAGATATGAAAACCATATGTCACGTTTAACAGTATGTTAAAGGAATCATGATCCGTGGAGTTTTAAGAATGTAGATATGAGTATCTCTTTACTGTTATTGTATCTCATTAATAAACTTGAGAAAAATCATGGATATCATAAAAACATTAGATAAGATCCAACAACTGTATGTGATAAAAACTCTTAGCAAGCTTGGAATATGAGATAAATAGATCAAGGTCATTACCAAAAATCTATAGCAAATAATAATACTTAATGGAGAAATTATATAGATAACATTCATTTTGAGATCAGTAACAAGGATGTCCTCTCTCACTATTATTGTTTAACATGGTAAGAAAACGCCTAGCTACTACTACAAAGGGGAAAAATAATAAAAGGATAGGAAGGGAAGCATAAAAACTCATTATTTGTGAATTTTATTTTATTTTTTCAAAGATTTATTTATTTATTTATTCATGGTAGACACAGAGAGAGAGGGAGGGAGGGAGGGAGAGAGGCAGAGACACAGGAGGAGGGAGAAGCAGGCTTCATGCTGGCAGCCCGACGTGGGACTTGATCCCAGGACTCCAGGATCATGCCCTCCGCCAATGGCAGGCGCCAAACCGCTGAGCCACCCAGGGATCCCCTATTTGTGAATTTTAATACTTAACTAGAAGGACCATTAGAATTCAGAGAAACTATTAGAACTAGTAAGAGTTTAGCAGGGTTACTGGATTGAAAGGCAAACTACAAAAATTTGTAGCATTCACTGCACTAGCAATAACCAACTAGTAAAGGTAGTCAGAAGTAAATATTGTATACAGTAAAAGCATCAAAATTATAAAGTGTCTAGGAATTAACACAAGAGTACGTAAGAACTTTAAGAAGAAAATTTTAACAGCTTTGATAAGGAACTAGAAGAGGATCTAAATAAGGAAAAACTTCCCATGTTTTGGGATATGTTTGTTTATTATTATGAGGGTCAGTTTTCTTCATTTTAATCTGTAAAGTTCGATTAACACTGCCATCAGAATTTCAGTCGGTGTGTCTAAACTGGTTTGTAACCTAAATCTGAAATCCGTATGGCAGATGGAATAAAGTTTGTGAAGAGCTAAAGCAATCCTAAAGATTTGTTTTGGTGGGGCTTGCCTTATCAGAAATTAAGATACTGTTTGAAGGCTGTGGTAATAAAAACTGTAGTGCAAGCGTATGAACAGAAAAAATAGTCTTGGAGAACAAATTAGCAGAGCTTTACCCATATGTGTTCAGGAACTTAAGATAAGGGTAGCATAAATCATTGGAGAAAGGAGTCATGTTAGGAAGAGTGGCTCACTATATGGAGGGAAAAAATCTTACACTACAGACAGGATTGGTTATGGATAAATTTTAAACGTGAGAGAAATTATAAAATTAATGGGAGACATTGTTGAAGAGGCTCTTTGGAGGACTTCTTAGGACGACTCTTAAAACTTCAAAAATTTATAAAGGTAAAAAAAATAATGACTGATTATATACAAATTAAAGATTTTTCACTCAGTGAAAGAGAAGAAAGAATGAGAGAAGGTATTTGCAGTGCCCAAACTCGATAAGGAGTTAATATGTAGACCAGACAGGGAAGTACACATCAGTAAAAAGAGGGCAGCAACGTCTGTAGGAAAATAGGCAAAGGGTATTAATAAGTAGGTTACAGAATAGCAAATGTTAACATGCATAGAAAGATGTTTGGAATTATTAAGTAATCAGAGACCTGCAAATTAAACGAGTAATAGTGCCTTCCTACCTGTTAGGTTGGCAAAGAGTAGAGAGCTGGATGGCACCAAGTGTGGGTGGGGATACAGGATTTGCTGGCTGAACTAACAATGTAGTGGCCCTATGAGGTGTCGAGATGCCCACAGTCTCTGTGGACCAAATAATGAAAGCTGGAGTGTTGATGAAGCCCTGAGCTATGACAGTCAAAGTGAATTTCTGGATTGTAAGATGAAAACAGCTTCTGGTGGTCTGTTTTTGGAATAGGTAAAAAGAAAGCATTTTTTAGCTTGATGGATGCAAACTAGGTGCCAGGGATTGTGTTTATTTGTCCTAGTAGAGACCATATCTGGAACGACTATGATTGTAGTCACCACTTCATTTGGTTTACTATAATCCACAGTCGTTCTCTAAGATCCATGTCCTCTGCACTGGCTCAGTAGGTTAGTGAAACAAGGTTCAGACAATCCCCATCCCACCATCTTTTTAAGCCTTTGAAGTTGATATTGTCCTCTCCAGTTTCAGAGATGTACTTTGGCTTTGGGTTTATTATTTTGTTAGGAAGGGGCGCAGCTAGGGGATTTTACTTGGCCCTTCTGACACTGATGATAACCCTTACTCCATAGTTTAGGGAGCCTTTAACTGTGTGTTCAAGGACTGGGGAAATTATAGGGTGGGTCCATGGATTCGCTGGGCCTACTGTAAGATGGATTGAAGCCAGAACAGTCTTTCTCGATATGACATCACAGCTTCTGATCTGACTGGTTTACCACAGTGACCATCTGGTCCCTAAGAGTTAGTTTGGGCTTAGAGCCAGTGTTGAGTAACCCCTAAAAAGCCCAAGTGATTTTGTTTCCCACATGCACTGTCTCCTTGATGAAAACTTCCATATTCTATTGGAACCTCCATTCCTCTAGGAGGAAGACTTCAAGTATGCTCCTTTATGCAAATTTTGTAGGGTCCTTCCTTAGTGGAACCCATTGTCTCCTTTTCTCCAAGGGCTCTGTGTCTTTGAACAAACTCAGCCTGTATATTAGGTGGCATGCTATAATTCTTACATTGTAGCCACTTAAGTCAGGCCTCAGTTTGATATAGCTAGGGTTTTTTTTTTTTTTTTTAAGATTTTATTTATTTATTCATGAGACACAGAGAGAGAGGCAGAGACATAGGCAGAGGGAGAAGCAGGCTACCTGCGGGGAGCCTGATGTGGGACTCCATCCCAGGACCCTGGGATTATGCCCAGAGCCAAAGGCAGATGCTCAACCACAGAGCTACCTGGGCATCCCGAGTTTTTTGGTTTTCTTTTCTTTTTTTTCTTCTCATCAGGTGGTACCTTCCCATCAAGAATATTGCCCATGTGTTTTTCTTTAGATCACCATGGTTAGGTACTGCCAGCGATCCAAACCATTCTAATTACAGTTTTGGTCCTCTTGCATATTATAACCATGCCTACTTTGTAAATCTCAGGATTAAGTGCTTCTACTTATTCTTTGTCACTCTGGGAATCCCACTATCCTGTTGAAATCAGGGAGCCCTTTTAATGGCACTATTGCCCATCTATAACCTAGAACTACAAAGGATAGCCACCACAGCAGTTTTCACTACATCCTTCACCAGTATATTTATTAATTCCTTGATGAAGGGTCTTCTTGGAGGACATTTAAGTGTGTGTGTGTGTGTGTGTGTACGTGTGTTGAATATGATAAAAATACACATTATTGTCTTTGTAAGTCTGGATTGATTCATTCTACATACTGAGGAATATCTGATGTTACAACCCCTTCTTTCCTCTTCCTCATTCTCCTTCACTTCCTCCTCTTTTTCCTTTGTCCATTTCCTCCTTTCTTATACACCTTTTCTCCTTTGTCCATTTACATCCAATAAATTGTACTCATTTGAGGCATAAAATTTTATCTAGGATATAAGCAAGCTAAAAGCTAGCCTGTTAATGTTACTACTGAATGCTGGAATAAGCCAGGAGACTTTTTTTTTTTTTTTTTTTTTTGCCAGGAGACTTCTGAACCAGAGAAAGAAATATGTTATTCATGGCCAGCAAATAGTGTGAAAATGCATATTTGCATAGGTTCCCCTGCCCCCAAATCTCCCAGAGGCAATACAGTATGGCCAAGGTGGATGCTCCCTCATTGGGTTTGTGTTGCAGCTGAAGAATATTGAACTTGGGGAATCCACTGCTTTTATAGAAAGCAGTAAGCGATCTTGCTCTTTGTTCAGGGGAAGACATTACCTCATCTTTCAAGGTTACCAGCTATAGAATGACTCAAGTTCAAGAGCAGTTGGTCTGGGCTTTGCAATCTTAGCACACTCAGGAAAACATACAGGAGTGCAGGAAGCCCAAGGAAGACTATCTCTCCAACGGTAACCACTAAAACAATCAATAGATCATTTTCATCACTAAAATCCTTTTTATGCTCTTTACTTTCAGTACTCCTGCCCCTACCCTTCTGCTTTCTGTTACTGAGTTTTCTTATAAATGGTATCTTACAATCTATATTATTTTATGCTTGGCTAGTTTCCTTCACCCTGTTTTTGAGATTCATAAACATTCTTGCATGTTACTTTTTAGGACTAAGTTCTGTTTTGGCAGGGGTATAACACAAATCGTTGATCTGTTCATATGCTGGTGATCATTTGAATTTCTCCAATTTGGGTCATTATGAATAAAGCTGTTATGAACCATCATGTAGGTTTGGTATAGACCTATGTTTTCATACAAATACCTGTAAGTCGAATTGCTTGGTATTAGCTGTGTATTTAACTTTATGAGAAGCTGCTTACTTGCTCTTTCTCTCTCTGTCAAATAAAAAAAAAACTTAAAAAAAATAAGGAATGTGTAAAAGTTCCAGTTGCTCCACATACTTATTTATATTGGGTACATTTCACATCCTTGGTATTGTAAGCATTGTGTATTTTAATTTTAGTCTTTTTAGAGGGAGAATAGTAATATCTCATTGTGGTTTTGTTTTGCATTTCTCTTTTATACATGCCATTGGCTTTTTCATGTGCTTATTGCCCTTAAATGTAATTTTGTTTGGGAATCTCTTTAAGTTTTTCTTGGGTTGTTTTATTGCAATAATTCATCATTAATTTTGGATATATATTTTTGTGAGGTAATATGTATTGAGAATGTTATCTCTGGCTTTTCTGTTTTAAAAATTTTTGTTAATTTATACATGAGAGAGACAGAGTGAGGCAGAGATACAGGCAGAGGGAGAAGCAGGCTCCCTGTGGGGAACCTGATTCGGGACTTGATCCCAGGACCCCAGGATCATGACCTGAGCCAAAGGCAGATGCACAACTGCTGAGCCACCCAGGCATCCCTTGTCTTTTTATTCTTGACAACAGTCTGTGAAGAACAGAAGTTTTAAGTTTTGATGAAGTCCGACATCAATTTTTCTTCTATGGTTGTACTTTTTTTTATCCTAAGAAATACTTGCTTACCTCACAGGGAGATTTTTTTCCTGTATTTTATTTTAGATGTTTTATGATTTTAGCTTTTATGTTTAGATCTGTGATCTAAATTATGAGTTGTTACCTGGTATGTCGTATGAGATAAGGATTGAAGTTCCTTTTTTCTTTTTTTGGTATGGATATCCAGTTTCAGCACCATTTATTTATTTATTTATTTTTTAAATTTTTATTTATTTATGATAGTCACACACAGAGAGAGAGAGAGAGAGAGAGGCAGAGACATAGGCAGAGGGAGAAGCAGGCTCCATGCACCGGGAGCCCGACGTGGGATTCAATCCCGGGTCTCCAGGATCGCACCCTGGGCCAAAGGCAGGCGCCAAACCGCTGCGCCACCCAGGGATCCCTCAGCACCATTTATTAAAAAGATTATCCTTTCCTCTCTGAGTTACTTTGTTGAAAAATAACTGACCATATATGTATGGGTTTAAATTCCATTAATCTGTTCTTTGGTGTATCATATTTAGTATTGTTGAGTCTTCTTAATCGAGTGGTTGTTTGATCATTATAGAATATCTGTCTTTGGGATCCCTGGGTGGCGCAGCGGTTTAGCGCCTGCCTTTGGCCCAGGGCGCGATCCTGGAGACCCGGGATCGAATCCCACGTCAGGCTCCTGGTGCATGGAGCCTGCTTCTCCTTCTGCCTGTGTCTCTGCCTCTCTCTCTCTCTCTCTCTCTGTGTGTGACTATCATAAATAAATAAAAATTAAAAAAAAATATCTGTCTTTATCTTTTGTAATATTCCTTACTGTGAAGCCTGCTTTTTTTTTTTTTTTTTTGATTGCCGTGCCAATTATTTTATTTTTTAGGATCATTTACACAATATGTCTTTTCCTATTTTATTTTAACCTGTGTATTTAAAGTGCATTTCTTGTATACAGCATATGGTTTTGTTTTGCTTTTTTAAATCTAGTATGACAACCTCTCTGCCTTCTTTAAAAAAAAAGGTCTTCTGTGTTTTGAGAGAAAGTGCAAGTCAGGAGAGGGACAGAGGCAGAGGGAGAGAGAAAATCTCAAGCGGGCTTCCCACCGAGTATGGAGCCTGATGTGGTGTTCAATCCCAGGACTCTTAGATCATGACCTGAGGTAAAATCAAGAGTTAGATGCTTAATCAGCTAAACCACCAGGTGCCCCAGCCTCTGCCTTTTAATTGGAGCATTTAGACCATTTATATGTAATGTAATTAACATGGTAGTGTTTAAAGCCACCATCTTTTGATTTCTTTGTTCCCTCTGTTCTTTTGTTTTTCATATTTTCTTTTCCTGTCTTTTTGCTTATTTTTTATGATTAATGTTTATGTTCAGTTTGGCTTATTATCATGCTTTTCTTTGCCTTTTTTTAGTGCTTATTTTAGTATTTATAATATGAAAAATAAACATATACTTTCAAATATCAGACCACTTCACATATAATGTAACAATATTATATCAATATACTTCATTTCTTCCTCCCATCCTTTATTCTGTATTGCCATTGCCATGATCATCTACATAAAACACGCATCAAATATACAGTTATTAACTTTGCTTAAAACATCCATTTATCTTTTAAAAAAATTGAGGTGAAATTCATGTAGCGTAAAATGAATGAAGCTTTTTAAAATGACCCATTCAGTGGCATCTAGTACATTTACACTGTTTTGCAGTCATCCCTTTATCTGGTTCCAAAACAATTTAAAAAAAATATTTATTTATTCATGAGAGACACAGAGAGACAGGCAGAGGGAAAAGCAGGCTACCTGCAGGGAGCCTGCTGTGGGACTCAATCCCAGGACCCTGGGATCATGCCCTGAGCCAAAGGCAGATGCTCAGCCACTGAGCCATCCAGGCGTCCCTGGTTCCAAAACATTTTTATTGCCATCAAGTAATGTCTGGTACCTGTTTAGCAGTTACTTCTCTTTTCCTCCCTCCCCAAGCCTCTGGCATCCACAACTTTCTGTCTATGGATACACCCGTTCTGGACATCTCAGATAAATGGTATCATCATATATGAAATATGTCTTAAATAATAAAAAACTGGAAAATAATTCTTTTTTGTTTAGTCAGATAGTTACTGTCTCTGTCACTCTTTTTATTCCTTTGTTTTGACACAAGTTTCCGCCGCTTTTCTTCTACTTTGAGAGCTTATATTAATATATCTTATAGCACAGTTCTTTTGGCCTTGAATTTGTTCAGCTTTTCTTTGCAAAACTATTTTACTTTCATTTACTAAGGATATTTTTGCTGGATATAGAATTCTAGATGGACAATCTTTGTTTTTGTTTTTGTTTTTCAACACTTTCAAGATGTTTTTCCATTGTCTTCTGGCCTGCCTTGTTTCTCTAAGAAATGCCTGTGTAGTCTTATCTTTGTTCCTCTCTCCAACTTGTCCTTTTTTTCTGGCTGCTCTTAGGATTTTCATTTATGGCTTAAGTTTTCAGCAACTTAATTGTTAGGTTCCTTGGGTTAGGGTTTTCTTGACGTTTATTCTTTTTATTGTTCACTGAGCTGCTTGGATTTGTAAGGTTTTAGAGTTTGTCAAATTTGGAACATAAATTATACATATAATTAATTACATATTAATTATAATTATATATAATTAAAAAATTTTGTTTTAAATCATTCACCCCTTACACATATGTTAGACTAGTTGTTACTGTACCCAAAGTCACTAAGGTTCTGTTCATTACCTTTTTCAGTCCCTGGCCTCATGCCTCAGTTCAGATAGTTTCCATTGCTCTGTCTTCCTAGGTATCTAATTTGCTCTGTTAATCCTGCTTTTATTCAGCAGGAGTTCCAGCTGTTTTTAATGTAAGCTGTCATTGAGCCCAGATTTCAAGTCAGTTAACTGAGCAAACTGTTATAATCATATCTAGTTGCTTGAGGTAGTACAATAAATAATCTTTGGTAAGTGTATTCCTTTTGATAACTTAAATCTTATCTGAAGTTGTTTTCTTTCTTACTTGGTAAATCTAGAATCTGATCCCACATGCAGTTCTCTAAGTTGCTGTCAACATAAGGTATTAAAGTCTTTGGAAGTCTTTTTTTTTTTTTTTTTTTTCTTTTAATTTTTTAAGTCTTCGGCCGTCTTGAAGTTTTCCGAAGTCTAGTTTTTTTGGAATGTAAGCTGACTCCTGTTGGTTTAAATTTGGTACTTGTTCTGCTGGGGAATCTGACTTAATTGGATGCTTAGGGGCAGTGGGCTGCTTGCATGGAAGGCATGAAGAGGATCTGCATTCCCTTGTCGGTTTCAGGTACTGTCATGACAGTCTTAGTTGGGTAAAGATTAGTCTCATGTTGTGGAGGAGGGGGGCTTAGGGAAAGCACAATGACTTTTGTGAGGTCAGGGTTCCCAGATTGATCAGATTCCACCAAACTGGTCCCGTTTCAGGTCTCAAGATGCTGCTGTTCCACAGTCATTACCCTTTCACTTAAGAGATTTGTGTAAGGCTTTATTTTTCTGTGGTAATGCTCTTTTGGTCTTTGTTCATTGAGCTAATCATTTTCTTAAAGTTCTCACCTGTTAACAGAATCAGTCCACTTCACAGTCTTTCTCATTTCCATCGTAACTGCCAGAATAGTCTGCCATGTTATTTCCTCAAGAAGAACTTTATTCTGGGTATGTACAGGTGACAATTTGAATAACTCTTTGCTGCTGCCTGCCATGTACTATTGCATTATGTTATCTGATGTTGGCACTGTCATCATTGCCGTTAAATCCAACTAGATTGGAAAACCAAAGCCAGCTTCCTGGCTTTTGAGAATGTGTCCTTCACTACTCCAGTAGTTCATCGATTATAGTTCAGTGCAAGAAATCACTCTTGATATCCAAAGCAAGAAGAGACTTAATACTGGAAATCAGGTCCTTTCAAAATTGTTAAAAAGGTTGGAGGTGTAGGAGTCAGTGGGACCTCTGCATCTCAGCTGAGGGCAGGCTCCCACCGCTGCTGCGCCACAACCATCTTTATGTCATAGCTGCCTCTCTCCTCCCTGAAGCGGATCACCAGATACCAGAACTTGGAATTTGGATGTCACAGACTCTCATATCTCTAACTTTACTTGCCAGAATCACCAGCAGCAATAATACGTCCTTTGCCTCACTTTGGCCTTCCAAATTTCCCTCAAATGTGTCTCTGGTGGAATCTGATTTGAGAAGTGTAATTATTTAGTTCAGCTTTCCATTCTCCATTGGTTAGCTTTTTATGATAATAACACCCCTCACTGCCTCAATCTCAGGAGCTTATGGAACAACACAGATTTTTTCTTGCTCATGTTTTATTTGTGGCTGACAGTTAGCTGTGGCTTTTCACATGTCCACATTCACTAGAGCAGCTCTTTTTTGGGTCCTGTCCTTAGCAGAGGCAGACAGAAGAATGTGGACAGAAGCACTAGATGGTTTTTAAAGCTTTTGCTCAGATGTAACATGTGTTACATCTGCTCGTATTGCAAATGTACTAAATAGAATAGAATAGTTCCCTGTGATGATGTGTTGGGGATGCATGTGGGACTGGGTTATGAGGGTGATAGGCAAGGAGTGGATAGAGACAAGGAGGGTGGAGGGATCCTGCATGGGTGCCAGGGGCTCAGGAAAATTATTAACCCAGTGCATCAAAAGTTTCTCTTCCTCAGATGAACAAAAGCTTCACAGTATTTTAAATTGAATTTAGTGAAATTATTGTTTTTTTTTAAATAATGATTAAAAGATGTATTAAAGTTGGCTTTTGAATTAAGTGAAAGTCTTAACTGATTTTGATAAATCCTGCCCTTTACATCTGCCAGTTTCCAGATGGGTTGATCCTTTTACAGTATGTCAGTTAATGCAGTCAGGTCTTAAAATATGCATTGTTTATAGCATCTGTGGTGGTTAATTTGGTATCTTCTTGCCTTCCGGCTTAGTGGAATTGTGCTGCAATAAGTGGCACTACGATATTGATTGATGGGCTGAATTTCAGGGTCTCATTGGGAATCTTGTCTTGCCATTTTTTTTGACATGTATTGCACAAAGTGACATTGGTGAAGCTTTAAGAGAAAGGCATTGTAATGCTTATAAAAGGCTCAGTCCCAAATCCCTAAAGGAATTGAATGCTTACTTGCCCTTTAAACTGTAGCTCTGTAAGCTGTAGACCATATGTAATCACATGGTAAACTGTTAGACACCATTACTGTTTGATAGTGTGTCTTAGTAGGACAAACTGGTCTTCCATTTTTCTTTCTACTTGTGTAGTCATTTGGCTGCTAATCTCTATAGATAGAGTTATGGATCTATAATTTGTAGTCGCATTCGTGCTGACCATCTGAATGGCATTTTATTCAACAAATGCTTATTTAGGATTTTCTGTATAGCAGGGTAATATTTTCACCCCTAGTGATGAGATAGAGTTTAGTGTGGGAGAGGACAGATAATTATGTGTTACAATTAAGCACTGTAGTAAAGTTACGTAAATACATGGTAGAGGAAAAAGAATCTTTAAAAAAATCAAAGTTTGTCAGGAGAGGGTCCTCTGGGTGGCACAGTGGTTTGGGCGTTGGGCTCTTGGTTTCAGCTCCTGTTACGATCTCTGGGTGGTAGGATCAGGCTCTGCATCCAGCTCCGTGAGGAGTCTGCAGGGTTTTTTCTCCCTTTGCCCCTCCCTGTTCTCTCTCTCTCTCTCTCTCTCTCACACACACACACACTCTCTCTCTCTCTCTTTCTCAAATAAATAAACAAATCTTTAAAAAAAATTTTTTTGAGGAGGCGAGATTGGCTAAAAGAGACTTCCTTTGCAAAGGAGGCATTCTGTGCCTAAAACCCAGAGTTGACATTTTTGGAACGGAGTGGTGCAAATTAAATCTAAATAGAATGGTGTCTAGATAGTGAGGGACATGAAATATTTAAAGTAGGATTTTCTTTTGTAGGATAGGAGCCACTGAAGGATATTCAGAGAGTTAACTTGGCAAAATTTGTTTTACTGTGTTAATTTAGATTAGAAAGCAGAGTGAATAGGGGCCTTGAGATGAGTTAGGGGGTTGTAATTGTAGTCTAGATAAGAGATGATGACTTGAACAAATAAAGCATTGGAAGAGATCATGTTTCAGATTTTGGAAATATTTGGGGACTAGATTCTACAAAATTTGGGGGTGAAAGGAAGGATACAGATCTGGGATGGGTATAGGTAGGGGTGTGTGTGTGTGTGTGTGTGTGTGTGTGTAGAACATATGTTCTTGTAGCTTCCTGAGAAAATGTGTGTATATAATAAAGTTTCACATCTTCTGTGTCTGAAAATTCTGCCTTCCCTCTTGACAGTTTGAGTATAGAATTATTAACTGAAAATAACTTTTCCTCAGAATTTTTCAAGTGTTGCTTCATTGACTTTAAGCTTGTAGTATTACACTGGAGAATTCAGGTGCCATTTTAATTTTGGTTCTTTTGTATGTGACCTTTTTTCCCTTTGAAAAGGTTTCTGGGCTGTTTTCTCATAAAATATGTCAATATTTTTCTCCCTTTACATTTTTTCTAGAACTATTGATAGTTAGATGTTGAATTTCCTGTTTTTGACTTTTTTTTTTTTTAAGATTTATTTTTATTTATTTATGAGAGAGAGAGAGAGAGGCAGAGACACAGGCAGAGGGAGAAACTGGCTCCATGCCGGAAGCCCGACGCGGGACTTGATCCCGGGACTCCAGGATTGCGCCCTGGGCCAAAGGCAGGCGCGAAACCGCTGAGCCACCCAGGGATCCCCCCCTGTTTTTGACTTCTATCAATTATCGCTATATTCTCTTAATGTTTTAGAAGAATTTCTTGATATTCTGTTTTTTTTTTTTTAACAGCTGCTGTATTTTTATTTTCAGAATATTTGGATTGCTTCTTTTTCATGGCAGTGTCTTTAATTTTTATCTGCCTCTCCAAGGATGGTAATTACAGGGTTTTTTTTCAAGTCTTAAAATTTTTCTTAATTATCTTGATCCATACCTTCTAGTCATACGTAAAACTGAAAAAGGCTAATTGTGGTAGTTCTGTGTTTATAAGGGACCTTACCAAGTATAAGTATTGGCCTTCACTTTTGGCTAGTTAGATGCAGAGCTGCTGTTTTGTTGGGGAACTGCCACATATTATGTGAATGTCTCTTCTCTGGCACTGTTTACTTTCTCTAGGGGAGGATCTTCCATTCTGGGAGATTGGTTGGGTTAGCTTAAGTGGAACAGGAAGTTAAGTACATTTCTCTTGGTCCATGATATTCTACAATTTACGAGAGGAACAGAATTAGATGTTGAGTGTTTTTCATGTTGACTTTTGGCTCTTACTTAACCCACCAGCCCTGTGCTTCATACACATATGCTTGTGCATGTGCCTCCCCCCCCCCCCCCCATGTATCTGAAGGGGAATCCCAGATTTGTATCTTTAAGTTGTGCACAGATTAATCCTTCTCTTATCACTGTTTGTCTACAGATTTGCAACCAGTCTTCACCTCTCCCTTCCCTACCCCCTATTCTCTGCCTCTAACCCACATTCATTGTATCCTGTCTTCAGGCCCTGTACTTCTCAGGATCCTGCAGGGCAAGATTAACTTGCTTACTGGTGTTTCCACGTCAGCACAAACTGCCTTGTGCTATTGCTACTACTTCAGAGTTAAATTTTCCTGGTTTTAACGCCACCGACAGATTGACTTGTTTAAATCTTGTAAGAAAGCAACAGACTTTTAAAACTATGGTAGACCTGCACTTAGCATGATTTACACAAGTATGTATTCAGTTGAGCAGATACTTTCTATATGAATTTAGGAGATTTTGGATTACTTAGGGTTAGAACTATAATAGATGATAGCCCTTGATGTTTTCTTTTCTTTTTTTTTTTAAAGATTTTATTTATTTATTCATCGGAGAGAGGGAGAGAGGCAGAGACACAAGCAGAGGGAGAAACAGGCTCCGTGCTGGGACTCGATCCGGGTCTCCAGGATCACATCCTGGGCTGAAGGCGGCGCTAAACCGCTGAGCCACTAGGGCTGCCCGCCCTTGATGTTTTCATATGTACTGTCATAACCTGTTCATTTTAGGAAGTCTGTCACAGTCTCAGGTGTGATGTAATTGTAGAATAATGTTGTGTAGTAACTTTCCTGAAGGTCTGTAGATTTTTTTTTTTTTAATTTATGATAGTCACAGAGAGAGAGAGAGAGAGAGAGAGACAGGCAGAGGGAGAAGCAGGCTCCATGCACTGGGAGCCCGACATGGGATTCGATCCCGGGTCTCCAGGATCACGCCCTGGGCCAAAGGCAGGTGCCAAACCGCTGCGCCACCCAGGGATCCCAGGTCTGTAGATTTCAGTCTTGCTGTAGGCCACTGTAGCTGGTTTTCTGAGATAGTGATGAAGGATGTTTGTACCATTACATTTTGTGAAACTGAGAAATGTGTGGATTTTTAAGCAGTAAAAACAATAATGAAATGTATTTCCTATACAACTTCTATAGTGTTTTGAGGATAGAAACATGTTATTTGAAGTAAGGCAAAGCAGATGATATCGTTTCATATAGTTAGTATGTTAACAAGCCTTTTGTAGACTAAAATGTATTCCGTTTGGGGAGGATAGGATAGGATGGAGTGGGAAGAACAGAACCCGTAAACAATGAGTTAATGAGGACTTACATGAAATAAGAATAAGATTAGTGTTATCTAATTGTTTATGTGAATGTAACTTCATTTTAACCTGGAATGATTTCTTAATGATCTCAGTAGACATTTTATATTGTCCATAGTATTTAATTGACTTAAACCACAAACTCTAAGACTTAGAAACTTCCTAAACAAATACCTGAAATCCGCAACTTTGAAAAGGTTTTTTGCCTGCTTTAGAAACAGTTGCTTCATTAGGACTTAACATTAGCCCCCTTCCTTTATTGGCAAATTGAAATATACCTGAGTAGTAGGGTGAGTTTTTTTTTTTTTCTCCTTCTAATAAAGAAAAGGATATTTAAAGTATTTGGTAATTCCTGTTTTGTTTTTTTTTTTTTACTTTTTTTTTTAATTACTAGTTCTGTTTACTTTTTTTTTTAATTGCTAGTTCTTTTAGAAACACCAAAGTATTACTATCTCTTTTGTCAGTATCGAGTTATTTCCTTTGGAGAGAAAGAAATAATTGGATTTTTTTTTCCAGTTTCTGTGTATGTATTGGAATATACTACCTTGTTCTGATTCTCCTGTTTTACTCTATTCCTTTTCTTCATTCCAAAGGCTTCCTCTCATTGCCCAGGCTTTGTTCTTGGCCTTCAGCTTCTCTCTGTCCATTACTTGAAAGTTCAGTCATCTCCTTGTGCTGCAGAGAATAGATCATTGTACCAGGTGGTAATGTTTTGGACAACATAAGCTTACCAGATTGTTAGATGGATGGACACACTGCGGCAACAAGAAGTCATAATTTTTTTTTTTTTCCTGAGATCACATAATACTAGGCAAAGTTAAATAGAAACCTAGAGCTTTTTGTCCTGGTTCATTCTTTCATCTTACCTAGTTGTAATTGATTACAGTTAATCTAAAGTCATTGCATTTGAGACATAGTTTGGCATCCTAAATTTGGCTTAATAATTCATAATTGCCTTTGCTGTATTTTTTAGGAGTCAGTTCTGAATAAGGGCAGTGTTCTTGGTGGGGAGAAAAGGGATGTCGAAGAGTAGAACATTAAGGAATCTGATATGAAAACAGTTCCTAGCTGTTCTTTTACATTTTTCTTTTTTTTTTAAAGATTTTATTTATTTATTCATGAGAGACAGAGAGGCCGAGACATAGGCAGAGGGAGAAGCAGGCTCCATGCAAGAAGCCCGATAAGGGATAAGATCTGGATCCTGGGATCATGCCCTGAACTGAAGGCAGACAACCGTTGAGCCACCCAGGCATCCCTAAAATTTTTGGTACATTTACACCTTTATTTGACTCCCAAGTTGTTCAGAACAGACTAACCATGTGCTGGCAATTGAGAACAGAACACACCTGTGACCCTGACTGTCCAGTGGCTCTCAAACTTGAGCAGGTGTAAGAATCACCTGGAGGGCTTGGTAAACAGATTTCTGTATTGTGAGTCACTCCCCATTCCTCCCCAAGTTTCTGATTTAGTAGTTTTGGGTTAGGGCCTGGCTTTTGGCATTTACAACAAGTTTCCAAGGGATACTGATGCTGTTCTGGGTATCCTCACACTTTAAGAACCACTGATACAAGGTTATGAGAGGTCTTTGCAGTACACCAATTGTAAATTAATAATATAGGGATGCCTGGGTGGCTCAGTGGTTGGGTGTGTCTGTCTTCGGCTCAGGCCATGATCCTGGAGTACCGGGATCAAGTCCCACATCAGGCTCCCTACATGGAGCCTGCTTCTCCCTCTACCTATGTCTCTGTCTCTCTCTCTCTGTATTGAGAGATACAGAATAAACAAAATCTTTAAAATAAAAAAAGAAAAGTTATTTAAAAAAAATAATACCTGATATAATTTCTGAATATATTTTCCTTTTATAAACAAGTAACAAAGAAATTCAAAAGAAATAGGAGAGCTTCCTTGATTTGCTTCAGCCTGTGTGAAATAAAATATACTTTAAGCTTTAATTTCAGAATGACTAGTGGTAGGCCACCAATTGTTTTTATAGTAAGCATTATTTTGACTTTCATTAAATTAATTTACATATGTTATTGACATATGTTATTGAGTACTTATCATAAGCTAGATGCTGTTTGGAGTTGGGGCTCTAGCAGAAAGTTTCTTCTCCAGGGGGTGTATGTGTCGTTTGAGGGAGATTGGTAATAAATGTTAAGTTTTAATAAATTACTCAGATAAAAAAGTATGAACATATTTACTCCTGCATGGTATAAATTATATATTTTTAGTGGTTTCTTAGTAACCTGCTAATAAATCCCTGAACCTTAGATTTCAGCTATTCCATGTGTTTTAAACTTTATTTCATCATAGTAAAGGTCAATTAAACAACTTTCTGAGGAAGTTTTAGGCTGCATGAACTTATCTTCTGTGTTACTAGGTTTAGGTTTTGTGGTATGATGTTTTGAGGCTGCCACTAGGGTTTTTACGTAGTTTGAACTTAACTCTCTCCAGAGGGCAGTACACTGTTCAGTTCTTCGAGGTGCTCATTTTATTTTTATCTTTACATGAGGCTTCCTTTACTCATCTATGTTCCTGGTCTGGACCTTGTTGGCTTTTGAGTTTATGATATCTTCTTTAAACTGTTTGAAAAGAAGTTCATTATTTTTTTTTAAGATTTTATTTTTATTTATTCATGAGAGACACAGCGAGTGAGAGAGAGAAAGACAGAGAAAGAGAGAGAGAGAGAGAGAGAGAGAGAGGGGCACAGACGCAGGCAGAGGAAGAAGCAGGCTCCATGCAGGGAGCCTGATGTGGGACTTGATCCTGGGTCTCCAGGATCACGCCCTGGGCTGAAGGCGGTGCTAAACCGCCGAGCCACCGGGGCTGCCCAGTTCATTATTTTCAAGCTGGAAAATCTAACCTAGATAAAATTTAGTAATTTAGTGATAATTTCATTTTTGTTTCGTTTCCATGCTTTGTGTTTCTTTTGGTCAATCTGAACTTTTTTGTGGACAGAGTTGGAAGTGATTGACTACACACACTTCTCTAACAAGAACTAGTTTTAAAATTCAAGACTACACACCACACACATTTACATACATGCTTTGTATATATTTGTATATATTTTTAAATCAGGGGTGGGTTGAGATTAGCAAGGAAATAACAAATACCTTAAAGTTTTTTGGACTGTTATTTTAAGTGCTGACTGCAGATTGGTATGAAAAACCTTCCTAATCTTTGGCTAAGAATATATACCAGCAGGTGTTCATTCTTCAAACTACCTCTAGTTCTAATATCATCTTTATTTTCCTATTCTTTTGCTACTGTGGTGAAGATTGGCTGGTTTCATAGAAGAAAGTTATTAGCTCGTCCATTCAAGCTTATATAACCGTATCAGAGACTGAGTGGCTTGTAAACAGCAGAAACTTATTTTTCACAGTTCTGAAGGTTGGGAAGTCCAAGATGAAGGTGCTGGCAAATTCAAATCTGGTGAAGGCCTGTGTCCTGGTTCATAGTAGACTAGTCTTGCTTGTCCTTACAGGGTGTTGGGAGTGAGGAAGCTCTCTGCAGGCAGTAATTCCATTTGTGAGGACCTTACTCCCAAGACCTAATCACCTCCCAAAGGCCCCACTCAGTACCATCATAGAGGAGGTTAAAATTTTACCATATGAATTTTGGGGGAAGGGATACAAATACTCAGTCTACTACAGCTAGCATTTAAGGTGAACTGAACTGGCTACCTATTTATTTTTCAAGCAAAATCTATGTAGAAATAGATTTTTTATTACATATTATATGGAAATGTAGAGTAGAAATAGATATGACTTTTTTTGATGTGGAAATAGGCTTTAAGATTTTTACCCTGATCATATCTTTTTCATTTTGGTGTTAAAGTCTCTTTTCAGAGATACTTAAAAGCAGAACATAAAAAAGAGAAACAACCACACCACATGAAAGATACCTGAGAGGCATCAGCAATTACCACTTCTTTAGTGGGACTCTGTTCTGTACTTACAGCTGCAGGACTTTACATTTTAGATTCTTCTTCCTCCTTTGTATCTTTGACTTTGTAACACTAATCCTATTTTTATTTCATGTAAGTCCTCATGAAGTGTAAAGCCCATGCTTGAGAAGTAGGATTACTCCCCATCCTTGGCCAGGGGTGGAGTCATTGAATGCAGCACTCAGAGTGCCCATGAGATTATGTTAATTCTTGGCTTCTGTACTTGAAGTTTTCTTTTTGAGCATGTCACCTACCTTCTTCAAGCTTCAATTTTTGGTGTAGAGCTGGTATGTGATACGATTTATGTGATATATTGATTGGAGATTGAGTAGCCTAGAATCCCATAGTTAGAAAGTGATGTTCTTTCCAGTTTTTGTTTTCAGTTTTCTTTGAGTCCTTCAGAAAGCAGAAAAGTGGTATTTTGGAGCTAGTGTGTAACACTTCTCAACATTGGTCCATCTCCATTTTTCACAGAGAAAGCAAGCTCCAGGCTCAGAAGCTCCTTTTAGCAGGCAATAGGACATGGCTAGAATTTAATAACACTGTATTTATTTATTTATTTATTTATTTATTTATTTATTTATTTTAACACTGTATTTATTTTTATATCACCTTTTGTTTAATGGAAAACAACACTGCTTTTCTATTTTTGATAGATTGCTTTTTTTTCTCTCTTTTTTTAAGCACAAATAGTTTTAAGCACAAGAGGTGATTCCCCTGCACCTGCAGGGGAGTGGAGACATGAGACAGAAAAAGTAAGGAAGCCAGTAAAGAGGTCACCACTGTGGACAACAGGAGGGTAAGCCCAGTGGGGAGCTCTGGGAGTCAGCCTAGGACATGGCACCTTAGCCTTGTCATACTCCAGAGTAAAGGGAGATACTGGCAAGTATATACCCATTCTTGGTAGTTGTTATTGAAGCCGCCTGGGGTGGTTAATTCTTTAGAACTTCCAAGCTGCCCCTCCTTCATTCAGTCAGAGCACCTCTGACAACACCGCATTGGTGTTGACAGTGGCCTCTGTGGACAGAGTGCATGGATGGGACACCAATAATTTCTGCTGTCCTCTCAAGTATGCTCAGCTTCTCTTTCGTCCTCTTTGTCCTGGTGAACAACAGCCCCATCCTTTGGTGCTCAGGCCACAAACTTTGGAGTCATCCTTTACTCTTCTGTTACTTCCTCCATGTAAACCATCAGCAAATCTGGTTGGCTCAGCTTTTAAAATATATTCCAAATCTGACTTTCCTCATCCCTGCTGCTACCTGGTTCAACCTACATCATCACACAACCTCCTGACTTTGCCCAGTTATGCCTTAGCAGCTGGATGAGCCATAGAAAACCTAAGTCAGATCACGTCACTTCATCTAAAACCCTCCAGATGTCCCCATCTTACTCAGAGTAAAAGCCAGTCTTTAAAAGTGCTTCTAAAGGGCCGCCCAGGTGGCTCAGAGGTTTAGTGCCAACTTCAGCCCAGGGTGTGATCCTGGAGACCCAGGAACAAGTCCCGCGTCGGGCTCCTTGCATGGAGCCTGCTTCTCCCTATGCCTGTGTCTGTGCCTCTCTCTCTCTCTCCGTCTGTTTCTCATGAATAAATAAATAAAATTTTTGAAAAAGTAAAAAAAATAAAATTGCTTCTAAGGCTCTCTGTGCTCTGGCCGTCTCCATCCTTGTGTATGTGTCTTTCTTTGCACATGAATATACAGTTCCTTTGGTTTTTAGCCTTATACGTAGTCAAAACATTTGTTTCTTCATTCCTTTCAGTGTAGGAATTCATTTGTCAAGATTTTCATTCCATCTTTACTAGTACATCCTGGTTAAAATTTTTTTTTTTTTTTTTTTTTTAAGATTCATACAGTAAGTTTTTATGGTATGTTGGTTTTGACAAATGCCTGGAGTGCTGTGTTCACTAGGACGATTCTACGTAAGAGTTCATCCCATGCTGCCCTTTGTAGACAGTCCTCCCTACCTTAGAGCCTCCAGTCTGTTTTCCCTTTTTATAGTTTTGACTTTATTAGTATCATATAAGTGAGAATCTTATAATATGTAGTCTTATATAATATAATCTTATAATATGTGGTCTGATTCTTTCAGTTGGCAGAAATGCATTTAAGATTATTCTGTGTTGTATGAATCAATAGTTCATTCCTCAAGTGTCCTTTAGAACAAATTTAAGCAAGAAAAAGTGAATTGATTTAAAGAAAATACTGAACAACAATGACAGAGATGGCATATACATGTGAGAAACATTTTGAACCTGAATCTGGAAATCAGTAATGTGATGGACAGGTGCTAGATAAGGCTTTTTTTATCTGGTACTCCTGGCAGTAATTAACCATGTACTTTTGAGGAAATCAACTCTTTGCTCTCCAGTTTTTGATAAAATACCTGATGTAGTAGTTGTTAGCTCCTGTCTCCTGAGATAGTGGTGTTTCATAAGACACAGAGTATTTTGGATGCCTGGGTGGCTCAGTCAGTTAAGCCTCAGACCTTTTTTGTTTGTTTGTTTTTTAAAGATTTTATTTATTCATGAGAGACACAGAAAGAGAGGCTGAGACATAGGCAGAGGGAGAAGCAGGCTCCCTGAGGGACTTGATCCCAGGACCCCCGGAATAACAACCTGAGCCAAGGGCAAACATTCAACCACTGAGCCACCGAAGTGCCCCAAGCCTCAGACTCCTGATTTTGGCGTGGAGTGTGATACCAGGGTTGTGGGATCAAGCCTGGCATTGGGCTGTGTGCTTAGCACAGAGTCTGCTTGTCCCTCACCTGTCTCTTAAATAAACATAAAATCTTAAACTAACGGGGGATCCCTGGGTGGCTTAGCGGTTTAGCGCCTGCCTTCGGCCCAAGGCCTGATCCTGGAGTCCCGGGATCAGGTCCCGCGACGGGCTCCCTGCATGGAGCCTGCTTCTCCCTCTCCCTCTGCCTGTGTCTCTGCCTCTCTCTCTCTCTCTCTTTCTCTGTGTGTCTCTCATGAATAAATAAGTAAAATCTAAAAAAAATGTCTTGAAATTTTAGGTTCTTTGGATAGCTCTTTTATCCATGGGAGGCGGGGGTAGTAGCTCTTTTTAACGTTAGCATTTCATTGTTGTGAAGCAGCTGACACCCTGGATTGTTAGGACCAGCTGTTATAAAGCTTTATGAAACCTTGATTAAAGGAATAAGAGCCAGACAGTAGGAATGAGGTAAGCCTCATTGTAAGTCTCCAGTTCGTTTATGTTTTTTCTGTTGGGCTTATCAAGTGTAAGATAGGTGGAATCTGAGTCAGAGCTGTAGTAGTATCTAGGAAGTACTGGAGGTCCAAAGATCCCTGCAAGTTTCTGACAACTTCTTTTGTTACTGTAGCATTTGGACTTTAATCCCCATAGTCCTATTGTTAGGTAAATTTGTTCAGGGATGCCTCTGAAGATTGATTGTTGGAGTTCATAGTTTCCTAGGACTTTATTGTGGCTCATGGATAGGCCATCTTGTCACATCATTGACAATGTATTTTGGAGGGTGAGTGTGTGTTTGAGACTCAGCCACTGTTAACAGATAACTGGAAAAGGAAACCAATGATACTTGCTTGTTTTGTTTTTATTTTTAAAGATGGACCCATGGTCATTCCTTTTTACATCATAATTAATGGCTGCTTTAATATCCCTGACAAGATTGCTGTATTCATTTTTTTGAAATAGGTTAGTAATTTAGTAGTATTTAGGTGATAGAGCGTCAAATTAGATTAAGTGAAAGGAATTTGAGAGCACAGAATTGCTGTGATTTGTGCTTACTTTACATGTGGTATATAGTAATATTTATTTTATGTTTTACTTTTAGTAATGAATGTTATAACTATTGAAGATTATAAGAGCACATACTGGCCAAAATTGGATGGTGCCATAGATCAGCTTTTAACTCAGAGTCCTGGTGACTATATCCCCATATCCTATGAACAGATATACAGGTAAGTCAAGATTTCATTTACCTGGGTTTGAGAGGGTACAATAGGGTTCATGACACCTTGAAATATGGCAGTATATATACATATAATATTCATAAGGTGACTTTGTAGGTTATTTGTATATTTCACACTTAGAGGCTAGAGGTTTGGTTTATACTTTCTGCTTCAGAATTGGCTTTCAAATCAAGGTAGAGTTAACCCTAACTCACTTAGACTTCCTCCCATCTCAGCCTGCTACCCCTGCTATACATAATGAAGAAACTTTGTAGGTTAGCGAAAAAGAATGACAAGTACCTGGTGTAAAAATCTGTATTTTTTGATCTCACAGAGAGACCCTAGCTTAGTTTGTTGATGTTTATTGACACACAGTTCTGTCTTTGGTTACTTTGTTTCCCAGGTCCTTGTAAGTGGAAGCAGTGAGGACTTGGGGTGGGACCTGAGTTCAGCGCAGTCACAGAGGAGGAGGTGATGATAGTTGTGTTGTTCTACACAAGTGATGCATAAAGAGGTTACATTACAAACCTAATTTTTATGAGTTAGAAGCTTGGTGTGAATTATCACTCTCTCTCCTTTATTTTGACATGCATTGAAATGAGAGAGTGAAACGGGTTTATAAGTAGTTATCATAGTCCCAGTTTCAGATTATCACCCAATACTAAATTACCTAGTACTGCCAAAATGTGTAACACAGTACTCAGAAAGATTTGCAGATAGTGGTAGTAGCTCTTTTATCTGAACACTGATTGGGGCAAGGTAAATTTCTGTTTAAAAGTTGTGATTGGTCGGGGTGCCTGTGTGGCTCAGTCAGTTAAGTGTTCAATTCTTAATTTCTGCTCAGGTCATGATCTTAGGGTCATGAGATTGAGCCCTACGTTGGGCTCCCTGCTCAATGCAGAGTCTGCTTAAGATCCTCTCCCTCTGCTCCTCCTCCTCTCAGAAAAAAACCACACTTCCTTGCTCTCTTTCTCTCTTTCGATTAAAAAGTTGTGATTGGTTACTTTTATTAGGCCTGAATTATTTGCCCCGTGACTGTGTATCCGAAGTATGCATTCATCTTAGGTTGAATGCTTCACCGTTAACTTGGTTTTTCTGTTTTGGTTTTCCCCCCACAGTTGTGTGTATAAATGTGTCTGCCAGCAGCACTCAGAACAGATGTACAGTGATCTGATTAAAAAGATAACTAATCACCTAGAGCGAGTCTCCAAGGAGCTGCAGGTAAAGAACTGATTGTTACTGATTTTTGCTTCCTTGAGATTTTTGGACTGTTTGGAATTAGTCTGTAGAATACATATTTGGAGGCTTGTTAATTTGATTATAGTATAAATTTATAAATATTTTCTAGATGAGTATTGACCAAACTAGTCTATCCTTTAGAATAAATTGGTAGAAAATTAGAAATAAATTGTGGAGCTTTTTAAATTGAATAGATGTTAACTGATCCATTTATTACCATGTCAATGTTTCTTTTATTTAAAACTT
Organism: Canis lupus dingo; assembly: GCF_003254725.2. Lineage (NCBI taxonomy): Eukaryota > Metazoa > Chordata > Mammalia > Carnivora > Canidae > Canis > Canis lupus. Next base: position 29,227,478 of record NC_064270.1, on the reverse strand, counting down.
TGTTATTTCTGCTAACTTCAGATTTTGATGACTTTTATAATGTAAACATATGTATATTTTAAGTTTTTATTGTAACATTTTTTGGTATTCTCTGTGGAAAGTGGTGTTTGCCTGCTAGTTTCTGATATTTGCTAATATAAAAACAGTTGAAGTCAGCATTTTGTTGATAAGCCCTCTTTAGATGAACATCATCCCAGCTGTAAAATCTGGATGGGGCAAGCTGTAGAAACATTCTGTTTAAGGAAGCACTTGGCTTCTGCTCCCTGCCCCTCCCTGCCTTGGTAAAATTTCCAGTGCTTGAAGATCTGGGACTGTCTTTATGCCAGGGCCAGATAATATTTTAGTTCTGGTGTAGAAATAATATGTTGTGTAGAAAAGTCATTCAGCAATAGATGACTAGGGTCCATATCACACTTAGGAAGTGTTCCAGCAATTCTGAAATACCCAGTTTCTAGCAACTGTTGGGGCCTGCTTTGGCCTTGGATATTGTTCCTCACTTACCTTGTGCTCTGAGGTATCTTGGTCTTGTTTACCCGAAACAGTTGTTATACTAATGCAGCTTTTTTTTTTTTTTTTAAATTATAGTGAGAGGAAAAAAAAATTATAGTGAGAGCTATGTTTATCATAGCCAAAAGTATACTTTTCCTATTGTTAGAGTGTAAACTGTTTTATTAATCTTTTTTCCACTTAAATACGCAGTCTTTGCTCATTTAACAAATATATTTAGTACCTAGGCTTGTATTTAAGTTGTAATTGAAACCCAAGATCTGTGCATTATAGCTTTGAGTTAATTTGCTTACTAATTCTTGCCTCTCCCTTTGCCCTTATTTCTCACATCTAGTTCATTACCGAATCTTATTTGCTCCTCATTTCTCCCTTGGCTCTTGTCTGCTTCTGTTCACTTGCCACTGGCAGTCCAGGCTACCATCCATCCTCTCGTGTTTTACTGAAATGCTAATCCTCGCTGGTTGCTCTGCCTCTGGTCTTCACGTCTCTTGCTTATTCTACATTTCTGTCAAAGTGGCTGTTTCTAAAGCATAATCTGATTATCTTTTTTCTCTTAGATTGAAGTTTAAACTTTTTAATATGCTTTAGGAAGCCTTTCATGATCTGATTCCCGCTTATTTCTGTGACCTCTTATATTACGTCTCTGCTCCTGCATACTGAATTTATTTCAGCTCCTTGAACAGTTATTTAGCACTCTCTCTCACTTCTTGGCTTTTACCATGTTAACTTCACCGCCTAAAACATTCTTTGTTTTTCTCTGCCCTCTTATTTTTTTGGTCAGTGTGAATTTACAATTTTGGCTGACCATTTATCTGTGCCTCTGTAACACCTCGTATATTATTGTAGTTCGTTTGTGTATTATAATTTCTTATTTAGCTGTGTCTGTACCTCCCTCTGTCCCCAGTATTTTCTGAGAGGGCAAGAAACATGTCTGACTTCTTTGTTACTGTGTTGTTAGTACCTAGCCTAGTATCTGATACATATGAGGCATTAAATACCTTTTGAATGAAATGTATATCACATGTTTACCAGTAAATAATTTACTGCTTGTTTGAATAAAATTTTTCTAGTAGAAATCTGAATGTGATCATGTTTTTTAACATCAAATATTAGGTGGGCTTTGGGGTTTAGGGAGTATCAGAGCTTTCCTTAGATCAACAAGGAACTCAGTATCCTCAAAAAGGGTTGTTTTATGAACACTGACTTGGTATTATTGAAGTAATACTAAATAATCTTCTAAAACAGAAAGCAAATCATTTTGCTTCAAATTATCAGGACAAAATATGTAACTTGTCTTATTTGTATCTATGAAATGTGAATTGGAAATTTTATACTGTTTATTATACTTTTGGGCTCTGATTTCTTATTAGATCATGAATTTGACCAACAGAATTGTGATTTGCTAAATTAATTTATCATATTAGAGTTTTTGGGTGAATTTTTCTCGTATTTAGTTTTACTAAGCACTGTAAGACCTCTTTTCATTCTTACAGTTAGAATGTTGTTTTAAAATATTTTGCAAGGGACACTATAATATGGTGTTATCAGTGATAGCTCAGTCTAACTGATAGTTTTGGAAGGCCCCTTGGCTACATTTTTGCCATGAGTTTGTTTGCCCAGTTGTCAGTAATGAAGGTAACTTGTAATTTGCCCAGCTGGGCTGTCTGGGGTACTAGTACTTTGGAGTCACTGAGGTTCAGAGAGTAAGTTTTGGATATTTTGGAGAATGAGCCCTGTCATTGTGCCTAGAGTTCCTTTATTCTTTATCATGAATGTCTGATTGTTCTGTTGCACCTTTCTTTATTGATGTACCTTCATTTATTTAACTGTTTTTTGATTGAGGAATATTTACATTCCTTCTAGTCTTTGGCTATTACTTACTAACAATGTTGCAGCATTGACTACATCTGACCATATCGTAGTTCGCAAAAGTAGTACCAAAGTAGCATTCCAACCAGTTATGTATTTATCAGTGAAGTGCCTATTTTCCCATATCCTTGCTAATACAGCTATATTATAAGAGTAAATAGTTTTTACATTACACAGTAGGAATTTTTATTAAAAACTAAAACATAAGAGTGCTCTCTCTTTTGATGTTAGTATTTTGGAAACTATCCTGATAAATGTAAAGGTAACCTATGATGTAAAACCAGGGAATTTAGTTGATTTTTAGAATCAACACATGTTCTACTTAGAATTTAGCAATATGGGCTATAAAAAAAAATCTTACTTCAGAATGGTATCTTTTGTAAGATTATAAAGTCTGACCATTGTTAAATGGCCTAGTGAAGTGGATAAAAACACGGGGACCTTGGTTTTCATCTTAATTCTGCTATGCAGCTGCTGTGTGCCTTTTGATTAAACATGCTAATATTCTTATAAATTTTCTCAACACTGAAATGAAATGGCTTTACTGAAATATCTGGTTTCTTTAAGCAGAGTTCTGAGATACTTTGTCTCCTACTTCCTGCTTGGCCAATCCTCTGTTGTTTTCCCAGACTTAAACTCATTAGCGTCCACCTACGTGGAGTGTTCTGGAGTCCTCGTGCTGTCCTCAAAACAAAACAGACCATTGGAATTTCTTCTTTCATGGACTTATAGCATCTTGGCAATAACAACCCTGTTAGCAGTGATTGTGTTGTATACAGGTCTGCATACATGTCTGGCCACCTTACAGGTCCTCCATTGAACGCAGGGACTCTGTCATGTGTGTCTTTTTATGCTTCATGTCTGGCACCATTACAGCTCAGCAAATGATTGTTGAGTAAATTGCTCAGCAACTAAATTTGACCTTTACCACGGAAAGAGTAGCATAATTAGCTTCACAGGATTACTAATCTTTATGTTCTCTAGGCATTTGGGCATTTTATTTATTTAGAGTTCAGTTAATTCGATTTATTAATTTATTCAGTGTCACAAATATGTGGCATAATCTTCACATGATCTCTACTTTTATAGAGACCTTAAGAGCACTTTTCATATGGAACAGAATGGGATCCATTAGCCAGAAAAGTTGTATTTTGGTTGGAATGTTTTGTTTGCTGCTCTGATTTTAGAAACAAAATACTGTTGTTATGAGCTAAAACAAGAGTGGGATGAGTCGCATTTGGCAGATAATCAGAAATGTAGTGCTGGTGTTGATAATCAATAAGTTGGACCTTCAGGGCATGGGCCTTTATCTTTCAAGGACATCTTAAAATAGCTGCTGGTTTGTATAGTTTACATGTCAGAGTGATTTATTCATCTCCATCAAAAGGCATATCCTGTTGGTGAGACTGAGTGAAGAGTATATGAAATAATATTCCATATTCTCCAGTTATTGACTTAAGAGCTTGATAAGACTATTTTCAGAGATTTCAAAAGATTTTAATTTGTTAAATCTAAATGTTCTTGTGTAAGAGTGTAATCTAACATGCCACCTCATAAAAATTTTGTTTCTTTCATTTTATTTTATTTTATTTATTTATTTTTTTTAAAGATTTTATTTATTTATTCATGATAGTCACACAGAGAGAGAGAGAGAGGCAGAGACATAGGCAGAGGGAGAAGCAGGCTCCATGCAGGGAGCCCGATGTGGGATTTGATCCCGGGTCTCCAGGATCGCGCCCTGGGCCAAAGGCAGACGCCAAACCGCTGCGCCACCCAGGGATCCCTGTTTCTTTCATTTTAAAAGAAACAATGACTTTTCCACCTTAGTAACTTTATTTTTCTTATTTTTTTAAAGATTCATTTATTTATTCACAAGAGACACAGAGTTGAGAGGCAGAGACACAGGCAAAGGGAGAACCAGGCTCCTCACAGGAGCCCAATGTGGGACTCGATCCTAGCTCCTGTGATCAGGCCCTGAACCAAAGGCAGGCGCCCACCTGCTAAGCCACCCAGGCATCCCCACCTCAGTAACTTTAAAAAGCTTTTTTGTTATTAAGTTTATTAAGTTACTAAAATCACTTAAATAGCTAACCCCACTTAGAATTCTTCTTACTATTATGTTGTATGTAAATCTATACTTTTTAAAAAATCTGTTACCAGATTAGATTGTTTGAACTGTAAGCAGTGTATTTTGCCTTAGTGTTTTTTTTTAAACCATTCTTCCCCGACCCTGTCCCTTGCACTTCTCTTTTTCTTTAAATGTGATAAATTCTCTGTTAATATATTTTCCTTTTTTCACGTCTCCAAAGCCTCAGACGTTAATTGCCAGTCCTGATTTTTTTTAACATACCAGTGAATGGAAATAGATGACTGGTTTCCTAGTTTAGTGAATAATATTGTTAGTTTTTGGAAAATTCTGTTGAAATTTTTAGCAATCATCATGCTTCTGGTAAGGGCTCAGACCAGGGTCTCTAAATGTCTATTGAAATTTCAACTTGGATTTCTTCTTGTGGATACTTCATATTTATGTCTAACTCTGAATTCCTCTTCACCCAAGTCATTTTCACTCTTAGACTTGAGATTTCATGTTTATCTTTGACTCCTTTTTTCTCCTTTACCTCTTGTTCCCAGGTAATTGTTAAGGTTGATAGAACACTGTTGTTTCACTTACCTCTGTCTCTTTTCCTTCTTCACATCATTATTGGCACATGTCTGCAGTAATCTCCTAATTGGTTTGTTTTTCTCCACTCTTTGTTTTTGGCTGAGTAAACTAAAAACACTAATTTGATGGGCATACTTTCTTGTTCAAAAACCTTAAATACTCCCTATTGCCTTTCTCAGTCACAGTTGATTTTGTAGTTAGTATAAAGAACTGAGCTGGTTGATTTATTGCAGGGGCTACTAGAGGGAAACCTGATGTAGCCAGTGCCTTCCATTCAGGTGTGCAAGGAACTCTATTAGGTATAGCAGCAGATATGTGATTGGTAAGACTAGATAATTTGGACTAACCCTCCTACTGATTAATGATTTTGAAAATGATTAAGGTTGCTATAAAAAGCAAAGAATTAAAGGACCAGGATCTGAGAAGAAGGAAACCCAGAGAGGGCAGTCTAGCATTTGAACCATTTCTCCACAAGGAGCACCTGTTTATTCTGGAAAAAGAGGCTAATAGGCTGAGCAATTTATAGCGTTTTGATGGGCTTATGGGAATAGGATGATCAAAATTGAGAGTTTAGGGTCCATTAAACCTGAAGGATCACATCCCAGGAGTAGTAAGAATAATAAGTTATAGACCATTGTCCCCGGAGCCTGATTCCTGACTGCATTAAAATGGTCTGGATTTACTGGTACTTCTAGTTGCTTACCAGAAGCAAAAGTAAATTGTCTCCAGAGAAAGATAACATTATCCTAGGCATCAAATTCGTTGTCTGATTTTTCATAAACAATATCTGGCCTTCAATCAGAAATAACTAGTCAGGGGATCCCTGGGTGGCTCAACAGTTTGGCATCTGCCTTTGGCCCAGGGCACGATCCTGGAGTCCCGGGATCGAGTCCCACGTTGGGCTCCCAGCATGGGCCTGCTTCTCCCTCCTCCTGTGTCTCTGCCTCTCTCTGTCTCTATGTCTATCATAAATAAATAAATCTTAAAAAAAAAAAAGAAATAACTAGTCATATTAGGAGATGAGCATAAAAGTAAGAGAAATGGTAAAATATATTTTTAGATAAGAATTGAGAGAATCCATCACCAGTAGTCTCTCACCTTAAAGAAATTAAGACTATTCTTCAGATAGAAAGAAGGTGTTCCTAGATGAAAACTTGGGAGAATCAGGTAGGAATGAAGAACAACGGAGAAGATACATATGCAGGTGTAGAATAATAATGATAATGTCTTATAGGGCATAAAATACATATAATCAAAACACATGATAATTGGATATAAGATGGAAGGGAGTAAATGGATTTAAAATGTCCTAAGGTCCTTAGATTGTATAGGAAGAGGTAAAAGTACTAATTTAGTTTAGACTGATAGAACAGGGATGCAGTCTATAATTTTAGGGTAACCACTAAAAGAATGATAAAAGAAAATGTAATTAATAGGATAATGGAGAAAATGGAATAATTTATAAAATAATAAAGTCAAGAAAAAATAAGGTACAGAGAACAGATGGGAAACATAGAAAACGAATAGTAAGATAATAAATTTAAGCTTCATATATCAATTATGTGAAATGTCAAAGACTACTGTACTGAAAGAAGTAAGCAGATTATCAAACTGAATGAAATTGTGCAACCTTATTCAGTGCTGCTAATATGAGGCAGTGTACTTAGATAATTTTAGGCAGAAGGATTGCCAATAAATGATGGAAGATGTACAGACATTAGCCAGAAAGAAAGATGATATAACTACATTGATTAAAAAAAAAAAAAAAAAAAGTAGTAGATTCAGAGCAAGAGGTATTATTGGATATAAAGAAAACTTTTTATAAAAAGTTCCAGTTCCTGGAAGTTAACATTTCTAAATGTGTATGCACCCAATAATACAGCCACAAAAATTAACAGGCGCAAAGAACGGACAAGTCCACAATCATAATGAGAAGTTAGTGCATCAATGACATTAGTAGCATTTATCTCAAGAAATTAGAAAACGGGGGGATCCCTGGGTGGCACAGCGGTTTGGCGCCTGCCTTTGGCCCAGGGCGTGATCCTGGAGACCCGGGATCGAATCCCACAGTCAGGCTCCCGGTGCATGGAGCCTGCTTCTCTTTCTGCCTGTGTCTCTGCCTCTCTCTCTCTCTCTGTGTGACTATCATAAAAAAAAAAAAAAGAGAAATTAGAAAACGAATGCAAAGGAAACTCAAAGAATTAGGTCACAATCTTTGCTAGTAGGCCTTTGGAATGATAAGTATTCAAGGAATGGTGGTACAAAGCACAATAAGAAAAGTGCCCTGTCTGAGAAAAGGTGTAATAATCACAGCCAGATGGAGGAATAAAGAAGAAGTGGCATTAAAAGTGAAACGCCTGGGTAGCCCCGGTGGCCCAGTGGATTAGCGTTGCCTTTGGCCTAGAGTGTGATCCTGGAGACCCGGGATTGAGTTCCATGTCCGGCTCCCTGCATGGAGCCTGCTTCTCCCTTTGCCTGTGTCTGTGCCTCTTTCTCTCTCTGTGTCTCCCATGAATAAATAAATAAAATCTTAAAAAAACAAACAAACAAACAAAAAAACACCATGAGGGGGCACCTGGGTGTGACTCAGTGGTTGAGTGTCTGCCTTTGGCTCAAAGTGTGATCCTGGGGTCCTGGGATCAAGTCCTGCATCAGACTCCCCATGGGGAGCCTGCTTTTCCCTCTGCCTATGTCTCTACCTCTCTCTCTCTGTCTTTCATGAATAAATTTTAAAAAATGAAATGCTATGAAGAATGGGTAGATGTTTGGGGAGGAGTCTATTTAGGCTGAGGGCACTTCATAAGTAAAGGCAGTTTTTGGATAGGCTTGGGTAGTAAGGAGTGGTCCTGTGAAGATAGAGTGTGACATTTGAGAGAGATTGGGAGGAGATAAGGCTGAAAAAAGGCAGGTTGGAGCTAAATTGTAGAAACCCTTGAATGCCAGGAGTTGTTTCTTAGAAAGATTGATGTGAAATACAAGAGACTACAAGATGGGTTGGAATAGGAAGGAATGAGATGTAGGAAAATAGTGGTTGCAGTAGACGAGGTGAATTACAGGTCTGTGGTTCTTTATCTGCAATTCCAAAAAAAAGTTTTGCAAATGGATTTTTCTTTTTGTAGGTTTGGTGTCAAAACTCACATGGTAGTAAAACTTGGTCTAAACCCGTGAGGAACTTGAGGGGAGCATTCATATATTTCTTTTCCAGGTATTTTGATGTGTTTTATATTTTCTCCTAGAAATACCAATGCATTGATATTCCCAGTCTCAAGATTACCTTCTAAATCAGAAAAGTTCTGAATTATGGCACATATCTGGCCCCAGGAATCTTGGATGAGAAATTGTGGACTTGGTGGTAATGAGAAAGGAGAAAGAAGTTTCTAGGATACATTGCAGGGATCAGAGAAACAGTATGTAGCTAAAACCATGGCCAGTTGGAAGAGAGGCAGGGTGAGAGGATTGAGAGATCGATTTGGTTTCCATAGAAATGTTGGCTGTTGCTAAAGGGGACTTGAGGTGTAGAGAAGGAGGATGACAGTGGTTTGAGAATGTTCAGGTCAGCAAACACAATGTCCATGTGCGAGCACATGTGCTAGATGCTTAGGCTGCAGAGATAATTAAGATGTGAGTTTATTCTGCTTAGGAGAAAGGTATAATGATCATTTTAATACACTGGAATGTGATGAGTAATAGGATAGAGATTGGAAAGGAATCACAAGTCTTGATCATTTTCCCCCTTAAAAAGAATCTCAAATTTATCCCATGCCACATGCCTAGTTTAGGTCCTCATTGGTACTGAGCTGAAAAATAGAGAAAGGTTTCTAGTTTGTACCTTGACTGTGCACCTTGCCTCAGTCCATTTTGGTTTTTTTTTTTCAGACTTACATCATTTTTTTAAAAGATTTATTTATTTGAGGAGGGAGGGGCAGAAGGAGAGGGAGAGAGAATCTCAAGCAGAGTCACTGACAGGGAGCCTGATATAAGGGCTCCATTCCACGACCTAAGATCATGACCTGACCTGAGCCACCCAGGCACCCCCTCACATCCTCTGTTTTCTTAACCTTTGAATCTCTATTTAGCTAATGAGCAAAAGACCATACTCCTAAGCAAGGATTTCAGGGCTCTTCACACTGAACTCAGCAAGATAATCTAACATTATTTTGCTATTAAGATTTAAACAGGCTGTGTGTTTTCATATTTATGTATTTTCTCATTTGGTTTCTTTTGCCAGTATAGTTGACCTTTGAACAATGCGGGGGCTTGGGGCACCAACCCCCATGTAGTTCAAAATCAGAGTGTAACTTTTCACTCCTCCGAAACTTTACTAATAGCCTACTGTTGGTGGAAGCCTTACAACAGAAACAGTCGATTAACACAGATTTTGTATGTTGCATGTGTTATATACTGTATTCTTACAATAAAGTAAGCTAGAGAAAAGAATATGTTAAGAAAATCATAAAGAAGAGAAAATATATTTACATACCATACTGTATGAAAAAAAATCCATGAATAAGTGGACCCATGTAGTTCAAACTGACCATGTTGTTTGAGGGTCAACTCCCCTCTTTCTGCAAAGGGGGCATTCTCCTTGTCTTAGTTAGGGTTTGCTGAGCTTTTAACTTCAGTGTTCTGGCATGCTTTTAATGAGTCACTTTCTCTTCCTTGCTTCTGTAGCCCTTTGTGTTACTACTGTCGTCCTTAGTTTAGCACTTTGGCACTTGTTTAGGATGCCATCTTTGCAGCATTGTGAACTGTTTGAGAGCCAGAATCCCGATGTACTAGTGTTGGTTTCTTTTGGCCTATTGTAATCTCGAACTAGTTAAGTACTCATTAAGTAAATATGCTGATCATATTACTATTGACCAAATGTTTGCATTTCTCTTACTTTTGAATGCATGGAAAGAGTATATGTCTATGTTCCATTGAAATTAGACTTAGCCAAGTAACTGACTTTGGCCTGTGAATTGTGAAATAAAGTGAGGTGTGTATGGTGAAGTGTGTACCCAAAGATCTGAAGCTCTTAAAGATCAGCTCTCCAATTTTCTGTTTTCTTTTGTCTGCCAAGTGTTTCAGATGGTAGAGGCTCCCTTATCTTGGATCCCAAGGGTAAGTATGACATGGGGCAGACTTTCAAGATGAGCCTGTAACCCGAGAAAGAAAGTATTGCTATGTATTTTTTTTTTGGTTTTTAATCCATTAGAAAAATTTTTTTTGAGATACAATCACATACCCTAACATTCGCCTTTTTAAAATGTACAAACTTACTGGTTTTTACTGTAGTCATGAAGTTGTGCAGCCATCACTGCTAATTTCAGAACATTTGAGTTACCGTAGAAAACCCAGTCATCATTGGCAGTGATTCCCTGTCCTTCCCCTTCTCTCAGCCACTGGCAACCACCAATCTACTTTTTGTCTCTGTGGATTTGGCTATTCTGGACATTTCATAGAAATGAAATTAAGCAATATGTGACCTTTAGTGTCTGGCTTAATTACAGTGTTTTCAAGGTTCATTCACATTTATATCATGATTTTCTTCATTTCTTTTTATGAATAACATTGTGTTGTACTACATTTTATTTATCCAAACTTTGTTAAGTCACTGAGACTTTAGGCATTGTTTTTTTGACTGGTATGATAAGTATGTGAATTGACAATATTTAGAATATCCTGTTTGCCTCACCATTTGGATAATTGAATTTAATGGATATAACATTCTTTACTCTTTAAACTGTCTTAAGTGACACTTCCATATTTTGGTTATTCTTATGTATGTCTGAATCCAGAACCCTTTAGAGCAATCAGAAGGCATTTTTCTCCCATGTAGGTTGATAAATTTATGTATTAATGTGCTTTATCCTGTTGAGAGTATATTTTCACTTTCACTGCATAAAAACTATTTTGATGTTTTGATCTGCTAGCTTTACAGCCATCAACCCATTAACAAGTGTGTTCCTTTCAGCAGTTTGTCAGTGATTTGTAACTTACATTATACATTATGTACATGTACAGAGTGTTGAAACAGACTTGGTTCCCGTACCAGGCCAGTAACATTAAAGCGTTAGGAATACCACCACTAATACTAACCTGAGTTCAGATCCCCAGAAGAGACCACAAACACAGGTGGAAGAAAAATGTGCAAGTTTTATTCTCCCAATAGGACTGAATTTGGAGCGATTTAAATGAGTATTTGTCAACTAATTACATTTTAACCATTTATTTTAGTAAGATTAGAGTAGTTTTGATGTCTTGGTTGAGGTACATATAATTTGACTCCCAAACTTATTAGTAGTAATGGAAATGAATAGAAACTAAGCCATAATTAGTCAACATTAACTTTGTTTTGCTCTTCCCAGACACCAGATTACACATAAAAGCTTTACTTTTTTTTTTTTTTATTGAAGTTCGATTTGCCAACATATAGTATAACACCCAGTACTCATCCCCTTAAGTGCCCTCCTCAGTGCCTGTCACTCAGTTACCCCATCCCCCTGCCTGCCTCTCCTTCCACTACCCTTTGTTTGCTTCCCAGAGTTAGGAGTCTCTCATGGTTTGTCTCCCTCTCTATTATTTCCCATTCATTTGCCCTCTTTTCCCTTATAATCCCTTTTACTATTTCTTATATTCCCCATATGAATGAAACCATATGATGATTGTCCTTCTCGGATTGACCTACTTCACTTAACATAATACCCTCCAGTTCCATCCACGTCTAAGCAGGTGTGGGTATTTGTCCTTTTTGATGGCTGAGTAATATTCCATTGTACATATAGACCACATCTTCTGTATCCATTCATCTGTTGAAGGACATTGAGGCTTCTTCTACAGTTTGGCTATTGTGGACCTTGCTGCTATAAACATTGGGGTTCAGGTGTCCCAATGTTCCACTGCATCTGTTTTTTTGGGGTAAATACCCAGTAGTGCAATTGTTGGGTCGTAGGGTAGCTCTATTTTTAATTTCTTGAGGAACCTCCACACTGTTTTCCAGAGTGGCTGCACCAGTTCACATTCCCAACAGTACAAGAGGGTTCCTCTTTATCCACATCCTCTTCAACATTTGTTGTTTCCTGTCTTGTTTATTTTCACCATTCTGACTGGTGTGACTGTTGTTTCCTGTCTTGTTTATTTTCACCATTCTGACTGGTATAAGAGTCTCTGATTAAGCTTGGAAAACTATGTAGTTTAGCTAAGTTCTTTTGTTATCATCAGGGTGGTACTGATGTATTCTCCAAGCTTTCTGCATTTGATGTGGATGTGGCACTTCACTTTTTAATAACTTTATAAGCACTGAATTTGGCAGCAGTATCTCATTGTGGTTTTGATTTGTATTTCCCTGATGTGCATAAAAGCTTTACTGCCAAACTGCCAACAAACTAAGCCAGGTTCTTTTGGTGTTAAAAATCAGAGCAAGGTTTGCTTTGCTGTTTGTGTTCTGTCCAGTGGGTGGCAGCATAATTCAGCTGGTTGTCTTGCATGTGGTCATTTGATATTTATATATTTTTTCAAGGCTGTAATTTCTGTATATGTTGAATCTACAAAGTGTGTTTTTAGAAAAACTTTCATTCCCCCAAATACGTTACTCACTCCTCACCAATTGAGGATTACTTTAGATAATAAGAAAATTGCCTGTTATCTTTATGTAGATTTCAATATAAAATAAATATTGCCAGCTGGTCAGTAGCTCTTCATATGTGTATTTTACTGATTTTTTTTTTCTGGATAACTTATTTGGATATCGTTTTTTAATCCAAACTAAAAGTTTAAGCAGTTATAGCAAAGTTGTACTTGTCTCATAGAATTTGCCAATGAGAAACTTAGTAGACCACAATTTTAATAAGTTCACTATAATTTTTCAAGATAGAGACTGTGTTTTCTTCTTATGTCTTCATTGGGCTTAACATAGTGCCAGATCCAAGAGAGATCCAATAAGATACTTATTGATAAAGAGCGTATTAGAACCAGCTGAGATTACTAGAACCATCTACTTACTCAAGTTAAAGCAGCATCTTGGAAATGGAATTTGTGATGAGCAAGAGAATGAAATCACTTAAAGAGTAGTTATTTGCGGTTGTTTATATCATGTGCACAGAGTGCACTATGAGTTGTATTCTTTTCAAAATAAACTTTGTTTTGAGATAGAGTTTTGTACTTAAATTAGGAAAGATAAAGAGGGCTGCCCTGGTGGCTCAGTGGTTTAGGGCCACCTTCAGTCCGGGGTGTGATTCTGGAGACCCGGGATCGAGTCCCATGTCGTCGGGCTCCCTGCATAGAACCTGCTTCTCCCTCTGCCTGTGTCTCTGCCTCTCTCTCTCTGTGTCTCTCATGAATAAATAAATAAAATCTTAAAAAAAAAAAAAAAAGAAAAGATAAAAAAGTTTCCTTTAAAATATAAGCACATTAGGGGTTAGTGGTAATTTTTGCCAAGTGTTAAAGGAGGTGAGGTGTGTAGGAAAGTGAGAAGTCGTCCTAGTCCATCTGACTTCTTTAGATATTTTCGTCTATTAAATAATCCTTGGACCTTTTGTAACTGCTGTGTCACCTAGCTTAGTCATTGTTGTATGGATAAGCTAAAGGAATCCAGGATCACAGAGTCTGGACTTTTAATTCAGTTTTCTCTTAAAGACCTACTGCAAACGAGCCCTTGTGTTGAGGCTCATGGGGATTCTGTACTGTTAGTTTACACTTGGCATTGAATGATTCATTATAGCTTCTATTTTCTTAACCAGCTTTATGGTAGCCAACCGATGGAGAAACTATCCATTCTTTCCTTAGAAGAGATGTACACTTTTTATTTTTTTAAAAGATTTTATTTTTTTAAGTAATCTCTGTCCCCAAACATGGGGCTTGGACACATAGCTCCAGAGTCTCATGCTTTACTAACTGAGCCAGCTAGGAGCCCCAGACCTGGTCACTCTTTAGAATTCATTTCATCTGGTTGGACAGTACTGTTATAAAACATAGAGACCTGAAGTCTCTGATTGAGCTTGGAAAACTATGTAGTGTAGCTAAGTTCTTTTGTTATCATCAGAGTGGGACTGATGTACTCTCCAAGCTTTCTGCATTTGATGTGGATGTGGCACTTCACTTTTTAATAACTTTATAAGCACTGAATTTGACAGCAGTCAAGAAGCTGTTAAATTTAAAAGAAAGATTCATGTAGGGTCTTATCACTAATGTTAAATATGTTGTATCATATTTTTACTAATTTCAGTATAGTTTGCATCTAAATTGTCGCTATTGTCCTGCAATAAATGCCTTATGTTGCATGGATAATTACTGCTCAGCCCTCTCTCCAATCCTCTAGATATCCTTCCCATAAAACTTCTTTTCCTTTGAAATGGTCTAAACTTGAGTTTTCTAAATGTTTAATGGCTGCTGAAATGGCTGTTTAAAGAGTCCCCTGCAGTTCTCATTCAAAATATACCCTTCTGGAAAGTTTCTGAGTCAAGATTTTGGGGTGTGGCAAAGGACTCTGTATCATTAACAAGCCCTTCAGATGATTAGGAGAACAACATTCTTTGAGATTGTGGAAATGCACATGGTCCTGAACCTGGTCTCTCTTAAGCAAGGAGTGGCGTCATCTTATGTTTAAATATAAGATTGTGTTGTTGCTAAAGCCATTCAGCACATTTTGCCACTCAACACGTTTGCACCACTGAAGTTCTAATCTGGATTAGAAGTATCCATGCAGACCCGGAAAGTAAAAACTGTGCAAGTTAAGCATAGTTTAAGTATCTCATGAGAAGGGGCAGAAATAGACAGTGGTGTGTCCAGATTTTTATTATGTTGTAGAAATATACTTGACTTGGCAGATGTTGATGATATTATAGCTGAATGATAAAAGCAGATTATAAAATAATGTAATCCTGTATTTGGTAAGATACACATACACAAGAACCGAAGAAAATGTTAATGGTAGTTATTTACTGATGTTGGTAGTTATTTACTGATGTTGGTAGTTATTTACTGATGATGCTTTTCTATAATAGTATTTTTGATCTTTTAAAAGTATCAGTAAACATGTATTACTTTTGTAAAGATACAGGTTAGTAGCCTTGTTATGTTTTTTACTCTTCCTTCTCATCCTTCATTCTGCCCTGTTTCATTTTAACATGCAAAAGTCATTTATTTGAAGACAATTAGGATGTTTTTGTGAACAAAAAAGCACATATTCCTAAAATTTTTTCATGTTTCATTTTGGTAGGATGGGGCTGGAGGCAGAGGTAGAAGAGGAGGTATATAAATCTGAAGTTGAGGAACTTGTTTGTATTTTACATCTTTTGTATTCATTCTGGTAGCCCCTAACCACATGTACGTATTCAAGTGAAAATGAAATAAACTCAGTTCCTTAGTTTCATTAAATACATTTTAAGTGCTAAGTAGACCTACATGGTTAGTGGCTACCATATTGGACAGTGCAGATAGAGGACAGTTAGAGTGCAGAAAGTTCTGTTGGGCAGTATTGACCCAGATCATAGTATTTTCAAGTCTATGGCTAGAAAATTATTTAAATAAATCATGTTGTTATAAAATTAAATATGCATCTAATCAGAATAACTGCCCAATCTTCTTATCTAGCTTTCAGAATTAAGGATAACAAATTTGTTTTCCTTCCATTCTATGAAAGCTTGGCGTGGTATATCAAATCTGATCCTTACCTCCTTGCTCTAAGGAATATACTTAATAACTAAATATATATAATATGTATATGTTACATATTATATATATATATATAATGCTAGTCATATTAAGCAGGGTAGGTCTTCAAAATTAGGTGTCAAATTATTTTGTTTCTATGCAATGATCCATAAGGTTATCATCTAGTTCTTTATTTCACTTAAAAAATTTTTTAAAAAGCACTGTCTACAAAATAACATCTGTATGAAGTTATTAATTGCAGCATTATGATAACAGAGGATTAGCAACAAGCTATCAATTAACAAGCTTGGTTAAATAGTAAATTTCATTTTTTTAATTAAAGAATTTAATTTAAAGGAAAAAAAATATCAGAAATTGTCTGAGAAAACAGCAGAGCAAATGAATTCCTGAGGAAAGAGTTCTACATCCTGGTGATCACATTTATTGAAAGAGTTGGAAAAAAATTTAAATGCCCTTTAGCTTAAGAATTTTTGAATTATCTGCAAATCAACTCATTTCAGGAGTGGAAGAATCCTTGGTCATTTTCTTTTAAAGATATTATTTATTCATTCATGATAGAGAGAGAGAGAGAGGCAGAGACACCAGCAGAGGGAGAAGCAGGCTCCATGCCAGGAGCCCGATGCAGGACTCAATCCCAGGACTCCAGGATCAGGCCCTGGGCCAAAGGCGGCGCTAAACCGCTGAGCCGGGGGCAGCCCAGGTGACTCAGCGGTTTGGTGCCGCCTTCGGCCCAGGGCATGATCCTGGAGACCCGGGATCGAGTCCCACGTCGGGCTCCCTGTGTGGAGCCTGCTTTTTCTCTCTCTCTCTCTCTCTCTCTGTGTCTCATGAATAAATAAATAAAACCTTTAAAAAAAGAAAAAATAAAAATAAACCTCTGAGCCACACAGGGATCCCCCTTGGTCATTTCTTAATATCAAAATATATGCAAGTTTCTCTTTTGGATGTCTTCTACATTTAAAGAGGCAATCATACAAAATCTCCTATATTCCATACACAAATTCATTGTTTCAGCGAACTCTTAATGGAGAAGCAACTAGTACCCTACCATCTCTCCGGACAAAAAGCATCGGAATATTCCATTTTGTTGATTTATGTATCTCTTCATATGTTTCTTCATCAATTTCTATAGTAGTCACAGTTTCTTCCACATCTCCCAATATCATATATAAATGCTGATCATAAGCATGTAATCTGCCTCGAAGCTCTCAGTCATTTCTCATTTCACATAAATTCATTCATCCAGGCTAAGCCTGATGAGATCCAGGGGCTCTTCTACAGTGTTGATAGTTTGTTGCTGGTCCACTTCATCTGCCATTTTTCAAACCCTGCGCCCTTTCCCTAAATAGTACATTTCAAACTTTGGACTTAGAGGAACAGATTTCTTTCTTTCTTCTTTTTTAAAAATTTTATTTATTTATTCATGAGAGACACAGAAAGAGGCAGAGACACAGACAGAGGAAGAATCTCCATGCAGGGAGCCAGATATGGGGTTCGATCCCAGGACTCTGAGATCAGGCCCTGAGCCAAAGGCGAACACTCAACACTGAACCACCCAGGTGTTCCATAGGAACAGACTTCTTTTTTTTTTTTTTTAATATTTTATTTATTTATTAATGAGAGAGAGAGAGGCAGAGACACAGGCAGAGGGAGAAGCAGGCTCCGTGCAGGGAGCCCGATGCAGGACTCGATCCCAGATCTCCAGGATCAGGCCCTGGGCTGAAGGCGGCACTAAACCGCTGAGCTATCTGGGCTGCCCAGGAACAGACTTCTTAAAATGTGGTTTGAGGACCACCAGGATCACTGAAATCCATTCAGGGGGTTTGCAAAATTGAAACTTTCTTGTACTACTAAGATGTTATTTACCCTTTTCTGTGTGTTGATATTTGTTCTGACTGTTCACAAGGAATGGTAGGCAGACTGTTAATGCCTTTCCACAGATCTTCACTTCCACATATTTGCAGTAGAAAACAAAATCATTTTACTTAAGAATATCCTAGATGAAACAGTGAAAATTTTTATTTTTATTTCACCATTTTATTGTGACTTTGAGTATACTTTAAAAAATAATCTGTGTGAAGAAATTGGAAGCTATATACCAAAGTACAGTGATTGTTTTATGATATAGCACTTGTGTGGTTGTATGAGTTTTGAATTAAACTACCTGGGTTTTCTTTTCCCCTATAGAACATATAAAGGAGGTGAAGTGTGTAGGAAAGTGAGAAGTCCTCACTGGGTTTTTATTTGGAAGAATGGCTGACTGCTGACAAATTATGGTTATTTAACTAGACTTTGGTATTTGATATTTTCTCAGAAATGAAGCCTATCACTTCAAGGAAAGCAACTGACAGTATTTGTTGCCAATGATAAAATTCAAGCCTTGAAGTGAAAATTAGAATTTGGAAAGCCTGTATCTATTACCATGACCTCAATGGCTTCCCAGTACTTAAAAAGACTCTTCGGATAAAATAGGTGGTGATAGTAACAAATATAATTTTTTCTTCTTGATGTGTGGTGAAATATGTCAACATATGGAAAATGTATGCAACTCAGTATTTTACAATGACCAATTTCTGATGTTATAAAATGTATTAAAGGATCCATTCAAAGTAGAAGATAGACCAATAGGTTTTAATGTAGTGAGTACAGAGCTCTCATTGATAGTTTCAGACTTCTTGTTGCAACTAACCTTTAAGAAACTTGTTATGTTTCAAAGAAAAATATCCACAATTATCTGAAGAGGATATTAAAATACACCTTCTTTTTCTGCCTATATAACTGTGTGAGGCTAGATTTTCTTCATTTACTTCAACTAAAACAACATACCACAACTCATTCCATACAGTAGCAGATATGAGAATGTAGCAGTCTTCTATTAAGGCAGATGCTATTTTTCTTACCTTTTTGAGAAGATAGTTATTTACATATAACTAGCTTAAAAATATGTAAGAATTTTAACATTAAAATGTTAAAATGCACATTTTATTGTCATTTTAGAATAAATTAATACATATTTTTAAAACTCAGTTTGGATTTCTAATATAGTAAATGTTATTAGATATAACCCATATAATAAACAAAAGCTTTTTGGAATCAATAATCTTTAAGAGTTATAAAGAGCTCCTGAGACCAAAATGTTTGAGAACCACTAGAATAAAAGTCTCCAAGATCTATTGTTAGGAAAAGTATAGATTGGTGTGGTTTTATGCTAGCATTTGTGTGTAAAGGGATATAAATGGGGAGACTTATCTTCATGTATGTATGTAAAATTCTTCTGGAAGGATATAAAGGAATTAAGTGTTGGTTCAGCGAGGAAGGAATAAAGGTAAACTTTTTACTTCCTTTTGAATGCATTTGAATTTTAAACCAGATGAATGTATTACTCATTTAAACAAAAACAAGAAATTGAAGCATTTCCACCAGCTATGTTACAAATTTCAGGGAATCTAGCTCTGTTATGAAAAGTTGGAGCAAGTTTAGAGCAATGGGTATTTTTCTGGCACTTTTTCTTTTTCTTTTTCTTTCTTTCAAGAAGGAAATGAAGCTTGCTTATTTTAACGTAAAATTCATTTAATGTCCAAGCCAAATACATTCATGTTGAAATAATATAAATCAAATACGTAGCAATTTCCCCAATGGGGCCCAGGGTATACTGAACTTAAGTTTTAAGGAGGAACAATTTGTTATTTTTTTTAATGGCAGTTATTTCTAGTTCCTCGTAAAGAGATTGGATTTATTTTAAAAGACTGTTATAATTTATAGTCCTGTCATTTAAAAGGTTTTGAGTAAGTGCTGCATGAAATGTAGAACTAAAAAGCTAAGTAAATGTTCTGACATTTGATTTAGTACAAAAAGTGCTTTTTAATACTCATAACCTTTGAGGCTTTGGGAATTCTTGAAAAGAATAACTAAGGAATTTAATTTTATTTATTCTCTCTTCCATTAAGTGTGCCTTTTGATCAATGTTCATACTTTTAACTTTTGAATAAAGTGTCCTTTTATGAAGAGGGAAAATTATTTTAATGCAAAAATTCTTCAGATTTTCTTTTCTCATATAATACTTCTAAAATTTATTTCTTTGAATGCTGAAATATCATTTCCAGAGTTCTTTGCAGCAGTTTAGAAAAAGATACTACATGTGATTCTGTCCATTAGTTATAGTTAAAAGTTTGCCCACAATGTAGAACCATTTTCCCCAATTTCTTTCGTTAACAAAGAATGACTTTAATGATGTTAATAGGTTTTTCCAAAGTACTAGACAAATAGTTAATTCATAAGTTTACTTACCCTCAGTAGTTGCATGTGCATTTATAATGTTTGACATTTGTCAAAGCATATGCATATTATTTTCTTTGATTGTTGGCACATCTTGGAAGTAGTACAATTTTCCTATTTTATATTTATGGAAATTGAAATTCAGAGGGTTAAATGAATTGCCTAATGTCAATACAAGCTTGTTATATAATTTGAAAGCCGTTTAGATCGAAACAAGGCTAGGTTAGGTTAGATTTAGATTTAAGCAAATTTAGATTTAAGCAGGACTTTTCCTTGCAAAGAAATGCATTTATGTGTACATGCTGTGTTCCAGGTTCTGCGGTCTGCTCTGGAGGTATAAAGATAAGATACAAGTCTTGCTCTCCAGGGCTTGAAGTTTAGTGGCAGAGACCACCTAGTGCGAAAAGTGAAGAAGTGGAATGGTGCCCTAGCTGAGGGCCGTATATCTCATACACAGTTTTGAGGAAGTGACACATAATTTTGAAGAGTGAATAGAAGTTAGCCAGGGTGACTGATTAGGGGGTGATGATAAAGGCATTCGGAAGAAAAGAGTTGAGGGGATCTAAAACAGCACACCAAACTGTTCATAGTGCCATGGGTGTGCTATGCTGGGCTGCATGTGAGAAGAACAGGATATGAAAACAGACAGCATGACCTAAATTTTTCTAAAGGTTACAGGGTGCTAAAATGGAATGTACTGTAAATAGATGGAAGGACTCAGATTGACCAAGGTTTGAGTCTTAGTTCTTGGGCTTATATGCTGTGGCACTGTAGACTCTTTTGAGCCCTAATAGCCTCATATGTAGAATGGAAATTACATTCAATTTGCAGGTAATTAGGAGAACTATGAAAAATAAAGGTAAAGGACTTAGTATGTGCAAATTTCTCAATATGTAATAATGGAAGATGAATTAGAAGGACAGTTCACTACACATATTCTAATATCTAAGTAGAACTGAAAAAAATATGAATTAAATCTTATTTTAAAAATAATATTGGGACATTTGGACATTTCTAAAACAGGTTAGCTGAAGTGGTTTTATAATTTCATTGTTAGGAATCTCTCAGTGTGACATTTCCTTGGTTTCCTTGTTTGAAAGTAAGACTTTCTGTACAGGGTATGGTTATCAGGTAATGAGACTGCCATGGGTTGGAATCACTTTCATTTGCATGATGGTTTGTGCCATGCCCATCTCCCAAATTCTGTGGCCCTGGAATGAATTCTTACCTGGAAGACTTGAATCTATCCTCTTTAACTCTAATCTTAGACATATGACTTGTCCAGTTGTGTGTTTCTTCAGTATTAAAGTAGTGCCTAATTAATTTAGCTTTAGAGAATAAAATGAAGTAGTAGATGGATGTGCTTTCATAAAACACAGTGCCTTAGTCTGCTGGGGCTGCCATAACAAAGTGCCACAGACTCTGGGTAGTTTAAACAACAGAAATTTACTTCTCCCTGTTCTCAAGGGCTGGGGAGTCTACGATTAAGGTAGCAGCTGATTTGGTCTCTGATGAGAACTCTTCCTGGCTTGTAGACAGCTACGGGCTTGCCGTCTACTCACATGGCCTTTCCTCTGAGTGTGCTAGGGGGTGAGTTAGGATGGAGGGAAAGAGAGAAGAGAAGAGGAGGGATAGTGAACTGCCTGGTCTCAATTTTTATGACACTAGTTGCAAAGGATCAGGGCTTCACTCTTACGACTTCATTTATTTAGCCTTAATTGCTTCCTTACTCCAAAGACAGCCACACTGGTTTGGGCTTCAGCATGTGAATTTGGAAAGGGGGACACCTAATTTAGCCTATAACACACAGTAAAACTGGAAGTGTTCTTTTGATGGCTTTATGATTTGAATTTTTGGTAACAATGAGTTAAAAGCCGGACATGTATTACGTTTATTTTATTGTTCTCCAGAGCTACAGATGTATGTGAACCATTTAAGTCCCTACTTTCTGGCTAATTGGTTAGCTATAGAAGTGGCTTACAACTAAGTTGATAGAGAACTCAGAACATTACTGTGCCTAAGGTAATTATAAAAATTCAACATCCATTCTAATAGTATATTAAGCCTATACCATTTCCTGGAGGTTTTTTTTTTTCTTTCTTTTTCTTCTTCTTCTTGGCCCAAATCTAGTTTGGTTCCTATAGGAAATGTCCATAGTTAAGTGATAATTTTTAAACTCATTTATCTTAGTAAATACAACTTGTGAACTTTTTACCAATTAACCAAGCAAGCCTTTTAACTAACATGGTAAAGTTACACAGTTTTTAATTAAAAAAAAATTTTTTTTAAAGATTTTATTTATTTATTCATGAGAGACACAGAGAGAGTCAGAGGAATAGGTAGAGGGAGAAGCAGGCTCCCTGCAGGGAGCCTGATGTGGGACTTGATCTCAGGACCCTGAATCATGCCCTGAGCCGAAGGCAGATGCTCAACCACTGAGCCACCCAGGCATCCCAAGTTATAGTTTTTAAAGACCGCTAAACCAAACCTTAGTTTTGCATAGCAGAATTTGGAACAAAGATAGAAGTGTTAAATGACTTTCAGAATATAAGCTTTCTCCTTTTCTTTATTGTGAATTTCAATAAGAATTTTAACTCAGACTTCTGAGTCTGTTTGCATTTTAGATTGTGGTGAATGGAAGGTCTTTACCTTGGTTTCCCAGAATGATTACATTTATGTTCTTTCTCACAGGCCAGCCCTCCAGATCTCTATATTGAAAGATTTAATATAGCTCTTGGACAGTATATGGGAGCATTGCAGAGCATTGTGCCTCTTTTCATATATATGGTAAGTTAGAGCTGTTTTCCCTTTCCAAATATCTCAGTTTATTGATCTAAGTACAGATAGATCCAGTTAATAAGCATGTTCTGTTTATCTTTTCTATGTATTGTGTTAAAAATGAAAATTAATCTATTTCAGTAATGTTTGTGTTGACATAGAATTGTTTACCCTTTTACTGTTTAAAAATTCCATAAATAACACTGCTGAATAGACAATTAGGCATTATTAATCAGTACTCAGCATTTGTTTTATTTCTGCCATATGGAAGATACTGTGCTTGGAAAATAAAATACAAGAAAGATATCTTGTCCTCAGAAAGTAGAGAGTTAAGATGTCTATCTAAAAACATGGTATATGATAAATGCCAAATAAATCATTACATAAAAAAAATAGAACAAAATTTTCTTCCATTATGATGATCTCTTTCATTTGGAGAAATATGCCACGAGTATAATTTATGGACTATTCACTTTGTTGATTAGCCCCTTCTCTCTCCTAAGAAGGCAGGGGCCCTTAGCAAACATTATCCCAATTCCTGTTTATTAGATTAGGAAATGGGATGTTTGGTTGATCCTACATTCTTTAGCATAAAGATTTCTATATGTGGAATACTAATCTTCAAAATGATTTATTCTCCATAAAGTAAACTTTGCTGAAAAGACAAAACAGAACATTGAAAGAAATCTGTACTATCAGCAGGGGACTGTTACTTAAATCATTTGTGGGAAATATTTACAGTAGAAAAATAAGCAGTTAAAGGTAATGACATGTACATATGTTTAGAGAGAAATCTTCTCCAAATACATTAGGTGAAAAAGCAAAATGCAAAGCAATATGTGATATTTCTTCATAGCAAGTGTTTTTTTTTTTCTTTATTAGGGGGAAAAAAGGCATATCCATATACATGCCAGCAGCATTTTAGAAAGATATAAAAGTTTTCCCAGCCGAATGGGACTTTTAGGAATGCAACAGAGGGTCTGCTGTGGGAGACTGGTTTTTATTGAATGGTTTTATTTTGTTGCTATGTGCATGTTATTTTTTTAATTTTCACAATGTGTTAAAGAATTAAGAGAATCAGTGAATAACTTGTTAACGTTGTTTTTATTTTCCACATCTATACATTGAGTTAACATTTAAACATGAACAAAATCTTGACTTGCCAGTCATTCTGATAGGGATGCTTTTGGCTACAAAAAACAGAACCCCTATTCAAAGTGATTTAAGTAAATAGGGAAAAGTATTAATCTCTTGTAATAAAACCCCACAAACACGGCAGTCTCTAGTGTTGGTTGAATCCCATGGTTCAATAGTGTTACTAGGAACTCAGGTTCTTTCTTGTCTCCTTGATGTACACAACATCAGTTTTATCTTGTTCTCATGGCCATGAGTATTAAGATTCTTTGCACTGAAGCTTAGGCTTCTCTCAATCTGATTGCTCTATGTTGGGTCATGTGTCTGCTTTTGAACCAAAGACCATTCCTAAGAATGCTATAAGCTGAATAACTTAGACTAATCAGTGAAGTGGATTGTATGTTGAGTCAACCAGTGCATGTCTACTGCCTGCTCTCAGCCTAGATTATTGATAAATGGAGTACCTTTTATTAGCGTTTCCTGTTGTTGCTTTTTGATGGTGATGTAGTCTTTTTAAAGGGCGTATTATGTGCCTGTCACACAGTGTGGTCCATTGGCCTCTACATTTCTGTTTAGTTAATGTTGAGTGTCTTCCTTTGTTCTTTTGGAGGTGTATGGTTCATAGCATTTTATCTTTATGTGCTTTAAGCCCATGCCAGAAAGACAGAACTGATAGTAGCAGAGCTTTTGTTTTTTGATACTGAGTTTTTATGTTTTAATTGATACCTTTATGAATTGTTTCCTAAAGTAATTTATTTTTTAAGTGCTTCAGCTCATTAAATCATTTCCCCCTAATTTAAGCACTAAAAAATAATTTATTTTCTTTTTCAGAATAAGTTTTACATCGAAACCAAGCTTAACAGAGACCTAAAAGATGACCTTATAAAGCTGTTTACGGAACATGTTGCAGAAAAGCACATTTACAGCCTAATGCGTAAGTAATTCAACCCTTGGGGATGAGATAACTAGCAATGATCTTTTTGATTTTTGATCAGAGAATTCATGTACAGTCCAGTGTTGACATCTTCTGAATCATATAGTAAGAGGTGTTGAATTCCAGTTCTCTAGAAACCCAGAGGAATTGAAAATGTGACTTGAAGTCCCCCAGAGAGCTGGGAGCAACTTAGCCAGGTCATAGGACAATGCCTTTATATCTGGCCTGATACTTCCTTTTTTTCCTCCATGACAATGGGGGAAATATTATTAAGGGATTCACCCCTAACTTTGTTACTGGTAATTCTAGAAGGAGTACAATGTTGTATCTTTGAAATGGTAGCACAGAACTCTCTGATTTTTACTCTCTGGTGTAAAATCCCTTCTCTTTTCTGACTATCATTTATTAACTATGTCTTAGGCAAGCTTCTCAGCCTCAGGAGTTTTTTTCTATGAATTGGGATTTGTAAAAGGTTTAACATAGTAACGTAGATTTGTAAGTAAGCAGATAAAAATTCAGTTAGTTTTTCTTTTCCCATTATTCTTGGGCCCTCTACCCCCCTCATTTATCCTACCTTTCCTAAAAGAGTATACCTCTCTAGTGGAGTTAGGAAGTCCCTACAACCTAATGTCTCACTCAAGCATCTTTTAAAAGTTCATATTTTATGTGACATATCATTGAAGTTATTTTTTAGAATTTGGCACATACTTGAATTTATATTTTTATTTATTTTTTGCTTTTCTAATTGTCATAATTAGTTTCTACCACAGTGAACTTTTACCAGAATTTACAGAAGAATTGTTCTAAGCTTGACCATAAACTTTTTTTTATTTTTGAGTTTAAATTAAGAGAAGGAATTATTAAACATTGGTCCAGTATTTTAAAAAGGCCAAGTTTTCAAATAATGTGGTAGATGAAGGTAATGTTTATTTCATCATTATCTTCCCAACAGATTTTTTTTTTCAAGATTTTATTTATTCATGAGAGACACAGAGGGAGAGGCAGGGCTCCTGCAGGGAGCCCAGTACAGGACTTGATCCCAGGACCCCAGGATCACACCCTGAACTGAAGGCAGACAGACATTCAACCACTGAGCCACCCAGGCATCCGCATTAAGGATTTTAAAATCAGAATAGAGACCAAAATCTTGGGAGCATGACTTTTTTAAAAAAAGCTGGACAGATATTTATAAACATCTTTAAACATAATCTCATGAGATTTTCCAGCTGTTAATAACCTCTTAAGTATTATCTCTGATGTTGACATGGTCTTTGCTTTCATTGTAAGATAGAACACAGCATTTTGAAGTCTTCCCTATTAAAATTCTTTAGAGGAATGACACAATTTCTCTAAAGTACAAAAGCTTTAATTTTCTCTGTGAATATGTTTTTATATTTGTCATTAATTTGGAAATCAGTTTTATTGGGCATATGCAAAGAGAATATTCAAAGAGAATATAGTAGTCCAAATCTGGCAAGAGAAATCTCTCTTCTGATCCATGTGAGCTTTCCATAGATTCATGGTCATTTTATGAGATCACACCCTGTGAAGTCTCCATATAAAGGCCTCTCCACATAAAGTCAGGAAAAAAATGAATTTTTTTTTCCTTTTAAACCTTGAATTAATTTGTACTTTATTTTCTTAAAAAAAGTAATCCTCTTCTTGTTTATTACATAGTTTGATTTTCACTCAAAAATATACTTAAAGGTAGATACACCTTTCTCTTCCATGTAAACTGTTAAGTTCTTTAAGCTTTTTAATTTTTTTTTTTTTTTTTTTTTTTTTTTTTTTGGAGTAGGCTCCACTCCCAGCATGGAGCCCAATGCAGGGCTTGAACTCATGACCCCAAGATCAAGACCTGAGCTGAGATCAAGAGTTGGACACGACTGAGCCACAGGCACTCCAAAACTTTTGTAAATTGTATAAAACTGAGCCTATCGCATATTTACTGAGCAATTACCAGGCAATCCTTTAAAGTAAGAGATTCAGACAGTGA
This sequence comes from Canis lupus dingo, assembly GCF_003254725.2. Lineage (NCBI taxonomy): Eukaryota > Metazoa > Chordata > Mammalia > Carnivora > Canidae > Canis > Canis lupus. Next base: position 29,200,670 of record NC_064270.1, on the reverse strand, counting down.
CCCCTGGCTTCATTGGTTTGGCCTCTGTAACAAGGGATATTCTTAAGTGTTTAGTAATGCTATGTAGATGGTCTTCAAGAAGATTTTTAAAAAATACATATATTCACTGCTTATTATGTTAGTGGGACCTGTTCTAGATACTTTACGGATACTAACATTTATTTCTCATAACTCTAAGGTATAGTAATCATTACTTCCATTTTAAAGATGGAGAAGTTGAGGCATAAAAAGATTAATATTAATTAAATTGGAAAAACACAGCTTATGAAGAATTGATTTCTTGTCTCTAGTTGTGCATTTTCCTATACTTGTCCCTCCCTCATGCCAACAAAACAACTACACTCCAAATCTGTATTCTAAATTCTGATCAGTTAATTTCCTTTTGTGGCTTTAGATACACTTGAAAATGCTGGTGTTTCATTTTATTATTAACTCTATTAAACTACCCCAAAACATAGTTTTCTTTTCTTTTTTTAAAAAGATTTATTTATTTTTTCATGAGAGACACAGAGAGAGAGAGGCAGAGACACAGACACAGGAAGAGGGGGGAGAAGCAGGCTCCATGCAGGGAGCCTGATGCGGAATTCGATCCCGGGACTCCAGGACCACGCCCTGGGCCAAAGGCAGGCGCTAAACCGCTGACCCACCAAGGGATCCCCAAAACATAGTTTTTTTTTATAAAGTCTTTCATTTTGCTCACAGATCTGCAATCTGGGCAGGGCTTGGTAGGTAGGGCACTTTATCTCCTCTGTACTCTGCATTGGTGGATGTGATTCACCCAGGGTTGGGGGACTTTGAAGATGACTTACTTGTATGACTAGCGAGTTATAGTGGCTGCAGTTTTTCCTCTCTTGTGTTTCACTCAGAGCAAGTGTCCCAAGGTAGAGGAAATGGAGTCAGCCAGTTCTTTAAGTCCTCGGCCTGGAAACTGGCAGTGTCACTTTTACTGTGTTCTGTTAGGCAGGTAGTTCTAGAGCTCAGATTCCAGGTGAGTGGATGTGGACACACCTCTCCATGGGAGGCCTCTGAAAGAATTTAGGGACCTGGTTTTACAACAAAGCAAAATGAACACCCTCTCTGGTAAATACCCTGTTTTTTTTTTTTTTGTTTTTTGTTTTTAATGCCCTGTTTTAAGAATTGTTTTGTGAATGAAGACAGTGACTTCTTGCTGCAAATAAAAGCTGTTTTCTGCCATCTTTCTGTACACATGTGCTTACAAAATAAAACGGCTTCTACTTTTGGCTGGTAGTAAAATTGTTTTCCTTTGAAAGTAATTTTTACTTTGCATTAAACTTTGAAAACAGAAATATTAGGATCTCCATTAGCCAGGGCATCTGTAGTATTTCTATATTGATGATTCAGAATAAATATGACAAAATGGGCCAGTTAATGGTAGAAGTTTCTTGAGAAAATATAATATATTGAGTTGTAGTAGAAGATTTATATTATACTTTGACAGAGGGCTTTAAAAACTTCTGCGATTATCAGTTATTATCCTTAGATTCTGCCTTTTAGTTCAGACCCTTGTAGTTTGAACTTCTTGGAAGTCAAAAATATTTTTAATTTTAGTTTTGATTTTAAGAATTCTCAAATTAAAACAGAAGAGAAGGTCTTTGGTAAGTTGATAACTCTGAGGAGTAATTGAAAGAGTTGAGGAACTTGGTTCTGGTTCCAGTTCAGCTATTAAGAAGCTGTGTGACTTTTAGGACAGCACTTAATCTCTCTAGACTGCAATGTCATGAACTGTAAAGAAAGAGATTAGTCCTGGAAGTTCACTAAAGCCCTATTCTAGTTTTAAAACTGTTAACTTAAAATTGACAGTCAGTGGAATTGTTGGAGGATCCTTTTTTTTTTTTTTTTTTTTTTAATTATGTGATTTTGGGGAGAAAACTGTTACACTAAGATGACACCTTACTGGTACCTGTTACATATACGATCTGTATTTCAGTGATGGCATGGTAAACTAGAAAGAATATAGAATTTAGAGTGAAACACAGGTTCTCAGACCTCTCTGCTACTTGATAGCTCTGTAACTTTGGATGAATTATGCAGTGTTTTTAATTTTCTTTTTAGCCTCAGTTTCCTTATCTGTTAAAAAAAAAAGTAGATGATAATTAAGCTTGTGAGAAAGTAAATCCTAAGTCAAGTTTATGAGAATTATACTTGTAAAGTACATAGCACCTATTAAATCCTCAAGAAATAATTTTCTTCCTGGTCTCAAGCTGCTGTCTTACCCCACCCCCAGATTCTCTTCTTTTTCCTTAAAAGAGGAAACCAACTAGAAAATCTCCTAAACACTATTCTCCTAAAAATAATTTAGGTGGAGAAGATTTTAGTGAACTGTTAGACCTTCTCAATTCTGTAGTTATTTGTTATTGAATGTAATTCTTTTTATGAATACATCTCAAATTAATTTTAATGTATTTTATGTATAATTTAATCTGTGAATGCATCATTTTTTCATTTACAAATATATATTTGATTACATATTAAATGTGTGATTGAATGTGAAGTTTTAGTGGAAATAAAGCTTACGAAGGCCAAAACAATTGGTCAAAAAGTAGAAAAATGAATTAATAGAAATAGAGCCTACGTGTGTGGCACATGTTGAAATTAGAGGTAACCTTGATTTGAAGAGACTCCCATACCCTAAAATTTTAAATTGCAATTTTTAAACATTACATTCTAAAACATTTTCTGTAGTGCTTAACATTTGTCATCCTTAAAATTTATCTGTGCCATTCAGAGTTATTACTGTCTACTGCTGATATAATCAGAAGGATACACTTGAACAATACACCTCTGGCTTTCATCATATAAATTCAAATGTAACTCCCATTTTACGTTTGAAAACTATAAAATCATTGCTGGCCAAGTGAGGAGGCGTTTTCATTTTCGAAAAGGCAAAGAAGCCTGGCTTAGAATAAAATTATGCTAAGTCTTACGGGTTTGGGGGGTGGTAAATTGCAGGTGGTCTTTGAGAGAGAAAGTAAAATTGAACTCTTTGGAATTAGTGTTATCTGTTGTATCCACTAAGATGATGAAATACATTCATATCTGTTAATGATGTCATCTAGAGGAATTATTCCTATTTATTTAAAAATGTTTTAATAAAATTTTTGTTGGAGAGGATAACCTAAAAGAAAGCTGTGACTCTTGGTGTGGTCAGTTGGGGTCACGTGGTTGTGAGAGTCAGTAAAGTGAGGAAGAGCCAGACAACGTCTTGCCTTTACATTTAGGAAGGAAGAAGTATGTGTAGCTGTAGCATTTGGGAATGTGAGTTTCTGACACCTATTGCAGTTACTTAAATTACCAATAATGTGTGTTTCAGAAAAATCCCAAGGGGTTCAAATATGGTGATTTGGGGAAAGAGAAATGATTGGGGATTTAGAGAACATTTTATTTTCCAAATGTAAATCTTCTGACTCATGAACTTAATGGGAAGCACTTTCACTCACTTGCTAAGTATAACACTGCTTTCCAAAAGCTTATTTTCAGAACCTCCGTGAATTGAATTATCTCCATTAGTGCTCCAACAGACCTGCATATATTTGCTTGTTAGATTGAGCTTTAGTGCATTGGATTTTTTAAAAAAATTCTTAGGGTATAGACTTGGTTAGTCCTTTGGGACTGTTCTGTTCTTGGACGTGTTTGCCTCTTGTCTTTGGAAGAAATAATAATAGAGAAACCTTGACAATCAGTGTGTTCTGTCACTTTATAACCCATTTTCTCTTCTTCTTTCAGCTTTACTTTTAGAAGCCCAGTCAACACCATTTCAGGTCACACCTTCAACTATGGCAAATATTGTGAAAGGCCTGTACACTCTCAGACCAGGTAAACAGTCATCATTTCTTTTGGGCTTGGACTTATTTGTTTATGACAGCTCCAGGCTTATCCAAGAGGGCAGTGTTTCCGTATGTGTTTTTTGAGACCTAATGGCAATTGGATTTGTTAGAACAAAAAAAATTGAGTAGATACTACACTCATCATTGTCAAATGTAAACTCCAGACTCACCCGGAATTCTTTCTGTATTTTGAAAACTAACTAGTTTAGGAAATACAAGAAATAATTGGTAGCAGACATTTAGGATAAAATTGAATCTCATGTCTAGTGTTAATTAATCTCTGTCCTTTTTGCTGTGGAGTTTCTCCTTCATCTATACCCAACACTCCAGATACACATAGACATATATTGCCATGACTACATCTTCCTAGGCCTGTTTTGTAACTGGCAAGGCATCGAGAAGTGTTGGAAAAATTAGTCATTTTATAAGTATATTGTGAGGAGGAGAATAGCAGAGCCAAAAATCAAAGATTACTACATTTAAAGGCATGATTTGTAAATTATCTTAATGTATCTGTCTTAGAATTTAAAAAAGCCATTGTGAATTTAAAGGAAAGTACCTTCTTTCCCAGGCTACTTTAAGCAGTTAGGGTCTTCTAGAATATCCAGATGTAATGTTAACTTGAATATGCATCAGGTCTTCCTCTCTTCTTCATAACTTCATAAACAAGTTTTTCTTAGTAATTACCTATATAAATAGCAAAAATATTTTATTACACGTGTCCAATAAACTGATGTTTCTAGTTTCTCACAGTTTTGCGTTCATTTTACTAAATGTGATGAAAATGGCTCATGAATTTTTAAGTGCTAGGTTGTGAATGATCTTATTTTTTAATTTTGGAAGGCATCCAAGTACAGTATGACAAATTTCTAAATTCTGTCTCCCAAGTAGGTGGCTTTATCAGCTCAAGTAGGCAGCTTTATCAGCTCTGGTTTTTATCATAAATAACAAAATTGCAGAATAAAACTAATCACTAAAGGTAGAAAAACTTACAGATACATATTTATCCAAATGCTGTTTTATCCAGATTTAAGCTCTTGTAATAGGATTCTTACTACTTGTGAGAATTCTGTATTTGAGAGTTGTCCTTTTGAAAAGGAGAATTTTATCAGAGACTAACCTTTTGCTGCCCTAGGCATTTTCTGAGGTACTATTAAACATATTTTGACATTTACGTGTCTTGCTAGTACCCATTGTGTTCCTGGTTTGTTAAAGTAGTTTTATTCACCTGACAGATAAAGGTTAGAATATTATAAAAGTTGAATTTTAAATGTAAAAGTTGTGTTCATTGCAGTGGTTCTCAAGTGCTGGTCTTTGTATAATGAACGCATCTGAATCACCCAGGAAAGTTTTTAAAACTAATTCCTGGGCCCTAATCCTTGGAGATTCTTATGACTATTAGGATTTTTGGTGTGTTTCCGTCTGATCTTATCTTTAGAAGCTTAATTTAGAAACAGTGCCAGCTGTCCCATCCTGCCCTTCTTTGTTTAATACACACACTTTTCTTTGATTTCTTCATCTTTATTTTATTTTTTATTTTTTATTTTTTATTTTTTTTTCTTCTTCATCTTTATTTTAATGATTGCCTGGAGTTTCGTAAAATGGCAGATCAGTTTGACTCCTGCCACCTCTCACTGACAGATCAGTGGTTCTCCAGGACACTGAATGGAGACTCTAAAGGTACATTTGAATTGAGTTGGAAGGAGGGACACTATTGAGAACAGTTTGCCTTGAGTTTATACAAGACGTGAGTGGATTGGCTCTGGTATTTTTTTTTGTGTGGTACTTGTTTTTTTGTTGTTTTGTTTTGGTCATGTCTAACTTTTCTGTTGGACATTTTTTATTTAACCGATGACCCAACATTGCACAGCATTAAACATGTTTTTTTTTTTTTTTTCCAGATTTAGAATTATTTACTCAAATTTTAAAGTGAGTTCACTGGATTAAATCTAGATTGACATTTTATGGTTTTTGATTCATACAACTAAGACGTTTTCCAAAAGGGAAAATTTGAAAGGGTAGGATTAAAACAATCGAAAATGGGTAACAATGCTAAATTAGGACCAGCAACAGGGAAGTAGAGTGCTAGTTTTAGCATGCCCTTGATACAGGTGGGTGTTATTTATATTTAATGTTCATGGAATAAGGGGAAGAGAGTGTTTATTTTACCTTGAGTTCTGAATATTAAGGCTATTATTCTGGTTTTTTTCTTATATATTATTAGTCCTGTCTTTCACTCATTTATAAAGTGGTCTTACTGATTTATAAAAATGCTTTATAAAAAGGGTACTGACTCATCTATGTCACATATGATGCCTATGTTTTCCTTCATCTTCTCTTTGCCTTTTTTTGTTTTGATAGCTGAATGTTTATTTTTCTGTAGTATTCTCTTGATATTTTATCTTTTTCTTAATAGTTAGATAACCATTTTGATTCTCTTTTAATACAGTAGATATTTAATTTGCTATAATTTAATGTGGGCCAAAATAGGTTTTTATTTCAAAAAAACTGGTTATCTTTCAGCCCACTTATTACATGTTCAAACCTCATTCCCCATTTTTGTGGTACTTCTTCTGTATGTCTGCTTATTGACCTGTACTATTATGTATTCTTGAGTCAGTATACATGTATACATATGTGTATGTCTGTTTGTTTTTGTTTTTTGTAATGAAGTAAAGTTGATAAGCAATGTTATATTGGTTTCAGGTGTACAACATTGATTAGACAGTTCTGTCTGTATTACTCAGTCCTCACCACAATCAGCGTAGCTGCCATCTGTCACCATACTACTTTATTACAATATTATTTACTGTTTTCTGTGCTGTACTTTTCATCTCTGTGACTGTTTTAGAAGTGGAAGTGTGTACTTCTTAATCCCCTTTATCTATTTGGCTTATTCCTCCTCCGATCTCCCATCTGGCAACTACTAGTTCTCTGTATTTAAGAGTCGTTTTGTTTGTTTGTTTTATTTAATTAATGCTTATTGGGGCTCGTATTTCCACCAAGTCCTTGCCTCTTAAGTACCATCCGACTCAGAATTCTTTGGTTATCTCACTCATGTGTTTTCCCTCCCATATTTAGAATTTTCAGTAGGTCCGTTCACCAGTTTTCAAGGGATTTTCATAAAGTTTTGTTAAATCAGCAAAATGTAAAAATATCTGCTTTCTTTGTACTATAAATTCTTTTTTAGAAAGGATATTTAACCTGTTTATATTCCTTATAAGAATGGAATTGCACTAATTCCCCCCCCCCCCCATTTTAAGTTTGGTTTAATATTTATTCTTTCTGTGAATAAAAGAAAACTTTCCCTTTTTCATTTATTTTGTCTTTATGATTTCCTTAATGAATCTTTTCCTTCCCTCCAGAGTGGGTTCAGATGGCTCCAACTCTGTTTTCTAAATTTATTCCAAACATTCTCCCTCCGGCGGTGGAATCTGAACTTTCTGAATATGCTGCTGAAGATCAGAAACTTCAAAGAGAACTTATACAGAATGGTTTTACGAGGCAAGCTTTTTATCCCCCCCCCCCCCCTTTTTGACAAAATATGTCCATTTCCTTAGTCCAGGGGTTAGGGCCAGGGTTCTTAGAATGGGAAAGAGCCACCAGGCAATCAAGGTGATGCTGCTGGGGGAGGTGGTTAGCTGCCTGTCTTTGGAAATGGTGAAGCTAGAATTTGGTTTTAATGGAAGCTGCTCTTCACTAAAAATGGATTTGGAAGAAAGGAGTTCTCATTGGGTGGTTAGTTAGGCTGGGAAGTCTACAAGCACTCTTCCAGTTGTGATTCTCTACATTAGTTCTCAATGTTTGGGAAAAGATTGGTGAAATTTTATGGTTAGTTATAATGTACTTTTATGACTGATCTTATTAGCAAATGACTAGTTGATGACTAAACTAGTAAAGCAGCTTTTTGATTCTGTTTTTCATATTTCTACTTTTGCCCCAAATTCTACTTATTTCTTCTTAAAAAAGTAGACTATCTCTTTAGATATGTTCAGAAAATTTGCCTTGCTTGCTTGGTTTTGACTGTGTGTGTGTGTGTGTGTGTGTGTGTGTGTGTGTATTTGGCTGACTTTTCTAAAATTTGCAATTCGGTATCCTAGCTGTATCCCAGAAAATCTTGCAAAGTATATATTTTCTTTTCTTTTTTTTTAAAAAAGATTTTATTTATTCATTTATTTATGAGAGACACAAAGAGAGAGAGAGGCAGAGACACAGGCAGAGGGAGAAGCAGGCTCCATGCAGGGAGCCCGACATGGGACTTGATCCCGGGTCTCCAGGATCACGCCCTAGGCCGAAGGTGGCGCTAAACCACTGAGCCACTTGTGCTGCCCACAAAGTGTATATTTTCAACTGAAATAGATTATGCTATGGGAAAACACCCAATTGTGTCACCAAATCATTGAAGGATGCAGTAAGGCCTTTTATTTTCATAATCCTTACTCTTAGCGCTTTTACATATCTTCTCTTATTTGAATTCCTTACATTAAAGGAAGAAAGTTATGGAAAGTTTAGACACCTGAGTTTCTCCCTGAGGTATCACAAATAATAGGCTGAACATTGACTTGCTTATCTGACTAGGGCTGTGGATGAACAATCTCTTTTATAGATTCTGAGGTCAAGCTAAATCTCAGAGTATCAGTCTTGAGCAAGATCGTTTTTTATTGTGTCTAGTCTCAGCCCAGGTCAAGAAAGAAAGCAGAAAATCTCTTCTCTGCAGCCTTACGCCTTGGTATTTATTCCCATTTTGTCCTGGTGCCATCCGTATTCCTGTAAGAATGGGGGCACTGAGTAGTCCACGGGTCATTTACCTACTCACTGGCAGCTCACATGGGAAAGACTCACGGAAGCTGTGTAGGTCCATCTAGTAGGCCTGACTTTCTTGGGTCAAGTTAAGGGAAGGCAAAGCCATAGAAAATACTGGAAAGTAGGCAGCTGATTATTCTCCCTGAAGCCCAGTGTTAGGTGTTCTCTGATATTAATTGCAGTATTTCTAATAGCAGAATTACTTTCATTCCAGACTGAGGCAGTTTAATGCCATAGTAATTTTACTTATTTTTGAAGTGCTGTTACATTCATGTGGTTCAAAAGTCATGATATAGAAAGTATACATTATGATTCTTTTCACTGCTGCTTTTTCATAGAAAGATACAAGCAGATACAATATATGTTCTTACTTGTACTCCTTCCTTACTCATTCTATTGTGTAGATAGAACTTTTTTTAACCAGTCCCCTGTGGATTGGCAACTTGAATTATTTCCTATCCTGCTGTGACAGAGAATGCTGGGATAAATACCCTGTAGGTGCATAATTTTGTACCCCTTGCAGGTCTGTCTAGAGAGTAAATTCCCATAAGTGAGATTTTTGAGTCAAGAGTAAATGTAGTTGTAACTTTGATTAATGTCACCAAATTGCTCTTCTACAGGGCATTATGCCAATTTGCACATCCAGTAGCAGTTTGGAAGTCCTCTCCATGGCCTTGCTGTAAGAGAATGTTACGCTTGTAGATTTTCACTGGTCTGGCAGGTGAAAAATAATTTCTCAGAGTTGTTTTAATTTGCATTTCTTTTACTATGAATGAGGCTGAGAATATTATCAGCTTTGTATTTCTTTTTCTGTAAACTGCCTGTTTATGCCCTTTGCTCACTTTTCTGTTTGTTAGCCTTTTTTTTTCTTGAATTCTAGCCTTTTCTCTTGAATTTTCTAGCTGTGTCTGTGGTGAGAGATTGATTCTCTGGCCAAGATAAGATAGTTAATTTTCTCAGTTTGTCTATGACTTTGTTTATGGTTGTTTTTTTGTTTTATTTTAAGTCATGGAGAAGTTTTTTATTTTTGTGTAACTTTATCAGATTTTTTTCTTTAGGGCTTAAGGATTTTGAATTATAGTTAAAAGTTTTTTCTTAATTAAATGCAAAATAATTTGAGTATACCTTTTATGGCTTTCTCTAGGCTTACCATAATGAAGTCTTTTATGCTTTTATTCATGTTTTTATTTGAATGTTTGCTTTTAATTTTAGAAGTGGGTTTATTGATGCCTTTAAAAAGTAAGCAGCCTTCCGAAAACTTATTTCTGTGAGGCAATATATGAAGATAGCTCTTGTGGATTTTTCTGAACACCTTGAATTCACCTTCCAGAACAGTGTGGAACTGTGTAAACATATCCAGAGATATTTTCCTAACCCTAATTTTGGAACTGGAAGAAGAGAACAGAGTGCAGGGCTGCATAGTGTATAGTAGTTCTTAAAATTTGCTTGGGATGAATGAGTAACTGACTCCATAAATAGGCTCGTGGAACATTGATACATGGCACCCTTCTGCCAAGGCCAGGTTGGTCATATTCAGGGAAGTACCTTGGATTTTTGGTGTAAATTGGAATTCTCTCGCTGGAATTCTTTCATACAACTTCTGCCTGAAATTTAAACATTAGTATTCCTAGAGGTGATAAGGTTAAACTGTTTTTTTTTTTTTTTTAAAGATTTTATTTATTTATTCATAGACACAGAGAGAGAGAGAGAGGCAGAGACACAGGCAGAGGGAGAAGCAGGCTCCATGCAGGGAGCCTGATGTGGGACTTGATCCCTGGTCTCCAGGATCACACCCCAGACTGCAGGCGGCGCCAAACCGCTGTGCCACCGGGGCTGCCCTAAACTGTTTTATTGTATAAATCAAAATGGGCCATTTCTAGAATTTCTGAGTTAACATATTATACATTCACTGTGAGGATTAAAGTCTGTCGCACAAATTATTTAGGCGGGTACTTTGCACATTGTCGGTCCTGCCTTACCTGACATTCTAGGACTTAGTCCATTCCACTGCTGAGCTGGCCCAGAACTGTCAGAAAGGATGTGCACACACCATGTACTTAGCAGCCAAGAGAAAGTTGCCTGCACTTCCAGCTCTTGTGTAAGGGCCTTCCGTATTCGGCACTGCCAGACTTGATGCTGTCTTGATTATTTGACCAGGATTGTTTTGGAAGAAATGGTGCCCACTGATGCAGAAAACCATGAGAATATAGTACAGGCTATCTAACAAGAATTCTGTTATTGGCTCTCCCAATTGAGCATTTTATGGTTTATGTCTAACCAGTCACATGATTCCTGTTTAGCTTGGCAGACTGGTTTTTTTCATTTAAGACTGTGTTCTGTTTACGTGGTATAGTCCTGAAAGGTAGCACCCAGCTTTGATGTAGATGGCACCGAATGTCTTCAGAGTGTTTTGAAATGATGTGAATGTTGTCAATTATATCCTTAGTTGCGGTTAATGGGCATTTGTCATTTGAACTGAAGTTTATGTGCAACATCTTTAGGTACATGGAAATATACTTACTTCTAAGCTAGAATTAACATATAAGCTAAAAGCAGTATTTTGTTATCAGTTACATGTGTAATTCAATTGATTATTGGAGGGCGGGGGAGTGCAAGTTGGTGTCTGAGATTACATTATGGAGGAAAGCTTGTTTGGGAACTTCTAACATGCATGCCCTCAGATGGAACATTCTCTTTCAAACCAGCCTATGGGCCTCTTCAAAGCTTGTACCAAATAGCTTTTAAAGGCAAGTATTTTGCAGGGTAATTGCTACTTGGATTTCTGGAACAAAATAGAACTTTATAGGGATATTGTTATCTTTTAGCTTAGAGGGTCACTCTAGAATTGGCACTTTTTCATTAAGTAACAGGTCCCGTTTTGAGGGCAGCCATAGCTTTCCAGACTTGGGACATTAGGTCATATTTTTGGCAGTCTCTAGCTATATCATATTTATATTCTCTCTCTCCGTCTTCTGTTGTTTTCACGTCTGTATTTTTCTTCTATTACTTTTGCACGTTCAGTTTTTATTTAACCTTTCAGGGGTGGGAATGAAGATTTTCTGTAGAAGTTGAGATTCTGGAAATAAAATCCTATGTCTACCTTTTTGACCAGCATTAATTTATTTGTTTCAGAATATTTGGTGAATAGTGCTGTGATGGTACTCATATAAGATAATATGTAAGTGTAAATAATAATAATACAGGATACCAGCTGGTTTTGTAGGCATAGCGTTAACAGGAGAGGTGTTTAAAAAGTAGTGTTAAGGCACATGTGTTGAGACTTCCGTAGGCTGCCTAAGGCTGGTGCATACCAAATGTGGTGCATGTTTTTATCTAAATGCCCAGCCTAGAGAAGACGCGTCAGAGGCCATTGGGTATTTTCTCTTCCTGCTGACCATTGAGACTCCTCACCTCACCCAGCAAGAGGTTTCTGTCATGGTCTTGAACACAGCCAGAGAAGGGGAGTGGGAAACTTTGCTAATCTAGAAGATCACTCCAAAGCATGAAATAATTACTTGGGCTAGCATCTTCATAGTCTGTCTCTAGAGGCCTTTTATGAATTTTTCACTGATTTGTAAAATCAGTAAATATTTATTTTCTGCTAGATACTGTTCTAGGTACTGGGTAGACACGACTGCAAAGTTCCTGTTTTTATGGAGCTTATGTTCTAATGTTGGGAGATAAATAACAAACATGTAAATAAATTATTTCAAATAGTAAAACGTGCTGTGAAGAAATTGAAACAGAGCATGGGATAAAGAGTGAGTGAATGACCAGGGCATGTATGATGGGCTGATCCAGCTAACTGGAACATGAAATGTCTTCTGAGAGGGAGAATTCCAGTGAGTGATAAGTAGACTGCCACATGGCTAACTGGTGGTAAGAGTGCTACAGGCAGAGAAGATGGGAAGTAAGAAAGTGATGGCATGTCCTAGGGTGAAAGGAAAGCCAGCATGACTGACATAGTGAATAGAGGTATAAAATGAGGGTAGAGAGGCAAAAGCCATGTCTCACAGGACTGGGAAAATGAATTTGAATTGATTTTTAACTGTGATGGAAAGCCACTGAAGGACTTTAATCAGAAGCATGAAATAATCTTATTTATGCTTTTACATAAGATTGCTCTAGCTATGGTCCGGACTAATAATAAGACTTGGAGATGTGTAGGGAAGGGATGATAGCGGCGTGAATTGGGAGCGTAGCCATGTAGTTGATGGGGAGTGTTTGATTTTGGATTATGTTTTGCTACAGAGTGCTCTAGAGTGAGAGGAAGAAAGAAATCAAGAATAAGTAGGATTTTGGTGTGAGTAATTCGTGGCTAGAGGTGCCATTTGTTGAGGAAGACTGAAAGAATGGGGATGGAGTGGAGTCAGATTGCATTCTGGTCACAGTAAACTGGCAGCATTTATCAATCTTCCAAGTGACAGTGGTGATGAGATAGTTGGACCCACAAGTCTGAAGTGTAGGGAAGAAATCAGAGCTGGAGACAGAAATCTGGAAGTCATTGGCATATGGATAGTATTTCAAGTCACAGGACTGGTATGATCGCTGTCCTAGACTAAGGAAAATAGATAGACGGAGAAGAAACAGTGGCCAAGCACAGTATTGAGTGGAGCCAGAAGTGTTTCAGGAAAGAGGAGATGAACTGTGTAGAAGCTACTAAGGGACCGAGCAAGAAAAAGCTAGCAAATTAGTTATTACTCATTACTTGAGCATTTTAGTGATTTGCATGGATTATTGTCTGAGAAACTGGAGAGACAAAACTAGGATTTACAGGCAGCCTAGGACCTAATCAGGACCTCTATTTTCCTTATCTGTAAAGTGGAACTAGAACTTCCTATCGAAGATGAACTGCTTAATACATGTGAAGATTCATGTTTTTCCACCTGTAGGAAAGGTATATATATTATATACATAAAGATTCTGAGATTTTTCAAAAGCTGTAAGTAGCATTTGGTCTTATAATGAGGCTTTCTTGGAGGAGGGTCACCTGGGTGGTTTAGTTGGTTGAACGTCCGATTCATGTTCTCAGCTGAGGTCTTGATCCTTGAGGTTGTGAATTCAAGCCCCATGTTGGGCTTCACACTGGGTGTGGAGCTACTTAAGAGAAGGGTGTTTGGGGGGAACATTTTGGATTATCCTGTATTTCATATCTGAAATTTGTTCTAGCATATGCAGGTCACTAGGGATGTTGGTAGCAGAATCCAGATTTATCTTTAAAGACGTTTTTAGCCTCAACCTGCTTCTAAAACCCAGTGTAAGCCTTTTTATAGATAACCCTTCCTTCGTTTAATAGCTTTCTATATTTAAAAGGCAGCACCCTTTAGATAAGAATATTCTGCTTATAAATGACCGTACTACTATTTAAGTTTAATGTCTGTTTTAAGATAGTTGTTAGAATTGAAATACCTGTTTTACTTCTGTTACCAGTTCTGTCTTTTCATGTCTCCTGTTTTGGTATATGAAGATGTCCATATGTTCTGTTGATCCCCTCTTCTTTTCTCATCCCCAGAGGTGACCAGTCCCGGAAAAGAGCTGGGGATGAGTTGGCTTATAGTAAGTAATGATGTTCCTTATTATTTCTGATGGTTTTGTTATGTAAGGCAGCTTCTGGTGGTGACCGTGTGGTGAGTATAATGAAATCTATAGTCTTGTTGATGATGGCCTCATGACGCACTCTGTGTGATCAAGGCCAAGGCCAGACTGTTCACAAGCTGTGGCAGCTCTGGAGTCTAGTTGGTGGCCATGGTTTTCAGCAGCTGCCAAGAGCCTCCCAGATTCTAGAGTTTCTACTAGAAAGGGATGATGGCCCCACCTTAGTCCCTGATAACACAGCCCCTTTCACTACAGTCTTTTTTTTTTTTTTTAATCTCCTTTTGGGGTTTGAGAGAGGGGTGAGAAATAGATGTTAAATAAACAGATTCTTACCATTATCAAATGCCATCTGCTATTCATACTTTTTCCTGTTGCAATTTTTTTCCCAGACAGCTCATCAGCATGTGCAAGTTCCAGAGGGTACAGATAGTGAATGTATTGAATGTACTTTCCTTCTTGAAAAGAGGACACACTGGAGCTGCAGAGACTGTATTCAGAGCACAGTGGGGGGCCTGCAGACACTCAGGAGTCTGTTACGAAGTTGTTTTTGGAAGAGGATGTTGGACTTCTTACTTTGGTTTGTAATTTTAAAAAACAAAAAACTAACAAAAACAAAAAACAGTCAGTTGCTGCTAGACTTGGGGATGATTTTGAAATGGGACAATCTTTTAATGAGTTCATCTACAGATTCTGTGAGGAACAAGCATCTTGAAAAGTGACCATTGCTAAGGGAAATCCAGCAGCCAAACATCAGCAGCTTCCTCCAAAATTATAAGAGCAGAAGAATTTTTTTTTTTTTAAGCACTTGTTTTGTTCATTTGTGGACTTGGCACTTCAGCATATTGGCTCTACACATCAGGATCTCTTTTGCTTTAAAATCAAACAGATCATTACGATACAGTGTTTTTCACCCATTACCAAAACAACCCCCTTTTTAAAGAGTTGGTCTTTGTTTAGCATTAGAAAGTCTTGTTAAAGGAAAATGCTAACTCTCCTTCTGCTATAACTTCCCCCTTACCAGTTCACAACTTTTTTCTACTCTGTGCCTTGAGCTTTGTGCACTTTGCAACTCTGTGACCATGTTGTTCAACTCACACATGCTTCCTGAAAAAGTTTATGGTATCACAGACTAACCCCCACTAAGTGTTCAAGTTGACTTTGTAGCAGGATGCTAAGTGGGGAGATAGAAGCATGTTGCTCATTGGTCAGACTTCCCTCTGCCTCCCCATGGCATATTCGTGTTCATGTTGGGGACCAACTCTTGTAGAACATATCCATTCCCTCTGTCACTTCACATGATTTCACCAACTGCTGTAGTATTGGCATTATGCTAGTGTAGGGGTGGGCTGTGTTTTAGCACTAAAGCTCCCTTTTTAGTATCGTGGAGAAATTTCCAGTGGTGACAGCTAGTTACTGTGATGCTGTAGGAAGCAGATATGGTTGTTAAATCCAAATATAATAATTGGTGTGGGATTCCTGATCCATTTCATTTTAAATGGGTGAGATAGGTACTTTAAAAAAGTCTGCAGTCTGCATATTTTTTAGCATTATTTTCAAGTATAATAGAGAAGTAGCACTGCTGTTTCAAGCTTCCTTCCAGCTGTGACACAGCTATGTATTTTTTTTTTCTACACCCACAGTTCTGTTTAGTTTCTTTTAGTTTCTTTTAAAGCTTATTCTAGTTGTTTTTGGAAGGCAAAGAGAAATAGATGTGGCAGGTGAAAATATTTTTCTTCTCAATTTTGTTTGAATCTAAATTGAGCATATGCTTGACTTGATTTGGTGATGTCACACTATATTTACCTCTTCAGAGAACTTAGGGGCAAAACAAGATCTATCAGGGACACTGTCACACTTCTGATTGTCAGGTGTTTAAAGTTGGCCTCTGCCAATTCAGTTTGTCTTTTTTTTGGGAACAGGCTGGTTGGGAGAAATTGAAGTGTGATGATAGGAGCAAGTAAGTCATCTAATAGAAGTCTCTGTACAATTATCGTTCAGAGAAGTAAACATATAAAGGTTGTCAGATTTATTTTTTAAGTACTTATCAACCAGAGTTGGTGGATTTTGCGGAGGACTTTGAATTAACTCTATGAGCATCTTAGATTGTATCAATAAACACTGAATTACTGTAAGAATATATACAGGCTCTCACTGTGCCCTGTACAGGTTGATTTGCTACCCCAGCGACATTCTGGGGTTAAGGAAGAATTCCATTCTATCATGAAGTCCAAATTTTACTTTTTGCCATGGAATGCTTGCTGTGGGCTTATATATAACACCTGTGACTAATGTCTCTACTGAGTGGTTTTAATAATAATTCTGAAAGGAATAAAATTGGGATGTTTCTTTAAATGTGGATGAATTCTTCATTATCCTAATAATGTGCCCAAATGCTTTTTTTCTGGGAGAGTATTCTTTGGCCAACAATGGAACTTTCTCTATAAAAGCACTGTATTATGTTGTGAATTGGCATTAAAATCTTCATATGCTTTTGCATTATTAAGTTAATGGAGAAATATTTCATACTGTCTTTTTATTATTATGTGTGTATTAACAAGTGGGCAAAGTTTGCAGAATTTAGCTTCTCTAAATATTTGCACAGTGACTGCAGCTCCCTCTGGGCCTGGGCTTGGCACTGCAGAGCCGTGAATGGAAGGCACTATAGAAAGAATACACACGTCCTCCTAGTGCATGAGACTTTTGTGACTCACCGTGGCCCCTTGAGGTACATTGCAGGATGAAAAACCTATTTCTTTAAGTAGAAATTGGCCTTGCTTGTTTAATTGGGTTTCTAAACAAAATTCTAAGTTTGTAGCATGAGAGGAAGTAGATCTGCCCTCCATTTTGTATTGACTAAGCCCAGTTGACCAGAAAGTATTTTCTTCTCATGTTTACTTGTATTCTTTTTGCCAGTACAGTATCTAGTTTCTCCACCTCAGTTCAATACTGGCTTTTGTGAGGCTCAAATCATTGAGGACAGAAAATTGTGCATTGATTGCCTTATTAGTCAACACGTAGTTGATTTGGCGAGCTTGATTGGTGTGTATGTGCAGCCTGAAACTAGACTCTCCAAAAGAAAGTCAGTTCAGTCCCCTTAGAGTAAAGACATGACATAGTAAATGACGATTGTTTTGAAAGACGGTACTTACTTGAAAAGTTGGCCTTACGCTCGAGTAATGGTGTCATCTCCTGTTCTCTGTGGTCACGGCTGCACCCTAGCCTGACACAAACTTCTACTTTGTTTTCTGTGGTGCAGAAAGCAAAACCTGGTATAGTGACTCTTAATCAACTAGTACTTAGGTAGAGTTAGAAGAAACACAAACTTGGATGCATGTGTTGTGCATTACTAAATTTTGTGAGAAAGTTACTTTTTTTTTCTCTTTCACAATTCTGAGGCAGTTCCTTTCCCTTTCTTTGGGGTATAGGATGAAAACTGATTGGTTAAGTGAGGTTGCAAGAGAATGGATAGATGTCCATGGCCACTAACACTGCGTGCACGTCTCCAGTGCTACAGCCCCTAAAGCTGCCACTCCCCTTGCTATATATGCCATGCTTTCTGTCGGGTTGCAAATTTGCACACATGAAGAATTCCTCAGGAAGAGTTTGCACATGCATCGCCTTGCAATATTCTGTACTGACCGAACAGGGGATTTGAAGGTTTTTCAGCACAAAAGGAGAACTTCAGAGTGGTGGTCTGTGCACACGTACTAGCAAAGGTAATGGTGATCTAGCAAACACGATTGGTTTCTGCAGAATAAAGTGAGCAGGAGCATTTGTATCATAGTATTTAAATAAGCCTGTTTAATCTCTAGAGTAGCCCTTCCAGATTTTGCCTTCTTTTCTTATTGAGACTGGCTATATTTTTGTCTCTGTTTTTTCTGTTTTGTGGCAGTTAATTATTTTCATGATTATTATAGAGGCAATGCCCTTGAGCTAAAATTCAGTTAATAAGCAGCTATTAAAAATAACTGAACATTGTTTTATGAACATACACTAATCTGAGATTTTAAAACTAAAAAGCAAAACAAAAAAACCTATATTAGGTATCTAGTCAGTTTGGAAGTTTTGAGTTGTATTTTTTTATGGTGTCTCATTGGACTTTAGAGTATTATGTTTACTTTAGTCCAGGTCTAAGCCTCTTGAGGGGACTATAGATTGTAAGATCTGGATGTGAATCCCTTGACCGACACCTAGAATAGGTTTATAGGACCTTTTTGGTTGTGATTGCAGTTTTCAGTAAGATTGCATAAGATGAAGTTCATGTTTATCAGAAGTTAAAATAGAAGTTATAGGAGTTCTTGGAGAAAGGGCTTTCTTGTTACTTTCATTACCTTGTTGAAATTTGCCCCAGTTTCTGGCCACCAGAATTGATGAAAGGAGACCCTGTTGTTTTTCAAAGGTAATAATTCCTGTTTTGTGCCCATCATTGATAAACCAGGTCACTGACACTTTCCCTTCTACCCTGGCCAAGACCCTATTCTGAACTTCTTTCCAGAGCCAAGTGGCACAAGTACATATATTATTTCTGCTGATGTTGATGGTGTGGCTGTGGGAGAATTCGACAAAATACTCATCAGAAGTACATTCTTAGAGGACCTCAGTATGCATTGTACCCCTGCTGGTTGGAAATTATCTTCATTTCTGGTTGGACTGCATTGTTTAGAAAAATGTTAATGGTTTATAATTCTAGGGAATTTATAGTGTGGCTCTGGGGTAAATTTTGTGGTTTGGAAAAAAATAAATATTTTGTATTGATTCTAACATGTCATTTCAATGTGGTAACGATGTACTAAATGCAATAAGATTGTAGATATTCTCTTAGAAGGGTATGTTTTGTTAAACAGATGGCAATTTAATTGCTCTCATTAGCCCTGTTTGTCAATATTACAACCATGCAATTCAGGAGAAATTATTCAAATGTGAAGTTGTGGGGAACTATGGCGGAAACAGGAATGCTTATGAATAAATGGGAAGTCAAACACAGGCAAGAGGCTCTTGCCACCCACCAACCCAGCCAGAGCAAGGATGACGCAATCAAGTCTAGTCCCTGGTGGTGCTTATTTGTTGGAAAGCATGGTGGAGCTTAGAACAGGGTGTTCTGTATACCAACTCTTTTATTCAAGAAAAACAAAATGGTGGATGAAACTCTTATTGATTGGGGATTAAAGCCACTGACTTTGGCTCTGACCTTTAACTTTTGATGGATTTGGATTCACTCCTTGTGTATTAGGGTGTATACCATCACTCAAAAACATTGTGGTTAATGAAATAAATCTTGTACAGATGTCCTTGCCTTGTTCTGTTGATACTTGGTTCACTGGAACTTTGTTATAATACAGAACATATGATTTTGCTTACAGTATATTCATAATGCCTCCTAAATGATAATGACACTCAGCACATGTCTATTCTGTGTTCTGTGAGACAGGGTGGTTGTCCATCTTGACCGCTGTACCAGTGATAAAAAAAAAATGTGTGCGTGTGTGTGTATGTATTTAATTATATACATTTAGTTACCTAGTCTGTGTATGTATGTAGCATTTATACACATATACATATATATGTCGTTTTTCTTCTTTAAACACAGGCACATTGTGGACCTTTATCAAAAGTTTCTGACTTGTGGTTTTTGCATTGATGATACCATGCTTTTAAAAAATAACCCTTTGTGGTTTCTTGCTATGGAATTAGTATTATCTCCTATGTTTTTTGAAATCTCACTTGACAGTTTTAGTTTTAGTTTTAGTCTCGCTTTGTCTTTGCGAGTGCCCTTCCTACTGTGTTCTCAGAATACTAGTTGTCATCCTCCTCTTTTTTAAAACCTAAGCTGTGTTATACTGGTACCTTCTTTTTGATTACCACACATGGCAGGATTCTGTGACTCTCTTGTCTTCTTCTCTGCATTGGAATCACTTGACAGTTTCCTCCTTCAGCTTTTTCTCTGTTTCAGCCACATAGGGAGTTATTTAAATCCTCTCCCTTCTCTTAGCAGATTTTTTTTTAACTGAGCATAAAACTTTACTAGAGTCATTTCTTTGTGTGTGTTGATATGTGTTTAATTTATTTCCTCTATTGGCTTATGTCTTCATAATCTAAAATTGTGAAACATTTTGGATTTCAAAGAACATGGTTTGGTAGAAGGAATATTGTACAGGTAATCTGAGAGCAAAAGTCTGTCATGGCTTAACTGAGTTGTCTGTTCTTTAGTAAGGTTATTTTCTCAATCTCCATCTCCCCATGTTAAGCCCTTTTCTCTCCCCAGATTACTCATCATAGAGAGCCTCTGCCTTGAGCAAGGGTTTCATTGGCTAGAAGGATAGAACAATTCTAAACTCCTTAATTATGTACCTAAGTGACTAGTAATATACCCCAAAAGATATTTAGGAAATGGCCACAACTACAAAGAGTAATAGATTAATCTACCAATATAATAGGCATCTTAAACATTTAATTAATAGATCACAAAGATGTCAAAATTCATGATGATGAAGGGCATGGAAGATTTAAAGAGCACAATTAATAAAGTAGACCTGATAGAGATATATAAAACACCCCTGCTCCCTGCTCCTTTAAATAAGAAAATAAGCATGTTTTTGCAAACCAAATCTCATATTGTATCTAAAGTATAATGGATGATGACCATATTGGATTTATCCCAGGAAGCAAATTGGTTAATATTAGAAAATCAAAAAAAAAAAAAAAGAAAGAAAAATAAAATCATTCAGTGTGACTCATCTGTTAATGGATTAAAATATGATCAGATTGTCTGTGAAAATCCTGAGTCTATAAGGCAAATTAAAAGACTTAAATTTATCAAGGTCGCTGGAACAAAATCAATATGCAGTCAATTACATTTCCATGCATCCAGCTATAAGCTGTAACATCGTAAAAATTTAAGTGTAATTAAATAACAATTTACAGTAGGAAGAAACAATATAAAGTATGTGAGAATAAATCTTAAGAGCCATGTATACCTTTTAGTGAGAAAATGATTAAAAAAAAAACAAAAACCAACACCTTCATTGACCTAAATAAATGGAGAGACTGATGGAGAAGATCATCTTGGTCTCAACTCTTTGCCCAAATTGGTTAATAGATTAATGCAACTCCAACAAAAAGTCCCAATGATTTTCACTGTGGTACTTGGCAAGCTGATCCTAGAATGTAAAGTGGATGAAACAGCCAAGGATATTCAAAACATTATTTAAAAAGAATGAAGTGTGAGGGAACTAGCACTACCAGACTTTAAAACTTACTCTAAAATGAAACAAAAAAACTCAGACATTTTAAAGAAGTTTAAAAAAAAAAATGTTAACTATCAAAATGTGATTAAAACAATGTGGAATCAGTAAAGAGATTACGAGTAAATGAACTGCTACAGAAACTGATCCACTTAGTATGAGAACTTAATTTTTAAAAGGGCAGTCGTGGCAGATTTTGAGGGAAGAATGGATTATTTAATAAATGGGGGCTTCAGTAGTTTTTCACAAATGAAAAAAGTGAATGGGACCTCTGCTTTGCACCAAGCACAGAAAGCAATCCCAGATGGATTAAAGGTTCACATAGGAAAGTTAAAGCTATAAAATTTCTAGAAGACAATGTAGAAGAATATTTTTATGACTTTGGGGAAGGGAAGGATTTTGTAAACAAAGGAGGAGGTGCAAACCAGTGAAAGATGAATAATTTGGCTACAGTGATAGTACTTTTGTTTACTGAACATTCCACAGAGTGAAAAAATAAGCCCAAGGTGGAATATGATAGAGATATTCACAATATATCTAACTTGTTAAAGAGCTATCTGCAAATCAGTAACAAAAAGAAGAGAAATGTACAAAGGTGCAAGTATTTCACAGAAGGAACAGAAATGGCCCATAATCCTGAAAAGATGGCTAATTTGATCAGTCATCAGGAAATGCACCTGTAAGTACCATTCCCTGGCCACCAAATTGGCAACCACTAAAGAAGTCAGGAAATACCAACAATTGGAGAGAATTAGAATAGCACATCTTTTTTCATCTGCTGCTGTTGGCATGTCAGTTACTGTCATTTTGGAAAACAGTATTATCTAGTTAAGTTGACCACAGATATATCTTACAGGCAAGAGGATTTACACTCAGAGAAACTCCTGTGTGGGTGTATACACCTAGGAAACGCATGGGAATGTCTCAACAGTTGATTATAATAAGGAGGAAGAGGGCCAATCCACGGTATAATGAGTAAGTGAAATCTATGGGTGCAATGGAATTCTGGAGAGCAGTGAGTATGATGTAGAGCTTTGCACATCATAGGTGAATCTCAGAAATCCTGTTAAGGACATCAGAATGATTCATGATTAGTAAAACTAAAGGAAAATTAACACCTCAGATCATGATTTCCTTAGGGGCGGGGTAGAAGGAAAGCAGAGAGGAACATAGGCTTATAAGCACTTGATAATAGGAACATTTTGATTTGACCGTTGTAAATATGTCAGTTCTTGAGTTAATATGTATATTCGGTGCAAAGCCAATCCAAATGCCAAAGAATATTTATTTTTAATATAAATTAAAAATTCATACATATGGAAGTATAACATGAAAATAGGAGGATCTTCATTGAAAGGGGAGAAAAAAGGGAACTTGCTGTACCAAAAAAATTTTTTTTCTTTCAAGTGCAATTAAATTTTTACACTTAATATAAAATTAGGCAATTCAACGGAAAAATAGTTTTAAAAATGAATTCAAATGCTTTTAAGAATTTAGAATACATTAAAGGTGGCTTTTTTGAAATAATTCCAACCATGATGGATTTTACTCAATAAAAGGTGCTGGTTTAAGTAGAGAAAATTAAATTTATTCCCATCAGACCATTCACCAAAACAAATTCCAGTTGGACTAAAATTCTGAGAATACGTTCTAAAAGAAGACAATACAGTTAATATTTGGGGGGATTGAGAAGTTTGTTCTAAGGATGTTAGCAACGGCATGAAACATTGCTGTCCAAACCAGTCACCCGAGTCATGTAGAGCACCTCCCCAGCATGTGTATATAGATATGTATATTTTTAAATTAATGTTTACGTACTATACTAATACACATAAGACAAAAATAGAAAAAAAGGTGAAAATGTTTTAAAATCTCTTTTGTGTGTATTGTAAAAATACCTTTTGCTCTTTCTAAATCTTTTTTTCTTATAGTGAGAGCTATATGATTAAAAAATGCTTCATTATTTTTGAAACTTCTAGTTTTAACATTTTGTGATAAAAATTACTTAATTTCTGGTTCTAAGGTAAGTTTATTTCAATGCTGGGTTTTAATGGCTATTGTAGCTAACAAAGCCACTTCATTTAAGATCCTGTGGATCCAAATGACTGTGCTTACCGAGAAACAATGCTCATTTTCAATTCCATCTACTAGTCTTCAAAAGTGTTTGTTGAAATCTTTATAATAAATTTCCATCTTTCTCACTGTCAGTACCTTGTTGCTCAGTTGCAAGTGTGGCATTTTTATTGTTGGTTAAGAAAAAAAATGGGTTCAAAACTTACTGAAACTCATTTTTGGGTTTCATTTCCCAAGTTTTAAGTGTGTCCTTATGAAAGTTTTTACAGATGGCAGTTTTTGGTAATACATTTTCATGAAGCCAGAAACCTGTGTAACCATTTTCAAAATGCTTTCAACTGAATTTCTTTTGGAAAAGATAGCTACTTTCTCAGTGTCAGAGTATCATTTTTACCTTAGAGGGTCAGATAAAATCTGTTCTTTTTTAAAATACCTTTTACATTGCATATTACTGACAGGCACTTGTCACCACAAGAAAGGTCGGCAAATTGCAAGCATTTGTCTTTTGCTCAATAAATAATATGTCACCTTTAAGTTTGACAATACTTTTAAGAAAACTAGCAACCTTTTTTAGGATTTAAATTTCCCCATATTATGAAATACTATAAGCGTGCTCTTATGTAAGATAAAATCCGGGAGTCCAGTTGCCTTGATGAGGCACACAAACTACTATGTTCTCCATGAGGATGGCACCATTGTCAATGCCTCCGCATTGTGGAGCTCTGGCTGCTTCTTGCAACAGACCTCACGTTTTCTGCGTGCTCCCTAACCACTTACATGTGCACTGTGTTTATGAAGTTTGGGTAAAGCTCCTTTACTCTTAAAAATGTATATAGCTCATGTTATCTTCCTGTACCTCCGTGGATCATCTCGCTTATTACTTCAGAGACCACGAGCTTAAAATTAAGGGAGTTAAATTAGCTCACAGAAGTCCTAAGATTGGACAGCTCCAGGGTTGATAAATACAGCACCTCATTCACATCATCAGGGAGGCAGGTCTCGTCCAGCCTCAGGTTAGCTTCATTCTGTAATTGCACGCCTCAGGGTCTTCACTTGGCTGCTACGGCTGCCAGACACGAGGCCAGCCACTCGAGAAGACCTTGTTCTCCAGGTATTTTTTTCCCATAGGAAAAATTGGGATACATAGACATCCCCAAACTAATAACTGGGAAGGAGACTGGGACTACCACAGTAGACTTAAATAGGTCTCGCCTCTGGGGCTGTGGCTGGCCTCAAGGAAGATGGACCCTGAACTGAGCCAGGTCCCTGCCAGGAAGCGGAAGAGAAGAACGGCCGCTGGCAGTTGTTAGGTACTGGGATGTCCTGCACAGGGCAATGACTACTGCTACTCGGGAGCCTCTGGGAGATGCTAAAAGCAACCCTTCTGATTCTACATCAACTTTGTTTTCCACACAAGTACACAAGTGCCAACGTGTACCACCTCTTGTTCAGAATGAACTGATGTACTCTTGCTTCAAAGTCATGATGGTCCAAATCCAGAATCCATTACCAACAAGAATATAGGCATGCCCCTGGCTGGAATAGCCCAGAAACTAACAAAAAGCCAAAAAGAGCTTGAGCTAGCTGAACGTAGGCCCAAGAAAACCATGTCTCTGGCTGGGGAAAGTTCTCTCTTGGGTATGACTGGTTTCACCCATAACAAAGCCAGTTAGGGTGATAGTATTTAACAAGGTAAAGGTGAGATGGCATCAGGGAATAAAAGTAGGGCTATGTTAGTTGAGCTGGTGTTTGGTAAACACATTTATCAATGAAAAGATGGCTCAGTGTAGAAGAGGGAAAGGAAATAGATGTGAACCAAGCACCTACTTTATGGTAATGGTTGCAGTTTACCAGCTATCTGCCTGTATGGCCGGTGCTTCGTGGAGCATGAGGGAGTTATTAGCCCCATTCTACAGAAGTGTGGTAGGCAGCTTCTAACATGACCCTCAGTGATCCTCACCGCCTGGTATACATTCACCCAGTATGAGCTGGACCTCATAATGACTCACTTCTAATCCAACAAGTGATGGGTGCCACCTCTGTGATTAGTTTACAAAAGACTGTGACCTCTGTCTTACAGGTGTGCACTCCATTGCAAAGGCCTACATGGCAAGGAACTGAGTGTAGCATCAGGCCAACAGCTAGCAAAGAAGTGAGCCCACAAGGAACCAAATTCTACCAACTACTGAGTGAACTTGGAAGTGGATCTTGCCCCACTTGAACCCTGAGATGATTTTCCACCCTAGCCAACACCTTGATTACCACCTCGTGAGAGATACTGATGCAAAGAGCTTAGCTAAGCCGTGCCCAGATTCCTGAGCCATGGAAACGATGAGATATGTGCAGTGTTTTAAGCCACTAAGTTTTGGACCACTGCAACATCCCTTCCCTGCACGTGTCTGCCTCTCTGGTGCTTTGTTAGGTGGAGCTGAGGACACCCTATAAAAAGAGGTCAGGAGTGTGGGTTTGTCCTGCAGGGCCTACGTGAAGGTGGTCAAAGCCCACAGCTGTAGGAGGATTCTTGTAGGGCTGGAAACTGGGGCTTCTGCAGGCAGGGTCTGGCCTGAGTGACCATGCAGAAGCCAGCGCCCCCCACCCTGGCCCCCTCACAGGGGCACCTGTCATGGCTTCACTGTTTTCCATGTCAGAAGTCCTGGGTTTCCCAAGTACTGTGTCTCTGTGGGCAAGGTTGCTCTCCATGTGGCTGCTGCCTCATTTTCCTGATCTTCTAGGCCAGGAGCACATAATTCTCAATGGGGCCAGCCACTCAGGCAGCACCATCAGTTGGCATGAGGTCCAGTGGAGCTCTTGGGAAGCGAGAGATTTCAGGTGTGGGCTCCTTCACGGGCTGTGGTGTCCATAAGCCCAAGAACGCCTCTTGGAATATTGCTTGAGTACTTCCTGCTCCTCCAGGTACTTCATCTGTCCACTTAGGTAACCTGTACCCCCTGATAGGATGCAGAGAAGGACACTTCACACCTCTGATGTTTTCTCCAAAGTCCATGACCTCAGTCTACACACGAGAACGCCAGACAAATCCCAAGTGAGGGGCTTTCTGCAGCTCCCTCGTCAAAGGTGTCAAGGTCATGAAAAATGAGGGAAGACCAAAAAATCTGTCACAGATTAAGGTGACTCTGGAGGCATGGCGACTAAACATAATGTGGGATCCGGGATTGAAAAAGGACATTTGTGGAAAAGCTGGGAGAACTCTGAGTAAAACCTGCGGCTTAGTTAATAGTGTGGTACCAACGATTTCCTAATTTTGATAAACCAAACATAAGGTTTTAACCCTCTGAGAAGCTGGGGGAAGGATTACAGAAACTCTCTGTACTAACTTTGCAACTCTTCCATAAATCAAAAACTATTTCCCAAAAAAGAGTTTTTAATAACTCCCATGGGTTCTAAAGGGATATGAAAGAACAATTCTCAAGGAATCTGAGCTTCAAATTCCTCTTTCAGAAGCCACGCAGGGAGCCGCATGATCCCAGTGCGCACGTGGCTGTGGGGCCTGATGGCTGATCTCCAAGCTCCACCATGAACAATCTGCTTTGAGATGACCTCAGTGTTTGTCTTCAAATCAAAGGGTCTGAGCCTAACAAGAGTTGTGTTTTGTTCCTCCTGTCCTCTTGCTGGTGTCGACAATATATTTTTGGCTCCCAATCAAGGATTGGAGAATTGGATTGATGTTGGTACTACCAGCTTAGCTTTAGCTAAAACAACATGGTAACCCATCAACCCATCAGAGGAAGCTTTGAAAGAGGGGCAGTCGAAGTCCTTGGCGCTTAGGTCTCCTGTAGCTGGGGGGTCTTCCCTGAGCATTCGGGGGTGGGGGTGGGGGTGGCGTGTTCCTCTCTTCTGGGTTACTCACACCCTCTGCTTTCAGGCTTTCCAAGGATAACCTGGGTTTAGTCAGATACCCCCCACGCCCCACAGACCTGGAGTTCTCCAGCTGACCCAAGGTGGCAGCGTGAGGTGGGGAGGTGCTTCAGAAGCACACACTCAGCAAGAAGGTTAAAGACCCCAGCCCCTCATGCAGATACAGGCGAGGAGATCAAATTGAGGAAAGCAGATTCTTCCACTGGGGGCGCTATCTCAGCAGGGGTACAGGGGAGCCTTGGAGAGAAAAAATGGGAACATTCAAGTGAGAGGCAGGTGCTCCAGTGAAGGTTGGATGTAAAAGCATTTAAAAAAAAATATTTATTTGAGATAGAATGCACCAGTGCTGGGTGGGGCGGGGAGGAAGAGAGAACCTCAAGCAGACTCCTCTGTTGAGCATGGAGCCCCACCTGGAGCTCGATCTCACGACCCTGAGATCGTGACCTGAGCAGAAATCAAGAGTCAGTCGCTTAACTGATGAGCCATCCAGGCGCCCCAGATATAAAGGCATTTTTAAGAGCTGAGACTAAAAAAAAAAAAAAAAAAAAAAAAAAAAGAGCTGAGACTGCCAGTCACATCAGGCCATTCTGGGCCAGGGCCCCACAGGGAGCCATCATGGCCCAGAGACACAGGGTGGGGGATGCAGGGCTTGAGACTCAGGTAAGGGGAGCAAGTGGCAGAGCTGGGACTCTGACCAGGACCTCGGAGAGGCAGCGTGGTGCAGTTGAAAGAATATACACAGAGGTGCATTGGGCCCGCTAGCTCCTGGCCTATGACTGGTGTGTCCCTGTGCAGGTCACTTCAGTTCTCTGAATCTCGGTTTCTCCTGCCATAAAGCCGGAGGGCTCAAGCTTTCA
Source organism: Canis lupus dingo (assembly GCF_003254725.2). Classification (NCBI taxonomy): domain Eukaryota; kingdom Metazoa; phylum Chordata; class Mammalia; order Carnivora; family Canidae; genus Canis; species Canis lupus. Next base: position 29,172,380 of record NC_064270.1, on the reverse strand, counting down.
TTTTTGCCATGGCTCAGATGCTTCTTATCCTTCAGTTCTCAGGATAACAACTACCACCGGGGTTACTCCACTGTTCTATCACCGAGTGTGGGCTGTGTGCCGGGCACTGTGTCAAGCACCCTGTGCATCATCTCAATGATGGCCACAGCAGCCACATTTTCTGGTGACAAAGCTGGTGCTCACAGATGTGAAGTGACCTGTCCAAGGTCACCTGCTGGTGACATAGCAGCTGGTCCTCAACGATCACACACAGGATGGTGTAAAGGGCTGCAAGATGTAACCAGAACACAGCCAGGCAAGGGCAGTAGGTGCTCACTTGCTTCCTTGTGGGGGCCGTGCTCCTCGATGGCTCAGCTGTCCTGGATGGCGGAGGTGTCCAAGGGGCACGAACTCGGCCTCCTGTCTTTGGTGCTGTGCCCTCCGCCTGCAGGCTGTCTCGTGCCGGCAGCATTCTCTGCTGGCCAGTGCCTTCGGAGCTCTGGGTGGCCGATCGGCCTGCAGACAGAGCCCCCGCTGAGTGCCCCAGCCTCAGAGAAGACCAGACTTTCGGGCACACAGAAGCAGAGGTGCCCAGCAGGGGTTCACGAGTCAGCTCTCTCAGCAGAGCCAAGACTCCCGAGGCTAAACTGATTGCCCTGCCAGCACAGCCAGAAATCGCAAAATTGAGCGGCTGATTATTATTTGCTCTTTGGAGGGAGAGAGATCTAAGCCAAGGTCAAACACACGCAGGGGAGACTGAACCCTGTTGTAGGGAGAGCCCGGCTTAGAACCTGGAGCAGATTTTTGGCTGCACCAGTAATTCACCAGGCAAGTCGCTGAACCACTCTGACCTCCAGTCTCTCCAACTATAAAACAAAAAATTGGCCCACGGTGGTGACCATCATTGTTTGGATTTTCTGCCCTTCCATTTCCCTTCTTCCTGTAGTTCACTTCGGGGGATTGCTTCTCCTGTTCCCCACAGTCTTGGGGGCACTGCTGGTGAAGCGCTGGGTGGGCAGGTAACGCGAGCCACTCGGGCTTTCTTCCCTGAGTTGGGATGGTGTGTGGTGCAATCTGAAGCTGAAATGGGCAGGAGCCAACCTTTGCCAAGAGCAGAGACAGCAGGGACTGGGTGGGGGTCCTGCCGCTGAGATCCCGGGGGTGGGGGGCAGGGGCAGGGGCTCTAGTGCTTGGCTCTCGGCACTCCTTTCACCTGGTGACCACCCTCCCTGTGCCCACTGTGCCCTTCCCCCATCTTAAGGGGTGGCAGCCAGTGACCGTGCTTGCAGCCCCGGTGCCCTGGCTTAGACCCCCCCTCCCTTGAAGATTTCTTGTGCGAGATCCCTTCCCCATAGGGAGGACTTTGTTACCCACTTTGCAGCTTTTCTGAAACAAGGTGGCGGACAGATACATTAACACGTCTAAGGAGCACCTGGGAGGCTCAGCGGTTGAGCAGCTGCCTTCATCACAGGGCGTGATCCTGGGGTCGCGGGATCGAGTCCCGCATCAGGCTCCCCGCATGGAGCCTGCTTCTCCCTCTGCCTGTGTCTCTCATGAATAAATAAAATCTTAAAAAAAAAAAAACAAACACCCGAACCACGCTTAAAATACAGAGACGATGATATCCTCCTCTGCATCTTCTCTCTGGGGAGTAAAGGGCGCCGTTATAGTGCATCCAGGAGGGAGTCACCAGGCTGCGGTCCCTGCTTTCCGACCGCAAAGCACCTCCGGCCGCCGCTCTCCTCCCGCTGATTATTTGTAAATTGCTTTTGCCCTGGTGCCCACGGGGCCAAAACCGCGTTTCCAATCCCCAGGCAGCAGTGGGCGTCCTTCTGCCGCCGCCCCGGGAGCTCCAGGGGGACCTGCCACCATCGGGGCTCGGGGCGCGGGGCACCTCCTGGGAGAGCCGGAGCCAGGTGGGCCTGGAGGGAGGGGACGCGCCAAGGGGGCTCTAACAGCGGGGGGTGCCTCATTAGCCACCACGTGGCACCTGGAAGGAGCCCCCCGGAGCTCGGCAGCCCGCTGCAGGCCTCAGTTTCCATCTCTAAACAAGGTCATTCCGGGGAACAGCCCAGCGGGCAAATCTTCTTGTCCCAAGCCGTGCATCGGGCATTTTCACGGGGTGTCACGTACCCTCGGCCCTGCTGTTCTCCACGTGAGGTTCGGTCCGGGGCCCCGTGCAGGGCTGTGTGAGCCCAGGGGGGCTTCTGTTGCGCTGCGGTCCTGGGGAGTCAGCGGGCCATAACTCCAGGCCTCCCCGCACCAGCCCCGGGCCAGCGCCCCTCCACCTGCTCCGGCCGTGCACCTGCGCCTGGCCCGGCGGCACCCGCGCAGAGGGGGTGCCTTGGAGGGGTGATGTCGCAGCGCTGTGTGGCACCCGTCATGTGTCCCCTGCCCCCTGGCGGGACGCAGCTGGTGCTGTGCTGGCTGCAGTGGGGTTCGCTTCCTGACGCTTGGTGCAGGCTGCCGGTTAACAGCTCTGCTCTTTGGAGGCAGGCGGATGTCAGGGCTGCCTCGCAGGGCAGGGTTGCTGGGGGCCGCTGCTCCCCCATCCGCACCGGGGGCTCAGACTGGAGGTGGGGCTAGTGGTGGTCCCCTGAAAAGCAGGGAGTGTGCGTGGCTTCTTCCCTTTAATGGAAAGTCATTATCACACGCCAGAGAGCGAGAGCAGTTAGGATCACACTGTCTAGCCAAAGTCCACTATTCAAGTTGCTTTTTAACTTTCTCTTCTTTGGGCTAAAATTAGATGCCTGTTTTCCTTCAACTCAATAAGCAGCCACCGAGCAGCCCCCACGGATTAGATTAGGCGGTCTCCATGGTAATCGATGCGTCTACACATCTTATTAGACCCATACCTAAGCTGTGGTCCCAGAATGGAAGTCCTTGGGTAAAAACAGTAGCTTTCAATTATTGCGTCTGTTGTCAGGCTGTGAGCCAAGCACTTTGTATACACGATGGGATTTGATCCCTAAAAGAGTCCCATGAGGGGCCCCACTAGCGTTTTCAGTCCCATTTTACAGAGGGGTAAGTGGGTTTCAGAGAAATTCAGTAACCCAGCTGACGTCCCTCAGCTACCAGAGAATAGAGATGTGGTCCAACCTGGGTCTGTCCCTAGAGCCTGTGCCTAGTCCTGGCCCACACTGCAGACCCCAGAGTGGGAATGGGGCTCTGAGCCACCTCAGCTTTTCAGGATGCTTCACAGGAACCAATCATTCCCCCTCACCCCCCTGCCCCGAAAATGCTGTGGGAGCTGGCTCGCTCTGCAGCTGTAACACTATGAACTCTTCATGGCCACCCTGGGAGTCTAATTTGAGTCTAATTGGCCCTGATGGGCAGTTAAAGATGTGATTAATGAAACAGAGGGTGAGTTAGCACTTAACTGCATGTGGGCAGGCAGCCTGGAGTCTGGGGAAGCTGGGAGCCGGGGAAGGAGGTGATGGAAGGACGTGGGATGTTCGGTCTGGGAGCTCCTGTGTTGCCCTCCGCCCCCTTGTTTGCACAGAAACAGGGAGAAATGACAGAGGGAGGCAGGGAACCAGAAGGTGACCCGAGAGGCAAACACAGCTGAGCAGCCTGGGTCATCTCGGGCTCCCCCAACAGCTACCCCAGGAAGGAGGTCTGGCCCAGATGGCCAGGCCCTAATCAGAGCCCCACCTGAACTGTCCCCTACACTGTCCTCTCTGCTGCCACCACCTGGCAGGGGACCCCAGACCAGTAGCTGTGCTTCTTCCCCACTGGGAAGAACCTGCCTGCCTGGCTTGCTTCTGCTCCACTGGGAAGAGGGTTGCTGGATCCCCATCCGCTCACGTGCAGCTGAGACCTATCTTGCAGCAAAAGCCCAGAGCCTTAGGTCTACCTGCCCCCCAACAAACTGAGATCTGGAACCACCTCTCTCTGCCCCCCATTCATCAGAGCTGGGCCGCAGGCCTTCTCCTGACATCACCTTGCAAGGGGTCCTTGCCAACTGGCTGCCCTCTGTCTTCTCCCTGGCAAGAAGAGGGGGTTCTGAGCTTTGGGGCACACAGATAGCACACAGGAGGCTTGCTACTCCCCTGACCTCCCCCCTCTACGAATCTGATGCTGCAAGTCTGGAGCAGGGCCCAGACACCTGCATTTCAGCCTCACATTCCAGGTGCCTTGAAGGCACGTGGGGCCCACCACATGTCGGAAGGGGACGCAGGCTTGATGGGGTCTAAGATTTGAATTTCCATGTGGTCTAATTAAAGGCTATTTCTTAGTCACCTTCAACTTTTCTCATCCAGGGCTAAAATTAGAATCCCCAATTTAGTTGACCTTTTCATTCACCTGTCACCATGTGCTGAATACCCACTCTGGTGCCAGGACCTGGGGTGGGGGGCTGACGGGGGCACACGGTGGTCCCTGTCCCCCCGCTGTAGGGTTCTCATAACAGAGCCGTTGGCCACAGCCAGGAGGAGCCAGACACTCCAATGGGGGCCCAGCATGTAGGGTACACGAGTCCTGTTTTCTGGACTTGGCGGTGCTTTTCTTCCCAAGTGTTCTGAGCTTCCCCAGACAGGGGCTTGGCCAGGGTTCCCTCCTCTCCTGCAAGCCTCGTGAGCCCTGCTGCCGCTCAGCGTGCACAGACCACGTTTCAGTGGCTGCTCAGCTCAGGGGAGCCTGTTGTCTGCTGGCCCACTTAGGGTGGTGTGACAGCCCGGCTAGCTGGGGATAGGATGGGAAGGAGTGGGGGGGGGTTGGAATTTGGAACAGAGTCCCCCAGAGCCCTCTGCAGTCAAGGGCCGTATTAATATAGATTAATGGGCATAAACAGGATTCTTGATTTCCTCAAATAAATGGATTTTGAATGGTTACTCTGGCAACGAGGCCTGGTTCCTTTTATCATCCAGGGAAGGAGATTGAGCTTGGTAGGATCCCTCCTCTTGTCCTTGTATTTCACAATCTCTGAGTTTGGGGTGGGGAGGACAGGGGGTGGCACGAGGAGGGTGTCACCCAAGGGGCTCCACTGGCCTCTTGGTATGAGGCCAGGCTCTGCAGGGAAATAAGGTGGGTCTTGTGTGGACTTTTAGGCTCCCCGAGTCCTGGGCCAGTGAGCCCATCACCAGGGGCCATGAGTGCTGGCAGCCGTGGTTCTGACATTCGAGGATGTGGAGCACTGACCCAGGATGCGTCCTGCCAAGAGGTTTTTTGGCTGCCTGGCACTGGATGGGGGGCTCTATTGGGCAGTCAGGGTCTTTATGGGGAGTCTCCCCATGCTGCCTTCTATCCTCTCTACTCTTGGGGCCCCCTATTGTGAGGAACCCCAAAGGCAAGAAGCATAGGATCTGGGGACTGCAGATATGCCAGGCAGGACCCTGGGAGCTCTGGGAAGGGGGACCCCTGGCAAGTGGCGCTGAGTGACACCAGGCCACACTACCAGCTGCTCAGAATTCTCTCTTCAGACACAACGCTGACCCAGCAGGAGCAGTGGGACCAGACTGATGTCAACGGCCCATCAGGTGGAAATCAGTCTTCCGGGGTCAGGTGCATTTCTCATCCTCACCATAGCAGCCCCCCTTTCTTGAGCACTTCCCGATCTGTTTCTGCCTCCCCAGAGCCATGTGAGGCTCAAAGAGGTTAGGTGCGAGGTGGCACAGCTGGCAGGCACAGTGCAGACCCCTGTGGTCGGGCTCCAGAACCCAAACCCGTTAAGTTAGTTGTTCCTTCCATTCTTTGTTGAGTGTCCTGTCCTTGAAACCAGGGGGAGGCCTAAAGCCTCTGAGCCTATGTCGGGGACTCCAGGGTCGGTCCCGTCCCACCCCTCTGACCCAGGACCCCAGGGAGGCTGACAGTGTCCCTTGGTCAGTATCATGCACCCACCATGTGGAGGCGAATGCCCCCCACTTCAGCTCATGGAACACGGCAGACGAATGGTCTTCAAGAGCCTCCTGTCAGGCTCAGGTGGGGAAATTGCAAGGGAAGAGCTAACCACCCTCCTCCCCTGCTCCACGCAGCCCCAGCACCCCCTGCCCTCTGAGCCAGGCCTTCAAGCAGGAAAAACAGCAGAGGCGGGCCTGGCTCCTGCAGAGGAGGGTGGATGAGGAGGGTGGATGGTCTCCTCGCCTGTCCTGGTGGAGGTTCTAAGTCTCTCCCAGGCAGCAGGTGGGCCCTCTCTCATGTCTCAGACTGGCTCTTGCTCACCCCTCCCCAGGGCAGCCTTATCCTTTGCTCAGGCGCACAGACCCACAGAAGTGCCCGGTCCGCAAGGCCGTGCAAGGAGGCAAGCTTCCACGGAGCACACTGGTGTGCGCACTGTGCCCCTTCTTCCCTCCCTCCTCCCTCTTCCTCCTACCCTCCTCCCTTCCCTCTCTCCTCTCTCCCTTCCTTGCTCCCTCTCCCATCACCTCTCTTCCTTTGACTTGACCATCTTTTTAGGCATCCTGTCTGAATGCCTTGCACACTTCTCTGCCTCATGACACCGTGCACCAGCTCGTGTGCAGCACAGTTTAAATTTGGTTTAAAAAAAATAAATTTGGTTTAACGATTCTTAGCTGCCATTCAGAACAGAAATGATTACAGACTGAAGAGCCAGATGCCATGAGGGCAGTGCTGTCCAGTACGTAGCCACTAGGTGCATGAGGCTGTTTAATTAAATGAAATTTAAATTAAATGAAACATCCCATTGCTCAGTGGTCCCAGCCACCTTTCAAGCAGTCAATAGCCACATGCCACCTAGTGGCTTCCATCTTGCAGAGGGTCTCTTGGACAGTGCTGGCCTGGAGACTGCCTGGGCGGAGAAATGATGGAAGGCTTGGGGGCCAAGGGAAACCAGGAGTGCCAACTTTCTGTGGGGGTGAGGCAAGGGACTAGGGCACCGCTGCTGAGGCTTGGCCCCTGGAGCCAAGGGGGGCTTTCGAGGAGATGCTTACCTCCTGGAACTTCAGGAGGACCACAGGTGCCAGCACCTAGCACCCACCTCTCAGAGCACCCACCTCTCCTCCTGCCCACCAGCTCTGGATGTCTGCACCCTGTCTTCTGTCTCTCTTTCTAAAAAAGGTGTACCCAGAATCTCCTCACCTTGCCTTTGTTCGCTGATAACCAATCCCATTAATTAGCTTTGGGTAATTCCTTTATATTGAAAATATGCAAACAGAAGCAAATACACACTGCACGTGCATTCTAATTCATCCCCCTCCCTACGCTGCCCTCCGCCTTGCTCAGACACCTCTTCCCTACAGGGCAGAGACCTCGGCCTCATTCCTTCCCACCGCTGCCTGGCGTCCACCGCACTGATGTATTTGGCTGAACATTGGGGTTGCTTCCTGTCTTTGCCTGGTACATAGAGGCCGCAGTGAAAGTCCTGCACGTCTGCCGTTTGGATCATGAACAAATTTATCTCTAGGATTAATTTCCAGAATTGAAATCACTGAGAAAAACAGCATGTGCATTTAAATGTGGGCTTGCTATTGCCACCTCTCCCTGCTTAGAAGGGGTAACAACCAGTTTCGACTTCTGCTGGTGTATTTGCGGCAGTCTGTCTACCCACAGCCTCTCCTACGGGTGCTACTAACTTTCCGGCTTATTCTCAGTCAGACAGGCAAACTACGGGAGCTCAGTCTAGTGTAATTTGTATTTCTCTGATACTGACCGATCTGAGCATCTTGTCACATATTTAGGAGCCGTTGTGTTTGTTTGCTTCATGGAATCAGCATTGTTTTCTTCCTGGTAATGGACTGAGGCCCAATTTTTTTCTATTGGAAAAAAATTTTTTAAATGCAGGATAGGGGCCCCTGGTGGCTCAGTGGTTGAGCATCTGTCTTTGGCTCAGGTCGTGATCCTGGAGTCCTGGGATCACATTAGGGAGCTGGTTCTCCCTCTACCTATGTCTCTGCCTCTCTCTCTGTGTGTCTTTTGTGAATAAATAAATAAAATCTTTAAAAAAAAATGCAGGATAGTGGAGAGAACAGTTAGATCAAAGCTCTAGAGCAGCAGTGTCCAACAGAACTTTATGGGAAGATGGGAATGTTCTAGAGCTGTGCCATCCTGTAGGGTCACCACCGGTCAGGTGTGTCTTTCGAGCTCTTGAAATGTGGTTGGTGCAACTGAAGGACTGAATTTTAAATTTTACTTAATTTTAGTGCATTTAAATTTAAAGGTCAAGAGCCACAGGTGGTGGGTGGCTACTGTACTGGACATCGCAGCTCTGGAGGCATTAACTACTGGCAGCCGGAGGGCCCCGTGCTCCAGGACACTCAGAACCATTCTCAGTATTTCAAGATCCTCCTGGACACAAGCTGTTTGTGCCCAGTAAGGCTGTGCAAGCTGAGGCCATGTTGATGCAGTGACTTTGAACAGAATATTAGGAGGGCAGTGGAATCAGTAGCCAAGGTTCAAATCTCAGACCCCCCCCCCCCCCACACACACACACGCTGTAGCTGTGTAGCCTTGAATGAATTACTTGATGTCTCTAAGCAGGTTTCCTAATCTGTGAAATGGGGCGGGGGCGGGTTTCACTAACATCTGCTTTTCAGCATTTGAAGATTAAAAGAGATAGTTTGGTAAAGTACCCTGGAAACCCGACAGGGCCCAGGCCCATAGGAAGTACGGACTTTTCTGGGTCGTCCTGACCACAGCTCAGTTAACGAGAGCCAAGAGGAGTCCCAGTGCTCCCAGCACCTGATGGATATTTTCTTATTCTTCTCCTAAGATTCTTAGGCATAGCTACTGTCCTTGGTCCACTTGGCAGGTAGGCACAAAGAGAAATCGACCCAGAGAGGTTAAGTAACTTGCTTCAAGTCACACAGCTAGGATGTGGCTGACCTGGGCTTCAGACTCAGGTTTAGTTGACTCCTGAGACTGCTCCACGAACCACCATGCTAAACAGTCTGTGGTTGAGGGGCTGCTTCAAAGTATATTCTCAAAGGCAGTGGCTCCCAAAGGCAGTGGCTCCATGGACCAGGAGAATCAACATCATCTCAAAAGGTGTTAGAAATGTAAATTCTTGGGCCTCACCCTAGAACAACAGAATCAGAAACTCTGGGTAGGGCCCAGCAACCTGTGTTTTAAGAAGCCTCCCAGGTTGATTCTGGGCCCCAGAGCTTGAGAAGGGTCGCTTGTGGGGCCTTCAGAATATTGGCTTTGAGTTCGACTGGGGTTCACAGCTCCTGCTCTCCCTGCTGGCCCCACACAGCTCTCCCCTCGACCAGGGTCTCCCTCTTGTCCCTTCATCTGGGGCCCTCCTCATCGACAGGAGTGTAGGCCAAGATGTGGGTGGTCACTGGGGGCTGGCCTTGCCTCTGTCCCCTCTCCTGCTGGCCCAGTTCTTGGTCGAGTACCATGAACCTGCTGTCTGCAGCAGGGCTTGCTTCTCACACTGTTATCTGCCCAGTAATTAGCCCCAAGGAAAGTGGTGTGGACAGAGTTGCTACTACTCAGCCATTTGCAAAGGGATGCATCTCTCTGGCTGATGGCTTCGTGTGACTATCAGCCTCAAGTTGAGGCTCCACAGCATGGAGCTCCCAGGCCCTCAGGGGAATGGAAGGGAGGAGGAGATGGAGAAATGTAGGCCCCAGACAGCACACGGAGCCTCGACTGCGGAGCTCATAAGTGAGGACCCTGGGCCTCACCCCAGGTCATGAACGCAGACCCTCTGGGGCTGGCACCTGCACGCTGATGGTTTTTAAAATCTCAGATGATTCTTTTTTCCATCCCAGCTTCGTTGAGATACAATTGACATACACCACTGTATAAGGTGTGCAGCGTGATGACTTGATGCACGTACATGTTGTCAAGTGATGACCACTATAAGGTTAGTTAACACATCCATCACCCCGGTTACTAGTTTTTGTTGGGGGTAGGGGGTGAGAACATTTGAGATCTACTCTCATAGCAACTTCCAAGTGTACAATCCAGTATGGTAACCACCGTCACCACGCTCTAGGCTAGATGGGCAGAACCGACTCCTCTCACCTTACAGCTGGAAGCTTGTAGCCTTTGACCACCATCTCCTTCTGCCCCCACCTCCCAGTCCCTGGCACCCCCCTCCCCCATCTACACTCTCAGTTTCTATGAGCTCAGATTTTTTTGGATTTAGCATAATGCCCTCAAGGGCCATTCATGTTGTAGCAAAACAGCAGGATTCCTTCCCTTTTTTATAGATATCTAGCTCTACCACATTTTCTTTATCTGCTGATCCACTGATGGATACTTAGATTGTTCTCGTCGTGGCTATTGTGAATAGTGCAGCGATGAGCATGGGAGTGTTGTGTCTTTTCAAGAGACTGACTTCGTGATTCTAACGTGTAGCCGAGGCTGGAAGCCATTGCTGTAAATGAGCACGTCTCGCCCTTGAACAGAGGCTGGAATATCCTGGAGACTCTGTTTCAAATGCAGGCCCTGATTCGGGGAGTGTGGAGTCGGGCCCCAGGATCTGCGTTCTCAGAAAACTCACCAATCAGTTCACCAAATGACCAATTTGTCTGCATAATCGGATTTCCTGTTTGGTTTGGTAAATGCAATATTTGGTAGGTTATTAAAGGTTATTATTATTCATTTTGGCTTAGGAGATTTCATCAGCAGAGAGCCATTTACCGGCATTTCATTAGAGATCTTTAACATTTATGCTAATTTTCCATGTGAGATATTTTCAATTTATTTGCATGGTTTCATATGTGGTAAAATGATTCTCGGTGAACAGGCTGCTCTGGTGTCCATAAAGAAGTCTTTTGGACAGACCTGGGGAGAGAAACCACACAGATAGGGCTTTGGGTGAGCCCCTGACTGTCCCAGAGCACCCCCTACCCCAGAGTTATCAAACTCTGCCTTCACTTCTTTTGTATTTGGGGAATCTACTGCTGAACGTGTTTGAAAACTAGATCTTTTTATCCAAATGCTGCAGCTGACAGCTGAGATACATGAGGCTCAGAGACGTCAAGCAACTTGCCTAAGGCAGCACAGCCAGGCCAGAGAGATGCTGCAGGCCCTTCATCGCCCACTCACCACAGAGTCTGGACCTGGTCACTTGCCTTCTTGTTTGGGGTGGAGGGTTGGGGCTGGATTGGCGTTTCTAGCTGTTCCTTCACATCTCGCCTTCGCTTCCCCTCCCCTGGTCTCTGGTGGACAGCAGAGTGAGGACAGCCTGGACAGAGCAGATGTCAAAGGCTAAAAAAACCCTAGTAAACAGGCATGGAAATGACCGGGAACCTTCGACTGGGGTTTTGGGGATGGAGCAGCTGCTGGGGTATGGGGTTGGGCCTGTACCCCAATGGCTGATCTCTGACCTGCAGGGTTGGAGGTTTCCTGAAGACTGGGTCCCGTGGCCTCCTCCCAGGGAGGACGCTGGAACTTCTCTGGCATGTGCTCCATCTGGGCACAAGGCCTCCAACAGGTGTATAGAGACCCACACCAGGCAAGTCTGCCCCGTGCCCTGTGCCCTCTGAGCTGACGAGTGTGGGGACTTCTCCCTCCCATGACCCTGACCCGATCAAAGCAGCAGATGTGGGTGACATCAGAGCAGGCACCCAGTGGAGGGGCTGCTCATTCCCACCCCAGTGAGATGCTCATGCCCCTAACTTGGGGCCTTCTATCCCTCTCCTGCCCTCTAGCTCTTTCTGCATCCTGCTTGAGAGCAGGCACAGGGTTCAAAGCCCATCACCACCACCACCACCACTGTCACCACTGCCACAGCCACCACCACCAGTCCCTAAGCAGGCAATTTCCTTAAGCGGTCTGTATCTCCTCTCCTGATCTGTGGATGCGGACAGTATTATGACCTGTCACACGGAGACAGGTGGAGCATTAAGTGAGATGGTCAGGCAATGCCTGGCACGCAGGAGCTGTTCAGGGCATGGTTCTTGTCTCAGGGAATGAGGAGGGAGGGGCGCCCAGAGACACCCCGGGGGAGGGGAGGGCTTGGGGCTAGAGTCTCCGCTACTACCCTACTACCCGGGAAGAGGACTGAAGGTCTCAGCTGGAGGAAGGCAGTGTCAGGCTGGGCAGCTGAGGGCCTGCAGCTGGTTTTTGGGGCCAGTTGTGCCCTCCTGTGTTGGGGCCTCCGCTCTGGAGGCTTCAGGGTCTTTGCTCCCAGCCCAAGCCAGGTGCAGGCACCAAGGCTTAACAAGCTTGTGGGCTGGGGACTCTGTCATCCTGCCTCCTGTCCTGCAATTTTTGTCAAGAGCCCTGGTGATGGGAGCTGGGCTTCTCATGTCCTCTAATTGGAAGTGAGATTTTTCTATTTCTGAGAGCCCCGTGCTGGGAAAAGGTAGCTGGGGTGGGGAGAGGGGGGGTGGAGGATGGGATGGGGGAGAGGGGAGGGGGCAGTGCTTTAGGCAGCCAGCCTGGCTGGTGGTGGGGGGCATACTTTCCCAACCCTAATCTGAAAAACAGCTCAAAAACAGTCAGACCTCCCGTGTGACTCAGCACCATTATCCCTAATCACGCTGAGAATGCACTAACCTCTGCCTGGCAAGTTCCTATGGCAGCGCCTCCAGAATGATCCAGCCTTGAGGGAGGGAGGACAGGGGGCTTGAGGCAGCACTGCTTGCTCCTGAGCAACCAGAGAGAGGGAAGCTCCTGCCCCCAGGAAGGAGGCCCCGGCTGGGTGGAGGGAACGGTGTGGCAGGTGCTTTGCCCTCTCTGTCCGAGAGAGCTGGGGGGGGGATGTGGGCTCTGCGGGGTGGCTGGGCCTGGAGCCTGGGTCCTCAGGCTCAGGATACTGCTCTCAGGGAGTCCCTGCCCCAAGACAGGAGGCATTGCTGTGACACATAAAAAGCCTCTATTTCAGAAATATTTAGTATATGTTGAATGTAGGCAATAAAAATGAGGTAGGTAGCCCTTACAGGGAAGGACCCTAAAAGCTGTCTACTGTGCACTATTACTCAAAAGCAGTTTAGGGGCACTGGGCGGCTCAGTCGGCTTAGCATCTGCCTTTGGCTCAGGTCATGATCCCAGGGTCCTAGGATCGAGCCTCGCATTAGGCTCCCTGCTTCTCCCTCTCCCTCTGCCTTTTCCCTGCTCGGGTTTTCTCTCACTCTCTCAAATAAATAAAATCTTTGAAAAAATGTAAAAAGCAATATATAAAATGTTGAGTATTGTTGTAGTCTGCTCAGGCTGCCATAACAGAAGACCACAGGTTGGGTGGCTTCAACATTTACCTTCCTGCCATTCTGGAGGCTGGGAGTGGAAGATCAAGGTGTTGGCAGGGTCGGTTCCTTTGAAGCCTCTCTTCCTGGCTGGTGAAGGGCTGTCTTCTGCTTTGTGCAGGCCTCACGTGGCCTTTCCTGGGCACACACGTTGGGGTGGAGAGACAGTACCTCTAGTACCTCTTGGTCCTTGTTATAAGGATGCCAGTCCAATTGGAGCAGCACCTCCCATGGCCTCATTTAACCTGAATTACTTCTTTAGAGACCCAGTCTCCAAACACAGCCACACTGAGGGCAAAGACTTCAACATAACCTGACTTCAGGGTGGTGGGTACAAACGTCCAGTCCATATCCAGGAGCAAGCCCCTTAGCAGGACCCCGGGCTCCAAGCAGATCCTCTGTATACATGTTGGATCACTTAGGTGGAGTCATGTGACTTCTCTGCGGTCCTCAGTTTCCCCTCCTGTGCTCTTGGGAGAAATTGTATATCTGCCTCCCACCTTCCAAAACTGTCATGAAGATGACAATGATCGTGAGGCTGTGAGAGAGCCTTGTAAATAGTCAAGGGCCCTGAAATGGGAGGTTGTCTTATGAGAAAGGAGAGCTGGGAACCTGGGGGACCCCCACCCATCAGCCTCACCCCATCGGGAGGGGCAATGAGAGTGTCCCCCTCTCCCTCCCTGATGCTCTTCAAGTGCAGCTCAAACATGAGTACTTGAAGGTTGGGCTAGTCCACCCGAGGGGGTGAGGGTGGGGGACGGGCTGGGGAGGGAGAGTGGGTGGGAGCTGGTGGGAGGCTGTGACAGCAACAGGGCCCTGGGGTCGGTAGGCCCTCCACATCCTGCTCCAGCCAGGGAAATCAGCTGTTTTCTGGATTTTTCAGAATTATCAGGACAAGATGGAAATTTGACTCGTCTGCTGGTAAGTAGCTGATGAGAGCCTTTAAAACACTAGCAAATCAAACCAAACTGACCCAAACTGGCCTGCGGCCCATCCGTTCCTGACTTCGGCCATCAGAGCTGCTGCTGAGATGGGAGGTGGCTGGGGTCAGGTTTGGAAAGGACCAAGGAGCTGAAGAGAGAGGGGGCTGGGGGGTGTCCCTGAGTCTACGGGGCAGAGGCCGGAGGTGTGCTGCTAACAGTCCTCCCACGCATGGGCCAGCCCCCACAACAAAGAATTAACAGGCCCCAAATGTCAGTAGTGCTGAGGCTGAGAAACCCTGATGTATGCCAGGTTGGGCAATTCCTTTTTGTTCGGGGCTGTTCTGTGCATGCTAGGATATGCACACATGTGTGCACACATGCACACACACACACGTGTGTGTGTGTGTGCACTCTGGACTCAGCCACGCAGCAGGGGATTATCCCTCAATGCCATCCGAGGCCACCTCCCCACCTGGAATACAGTCAGGCCAGCGGCAAGCTGCCTGCTTCTTGTTCAGAAAGCAGCTCTGCGACAGAAGATGTTTCTACACGTTTCGTCCCCTCCCTGTTTGTTCCTAGCCTCTCTAGGAGAAAAGTACAGCCCCAATATTGGTCATTACCTTGGGGACAAGATTACGGGGAGATTGTCTCTAAAATGTCTTATCCCAAGTATGATCAACGCTGTTCTTCAAGAGAGAAACGAGCTCATTTCATTCATTTGGAAAGCTTCCCATTTGGGGCCCAATTCCCTGCCCACCCCCACCCACCCCAACTGGGATCACACTGCCTTCGCCCTCAGCCGAGGGGAGGCTGTAAAGGCAGGTGCACAGGCCCGGCTGTCTGGGGCTTAGAGTCCTTAACAGCTTCCAGGGCTACTTCTCCATGAACCAGCAATCTCAGGAGTGTGTCTGTCATTTATTATTTGATTAGTCTCTCCAAGGGCATCTTAATTTGTCCTTCCCAGGCACGTACTCTAGCCAGACGGTTTGAGAAATTATGTCTCTGAGTCTGCTATAATAAGACAATTATTCCAGCAGCGTCCCACACCATGGCAATAAGTCCTGAGCTTGGTCACGGCCTTAATTTCCATCTAGGGGGAGGACTCACGGAAATTTTGAGAAGCCATAGCTTTCAGACGACCGGGGCCTAGAGGGAAGACTCAGGCAGGGCCTTGTTTGTTTCCTTGGCCAGCTTGTGTTCTTTGGACACCTGGGAGTAGTGTGTGGGAAGCACACGAACTCTGGGACATGCAGACTAGAGCTGGAATCCCAGTTCTGCCCTAAGTGTGTGGCTTTGGGAAGATGGTTTCACTTCTCTGGGCCTCGCATTTCTCCTCTGTAAGATGGGTGTGTGTCCTGGGGCCACTGGTTGTTTAGCTACTGTTCAATATCTCCTTTCTGTCCTGTGCTAACAGCTCCTTAATTTTCTTTTGGGCGATTACCATCCTCACCATGTGCAGGATCAGAGGGACATAGATGAAGGTGTCTGCATGCAACCCCTCCAGCCCCCTGCCAGGGTGACCGTGTGACTGAAGGGGCCAATCCAAGTGCCTTCAGGTAGGGACAACCTCAGAATGACTGGTGCTCCTCCTCTGGCAAGACCCCGGAGAGAACCTGCTTCTCCTAAGACCCCTGGATGTGCCAGGCTCCAGGTCCTCTTCTGATGCTGGTTCTCTAGCCTCCTTGTCACTCTCATGAGCCAACCAGTCTTCCAGCAGATTCCTTATTGCTTAAATCTTCCAAGGTTAGTTTCTCTTGCTTGTTACCAAAGAGCAGGTTTGTTGGGGGATGAGAGAGTGGGTCTCCCAGTATAATTATGTGCCTGCCTCAGAGCTCGGTGTACGTGGGCACTCAGCCGACAGGGCTCTCTCCCAGTCTCTGCTCAGAGGAGCAGAATTTATTGATACGGAGGTTATAAGCTGAGACAAGCACCCAACGTGAGGTGGGGAGCCGGGGCTCCATCTGCTTCGAGGACTCTCCACTTCCCTCCCTTGGTGTGCCTGTTCCCCTCAGATCCTTTTCTCACTCACTTCTGACTCCTTGAGGTGAGGGCGAAGAAAGCTCAGGGAGGGGACCATGGATACTGGTCTGTCCCTCCCTCTGGCTCTGGCACCTGTTCACCTCCCCCCAGGATCGTGAGCCTGCCCCCTCCCCCTGGTCCACCCTGGGGAGACTCAAGGCCAGGAGCAGAAGCTCTGATGATTTAAAATTGCATCTCCATATGCAGAGATGAGCTATGAAGCCCCATAAATTTGCCTAAACTTCAGGAGAGGCAGGATGTGTGGGGCCCCTCCGGACAGCAATCTTTGGATCTAAGTGTGTTAGCGAGCAGCAATTTGAGTTGCGTTAAACATGCAAAACCACTTCAGAATCACTCACCTCCGCCTCTTAAAAGCAAAAATCTATTTTGTGAGAAATTAAATTCCACAGAAAAGCAAGCACAGAAAGAATAGACTAATACCCATATTGTCAGCACTTAATAGTTGTTAAAACACCCTATTTTCTTACGTGCCTTTTTTTTTTTGAAAAAAAGATTTTATTTATTTATTTTGAGAGAGAGAGAGAGAGAGAGAGAGCACAGGGGTGGGGAGGAGCAGAGAGATGGGAAGAGGGTGAGAAGCAGATTCCCTGCTCAGTGCAGAGCCTGACTTGGGGCTGTATTTCCTGACCCTGAGATCATGACCTGAGCCAAAATCAAGAGTCAGATGCTTAACCAACTGTGCCACCCAGGTGCCCCTTTTGATGCTTTAAAAAACAAAATAGTATACATTAGCTGTGGAGCTGAGGTTTTTTCAGCTATCTTCCCCATTCCATTTCTCTCCTTCATGCCCTTGAGGTGACCTCCGGCAAGGCTGCTGTAGACCCTTCTGCACATAGATAACACACATACTTCACTGTAACTTCTGTATTCACTGTCTGATAGACCATCCTCTGCTGCTCCTCTTCCTGGACGTGCAGGTGTAATTTCCCCCAATTCTGGGCACCTGTGCCTGCACCTGTCTCCCTGAGCATGGGTGTGAGTTCCTGTCAAAAAGATCCGGGTGTGCATTTCCAGCTTTACCAGATCCTGCTGGATGCCACCGTCGTGTTATTCCCTCTTTGCTCTCCCTCGCTGCTCCCTGCTCCAACCTCCCTCAGGGTTTCCTCTGGTCGTACCCAGGGGCTGCTGGCCAGCCTCGGCTTCTCCGCTTCTCGGGCGCTGACCGGCCACACCCACCTTCCTGATCCCACCCCCAACACCCTCCCCTTTTTTTCCTGCTTCCCTTCCAGGCTTGTCCTCTCCCCACCTCTCCATCCAAGGCTGTGTCACCCTTCGTTTATGGGACTCCCAGCTCAGAGAGAGAAGCAGATGTGGCTGAGACCGTTCTCACCTGCCAGCACGATGTTCTTGAAACATTTAGAATGTGAACCCCAGACACCCCAATTTCTTACACCAACCATACTGAGGTTACCCTCCTGGCACCTGCAGTGGAGATGTAGGCTGGTCCACTCAGCCTGTTTCAATGCCCTTTGGGGTTAGCATCCTCCAGAGCAGAGAGACTGGGAAGCTGAGATCAGTGTTTCCCAAACTCCCTGCAGGTGTGCGGCTCCCGAAGCCTTTCAGATTCACTGAGCCAGATGCATTTGCTTGAAACTTGAATTCAGAACTGAGGTAAGTGGGAGATTCGCAGCACCTGTTGGGCTACAGCGTTTCCATCAGGCACAGTGTGGCTCTGGAGCTGGTAATTCTAGAGGCAGCATCTTGGCCTCCAACCACCCATGGTGTAGACCCGAAGCCAGCAGTCGCCTCCTGCGTCCGTAGCTCCCTGGTCACAGGTAGCAATTCCTTTTCCTTGGGGAACCAGTTCTGTGAAGTTTTTTGGAATCTCTTCTTAGCCTCAAGGTATTTATTCTTCTGTCCCTTCCGATGACTCTGTAAGCACTTGATTCCTGGAATTAAAATCACTTCGGCTTAAACTAGCTAAAGTGATTGTTGTGTGCAACTGAACCTTGACTCACAGGGAGGCTGAAGGATCAAGGGTTTGACCCCTGATTTATTCCTTTTCTTTCTCTGAGAGCACATTCTGACTTCAGTTTGATATACTTATTTTTTGAACCATCCGAAAATATGAATTAAGCAGCTACTAGGTGCTTATGACTGTGCTGAACATGGGGGATAAAATGCTGAAATCAGATGGTACCAACCAACACCCCTACTCCAGTCTTTGGAAATGCCATTCTCCTGTCTTCTGAACTAGGAACCACACATACATCTTTGACTCTTTTTTTTTTTTTTTTTTTTTGGTAACACTGCCACCAACATTCCCATGGCTTCTCTATAAGTTCTGGCTTCATAGTGAGCTTGATTTTATTCCATAGGACCCTGAGGCCCTATCCTATCCCCATGTATCCCTGTGCAGATGAAATGACAGATAAGCCAAGAGGAAGGAGGCTGTTACCTGAGAAGGTCGCCTGTGTTTCTGAGGCTTCCAAAGGGCAGCATTAGCATCTGTCCCCCAATCCCAGGGATTTGGGTGTAAGAGAACTGATAAATTGCTGCCTTTCCCCAAGACAAAAGGCATTATCAGCCAAGCTGACAGAAATAGCTGCTTCTCTTGCAGTCAAGTTGCAATCACATCTGGGAAGGTTTAAACCAATCAAAACATTCTTTTTGCATAAACGAGTGTTCTGAGTGTTGAGATATGTCATGTTCCAAGAAAGGAAGTGAAAAAACCCCACAGAATATCTTTGACTTTAAATGAGCCAGGGCTGCTGCAGGGACACACATGCTTTCTTAACTTTTTCTTTTTTAGACTCAGAGGGAGTTTATGGATTATTTAATCTAGACTTTAAGACGAATATTGTGAAGACAGAGAGGGACCTTTCATAATAATGAAAAAGGCCAATTCATGAGAAGGCATAACAATCCTAAACTATATGTATCCAATAAGGGGTATGATTATTAAAATACAAGAAGCAAAAATGACAGAGCTAAAGGGAGAAATAGAATACAAAATACAAGAAGCAAAGTGACAGAGCTAAATGGAGAAATAGACAAATCTATCATAGCAGGAATTTTTATTACCCCCTCTCCATAATTAATGGAGCAAGTAGATAAAGCATATGGAAGATCTGAACAAAACTATCAACCTACTCAGCCTGGTTGACATTTATAGACTCTCTGCCCAACAACAGGAAAGTACACATTCTTTTCCATTGCAACTGGAAGATTCTTCAAGATAGACCATATGCTGGACCACAAAACAAGTCTCAACAAATTTCAAAAAGGTAAAATCATATAAATAACGTTCTCTAACCAAATGGAATTACACTTGAAAAAGATATCTAGAAAACCTCCAAATATTTTGGAAATTAAGCAACACACTTAAAATATTTTATTTATTTATTTGAAATAGCATGAGCAGGGGAGCAGAGGCAGAGGGAGAAGCAGGCTCCCCACTGAGCAGGGAGCCAGATGTGGGGCTCCATTCCAGAACCCTGGGATCATGACCTGAACCAAAGGGAGATGCTTAATGGACTGAACCCCCCAGGCATCCCTAAGCAACACACTTTTAAACAATCCACTGGTCCAAGAAGAAATCAGAAGGAGAATAAGAAAGTATTACAAATTGAATGGATAGTCAGGTTCCTTTTCACTGTCAGAAAGTAGAGTGATCAAACGTCATGGTCTGACCAGGGCTCTCCCAGTTTTATTACAGAAAGTTGCATGTCCTAAGAAACTCCCCAGTTCTGGATAAACCAAGACAATTGGTCACCCAATGAAATCTTTGCATCCAGACTATAAATTATGTGGTCACCTTAGGCATAGGACTTCTCTCTCTTTCTTTTCCCCAGCTTTAATGAGTATAAGGGAAAGCACACATTCTTTTCCATTGCAAAAAAATAGATGTACAAGACTGTGTCAAGGCTGATAATGCCTTCTGCTCAGGTCATGATCCCAGGGTCCTGGGATGGGGCTCTGCCTGAGGATCCTATATATTTAAGTTATGCGAATTGATGCTTTGATAAATGTATCCACTGTGAAATTATCACCATAATCAAGCTAATTAACATACTCATCACCACACAGAGTTACCTTTTCTTTTTTTGTAGCGAGAACATTTGAGATTTATCTCATTTTTCTCTATCTATTAATCTGTTGATGGACAGAGATAGGTTGTTTCCATATCTCGGCTATTGTAAATAAAGCTACAATGAACATGGGAATGCAGATATCTCTTTGTGATCCTGATTTCATTTCTTTTGGATATATACCCAGAAGTGAGATACTGGATCATTGAGTCATTCCATTTTTAATTTTTGGAGGAAACATATATTTTTTCATAATGGCTGTACAAATTAAATTCCCACTGACAAAGTTCCCTTTTCTCCACATGCTTGACAACACTTGATACTTTGTCTTTTTGCTAAGAGCCATTCTGACACATGTGAGGTGATACCTCATTGTGGTTTTGATTTGCATTTCCTTGATGTTGAGTGATGCAGAGCATCTTTCCATATACCTATTGGCCATTTGTATGTCTTCTTTTGAGAAATGTGTATGCAGGTCATTTGCCCATTTTTTAATTGGGTTGTTTTTTTGCTATGGAATTGTAATTATATTTTGGATGTTAACCCATTATCAGACATATGCTTTGCAAATATCTTTTCTCACTCTGTAGATTGCCTTTTTGTTCTCTTAATTTTTGCTATGCAGATGCTTTTTAGGTTGCTACAATCTTGTTTATCTATTTTTTGTTTTTGTTTCTGTTGCTTGATCTTTTGATATCCTATCCAAAAAATGTGTTGCCTACACCACTATCAAGAAGCTTTTCCCCTATGTTTTCTTCTAGTAGTTTTATAATTTCAAATATTATGTTTAAGTCTTTAGGGACACCTGGGTGGCTTGGTTAAGCATCTGTCTTCCTCTCAGGTCATGATCCCAGGGTCCTGGGATGGGGCTCCGCCTGGGGCTCCTTGCTCACCTGGGAGTCTGCTTCTCTCTCTGCCTCTTTCCCCACTTGTGCATGCTCTCTCTCTCTCTCTCCCCCAAATAAATAAATAAAATCTTTTTTTTTTTTTTTTTAAAGATTTTATTTATTTATTCATGAGAGACACACAGAGAGGGGGGGTGCAGAGACACAGGCAGAGGGAGAAGCAGGCTCCATGCGGGGAGGCCGACGTGGGACTCGATCTCGGGACCCTGGGATCAGGCCCTGAGCCGGAGGCAGACACTCAACCGCTGAGCCACCCAGGCATCCCTAAATAAATAAAATCTTAAAAAAAAGTCTTAAATCGATTTTGAGTTGATTTTTGTATGCGGTTGTGAGATGAGCATCCGTTTTCATTGTTTTGCACATAGATAGCCAGTTTTCCTAACACAGTTTATTGAAGAGACTGCTCTCTCCCCATTGTGTGCTTTTGCCACCTTTGTTGAAGATCAGTGGACTGTTGATGCTTGGATTTATTTCTGGGCTCTCTATTCTATCAGTCTATATATTTATTTTTTTGTGAGTGTTGTGCTGTTTCAACGGGGCTTCTTCATTTTTTTTTTACAGAGATGGCTTCAGTGGGATAATGAGGAGACCTGGTTTTCAATTCAGACTCTGCCATTTATTAACTGGCGACCTTGGGCAAGTTATTTCACCTTCTGGGCTTCAGTTTTGTCATCTCCCAAACAGGGTCTAATATCACCTGCCTTGCAAGGTACGTCTGAGAGGTAAATGAAATGTGACTCTGGTGCCTGGCACATAGGCGTGCTTCATAAACAGTATTTGTGATTGTTAATATACCTGCTTGTTACAAACACTATTTTGCTTATTCCATTACAAGTTAGAGAGAGGCCTTGGAAACGAGCCATTAGTCCATGCCCCATTCGACATTATCATTATCATTGTCATAAAAATAGCTAATATTCATGGAACATTTTCCACGAGCCTCTCACTATGCTAACTGCCTTTTGCACATCTTCTGAGGACAGTAGTCACAGAGGAGGGTTGTAATTTACTATAATCACACAGCAAGTCACAAGCAGATATGGCATCAGCTTTCAGATCTCGTTAGCTCAGGGAATCTTTCCACAATATCTTGGAGGGTCTCCTAGCTCTTGGGGAGCATCAGAAAGCGGAGGGCTGAGGGGTTGCAGAAGGTCCCAACAACCATTGCATGGGCCCTGTCCTTCTCTGAACGTCTGCTACATGCTCAGAAATGAGTATGGAAATGGACTAGCAGAATAATCATTCCCACTGCTCCCTGCGAAAGCCTGGAGAGATGCAAGGGGGAGACGAGCTCCATTAGTCACAGAGTTGCTGTCACCAACTCTTTCCTGGTCCCAGATTCAGCACAGCTGGTATGTAGGCCAGCTCTGAACCATGGCCCTATTCCCAGTGCTACCCTTCTTGCTGTGGGAAGAGCAGAAGGCACAGACCCCACCGACCTCCAGCTGGCTTTCTTATGACCTTCCCATTCTTTTTCCATCTAAGGCTTTTCACAGAATTTTCATGCTGGCTGTGTGAAGGCAGTTACGCCCCCAAAGAGTCCTTATTTTGGTGAGATAAAAGAGCCTGTGTAAAGCCACTCTGACCTGGCAGGGGAAGTGGTTCCCTGGGATCAGGGGCCTCAGGTTTTCTGTTTGCATTTTCTCACTGAAAGAGCGGCAGTGCTAATTCAGAGCTTATTTCTTTGGTAAAAATGTGCTGATCACCCTGGTGGTTTTCTGGATGGCAAAAAACGTCTTCAATTCCTTCCTCACCGCCCCCCAGAACTGGCTGATCCCCATGACTCAGATGCTCCAATTGCTCCCAGGCTTCAGGAGTTCCCTGCGACAGCATGCTTGGCAGATGGTCCATGCCCATGGCTTTACCTTCCATCTGCACAGGAAAGCACCCATTGAACCTCCTCATAAACCCATATGGCATCTCCACCTGGTTGGATGACAACACCTTAAGCACAGCATGCACCAAAGTGAAACAATCATCTTCCCCCCAAGCGCGCTTCTCTTACCATCACACAAGCCAGAGCCCCTGGAATCTGCCGCCTGTCCTTCCCTCTCCTTGGCCAGAATCTATTTTCTCCACATGATTGATAGGACTGTTGATCAGAAAGCTAGCTATGAGGCAGGATGACAGAGAGGCATTAACATCAGCCAGTTGAAAGAGGAGCTCAACTGATAAAACCAGGAGAAGTTCAGTGGTCCAGCCAGACCTTGATGAGAGAAGGACTTGGAGGGGGAAAGGGGAAAGGATGGAAGGCAGGGGGACTAGAAGAAGACAGAGTTGGGCATCAGCCCCCGGGTGCTTTTGAATCTGAGGCATTTGAGTTCCAGGAAATGTCTGGGTGGGAGCTATTAAGAAAAAACTGTTGAGATGCCAGGTGTTGAGGCGGCCATCAGGACAAGGAGTCAAACTGAAAGTATCACTCAAGCCTTTATTCCTGTACTGACAGTCACACCAGGGGTAAGGAAGAGAAAAAGAGGGAGGGAGAGAGAGAGGCTCCCCAGCAGAGTGCTGGGCGGGGTGGCAGAGACAAGCTGTGCAGCAGCCTGAAGGGTAGACGGGAATCTTCTTACTGCTGAGGGGCCCTGAACAAAAGTCTCCGGCCTTTTCCTGAACCGGAGTCGCTGGAGGAAGGAGAAGGACAAGGGTAGAGTGGGGAAGTACTGAGTCAGTGTGGAGGAAGGGTGTCAGCTGAGGTGCAACCCTCCATAAGAAGGCCGCTGAATGAAGGCACATTGTGAGTGTAGGCATAGCATGTGTTAATTCATGCAGACATTTGGATATTTGGACCAAAACTTCCCATAGAGGTGACTTGCTGAGTTTTGTTTTATTTTTTAGTGCGACTCCCCAAACTCCTGAAGGTGAGAAAAAACACGGTAATTATTTATAAGGTGTTAAGAAATACTGAAATGTAAGGTCACTGTGGAATTGAAACTATCATAATCTGTATCTTAGTCTTTTGTGGGTTCTTTTTAAAAAATATTTTAAAAATTTAAATTCAGTTAATGAACACATAATGTATTATTGGTTTCAGAGGTAGAGGTCAGTGATTCAACAGTCTTATATGACATCCAGTGCTCATTACATCACGTGCCCTCCTTAGTGCCCGTCACTCAGTTACCCCAACCTGCCCCCCCTCCAGTGACCCTCAGTTTGTTTCCTATGATTAAGAGTCCCTTTTGGTTTGTCTCCCTCTCTGATTTCATCTTGTTTTGTTTTTTCCCCTCTTCCTCTATGATCCTCTGTTTTGTTTTTAAATTCCACATGTGAGTGAGATCATATGATAATTACCCTTTTTCGATTGACTTATTTCACTTAGCAAAATATTCTCTAGTTCCATCCGTGTTGTTGCAAATGGCAAGATTTCATTTTCTTTGATGACTGAGTATATGCCTTTGTGGGTTGAATCTTGAGGAGCACAGTATAGTCCATTTGGTGGAAGATATATAAGACATAGTAGTTGTTCTGTAAACTTCCTGCCTGGAAGTTTCAGAATTACTTTACTAGGCCCAAGTACAATTTGGGGTAGACTGATCCAACAAGGTCGTCAATCTCAATGGCTTCATACAGTAAAACTGTGTTTCTTGCTCATGTCACCATCTACTGTGGTTCAACAGTGGTCATTGGGAAGGGGGAGGAGGGTTTCATCTGTTCTATAGGATCATTTAGGGATCCCCTGTATCTTCCATGATATGGCCTTGCCTTTTTATATTCAGCTGGCAGAAAGGAAAAGAAAGATCACGAAGGAAGGAGGTGTTTTAGGAGCCAGACCTGGAAGTGATGTTCAGCAAGCCCACCTGAGTTCCATTGGCCAGGACTTGGTCACATGATCAACCCAAGTGCACAAGAGGCTGGGAAATGTAGTCCAGCTTGTGTCCAGGAGAAAAAGAAAATCGGGTTTGATGAACACAGAGCAGTCTCTGCCACAACACATTTCTTAGATGACTTTGGATATTAATTTGATGCTCTTCTTTTGATAGTCTTGGTTAATTTAAGGAACTGTGGGCCAGCACTAAGGTGGGTATCCACAGTCCTCTGAGAAACTAGATAGGGCTTTGCACTAAAGATGCTCGTGACAGAAATACAAATGAACAAAAGTGAAAACAAAAATTAAAGGAGAAAAGAAAATTGCGATCCTGGGATATAATAAGATAAATATATATTTTGGTCTTCCTCCAAGTTTCCTGGAATATAACCCTAAAAATGCTTCCAAATTCCTAAGTGATAGGAGCTGTAAGGGCATCTTTTGTTATCATTATATTTAGTTTTTGTTCCCAGTTCCTGAAATAGCTCCAGAGTGATGAAGGTAAAATCTTCTGTTATTCATAGTGTGTCTCTTTCAGTTTCAGACTTTAAAGTTAATGACTGTCTAGGGAGGGGGCTGGTTGCCATGGGAACCACTCCCTCCCCTTAGAAAGTTAAAATTTTCAGCCCTACCTCCTGGGAGGGGAGATGGGCTGGAGATCTACTCAATCACCAATGGCCAATGATTTAGTCGATCATGCCTATGAGATGAAGCCTTCATAAAAATGCGGGTTTGGTGAACACACACAGCATCTGGGGAGGGCCTGGTAGCTCTGCACTCCTTTCTCCATACCTTGCTCTACTCACTTCTCCTGTCTGGCTGTTCCTGAGTTATAATATACCCGTGTTATGCTCCTTTCATTCTAGACCCCTAATCTAGTTAAGTAAATGGTTTCCCTGAATTCTGTGAGCTGCTCTGGCAAATGACCAAACCCCAGGCAAGTGTCTTGGTTTGTCGTGGTAGTGATAAACCTCCAATGTATGGCCAGTCAGAGGCACAAGGCACAAGCAATAATAGGGCAGCTTGTGGGACTGAGCCCTTCCTCACCCTGGGGGATCTGATGTTGTCTCCAGGTATATCAGGTCAGAACCAAGTTACATTGTAGGGCACCCTGAGGGGTTGCAGAATTGCTTGGGGTGGGAAAAGAAAAAGCCTGCACATCAGGTCACAGGATTGTGAACCTGATAGAAGCCCAGTATGAGAGTAAGGGAGAAAGAGACTTTTTTTTTTTTAAAGTTCAAAAAGATTCAAATATGGAGCTCCAGTGGAGAAAATTAGAGGAGGATTTTGAACAAAATCGTAGAAGCTGATATTTTGTATTTTCTCCCTTTCAGTTGTATCTTTTGTTTAAGTGCTTGGAAATGTTTTTTTAAATTACACTGGATGCTCTGTACCTTAGGGCTCCTGGGTGGTTCTCTGGGGGGAGGTTTGGGTTTCTCTTTTCAGATTGTTGGTATGCAAATGATGCTCTAAGACAGGTGATGCCTACACCTACATGCACTTCCAAGTCAACTCCAGAAAGCCAAGCCAAGAATCCAAAGGACCCAAGGAAATGGAAATTTGTAGGCCTCAAGGGAAAGAAGCATAGTTATTTAGACACAAGTTCTGTTTAGCTGGGAGATTAATGGGCGGTACTTATGGGAAAGGTGGATTATGTTGAACAGGGTGATGAACCCTGTAAGAGGAGGTGGGTTGCTGAGTAATGGGGTCCTTTCTGTGAGCTCATTTGGTGGACGGTGCCTGTGGCTGATCCTGAGGCTGACAGTGCTGCTGGGTGTCATCAGGTCCCCACGGTCCCCACCAAGAGTCCGGGACTGTTATGGGAGGGCTGGGCCAGAAGTGGATGCGGGGCTGGGTCCTGCCCTGCTCTGAGTATGGTCGCAAGGAAAGTGAGGCTGTACCCCAAGTCCTTGCCAGGGAAATGGAAGCCCATCTTGCTTCCCGACTGGAAGCTGAAGCAGTGGCCCCTGGAGACAGGACTTGTGGAGGAGGTGACACGATGGGCCTGTGTGCATCATGCTGCCTGGAAGCCCCTTGGTGCTGGAGGCCTGTTTGCCCCAGGCTCTGTCACCCCCCACCCCCTGCACTCCCACCTGGGGGATTACTGGAGGTGCCCCAGTGGACGGACAGGCAAGAGTTCTGTTTGGAGGAGCCAGCAAGCCAGAGTGTTCCCACAGTGTGTTGTTCTGTTCCTGCCCTGACCAACAGGTGCATTTAAGGACATCACTCTTGACATCTCAGAAGGCCCTGAAATGCAGTGGCAAAAAATGACGTAGCCTTTTCTCCTCGTGAAAGAAGCTTACCTTGACAATGGGCAGCCTGACACTTAAAATACCATTGTGAGAACTGGCAGGGGTTGTGAGGCACACAGAACAAAGGGGCAGAGAAACAAGTCAAAGCCCTCCATCTGCAGTGGTTAAAAAAAAAAAAAAGCTCCTTGGTATAGAAATTGGGCTGGATAAAGAGAGTGTCCCTCTGCCGAAGAACGGGTTTGGGAATGGATTATATAGCATAGTAAGAGAATTTATGTCAACCAATTATTTTACTGGCTGTACGTTTTAGTGTAGAACAACACAAGGAAAAAATAAAGCAGGTGGAGGAAATAATTGTTATTGAGCTCCTTTTTTAGAGAGTGGTGGCAAGGACTGAAGGGTGGGCCCTGCCTTGGTCCCTGCCTGGACCTCTGCAGCGGACAGCCTCCCTTTGGGCACTCCATCTCCCACCTTTCCCTATTCAGTCCTCTTGTCCTCCCCGCAATGAGCTTCATTCCCCTACAGAGGGCCCCCTCAGTGGGTCCCAGGTCCTAGAGATTAAAACTCCAGCTGCTTAGCCTGGCTTCCAGGTCTCTTTCAGACCAGGCCCTGTCTCCCCTGCTGGGCTTTTCTGTACACCTAACTCTCCTCATCCAAACAGGCCAGCCACCTGCACCCATGCCACCTCTGGGCTGGGCTACTCTGACCTCCCAAGTCTTTGGAGGTTTTATTCCCCCTCTTTCATCTCTCTCATCTTCTAGGATTCATTCTAAGTGTGTCCTGACCCATTCATTCAGACTAGAACTAGCTACCTCCTCCTGGGCCTTAGGAAGAGTGGGATCAGGTGCTGGGACACTGTCAAGATGCTCTCTTGGTCCATGTCCTTTGCCATTCCCTGCCAGTCGAGCTCTGTTCTTTCCCTGAAGGTGGGGGGACTTGTTTCACCTGGTGGGTGAAATAAGGCTCTATCTTAGGGAGGGCTTGTTCCCTTCCCAATTTCAATTTGAGAAGTCTTAGGGTAGAATTCTGATGGCCTTGCTTGGGTCAGGGTCCACCGTCCACCTCTGACTCAATCAACCATGGTCAAGGGGATGGGTCATTATCATTAATAATGTCATCTAAATATCTGTAGCTTTCTTATTAGCCAATGTGCCAACTTATTTCTAATGACCTTAATACCAACTAACACAGTGAGTTCATACTGGACTTGTGGCCAGTTAAAACCCACACCTTTCCACCTCTTCCATATAACCTGCTGCCAGGCTAATTTACAGAAGATCAATTAGCTGAATATCCATGGTCAATTCAGCACATTGACTAAAAACCAAAAAAATAAAAAAAAATCAAATAAAGCTAGGTAGTTTTAACTTACTGATTTTCCATTTGTCTTCATAGAAGTGTTTTAAGGAAGTTCGATCGGTCTTTGCCCTCACTCCTTGTTGCTGACGCCAGAGGCTGTAGAACAGAGATTAATGATGACGATCAGAGAGGTGGGAGTCCCAGAGGAAAAGACGGGAAAATGAGGCGACATGAATATATTTATAAGAACATGTTTCCTAAGACTATAGCCTGAAGATGATATAGTCATTGAATACAGTTAACTCATTTAAAAATATATTCAAGAAAAATATATGCACAAAGAATATTTTTGCATTTAAACAATTCTGCTTGCTATATTCTTATGCGTAGAAGTACACTAATGAAGAATATATTTGTAGGACACTTTGTATTCAAGACAATCTCATGTGTACATTTTCTGGAACCCTCGATCTCTCCTGGGTCTGCCCGTAAGTCTTGTTAACTGTTCCTCTTTTGTTTCTTTTCTCTTCTTTCTTTTTTTTTTTTTTTTAATTTTATTTATTTATTCTTGAGAGACATACACACACAGAGAAAGAGAGAGAGAGAGAGAGAGAGAGAGAGAGAGGCTCTATGCAGGAAGCTCGATGTGGGACTCCATCCCGGAACTCCGGGATCATACCCTGAGCCAAAGGCAGATGCTCAGTCGCTGAGCCACCCAGGTGTCCCCTCTTTGGTCCATATCCTTTTCCATTCTCTGCCAGTCAAGCTCTATTCTTTCCCTGAAGGTGGGGACTTGTTTCACCTGGTGGGTGAAATAAGGTTCTATCTTAGGGAGGGCTTGTTCCCTTCCCAATTTCAATTTGAGAAGTAGAATTCTGATGGCCTTGCTTGGGTCAGGGTCCACCGTCCACCTCTGACTCAATCAACCATGGTGCAACCTGCAGTGTTTTCCACTTTCCTCCCGGATGTAGCTTATAGGTTTTCCATCAGTTTGCACTTCTTGTCGTTTACACACTAGCTTGACTGCGTCTTTCTTCCTGACTGGCTCCAGAGCAGTCAGGTTGAGCCATAAGTAAATAAGTGAAATATTGGGACAGACAGTTCCTTAAACTCAGACCCTATGCTTCTGTTCATCATCATCATCATCATCATTGGAATTATTATCATTAATGCTGTCTAAACATGTGTTCTTTTTCTTAATGACTGCCCATCACGGTAAGTTAGGGCTGGGCCTACAGCCTGGTAACTGCCTCACTCCTTTTCCACATGACTTGCCTCTGTCCTGGGGAAGATTCTCTACTCTAGACCCGTGACCCTTAAAAAATAACAGACTCCATCTGTGTTTTCCAAGCCCTTATCTTTGAGTGGGAAGAAAAGATTTGAGATCTGGCATCATTTGAAAATGAGAGTTTATACTACTGATGTTTTAAAATTGTTTTGGAAGCATCGGGTCCTCTTCCATAGTTTGGCCACAGTTCTAAAATTTGTAGACTGTGCTTGCTACCAGCTTTATGGAAATCCTGGCAACACCACGTCTTGATGGCTTGAATCTGTTTGTGTGTGGTCCTATCGCACTTGAACATTCTCCTGTTTATTAAATCACATCATGTTTTCATTGGAGCTCTCATGGCAAACTCTGGGACTTAATTCGATTTTTTATTTAGTCACACAAGAAAAAAAGCACATAATGTTTCCAGACAGTGTTTTCACCTGAACTTGAAAGCATTTCCCTTCCTAGTCTAGGATCCAAGTGTGCTTTCAACCTGCTTATTTCTTCCTGACTTTCCTTGCTCAAGGCACACGTCAGAATTAGCCTTTAAATACTGATTTAATCTCTGTCATAATTACACGGCTCTTTACCCTTGAGACGTAAATTCTAGGTTTGGGCTAAAAAGCAACAAAGCTGCTGGAAATAAAAATACATCTATTTAATATTTTTAAAAGAATCCCATGATAGTAGGAGGCATTATGCATGGATTCAGTTAGATGGAGGTGGTTGCTCATTTGGGCAGGCGGCTGACGCAGGGACTGACACACTCCAGCTGGCAGATCTAGTCTGGAGCAGATGGGCTAGGCCCTTAAGGGATAATGGGAAGAATCCTACAAACCGAGCTTCAAGCCCCTGCTCCTCTAAGCACTCAGATTCCCATCTGTAAAATGTGGATTGTCACAGCTACTGTTCATTGAGAGCTACCTCTGTGTCAGGTGCTGTTCTAAGCACTGAAGTCATTTGATCTTATGAGCTAGAGATGCAAATTACTGTGTCCATTCTAGACATAGGAAAACTGAGGCCACCTAGAGCTCAAGTAATGGCCCACAGCCATTTACCTAATCTGTGGTGAAGTCTGGAGATGAACCTAGCAATCTGGCTCATAATCCCTTCTCTTAACCCCAAGCTGTATAGCATGAGAGCAGTTGCCCTCTCTATTTTATGAAGGAATTAAATGAGGGACTCTGTTTGTGCTGGATGAACTGCTTTGCAAGGTCAGAAGCTCCTTGGTGTTCTTAGGAGCACCCACTGCCCTGCTGTCCAGCCTCATGTGGAACAGTGGGGTGAGGAGGCTGATGCACCCAGCGTGCAGCCAGGCTCTGCCCCTCCAGCCATAGGGTCTTCAGAAATCATTCAATCTCTCTCAGCCTCAGCATCCAAGTCTTTAAAATGAGCACAACAATCTTACCTAACTCCTTAAGGATACTGGGGGATAGAAACAAAACAATGAATGCCAGGAGCGCTGAGGACACTATAATGAGCTGATAGGATTGCTAGCATGTCCTGAGCCCTAACCACGTGCAAGGGCCTGCATGGAGCCCGTTATGCAGTGTCTCGTCTAGAGTCACAGGGCTGTTATGAAACCGATTTTATGGAAGAGGGAACAGGCTCAGACAGGTAGGGTGACTCACCCAGCATTACAGTCAGAAAGGGGGTTAGGACATTTGAGCTCATGTCCTCAACCCCTGGGGTACTCTGTTCCTATCACAGACCCCCACAGGAAGTGGCTATGAAAGCTCTCTACTCCTTCCACGAAGCCTTCCAGTTGACCACCTCTGGGCCCCCACTCACCTACCCCAACGCCTCCTCCCTCGGGCTTGTGTTCCAACCACTACAAGCTTATCCCTGAGTGTGATGCGTCTCCCAGGCCTGCCTCATCTCCCCCAGGAAACTTTCAGAGCAGTTTTTTTTTCTTGGTGGGGGGATGGCGGGAGAGGTTCAGTGAGAGTATTTTCCCATTTCTCCTATTCCTGTCTCTGGGTTCTGGCCCAGAACTCTGCCCAGACTTGGAGGTTCAGGGTTTGTACCACTGGGCTTAGAGATGGCTGCTCTGGACACCAGACCTTGCTTGGGGGCGCAGTAATAATTAACCAGGGCAGGCAAAGGCTAATGCAGCAGGAGATATGCGTTACACTCTTGGAATTAATTCAGAAGATGTGCTGCATTAATGCTACTCGACTCTGGACTCCTGGGATGGTGGGGAGGGAGCCGGGCTGGGGAGAGGGTGAGGGTGGGCAGAGACACCTGTCAGCAGCAAGCCCTCTTACCATTCATTGCAGGGACTGTTCCACACTCCTGACATCTTAGAGAAACCAAAGCCCACCTGCTCTCTGCTCCAGCTTGAACTCCTCCTCTGCTTCAGCTCAAAGGCCAGTTTCAGTAAAAAGAAGGAAGGTGAACGGACATTGCACAAATCAGTCCTTTCTCTTATAAAATCAGTGCTTCTCAAGGGATGGAAGGAAACAGGCAAAAGTTGAATTTATAAAGCAGATACAATCTGTTTCACTCTATCTCCAGGGAAAGCTTTTTTTCTTGACGCATCCCAACTGACTGCAGCCAACATCGTGTCTTCTGGGTGCGCTCCTGCTCACAGCGGCGGCTCCAGCTAAATCGGGAAGTTGTCAAGTCGGCTTCATCTGGATTTAATTCAACCACAACTTATGGAATACTGTGGGGAACAGGAGAAGGATGCAGTACTGTCCCCGGCTGATCTCACGGGGACAAGCAACCAAATAAACAAAACTGCGAGAAGGAGGAAGCGCTACACACAGGAGAGAGCTGACGCCGGGGACAGGGACACGGGTGGGCAGCAGGAGTTGGAGTGGCTGGGAAGTGGGAGAGAGGTCAGCGTGGACTCAAAATGCAGAAAAGTGCTTCAATTTCCTCCTGGTTTTATAAAATAGACAGGATTTTCAAAACTAAGCATGCTCTGACCCGCTGGGGGTGGGCACACAGCCTAGCCAAAGACGTCAAGCGGGGAATGAACCAAGCCCACTTCTGTCTACAGCTCTTTTCTCTACTCTTCCTACCATGTGAGCACAACCAGCATGGATTTCTATTTTGAATGAATGGAAGAGGCATGTCATAAAGGTGTGGGAAACCAGACGGAAGCGGTTACTCTTCCAGGTGGTCAGTGGCATCAGGAAAACACCCTGTACCCAGAGGAGAAAGCAGAAGGTGCGAGCTCCAGAGAGCTGGAGGCATGACTTTGCTGCACCCCTGAGTAGCTGGGTAACCTTGGCCTGCCATTCCACCTTGGCCTCAGTCTCCCCACCTGTAAAAACTCCTTTTGCCCTCAAGGTCCAGGTTTGTGTATCTCCCTGGGCTCCTTCGGGAGGGACATTGTGCAGTGGCCTAGCACAGTTCAGTGGAGCCAGCGACCCACTGCAACATGTCCTCAGCAGTCGAGACACCATCTTCCCCAAACCAGAAGGATTGAGGCTGGTTGTAACACGTGGAATTTCAACCTGAAATGACCGAGAGCCCAGGGACAGCCTCTGCTGTCACCTCATACCCAAGCTGCGTACCAGACTCAACACTCTTGGGTCTGGTCCTTCCTTCCCCCACTATCAAATGCCAAATGCACTGGTGAAAGGTTTAGGGTTTCCTGAAGGTTTGCGTGAGGTTACCTCAACCCACAGTAAAGCTGCATCAAACTTGTCTCAAGATATTTGTGGGGTTTTCCCCCCAAGAATACTTCGTTCATCTCCCAAGCCTCCATCCTACTATCTAGGGAGGTCAATTTCAATCTCTCTCTTCCCCCACCTAGCAAACAGAGGGTTCTTTGGGAGCCCCTCTTCTCAGAATGCAGATGGATTATAAATAACAAATCACTTCCCCATCACACAGAAATTAGGGAAGTGAGAAAATCAGAGAGAAGATAGAGCCAGACTAGAGAAACAACAAAAACAAGAGTGCCTCATGCACGCAAATATGGGCCTCACAGCCTGTGCACTTGTACCAGACAGCCACAGAGGGGACCCTGGGCCTCTCAGCACCAACAGGGAAGTGCCATCAGAGCCACGACACACAGCCTGCCGGCCAGCTTGGGAGCAGTGTGGTGTGTTTGCTCACAGGAACCGCTCCTTTGGTAAGGAACAGATTTTTAAGGGGACATGTGTTACATTCCCGGCCTCCCTTGTAGCAAGGGATGGCCATGCGGGCTGTGGACAGGAGAGGTGTTCTGCTTCTGGGTCTTGCCGTGGAAAGAGCTGGGAGGGTGTTTCCTGGGATTTCTGATGGTTTCCTTCTGGCCAGGGAGCCAGGAGAACTGGGCTGAGAAATGGGAACCTTGTGTTGGGTGGCAAAGCCCCTGCCAACCCTGGGCTTCCACCTCTGGGACAGTTCATGAAGAAAAGAAGCTTCTTTCATTGAAGTTGTCATATATTTGCGGCCTTTTAGAAAGTCAGTGTAGCGTGCATTCAGATGTGGCACCTACTCCTGTACCAAGGCAGAGAGGTGCTATCCAACCAGTTCATCTCTTCCACACTGATTTGAAGTGTCCCCTTAGATACAGGCTATGCTGTCTTCTTGGGAAGACAAAGCAGCAGGTGGAAGCAATGAAGTAGAAAACACATTGCGAAAGGGATAGACCTTAAAAGCTAGTATTGAATGAAAAAAATGAGCCCCCAGAATAAGATTTATGGCACAATAACATTTATGTAAATTAAGCCTCCCTCCAAGCCCATAGCACTTATTCAAGGATTTACATGTATATTCAAGGATACATATATATGAAATCATTAGAATAAGTGCCTATAAAGGGAGACAAGGGAAAAAAAATAAAACATTTACAGGCTAGGGGCCTTGCTCAGACAGATGATGATAATTGCTGTGATTTGAGGAGTATGGCTAAGTCCCCATCTGATACTCTCACACACACACACACACACACACACACACACACACACACACACACACACACCAGTGTGATGCCTGTACCTGTGCCAAGGAGAGCAGGAACATGGCAGGGGTGGATTTGAGTGAACAAATGGGGCCTGGGATCTGCACATGGGATAAGATATTTCCACTAGAAAGCCCAGGACAAGGTCTGGGTAAGCTACAGAATGTCAGGATTTTTCAGAACCTGATTTCTGGCTTGAGCTACACACAGGGTGTAAACGATGTTGGTATATGTCTGCTCAGATATAGAATGAGAGGTGTGATCTGCGCACTCAGCTGAAGGTGAGATGGAGAAGCTTCTAGCACAGTGCTTCTCAAACTGGAACACACATACCAATCATCTGAGACAGTATTGACATGCAGGTTCTGATTCAGAAGCCTGGGGCAGGGCATCAGGTTCTCACAGACTTCCAGATGATACTGATGATGCTGTCGGTACATGGACTATGCTTGAGATAGAAAGCCCCTGAAATATTTCCCCCCATTTACGGTAGGCCAGTGGAAAAGGGTGGAAAATATTAAATGAAGACGTGAAAGCACGAAGGTCTTAAGCCCTATCTAATACTTTCCCAGGATAGTCAGTTGCTTAAACGTCCTATTTAAGACTGGACAATTCCTAAACAAACAAACAAAGCAAAAAAAAAACAAACAAACAAACAAAAAAAAACAAACCACAAAACACTTCATATTATTGCTTTGTGTCCTGTGTGTTTCCTTTTTTTTTTTTTTTGTTAATGAAGATACTTGCATAAGAAATGTCTCAGGTTGGTCTCTAGCTATGTTTCATTTTGTGGGTTTAATGTAAGGGGAAAACCCCCCCTCTGCCTCCTTTAATTATGTTTTTAAAATTTGTGATACAAAAGGAAAGTAGCTGGGGAACAGTAAACAGACTATTACAACTTTTTAAATCTTTCGTGCACAATGCATCATGGTAACCAGTGGAGCCTTCACCTGTCCGGGAAATGCCTGCAGAGTGAGAATGAGGAACTGTGTTGGTTGGATCTGGTGAATCATAGGAATCAAACAAAATGCAACTTACTAAGCTCTGAAGCCTGCCAACAATTACTTAGGCTGACTTGCCTCACAATTTTGAGGCTTGAGAGCTGAAATGTCTCGAGGAGTACCCAGGGACTAAACTATCCCCACAGGGATTTTTCTTCAGTGAATTGTGAACCCAAGGGCCCAATGTTATTTCCTACATATGTAGGAAGGCCAGACCTCCAGCGAGCAAAGCCACCATGCGGCTGTGAAGGATGTCCAAGTTCATCTCACAGAAGGTGGGCCACCTTTTATTAAGGTGGAACTGGAGACACAGGCCATGCAGGTGTGTGGATAGATGATGTCATCCAGGTGTGTACAGACAACTGATGTCATCCAGGTGTGTAGGTAATTGACTATCTCAGGCCACCATTCCTGGCCTATGAGAGTTTATGGACAATTCAGGATTGTCGAGGTCTCCTCCCCAGCTGCTTTACAGATGAAGACATGGAGATCCTGAGTTGCATAGGGCTTGCCCTGGGTGTCTCAGACAGTTATTGTCAGTGTGGGGGTTCACACTCAGGTATCCTGATTCATAGGCTGACAACATTAGTGTCCCCCTTACACCTCTTTGAGTAGTTCACTCCTTGTCCCAGCTCACTCTTGCAAGAGTCTGTATAGCAACGGTCCCAGCCTGTCCTATGGACTCCACCCAGTCCAGGGGTCCAGTAGCTTAGATTTTGCTTTAGACATTTTATTAGCTATTATTTGGGGGGATGTGGGGGTCTTCCCAACATCCATGAAAAATGATGCATTTCTTTTCCATACTTGTCTGACCATTATGAGAACTCACGTCATAGATAACAAGGGCTTAAAATTCATTAGGCAAGAGAGAGTTCCCTACAGTGCGGGTGGTCAATGTGAATTGGGTCATATCTTGTGACTTACAAATATTTTTTTGGTGAATGGCTCCAGGAGAATCTTCCCCAAGGAAGAATATGGGAACATGTTGATTTGATTTGATTTTTATCTCTCTGAATTCAAATCCTGAGTTTTTACAAAATAAATAATGAATACAGAACTGCATAAGAATATTTTGGGGAGCTAAAAAACATCGTCACTGATAATATGCTTTACTTTCAATTCAAATATTAATATATAGAATATTTTTTCCAGCTTTATGGAAATATCATTGGCATAGCACGCTGTGTAAATTTAAGATGTACAATGAGTTGATTCGATACCCTTACATGCTGCAAAATGATTACCGCTATAGCATTAGCTAACCCCTTCATCATATCACATAATTACCATTCCTTTTTTGTGATGAACATTTTAGGTCTACCCTCTTGCTTTAAACTTCAAAACATATTATACTTTCATATTATATACTTTAATATTACTCTAGTCTTATTAACTATAATTACCCTGCTGTATATTAGTTCCCCAGAATTTGTCTTATAACTGGAAGTTTGTACTCTTTGACCAACATCTGGAACATCTTTATCATGGTAATTTTTGTCAAAAACAAAAAGTAGCAAATGGCCACCAGTAGTTCTGTTCTATGGATTCAGATATATACATGTAAATGCATAGATGAGGGACCTGTGTAACCTCTGAGGAAGGGACTGGGATTGAGGTCAAGGGGACTTTAGGCTTATCTGTTTCATTTTTATTAAACAGGAGAATGTTTTCATGTGCTACTTATGTCATTAAAAATAACTTGAAAAAGATAAACTACAGAGAAAGCACCGAACTAGTATAATACACTTGTCTTCCAATATCTATCATGTAAGACGGGAGGGAGGGCTGAAATCTACTGCTGGGCTCCCCTGGGAGCTGCTCTGTGCCCTCTTGGCTGGTATCTCAATCACACTGGGGAAGGAAGGAGCCAGGATTATAGAGATTCACTGCCTAATGGCAGACTTTAGGACACTTACACTTGAGTGTCCATCAGAATAACCTGCAATGCTTGTGAAAAAATTCAATTTCCCAGGTCTCACCATCAGTGATTCTGACTTAATGGGTCTGTCTTGTGATCTAGCAATCCGCATTTTATTTATTTATTTATTTATTTATTTATTTATTTATTTATTTATTGGATTATTTATATATTTAATTGACACACACACACAGAGCACAAGCAGGGGGAACAGCAAGCAGAGGGAGAGGAAGAAGCAGGCTTCCCGCTGAGCAAGGAGCCTGATGCGGGGCTCACTTCCAGGACCCCAGGATCATGACCTGAGCTGAAGCTAGATACTTAATGGGACTGAGCACCCCTCCATCTGCATTTTAAATAAGCACCAGAGTTGATTCTGATGAGGGTGGTCTTTGGGCCACACTGGGAGAAGAATAATGCATTCCTGCTCTTCACCTTTTGTAGGGACACTCTTTATGGTCCCCTCACATGGAGCACCAGTGCTGTTTCCCTGGTGACAGAGATAAGACACAGGAGAGATGCACCACCCCAGACATTCCAACTGCCAAACTACCACCCCTGAATATTATCTATATGTCCACACACCTGTATTATTCATTTGAAAAACACTGTGAGGACCATTTCAGTTTTGCATTTTGTCTAAGAAAATATTGGAAAAGACCCCTCACCCTATATGGTGACACTAGAATGAATTTAGATATGTCTATGTAATAATTCACAGATGGACATAATGAGACATGGTTTAGGTTCATCACTGAGTTTTGTCAGAAGATATGTATTAATGGAAACCAAAATGAGGGGCTTCTGCAAGGTCAAGGTTCCCATCTAAATGGAACTTCACTGTTAAATGGCAGGATGCAGATGCAAGATGATTTTTGTCATCCATAAAAGCCATTTCTAGCTGATAATGAAGCAGGGTTGGAATCAAAATGGGAAAGCAAATTGCCTTGTCTCTGCCTTTCAAAAAGAATGTAATAAAAATGGCTTTCAAGTGTTTTGTTTTTGTGTCTGTGTTTATTTATCAATTTTTTGTATTTGTATATATTTTCTACTCCTAATGGACGAAGCTGAGATACCTCACCTATGCTGCTAATGTCTAAAGTACATTAGATTGATGAAAGTCTAACTAAAAGTGAAAAAATAAAATGTGCTGAGATCTTGAACATGACCAGTTGGTCAACCTTTGTGTTTTTTAGGGTTCTTTGTATAGAGTGTCACCAGACAAGGTGACCTGGCTGGGTCATGGATCTTTAGGAATGCAATGAGGTCCAGGGATGGTTGCAGTGAGACCGTCTGTGATGAGAAATCCCAGATATGCCATGGGCAGTCAGGGGCTAGAGCTGCTCCTGAATGTTGCCAGGGCCCCAGCAACTCAGCCAGCCTGGATCCCTCCAGCCCTGCATAATCTCACCAAATATAGGCTGCACTGTCAGCATCCTTTGTGGACCACTTGGGATATTGTTAAAGATTACATTTCAAAATGAAACAATCAGCAAAGAGGAAGAAGGAAGCAATTTCATCCAGTAACTCCACCCCAGGGCCTGATAAGGGAGCAGGGATTCTATTCTGGTGGTCCTCCTCTGGGAAGAAATGACACTAAGCAGTGGCTAGGGGAAAGAGGAGGATGGATTCCTGACACAAAGCTTCAGCCTGCAGAACACTTTGATGATTAGAAAGACATAATAAACGCTCACTTCTTGTTCATTTCCTGCCACCTGAGAACTTAACTCATACACATCCATAAGGGTCTGAAGTTGTGCATGGCTCACATAAACATAGGAGGGGGAACATATTTAGGTGACATGGGCAAAGTTGATATGACTGAGTAAAAAAAATGCTGTGAACACTTAAAAGACTCTTGTGCTTGAAAAAAATGTGACCTATAAGGGTAAATACAATTCATATTTACCAAAGCAATGAGTAAACTTCTCAGAAATCAGTGACGTCTTTCTTTCATAGTAGGTGGTAATAGTGGTATTGGCCATGGCCATACAGCTCAGTGATTTTTGTAGATTTCTCTCTTACTACACTGCATATTTTTAGACAGTAATGTTCTCCTCCTCCTCCTTTTTTAAAAGATTATTTATTTATTTGTTTATTCATGAGAGACAGAGAGAGAGAGAGAGGCAGAGACATAGGCAGAGGGAGAAGCAGGCTCTATGCAGACAGCCTGATGAGGGACTTGATCCCGGGACTCCAGGATCACGCCCTGAGCCAATGGCAGGCGCTAAACCGCTGAGCCACCCAGGCATCCCGCCTCCTTTTTTTTTTTTTTTTTTTTTTTTTTAAATTGTCTTTGATTCTTCTTACAATATCTTGCCCTGGACTTTGTGTGCCTGGAAAACAATGATGAAATGAGGAAAAGCATTTAGACTGAGAAAGGGAAAATTCTTCTCAAAAAGACGGTCTTCTGGAGCAACGTTCAAGTGGAAGAGTTTGGGAATGTCCTCCAGAATGATTCCCGCCTCTTGACAAGAGGAAGTGACATAAGGCAGGACAAAGAATTATCCAAGAGCAGCCAGTATTATTGTGTGCCAGTTACGTACCAGTTCTTTCACTCATGTTGGGTCTTCTCAATATCCTCCAGAGGTGGGCATTGCTATAAATTTCTTATGTTTTTCAGAGTTGGGGTTCTTCCAGGATAAGGAGTGTGCCCAGTAACTCACATTTAGTAGAGGTACGGCTGTTACACAAGTCCAAGAGCCCTGTGCGATCCCTTATTTGGGTTTGGGGACCATTTCTCTCTTCCATTTGGCACACTTGGGCTTACCTTACCTTAGGGATTTTTTTTTTCTCTTAAATATCATTTTTGTCTGTTTGCCCTGTTGTTATTTCAGGAAGTGGTGAGAAATGGGAAATGAAATGTTTTCCAAATGCAATTCTGGGGTCAAGACGTCTGAAGACAGTTGGCCTTGAAAGCTGGTAGCACTTCCAAGGAGAGTACTTTGTGTACTTTAAACGTGCTGTATTGGTGTAAGGTACCGGTTCTCAACCAGAGATGATCTTGTCCCTTATCCCTACCCCCAGCAGACATTGGCAACATTTGGAGATAGTTTTGGTTGTCACAATTGGGTATGTGTGCCCTCCCTTCTAGTGGGTAGAGGCCAGAGATGCTGCTAAATATCCTACAATGCCCAGGACAGGCCCCCATGAGACATAATTATCTGGCCCAAAATGTCCATCATGCTGAAGTTGAGCAACCCTGGTATAATGTGGTGCTATATTTCTTATATCTTTGAAAGCTAGTTTTATTTGGGGTTTTATTTCTCATTAAGAGGAGCATAATTAATTATATATATTAGGGTAACCTAATTAATATAAGATTCAAAATACAACCTTAATTATCCCATGTTTCTCTTGACATTTTCATTCATAATGATGGAGAAGCAGGGTAGAAAATTAAGAGAGTATAGGGGTCTCCTTGTAGCTTTTGGTCTTTACAGCATAACTGCTGAAAATATGACTGAATGTTTGTCATAACTCATGGCTATGCATCATCTACTTGTATTTAGAGAGATTCCTCATTATATTCCCAAAGTGAAGATCAGAATCCAAATTCCCAGAATAATTTGCGGTTAAAACTCGGGTTTGAGGGACACCCAAGTGACTCAGTGGATGAGCACCTGCCTTTGTTTGGCTCAGGTCGTGATCCCGGGATCCTGGGATGGAGTCCCCCTGCAGGGAGCCTGCATCTCCCTCTGCCTATGTCTCTGCCTCTCTCTCGATGTCTCTCATGAATAAACAAATAAAATCTTAAAAAAAATAAAACTCGGGTTTGGTATCCTGGCTCTGCCACTCTGATGCACCTGAATGAGACTTTCATTCAGAAATGAATGACCTGAGGGAAGGTGCCTCATTTTGTTGGACAGAGTGCAGCAGAGGTGCTTGGATTTTAGGAACAGTGATGGCTGTAAGATTGAGTTCCTAAATGCGGAAATGGCATTGGTGGAGGTGACGGAAGCAGTGGCAGCAAAACTGCATGTGCAGCTTTCTTCATCAGGGATGGTTTTGTAAGCTTAGTCCCAAGTTCTTCCAACAATTATGAGGGCTAGATTGCCATTCTTTTTGACCTAAAACCAACCAGAGTGGGTTCTATTGTTTGCAAGGAGCAACTCAGGCTGATGCACAAAGTTTATCAGTGGCAGCGTTATTTGAAACCTAGAGTCCTTTATTTGTTTTTAAAGATTTTATTTATCTATTCATAAGAGACAGAGAGACAGGCAGAGACATAGGCAGAGGGAGAAGCAGGCTCCCTGCAGGGAACCCGATGCGGAACTCGATCCCAGGACCCCAGCATCACAACCTGAGCCAAAGGCAGACGCTCAACCACTGAGCCACCCAGGTGCCCCAAACCTAGAGTTCTTTAAAAAGACTCTTTTCTTTCACTAATGTTGTGAGTCTTCAGTTTAAAACAAAAGGCAGAAGATCCTCCTGTCTTGATAGCCTTTAGATGGGGAGCTTTAGGACTCTGGTAGCAGGCAAGAGAGCTGGCAGCTGGAGATGCGGGCATCTCTTTCCTGAAGGGGGACCCCTGCTAGGGGAACCCAACAGCTTCACATTCCAGGCCTAGAGGAGGCAAAAAACAAAACAAAAACAAAAACAAAAACAAAACAAAACAAAAAACTGGGGGGATTGAGACATCTTCTCCCCAAGCCAAGGGCAACTCTTTGTTCACTATGGCACAGGCTTTGCTTAGAGAAGCCTTTTATATTTTATTTCAACTATATATGTTGATCACCTTCTCAGTGTGTGTTGTGGGGGACAGTTTTACATTTGTCTGAAAATGTCCTTTGCCTTTCTTTCTTTCTTTCTTTCTTTCTTTCTTTCTTTCTTTCTTTCTTTCTTTCTTTCTTTCTTTCTTTCTTTCTTTCTTCTTTCTTTCTTTCTTTCTTTCTTTCTTTCTTTCTTTCTTTCTTTCTCTTTCCTCTTTCTTTCTTTCTTCTTTTTTTTCTTTCTTTCTGACTTGATTTCTTTAAGTGTTTGGATAATAAAGAAACTTGTCAAAAAAATTAAAAAAAAAAAAAGAAAAGAAACTTGTCTGGAGGTAGGTGTCAGGATAGATGCAAGTGTGCCCATCAGTATGGAGTACTTCAGTGCTTCTCTCCATCCCTAACACCCTGACTGCTAACT
Source organism: Canis lupus dingo (assembly GCF_003254725.2). Taxonomy (NCBI): domain Eukaryota; kingdom Metazoa; phylum Chordata; class Mammalia; order Carnivora; family Canidae; genus Canis; species Canis lupus. The sequence continues at coordinate 29,129,833 of NC_064270.1, read as the reverse complement.
CAAGGTCTTATTTTTACTTGAGTGCATAATTCATTTACAAACCATTATTTAAAAAATATAAATAAACAGTTTTATAATGAGATAGATAAGTCTGGAAGGAACTCGAAATTTGGTCTCAGAGATAGCTAATTTACTAAAGCCACAGGATTTTTCAGTTTTAAGAATGAATTTCCTAGAGAAGCACCTGAGATTGTTTTCATAGTTTCCTCCACTGTTTCTAGCTCATTCTGCCCTAGACTGTGAGTTCTTTGAGGGCAGGAATATGTTTTACTTACTCATTTTTCTGTCAGGGCACCTTTTCTACGCCCGTCTGCATAGTAGATGTATCACAAATATTTGCTGAATTAGCACGTTTCATTGTTTGCTTTTCTCTTGTGTCAAGGAAGGGTTTCCTACCCTACCCCAACTTCACATGTTACTCTGGGGGCTCATCCTCTCCTTTCCAGGGGAGCCCAGATTAAAACAGAGCAGAGGCAAGACGTGTGCCCCACAGGCCACAACAGAGGGCACAAGGCTATTGGCTCACTTTTGATTTTGAACAGGCTGAGAAGAAAAGCCCAGCCAAGGACTGTTTCTGGTCAGCATAAGAGCTTTTACACCTCTATTCTGGGCAGAGCTGTGTTGGAGAATTTTATTTTATTTTTTTATTATTTTTTTGTGTGTGTGTTGGAGAATTTTAAAATGACTAGGGTATGCCTGACACAGCTGGAAGTGATAGTTGATAGGTCTGGAGTCTGTGATGAAAAGCACTTTCTCAAAGTGACATAAGGGAAATATGTGTTTTTTGTTTTCACTGTAGTATGTGATGTCATGTCAGTTTTTACACTACTGGTCTCGGGTTGTTGTCTCCTGTGGGCGGCCAGCTCTGCCATGCTGAGTTGGCCTCTAGATCCACCCCCGTCCCCCTGCCCAGCTCAGCCTGAGGAACCTGGAGGGAGCCTGGCTCTTGGAATACACACAGGACAGGCTTAAAAGAGAAAACTCTCTTCTGGGGAAGCATCTGTTTTGTTATGGCCTGGACATAGACAAGTCTCAAAAATTGCTCTCTCCCAACTAGTAATTAAAAAAAAAAAAAAAGATCCCTCGTGATTTCTAGTATGGTTGGGCTAACTGCAGTGTGACAGCATGAAGTTAGCTGGCATAAAATTGTCAGATCCTTTAATCCAGTTTCCCAGAATTCTAACTACAGTCCTTATCTCTGTTGTCTCTGTCTTCTGTTTTCTATATCCTGTTGTCTCCTGCCACCATAAAGCATAAGACCATCCCCCGAGGTTCATACAGCCCATGGTTTTGTCTCCTAAAAGGGATCTAAGCAAGGGCCATTTGGGGTGAGCCATAAAGATCTGTTTAAACACAATAATGTTAGGATTGCAGTCAAATTTGTTAGAGCTTCCTTTAACAACCATGGGGGAGGAGGGGTTCCTATATTGATTTAATCCCATTTGAATCTACTTATATTTTCAGCTTATATAGGTGCATCTCTCTTCATTCAGAGGCAGTAAAATAGAGGACTGTTTTGGCTCCAGAATCAGGTGAATCTAAGCTGAAGTCCCAGCCTCACTACTTATCAGTTGTGCCATTATTCAACTAGCCTTGAAGAACCAGTTTCCTCATCTATAAAATGGGTATAATAATAGTTTTGAGGCGATCAAGTGAGATCAATATGTGAAGTACTTAACCTAGTGCCTGGTATGTAGAAAGCCCTCAACAAATAGTGGCTATTTTAATCCATCCAATAAAAACAAACACACCTGTATTGGGTATCTGCTGGGTTCAGTCACATTATAGGTATCCAAAAAAAGAATTTACAGTCATGGTTGGTGGAGGCAAGGGGCTAAAACGCTTTTAAAAGTAGAAAGTAATAAAGGACAGAAAGATCATGGAAAGGAAAAGACTCTGAGGACAGGATAATCTTTGAGTTGGGTTTTGCAGGATGTGAAGAATGTGGAGTTGAGTGGGGACAAAGCAACCAGGATTCTGGAGAAAGAGAACAGCCCCTGAGAGAGGTATTGGGCAGGAATGGTGAGAACATGTTAGCGTTAGTGTCTAGTTTGGCTTAAATCTATTATCTATCTATCTATCTATCTATCTATCTATCTATCTATCTATAGAGATGGATAGAGGTGGAAGTCCAGACCAAAAAAAAAAAAAAAAGATGAGAGAGGGTCAGAATAGGAGTGCATGTTGTTTGGAAATCCATGCTGAAGGCCCTGGCCTTCCTTTGTTGGGCCACCGAAAGCTTTTGAAGAAGAGAAGGTAATAAAATCCTGTGATTTGCTATCTACTATATTATATGCTATTTTTCTTCCATTTGTCTTGAAAAATTGTTTGTTTACTTGTGATCTCTCAGGTTTTTGGAGCACTACGGGTATGGGGAAGTCTGAACATTGGTATGGTTTAATCGTCATGTCCTGGCTGAGATAGAGACTAGCCTTAATTCCAGTGAAGACTACAGAGAATAAAGATTTCAAGTGGGCTATGCTGGTCTTAGATGTTTAATTCCTTTTTACCTCACAATGCTTACAACACTAACACTCTTAGAGTTGATCTGGAACTCGGCAAATGACCAACTCTCTTGTCTGGAAGGTGTCTCGGTGATGAACTTCCAAATACTGACATTGGCATGCAAATATTGAGAAGGTTGTCTTTTTTGTTATTTTTAGTATTATGGTATCAATGATATGGACCAGAATGATGCCTCTAGTTATGGGGGCCTAGCTACATCCCAAATCCTTTTTTACCTTCATTACCACAATTTCCTCTGCTTAAGATATTTTAAAACAAAAGAGCGCCTCTGCCCTTGGGTGCATATAACCCTGTTGGTGAACATGATGGGAAACGTCACCGGGGAAGGATTAGGCAGGCACAGCCTGTGTTTCATTCTGATGTTTTTTCTCCATATCATACTGGCTTTAACGAAATCGATTATAACTCAGGGAGTGTGGGTTTAGAATAGATACAGTTGCATCAAATTGATTGCTTTTCTTCCGATGTTGACTTTCCCTCCTGTATGAGTCAATCACATGAATTTGTAGGGTGGACTAATTTTACTTCTTTCCAACCTAACCAGGGTATCTGGAGCCAGAGGACAAAGGACAAGAGTTTACCAGAGGGGGCACGATGAGGGGTAGGAGATAGTTTCAAAGGAGGGTGGTTGCAAAGCCTCCTTCCTTGACCCCCTCCCCACAGTGGTCCAGGTTAATTTGCATTTCAACGATGACTTAATGCTACTGAAGGTTTTACATAACTTTTAAGCTTCTCTAATGTTTGTTACTTTTGTTATCCTAGTGGAAATCCTGCAATCATTAGTATTAGCTTTAATCCTAAAATGAGGAGTGCTTATGTAAGGAGGAAGAGGGTAGGGTCCCAGTCCTGGAACTTGCCTACAGGCCTGGGAGAGTCAGGCAGATAAGGAGTAGGTCATGGTAGCTGAGAAAGAGCAGGGGCGCCTGGGTGGCTCAGTCAGTTAAGCCTCTGCCTTCAGTTCAGGTCATGAGCTCAGGGTCCTGGGATGAGCCTCACCTTGGGTTCAAGTCATGAGCTCAGGGTCCTGGGTCCCCGCGCAGCAGGGGAGTCAGCTTCTCCTTCTGCCCCTCCCCACCCCGCTTGTGCGCGCTCTCTCTCAAATAAATAAATAAAATCCTTAAAAAAAAAAAAAAAAAGAGCGACAAGGTGAGTAGGGGAGTACTGGGAGGCCAGTATTATAGTATAGTATAGTATAGTATAGTATAGTATAGTATAGTATAGTATAGTATTGAGGTGTGCCTGTGTAGGGTAACTGGCATGAGGGCAGCATTTCCTGACCCAGGGAGGTAAAGGACAGCGTCGTCATTGGCACTAAGTGCGGCGACCCACAGCAGGAGCACCTCACCACCCTCTAACCCCCGAGACCCCTGCCTATCTTCCTCCACTCCGCCTCACTGCTCTCTTCTGTTTCTCGCCCAGCAACCTGGCGGTCCGGCAGCTGTTTGAAGCAGGCCAGGCCCAGGGAGGCGCGGGGACTCCTTAACCGCGCTCCCCGGGGGGCCCCGCGCCGGACCCACGTGCGCCGGAGCTGTCCGCTGTGCTGAACTCTGGTACCCGGCGGGATTCGCGGCTCTCGGCCCTGCCGCAGCCTGGGGGGGGGGAGGGGGATGGGGGAGAGGAAGGGGTTCCGGGGTAGGGGAGGGGGAGGGGGAGGGGGGAGGGGGTCCCGGGGAGGGCCAGGGCCTGAAGGTCTGCGGCGAGCTCCAGACTCTAAAGTGCAAATCCCTGCGGGAACGTCCTATCCGTTCCAGCCCAGACTCTAAGCAGGGTCCCTCATCTCTTGCTCGCACCCCGCGGGGGGCCCCGTCCCTCACTCCACGTCTGGCCCTGCTCCTTCCTTACTGAAACTGCACCGGGTCCTCCTGGGAGCCCAGCGCTTGACGCGGCTCTTCTCTCCCGGTGCACCGCACCCTCCTCCCGGGCGGGACTCTCCCAAGGCGCCGCCAGCGCCCGCAGTGGAAAGTCTCCCTGGTCCCCCTGACCCAGGTTTGCCGGCCCCTCCTCTCCTTCTGTGTCCATCCTCGTCGCACCGTCCTGCTTTCTAGTTGTCTGAGCGCCGAGTCGGTTGGTGCGCGCTCCGCCCCCGTTTTCCATACAAGGGAGCGCTGGAGTGGGGGGCGGGGCGGAGGGGAGGCGCTCCCAGTCCCTCCCCAACCTGCGAGCCCACCGGGAACTCCTGACTCTGTTCAGCTCCCGCGGAGAAGCGAGAGGACTGCGCCGCCGTCGTGGGCTGAGGACCGCTAGGGGACAGCCGGTCCCCTCCCTCCCCGGAGCGACTTCCCGCCCGCCGAGCCCCGCTCCCCAGGTAGGACCATGCTCCTGGGTCTGACCTGCGTGGACTGCGACGCCTCTACATTGAATAGGAGGCGTTTAAATAACCTGTGCACACGTAATCCCGCATAGACTTATTTTTACACGGGGGTGGTGGTGGTGACAGCCCTTCTGACTGTTATTTATTTTGGCCAGTTACCCAAAAGACAGCGTTGGGTAATTGAGGTGGGGGAGGGAGGCGCGATTGGGGTAGGAGAGGGGATGGATGGACAATGGGAAGTGACGGGCTTTGACTCTCTTTGGACAGGTGGCCATGGCCTCGCTGCCGACGCAGGGGCCCTCGGTCCCCGACTTATTCTCTGGGTTGCCACCAGCGGCCTCGATTCCTGCCAACCAGAGCTCCGAGGCCTCGGCGGGCAACGGGTCCGCGGCGGGCGCAGGCGCTCAGGCCGTCACGCCTTTCCAAAGCCTGCAGCTGGTGCACCAGCTGAAGGGGCTGATCGTGCTGCTCTACAGCGTCGTGGTGGTCGTGGGGCTGGTGGGCAACTGCCTCCTGGTGCTGGTGATCGCGCGGGTGCGTCGGCTGCACAACGTGACCAACTTCCTCATCGGCAACCTGGCCCTGTCCGACGTGCTCATGTGCACCGCCTGCGTGCCGCTCACGCTGGCCTACGCGTTCGAGCCCCGCGGCTGGGTGTTCGGCGGCGGCCTGTGCCACCTGGTCTTCTTCCTGCAGCCAGTGACCGTGTACGTGTCGGTGTTCACTCTCACCACCATCGCGGTGGACCGCTACGTCGTGCTGGTGCACCCGCTGCGCCGGCGCATCTCGCTGCGCCTCAGCGCCTACGCCGTGCTGGCCATCTGGGCGCTGTCCGCGGTGCTGGCGCTGCCGGCCGCCGTGCACACCTACCACGTCGAGCTCAAGCCGCACCGCGTGCGCCTCTGCGAGGAGTTCTGGGGGTCTCAGGAGCGCCAGCGCCAGCTCTACGCCTGGGGGCTGCTGCTCTTCACCTACCTGCTCCCCCTGCTGGTCATCCTCCTGTCCTACGTCCGGGTGTCCGTGAAGCTGCGGAACCGCGTGGTGCCGGGCTGCGTGACCCAGAGCCAGGCCGACTGGGACCGTGCGCGGCGCCGCCGCACCTTCTGCCTGCTGGTGGTGGTCGTGGTGGTGTTCGCCGTCTGCTGGCTGCCGCTGCACGTCTTCAACCTGCTGCGGGACCTCGACCCGCACGCCATCGACCCCTACGCCTTCGGGTTAGTGCAGCTGCTCTGCCACTGGCTGGCCATGAGCTCGGCTTGCTATAACCCCTTCATTTACGCCTGGCTGCACGACAACTTCCGCGAGGAGCTGCGCAAGCTCTTGCTCACCTGGCCCCGCAAGATCGCGCCGCACGGCCAGACCGTGACAGTCAGCGTGGTCATCTGATGCCACCGCGCCGGGCTTGGCTGGGGAGCTCCGCGGCCCCTGGTCTCCGCGGGTGTCCACCCGAGGCCGCGCTGGCGAGCTTATGTCCCGCGCCAGGGCTGCTCCACTACGTGGCAAAACTTCCAGCCTTGTCCTCTTGTCCAGCTGTCTTGCCTTGTCCCCGTGTCTGTATAAAATGTTAAGTGGGCTTTGGTGGGAGTCTGTGCTTTGCTTGGAAGAGGCCAGGGGGAGGGGAGAGACTTTATTATTTCTTCTTTATGCCCTTGAATGCCAAACAAAGCTTTCTCCCGGTTCGCAAGGGTAATTGAGAGCCCCGGCTGTCTTCCTTGCTTTCCCTTCTGCTCGCTCCATGGTGAGGTGAAGGAACAATGGGGGTGGGATTTAAAATGACTGCGTTGGTTGGGGGTGGTGAAGCTTTCCGGGTTGCCTTTCATAAAGGACTCAACTGACCTATAATACCTGATGCTGCTAATCCCCCTGAACTCGTTAATTCCTAGGATTCCAGGGGAATATGTATTACACATTGATATCTGGGATTTCAGCATTTCCTGAATAAGACCTTGCCACACACCCAAAGGGTTTTACTTTTAGATTCACTTGAATTTATAGCACAAAAGCACCCAGGAGCCACCTTTCAAAAGGTCTTGCTATTGTTTCCCTCCTCCTTATCCCCTAATTTCTATTTGAAAATGATACGATGAATCAGTCAAAGAAGAGATAGATAAATAAGAATAAAGAAGAAAAGGCCCAAGTCACTTAAGGGGGCACGTAACTACATGTAGGACAGACATCTATCTGTGTGTATGTTTGTGTGTACACACGCAGTGCACACATAAGGCAGGCACACAGATATTTGATTTTCTGAACACTCAGTGTAAACCGTGTTCCATAGCATTACTCTTACATTCTCTAATTGCTCAGTTGCAGCAGATCAACACCTGTCATCTGATCGCCCAGCACCTGCTTGGTGGTGACACACTTGGAATACAGTCAATCCAGGATGTAAGAGCTGGGAGAAGTTTACTTAAGGCCAGAACCGAAAAATAAACTACCATCAACTGCCATCAACACTTAATCCTTCTAGGGTTAAGGAGACAGGAAAAGACTGTTGGGCCGTGATACCAGGCTGATAATCCTCACCTCCTGAGAATTTTGCAAATGAGGACATGTGCCCTGGGACAAGGGTTTTCATGTTAATGTTGGAGCAATGACTGGACAGTGAGGGTGAGAGTCTTGGGAAGTGATACTCGGTATCCACCTGTCAGATCAGCCCCTGAAGCATATAGTGCACAAAATAGGGCAGCAACTGCCGCAAGTCTCTGAGACTTGCTGTAAGACTGTAAGACGCAGTACCGTCCTCACTCGCTATACAGTAGAATCAACCCCTCTCCTTATCTTACTCATTCCCTCATGAAAGTGTGCCCTGAAAGGAAGGGAAAGAGGGTAAAGACTTGGGGATGACAAGATTAAGTCCTATTACTCCAATGCCAGTAACCATGATGGGAGAGTCCGTATTCATGGGTGGGCTAGTTAGCAATAGACCTCTTTAGTAGTTACATAGCTAGACCATTTGCAGCATGGAGGAGGGTGGGAAAAGGCTGGCTCGGGAGAAGGGAAAAAGCAGGCTAACGTGGAAGAAGCAAGTTACCTTTGGCAGTGGCACAAGTAACTAACTTTCGGCTTCATGGGTGGATGTGGGGAACAAAGCCTATGCTCTGATAATGTATAGCCCACCTGCAGTTATTATGTCACCCCCCTGTTCCAAATCAGCTCATCCCCCAAGCATCCCAGAGACTGGCCTCTGTGCTTCTAGCAGCTCTATTACTTGGGAGGCTCAAGACCAGACAGGCATTTCATGTTTCCTTAGAGCAATCTTTTGATGGGAATGTGTGGAGAATTCAGGGGATGGGGGAAAGGATTGGATTAATTGGGGGAGGGATCTGATTAATTGTAGTTTCTGTTTTGGAAGGTTTCAGTCACTGGTTCTCAGCCCCGGCTGCTGCTAGAATCAATTGGAGAGTTCTCAAAAAACATCAGTGCCTCAGCTCTATTCCCCAGAGGGTTCAAAAGCTTTGAGATGGGACCCAGGCCTCAGCATTTTTCACACTACTTCAGGTGACTTTAATATGCATCCAAGGTCAAGTCCCTTAAGAATTGTCCTCTTTCTAATGAATCTCAGCAACCTCTGAATGAAGCTTTGATTGTACCTGCCAAAGGTATTATGAATTTGGAGTTGAATTCTGACGGGGCATTTTATGCTACACTTGGGGAATAATACTCTTTTAGCCTTCAGACAGATGATGAATCACACAGAGGCAAATCTGTATAATCAGAATATATAGGTATTCATTCAACAGTTTCCTTACAAATCTCCTACATGTAAGGCAGTACATGAGTCTAATCAGTTTTTTTCAACTTAAGATTCATTTGCATTATAAAGTTAAACACCATGAATTATTCCAAATCCTGATTTCCAAGGTGTTAAAAAGACTGAAATGTTCTCTGATTAGGCTTAAGACTATATCAACTTTGAGAAGAAAGTGTCCTCATTAATGACTAGAAAAGCTGCCAACTGTTTCTATGCCCTCAACTCAAGTTAAAAATTTTAACATTTATATGGATTTTCTGGAGAGCCTAAAGAGGCCGGGGAATTATGCTATGTTTATAAACATCTTTACGAATTATCCAAATTGCCACCTGAACAGCAACTAATTAATTCTTACCCTATCTGAAATCTATCTGGGACTAGTTTGACTATAAAACAAACTGGCTTTAAAAAAGTCTTTCAGAAGTGAGTCCTATAGAAATCCACAGAGCGCTGAGGTAGAAAATGTTATTTAATATAACTTATTTTTAGTTAATACCAAGCCTCCAGTCATTTTCCTGCAAGAAGTCATACAGGCCGTAAAGCTGGGAACTGAGCCAGCCGGGTACTTGGCAGCAGCCCATTCCGAGGCTGACGGGAGGTTCTGTAATCCTCTTTGCAAGCATTGTCACTAGGTCTCACTTTTGGCAGCCAATCAATAGATTTATCTCAGTAAATCAGCTGGGGAGTGTTTCAATATGTGTTGGCAACAGTTACCTGGAAATAGCAACTGTGAGAGATGCTAAGGTAACAATATTCCAACCAATTCCAATTCCAATTCCAATTGATGTAACCTTCCTGGATTTTTGTTCTTGTGGATTTTCAGCCTGCTCTTCTACTGGGGGTGCTAAGTCCCAGGTTTATTTCTTCCTCAGGTAGGCTAGTTAACCATCTCTGACCCGTGGCTTGCATTTCTGAATATTTAGTAGTCTCGCATATGCAAGGCATGGAGCTGACATCAAGGGGACCCAGGCAAGAGTGTAGCTACATTTGACAGTGAACCCAGGGTCCATCCTCCACAGATGAGAGGTCGGGAGCACCTTTATTCTCCCAAGAAGATCTCTGATGGATTTCCCTCCAGGGGTGATGTCTTTGTTATGTGTGTAAGATGCGTGTGTAACTGACACACTGTATGAAGCTCTTCAGGCTTGGGGCCTGCACTGTGTTTCATACGTTGTGGGTGCTCAATAAATACTAAATCAGTACATACATAGTGTAAACTACATAGCCTCGGGATGGCCAGGGTCAAAGCAAAAGTAAATCATGTCAAGGAAAACATGCTACTCAATCTGGATTTGTCATTTCTAGTTAATTCCAGGAATGAGCTGTTCATTTGAGGTCTTCTATGATCCCCTGGCTCCAACTTCAGTAATGACAGCATTTTAATAACATGGCACCAAGCTCTGGGCTTTCCAAAATTGTGTGTGCCGGAATTGACAGGTCCATCAAAGGGAGAGTAGAGAATTTCGTGCTTAATTTCTATATTCATCATTAATCTGGATCATTATTTAAAAGCTAGCATTTTATTCCGTGTTTCTACTTATCACTTGGGAAATTTAAAAACTTCCAACACATAAGTCTAGAAGCCAAATTTGATCATCTAGATTCCAAAATGTTCATGGCAGAGTCATAAAGAGGATTTTCTGACACTTCTAAAATAAGACTTAAAAATGCCATTGATGGACACCTTTCCTGGGGTCCACTTATTTTGCAAAGTGAGATAAGCTGGACATGTATCCTTTGGATGGATGAGAGTTGGAATCTTGCTTTGTTAAAAGACTGTTCATTCTCCGTTGGTCTTTGGAAGTAGAAAGCCTTATTTTGAGAATTGAGTGTGCACACTTCCAAAGCTTTTGAATCATTCTTCTCTGCTTTCCAAGTCAATTCCTCTTCATTTCCCACTCCTTATTTCTCCATTCTGCCCCCTTTCTGCTATTTTCTCATATTATCTATAATATACGTCCAGTCTGAAGCTCCCTCCTCTCCAGTGGATTCAAGCATCTGTCTTCTTGTGGGTTCGTATAAGGTCAATCATGTTGGAGAGATACTCTGCCTAATTCTGTGACAGAGGCAGGCTTCGTCCAATCAGTGGAGGGCTGCTGCCCATTGCATTTCCTGCCCACTGTGGGGTCTTGGAGCTCACACAGTTGATCATTTCACAGACAAGCTCCAGGCAGAGGTGGACAACAGAAGTGCGCATAGGATCTCCAGCTGGGCCCTTAATGTGCTAAATCTCACAGAGAGCTCTCAAGAGGGGCCTAACAACTAAAGGTCAAATGTGTTTCATTTTGATGTGTGGGGCTGCAGCAAGAAGACCAGAGCCAGAAAAAGCAAAGGACAATTTCTTCTTTCAAGTATTCTTTGCCTCCCTCTCTCAGCTCTCAAAAAAATCCTCTTCTTGACTTGTTGACGAGTAAATCCCACAGTCCCAGAACTCATCTTTTCCTTCTGGAGTGACATCTAATGATGAATGGAAAGCTACTCCCTTCTCCCCTACCACACACACTCAGTATTACCAAGTAATGAAAAAAAAATCCTTGGAGCTGGAAAAATTAAATAAAAATTCCAAGTCTCAGCTCTGGGTTAGAAGTCAGGTGATGGGCTTCTTCCCTAGCCCAGAATACCATAATCACCCTTGGGTCTTCATCCTAGAAGGATGGCCCAGCCACCTGTGTAGGGGGCTCAGTGCTGCAGCATAACACACCCTGGGGTGGTCAGATTGGTGGCCTGGACATACTGGGTGTGGAGCCACTGTGTGGAGCATGTCCTTTTGAGGCCACTGCCCATTGCATGGCAGGTACTGGGGGCACACTGACCCCCCTCATTCTCACGATAAAGACCCAGGAGGAAAAACAGGTGGAAAACTAGAGCGCATGTAAATGTTTGCCTTCAATGGCCATAATCGTTTCTTTAGAACATACCTCTTTATGCCTTTTTCCTTCCTACCCTAGTCTCCTCCAGCAAAGCCCTTTTCCTTTCTTTGTTATAATTGCGGAGCTTGGGCTGTTTTCTTTCTTTCTTTTTAAAGATTTTATTTATTTATTCATGAGAGACATACAGAGAGAGGCAGAGACACAGGCAGAGGGAGAAATAGGCTCCCCGCAAGGAGCCTGATGTGGGACTCGATCCCGGATCCCAGGATCATGCCCTGAGCCAAAGGCAGACGCTTAACCACTGAGCCATACAGGCTTCCCTGGGCTGTTTTCATATCAACATTACTTTCTGGAAGATATGAGTCTTCTTAGGCCTATTGTGAGACTAATAATAAGCAGTCTCCACATGCAGCTGAGCCAAATCCTCAAGACCTGGTCAGAACACAGGTCCCTCTGCCTGACCTAACCATTGGGAATTGGCACATCAGGCCTGCTGCAAAGGAGGTATCCAGCTTCCAGTGGTGGAGGAGGACCGCAGGCCTGGAGGATTTCGCTGGGACCCAGGATTTCCCGTGGGGCCTGCCTGCTGCACCAGCACGTCCATCACCAGCACTGGAGCCTCCCACTCGCACAAGGGTGGGTTGGCCCTCAGGGACCAGCTGAGTGTCTACGGCCTGGCTGCTGGGGTCATTCTTCAGGCCCAAGGTCAAAGAGCGTCTCCCACCACATGAGTGTGCTTTCGAAGCCCCAGAGGGAGTCCCAGCAACTCCCTCTGCATCCACAACCACAGCAGCATGCAGTCCCTGCACCATATGGGTAACTTCTGACCCTCTGCCACTGGCTCCTGGGCTGCTGACCTTGGCCGAGATCCTTGAATTCCAGCACTGGGTGCATGGTGCCTTCCCGTGCCACCTTGTGGTTCTCTTGCAGACAAGCAATCACATCTTGTCTGTGTTTAGGCTTACTGTCCTTGCTGTGGATCTCTCCATATGAGTTCGTGGCTATTCTGCAGCTGAGCTGTGCTCAAGGGGCTGCCCGATCCAACAGTGCTGGATGTACACCAAGGGCTGACCATAGTCCACGCTGTGGTGGCCTCCCTATCACCTCTGGTAGTCTTGTGGTCCTTCTTTGCCCCTCTGTGAGCACAGACAGGCCCAGCCACCACGCACCCCTAGGTGGAGCCCTGGCTCACTGCTGCCTCACCTCCAGGCAGCCTGCATGTCAGCAGCCCCTGCTCCCAGCACTTGACTGTCTCTCTCACCTGCCCCAGAGATTGGGCCTGAGCCTCATCTCATCAGTGTCCTGCAACTGCCCTACCCCTGGCACCACCCGCACCTGCACCAACCCCATGCTCTCTGGTTTTCACCCAACTCTGTGTCTTGCCTTTGGTCTCCATCCTCTGCCTCTCACTCTTCTACTCCAGGAACCCGGGGGAGGCCAAGGCCTCGCCCTGTACGTGGCCCCACTCCCTTGCTCTTTCCCGGCTCCAAGTGCTGGGCACCGTGTTGTGCCCTGCCAGGAGGTGGGCGCTTATGGATGGGGGTGCTGCAGGGCAGGGGTCTGGGCACCCAGGTGAGGCACTACAATGAGACCACCTGCCAGGTGAGGTGCATTTGAGATTCTGGCATTGGTGGCCGGGCTTGGAGAGGATGCACTCGGGCAGTCCTTAGCGAGCTTCTCTTGCCCTGGGCAGTTGTGTCCAGCCCAGGCACAGAGAAGCCATACTTTGGGGCTCCCCTCCACAGTGGGTTCTGTTGCCTCATTATGAGTAATCTATACTTAGTTTCTCAGGTATCCCTTGATCACTGTGGAAACAACATCTGACTTCCGAGAGAGAAATCTGGAGTTTCTGTGTGATTGAGCCCTTGCCTGTAAGGCAAGCAGGTGAGGATCCAGCAGCTTCCGTGGTGGGTGGTTGTCTGTATATGCTTTCAGGGTGCTGCTTGGAGAGCACTGGGCTCTCCGTCCAGCTTCTGACATGATTGTGTCACCTGAGTCTATTGCCTATTTCCTATGCGTTATCTCCAAGTGGTAAGTAACACAAAATCGCTTATATTGTGTATTCGTTGGGGACTCTAGAGATCCCATCCTTCCTGCTAGTGGAAATGGTAGGAACTGGGTGGCAAAGAGGGAAGGAAACTGATTCGCAGGTCCAGAGGAAGAGTCAGACCTTGGGTGGCCTCTCTCCGTGGCCACCTGGAGAAATGAGTTATTTTTCCTGGGTGAGCCAACTGGCAGCACTCAGCTAGGTCTTCATCTTGGGAGCAGAGGTTCCTGCCACACTTCATGTTTTTGTAGAAGATGTGGAGTCAGCAGGTGGAACAAAGCTAGCCCAGGAGAAAAACAAAAATCACCTGTTGGCCTACTGCTCCAGGAAATTATTACTGTAAAGCTAGGCTTCTTGCTGAATAAAGAAACTCCAGAATTTAGATTTTTTTTAAAGTCACAAAATCAGCAAATGCTTTACTTTAAAAAAATAGTAGGTAAAAATTTCTCATTCCTCTCTTCTGGGGAAGTTGTTAATAGTTTGTACTTTTCTTTCCAGATTCTATCAGGAGCACACATATATATAGGTTATAGTTTACAAAAATGGGATTAAACTGTATATAATGTTTTAGAATTTATTTCCCTTCCCCTTAAAAATATATCAAGGATGGCCTTCCATGCTGGGACATAGGGATGGCCCTCATTCTGTAGGCTGGCTGACTGAAGAAGAGTCGGTTGTCTGAGTGTACCACTATTTAGCCATTTTTCAGCCAGTGAGGGGCATTGGTTGAAGAGACAATTTCAGGACTTAGAAGAGCTCCCCGAGCTTTGCAGGAAACACAGAGCAGTTCAAATTCATTGTAATCACAGAGACTACGGTGCTGCCCCTTGGTGGACGGGTGCAGGGTGAGGGGATGACTCTTTGTGGTGCTTTCCCATTGATACCATCTGAGCCAGTTGTAGGAGCCTTGGCTCCCAACACATAGGCCTTGCCTGTTTCTCCTCAGCTGTTTCCAGACCAGGCTCAGCACCTGAACATGACTGGTGCCACTCCAGTGTTCCTCCACAAACAATAGCTGGTGTCTAATATGACACACTGATAACCCAGGATATGATTTTCCCAGGGGTTGGGAGGTAAGGTGGGAGTCCCTCTTGTAGGTTGAATCCAAAAAGGTCAAAGGTCTGTGGTGAGTGAAGTACTTCACCTTACTTGACCACAGGTGTTTCACCCAGGTCCTAACAGTTGAGGAGGGTTTATTGGTCAAGAGCCTCTTTATAAAGGTGAGACGGAGGTATAGGGAAGTATGAGGATTGAGCAGTAACCAGTAGGAGCAGAAGAGCTGTTGATTTTAGGAACATCCCTGAGGAGGGGAGGGAGAGGTTGCT